>NC_136059.1:1381521456-1382788603 GCF_964261635.1 Lissotriton helveticus
CTGATAGAATTTTCTACACTTCTTTGTGGTACTGACTTGGTAGAAAATAGCATTTTTGTTTAAGGACAAGTGTGAGCCAGTGTCCAAGTGAATGTTTTTTTGACCGACTTTTCGTGGATATAAAAAAATTACGGGTAGAAATTTCCTTCATGATAACTTGGGGTAAAATAGCTTTTTGCTTAAATAGTTACATTTCAGCCAATACTGCCAGCGTGCAGGTTTCCTAATGCAGGTTTGCTTACCTGGAAGAATAGACTAGCAACTACAAGAGTCGCAGAGTTGGGCCAGTCTTAACATTGCCTGCTCAGTTTCGACATATTCATGGCTGCTTGTGGTAGAACCCTCGCCTAGCTGCTGGAAAAGAATTCCAAACTTTTAAAAGCTGATGGGAGGTGTTGGGAAATATTGTATAATGGTCAGAGGTGTAGGTTTTAGCCTTAATGATATGTATCGCCTTGACGAGACCTATTGTCGTCGGTTTCTCTGCCGAAGGAGGACAGGAGATGTGTACGCTTACCGACAGGAGATGTGCACTCCATATGCGTGCACATCTCCTGTCCCCGCGTAGGGCTGACGTTTGAACACAGCACGCGACCCACCTAGGCCGCCTTGCGCCTCCTCCTGCAAAACTGCACTGGGTGAAACCCATGCGTAACTCCATGCAGGGACTTCAGGCAGGGGCACCGTCCCACCTAGTCCGCTCGTGCCTCCTCCTGCAAAACAGAAGGAGCGGGCAACACTCCTCAGAATATTCCTGACGTGCTGCGCATCCGTGAGCCTCAGCCAGCAACTAACATGAGCAGCTGTCAAATGGCACCGGTTAAGCGCCGTAATAGGGTATGGCACGAGGAAAAAGACCCCTTATTCCAATGTCTGTATGTTAGTCCACATTCTAGCGGCCAATAACTTATAATACACATTTATTTGGTACAGGGATTCCACCCAGACTCGGAGAGTCCGGATCCCCGAATCCTCGTACTGAATAAGCAGGTGCTCGTAACAAGGCTCAAAGTTGTGAGAGGTGGGCGATCGGATTTCAAGGAAAGATGCTAAGATTTTGTTTGATACTGATGGGTGATTCATTAATTGATTTATATATACCGACGGAAGGTCTCTCTTACAGGGAGGGGTGCCAGGATTTATTTAGCCGCCCCCTGCCTAGAAAAATATTAATTTTGCATTGTTAATGTAACATGTTCATGTAAAGCGCACCGTTACCTTCGCGCAATACAAATCTGCACACAAAAAAACACCAACAACTACTTGCAAGGATAACCGTACCTTAGAACTTCGGGTACTTCAACTCCTTAACCTCATCGATGCTGGTGACAGAACCACTCCGTCACCAGCCACGGATGCGCTGTGCTGGTGACTGAGTGGTTCCTTCACGGCCTGGCCGCCGCGCCTGCGGGGCGCGTTCTACTGAGCGGGCGGGGCCGTGACGGAACCACTCCGTCACAAGCACAGCACGCCCGAGGCTCGTGACGGAGTGGTTCCGTCACGAGCATGGCGGCGCCGCGCGGCCCCCCCATCCCCCCCTAGCGCTGCGGCAGAATTACCGCCGCAGCCAAGGGGTTAACAAACGGTCTGTTACTTCTCAAACCTGAGATTGGAAAGAGCTGTTTACTCAAATGTTTCTGGTTTTCTGCTTGGTAAATAAGCCTTGTCAATCACGTACCGATACTGGATCTTTGTTCTAGGGGAAACACTGAAAAAAACCAAGCATCTGCAATGCAGTAGGTCTCGCATTTACGGAAGTTTGAGCTATTGGCATTGTAAATGACAACGCCTTCTATTTATGTTTTTAAAACCAAAACATAAATGCATTGTCATTTACAATAACAATAGCTCAAACTCTCGTAAATGCGAGACCTATTGCATTGCAAATGCTTGTTTTATTTACTGTGTCTTTTACAGCATTTTGATGATTATGTTGGCGGGTATGGCACATCCCAGGTTCGCAGTTCTAAGTGATGCAACTATAGGTTGGTAACTATTGTTCTACTTAATACTACTTAACTTGTGAGCCTTGGAATAATAAATGTCTCAGTTGGCCTCGCTAAGCGTTGAGCTTGTAAATGAAAGGTCACTCAGAGATGTGTACTGCAAACGTTTATTCATTGGGTTATCTTGTCGGTTATTTACAGCCTCACCCGCACAAAAAATACCTTAAATATACTATTTTCTCTTGCCATAACAGCTGCTTTGGCGTTTAATGCAGCTTCAATGCTCCAGCATTTTGCTCAGTAATGCATCAAGCATTAGTAATATTAGAACCCTTTCAATCACCGAATATGCACACGTCTACAAAATTGCACTGCAATATTGAATTAAGGAACTTGGGAATACAAAGCAACCTGCCAATCCGTTTATTCGTTGCAATTAGAGCCTGATGGGAAAATAAAAGGTGTTGAAAGGGCACTGTCGGCTGAAAGTGTTCGGCACAGTAGTGTGTTAATCTCGTTTGTGGTTTTGCCCTGTCCTCCCACTGTGTCCTAGAATATCCTGGTTGCATCATGAGCCTTGAAATGATGCGCCGTGGGTTGTCCAGACTTGAAGCTGTGCAGCTCTGCTGTGAAAACCTAAAACCTGCTCCTGCACGTTTGAAGGCCTGTCAGCCTTTGCATTTATAGGGAGTCGGGCACAGTATTGTTAATTCGTTAACAGTGCCTTCCATCTGTCACTTATCCGTTAAGTGCCTTCTCTCTGATGTGCTGACCTCGCCCCATCCCACCGACCCTCAGTCTTTCTCTCCTGTGAGAATGCCTAGGGGGGGATACCATCTACACTCACACCTAACACTTTAACACCCACCTCTGACCCGCACATATCTTTCACGAGCACTCTGGGGAAGAAATGCATATTTTATAAAGGTTTCAGCAAACCCAGTGTGTGTCGGTTCTTCAGCGTTGGAGAGAGCGAGAAAGAGCGACGCTGAATAGAGCAGAGGTCATTAATGGGGGTTGTGTTTTTGGTATTTATTTGATGTTCCCTTAAGGGTGGGCCGAGGGCTGTCCAAGCCACACTCCAGCGGCCGCTTCCTTTAAAGATGCTCTGAGTGAGAGATTTTCTGGCGGGTGGTTCTCCTTTCATGCTCGTGTCAACACAGACTGCTGTAGTTTTAGTCTGCGTGTCCATGAAAGCCACGTGATGATGTGTTAACGAAGACTCCAGAGACAGCATCTTAATGTGAAGTGAAATGAATGACTTCTTCAAGTGTGAAGGCACCTTTGGTAATTAGTCAAAAGGAGATGCTTACACACCCCCAGAGGCAATCCACCTCTGTGATTTTTGGCAGACGTGTTGTACTGCAAAAGTGGTTCCACTTGTACATTTCCCGCGTGGTTTACCATATTTTAGCTAGGGCTCGGACCTTCCTATTGTAATAATATTCCAGGTATTTTGTTTTTTTAACTGTAGGTCATCGTCTTAAACTATTTAATTTAGATTTTCGGCAACTGAATCTGCATCGAGATTCTCCTCCTGTTTTGATTATTTTACGTATTCTGTGTTTTTATTGCATATATTTGTATGGCGCACTAGTAGCCATGCTATTAAGGCTCACGTCCATTCAATATTGCAATGAAATAAAAAATGTAAAACTAAACGATTCTGACTAGGACCGTTTGACCATTATCAGTTTGGCAGCTTTGAAAGATGACACAGCTATGAACCGCTCATCCAATATGGTGTATATGCTATACTGTTAAGCTGATATGGGAGTTTTCCAAAAAGTTTAATCGAACTAAAGTGCTTTTTAGGTCGAGGACCGAAAGGCTGCGCTTGCGCAGTCTCCGGTCGGAGATTTAATTATTTTTAGTACGGGGCTTGAACCCGCCTCTCTCTTCCATTGGCTGGCTCCCTAAACTGAGGCCAGCCATTGGATGAGAGGGGCATCTCTCAGTTCAAACCCCGTCTCTTTCGGATTCGGGGGCGTGTTTTTTTGCGTTCTTTCGACTGTGACATCATCTGTCACTCAGAATGCCAAAAACATGCCCCCGAATCCGAAATTTTCGGAGCTTTGCGGCCGCCATTTCAGGCCGACCGCCACCGCACTGTCACAAAATATGCTGCTTCTGTGCAGGCAGTACTTGTGCTGTCACTGTTTGCACGCGCTCTTTAAATTCGGACCGTCTTACTACTAGCACAATAAACTTGAGTCTTCTCCTAAAGCCGATAACATAAGCGCCATTTGTTCGGATTAACAATAAAACCGTGTATTTACAATAGCACGCGCTGTCCCTACATGCAGTTACAGTACATAAATCGCATTATGCAAAAACAGTTGGCTTAGAGAGGCAGCGCATTTCGAGATAGTGCTCTGCTTCTTATCATCCGGTCAGTAAATAGTCATGTGGCATAGCCGAGATCTCTTTTACGTTTATTTCCTTACATCCGTTTTCAGCCACAGAAAGCCGAGCTACTCAGAACACAACATTCATAGCTGCTGCACAGGTTTGAATGCCAGCGCCGTCCGCTCCGCTTTTCAACATTTTCAGATCGTTATAACTGGTGCCATTTAGTTGAGATATTTATGAGTGGCATTATGCGCCTGGAGCACTGCTGCCCACCGTAGGCGCTACATTTAAATGCGTGCAGCTCGTAAAGGGACACTAGTCCTGAAACCCTCTCCCGTACACAGCAGTACCGATGTTGCAGCTGGTAGCCCTGCGATCCTGCCAGTGCGCAGTGGTTTCGATTCAGTGGGTGAAATACCTGGGAGCTTTCTGGAGCGCGCTGTGCGGGGAAGCCTCGGCCCTCCTCCGTGAGTGCGAGACCGCGTCTCTGACGCTCTGATCGCTTCCCTCTCCGCATGCACCAGCCCTCGTCACCTCCTCGCTGGCTGGGTGGGCACAGAGCCGCAGACGCTGGCATCGGCGGGCAGGGCGCGGGTGGCAGAGCTCCCAGGTCCGACCTCCTGCAGGAAAAGGTAGGTGTTCAGCTCTCCTTTTCATTTTAAAGCCGTTTCATTTCCAGACCGCGGATTGTGCACTTTTGCTGCTGCTGGAGCCGGTCTCCACGAGACTCCTGGACTCGGGCAGTCTCAGAGGTGCTGCGGGCACCAAGGCAGCTGCCCAGCGCCTCGAGGTCTGCCAAAACAGCGTGGCGCTGAGTCAGCCATGAGAGCAGTTTGTAAGCAAGTGAGGTGTGGAGGAGACGTGCTTCAGAAGCTCGATTGTGACCTTGCATCTCAGCTAATTCTGGCGTCTTTGCTACACAATAACGGTTGACCCTGGGCAAATAATTCATCTCCCTATACCCCAGTCCCCCTTGATGCCCGGGCTCAGAGACAGGTTTCCCAGCTTTAATCATTGTGAAAAAAACACATAGTGGTACAGGTATCGTCTATAACTTATTTATTTTAAAGGCATGTTGATTTAATTGATGATCAGAGGAACGCATTTGCCCGGGCGTTGCGAGCTTGTAGCTTCACACCTGCACTCACTTTAACGGCAGGTTGCACGGACGGACTCACCACTATAAAAATGCATCAGTTTCCATGTGTGGGCAATCAGTGTGATCGGCCGTTTCATGTACACAGTGTGTATAAACAGCAACTGCACTTGCGTGCGAGTGCTCTCAGAGCTTCTAGGAGCTACAGCATGCCAAGCAGAGTGCAGAGTGCGTGGGTGGCTCTGTATGTGTGGCTCTGTGTGAGTGTAAATGCAATAGGTCATGCATTGCAAGCGATTAAGCTATTGGCATTGCAAATGACAATGCCATTTATTTAACGATTACGCTATTGGCAATGTAAATGACAATGTCATTTATTTAACGAT
The DNA here is from genome assembly GCF_964261635.1 of Lissotriton helveticus. Classification (NCBI taxonomy): domain Eukaryota; kingdom Metazoa; phylum Chordata; class Amphibia; order Caudata; family Salamandridae; genus Lissotriton; species Lissotriton helveticus. The sequence goes on from NC_136059.1 coordinate 1,381,527,237, forward strand.
TACGCTATTGGCAATGTAAATGACAATGCCATTTATTTATGATTTTTAAAAAAACACCCCAAAAAAAAGTTGAGCAATGCCAATAGCTCTACCTTTAATAATGCCGAGACCATTGCATTGTAAATGCTTGTTTGCAATACTTCTGATAGTTTGAGTAGCCACAAAAACATCTCCTTCCTAGAATGCAAACACTCTGGTAGCTATCGGATACGTTGTGTTATTTTCAGGACAAACCCCTCACCAACTCAATGGGTGGCATGCTCTATCATTGGGTTCAAACTGGCACTGGTCTTGATGATGAAGTTATGAGCGCCTACCCTAATCTAGGCAGGGGTGGGGGGGGCTCATGAGGAGTTACTGAGGTAGGTAGTAGGTTGGGTGCTATTTGAGCACTTGTAGTTGCATGCAGTCTGAGGATGCTAAACTGTAGAAAGAAACAAAAAATGTTGGTGTTAGAAGGGGCGATCCCCGAGGGCCAGGATATGCTCTCCTGACCACTCCGTGACCCACCTCTCCCAAGAATACTGCCGAGTCTTAACGCGAGGTCCTCGCCGGGGAGGACTTCGGGTCTGGGATCTTACACACTGAGCTCACACCACACTTATGAACGGACACCACACCGTGGATTTCAATAAGCAAGTTCTTTATCACACAGTAGATATTTTAGGCAAAATGAACACGTATTTACAAGCGATCGAGGGATCGTAAAGTCTCAGTAGTAAGGAGTAGGGAAGCGGGACAGTCTCAGTATTAGGCCAGTACGAAGCGTACCCTGAGCCGGGGATACGGAAGATGGAGGTCCTACTGGCCGCTCCACTCACTTCTTCTCGAGCCAGGTTGTGTGGGTAGCGTCGATGGTCCAGCCGGACATGAGTACTCCTCGAGCCACGACGAGGTCAGCAGGGCTCGATCCGGAGTGAACAGAGTGTCTGTCCGTTCTTGAGGAGCCGCGACGGCGTCAGCAGGGCTTTCAACGAATGTCCTTAGAGTTCAAGGAGGAGCCACAACGAGGTCAGCAGGGCTCTGAGGTTCCAGTTCCTTCTTCACGAGGATGAGCCGCGACAACGTCAGCAGGGCTCGATAAGTTTCAAAGGTCAGTCTTCTCCCCAAGGGTTGAGCCGCGATCAGATCAGCAGGGCTCTCTTGTCCGGGATACAACTGCCCGCTAGTTCTTGGGTGGGCCTTGATATAGTGCATTGGCCCTTTGATGTCCGGACCCTCGCAGGCGGAGATCTCATGCCTGGGGGCTGGTCGTCGGAGTGTTCCTTCGGCTGGCCCTTTGATCCTTTAGAAGATGCGTCCAGAAATTCCCAGACGCACAGCAGGGTCTGGAGCCAGCTCTCGGGGAGGCCAGAGGTGCGATCGAAACCAGCCCACAGGGGAAGGCCAGAGGTGTGAGAGAAACCAGTCTCCCAGGGGAGGCCGGAGGTGCAATCGAAACTCCTTAGTCTTATCTCACTCAGGAAGCCCTCTACCCCCCAGCCGGGCATGGCGCATCTGAAGCCTAAGTTTCGCTGGGGCTGGGGTCAGGCAGGGCCTAGGGAGTCAAGGACCTCGGGAAGGGTAATGGCGGCCGGTGGCCCTGTGGGGTGATGAAGGTTCTGGGCGCCCGGTACCGGGAAGAGGGATGGCGGAATGCGGGGATGGTCGTCCGTTGGTAGGGTCGTGCAGGGAGCGGGGCGGACAGGGAAGGGGACGACAAGGGGTTTCTGGGTGCAGGGCTAGGCTAATGGGGTGCTGAGGAACGGGGGGAAACCACGCCACGAGGCCAGGTCCAACAGTTGGGTGTAATATAGTGCTATAGTAAGTAATTTTGAAAAGCACTAGAACAGCGGTTCTTAACCTTTTTAACTTCTGTGAATCCACTGAATCATTACTGGAATCTTGGGGAGCCCACTGAGTCATTATTGTAAGCCGAGAACCCCCCTAAGCAATTTTTATGATTTTAACTTCAAAACAATACAAAAACAAGTATACACAGTGCAAATGCTGAAATATAAAATAAAAAAACCTATTCATGATCAAATACAGAAAAACGTGTTAATATTTTTAATGTTGCTTCTATATTTGTCTATACTTTATTCATTTTTAATATTATTTAATTTTGTAAAACGGTTGCTGACCCCCTGTGTAGGCCTTGCAGACCCCCAGGGGTCCTCGGACCCACAGGCCAGGTGAACAGAATACCTCCTGACAGGTTACTGCTAGACCAGTGCTTTAGCTAGATCATCTGATCTGCTCAGGATCAGAAAGCGTAAAGAAAAAGCTTGATATGTATGTAAGGAAGTGAGTAATTAGAGATTTAGGGCTGCGCTCACATGCAGCTGTAACTTGATCAATGCATTTTCAGAAAGTAAACATGGTAAATAGTGCAACGAGATTCTGCAAATACTGGTTGTTTTCTGATGTTCACGCTTAAACTTTGGCTCTCAGTATTAATTATGCAAGCAACGTGTGATCAATTTTGGATGCCCCTACCTAATGGCATGCCATAAGATAGGGTTGAGTATATCTTCCTCAGACAGCTGACGTGCATTGCCTGCATTCCTGTGGCTAGAGCCCCAGACAATAAAGTAAAGAGCGCAGAGTTACTTTTAGCAATTCCATGAACTTGTTAGTAAGGGGCTGCTGATTAGTTCTTCCTAAGCACTGCTATTTGGTCGATGGTAGTGGTAAAGGCTAAGACTTTGGTGTTGACCAAGCTAAACTGATGCATCAATAAGTCTACGTCCCAAAGGAATTATTTGAATTCATTTTTAATTTTAACATGTTTTCTTGATCAGTGGCTGTTTTCTAAACCAAATGCAACATTGTGATCTAGGCATTATACGTTATTATACAGTGGTCAACTATATGAAAATAAACCTTGCTGTTATGTGGGTCGGTTGGTGGAGTGTTTATCTGGATGGTGCACAGTATAATATAGATCCAGCTAGCATGTTAATCTGGACAAGGAAATAGTCCTAACAAATTATTGGTCCCAACATAATATTGTCCTTTTTCACCCAATCCTAGGTTATAATAGCTGACGACTATTCTGATCCGTTTGATGCGAAGAACAAAGAGGGGAAAGGTGAAAACAACGGCTACATGGAACCATATGAAGCCCAGAAACTAATGACAGGTAACAGTTTATGTAGTGGGCCACTATTTCAATGTATTGTTGATTTATAAACTGCATTGACCTTGGGCTGTAGTTTGTACAAGGTGCCCTCTTTTTGCAAGTGTGTCCTGAACAACGCACACATAGGCTATTTACTTCTGCTCTACTTTGATTATCCCCATTACAAGATGTTCAACAGTTAGAAAGTCTGAGTCTAGTCCACATTACAAGCAGGCTAAGAATCAGAAACAGTCCAGTTGCCTGCATTTTGGATGTTTTCTCCTTTTATCAGTGCTCAAAGTGGGCGGGATCTGAGGGGCGCGAGACTTGCCCCTACCTTTTCATTTATCAAAAACAGTTTCTGCAACTTTGTGAAAGACAGCCGTCCAGGGACAGTTAATTCTGACAGTTTAGATGCTTCATTTGAAGTGTAATTCAGAGAATCTGCTGGGCAGACAGCTAAAGAAGCCTTCTTGCCAGGGTGCCTCCTTGCCCGAAAGAAATGTAAATGTGCACAAATGGTCAATCTGCTGATGTAAAGGGTGCTTGGAAGCAGGCATTGCCTTTTAATGAACAGAATCACCTGTCTCTGCTTTTCTGCTCCTCTCCCGAACAGGAAACAGGTAGCCTAAGCCAATCATAAAGCTGCAATGGACAGCGTTGTGATTGGCCAGGTTCTCCATGTATATTGCATTCAGCCTACATGGCGAAAAGGCAGAGTGCGCATGACTGGTTTGGTCGGCCCCAGGCGGTCGACCAAACATTCAGCACCCTCAGCAGTGGGCAAGCCACTCCTCCCCTGCCCTAGAGTAGACCCGCCCGCCCCCAACCAAACTCGTCTGCTTCCTTCCAGTGCGAGACGCAGAAACTTAAAATGGTATTTAAAATATAATTTCAGGTTTCTACATTGTGCACTGCGAGAAAGCAGTGGGGCGACGCTTTCAGTGTTGGTTCGGTGAGGTTAAATAACAATATCTTTATGCCAAGTTAGTATTTATGAAGTAGCCGAAATGAACATCTGATATATTTTGATTTTCTCTGCTTGTTTCTTCCTGGTGCTTTTATTTTGTTTGCTGGTTGATTTATCAAGGAGCCTTGTTGCATCTATTGAAGTTGTCCTCGAGTTGCTAAAGTGACGAGTACGTTCTTTTTGAAATGGAGCCAAATTGATATAATTTTGAAGCTTGATTCTTTTTTATCGTTTTAAGTATTTTTTTGCCTCGTAAGCTATTTCTGTGGGTGCCTAACAACGTTTGTGACATTCCTCTTGGCCTGGCGTAGACAGCTGACTTCCATACAAGCACGGCCACTAGGAGAGCTTAGTGACTCAGCCCATAATGTAAATAGCATCAGCTGACACCATTCTGAACCGGTGCATTGTACTTTTAACAACTGTTGAGAAGCTGCACTGGTGCGTGCGCGGCCTCTGCAACAGGAAACGATCTGTAACTTGCTGTTTACACAGGCAAGCTGTCATCGGTCAGAGCAGGGCAGCTGCCCTATCAATCACCAGAGATGTGCGTTTGCACTTCCTGTAGGCTTTCACTTGTGTAATGTTATACACAAATTTATTATTGGAAATCTTTCCCCTTCTTTCATGTGACCCTTTCAGCCAGTCTGGACTTCTTTGGCACTCCACCTTCTGGAGCTTGTTTTTACATCTTTCAATTTTATCGAATCCTATATGAACCTAAAATAGGCTGACTAGGTTTTGAAAAACAAAAAACTATACTGTTTGCAAAACACAGAAGTAGGGCTACAATTCAGCCTCACATTAAAAACCGTCTCCCTCTGAAATACTAAGGAGGTTCGGCAACTTGCAGTTGAATTTTGTAAAAACATCAAATGGGAGAAAATCGATAAGGATGCCTTTTTTGCAGATTTCTTTACCAATAATCGGCTCTAAATTGCTAGGGTCTTATGGGCTAATGTAAATCCAGCAGCTGTTATTTAAGCCCACTCCACCTTAAATACCTATAAGGCAGCTAGGTTAACCAAAAGTGCCACTAAGTTCAGCTCCAGTCCTAAATGGTTCAATAATGGTTTCTCCAAAGCCCATAAGCTACTAAAGCTAGCACTTGCTAAACGTCCTGAGATAAGGCAGGAGTAGCCGTTGCCAGAAAATCATATAAAGAAGTAGTTGCCACAAGGAATGCCGAAATAAGGGCGATGGCCGGGAAGATCTTTGGGTAGCAAGTACAATGAAAGACTCTAAATCCTTTTGGCAGTTTGTTAACTCGGCAAGTTTGTTGGTAAATTAACTACCCAAAGTAGAAATGCTAATGCCAGATAAAGACTGGGTGGCTCATTTTTCCAAAATGTTTGGTTTGGGAGTTCAGCTCACTAGTGTGCCAATGGATTTTGTAGCACCCTGTGATTTGAATGTGGCTATTGCCCTTAGTAGAACAATCGATGTGTCAGATGTTACTTTAGCTTGAGAGCAGTCCCTCGAACAAAGCACCAGGGCTAGGTCGAATCCCTGTAGACACTTATAAATCACTACCTTAATTCTGGACGGCACTTAATACGAATGTCATTAGAAATGTTATTGTGGGACACTTAGTTAAAACCTGGCAGGAGGTCATTATTGTCTCCTTCCTTGAAAAGGGGGATAAGATACAGCCCCACTGTTATCGCCCGATTTCCCTGCTTGATAATACAGTAAATATTTTGGTCATGGTAATATTAGCCAAGCTGGAATGCTGGGTAGCGGAGTCCTGGGGACTTTTGTGTGTCCAGTTAGAGTTCCGCCCTTTCTTAGAAACCTCAGAGCAACTCCAAATATATCCCCTATTGTCCAAAAATATACAAATGTGAAAAAAGGCTGTGTCCATCTTGCTTTTATGGACTTAATATATGCTTCGACACAGTAGATGGATCTGAACTGTGGTCAATTATGACCGATTTGGTGATTGATAGTGCAATAATCAATTTTTTCTGTAGGCTGGATGCAAATATAACTACAAAGGTCCGGAATAGCAGGGGCGGGCCTTTAACTGGTGAGTTCCCCCTCTCCAGCTGGGGAAAGTCAAGGTTGTGTCCTGGCCCTTTTTCTTTTTCTAATTAACATAAATGTCCTTGAGCTACAGCTGTGCATTGTGGGTAAAGAGATGCTGAAGCTCCCTTTAAGTCCTTCTTTTACTTTAAGCAGATGATGCGGTTCTTATAGCTAGAAGAGTCATTGGCCTCCATATTTTACTCCATGCTTTGAATAGTTTCATGGACAATTTGGGACGCAGGACACACCGCACTAAATCCTTTATAATGAAATGCGGCCCAAAGTTAGCCAAAACTAAGACATTTTTTCTTGGGGTATTCAAATTTTAAAAACTCCTCCTTTTGCATACTTAGGAGTTCCCTTTCATGTTGATGTCAATTGGAAGTTCTTGCTGAATATCAGAGCCCTTCAATTTCAAAGGTGAGTCCATGCTGGTTTTAGATCCCCCAAAAGACTTGGGCGCAAGCCAACGGAATAACTGCTTTGTGTTTTTAAAAGCAAGTACTTATAAATTGCCTCCTGTTGTGCAGGTGCCTGGGTTTGTGCAAACAGTAATTCTCTCCAAATAATATAAACTTAGATTTTTAAGAAGGCTGTGGGCTGTGCCGCAATCTGCTCTCTCGTTCTGTCATGAAGAAGTTGGCCTGTGTAACCTGGAAGACTAATTAAAATTGCAGCCACTGTTACTCTGGCACAAAATCTGGAGAAATCCTGAGGCTCATTGTGTAGATTTCCGAGCGATGGCCTGGTCCAGATGATTTCTTGGTTAAAGGTTATTAAACTTAGTTTTACTATGTTGGGTGTCCTACAATATTTTTGTAGTCCTAGATGTCTTGAGGGCGTTTCATTCTATCGAGTTAAAGAAGTCTTCTATAAATATGTTAAATTGGCACGCTTAGAGAATAGAATCACCAAGTTGATACAAATTATTCCAAAAGAAAGGCTTACATTTTTGTTCACTAGGTTTCGCCTTCAAGCTTAACATTTTTTGCAGCCTCTCCAGAACAGGGGACCTGTTTTGTTTGATCACTTCCCCATTGTCCCTGCGATGGTATTGCGCAACAAATCACTAAGCACTTTATTTTACACTATTTACACTACATAGGGAAGGCAGTTGCTTCGTCCTTTGTTACAAGCATTGTGGACTGATTCTCATGATCAGGCTTTGGGTTACCTATATGATCTGGGAAGTCCAGAAGTCCTATATGCTGTGTAGAACTAAATTTCAAGTGCCCTAAAGATTCGTAGTAAGTAATGCTTTTAATGCTGACCTTTTTATTTGTTGTTTTTTAACATGGTTTCCTTTTTAACTGTAGTATTAGAATTATGATTACGTATTGTATATACTTCTGATTAGAACATTGGAATGTTGGGAGCTCCATTGAAAACAATGGAGTGCTCTGGGCTTATAATGGCTGGTATAAGCCTGGAGCTCCAACATTCCAATGTTTCTTTGTTCACAGCGCTGGCTGTGAACAAAGGCTTCAGGGAGCCTGAGGGGATTCCAATCCCCTCACGCTTCCAAAAGTTTTTTTTTTTTTGTTAGAACATTCTGTCCTCTAGTGACAGAATGTTCTAATAACCTTATAGCCCTTCGTAGATGGGCTATACCGCTATTAAAGTCCCTCTCCCTTGTTAAAGGCCCTCGCCTTCGGCTCGGGGCCTTTAACGCTGGAGAGGGCCTTTAATAGCCGGTATACCCCTCTACGGCGGGCTATAAGGCTATATTCAAACTTTTATGGCTCGACAGAGCCGAATAAAGTATTTAAACGTGAACGCCTCCCTCTGAAAACTGGAGCATAGCTAAATTTACAGAAATTTGCCAGGACAGCGTGTGGAAAAAAAACTGTGTTCGCCTAGTCACCCTAACATGAAAGTTCCAGAATGCAAAATAGAGGTGAAATAGTCAAGTCGTGCTGAGCTGCCGAATGTGTTTGACGTCGCAGGCCAGGTCGTCTTTGCGACTCGAAGTCTTCCAGAAATGGGGAACCTCACTGCCAAGAACACGCCCTATGGTTACCACCATAAACGCACATTATATTAAATATGGGTACAATTCTACACACACAACTAAAAAGTGGGTCATCATGCACAAGTAATATTTATATTTATGTTCCGTCATTGAAAATATGGGCAAATAGCATGTTATTGGTACTAGTTATTAATGACCACACTTTGCACTCTAATAATAAACAAGTTAACGTTCAAATTCCTTTTTATTAGCACAGTAAACTAACTTGAGAAAACAATGCTTGTTTATCTTAAATATTCTACATTTGGAATAAGTTTACCAAAAATAAAATGACTGGGGCCGTAAAAACAAAGACCTAGCTACTGTGGTTCTGTCTCACTGCCGATTTAACTCTTTATGCGCTGGATATGGTTATTTATCTTTGTGCATGACTGCGGCCCATAAAAAGACAGCAAGGCATATACAAAACATGTGGACCCGCTGAGTGTACATTTATATGTGTATGTATATATCTATATAAATAGACTTCTAACCAAGATTCTCATGTACGTATAGGAGCAGAGCTGAGTGCATGGAGTATGGGATCAGTGTACATTTTGATTTATTTTGATGGACAGTAGACTGTGCCCTATTTTTGTAATATGTGATTCCTATACTTCATAATGAGGGAAATGATTTCCAGTAAATTTTTCAGTTGTGATAAAGACTCAGACTAACAAGATTTTGACATTGAAAATGCTAAATAGTTTTACCTATATGCGATTACAGGTAATATAAAAGCAAGAAAATCCACAAAATGTACCTTGTGGAGCCCCCTGGGTTATTAAGGCCGGTTATGGCATTTAGCCATTGATATTGAGCCTACATTATAAGGGTGTGAACCAAGGCTCATCACAACTTAGTCCCATATCCATGGTTGTGGAATGTTAATCATGAAAAGTGCGCTCCACAAGCTCGACTTAATAGCCATTTTGGATTGAATACTACATGTGGCTAAGACGGTCTGCCCTGATTGACCTTACAGCTGTCTCGCTTATTATACGCGATTAGAGTTGCTTTGTTCTAAAAAACGACGGAGAAGGATCATATTGTACCCACCTCTCCCTCAACCTTCCTGGCCACCCTGCAATTTCACATTGCATTTCAACTACCTATGCCCTGAAGAAGACCTTGTGTGTGGACGAAACGCATCAGCTGTTTAATTCATCTTGATCGTTGTTTTATCTCTGTTTAAGTAAAAGAAGAATCTTTGAAGAATACATCTTTGGATACGGATTTAATGTCTTTTCTTGTATTGTGGTGCACCTTGCTGTTTTTTCAAACTATGATGTTCCTTTTATTGGATTGCATTGTGACAGTGGGTGCGTTTTCAGTGTGCATACAGATCTCTGGGTATTTCCTGTGTATTTAGGTAATAATTACGGATAGCGGATCAGGTGCTGTGTTCTATAGGATCCCACTGTCAAGGTTTCTCTTGTTTAAGCCTCATAATGAAACAGAAGCCAGCATTTACAAAGGACAATCGCACAAGCAAATGAAAAATAAGGTGGGGGGAGTGGGCGAAGCTTCTCTCCGTACTCCACTACCACAGCTCTTAGCAGAGCAGCGATTGCGCGCTGGCTCATGCGCGACGTAAAAAATAAGATTTGGTTAAAAGAAACAAAAAATTAAATGACCTCACAAAGCATACTTTGGCATAGCTAGTTTGTGTGGATTTGCTTCTTATGAAAGAACAAAATGCCATCACTTGCAGTGCAGATTGTTAATGGCAGAAGTGGGCTGACTTGCGTTTCATGCTATATGCTGTGGTGGGTGAAAGACAACTGAATTCTACAACAGGCCAATAGGTGAATAGGGCTGGCGGAGAGTCTCTCTAAGTAAAGTAGACAATTTTATGAAATAAAATCAAAAGGTCTTTGCTAACCCAAAACCTAAAAATGATTGTAGTTTAAATACCAGCCCACAGACATGATGTTGCAGTCTTAAGAACATTTTTATTGTCTGGGTACAGTCGCACAGCTGTCTGTTGTGAGCATTAATGCGATCAAAATAAGGGCAGGGTGCTTTGTGGATGGTTACACCGTGCCATTCACTTTAGATCCTGGTGTGGGTGATGTGGCAAAGTAGTTGCCTATTGAACACACAGCCGGCACAGTTCAGCTATCAGTAGAAGCAGCTTCTCTGATCCTTGCAGGGACTCGACACTGGAGGTTTGTTGCCCCACTAGCTGCACCTGCCCAACCCCCTCCTTTTGAAGGTGTTTTTCCTAGTAGCCTCTCATCCGAGCTCTTCGCACAGTACAAGCCAGATTTTTATCGTGCTGGTTTTGTGACCTTTCTTTATCTTTTCCTTGCTGGAAAATATGACGGCCATGGACGAGGTGGGTAAGAAATGGTGATGCTCTAGGGTGTGGGTGGGCTGTGAGGGACTCTAGTACTTCTGCATAATAAGGAGACTGCTAACATTTCCAGTTAAGTTTTGTGCTTTTGCACTGAATTATTTCAGTTGAAGGAAAATAGATTGATATTTTGTGCTCCATGATCTATTGCTTGCGTGCTTTAAACCAATCTTGGAGCCTCCAGCAACATGTCTCCTGGGGGACTTGCAGATGTGTCAGCCTGATTACCGGTATCTGGAGTAGCCTCTAAAGTGTAGGCAAAATGGCGGCTCTGTACGTATGACTGGACCCCGCTTCCCTGTTTAACTACATTTGGGCTGACAAGTTAAGTTAAATGACAAGTTGGATTCAATCGCATTGCTTGGTTGTATCTTGGGGTGGCGATCATCTCGCTGAGTTGGGGTAAGCTGTACATAATCATGCCTTGTTAGAGTGCATTTGTTCATTTCTCATTTTCCAAGCTAAACAGAAACCATTAGAATTCATGCTCGGAGGTACTGAGTATTTGATCCCAGGCCCCCCTGCCTTGTCATGTATGCTTTTAAGTGACTGGCAGTTTATGTTCCAAGAGATAGTGCAATACGACAGTCCACCAGTGGGAGGGTGTCCCTTAAATTTCAGGGTCATTCATATGTAATAAAGTTTAATAACTGGGTATTAGTAAGGATTCCTACTGGTCCTTCCCACTCAATGGAGTTTATCCCGGTGCCTGCAGTCACCCGTCACTACCTTAGAAATTCATTGATTCTACTTAAGGGCAGTAAATCGTCCATTCCCCAGGCATTAGATGTGTACACCCAATACTTTCTCACGGAAGACCAGAGCCGAGGCCTTCTTCCGATACTAAAATTACTTGCAATAAAAAAATGTTTTAAGATGACTACGTACCTAGATGTCCCTGTTCTTTAAAAGGCAGAATAAATACACTACATGATGATGAACAGCCCATAGGCTTACACACCTTTATCCCCAGGAAATGCTCTTGCTTCGCAGAAAATGCCACACGTTCTTAGTCTGTGATTTGTTATTGGTTCCACCCCTTTCAGTACTGCCCCATTGTGCTACATCTATGAGCCCAGTGAATACATATCTGTGCTTTCCTGAAAAATGGGTTGGACCACTCAAGACGCATGCCAATGGACAGTATTTGTCTTATTAAATAATATGAAGGTGTTTCTCTAACATTGGCTTTCCTGCCATAAGGAAATATGTTTTTATCTACTTGAATGCCTGATAAATTGGGCCTTCCTGGACATGAACTGAGGTCAAGTTTCTGTCTTCATGGGAGGGTGTCTGCTTGCACTACAACGATGCTTGCTTCCAGGAGCAGACCTCAATTATTCGAGTGCCTGCAGAAGGATTCTAAGCTCATAAGGGTATGCTGGTTGTACTTGTCATTGGTGAAAGGAATCCTCTCTGGTTCCAGGACACTGTTGGTATTTTAGGATGTTTGCCTTTTCAACTTCTACATGCTCAAAATAGACATTCTTCTACAGGTTGCGTCCATTGGCACTCTTTGTAAAGCTAGAGACCAGCTATGGTCTTTGTTTTTATAGCAGACAAAGAAATTACAATACATAAGGCCTTTGTTCCTTATGGAAGGTCAGGCTTTGTCCTTGACCACATTTTGGCAATGACTAATCATCTAGACGTTAGGAGGGCAACTTCCATCACCATTTTAAAGAGTGGTTGTCAGCCATCTTTAAAAAGACAATAGTGTAACATCTTGCTTAATGAGAGGACTGTCTTTCTGTCCTGAAATGAGTTCTCCCTTTTCTTTCAAGCTATTGCCCAGAGTTGCAGAGTGGGACCCATGATTAGAGTAGGCACCTAGGCGAGAATTATCAAGTCCGTGGACATTGAGCCCAAGACCCTGCCGCGTTGGGAATTGAACCCTGGTCCCGGGCCAGACCTCTGCTTAAGGGTCTGCCGCTCTAATCAGTGAGCCACACTTCTCCTTTTAAGGCTCCTGACCCATGCCAGCAAATCCCTCCACAAGCAAGGACCCATCCATGAACCACTGCCCACATATTCACCAACCTCCCAGGAACCTCTGCTAACCTCACCCTCGAACAGACACATCACTTACTCCTCTGCTGCTCCAGAGGATGCTCTTTCTCCCATTCTTCTACCAAAGTCTGGAAACCCTTCCTTCTACACCTCCACACCGCACCCTCGCTGACCCACTTCAGATGGGACTCCAGACCTGGCTCTTTGAAGGATACCTGCAGCAAGCACCTGGATACCCTCTCGGGTGACAAGCCGAGCCATATAAATACAACTTGATTGATTAAGAGGAGACACAATTATTGACCGGATTGCTTCAAAAAGAAGATCTGATTCTCTCTTCTAGTGATGTGTGTAAGTCATTGTCTTTCATGGTTGTAAAATTCGACCAAGATCATGATAAATCACGAGATGAAAAAAGTCTCTAAGTTTGCTGATTCTGGACTGGATTTGAGAAGGAGGCAGTACTTGGCTTAGTTATAAAGCTAGTCTGGTCAGTTTCCCAGAAGCATTCCCCTGTTTTCAAAGCTCAGCTGTCGTCCCACAGAGCAGGTAAGAGGTGCTGCACAGTTGCTAGTTTGTGTAAACATGTCCTCTGATGTGGCCCCTTCTTAATCCGAACTCTCTTGTGCTATTACATCATGTCTGGGGAAGGGGAGACATGCTGATACACTTTTCTCCCCCTTTTTGTTAAGCATGTTTATTCTATTTTTAATTAAAACTTACCCATAACCTACTGTATGTCACTTACCTTGGATGATCTACTGGAAGGCGATGTGAAGAGGATAGGCACTCCATGGGTAAACAAGTTCTGCATATCCTTGTACAGTCCCGATCCGGAGGACACTTGAGCCTTTTCAGGCACTTGGCACCAGTCTCTTAAGCTTCAAGAGATGGGACTTCTGCTGCAGGTAATTAGCCTAGTTCCTTACGAGGCTCTGCCATCATTCAGTTTGACAGCTTGGTTCCTGCAGTAGTCTGACACGGATATCTCCTCATGCAGCGGCCATTTATTTAAAAGCAACATGGAATCTATATCTGTTTTCACATTATGCAGGATGATGTGAAGGAGATCCTTCGCCTAGCGCAATTTGTTGAGACCCAAATCTGTCTGGCTAATGATACACTTAATTGTCTAGAGTACTGCTAATCTGTGAATTTAATCAAACACGCTAGTGACGTTTTGCCTCGCTTCTCTTCGTTCCCGAGATGCCCTATCTAGTCCTTTCCTTGAACATTTAAAGATGTCAAACAGAACATAATTGGCTCAGGGAAATTAACCTTGCTCTAAATTAAACATTTCCGTTTTTAAGAATGAATCCTTGTTTCTGTCCACCAGTATTCCTTCTGCCCAGGAGAGGATTGCAGTGAGTGTACAAAAAGCAGTGTGGACTTCTACACTAGTAGTATTCCTCCTTAGATTTACATCCAGGGGATTGTGTGCAGTGCAGATTGTTTTCCAGGGTAAGGTAAACTGCAAATATATTCATTCACCCAGTTTACCCTCATTTTTTTGTAGCACAAACAAGGGTTTGTCAACGAACTGGGCTTTGGGGGATGTTCCTACGCCTCTTGCCCCCCAAGCAACAAATCCTGATTCTGTGAATCTGGGTGTCCTTGCGCACTTTTTTGCACACCTATGACAAGTTTACATGCACAAAAAATTATTTCACTCAAATCCTAATCGTATTATTCAGTGAGACCATTTTCGTTTTATTCACTTTTGCAAGGAAAATCAAAGGCTAACTTGTGCAGTAGAGCTTCACTGAATGAATCACTGTTTTGTGTTAGGTGTTGTTGACCTGTAATTTTACTCAGTAAATTTTCGTCCTAATTTCAATTTTGCATAATGTTACTCAACTTCTGTAAAAAGGTGCCAGCATAAAACCTAGTATTGCCAGCACATTTTAATGATTTATGCCCACGAGCACTGTTGGTTCGCCATTTCTTTTGGTACAGTAGTCACCTCTGCTGCATTGTTTAATTTTGTGATTTGGAAGAAGTGTCCTCTTTAAGTTGTATAGAACCACAGGAACTTAGTTTCCTGAACTTCTCATTTTCTGTAAACTTCAGATACGGGTCCTAGGACAGATTTAGGCAGACCATCTTGTAGAGACTCTTGGCTCATAAAATAATAATGCATCGTAAGCGTGGTAACAAATTATTTTTTGCTTACTCTCATTTACTCCTCTAACCGTACTGGGCTCTTTACAATTAAACAATTGTGTCAAATTAATTTACCATACAGTCCATGATCCTCAATCTTTCTCTGCTGATGGGAGGGGTGTAAATTAGGATGTCCAAACTCCAAGCACGTTATCCAATGAGGACCGTTAATTTACAGCCAACTCACAGGCTAGAAAGCAGTTTTAGATCCACCACTCTCAAGGCCATACCATAGAAATAATTAAGTGCAACAGGAAGTCTCAACCTACAAAAAAAGTTCAAACGAGTAAGGATCATCCAAATCGATAGCTCTGTGATTGCTCCACACAACAGGAGAAGTGACACCTGGTGTTCTGTAAGACCTCGCTGATTTTCCATACAGCGCATCTAAATCTTGAATCACAGTCAAATTGAAGAATCCACAAGACTCAGAAGTAGAATAATTTGGTTATTGTAGTAGAGATGCAAAGTTCATCATAACCAACATTTGCTTAAGAAGTTCAGTCAAAAATCTAACCGCTTTCATAACCGTGCCAAGCATTTAAGCAGGCATTCAAATCAGCAATAGCCACGTACAGGTTCCTACCACCAAATAGGCAGGAGAATAGTTTGTTGCTTAACAGCTCAGATTCTAAAAGGATGGAAGGGTTCATTTAGAGTCCATTAGCATAATTAGAAGTAAAGAAATGTGAAAGGGTTCAGCGAAAAAGGCGCAGTGCTACCGACTGTAGCCTAGATCAGGCAGTCCAATGTTAGTTAAGAGTTCAAAAATAGGACAGCAGAGCATCCGGGTCTCCAATAAGGAAAATCGGAATAGCAGTCATCAAGTGGCAAAAATCAATGGTGTCTCTATTGCCCCTCCTTTGGAGTTTCTTCTTTTATAAGTTCTTTAGTAAAGTCCAGAGGCGTGGCATCACACCACCATCTTAAGATCAGCACATTGCTACGGTTGCATCATGTCACCGAAGATGGTTGAAACAACAAGGTTGTTTCCCATGCTAATCATGGGAAACCAAACTTTGCGAGTCCCCACAGACCTAACATTGGTAGAGAAGAAATACAAAGTTGTAACTTAGTCCTAGCTAAAATTCTATCCTCACAGGAATATTTTGCTGTGAATGTTGGAAAAAGTATTGAAAGTATGGCACGGGATAGAAGTGTACAGGACAAATGAGTTACATTGCACTTTCAAAGAATGATCCATTGTATTAAATCGAGAAAAGGCATCTCCAAAAAAGCCTTTAAGTTAGCATTACATGTTTAAATGAAATACATTTTAACTTTACTTGAAATATATTGAAATCCACTCAAATAAAGAATATATAAACTTTCACAAAATATTATTACACGGAAATAACTAGCGTTAGAAATATCCTACCACCACATATTTTTATGTTACTCATATAAATACATATTTCTATTATCAGTTGAAGGTTTTCATAAACCAAAATCTCTAAAATTCTATAAAGTGTCACGGTTCAACTTCTTTGCTTGCACATTTTTTGCACTAACTGGTGCACATTAGCAAAACTCATCAAAACACTGGGACACTAGCAGGCTAGAACAATTTAGTAGATTTTATATTCCTCTTGTGAGAGTTGAATGGGCTTTAGTTAAATGAGGGTTAAAGTCCTCGGTTTTCCCCCTAGCTCTAGAATGTATTATAAAGCTACGTTTGGTTCCGAGTTCTGATGCTACACTAGTGATTGAAGAAGGTAGGATTTTTTGTTGCTCATTAAGCTTTGACTTTACCAGTTCCAGCAGGTCAGTCCATGGCTCGATGAGACCAACACCTAATCAATGAAGTAGCCTAAGTCATGGCAAAGGCGGGAAACCTTACATAAAGGAAACTGATCCCCTGTGGCCGGGTACCATGGAGTTGTGGCATGTCTGAAACTAGAATGCACTTTTCCATGATTGGTCCACTCTTAAAGCTGAAGTAGAGAGCAGAGAGAATAGCTGGAGTGTATCGACCCTGTCTCAATTCAGCTTTATGTCCCAACTACAATTCACAGTGTGTTGAGATGAGGACCATCGATAAGTAAAGCTCGCCTACAACAAAGCCAAGCATTGATTGTTTACAGTAAGCCGAAGTTTTTGCTCAAAACAGAGTTGTGAAATCCAAGAGCACAGTTTTGTGGAATACAGATGCTGGTGTTGGAGTTGCATGCCTTGATTTTTCTCCACTCACCATCATTGAGCAGTAGGTTCTAAAGACGACTTAAAATTTCACCGCACATGGATAAGTCAAATTCTCCATGTGCCCAAGAACTCTCCATTTGTGTACATGAGTGATGCAATGAGAAGTGCAAAGGGTCCTACCCTTTCCTAACCTCCCCACCCCCACTCTGCAGCGCTAACCAGACAACTAGCATTTTTCAAACTCTGTGGGGCCTGGCACGCATTGATCTCCTCCTTTTTTTGCCATGTACCGCGAGGTAGTATTTTATTATAGGGCCTATGCAAAGCAGGGACCTGTGCCTTTGCAGAGACTTGGAGAGCTCCTCCTTTTTCCCACTTTATCACAAAGTCTTCAGAAAACTGTGGGACACCAGCCTCGCATCAACTGTGTCGGGGGCAGGACAAATGTCACTTCGAGAAGTCTAATGCAAAAGGCCATCACTGGAATTCTCAAGTCATTAAAGCTACTACTTCAAATGAAAGATTGAAGTAATTACTTACTCCTCCAGGCAACACTTTTGCAGCAACTCCATTTCCAGTTCTTTTACTTATTACTCCATTTACAGTTCTTTTACTTCTTACTCCACCTTTCTGGTTTGGCAGGCAAGATGAGCAACCTTTGGACTCCCTTGAATCATCCGTATGTCTTCACTGAGAGGATATCTTGATTTCTAACCTTTGTAGGTCTGTCACCTTTACAATCAACAGAGCATCTGCCTAGGAGAGATTTTGGTCATCATAATCTTGCTGCCTTGTGAGTTGAATTTCTAGCTAAAGCAGGAGTTGAAGTTCTTTGGCTAAAGCATTCTCTCTTGTCACATGTTGTTTTTTGTTTATTCTCTTTAAGAGCCATGTAATACATTTGTGGGTTGATTTGGGGGTGGGGGCAAAAACTGCAGCTGGAAGGGGGTGTTCAGACTCAGAAGTCCTGGCTTACCTCTGAGCCTGCCCTTACTTAGGTCTTTGATCTCTTGCCTGCTTTCATATTGCAGGGAAGGGATAAACCAGCTTCAGCTCCATGGAGTTTTACCTGTTCTGTCTCAGTTGGAATGTGTTTGCCCTCAACACCCTCTGGTATCACACCAGCATATCACACCAGCAATCACGCTTACGATCTTGGTCAAACCAGCTACATCCAATTTCATCTCAACCCTCACAGAACTCATAAAGCATAAAACTGGGATGCGCCTGAGAATTTGAGGTTCAGTGCCTCCCATTTTTACCATTGCCCACTTGTGATCTTGAACTGACTCAATGAGGGGGACACTGGTATCAGCAGTAACATCTTGCTCCACATAGAGTTCCCACATTCAAAGACGAGTCCCCTGGTAGGCTATAAACTCTCAGGATTTACTGCTGTAACTGGATCAGATATGCATTTGGAGGTGGAGAAAAAAGAGCTCCCACCAATGATCACTACTTCAGTGTGCACCTAACCACAACCTATATAACCAGCTTGAGTATCAGAGATGGTGGTAGCTGAACTAAGCATTCTCTCCCACGCCACCTACCAAGAGCAAGCTCTTACTGTTCAACCTCACTAACCTCTGAAAGTAAACGTCTAAACAAAGGATATTTGGCAATTCAGTCAGCTCAGTGCTACCCTGTGCCTGTGTTTGCATGGACATTGGCAATATTTATCATGGCGATTGCTTAACTCCCTTGAGTCTCACATGCCTGGAGAATTGGACCGATAATAGAGTTATGGCAATACTACATGTATTGTGGTAGGTTGAAAAATAAAACTTCCCCTAGCGCTTTCCATGCGAGTGTGAACTTGAAGAACACCAAGAAGTATCCTCTGATAATTTGTTTATAAAGGCTTGACCCATGGAAAATGTGTAAGAGCAAATTTCAGAGCTGTGGAGATATTAAGAATAGAGAATATGTCTCTAATAAATTGCCTCAGTCCTACACTTGTAATACTGCTGTTATTTTTCTGGGGATTTTCTAAAACGGAGAAAGCTTTCTTGTCTCCAAATGCCCTCTAAATGACCTTCACATCTAGGCTTTTTTAAATACAGCAGTTTCTATCCTGAAGAACTGCTTCTGGAGGACCCACGGCCTGCGCTATCATCATCGAAAAAGCAAATTACATTTAAGAACATCCCAAAAAGAGGTCGCCTTTCGAAGCTGGATTGTTAACTGCCTGTCCATCGGTTTATTTTTTGTGTCCTTGCTTTGCATTTACGCTACATTGTGAACTTTAAATATCTGGTGGTGTGCTTCCCAAACCACCAAGATACTGCTTTGTAAATTGATGGTTCTTGTGGAGTAAACACAGATCATAATCTTTCGTTTTTGTTGAATGTTTCCCAGTTCTTACAGTTTCAAAGTAAAACGTTAGCTCTGTTTACCCTGGCATATCAAAGGGTTTTCCATGTTGTGTCTATAGCATAAACCTTTGATGCACGAGGCTCTGTGTTCACGTGTGTGATCACCCCTCATGTATGCGCCGCGTTTGAGGCAAGGTGGGAGTAGGCTGCATTCAGTGCAGATATCCTGCGGGAAACGATTAGTTTGAAACTCGTTCTCTTTATTTGCATAAATGAAGAACACCTCATCAAGGCTTGCTTGCCATAAATTAAACGAGTATGAGGTAAAAAGCACAGTTACATTAATGCCTGAGTCATTAAGCATTTTGAGCAGCTAAGTTTATTATGTGTGCACGAATAAATAATTTCAAACTGAAAATTTCCCGATTCTGATTCACTATGCAAGGATTGATGGAATTTTTAAGTTTGAAAAGTGTTTGTAGAAATGCTGCAAGAGTTATGCAAAATCATGTTCTGTAATCAAGGGTGATGCATATGTGACCAGAATGCACAACATTTCGCAATATAGGCAATGAAAACACAAAAATTAATGATCAATATAGCATAATGATAAACCTTGTCATTTAAACCATTCATCTCTTTGGTTTTTTCGCTGTGGACTCCCCTCAATCTGTCTGCATCCTTCTAAAGAGCTGGTGCCAATAAGTAGACGTGGTGCCCTCGACGAGCCATTGCTGGTGGTCACCGGTCCACCTAAACTAACTCTGCCCCGGTCTGTAGCCAACAGTCCCTCTGGCACATGCCTGGACCGTGTCACTTTGCTTAGCCGTTGACACATTTCGGGCCCGCTGCCAAGACGACGTATGGTGGAATTAAGCGCAGCCATAACCTGTGGCCGCAGCTGGCAGATTCAAGCTCTTCTCAAAACGAATGGCGTTAATCCTGTGAGAGAGGTCAAACGTGTTTTTGCCTTTCCTGCCTGAGCCACTATCTTTGCCTTTTATCCACCTGGGATTCTGTGCCCTTGACAGCTGCTATCCTTAAAGTCTAGAAGTGCACGTCAGCTGTTCACGCTGTGCTCAGAAGCTCGCTTTTCAGCGCCATGTGATCCCCACCTCCATTCTCCATCCTCCCTCAGTGGGTCGGATCCAGTCCCTTGGGTTAGCTCCAACAGCTGTGAAAACCTTATCTACAAGTTAAGCTCCTGGATATGAAAGATTTCTAGCTGTGGTGGTCCTTCTGTGACTAGTGTCCCAAACTGCACTGAATACATACATAGTTCCTGAAACTGTACATTGTTCAAGCGCACATTTGATGTCTGCCCCCTCAGGCACAGTGTCCCGCAGTCTTGTTGGTCTTGTATGAGGCAGGTTGGCCAGTATTGAGGGGGTTAAAATTGTATGTGCATTATCCATTCAGTCAGGGTTCAGTGGTGAATAAAGTGATCCTTTCATTGGCTCTCAGTTGGCGTGGATGCTCATACCAGAGGTTCTATTTTCCACCGAAAATAGAATTACACATCTGAGTGTGAAAAGTCGTGTTTGTGATTCAGCTTCTGCCTTCCTTAGGCCTAATGCTTTTTTCCGCAGCTATTTTCGAACTATCGTCTTTGAAGGTTGAACAACGCCCTATAAAATTTGCAAACTGGATTGCCATGAGCACTTCTCGCTTTCTAAACATTTTTAACAGGTTGCGCCCTGAAACCGCAGAATATGGGAAAAACATAGCAGATTGAGAATGGGCCTATGCTGGCCTTATTCAGTGATTTCAGAAACATTTAGATTTGGTTCAGGAACTTTCTTATGTTCAAACAAAGGACTTGGATGGCCATCTCAGTACTGGGCTTTGGTATTATTGCTGTTTTTCGTCAGGACCATTGAAAAAAAGTAATTTTGCTGTCACTGGATTTTCAGCAGAAATAAGGATTTACCAAATATACCATATGAGTATGCTGCAGCATTTGCAGATTTCCGCGGAAATGTTTTGGAGATTTGGTTTAAATTGCTCCAGGTGGCCTGGAGGACTTTGTCTGACTCTGTACAAAACTACCCTTCTACTGTCAATTTTATAGCTGGTTAAAAAAATCCCCAGTTTGTTCTCTGGTCGGATGCTTTTGTCTTTCGTAGAGAACAAAAGTGAAAGCACTTGAATGTAACTCAGACAGGGTGCAAAGAATAATTCCATCATTATCATGAAAATATTCTATTCCAGTATTCAAGCTAGTTTGTTTACATCAGACACTGTTCTCAAAGTTGGATTTATTTCAGGAGGGTTCTCAATCTTTAAATTATCCTCAAATATCTTTGTTTTGTTTAAAAGGGTTCAGTGTCTTAAATTCTAAAGCACCACCTAGCGATAAATGTAGGACTGTTTCTTAATGGAAAGTGTTGGTTCCAGAGGCACTTTACTATGAAAACAGAATAAACCACAATGGAATACAAGTTTTTGAACATAATGGTATACTTTGAATTAGTCATACATGTCTTTATTACAAGCAGTGTCTAAACATACTTATTTTCTACAGACAGCTACATTGTATATGGTCTACACAATCTATGTTTGAATGGGATTTAGAGATGATGGTACTATAAAATAGAGTTCTGTGCTTTCAAGCACGACAACAATCATTAAATGTTGGCAGATAAGAGTTTAAATACGGATCTGTTGAACATGTATTGTTTTTTTTTAAACATTTTATTATTTTTTATAATCGGCTCCAATTCAATTACAGTATTACAGCATAACATCAACCCTGTTGGTTCCACAGAGTCCGTTGCTGGTTCCTGACATCCCTCTCCCCCGAATTATTTGTTCACTGGTTTCATCCCATGTCTCTGAATTCTCTCCATGGGCCCCAGACCTTGTTGAGCTTCCATGGGCACCCCCGTGATTTATATGCCATGACTTCAGCCGCATGCCCCTGTCCAGACTGCTCCTCCATAGCGCTATTGTTTGGGCTTCTCTGCTGCTCCATAAAAGGGCAATGTCTCTTCTAACCTCTGCAAGTGCCAGATTGCAAAACAATATAGCATACTAGACCCCACTTGCGCCCCACAGGTTCCCAATGTAGCTGCCCTCACCTCAATTTTTTTTATGTCCCGTTGCCTTCGACCCCTTAAATATGTCAGTGTCTCTCCTCCCCATTCTATTAAATCTAGTCCTAGTGTAGTACATTCAATGTAATATTTTGAGTTGTATTTATCTAACGCCTGCTTTAATGGCTGGCTACCTTTCTCTGGAATTGACAGGCCTCCCCTAGTCCTCATCCTCCATCCTTCCCAAATCGTATTTCCATCTCAAGTATAGTTTTTTCAGTGGTGATTTGCTGTGGTTTTGTAAGGTTTTGTAGATCAGGTAGTTTGCATGTTTATGAAGGGAGGGCCTAAAGCACCTGGTACTAGAGTGGAGTTTCCTTTGCCACTTCCAGCAGATCCTCCCCCATAGCCGGGCCAAGGTACGTTTCATCTGCACGCATCGAAAGCGTTAACTTTCTACTAAGTCATATTCTGCCTGTAGCTCCTCAAAGTAGCGAAGGCCTTCCACGCTCCACACGTCCACCAGTTTGGTGATCCCTAATAAATTACATTGCGTCCTGCCATCCAGAGTCTTAAGTCTGCCAGGGTAAGGATTACCACTAGGGGGTGTCGAGCATCCACTGCCCCCATCCCAATCGCCTTGTAGCCAGCAGCCAGTGGTATACCACCTACTTGGTTGGTGACAGGCAGTGCGGGGCACAAGACCTGCTGCATATCCTACGGCGATATACCCCTGGCTCCATATCACATCTGTCTGCCATCAAAAAGGGCTCTTGTTCTTGGTTTGTATCCAGCGTTCCTGTTCGCAGGCAGTCTGCTTTTTGTCATTTAAGGATACCGGGAGCTATAAGCACTCTGCTATTTTCGGCAGATATGGAAGTGTGAAAACCAGGTGCCATACAGATCCTTGCTCCTGGGAAGTTACTCACAGTCTCCCTTTAGACTGCTAAAGACCTTTTCAAATTTCCATCGTTTTTCATCTTCCCAATTTGGAGTAAAACTCCATTCCTGAGATATCATTAAAAATTCTAATCAAGGCAGCCGTTCCTATACCACCTTTAATGTCAATATCGCGACAAGTATCCGACCGGATCATTACTATTGATTTTTAGATATCCACTACGCCTTACTACGGCTGAAGCATACGTCCTCAACATCTCTTTCATCTACCTGCGTTCGAAAGATATCAAGAAGCCCCTGTTTGCGACTGACCTTTTACATCTACGCCATTTATCAGGTCTGGGTCCATATCGATTGTTCGCAATAGACGGTCACCTGAAGAAGGCTCAAGAGCCGAAACACGCGTAGTGTTACCAACCGCTTTGCCTTCAACAATTTGTATAGTTTCATGTCTATTGATTATGCATTTTTTCTAGTATGATTTTAATTGAATGTTGAAAAAAAGTTAATACTATTCATATTTAAAAATAATCACAAGAAAAGAAAACAAGAGAAAAAGGAAAAAAAATATTTGTATCTTTATAAAATTATGAATACGTATATTACCAATAAAATCAAATCTGAAGTATTTACTGTTTGATGTTTTTCAATACAGTTGGACTTTATATTTCTATGATGGTTACTATTGGCTTTATGTAATCACAAAAATGCTTGTTAATTCTGTCACTTGGCTATAGACCTTTTCTAAACTTATCCTACGGCGATATACCCCTGGCTCCATATCACATCTGTCTGCCATCAAAAAGGGCTCTAGTGACAATGAAAAGATCTTGGTCATTCACCACCTGAAGCTGTGCCGCCCAATAGTAGAATCCAAGGTTGCTAAGAGCCAGCCCATCCTCAGATGGATTTCTCTGCAGTGTGATGCACGGTGTCCCACCGTCCCACAGCAATGTCTGCGTAACCTCCCCGAAGAACCTCGCCAGGATTTGGTATAGTGATTTCTGGAGCATATTTAGGAATTTGGGCACCGTTATCCCTATATATAGGGCCGATCTACACATCAGGGACAGCTGGAATTTTTTTCCAGTGCTCCACGTCTCATTTATAGTCCTTGAGGATTTGTCTGAAATTGCATCAATGGAATTATTCAGGGACCACAGTAATATGGACCCTTAGATATTTAAAGCCATCTGTGGCCCATCAGAGTGGTTAAAGCCACTGAGCTTGTTTGGTCCTCTAGCCTAGTAGAAACACCACCAATTTGTGCCAGTTAACGTCTTTCCTGGAGTATTACCTAAATATGTTTAGTTTCTCCAGCGCAGTCAGTATGAAGGTGTATAGTTCTGCCAGGTATAACAAAAGGTTGTTTGCATAAAGGGAGATGGTGACCTCCCATTTGTCATTCCAGCAAAGTGTATCGTCTTGTTTCTAAAAAGTTGTATTGTAATAACATTTGGTACCTTTTTGTTTCATTGTGTATTAAAATGTCTAACTCACTAGCTGATAATGACACTGAATACGACTTTAACTTTTAATTGAAAAAATACTTCATACCTGACCTTTTATGCTGCCTCTTCTAGTCAAACCGGTTGCATAATTTAGTATTTCACTCTTCAAATTTAAAGTGACCTATGTGCCTACACAAGAGCAGAAGAAAATGGTCTGTTGAAGTAGCAAACATTGTTCCTGTGTGTTTAGGCATACAGTGAGGTGGAAGAAGGCCAACCTGAAGGGCACGTGGTCAAAACCTAGCAGGTCCTCCATGCCGCTCATCCTTCAGAAGTTGGCAAAACAACTGAATTGGGTAACAATGTATAGTATCTGCTGTTTTTGTTGATTCTAAGGTTACAGTGGGAGCTGCTATGAACATATGAAAGCCCACTTGCATAGAAATGCATTCCTTGTTCTGTGTACAGTGCCCTGCTGCTCCTCATTGCTGAAGACACAAAATTGATGGACGGAATGCAGAACAAATCAAAACATTCACCCCGAGTCAAGAGATCTGGGTTAAATCCATCATTTCTTTGCTCACCATGCCACCCCAGTTTAGACCTGGCCATATGCAAATTAGTCTTGACCCTGTGCCGCATGGCAACAGTCCAGCCCGAACTGCCAAGCCAGGGCCTCCCTGGACCGGAAACAAGCATCCTAGGACCGGTTTCATCAGCCAGGATAGCTTGAATCCAATGGCACAGGGAGCCCAGGACCCATGTCTGGGAATACCCTGCGCACTTGGGGCAAGAAAGCAAAAGATACACTGATGGTAGGAATGCGGAACAAATAAAAACGGACACCATTCAAACACCATCCCTCGTCAGTAAAAAGATATGTAGCATTAGAAGCCACAGTCTTCTAAAAGTACTATGCGAAAAATCTTTATTATTAAGCCTAGGGTAGGAGTTTTATTCTGTATGCAGGCCCTCTTTTGGGAGTGGAACAGTGAGCCATGGCATTGAGCAGGTCTGTGCGGGGCATTTTGTGACCCTGAAAGCATGTGTTAGGCCTGCTTTTATCTCCTCATGCAAAGCCCACCCATGCCCCTGTGGTATGTTGACAGCTACTCTGACAACGAGGGGCAACATTTCTGAGCATTTCTGTGGGTAGCCTCCTCCTTTACGCCCAAAGGCGGCTTTCAGCATTTTCCTTACGCTAATTTCCGTTCTCCTCTCTTTGGGTAGCTGGCTAAGGCTTTATACTTCCCAATCTTTGGCAGCAAAGCCAGCATCCTTTGTTTTCTTTCCTGGTTTCCATCGAACAACCTCGCGACAAGCTAGATTTATGCACTTCGACTTTTTTATCTATGTATTTTAGGGCATTGGCTGAGAATGTGTGAAATTAGCATAAACTGAATTGATTTTTAACACTTGCTATAGGGTGGCAGCGGTCAGCTTAATGGCATTTATTTGCCTCTGAAGGATCAGACACTTGTATTGGCCCTGTTTGAATTGCAGTCTCTAACCTACGGGGGACTGCCAGATCTCCGCTGCGGGTCCGCACCCAGTGAGCCTCACGCCGGCTTCTTGAGGTCCACGTCCCTTGTGCCGCCTCGGTGGCCTTGTGCTGATTCTACGAGTCAGAGGCGAGTTTCCGCTTCAAGTGCATGCACTTGAGCGATGAGGAGGAACCCGTGAGGCACGATAGACTGGATCTGCGCCTTATAGTTGGTGTCATTGTTCGCCGTCCCCATCGACTGACCTGTGCGCCTTGAATGCTGCCTGCCCGGCTCGCCCTTGGCCCTCTCCGCTCCGGTTTCCTCCCTTTGAGTCTAGTGCCATGTTTACTGTTCAATCGCTTCCTGCTCAGCCCTTCCTGTATTGGCTGCATTCCTTTTCACTTGCACTGCTTCGAACTGTGTGAGGTTCTGGGACATCAAGAGACAGATTTTGTAAACTCGACAATGTTTCTTTACCTCCTCCGAAGCCTAGCTTGCCCACATGTTTCCAAGGTGGCGAAACGTGGCATGCGAATATTGGTTTGATATTAAAGTGAGGGGCAGGTTCCAAACACTGCTGCCCACTGGCCGTAATATTTTAATAGCCAGGGGTGCTTTGTTTTCTGGAGCTTGTAGTTTTGTTTTTGTGTGTAGGGATATTCCAGTCTCAGACTGTATGCTCAACAAGGGCAAGGCCTTTATCTGTTGGATGAAAATCTATGATAGGCAATGGTGCCCCATAAGAAATAGATGCTGTGCATTTCTATGGGGTTCTGTCAGCTGTGAATATAACATGACTGAAGTTACTTTCCAAAATACTTTTAACTCCAGCTCTGAATGCAGAATATGATTGTCTTGTTTCCTTGCTGTAAACAGCTTCTCTGACCTTGTGGTGCCTTTTGCACATAGAGCAAGAGGATGAGTTGTCTCCAGAGTCGATGAGAATGCCAAGCTGTCTTTTTTTTTTTTTTTTTTTTTTAATCCTCATATTGCGAAAATTCTATGTGTATGGAAAAATTTGGTTTCTACCTCTGACAATTTTTTGTACCGTCACTGCCCATTTCCCTCATGTCATGAGAGTTTTCCTTTTCCATGTTTAATCAGAGGAGACGCCTTGCCATTACATATTCACAAGTCTGTAAGCAGAGGGAGAGGGAGCTAGCCACCTTGGCTACTCTATGAGTATCATACTCATATTCCAGACTGTGCTTTCGCTTTAATCATAGGATAGTGTGTTCTAACCTTCTTTATGGATTTAGGTGTTTCTCCATAATTTCCCAATAATTAAATCTCTTACTGCAATTACCCCGTCTGTCTAATTTATTTATCTTTATAGCGGAGTTCATCCATTCCCCATGTGATGGGGATGTTGGCCCAATCCACTTGATGCATATTTCCCTCCTTGCTATCACCATTAACACAAAAAGTAGCTTTGTTTCCATTACTGTTAATTTTACTTGTTCCGTTGTGTTACCAATCCCAAAAAGAATAAGAGTTTCACTTACTTTTAGATGTTTTCGGAATATCAAACTTAGCGTCTTACCAACTTCTTCCCAGAATGTTCTTAGGGATGGGCAGCTCCAGAACATATGAATATCATCTGCCCTTTCTTCCCCGCACTTAGGGCATTTTTTAATTCCTGCATTCTTAAATTTTGAAAGTTTTTTCGGAGTCCAATAGGCTCTGTGCAAGGTGTACAAGTGGTTTCTTTTCAGTCTCACAGATTTTAGTGTTGACCAACATTTCTCTATTGAGTCATCCCATAGGCTTGCTAGTTCTTCTGTATCTAGATCTTTCCCCCACGTTTGTTCTGCTATTTGGTAACTTTCCTCCTCTTCCATTATTAAAGTCCAGTACCATTTTGCTACCTCCTTGTTTATGGGTAAGATTTTTGTCATTTCTTTTTCCAAGGTTTTACTATCTTTATCCTGTGATGGTATTGTTT
Organism: Lissotriton helveticus; assembly: GCF_964261635.1. Taxonomy (NCBI): domain Eukaryota; kingdom Metazoa; phylum Chordata; class Amphibia; order Caudata; family Salamandridae; genus Lissotriton; species Lissotriton helveticus. The sequence goes on from NC_136059.1 coordinate 1,381,555,153, forward strand.
TTGCCCAACTATTCAGTTGATAGAACTTACATTTTGACATTGTTCCATTAGTGATTTTATTCATTTCTTCCCAGGATATCAATGTTGACCCATTTAGTAGTTGACCCCAATAGTTAATATTGTTTTGTTTTAAAGGGGTGGCCATAACATCTTCCAGACAGTTCGGGGTTCCGGGAGAGTTCCATATTGGAGCCATTGCGCTATAGTAGGGAATTTTTAAAATCGTTCTCAACTGTATCCAAAGTTTTGCTGCTTCCTTAAGAACCTTTAATTTAACTTTTTTTAAATATTTTGGATGTCCAAATTTGAAGAGATAGTGATCCTCTGCTTCTGTAGTCGCTCGCAAGTATTCCGGATAGTATTGGTGTATTCCTAGAAGGTTCCTTATATTTTTAAATTGGAAAGCCCTACAGTATTCTGTCAAATCTGGACTTGCGATACCTCCTTTCTCTTTCTTTCTCCTTAGCTTCCTCCATGATATTCTGGTTCCCTTGGAGGCCCATATAAAGCTTGCAATCTCTCCCTGTAGTTTTTTCAGTTCAGCTTTTTTGAATTGTAATGGAATGTTATTAAACAGAAAGGTAAATTTTGGAAGTATATTCATTTTTATGATGTTGGACTTCCCTATAAAACTCAAAGGCAGGCTAGACCATACTTTCAGTAGTTTTCTTACATCTTGGGCTACTCTGTTTAGATTGTTTTGTGGTATTTTATCTATATTTTGATTTATCAAGATGCCCAAGTATCTTATCTCTTTTTTTGTGTTTGGACTATAAAAATGGGTATTCCATGTCATTATTTCTGTTTTCGTATGATTTACTGAGTATCCTGAAACTTGACCGAATTGAGAAATGATTTTTTCTATAGCTGGTTTGGATCTCTCATATTCCTCTGTGAATAGCATCAGATCATCTGCATAGAGTGATAGTTTTTTCTCCCATCTCTGATATTTGAAGGGAATTACATCTTTACAGTTTCTGAGTTTATTTGCTAGGGGTTCTATATATAAGTTAAAAATCAGCGGAGAGAGAGGACACCCTTGTCTCGTGCCTCTACCAATTTTTATATTATTCGTAAGGTTGCCATTAACCAAGACCAAGCTGTCTTACGACAATCCCCACTGTATAGGTCCCATCCAGACTTTCCCAGTAGGGTGTTACATCTGTGTTACACGATCGGAGAGCACACACTCTTGGGTGCCTGCTTTGATTTTGCAACATGAACCGTTGACCAGTAGGGATATCATAGCCTGGGACTGCCTGTCTAAGCATCTGACCTTAGTACCTCATTTTGCATTGACGGGTTATTTACTGATCCACCAAAATCTAATGTTTAGCATCATTTATCCAACTGTACAGTTATAGAGAAAAGAAAACTCTGATAACCTGAGCTGAGTCACAGTTGTCCTTAAAATGCAAAGATCTTTCATGTGAATCGCGCAACCGGTGACGTAGTAGACACAGCTCTTAAAAGTCAAAAGTAGTTAATTATTTTTTTATATTTGGAAGTAATCCCGCTTAATACAATAAGGGGCTCATTACGATGTTGGGCACAATGCCTCCCCCCGACACAGACTCAAATTCTGAACCGACCGACTTGCGGTTGGCAGTTCTTATCGCCAGACTACGATGCAACGGAACACTGTTCAGTCGGATTCCCATTGTTTCCTGTGGGATCACGTGTTCCGCCTGTCAACCGGCCTTAACGCAGGCTCCTCTGGGGAAATGGGGTGTTTGCGGAAAACACTACACCCTGTCGCAGGCACCCCATGGCGCCTGCCACACAGTGCAGGGTTTTACAGGGGGGTACCTTGGGTACCCCCTCGGCTGCCAACTGTAGGACGTGGTGCCTAAGGAGCCCTGCCAGGGGCCCCCAAGGTCATGTTCCGACAGCCTGACGCGGAAAAGCTGTTGGAAAGCGACATCGTAATCCCGAGAGCGGAAAAGCTGTCCCTAGGGGCATGATGCGCTTGGAATAGTTTTGAAATGACCACGCGGTTTAGATTCTGACTGCGAACATCATAAACGGGGGTTCGAAATGTAAACCAACCGAGTCGGTTGGAAGGGCTCTGACTCGATCGATGAGATTCCGACTGTTGGAAGTAGACTTTCCATCCGACATCGTAATGAGCCCCTTGGAGGGAATTACTGCTCACAGCTGTGGCTTTTGAACTTTCTTCCTGGCAGGGGGGTGGGGCTTTATTCTGCATTCATTTGAAACTTTTATTTCAGTGGAAGCAGAAAAAGCCACATTTTGGATCTAGTTAATTGCCAAACAGTATTACAGCACCTCTTTTTCCCTGGGGTGGATGCTGCTTCTGTTTTTTTATTATTATTCCTTACCAAGCTGCTCTAAAGGGTGGAGAAAGGTCATGGTGCCTTGGCTCGGCTGTGACCCGCCTTTCAAATCGGACCATGAGCCAAGCCAGAGCTGGTCTTCGGCCTTCTTTGGCTCGCTAATCTACATCTAACTAAAATAAATTGGTTAAAATAGTAATAAACAATCTAATTGGTTTCGAACACCAAGGAAACGAATATTGGAATGCATAACAAGCTGTGTCTGGAAACATTTGCTCATAAAGTCTAATTACTGTATGTAGGAACTTGAGGACGAGTTAATGTTTAAAGCCAGCGTTGTAAATAACCTGACCGCCTACTTATTGAAATCTCAAACATGAGCAATATTTTTACTACTATAAAACAGTCATTACTAAACCAAAATGCCTTGCTGGGAGGCCATCCCATATAATTTAGTATCCATTGGTCGCATAAAAAGAAACTATGTATACAACAGTCCCAACCCTGAGAGCATTCAACATATGCCCTTTTGGAGTGTAAGCTAATAGAATCTTGTTTGAATTTTCAGATATAATCATGCATATGTGCTTACAGAGCTAGGCACATCATGCCCAGTGCTTAATTTGAGCCATTGGTTGCCGGAACCTGCACCTAGGATACCTGCCACATTGTGGTGCAGTTGGTGTAATTTAAAGATGAGCAGAAAAACAGTTCATTAAATTTACATTACAACCAAATATTACCTGCCAACCAAGCCAGTCTTAAAGCTTTGATGGCCTCAAACAGTCTGAACTGTCACATGTGTAGCAGTGTGATGGTTAGTAGTTGTATAAGTACAGTGGCAATGTGTGGTGCAAACTACTCTGGCTTTCTGACGAGGGCCCGACACTACTTTTTTTTTACTTTTTACACATTAAGCACTGATCAAGTGCAATTGTTTGCACTATTTGAGATGCCGGAGACTTTCCATGGCAAAGTCCAGGTGTGACACACTGTTAGATGATAAACATCCACTAAGTACATAATACTTTTGAACACGTGGTGGTTGTGTGGCATTTTCACTGGTAAAGCGCAGCTGGTAAATTCCTCTGCTCCCAATGACCATGAAGAGATGTAAAATGTTGACCAGCTCAAGCCTGCCCACAGTCAGGTCGTTACTACATTAAATGTAAACCTTTCTCCCCTCCCCCCAATGGTAGCATCATTTTATACTATACAATGAACATGTTATAGGGCTGCTGATCATGTTGTCCACTACGGAACGGTTATGTTGTGTTAATCGTCGTAGTAAACCATGGATTCATTATGATGCAGGGTTGTTAAAGTTCGCATATGAATTAGGCCTGGGTGAAATTTAAATTTTTCCGGTGAAATTAACAAATTTTGTATTAAGAGAAATTTTTGAAATTTCTCAATTTCGCATTACATAAAGTTTACATGGTTTTCACCCGCTTTAGACTGATCTGCTCGGAAAAAGTCTTGCTAAAGGCATTTTGTGCTGAAAATAATGTCCTACCCATATCTTGCATGAGTTTTTTCATTGGAAGAAGCCTTGCTTGAAAAAAATAATTAAATCCGATACTAGCAAACCACATTCCATGCCACAACGTAATTTTTTGACATCTTATGAAAGGTGTATGAAATTTAGCAAAATTTCACAGAAAAAGTAGGCAGTTTTGCACACCTCCTAAAATAATTCTATATTTATTATTAGTAATCACACATGGTCAGGCTTTTAAATGGCAGGCACTGTCCGGTAATATGTACCTGCACTAATTTAATTTAAAAGGGGAAGTACCTGCACTACTCATCTCTTCTGCAATACATTTATTGGGAGAGTACCAGCACTTAACCAGAGCAAACGGGTACTGTGACGAGTGAGTACAAGCACTTCTATGTTCACCTTTAAAGCACTGTTCAGGATAGGATAAATCATATGCGCATGAGGTGCAAATAGGAAACTTGTTGGCTACACCATTAGCCAAATGTACTGAATGTGAGTCCATGGTTTTCACGTCCCACGTCCGTTGTGAAGAGGATAGATCAGCGCTCTTAAAATCTGTAGTTTTGACTTATTATTTATGCCTAGCTCACGCAGGCCACTAGGGACCTGTTATCTATAGGATGTTTTCCAAGCACTTTTTAGGGCTTGCGCCCTGCGTTGCACTGCACAGCAGTGCTCGCCCAGGCGAGAGTCCTTTTGTCCGGGGTTCTGAAATGGACCCTGGAATTGTACACGCTTGTGCGTGTGTTTTTACTTTTGTGGCCTGCTATTGGCCTTTGCCTGCGTGTTCGTTTTAAAAATAGCACACAGTAGGCCAAAGGTGGGCGCATTGCTCCGCCCATGGCCTATTGGTGTCTATTACGTGCATTCCTGCCATATGGCTTCAATTATCGTGCCCAGACACAGGTGCGTTAATTGAAACCATATGGCACGCGCGCACCACTCGCGGCTTTGTTTTCAAAAGCGATCGCTTTCAGTTTCGTGATCTGGTGCCTCTCCAGCGGCACCAGTCAGGCAGTGGGAGGGCTGGTGGAGGGCGGGGAGGGAGTTCTGCATCTCCCGCCCCTCCTCGCCTCCTCTGCAGACAGTCGGTAGAGAGGAGCCGGCGCCATGAGCGAGCACAGGACCCACGTTATACTGCTGGCTTGCGGGAGCGTTAACCCCATCACCAAGGGACACATCCAGATGTTCGGTGAGTCTGCGCCTTTCTCCCCCTTACCCGCACCCGCCCTGGGCCCCTTACCCCACGGCACAGTCAACAAGCGCATCGCCGGTGGGCAGCAGGTTGCCAGGAGGCTGGCTGCATCCCAGGCCCTGGAGGAGGAGGAGGAGGAGGAGGAGGAGGAGGGGCTGCATCTTGCCCAGCTCGGGTACCAGCGCAGCAGGGTTCAGGGCCTCCTGGTGCCCATTCATGCGCAGGGACTGTGCCAGAGGAGAGTACGGGCTCCCCGCACTCCATCCAGGTCCCCGCGCTCCATCCAGGGTCCATCGCAACAGGGCATCTCGACTCTGCTCAGTGATACATACAGCAGGGCTTCTGGGCGCCTCGCACCCCACACAGGTACCAGCGCCAAAGGGCGTAGAAGCTGCCTGCACCCCCACAGGCCTTACTAGCCCCTGCATACCACACAGGAACATATAGAGCATCCGTCACAGCAGAGGGTACGGACTGTCTGCATCCCACCTCGTACCAGGTCAGCGGGGCGCACAGACTCTCTTCACTCGCTCAGGTAGCATCGCAGTGGGGTTTACCGACCCATTGCATCCCTCACAGGAAACAGTGCACCAGGCCATGTAGACTGACCCACCCCCTCCCCTTTATTTATTATTACTGGGGGGGGGGCAAACAGGCTCAACGCGCTCTATCCGGTGACCAGCACAGCAGGGTGTACAGGCTCCAAGGACTCCACCCAAGATCCAACAGAGCAAGAAATGTTCCTTTTGTAACCAGACTCCCACTAGGATCAGGAAACCCACATTGCCTTCCATTACTATTCGCAAAAGGCAGTGGGCCTCAAAAAGGGGTGTGGCCTAAAAGGCGTATATTCGAAACTGCAGCAAGAGTCGTTGCCTATGTAACTACGGTAATAGCCTAATTTGTGTCGAATAGAAATCAGCGCCTCTTACCAGACAAATTATTATGAAAATGAGCAGGGATTAACCTATTTATGTATCTGTTATTATATAGCACCACTTTGCTACGTCATTAAACACTTGATAAGGAAAAGTTCAAATGAATCGGGAATAACCTGGTTATTCTGCTGTAATGAAATAGCGTCTTAGTCCATGGGACACTAACGATGTTAAAATAGTATATTAGAACATGGCAAATCATCAGTGGCAGGGCTATTCCAAAACGTTGCGCTGCATGTTCTCGAAGTGCTGGACAGCCTCTGGGCTATCATCGCCACTCGTGGGTGTTGCTGGGACGGACACCTGGAGCAGTTGGTCCCCTCTCACCTGCGGGATGCCACATGTGAAACAAGCATTTGCAATGCGATAGGTCTTGCAATATGAAAGTTTGAGCTATTGGTCTTGTAAATGACAATTTTTTTATTTGTGTTGTGTTGGTTTTGAAAATAGCTAAATTAATGCCAATAGTTATACCTTTCGCAAATGTGACACCTATAGCATTTGTAATGCAACATGTTTTGTATTTACGTGACTTAGATGAATTGATATTACAAATAAGAATGGCTTTTAATTTTTTTTTAATACTTAAATAAAAGTGATTGTAATTTATAACAGCAATAGCTTAAACTTTTGTAAATAACTTTTGGGAATATTATGTTCAGTGTATTTTATTGTGATGAAAATCCAAGAACAGAAGTGAAATATTAACATCTTTTTGTGACATTTGTAATAAAGCTTGAATCATTGAGAGAACATATTAGAACCAGTTGTTGTTGAATGGTTGCACAGAGTGATGCTGTGGCCTTCAGTGGTGCTGAGTGATGCTGTGGCCTTCAGTGGTGCTGAGTGATGCTGTGGCCTTCAGTGGTGCTGAGTGATGCTGTGGCCTTCAGTGGTGCTGAGTGATGCTGTGGCCTTCAGTGGTGCTGAGTGATGCTGTGGCCTTCAGTGGTGCTGAGTGATGCTGTGGCCTTCAGTGGTGCTGAGTGATGCTGTGGCCTTCAGTGGTGCTGAGTGATGCTGAGTGGTGTCGAGTGGTGCTGTGGCGTCGAGTGGTGCTGTGGCGCCGAGGGGGTGCTGTTGCGCCGAGGGGGTGCTGTTGCGCCGAGGGGGTGCTGTTGCGCCGAGGGGGTGCTGTTGCGCCGAGGGGGTGCTGTGGCGCCGAGGGGTGGAGTTGGAGGGTGGAGGAGTTGTAGTGTTGAGTTGGAGGGTGGAGTAGTGCTTGGATGGCGGGTTTGTAGTGTTGAGTTGGAGGGTGGAGTAGTGCTTGGATGGTGGGTTTGTAGTGTTGAGTTGGAGGGTGGAGTAGTGCTTGGATGGTGGGTTTGTAGTGTTGAGTTGGAGGGTGGAGTAGTGCTTGGATGGTGGATTTGGATGGTGGATTTTGAGGGTGGAGTTATGGGGACAGTGGTGGGTGGGTAGAGTGGTGGCGCTAGCATTTTCACACCAGTTCGGGGGTTAGCGCAGAAGCATTTACAAATCCATTTTTAAAGTGCTGTTTGTTGTTCAGGATTTTCACACTGCATTGGGGGAACAGCAATATTTCCCACGTGAGATTTATCGTTCTGTCTTTGCACACCGCATCGCACTGAGAATTACAGCATTTGAATGTACCTAAAAATAAATGATAAAGCCCCACACTACACCGGAAAGCAACAAGCATTAGTAAGGTAGCTCATTCGATTAAGCAGATATGTGTCTTTCCGTGCACTGCATGCCACTGATGTGAAATTGCTGCAGGGAAATGAGCACCAGGTAACTTAACGACGTGTGCTTGTGTGTACAGTTCACCATGACGGAGTCCGTACTGCCGTGTTTCACCCGCGTTTCTTTCTCAAGAGTCCGAAGTGGGCTAAAACAACCGGACTCTCCTTTTTTAAAAAAATTGCACATTTTTACTAGATTCTTGGGGAGGGGCTGGTAAGGCTCAGCAAGGCTTCAGACTGCTGGTAAATCTTACGTAGCCATGCTGAGCTTCAGGAGCCCCGCCAACCATGTGGTCAAAATACTGGAGGACGAGAGGCCATCAGTGTTTGAGAGAATGTGTTCCTTGCTGCACCGTTCTAAGCATGAGCTATGTGTCTTCTAACAACCTGGGCGGGGAGTAGGGATTCTACGGGAAACGTGCAGCGGGGTCCAAGTGTGTGTTATGTTCTGAGACCTGGAAAAGATTTTGAGAAACTGTTGATGATTTTGTAAGATCCAGTGAGTGATTTTGAGAACTTGCTGTCGCTACTAATGTTTTAAAAGCTCCTTGATTGGACAGTTTAAAACAAAGTGTGTTGCTGTTACGCAGGGCTTTAAGGGATGAAAACAATGTGGGGTCTCAAAGGGGCGTGGCCAATGTAATTAGGGCGTGGCTTAAAACACGTACAAAATCTGTGCTTTGGCATAGTGTGCTGCCCGACTTGTATTTTGCTGTTTGTCATTGCATCCAGCTATGATACAAGTAACACCATACCTCCAACAAGTCATGACTATTGCCTTGGTCAATGGTGGTTAGTTGCATAAGATAATAAACAGCAGCTATGGCTTGTATTTAATATTGAAAAAGCTTCCACTTAAAGCCCTGGTGACACCACGACAATGTTGCTGCTCCTGAGTTTCAAAAAGAGGGGAAATCCAGAGAGAAAATGACTTTCTAAAAGATTTCCCTTCCCCTACAAGGCTCACCTGGCCTGACATTATGTTGTAACTGAGCCACTAGTGAGCAGTGTGAGAGCAGCGCACATGATGTGCCTCCTGTCACTGCAGTCTGGAAACAAACCCCACAGAGTCCCGTTTCGAGGCCTCCTTTAAAAAAGCTGCCGGTGCTCAGCACCGGTGAGACCCGGCCCCACTTAAATCCCTGCTGTTACGAATGTAAAAACCATTTTCCCCAGTGGCCACGTCAATGGCACGGTGATAGCAAGCGGGGGGGGAGGGGAGTGAGTGCTGAAACGTCTGGGCGCTGGGAATTGACTTTGTTCCTCGATGTTAGGCTCGCGTGTTTTTGATGCAAGTTGTTTTTGAAATACGTAGTTTTTGAAATACGTAATTTCACTAATCAGTTTTGTATTAGTCGCGTTCTCGTTTTTTTCTGAAAAGTTTAGTTGATCCGGTGGTAAACTGTATTTAGTGGCCCGAAGCGGTGTACGGTTTCTGGCTGAGCTCACTCCTAAAGCACGCTAACATGCGGAAAACCGCAGAAGCAGGGGCGAGCTGGACACACAGGATGTTGGTGTCGTGTGTCTCCAAGTAGGTGGGAACGCTTGTGCTCTGACTTGGAGACTTCATGTTAAATTGCAGTCGCGCCGACAGCAGCCTGACAATTACACTTTGAATGAAGGGACAAAATATACTACTTGAACGTAATTGCACATTTCTTGCACCCATACAAAGGTTCACAAATTAAACTGAAAATGACCGCTCATCTGTGTTAAATCCTTTAGAGGCAAGCATAGTTGCTTTCATCACTGAAATATATTTGTCCTCCTTTCCAGATGTGTGGAGGAAGCTTACTGTGGAGCTTTGAGAGGGGGTGGAATTTGGGACTTTGGCCATATGTGTGATAGGAACCCAACTGTCAGTGCGATTTCAGGTTGGCCCTTCAGGCATATGGTTGGCATTGCTGTGATTAGGGGGTGGGAGGAGAAATGCGGCTCTGGAGTAAACGGTAACGAGCGCCTGAATGGGAAGAGCGGCCGTGGGGGGTGGGAGGGGAAGTCTGAGAGTGCGAAGTGCAGGCGGGGGCGGGGAGCGGAGCCTTTGAAGTGTGTGTGGCTTTCATGTGGTGATGCGAGGCAGGCGGATAGAAGCGCGGTCACGAGACCACATGCACTTCTGGAAATCCGCATTTTTCAGAGCTAAGTTTAGCTCTTAGTTTAGCCCCAATAGTCTTGTCCTATTCATTCCTTGCGGATTTAAATAGAACGAGACCTAAAAACGGCAAGCAGGCACACTCGACTAAGACTCCCCGCAGAGCAGCTGTACCTCCCCACACAGGCCGGCAGCACTTCTTCAGGCCCTTCGACTTGCTGACCAGGTAACTAATGCTGGGGTTTGGAAACGCTACCAGTGGCTTTTCGGCTACTCCTTCCTTAAACCATCCTGGCCACAACAGATTGGCACCCCACCATCTTGCAGGCTCACTTGCGGCAATGCCTTCTTTCCCGTTTGTGGGCTTCACCAGGGGGCACGTGATTCCCTCACACTACGCTGTCACTCTGGCAGTGTTTTCCCCACCCTCAACTAGGCATGGTGTTGGATTTCGCCCATGCACTTTAGGTGAGGTTGTCATGCCTCATGCGGTGAGAGTGCCTTTTGTCTGCTGCTGCAATCCAACCCCTCACACCGCTCAAACACCGGCCCACCTTTGCTCAGTTGGACCCACTGGCTCACCTCATGCACAGCAGATATAGGGGCACATCGTCTACTCCTTTTCGACTTTTGTGGGTCTCACCAGTGGAACCTTGAGCCAGCTGTCCCTTCCTGGCTTCAGGGGACACCACTAGTCAGTGTTCTGGCACCACCTCCCGGCAGACAGCTGCTGTAGTGTCCCTCACTGGCGGGCACCATACATCGCGCCCACCGGGTACAGCGTGCAGGCAGAGATGCCTTATACTCTGTCTACACTCTCCCACTTCATCAAACCTTAGTGCAGCTGCATGCTCGCACGTGAGGCTCGCTGGGTTTAGCTTTGCATTTCTGATTCAAAGTTTGAGCTATTGGTGTTGCATTATTTAGCAATGCCAATAGCTCAAACTTTATTAATGCGAGACCTATTGCATTGCAAATGCTTGTTCTGGTTTGTTGTATATTAGACTGCAGTGTCTCATGCACTGGAGAGCACACTTCAAGGCTGGCGTGCAGGGTCGGTTTGGGATCAGAATTGGCCGGGGCAACCTTAAAGTTTCCCCCATACACCATTTGCATCCTTTCACAAAGCATTTGTTGGTGAGTGCCACAGGGTTAATTGTCGAAAATGTATAGGGTAAAGGAATAACCTGCCAATAACCAGTTAGATCAGCTAATAAACGCTCATCTCTCTGAGCTATCTCTTGAACCTACTGACACAGTTTGAAAGCTGATGATCGAGCCCAAAAATAATACTTTTTTTAAACACGCCATTGCAATTGAGCTACTGCTTTAAGTGAGATAAAAAAGATGGATAAGGTCTTTACAATGGTTGTGGCCACATTTTTTTTTTTTTAGCTAGGACTCATTTATAAGAGACACGTTAATGTAACTATGAACGTGGTTTAAAACGTAAGCTCGGAACCTGAGCTTTCAAGGCGTGCCACCTAATCAGTATTTGAGTGCCTCTGCTGTTAGTCCAAATACATCACAGAAGGAACACATAAAACAAGTCAGACCATTTGACTTTATTATTGCTTATTAGCGCAGATTTTTATTCAATATCGTATAAATGAGTATGGTTCCCGTCGCATCTTTCTGCTGCAGTCTCCCTTTCTGTTAGTCACTTACTCTTTTATCACATCTCCTTCTGAAGTCTATCTCCAAGTGCATGTCTCACATTAATCTTCTGCCCTTTCTTTTCACTTTCTCCTTCTGTATACTATCTTTTGTCACTTCCAGTTCCCCGTCCCCTCTTACACACACTCTCTATCTCTCCCTCTCTCACTCTCCCTCCCACTAATGTTTTACAGCCGTATTTCGGTATCAACTTTACGCACTCTATATGATCCAAGGTCAAAATAAAAATACAGCTATTAGTAACTGAAAGATGACCTTCCTCTGTGTGACAAAAGGGCTGCCACTGAGCTGGAACGTGTTAGTATTTTTAGCAACTTTTGAACATCTGTTTGAGCTCAAAACGATTTATTTGGTTAAAATCTGTAAATTATGCAGGAGATGATAAAGTATGTGAAAAGTGTAGCAAATCAATAATTATTTGGAAAACGCAGCAGCCACAGAATCACATACCTCCATTGCCATTCTAAAAGACAGCTGTCTGAAAGTGACATACAGAGAACAGACATTTAAGAAAAGAGAAGAGTTCGATTAGGAGTAATTGTGGCAAAGTTGGATTTAATTAAATTACAAGGGGAAAAAATGAAAAATGTAACTACAGAATTGTACTTGGAAAAAGAAAATAGGTTATTGTACAAATAAAACCTGTGAAATGTTATAGGTTCTGCGTCAGTGACCTCGTCTACTAAGGTGGCTCGCATGTCGAGCAAGAGCTCAGTATTTTGCAATCTAAAGAGAATGACTAATAAATATGGCCTAGTAGACCTATTTCACGGTCTGTTTTTACTGCTTCGCACTGCCACTACCAGGACCCTCTTCACATTCACGGAAAACCTCAAGCATTGAATCCGCATTTGTGCCTTTGAACATAGAGTGCAGATAAAACAAAAGTAAAATGACACCGACCTCTCTTCCATGTTGGCTCATGTATGGCCTGTTCCAGTTGTCAGCCCAGGAAAAAGAAGGAAGTGAGGACCAAGTCTGGCCAGGCAAGGAGGAGAGGTGACAAAGACCCACCTGATCTCTGCTTTTGGGGTCTGTCAAGGCCGCTCAGCCACCTCCACCTATGCTTCTGGTTGGTATGGGAAGGACACAGACCACAAGCAGTAAATGTTTACACCTGGAGGACCCATGAACCCCTGGCAACAATCGACAACCAGCCCCGGTCACTTTCCTTCAGAGCAAGCATCTAGACCAGCCCTATATTCCATCGGGCCGCAGGACTTTTAGTGAAGACTCAAAGTGCACCACAAAGCCAGTGGCGCCTGGTGACTGTTCAAAGTGGCGGGGCGTAAAAGTAGAGGTGAGTTAAACTTAATACTGTTAACAAGGTTATTTTCAGCGCTTTTAAAAATGCGGTATTAGGCACTACTCGGATAACATGTTATTGCTATTAATAGGGACAATTTTCAGCCAATACCTCACAAAATGTACCTGCTTGAAATGTGTAAATGATGGCAGATGTCTGAACAAGTTTCTAAAATGAGGTCTCTTTCGATAAAAAAAGGCACCTTAAGACTCTGAGTGAAGGCATACAGACAGGCAAGTGGTGGGAGAAGGTGCAATTTAGGCTTACTGTATCTACTGACACTTTTCCTCTCATGAAATACAAGGTTACAAATCCCCTAGTAAATTTAGATGCTTACTTTAAATATAAACCTCTTATGAGATCGAAGGTTCAGCACCGAGACCCCCCCCACACTTAACCTGTCTGCCCGCCTCAAGGGACCCAGCTTGACAAGATGTCTGCAAATCTTCCCACTGCTGTCCCTGGACAAAGCTAAATATTGTTTGATTGCCTATCAATGGCCTGTTAAGCTGAAGCGATTTGGCAAATCCAGCGTGCTGCCAAGCTGATTAGAAACATCACTTTCTAAGCCTCTGCACTGGGCCTGGTTTGCAAGATGCTGACACAACAAGATGATGGATGAAGTGCTGAACATTTTCAACCACTCACTCCCAGTCAGGAGATCTGGGTTTAATCCATCATTCTTTTGCTCACTTTGCCACCCCAGTTTGGACCCAGCCATATGCAAATTAGTCTTGGCCCTGCTCCTCATGGGAACTGTCAAGCCTGAACTGCCCAGGCCAGGTCCTCCCTGGGCCGGGAGCAAGCATCCTGGGACTGGTTTCAGGGTATCACCCCTCATCAGCAAGGCTAGGTTTAATCCAGTTGCACAGCGAGCAAGGGACCCATGTCCCGGCATACCCTTGGCCACTTATGGTGAACATAGCAAACACAACAAGATGATGGACGGAGCACTGAACATTTTCAACCACACAGGTCCAGGGATAACCTGGCTTGGCAGTTCATGCTGGACTGTTCCATGAGGAGCAGGGTCAAGACTGATTTGTATATGTCTGGGTCCAAACTGGGTGGCGTGGTGAGCAGAAAAAAATGGATTACACCCAGATCTTTGTAACTGGGGGTGAATATTTGCATTGTTCAGCATTCCATCCATCATTTGTTCTTTTTGCTTTTGTCCCCTAAGTGGGAAGGGTATTCCCAGACATGGGTCTTGCGCTCACTGCATCACTGGATTCAAGCTAGCCTGGCAGATTAAGGGTGCTACCCTGAAACCGGTCTGAGGATGCTTGTTTCCGGTCCAGGGAGGACCTGGGCTGAGTCCAAACTTGGTTGGCGTGGTGAGAAAAAAACACTAATGGATTAAACCCAGATCGTTGTGACTGGGGGTGAATGTTTGCATTGTTTAGTATCCCGTCCATCATTTGTTCTTTTAGCTTCTAGTTTCCAGGATGCAGCAAGTATGGAAAGTCACGAGGCCTTCAGCCTTTGTTTATAATTATTTAATTTTTAAAAGTTTTATATAGCACGAGGAAAACCACATATGGGTATCATAGCGATTTACATCTTGGTAGTTAAGATGGTATAAGCAGTGGAAACCAAATCACTAAACAGAACAAGAAACGCACATAACAGATATTACAGAACTAGAAAAAACGAATATAAACTAGTGTGTCCTAAGGTGAATGGGAACTAACCCAGAAAGTTCTTCATCAGTAACTCTGACTTCCCTTTTGAAGGAAGCCTCTAACTAGAAAACCTCTGCCTCTTGAACGTATATGCCGCACAATATATCCGAGGTACAACTGTGTGAATCCAAGGTTAAATTACTTCAAAAGTATCCTCTAAAACCATGTTCTGAGGCACTGACAGTCTTAGTGTAAAAACAGTGACCAGTTTACATGTTTAGGAATGAGAGAGAAGTCTACCTCCTCTTTAAAGACAAAAGGAAAATGTTGCTGATAAATGGCTGTTCAATAAGGCTATTGTAATTCGGAGGAGGGAACGTATAAATTCAGCACAAACAACTAACAGGTGTTCTGTTGCTGCTCTGTAGAAACTCGAGCTGGTGTTTGCATGCTACTTAGTGGTGTATGAAAACAAAATGTACTCCATTTGGGTGCCTTGCTGCTGTTCAGCTTTACATCTTCTGGATGAACACCGGCAGACCACCCGCTTCGGCTGCTCCCTTGACTGTTCTGTAGGAGTTAGTAAAGAAATGCGACATAAGGTATACATCTTACTAAATGCTGAATTCCTTTTTGTGTGAAGTTTTCGTGGTTTTGTTTTTATCGCAGTATTTCCAGACAACATCAGTCTTTGTGGAGAGGAAGGTCTCTTAATTAAAATTGCATTAGTATACTGCTTCGTACCCCAGGCGAGTTGCTGAAGCCCAAATATCAAGCACATAGTGCTTGATTGGAAGGGATGTATAGTTCTAGTATTCACTATGGTATTAAACTAAAACACAGATGCTCTGTAATTTAAATCAACTTAATAGGAAATAAACCTGATTACGTGCTGTCCGTCACAACAGTGCTCTTCTGATCCTATCCCGGCAGTTCATGGGCTGGTTCACAAGCTCCCAGACTCCCCTACACCAATCCAGATGTTGCTCTCATGCTGGTAATACTATTACCAAGCATGAAAGCAACCCCAGGATTGGTCCGAATGGGCTGGTTTGGCACTCACTAAGGGACTAGGAACCTGTGCCTGTTCTCCACCCGGCTGTGCAACACAGATCAAAGCGTGCATGTATGTTTGGTCATCCTAAGACAGCCCTACAAACCGACATCCGCACTTGCAGTACCCGCCACTTCTCCTCCTTCTGCAGCCGCTGCCGGCCTTCAGGATGGCCCCACCCTACTTGCCTCAGTCTGCTCTGCTGGCAGCCTGCCGATGAAAAATAAAATGGTTTTATCATAGTTTTATTTTTCATGTCTGAATCTGCTGACTCTCAAAAGTGGGGCTGAGCTCTTCCGCTCTAACGGAGGAGCTGCTGCTGCACAACACCCAAATAAAGGCCCAAATTAACCCTCATGCACCAGCCCGTCGCTCTGTGCCATGTTTAATTTAAGCCAGTGGTTTCCGGTGCACGGCATTGGCACTTAATTGCCAACACTGCCACTTATGACAGTCTGCTACATTGTGGCGCTGTTTGTCTAATTTAGAAATTAGTACATCAGTTTATTTGTTCAATTTGCATAAAAATGTACTGATACCTGCCGCCCAAGTCTTTTTAGGTCGCGGCTAAAGCCAGCGCGAATGCGCTGAGAGGCTTATTGTAGAGGAGTAGGTGAATAGAAGCTTCACCCACTCTCCGCCCATATTTACGATTGGCTTGTGTCCTTGTCTGTTCCAAATTCTGGCTTCTGATTCATCGATAGGCTTTAGTTCCTCCTTAGTACTACCTCCTCTTCATTTGTCACCTTGCATGGCGACTGGACCCTTTACTTCGAGAGTTAGACGGTACCTGTTATTTAGACTGTGAGCACTATTTTAGTTAGAGGTTCTCCTACTGCGCACACACAACGTGCTTTGGTGCCTTCTTTCCCCCACCCCCCTCCCGTTGTCCTTGCCTTCTCCACCACTCGCCCTCCTTCATCAGCTGCGGTGGCGCTGTGCTGATGACGGAGCGGTTCTGTCATGGCCCGGCCCCCGCGCATGCGTGACGCGGATTCCGCACCTGTGCTGGGCGTTCTATTGGGCGGGCGGGGCCATGACGGAACCGCTCCGTCATCAGCACAGCCCAACCGCGGCTGGTGACGGAGCGGTTCCGTCACCAGCATGCGGCTGCCCCCTTAGCGCTGCGGCGGAATAGCCGCCGCAGCGATGCGGTTAAAGTATTTCCCTTCTCCTACAACGCTCACCTGGCATGACATCATGCTGTACGTTCTCCACTAGTGAGAAGTGAGCAGTGTGAGCAGCGCACATCAATGTGCCTTCTGTCACTGCAGTCTGGAAAAAAACTGAACCGCCAGGGCACAAAACAGAGCCCTATAGAGACCTGTTTCGAGGCCCCCCCTTAAAAAAACTGCTGGTGCTCAGACCCGGTGAGACCGGGCCTACTTAGCCCTGATGCTACATAAGACACTGTCAGTTTCCCAAAGTCTGCCCATCTCACTTTCTCGCTACAGTTTCACTCATCAGAGCGACTTTCGACGTGGAATTAGTCCGGTATTTTATTTTTACTTTAAGAGTTTTTCACTTGAGAATCGTAGCCACTTCCAAACATGAATAGATTTTGAATTAGTGAGCTCGATATTCGGAGATAATAGAAAAGGTAGGGAAAATAGCAGACGTCAAACTGGTATAAAGGATTCAGCAGTGGTGGTAAAAGAGGAATCTTTTAGAGTTATGGCATGAAAGCAGAGCTTTAACTGGTGCCAGTCCTGCCAGTCACGGTGAACCAGTAGTTAACAACAAGCTTTTGCAATTCAATAGGTCTCGCATTTGTGAGAGTTTGAACTATTGCCATTGAAAATGATATTACCTTTCATTTATGGTTTTTTAAAACAGCAAGAGGTGTGCAACCACTAGAAGTACAAAGTGTGTGTTTACACACTGCTTGCAGGTTTTCAAAACACATAAACAGCATTTACAATGCCAATAGCTCAAACTCTCGCAAATGCGAGACCTTATTGCATTGCTAATGCTTGTTTTTTATAGCTTTGACGGTCTGTAATAGTCTCAGTTGTCACACGTGTAGGTGTGTGATGACCGTAGTCGGAGGCGCAACTAGAAGCCCTTTGAGTCCAATGGGCGTTGCGCGCCTGGCAGTAGTTGTGTTAGTGCTGTCATTGGCAGCGCTGGCACGGGCAATAGGTGATGCAAACTGCAGTGACCTCTTGAGGAGGGCCCCGGCACTTATTAATAAATTAAGTCTGCTCCGTGCCGACAACCCGCCTGACCAGTCCGAGACTGCCGCCTGCTGACTGTAAGTAGGGTGGGAGCTAGGCCCTTGTCAAGGTCAGGAATGCCGGCACGCTTGGGTCTGTGATCTGAAGAGAGCAGTGTAAACGGTGGGTCCGCCATGGTCGTGTAGCCCTCGCTGGACCCAGGGCAGGCCCTTCCTCTTCTCCCCTTTGGTACGTGCCCGTGTTTTTAGCACATTCTGTCCCCGCCGCAGCGCTCCCGGTCTATTTATTGAGCAAGGATGCCTGCTGCACAAAATCAATGAAAGTGCAGGCTTTTCCGGCCTGCTTCTGGACGGCTGCCACGGCTTCCCGCACGCCACCCTGTTCAAGTATGCGCTGCGAGGAAGCATGCGAGGAATCCGCGGCGTCCTGTAAAGGCTTGCAGGCCCGGCCGCGGTGTCCCGGCCGGCCCTGCCCGGCCCGGGGGCTGCGCACCTGCCGCGGACTTTTATTGGCCTGAGAAGGCCGGGCCTGTTCCGGCTCCGCGCGCCGCTTCCAGCAGGTGAAGGCGGCCCCGGGAGAGGGCGCGCGCAGGTTCCCACGCGCGAGATCAGAGCAGCCCGGCTTCCAGCGCTCGAGGGCTGTGACGTGTTTACCGTCTTTTGAGAGGACGCCCGTGACGCAATCTGCTCTGTCACGAGTGTACGTTAATCTAGCGTCCACTCCAGCACACACCTGCACCATAATCCTGCACAGTAAAATAGGGACGTTGCTTTATTTTCATGATCATTCTTTTCATTTAAATAACATATTCGGAATTCGGACCGATTCTTAAAAATATCAACATAACAAGGTGCGCCAGTATGCACTTTAAGGATATAGGAAGGTGTCCTCTGGCGTTTGTAGACGGATGTTCGTGATGAGGCTGAAGTAGCTCTTCGCTAGTGTCCACCCTGAAAGAAGCTATCTCGACAACACTTGCATTATCCTGCTGCGTTTGCCGAACTTTTCCTGATGCGTTGTTTTAGAGACTAACCTCTTTTTTTTCTGTTTAATCCTTTAAGCGTACTTTTGTTTTTTTATATCCTAGTTCAGCTCTTTTTCACACCGACTTCTCCCACCATACCATATACCCACGCCTCCAAAGGATATGAGGCTAGATTTTTTTTTTTTGTAAAATCACTCAAAGCTCTCAATCATTTCTCGAGGGCTCCCCATCAGTGTCCCTCACCATCTAGTTTTACCACTGCTCCGCTTTTCTTTAGACTTTGACCTGGAACAACACCGTTCCTCTAATCCGTGACATGGTCATTGCTCTGACTAGGGCTGGAATTGGACACAGTTTACTCCAGGAACTCATTAATGAGGGGTCCAGGAATGGCAGAGGAAAGGGGGTGGAGTTACGAGGAGTGAAGCTTGAAAAGCAGAGTCTATCAGTTAACTTATACAAAAAACAGCATAAAAGTTATCCTTTTATGCTGTTTTTTATTTTTTAAGTTTTTGGTTTTTTGGTTTTTTAGGTTCACTCCCTTTCATATCAGGGAATGTACAATGTTTCAAGATTTTTTAAAATTTAAAACGTTTACGTTTTTAGTCTAAAACTGGAATTTTATAAAAGGACTGAGATTTTTATAGTCTTCATTTAATCACGTTTTTGATGAGTTGATATTTCATGGATGTCTAAATACCACCGTGACCGCATTTGGATTCATTGGAAACAATTTTTAGCTAGCCAGTGCAAATGTTCGCCATGGTTGAGCGCACACTGCAGAAATATGCGTAACCTGCATGCCACAAGGTAGAGTCTCAGCTAGGTATGCTGAACATGTTGTCCTTTATGGTGAATAAGAGTAGGACAATGGACTTAGTTGAATTCAAGAACTAATGGGCTTCTCACCTTGTGGCACAGACTGCACAGGTTGTTGTTACTAAGTAAATAAATGCATTAAATACCAATCTTATTGGAGTGTGCTGTAGTCGGGAGAAGCTAAAGAAGCATTGCAAAGGGCCAAGAAAAGTGTACTTCATAGGATCCTCCTTATCTGTCTCCCCTCTTTACCATACATCACATTCTACATATTGCTAGCATCCTTGGCACTCCTTCCAAAATGTCAAATCTTATTATGTTACTTTAGCATCATACCAGACATTTGATTAACATTCCAAGCATTGTGTCATCACAGAACAAGTATAACAGCCATTCCTAATGTAGCAATATTTAGCAAGAACCTTAGGAAAAGTTTACAACTCAGCAAAATGAAAATCCCCTTGCATGTAATTTCTTTTCTTCCACATAATTCTAATGATTTAAGCTGATTTCCTTTCTACTGCTTTGCAGTAAAGCACTTGAAGTCCTTTTGTCCCGTTCAACAAAACCGTCCTTACCATTCCCAACTCTTTCCCTTTCCCAGGAAAGGAGGTGGAGGTGGAATTTTGCTTGTGAAGGAGAAAGTCATATTAAAAATGCACATATGGACATTTCAGCCAGACCTATTCCAGTGGATTGTCCATCATGCTGACAAATCCCAAGAGTTCTCTGCAGGGAAAATAACAGCTTCAAATTCCATGCATGCTTTGGGTGGACGTTGTTAATCCCCAAAAAAAGGGGAAATCTGTGAAATTTATAGAATTAAATCTACAATGTGCTTTTCCACAAAAATATTCGAATCCGATCCTATGACCTATCACTGCTACACACTATGGTCAGAGAATGCAAAACCTCATAGTAGCCAATAAACCCCTAAGGTGGGAATGGCTCATTGATTCAATCCTGGTTACGACTAACAGCACGATCCCTCCTTGGGGTTATAAGACCATACTTGGTATGGAAACCGCTAAATGACAAGTCATATGCGCAGTGATTTTGGCTAAAAAAACAGGATTAGCTCAAGATTATTTTTGCGACCTGTACACGTTGCAGCTCTTTTAGTTTACGAATCCCATTTGACCTATGTATCTGGAATAGCCTACTGCTCGTGAAGATGTAGGAGTGTTCATATGGTGCAAACCGAATGAGGCTGCAAAGAAGCTCCGAAAATGTGTTTGCATGCACAGGCATTCCTGTCCATCTTGTGGTTTGTACCTAGAGCACACAGAGCATGCTTCCCCCCATTTTGGAAGTGTTGTTATTCCTAACACACTCTGAAACAATTAAAGAAGTTTGTGGCACATTGTGATTGAGTCATGAAAACAAATAAGACGCCTATGATCTTTAGTGACAACACATGTTGAAATGTTTATGTGAAAACAGGTCATGTTATCAAGCATTAGAACAATGTTACTATGTTTGCTTTTTTGCTGGCCGAGTAGCTGGTGTTTATATGATTCCCCCTATTTATTTCAAATGATTAAATCAAATGTACGTTTAACACATGATGGTTTGCACATCCAGGCATTCCAAACGTATGCTATTTTTCACCAAAAGAAGTTAAAAAGATGAAGGTTATGGGTGTCTGTGATGTATGCCCCCGTTGCACGCTATGGTTGGTCATAAGGGCAGGGAAGTACCACAGCAAGCTTTCACAGTCCGTCCTACTGATTGGCCCATGTCAGTCAGGATGAACTAGTTCAGGGGCGCAAATCTAGATAGCATGAATGATTCGGTCACTGGCTATTGACCACATGTTTGCTTTCCCATCTAAAATACATTTGACTAACCCCAGACATTGTGTGGAGTTGCAGAAGTTCACTGGCTGACCTCAAACCAGATAGTGCTGATACCTTTCGGTCTAGAAAATAATTTTTCAGGCTCCGCACTTAACTAGGTGGAAGCGATTTAACCAGATCATGCATTTGGAACTTGCCTACTTTATTAGTTTGCACCAATATCACATAAACAAGGGTGGACTTTGTGTCAACACATAGATGGCCCAGAGGATTCAGAAAGGACAGCTCGGGTCCATGCTTTATCCTGAAGTATCTACCAGTTGTGACATAAATAGGATGAAGTTTATGGGGTGATGTCATTTTGCCAGCAGAGTGTCCCGTCCTCGCATCCCAGGTGGGCAGGATGCAGGACGTCTCTACCGGGTCCCTCCTCTCACTGCCTCCCTTTCCACATACACATTTCCACCTCCCCTTAGCCTGCCTGGGACAGAGGGGGGGGGTCAGGCAATCTGGTGCTTTACCTAGACGTCTCCAAACGAGCCGTACACAGGAACAGACTCAGCCTTTCCATTCTTCTGAGATCAGCCAAATGAGTATCATTGTGCTAAACACACTCATTATTTTACTTTGTGCTGAAAATTCTGTTTGATACATGCAGTGTAAATGTTATGTTCTCAGTATTTGCAGAATACTCCTCTTCTATTAGTGTGGTCTTGCATACTCTTCGTGTCTTTGGGTTGTGTGGCTCAACGTGGTAAAAGGGTTTCCTTCAAGACCATATTCTACGTTAATATGGTATGTATTCAGTTCAATATTCTTTGTCTGGTCCCTTGGCCCTTTAATGAATACAGTATTAATTATTCATAGGGCTGGCAAATTCACGAGTTGGAAATGTTTAAAAGTCAGTTGATCACTTGAAGTTAAATTCTGAGGGCATTGGACAAATTGATAACTTCATATCCCGCAAAGAACACAACACTTTTACTCATAAGCTTCTTTCCCATCCTTGGTCATCTTCAGAGCTTTAATGCCCGTTGATGAATCTTTACCAGTCTGGTAAAGTTTGTATATATGCAATTGTACTTGTTCCGCTTTATAGTCTGGTGTTAGGTGTGAGCTCAACAAAGTGTGGACAGAGGAATAAGATAAGGGTGCAACTACAGTTTGCTTACAGATGGTGGATACGTTTTTCTTTTTATCGCCTACGAGATTGGTGCATTAGCTGTATGTTTTCGTCACTGAATATTCCTTAAGTGTCTGCAGTTCATTCAGAAGTGGAGGAGAGATGGAACCTGGGAATTTGTTAAAGGATGAGTCTCGACCTGGTAGTCCACTTGGATATCTTGATTTTGTTTGTCCGGTGGGGTGGCATGGTGAAATCCATTGCGTGCAATATGACCAAGCAAGCCATGAATGTGGTTCAGCAGAGAAATTTTAAGCATGGGATTGAGTAAGTTGTACTTCTGAGTCCCTGATGAGTTATAAGGCCAAATGGCCATGAAGTGGCTGACTGAGATGTAGTCAAAGGGGTGCTGCCTCCTTCTCTGTGGGATAGAACTAGTACTTAAACTTCCTTTCTGTAGTTGGTTCTAGAAAAGTACAGATTTCGCTCTATGAAGGAAAGGTGTCAACCTTCTTAGCAATGAGTGCCATGGAGCGCAGCCATTGTCAATGTGGAATCTGAGAAACATCAAGTTGTTGGAAAGTTGAGGGATGAAACTATCAAGTTCAATGCTGTTTGACCTCGTTCAGGAGAGCCATGACAGAGTGGCTAGTGGGTCACAACCCTGGTGTTTGAGGGTCATTTACTTCTAGCCTTCTGAGGTCCGTTCTATTGTTGAGCTGCTGAATGGTCTGCACTTAACTCTTAGGGTAGTGAGGGCGAGCAGTCAAAGGCTTTGCTGGAGGTAATGTGAAGGCCAAGATGTAAGAACTCAAAATAGTCAACCAAGAGACACAGTAATATGCTGTCTAGCCCTGTGCTTTTCTTGTAAAAAGACAAGTACTGTAATATGACAAATGGGTAGGGTTCTGTTAAAAGTTTATTCCAACTCTATAGATTACAATCATAAAGCCGGAGGTTCTAGACCAGGGGGCACTAATACTCACTCTACTACAGTGGTCCAGTACTATGGCTGTAGCTCCCACTGCGTCTGAGATATGCTGCTGTGGGGACACTCCGTCAAGAATCGGCCCAAGTGTATGTAATTTTCTTATATGGGTATAGGTTATTTTCGGCTCGGGTGTATGTTATTTTCCTATGTAGGTGATCACCCAAAGCGGGGAACTCGTAGATCTGTCAGACCGTACCTTACTAAAGAGTTTGTGGAGGCATTTGTTCCGGATTTCAGTACGCATTTGTAGGACAAGACAATCTTTCAAGCACAGTCTGATGTTACCTGGCCATGCAAAGTGCTCTCTGGCATTGCTGCGGTTAGACTGGGCATATTGCAGTCACATAGCTAAAAGACCTCTGCCAGCAAGAGCCGGGTCGTAGTGGTGGCCTTACCTCTCCAGGCCATTCGTAGGTGTGGCAGAACAGGCTGGGAGTCACTGTTTTGTTCTCCATGGCAGTTGCAGCTTTCTGGCCATCGGGGAAGGCCTCGGTTGCACTGGTGATGACATCTGGAATTCAGATGTCATAAGGCAGTGGTAGTTGGGCCCCTTGTGCTCCCGGTGGTGATGATGGATGACACAAGAATACTCAAAGTTGATGCTGCTTCACATAGTCCTGTACATTTATTAAGTGAAGGAGCACAAATGTGGCTTAATTGGTTCTGCCACAGATGGGTTCATCAGAGTGCTGTTCTCAAATGCATGTTTAAGAGTACATGGGAATTTGAACTGACAGCGTTCAGTTTCTATCCTTTTTTCAGTGGCAGAGTCCATAGACGTATGCAACTTAAGATTTATAAAATACTTGTTTCTGAACTTGTAAGTGCACATGAATGTATATCTTTTTTAATTGCTCTGAAATTAGTTGACTTGATAAGTTACATAATGGACAGATAGTCTATCTGAATGACCATAAGGAGATTTTAATTATGCCATCACATATACACTAAGAAAGTGGTATTTGTCCTGAACAGGATGAGTTTTTTTTATTGTTGCTTAGGTTTCAGTACTCAGGCCTGTTAAATGTTTGAGTATGTGTGTGTACGTATGTATGTACATCTATATATATTTTCTAACTAGACACATTTAACCTATACCTCATTCTGTTTGGGCAGGATATAGAAGCGGGATCACCCAAATCGTTAGTGTGGCACAACCGCATCTACCTCACACCCCTTGAGTCACCAAAAAGGTCTTAGGAGCTGCATAAATGTAAGACTGCGGGTGAAGTCCTTCGTGGTACTCGTGAACTGCTGGTTCTTTGAGGCATGCCCTACAGATAGTTACCATGGGTGAAGCCATGTTGAGCCTCCCTTAATTGACCATTAACACGGTTTTGTGGACCTCCGTGCCTGTTTTTGGCCCTAACGCATGCTATGGTCCAGGCCAGAGCGCACACAATGGTTCAGCATACTAGCCAGGCCAAAAATAAGTCTGAACACCAATCTCACCCGGATTGGGGTTATGGGGTGCAAGGATTCAGGCCTTTGTACCCTGCAGGAGGCATCTCCAAAACTTGTGTGTGCAATCCTTGTACATGAACTTGTTGCTGTTGGCACTCAGAGTCAATTCCATTTTCATGGGGTTTAGATTCAAATAGGCCTTTGGCAGTTAAGTTTAAATGGTGGGTAGTCCTTCAAGCGGTCAATGTTGCTACCAGATGAGATCTTCAAGTAGAGCTGCATGGTACCCTGTGTACTGGTGCTTCTTTATGTTCTATCAGACCACATACACTCCAAGCGGTTCCATGGATAGGGGATGACTGGTGAGAAGGTAGAGCTTTGGGAATGCAGCAAGTCT
This sequence comes from Lissotriton helveticus, assembly GCF_964261635.1. Taxonomy (NCBI): domain Eukaryota; kingdom Metazoa; phylum Chordata; class Amphibia; order Caudata; family Salamandridae; genus Lissotriton; species Lissotriton helveticus. The sequence continues at coordinate 1,381,580,242 of NC_136059.1, forward strand.
TGTGAATACACTAAGATGTTGAGTTGGTCATTTGAATGAGCTGGTGTTTCTGTCAGGTAGGATATTCTACTGAATAACATGTTAACTTGAAGTGTGAAAGTATTCAATGCTGTGGAGACCTGAGGAGAAGGGTGTCTGTGATGGCAGTATGGAGGGCTTGGAGGGCATAGTCATCCTCTTGCATAGGTGCTATATCTTTACTGCAAGCGGTCTTGAATCCTGCATCCTTACACATATGAATTTGGGATTCTTAGCTGCTGTTGCCAGTAGCTCCCCTGTGGAAATTCCATTTGACCAGTTACAATAGTTTATATAGGATCCATTTACTGCTTTTGGGCATTTTATAATCTGAACTTCTGTGAAGAAAATTCTACTTGATTTCTTTCGTGTCTTAGTACTGGTCGTTATATTTTTGAGAGTCTAATGGTTGCACCTACCACATGTTTTTTTTTGTTTTATAGCTTGTAGAGTCCCTTGTATATTTTTGCACGATGTTTGTAGTCCTAAGTCTAAAAACCCACCTCCCTGTACGGATTGTGTGTGGGGGGGGGGGGGGGGAGGGGGGAGAGAGAGAGTTAAATGTTAGGACGGTTAGGGTAGAAAGTTACCAACAGTTTGGTGAGGGAGCCAGACAGTAATATATGTTCTTGGTTTGATTGGTTTGAACAATAGAATGGAATGGTATGGAGGAAGATGGTGGGGCAGCAGGTTGAGGCACATCCATGTGTGGCTCCCCTCTAAGAGGAGTTTGGGCTGGGAGAGCATATACAGGGTTCCAAGTGACCTTGTTGACTACGCAAGCTTCACTTTTGTTGTCTGATTGATGTTACTCGGAACCCCCAGAGGAAACCATACTTGTAATTACCATTTGGCCATCTTAATTACTCTGTTAGAAGGAATATAGCAAGAGGCAAGTAAATGCATTATATTCGCCTGTTTGGGTGAAGCTGAAGCCAGGACAAAACTCTGCTGCACTTGCAAAATGTGTATACTTCGCTGCTCATGGGTTGCAACCAGCGCCATCCATGGGTAGGCTACACTCTTGTGTGGCTGGCTGTGTTCAGACATGTTTTATGGATCAAAAGTGCCATTAAAATTAAAGTTGTATTATTTATGTTTCTGTGAAATGTTTTTCGCAGTACTGAAATCAAGCAGCAGAAATATGTTATTCGTGAACAGCTTATGCTTAACTAAGAAAGCAAAATACATATTTTTCACTCTTGGTGGGTAATTTGGAATAATTAATCTATAAAGCAGCCTGGCCCTGTGTTAGGAGGGTGTGCTGCAGCTCAGCTGCCAATTGATTGGTTGGCAAGGTACCCACTAATGAGCATCCAGCCTGTAGTAAACCTTCAGAGCTGTTATTCCAGTATGACTAGAAATATGACATTAAAATTACTCAGGAATGCTACAAAGTCTTTCATCTGGCAGGCGAGCACGTTTTCAGTCTGTATTCCACAGTGGTTTGGAGCTGACGTCAGTGAGCTGCAGCATCTTTTCGGAAAAATCTGGATCCTGTCACCTAAAATGCCATAAATGTCGGAGAACCGCTTTTGTAAACTGAAAGCAGGGGGGGCATGCTCACATCCGATTGAGGGGCAGGGTTGTCTTCGGTCCTTGTATCCTGTTCTGCAGATCCGGGCAAGCAGCATGAGTCAGATAGCCTGCACTGGGTTCCAATACATCGAAAGAGCCACCCAGTTAATGTTCTTTTTTTGGCCTTGTAAGGATCCTACGAAAAGGTTGATGAATGCGGTTTATTTTAGGGCTGGATGAACTTTAATTCTTTTAGTGTAAATAAGGTGAGATCAGCCACCCCTTGTTTCATTTTCTTGACTCTCACATATACCCACTGATGTGAACACTCGGCTGGAAACCGTTTTTTTTGCAATGTTTTAATGGCGTGCTTAGAGGATCTGGTATTTCTGCGTAGTGAGGAAAATAAATGTTATTAAACAATTATTGATAGCGGTCACAAACATTGAATACAGTTTTAATGTGCAATATATTGACATGTACATGTGTGTGAATGTGCTCAGTAGGTTACTGAACAGTTAGTGAACGGGCCAAAATAGATATTACGCTAGAAAGAAATTTTTGAAGGGTTTCACTTAATCTGAACCCGAACTTAATATCCCTGCCTCTTCTCCAAGATGTTACTTGTTCAAAAATGTCTTGCTGTCTTTCCTCAAAAGAATTATTAGATGTTTTATATTGTTCTAACATCTTTCATATGAGGGTAACTCTGAGATTGACTTGCACCTTAAAGGGTGCGCTAGTTGGTGCTGAGGTCCTCAAAATACACAAGTCTGCTAAAAGACCGCTTCAAACACCCCAGCAATTATTCAGGGCTTAGTTAAATACATTTGAGTTAAGGTTTGCTTAAGAACCAGTAATTCTGTTAATAAATCCTTTCTGAGGATAAAACAAATATTGCCTACTCTATTTCGTCGGCCCTTTACTTAGCTGGTTTTTGATTCCTGGGCATATAGACGATCAAAGGTAAGAAGCACAGCATTGAAAGAGCTGTGGGAGACTGGTCTGTCTCCCCTTTAAGCATTGGGGTGGAGTACCACCTGAAGTCTGTCTAATCTAACACTGGCCATTGCTTGTGTCTGTCTAGCCTCTACATGGCCTTTACAATGCAGCTGGGATGCGGAACATCACCTAAAGGAAGAACGACTTGTGAGGATTCAGTCCTCTTAAATAGAGTTCGAGGATAATAACACCTGGGCGAACAACCCCTATGCCGACAAAATACACCTATGGATCAGATACATAGACAGTATTCTAGTAATATGGCAAGATGATAATACCACCTCTGCCCTATTTAACTACTGGATCAACAGGAACATATTCCTGAAATTTACCATGACAAGTAACCACAATCAGGTGTCATTCCTAGATGTGAATATCAACGCTGAAGGAGGAAGACTCTGGACATCATTGTATACCAACCCTACCAACCGCAACAGCCTCCTGCATTTTGACATCAAGCGCAATTGTTCAAAAAAGGAAGACTACACAGAAGAAGCAGCAAAATTGACACAAACTTCAAGACCGGATGTATCCAACACAGATAATAAAGAAAGCCAAGAAGAGAGTAGGTAACATCCCAAGAGAGCCTCCTCGAGAAAACCCAACAAAACCGAAACACAAAAATTCATGTGTGTTACAGCTTACAACTCTGGATCCAATATGATTTTTAAAAAGTATCAACAAACACTGGTGGATACTCGCATCCAACAAACTTGATTGCGAAAAACCTATGTTTTCCTTAAAAAAACAAAACAGTATACGAGACAGACAGGTACACAGTAATACCTGCTCCACCACTACTAATAGACAAACCACCCTATGGGACCTCCCATCGGTCACGGGCCATTTCCCATGTGGCAACTGAGCTGTATGCCCTCTCACAACACACTCTACCATCCTTGACATGGGGCTTAGAACTCAGTGGAAGCAAAGGTCCCACACAAACTGTAACAGCAATAATGTCATATATATATATATATATATATATATATATATATCTATATCATCTGGCCCTATAGTATTAGATACATAGGCATGACCACAAGAAAAAGAAAAACCAGGATCAGCGACGCACAGAAGCACTATTCGCTGTAAGAAAACAATGACCACTCAAAACCCACTTTCTGGAAACAAATCATACTGAAAATGGAGAAGCCTAGAAAAAACTAGGCACACAGCAGAGCCCAAAACACACTTCTACTGAAAGAACAGAGATGGGTACACCGCTTACAGCCATACAAAACAGTTCTTAACGATGACATACTGTGGAATCATCTAAATAACCTCAACAAGTAGATGCAGGCGTGTAATACAGGCCCCCGCAGCCCCAAGCTCCAGGGGGCCCCCTCAGCACAGCTCTCTGGCTGCAGAGCTCCTGTCTGAGCCCGGAGGGGCCCCTCCAAATGTCTTGCAGGGAGGCCCCCTAAAGTTTTGTTACGCCAGTGGGTAGATGACTGATTCCCCCCCCCCCCCCCACGATCAGAAATGCTTCTGTAAATTTACTCCGACACAGTCGGACTAACCATGACTGTAACATCACCATGACAGAGACAACACATAAGGGACACAACTTGTGGAAAAATACACCACAACCCCCTTCCCCCCTCTACCTCTGTCACTAGAATTTTGTGGTTACTCGCAATTAACCCCCCGTCAGCAACCGAGAACAATGCCTACCACTCACAAACATGACCCTTCTCATGGGGAAGAACATTGTGATATAATGTTTTATCCACCCCCATCCCTGACTTAGGAGCCAACTAGATGTAGCGTACTTTGTCCTTGGCTATCCTTTATATTGTGGATGGTACCCACTCATTTGACAACCGCCCCTCATATATACAAGAGGAAATGATTTCTGAGAGATAATCCCTTTATTACATCTTTTCCACCAGGAACAAATAGACACAGATGCACACATCGTATTGCCCGATGAGCTGTGAAAAACAAAACTTTATTGGTAACTACTCTTCATACACACAGGAGGAAGTACTTTCCCCGGACTATTGAGAGACAATATCTTTAGTTCACCTTTTCCATCAGGAAGAAATACACATATGAACACATCGGTTTGCTTGGCGCATTGTGGAAAATAACTTTTTTCCTTCAAAACCGTCTTTTCCGTGTTTGCGGTAGCAAAAAACAGAATGGCCTTCCCCATTATCACCATGACAACCTGGACTTGGAAGAAGGCGCACCTACATCCGACCATGTGGGTGTGTATGCTGCGCCAAGCCCCTTTCCTTAACCGAACACCTGATGACACGTAGGCACAGCCGACTCAGAACGCGTCTGACCACGCCCTCTGCTCTCAGCCTCAAACCGAGTATTTCAGCAACACCGCCTCACTCCCTCCCGAGACAAGCTGGGGAGCAGAGCACAGTAGGTCACCTAATGGGTATAGACCTTTGACGAAGTAAGTCTTCATTCTTTGTAACCGAAGCAATGGCAATTGATAATTACTTACGGAGGTTCCCTTCGACTGGACTCCGTATTTTTTACTGTTACACTCACGTAGTGTGCCGGCTTCTTTCTTCCCTTTGCCTGTAGAGTGTGACTATTAGGCCTCCCCCTCCAAGCCCCCCGTTGGGAGCTCATGCCCTGTCATACCAGGGTGAGAGCCTTAACTTTACTGCCGCCCACTATTACTCTCCTTCACTTGGCAATCGCCACAAGACTTGCAAATCAACCAAACCACCAATAGGGGTAATGTTCTGCATGTGTGAGATTGTGTGCAACACGTAGTGGTAATACTTAGTGCGTATGGCATGAATTAAATAAATTTGCTGCCTGCATGATTGTCCATAAACTATATGGCAAAAAAACACAAATCTGTGAATGAATGTCACTGGTATTCCCTTTTCTGTTCAATGATCACCAGATAAACCCACCTTCTAGTGTTCTACTTAACATGCCAGTTACTCTCAGTGTATTCACCCAGAAGAACAACAACAATGTAGCTTCATTGCAACTGGCAACTTTGTGGCATCTTGTGGTAAATGACTTCTATGTCTCTTCCCTCTCTACCACTTCATCAGAATGTCCTGTGACATCATAGAATGTTTGAGTGCCTTTCTGGAGCTAGATTGTCAGTTAGTCATCTCAGGCTGAGCAGCTGGTAGCTCGCTCCTGGTGGGGTTTCTTCCTTATCTCTTCTCTCCTGCTATCTTGCCACCTACCTATCCTGTCAATAAAGTGTTATCTACAACTACACCTGGACTACGGATCATCATTTTTGTGTACCACAGTTTGGCGACGTTTCTTGGACTAACCTACGCTTGTGTAGTACATTAGTACACTGTAAGTTGTCTAGGTTATCTCTCTAGTCTTTATGGAACTTACCTCTTGTGTATTCTGTATTCTATGTTTGCTTATGTTCTGTATTCTACTCTGTGGCAGTTTACTGGTCGCTGCTGCAGTGTTGTGTTCGCTCTTGCATTACTCTTCATCTCGAATAAAGAAGTGTTGAAACTATACCTACCTTACTACTGGAATCCATTTACTACAATTTTTGGCGACGAGGATGACCATGACCATTTGTGCATCTTATATGTATTTCTCTACATGCCTTTCTTATTTCTTTTGTTTTTGTTTCCACACTTTGGTTTCCTGCTTTCCAAGTTATTTCTTTGCCTTGCTTTTGTGCCTACAGTTTCCTCTGAATTCTTGCGCTTGGTCTTAACTGCTCTCTTGCTGTTGTTCTATAACGAAGGAGGTTGTGTGGTAAATGACTTCTATGTCTCTTCCCTCTCTACCACTTCATCAGAATGTCCTGTGACATCATAGAATGTTTGAGTGCCTTTCTGGAGCTAGATTGTCAGTTAGTCATCTCAGGCGGAGCAGCTGGTAGCTCGCTCCTGGTGGGGTTTCTTCCTTGTCTCGTCTCTCCTGCTATCTTGCCACCTATCTTGTCAATAAAGTGTTGTCTACAACTACACCTGGACTACTCATTCATTTGTGTACCACACACCCCTACACATAAGTCACAAATTGTTCACTTATGTGTCTGCACGTTTTATTCCTCTTTTCTTTCTTTCAGGAAATACCTAGAAGAAAACAGCGGCAGGTATTAGACTTGTCCCTTCAACATATAAAATATTATAATTGCTACATGTTAATTGCATGATAATTTGGCACTCACGTCTTTGGGGAAAATTACCTCTTCGCATCCCACCCTGATGAAAGCCCAGTACCATAAATAGGTCAGTATTAGGGCAGAAACATGTTGGAGTTTAATTAGAGTCAAAGGACCATTGCATCCTCCGACCCTACCATTTTCTTTATATCCCTTCCCTCCCACTCCACTATTAAAGGATACTTTAGGAGTGGGAGAGGAATTTTATCTTAATGTTACATCTCCATACCAAAATATCTTCATGAGTGCTCCCTGAAACATGGTCAAGCCCACCCTGACCTTTAGGAGCCAGGGTGAGCCCAATGATGAAGCATATCACTATTAGAGTGAGTAAGGGCTATAACAACAAAAGGGTCGTCCTCCCTTCTCATTTTTCAACTAAGGGACATCACTGAACGATCCTGTGTAGCCAGGTGTAGTCTCTTCCGGGTGCTCTGTGAGTTTCAGACCCCCCCCCCCCACACACACACCTTATCAATAGTCTGGTTTTTTATCCACCTTCCCCACTCCCCTTTAATGCGTAGGGACCTTGATAGGTTCCAGGAGGGATCTTTCTGTCATACAAGTGATTCACAAGGAGGATATATCCCTTCCCACCTCCTTAGGGAGGTCCTCGCTACCCTTTTCGAGGCCCCACCAAGGCCCCGATTTTTGTGAGACTGAGTCCTCTTTAATCTGCATATGACTCAGCCAGACCAAAATTCCCTCAGCTTTGTAGGGAATAATGAATATACAAAGTACTTGAAGTAGAAAGACACCGCCTCTTTATTCAACATATTTTAATTGTACATTTTTTGCAACCAGTTGACTTCCTCTGGCATGATGTATGTAGCTCTCTTTCTCTTTAAAGCAGAGTAGAAGCACTCCACAATGTTGGGGTTCGGTGGATCCTGATTATGCAAGCCCCCCCGGCCTCCAGTGCATGCCTTGTGAAGTTAATCATGCTGCTAGATGTCCCACCTCCTATCAGCCTTGCTTGGCTCAAAGCTGCTTCAGTGCCTTCCATCTGACCCGATAGCATGATTCATTCTCCAAATGCAGACAGGCATTTGTGGTTGGAAGTGCAGCTCTCCAGACATTAAGCTAGGTAGTTTGGTTTCTTTCCAAAATTAGAGTTTAGTATTCAGTTGGATACCATCGTCTCATCAGGGCATCAACCCATCGGTATCAGAGTTGAATGAGGTCTTCTCACTCACCCCTTCAACGTTTCCTGTATCTATCAAATGCCAGGACAAGGCCATGAGTCCATGTAGGTTTGGTCGGTTTGTGGGCATAGTAGGAGGATAACCCTGTGTCTGCTTATAGTAATACACCCTCACTGTCTCTCGGCAGTGGCTCTGTTATTCAGAGTAACCAGTACATCTTAGGGCACCTTTAATGCTGAAAGAACCGCACCCATGAGCAGTATCTCTGCTGAGCGTAAGAGGTCATGTCCTCTCCCTTTGAAAGACCAAAGGTAAAGTTTTGGAGATGCAAAACCAATAGCCTTTCTGTGAGCCTCCTTTGCAAGAGGTGTGGTGGGCAGTACGTGTTGTCTCTTTCACCATCATCTCCGGCAACTTAATTAAGTCAAGATCCGGTGCTGGCCTTGAGCCTTGGCATCTGGGACAATCGGGAACCAGCCCAAAGATTTTTACAGCACAATGTGAAGGGATATTTAGCCCTCACTCACACATCAGCAAGGGCGACATTTGTCACAAGCTCAGGGAAGCCCGGATTCTTGTGTGTGCTTTCCAAACCCCGCCGTGTCACCATAGGCAGCCGCCTTGTCTTGCCCTGTGATTGGCTGGAGAAAGAAGCTCTTGTTCTCACCCTAGGCGCACAGTGAGTTCAGCCCTCTGACATCCACCTCTACCACGAAGTCTGTCTTTTTGTGAATGGGGAGATAAGTCTGTGTCCTCCGTGTTAAAAATAACTTCTAAAAATAGATCTTCTAACAAGTACAGCCATGGCTGGGCTCTTGAAACTTAGGTTAGCAGTGGCCTTGCTGTTTGTGAATCGGTGCGAGGCCGCACTGCCATTTTGTTGGGAGCTCTAGCCGCAGCTGTGATGGTTCATGGTTGCCTTGGGTCCAGACCCTGCGTCCACCAGCCATCACGGCGCGGCAGGAGTGACGTGTCTAGACGGCCTTCTAGTTCCCGGTATCCTCTGCGATCTGACTGGCGCTGCACCCCTGCTAACCTGTCAGGCAGCATCAGCAAAACCCATGCTCTGCACCTATTGTAGAAAATATAATGGCTGCACTTACTTGTCACTTTGTCATGGTTCTAAAGCAATGTGCGCTCTCCTGGGAGGCTGCGCTAAGCTATCCCCCGGTCTTGTCGTAAATGTTAATGAGATCACTATCTGGCAGAAGAGTTCTTTTTCAAGGACGCATCTTTGTACATCTGCGAGCTGCCAAGCACTTGTTTTACAAATTGCATAAAAGGCAAAGGGGGTTACCGAAGGGATGCAAATGTATCTGAATGAAAGGGAGCAACGTGAGATGTGTGGCGGTCTTAAGTACCGCTTTTAATTCCCCAAGTTTGTAAATCAGTAGAATTCTAAATCTGGTTCTATGAACTTCCTCCACCACTGATGCTGAAGAGTCTACACTCTCTGCTTCACAGGAAGGTGCAGGCAAGGGCGCAAAGTCGCATGTAGCAGTCTTCACAGCGCATGGGTGGGACGGTGTACTGGCGCAACGGTTTTCAGCCCTTGAATCATGCTGCCCGAGGACTTCCCCCAGCAAGTTCAAGCAGCCGCAGTGGCAACTGGGCCAGAAACGTAGAGGTGACTTCCTACTCCAGGTTTATTTACGTTGAATGTGTGTAATTATCAGACTACTCCGTTCTGGTTAAAAATGCCCTGGGAGGGCTCGTGATGTCTCGCGTCTCTTCAGTGTACGTCCCTAGATGAGGTCCAGCGGCCTCTGCTGCTTGAGCACACAGGTAACTTACGTCTCAGTCCTTTAGTAACAAGAAGTGGAAAGGTGGGGAATCTAGGGCTGGTCATCTTCGAAACCTAAGGATTCTCTGCCATCCGACCTGTATCTTAGTGGTTGTGCAGAAGGAGAGTTGCCCCCAGCAAAGTATGGATCCAGAGTAGTGGCCGCAAGACAGTCGGACAGCAGTGCGGAGTCTACTTTCAGACATTAAAATACTGATCAAATAAGTACTTGTCTGTGTGTTCGTTCTCGAATAGTACATATTCAGTCTGACCAGGTTTGCATCAAGCCGTGGGACCTTGTGAAGAGATCCACGTCTTGTCTCTCCACATTGTTTCAGATATTGCTGACGTATCACAACAAATTTGGTCCAAATCCTCTAAATGCATCTGGAAACACTTGCAAGTCCTCGCGGTGTCACCAATCTCCAAGTAGTGGACTTGCACTTGCATTTCAAGATAACCAGGAAAGCTGTTGTTTGCTCTGGAAACGAAAATAATAAAACATGCCACATTCCTTCATCTAGGTGCCAGCACAAAGCTTCGACAGATGGCGTAATGTTGCAGAGTGGGCTCTCTGCCCTTGCCCTGTGCGTTTGATTCTCAAGCCGTACGTGCCACCTTGGATCAAGTCAGGGCCATCTGCTTCGGTTGTACGCTGCATTGCGCACAAGTTGATTATATTGGGCATCAAATCCTGCCTGTTGGCCAGACTGTTGAGCTTTGCGCATGTTGACAGCCATCCCTATCGTGCCCAGCACAGGGTAATGCGCAAAGAACTTGCTTTCTGTTGCACCCTCGCTGTGTACACAAAAGAAATGCAATTAAGGTGTGACATAAAGTTGAGCAATGCACCTTGTCTTTTTTCTGAAGGGCCTTTACCATGGTGAGGTAAAGGCCCTTTACTCGCCACATCATTTAATGTTTTTGGTCCCAGGGAGGAAATATTTCAATTTTTTTTTCCGAGGGATGAAATGTGTGCTGAGAGACTTTAGTTCTAAGCTGCTAGCCATCACGTTCATCAGACGCCACAACTGTTCAGGAATGTGCTGATTGGTGTAGTCAGTCAGAGCTTCTCTTCCCCCCCTCTTGAAACAATACTAGCTAGACCTGACGTGGTAGGTGGATCCTCTTGGTATGAGGCAGAACAAGTCCCAGCTGTCTATGGCCAGGATTCTCAAATTCCTGTGACTATAATGTACAGATGTTTGCAATATAGTGTTATTTGTTTTCCATTGAACAAGCTGATAAATCAAGAGTTAACATTCTTTCATGCTTCCGCTGAATGGATTTCTCCGATCATAAATGTCCTTTGTTGGGCCACGGACAAAAGGTGAATTCTGCGATGACTAGGTTCTGGGAAAGCACAACCTTACACCAATAGAGGAAAAAAGAGAAACCACCCGTGCCCGAGATATTGCAGATTAGCTATTACATTGAAGTAAACTGTGATTCTCAGTGACTCCATTTATCTCCAGCATCTGCATTCCCTAATTAGGCACTAAAACTGAGGTTCTTCGGAAACGGTTAAACAGCTGCTTTGAGCGCTTTTCTAGAAAAGTAGAGAATATCGTTTGCAACCCCTCTGTCTGCATAAAACAAGGGCCTTGTTGACATACATTGGAAAAGCTCCTGAATTTAACACCGCGAACAAACTTCTACAGAGAGCCTTTTATTCTTTTGCCTGCTGTGTATATTTCTGGCCTTCACAAAAAGGAGCAATGCTATCCTTTTTGATGTACGGTCTGAATGTGAATTTCTGTTTTAGCTTGTATAACATTTATCAGGGCATGGGCTTTTAGAAAGCACTGACTATCAATTACCATGTCAAACTTGGTATTTTGCTGCAGCTATTAACCAAGTCAGTTGACAAAATTGCCTCGACAAGTTAAGTACTGTGGCTGCCTCTGCGCGCTGCAGATGTTTCCGTCCTCTGATATGGCGGCAGCTTGCTAAGTATCCCAAAATGGGGATTACTTTTGCGTCCTCCTACTAGAGCAGCTGGTGTTCAGTGGAGGGTGCCTGCTTGCAGTTGGTGTTCAGTGGAGGGTGCCTGCTTGCAGTTGGTGTTCAGCGGAGGGTGCCTGCTTGCAGTTGGTGTTCAGCGGAGGGTGCCTGCTTGCAGTTGATATTCAGTGGAGGGTGCCTGCTTGCAGTTTGTGTTCAGTGGGAGGGTGCCTGCTTGCAGTTGTTCAGCGGAGGGTGCCTGCTTGCGGTTGTTCAGCGGAGGGTGCCTGCTTGCTGTTGGTGTTCAGCGGAGGGTGCCTGCTTGCTGTTGGTGTTCAGCGGAGGGTGCCTGCTTACAGTTGGTGTTCAGCGGAGGGTGCCTGCTTACAGTTGGTGTTCAGCGGAGGGTGCCTGCTTGCAGTTGGTGTTCAGCGGAGGGTGCCTGCTTGCAGTTGGTGTTCAGCGGAGGGTGCCTGCTTGCAGTTGGTGTTCAGTGGAGGGTGCCTGCTTGCAGTTGGTGTTCAGTGGAGGGTGCCTGCTTGCAGTTGGTGTTCAGTGGAGGGTGCCTGCTTGCAGTTGGTGTTCAGTGGAGGGTGCCTGCTTGCAGTTGGTGTTCAGTGGAGGGTGCCTGCTTGCAGTTGGTGTTCAGCGAAGGTTGCCTGCTTGCAGTTTGTGTTCAGCGGAGGGTCCCTGCTTGCTGTTGGTGTTCAGCGGAGGGTCCCTGCTTGCTGTTGGTTTTCAGCGGAGGGTCCCTGCTTGCTGTTGGTGTTCAGCGGAGGGTGCCTGCTTGCTGTTGGTGTTCAGCGGAGGGTGCCTGCTTGCTGTTGGTGTTCAGCGGAGGGTGCCTGCTTGCTGTTGGTGTTCAGCGGAGGGTGCCTGCTTGCTGTTGGTGTTCAGCGGAGGGTGCCTGCTTGCTGTTGGTGTTAATTGTTGGGTGCTTGCTTGCCACATTAACTGTAACTGGCAACAAAAAAAGTATCCATTTGCAGTCACCCTGGCAAAAAACGCCGCCTAGCTTCTGCTCTTCCTGTGCTGGGCAGACCACAGACGTGAGAGAATTCTGCAAGGGAAGGTGCAAGGAAGTCCTCTGAAAAGCAATGGTCAGTGAGACATTTCCATGTTCTTAACACCGTTGGACTGATGTTGTTGTTCCTGTCCTTTGCTTGGAGTGGATTGGTTAACGTTTTTATCATGAAGACAGGGGACAAGTCTTTTGCAGAGGACAACCAGCCATCAGTAGGGCATCTACTGGAATATGCTGCAGACATTACGTTGTCTGAGTTACCTAATTTTCCTAGTCCAAGGTTCTCAGGAGAACTGCTTCGAAGAGTCTGAGTGGACTATAACTATGTAACTTGATGTAGGCTCTAAACATTTTTTTGAATCCACAAATCATCTCTATTAAGAATACAAGACCAAGAATCCATAAAGTCTGCGACGATAGTGGATGGAAGAAACCATATGTTTGTGGACTGCACTGTTCTAAATAGTTTATGCTCTCAGCAAGTGGGAGATAATTGAAAATGAAAGCTAATCTATAGGGATCTTTATTAATTGTCTTGGTTCACGTCAGGGTTATTTATTTTTTACTCCTTGGCTGAAGTGCTGCCTTCATAAAGAACAAGCACAGCAACCTGCTGCAACCCAACATCCCTTTAGTTCCGCCTGTCCGTTTAGATTCTCCTCGGGTCTGCTCATTTGTGTCTGTGGTCTCAGACGATGCACTTGTTTTTTATGCAAGCGGCCGGCCTTTCAAAATTATTAATAAAGATGTTGCAGGGCTGTCGGCTTAAAAGCCTTTCTGTGCCCAAATGGAGGCTGCCGTCTCCTCTTGGCACCAGGATTGCCGGCTGTGCATGCCACAGGAGTGTATGGGCACTCTGAACACACACGGGAAAAGCTTTTTGTCCTCATATAGTTTCTTAGAAATGTGAACATAATTTCTGCCTCAGTGAGCGCAGCAGACTTAGCAGACGTTTATTCTTTGGGTGTCTGTCCTGACCATCTACCCATTGTTTTCTCAGTGTCCTGGAGACAATGCAATTCACAGATAAGTATCAAATGCTACCTTAATCCATTGTTTAACTTATAAAATAAAATGTAAAACATCAGTGCAGAGGCCTAAAGGCAGTCTTTGGAGCTCACCACTGCTATTGCCCAAGGCCACGGTTGTTGAAAACCAGCTGACTAGTCCTGATTTATTATTTTTTGCAGTATATATATATATCTCAAACTTAGCCCAAGGACATTAAATTACTTTGCATGATCACTAGATTATATTACACTTTTTTTAGGCAAGTAAAGTGCCTACAATCACAAGATGTAGAGCCAAGGCTGAAACTCGAACTTGCCCAATTCCAAAGGCAGCCGCTCTGTCCTTGGGCCACATTGCATCTCTCTCTCTTATATCTTTATCCCACCACTACCTTTTCCATGTCTTTGTCCCACTCTTTCATCTTCTTTATCAGCCTTTCTCCATCTACCGCTGTTTTCACAACTTTCTTTGCCTCTTTTCTCTCTTGCTCTGGGTCAAAAATCTGATGATGAAAAAGAAATCCCAGTCCCACAAACGCTGTGGTGGTCCCCACCTCTTGTGGCCACTAGTACAAATTTAACACTGACTGAGCTCTAAGGGAATGCTTGTCCGCTGCAGTTACCGTTCTTACTGAGTAGTTTGGATAAAACTACTGATATAAAACCGGAGACAGTAATGAATATCAGCTGGTCAGTTGTTAAATGAGTGGAAAAGGGCTCCGACTTGTCAAAAGAAAAGAAAAACGCAAAAAGAACCCTGGCCACGTTTGAGAGTGTGCGTTATTATTTTTTTGATATCCAGTGTAACTTGCAGCTCTTTAGAAGTTGATGTTTCAACCATTTGGGGAAGTTTCGATGAGTGTGCATCTGTGAATCAAAAGCGAAACCCAGAGTAATGTACTGAATCCAGAAGGTGAAGATTGTGGTGAGAAAACGATAATGCATGAAGAGAGATGCTGGGTGTTTCCTCACTTTATTACAAGGTTGCCTGCAGTCATCTGCTTAATATGACTGTGTAGTGGCAACACCCTGGCCTTCGCCTATAACTGCATATTTTATTAACAGTTAGTATGCAAATTTGAACTTTAAAAGAAAATCGAGGAACGGCATGTTTGCCTGGATTCCTAGCCCTATAACAGGACCTGTGCCCAGCGCATGTATTGCAAAGGCGTCGCACCACACACCATTCACAGCTTTTTTTTTTAAGACCAAAAGGGAACTTCCTGGAATGGATGAAACCAGATGATCCAACTTCAGCTTGAGAAGACTCGGTAACAACTTAGGTGTGCATGGAATGCTTGGGGGTCTTTTCTTCATCTTGAGTAAAGGATTCTGGGATAACAGGTACAGAGCCACAATCCAGAACATGAAGTCCATAATGCATTTTTAATTAGCTTTGCTGTTCAGTACCAATTCAGAAGTCATTAGCGCATCACCAACACTAGTGGGGGGAAAATGTTGACCCTTTGATTTTTAGTGGTGTTTGTAAGATGTCTTAAAGAGTGGACCAATGGATCATAGTCACCATCAATTTCCATACAGTCCCACATGGGTATTGACTTAAGTATATTTTGTTTTTATGAAAGACCAATAGTGTCAAAAAGTACAAACACAAAAGTGGGATTTTAGGAACATAACAACTTGAAAGGGAAGCAGCCTCGCTAGATGATAATGTTGGAGTAATCTGTATGTTCACCTTGGCACCTTGGTCTGGGTGCCTAAGGAATTGAAAGGTTGTTTAGTAATGTCCGGCCAGCATGGATTCAGTGAACGGGTTGTGGGAGTGAGTTAGTATACGAGAGGGGCATTGACTCTGCAGAATCTGCTCTTAGACTCTGTTCTTTTCTATGATTGTCCTGTGGCTTGATTTTTGCTTGGACAATATGCTTGCTAGCCAGATAAACAGGTGTTTTCAATATTAAGGTAACAAAATGTAATATATTAAGGGACTCTTTGTGAGTGGCTGGGGGGGAAACCAGAATTTCCCTACTCCTGAAGTTACTGATACCTGGGGAACATGCAGCTCACTGAGTTGGGAAAATCCAGCCCATCTCAATTTGGACTCTGAGAGATCTCTTAGAAGTTAGGAATTACTGGGGGAATGAGTAATTCTGGGTCCAGTGCCCCTTGTAACTTCATATTGCCCCAGATTTTACCACGAGGTTTCATCAGTTTTCAGCAAGCAAAATGGCCAGGCGAAAGTGAACATATTTGTGATGTTTCCATGGATCACATCATTCCGATGGAGCCAGATCTTACATGCCCCATCACAGTTTTAGTGACCACAAATGCCTTACTGGTAGCTGCTAATTTCCATTTCTTGTTTTTCTATTTCTCACTTTCTCAGCAGCATGCTCCACTGCCACACTCCAAATCTATTTTTTGTAATATATTTGTTATTGTAATTTTATATTCGTGACAATTTACACCATTGCATTTGGGGATTCTTAAACAATAACATTTCTTAATTTTATTTGTGAGCTATATTGCTTTCGAATCAGGTTTGTGTTTTGAACACACTGTAGCATTTACCAAAATCTTAATTTGCTTTTAGATGTGGGGTTGCCAAACTATGTATCTGAGGGTTCTTCTATAAACACTGTCTTCTGTGTCACCCTTTCACGGCCTTAGCTGCACAGTCAGCTTTCAGTGCGAAGCAGCTCAGTTGCAGACGTGTGTTAAGCAGCAGAATGCACGCCCAGTGGAAAGTACTAACTGGGATTTAAACTGGAAGTGGAGATTGCTGTCTCTGCTGTCAGGGGCGGTTTGTTCTGGGTCACTGCACTGTGGAATGTGCCACCCTGTCTGATCAGGGCTTATCTGCCATAACGAGGACTGCTACATAATGCCATGTTCCAGTCATGATGACCACTTGACAACCTGGTGTATTCTGGGATGTGTGGTTTTGTTTAACTCCTGTTTAACTAATTTGGGCTACAGTACCTGATACAAATTATTTTTATAAGGAACACCCAGTGACATTCTGTGATCTGTTAACCCTAGTCATGGGCAGATGTCTAAGATAGTGGTTCTTAAGCTGTGTTCCGCAGTCCCTCTTACTTACGGGACCTGCAACAGTTTGTAAAATTACATAACATTAGCAGTTTAATGAAGGACCTGTACATTAAAATGAAAGCAAAATGTAATGTCTTAAAACGGTCTGTGTATGTGAAGCAATTTGAAATTGGAAGCTAAAAATTACGTAGGTGACCTTATGTTTATTTGTGTGAGCTTCGCAAAACTGCAAATGGAATCTCTTATTAACTTGAGGATGATTATATTTTACAAACCTTTCTCCTCATTATTTTTGCCAGTCGCAGGGCAGTTTTACCATGCACAGCCAGAGCTCCGTTAGTAGCGAAAGAAAAACTCTGAAATGACTCTATACAGAGTTGTACCCTTTTGTGAAAACACCAACACTCCCCCACTCCGTCTTGGAGTCAAACTAATAATTTGGAAAAATAATGCACAGAAAATAATTGATAGAAAAATAATCATAAGGCTTGATGCATAGAAGTCGGGGCTGCAGACACCGATTTAAACTTGAGCTTGCACACGATTGATTTGCTTGAAGTTGGGTCCTTTTGGGAATTCTTAGAGAATCCCGGGAGTGTTTCTGGGCAGCTAGTAGTGTCAAAGCTTCCCAGGAGCATTTCCGTGTTGCCACAAATCTGTGAGTCAATTCATGAATGCAGTTCACGTTTGTAAATCACTGACATACATTTACACTCACAAACGATGGTATTTGTGTACCAAGCTGTCACTTTAGTGCACAAATGCCGTTCGCATTATTTGTACTTCTGGGGGCTACAGAGGAACAGTGGTGTGGAAAACACTTCCCATTCCGGCGTGAGTTGCAGTGAAGGAGACCTGAGCGGAGAGCGAGTTTGCGTAGTCCGGAGGTGTAAGGAAGGCCTCTTGCAGAAACCAACCTGCTACTGAGCAGGCCCAAAGTAAACCCTTGTGTACCCATTGAAAAACATCGGTTTGCAGGTGAGGCAGCAGAATTAGAGGATGCATTGATGTAACTGCTCAATCAGTTGGACAGAATGCAGAACAATGTCATACATTCACCCCAGTACAGAGATCTGGGCCTAAATCCATCTTTTTTTTCCTCACCACACCACCCCAGTTCAGACATGGCTGTCTTCCCTAGACCGGAATCAAGCATCCTAGGACCGGTTTCTGGCTATCAGCCGTCTTGACGTGATTCCCGTGCTCTCCACGCCACTGGAGTCAAGCTATCCTGGCTATCCTGGCTGAAGACTGCTGATTTGGTGGTTCCATAGAGAGCCGGTGCCAGTCCCTGAGGGTTACCCGAGGTCTGGTCACTACGAGAATCAGACCCCCCAGGATATCGCGATTTCGTGATTTGCAAAAAAATCGCGAAATTTGCAGCTTTGTGCAAATCCCGCGATTTTTGCCAAACCGGCAGCGAAATCCGCAGTTTTTGATTATGCACACGTGGAGAGCCAATAGAAAGCAAGAAAGGGTCTGCTCTCGCTCGTCTCTTCTTATTGCCCTCCTCACTCCCGATTCCATCCAGGATTTCGCGGCGGACACCCAGAGGAAAGGAACAACCAGGTGGACAGGTGGAAGGTGAAGGTGAAGGTGGAAGCGGCAGCCGGCAGGCAGAGGGAGCAAGCAGGAGGCAGGCAGGAGGGAGCAAGCGGAGAAGTAGGCGACGACCGGGACGACGACGAGACCCGCTCAGCTAGGTACAGGTACCTTCCTGCTGCTACTGTGGGGGCACGGGGCACACGGGGCACGCGGCGGGCCCGGGGGCCCAAAGTCCATTTGTTTTGCTTTCCGGTGGGGCCCGCAGCTCACGGGGCACGCGGCAGGCCCCGGGGGCCCAAAGTCCATTTGTTTTGCTTTCCGGTGGGGCCCAATTTGCATTTTAACTTTCCGGTGAGGCCCGCCGCACACGGGGCACGCGGCGGGCCCCGGGGGCCCAAATTGCATTTTTATTTCTTTTCGGTGGGGCCCGCCGCACACGGGGCACGCGGCGGGCCCCGGGGGCCCAAAGTCCATCTGGAAGTAGCTGTGACTTGATAGCCTAGGCCCTGCATAAGAAATTGGATTGTAAACTGATGGGCAAGCTGTGCCAAAATTATTGTTCTGAATTTGGACCTTATGTACTGAATCTTGACCCTTTGCCATGAATTTTTACTTGCACTGTACTGAATTTTTGTCCTGCATCTTGACCCTTTGCCCAGAATTTTTACTTGCACTGTACTGAATATTTGGCCTGAATCTTGACCCTTTGTCATGAATTTTTACTTGCACTGTACTGATGTAGCACAATACTGGTCTAGATTTGGAGTGCTCAGAAGAACTGAACGTGCATGGCCAAGATTAACATGCCTTTTAACCAAAACAAATGGGCTGAATTGTAAATAAACAAAATATGCATAGCTCCATGTTGTAAAATAACTCAAACAATAAGATATCTGTGTTTGTTGTTGAAAAAACCCCAAAATAAAATGCCGCTAAATTTCCATTTTTGTGCCGCTAAATTTTCATTTTTGTGCCGCTAAATTTGCCAATCCATGCCGCTATATCCTGGGGGGTCTGGAGAATGGGGGAACGGGTAGATATGTATATGGCCGTAGAGAAGGTTACACATGCGAGCAGAGGGTGTCCCGAAAGTTCTGTAAAAAATGGGGTGTCAAGAGGTAGTAGGGCTGGGCCTTGTTGGCAATGGAGCTGGGCCTTGACTGCTTATTGCCAGGAATTATTTCAGTAGTGCTTCTTTCCTTGACCTTGAGGTACTGGGTTTTTCAGAACCGGCACAGACACCGGTAACCCAGCGGTGTCAGGGTACACCCAGAGACCTCGGGTTCTTCCTGATCCAGACCACAGAAACTCAGAGTCTTCTAGGTGAAGTCAAAGATTAGTTTATTGGCTGCAACCAAGGTAACAAGTGTCCTAGAAGTACAACACGGGGAAGTAGATTCTCAGGAGACTGCTCGAATTTACAAAGTCAGGCTTCTCTCTTTATACAGAATATTCAGCTTCAGGCAAACATTCTTCGAATTTGTGGTATGCCATTTACAGTTATTGGTTTACGAAAGAAAAGCAGAGTCATGATGACATATACATATTTCACGTCGTGCTGCCCATAACAAATCACTTGGCAAGGCCCAACATTTCATCAGATATCAGTGGACCCCCAATAAAAACAGGCACCTCCCCATCATAAAGTAAGTGAAGCAAAAGAGTAGAGACAGATGTGAGCAAGATACGGCAGGTGTGCGCGCTGAAATGGTTTTATGGCTTGTTGAGCCTAGATGCTATCTTGCTCGGCCACTGGGAGGGGAACTGACCTAACGAGTTCGACCTGTGGCAATGGTTCCAACTTGCACAGGTCATGGAAAAGTTGATTAAGGAGTATGTGTCCTTGTGGAATTGAATTCAACTGGATTAAGGCCTATGTAAAGGGCAACACATAAATGGGAGCCAAGGGTTCAGAACGCAAATGACGATTTCGAGGTGAAATCGTCACTCGAATATGCTGAAAATACCTGTACAGGACGTACTCGTCATTCTCGGTCTTTTGGCACTAAATTCGTCCATTTACGATGAAGTTTTATTCTCGAGTGCAGACACATTACACGAGTCCAGAATTTTCAGTACTACAACCTTCAAAATGAGACTGTACACTGGGCTACTACATTGTGCATTCCCTTCCAGTACGGGTTAATACTGTCGGATTGCGAGGATGCATCCGGTTAAGTTGTATATGCGATCAACAAAACAAAAAAAAGTATATTTAAAAAAAACACACACAAAAAACCAATATGAAGCATAATTTGCCTGTCTGCTAGGCTGCTGCTCACTCGAACTGGAGTATTGGGTAAAACATCCCATCCCATCCCTTAAGAGGTGATAACGGAGGCAAATGTAGTCCAGAAGTGCGGTGCATAGGAGCGGACAGCTTACTGCACCATGCACTGATTTCTACAGGTTGCAGCTCACAGGTTCAGTCCTCGGTGATTGAATTATACATCAGATTACAGCAAAGACTGCCGTTTGTAAAACACCACTGCCATGGTCACGTGGACGCCGGCATGGCAGCAGTCCTTTTACATGCATGCGGTGCATGTGGCATTTACTCCGTGTATGTAAGCCGTCCGCGACAAACCATTATCCTCATTTTAATTTAGTACAATGGCGTTGCAGCTGTGTTTACATACTTTTGAAAAGGTGACTTTTTATCCCCAGTATGTTTAGCACCATTGCCAATCATGTGTACATTTACCTTCGGTACAGCGTGTAAACGGCGAGTGTCATGTCACCATCTTTATATTTTGTTTAAAGCTCGTGTGCTTTGCATGTCTGAAGTAAATGTAACGCGTCCTCCAGTGACGGAAGCACATTGGCTGTGCAGTACCCACGTGTAGCTGCAGTTTACAAAGCCCCTCCCCCCCCCCCCCCATTGCATCTCACCCGCAGTCACCCTGAGCTCGCTGCGAGCCCAGGTCCCTTCCCACGGGGCCTGCTCCGGGGTTTGAATGGCGGTCAGTTATCCCTCGTGCTGCAGTGCGGACAGACAGCACTGCACACAAACGCAGGTGTCTGGTACTATGCACGTTCTCCTGTCTTCTCACCGGTGAACCTTCTGGTGCCCACCCCCAACATGCCTTTCCGTGTGCTCACGGCAATAATTCAGAATTCAGCATCTTTATTACACATTGGTGATGTTTTGATTGTGCTTCCTTTTCCGACACAAACTACGGCCTCCTGCCACACCGGAAGTCCCATTCCTCCTTCCATTTCTATGGCGTAGTTTTATTGTAAGTAAGTACATTTATTTGTTGATTAATTAAAATCATTAAAAGTACATATCTAGAACAAAATCTGAGTAAACGTATACAGATACAATGCCATAACATGAGTTGTTCAACATTAGTTTAACCATTTTCCAGTACTAGACTAAAGTGCATTATGCTACCAGCAAATATTAACTGTTTTTTCTGATTTGTCAATAACCGTTAACAACAACAAAGTAAAGTGCGATGTGCTCATGGCACCACAACTAATGTGCAATGTGCTAGCAGCAAATATTAAGTTTTTGAATGACAATTAGCAGCAAAAGGAAAGTGCAATTAATGACAATTTTTACAGATTATCTGTAACACTTAGCAGCGGAATATAAAGTGCATTAGGTTTTTAACGGCAAAGCTAAAGGCTAGCAGCAAAAAATTACGAATGACTGTAACAGTTGAAAAATGATGTATAATATACAATGCTCCTATCGAAAATAAAGTGCAAATGTGCTGACCTCTAAGAATATAGAAGTTGATTATACATGAAGTGCCATCAACAGTTATGAAATGACCTTTAAAATACAACATTACAAAAGGTAAACTACAACATAAGTTAAAATATTTTGTGCGTACTACAAATATTACACAGATTCAGAATGAATTATAAATACGATAAAATAGCCCACCTACTCCCTAAAAACTATTAAAAAAAATCATATCATTACCATAACTGATATATCATTTTCTTAAACTGTCTACTCTACGTAATTTCTTTTCCGCTATAAAGATTAACTGAACAAATTGGTGAATAAAGCGTATATTGACACCTCCTAAACAAAATTTAATTGCCGTCCTACAAGTTCTAACTCCCAATTCTTAAAAAAAACAAGCATTGGCATAGCCAATAGGTCTCGCCTTTGGGACCTTATACGTGTTTAGACATGCAACACTTGATGTTGTTGCACCAAGGATATTGTGCTGGATAACTAAACACTTATAAGGTCTCAAATGCGAGACCTATTGGCTATGCCAATGCTTGTTTCGTTCGTTGCCTGGTGCAATGCCCAGCCAACCCTCTCCCGTTGAGAGAATGTCCGGTTGCCAATCTAGCCAGAATACTCTGCAGTAAGTGCGATAGAGCTCACTCAGCAGCCTCCGGTGGTTAAGTAAATGTCTGCAGCAAAACGCTTGTAAACACTGCTGAAGGCTCTCTGAGTGCAGTAATATGTTTGCTATGTAGCTCTGCCAAGTAATATAAACAGCATGCTAACATGAGTAGGACAGCATGGCAAACAAATGCTAGGTAAACTGTAGAACACAATTCCAGGTTTGCAGTAAAGACCTGCATCCTGGACTTGCATGGACCATTCACTTCTTAGCGATGTACATTTCACCAGACTGCCGGGAAGCGATTACCAACTGGCAAATATTTCACCAACATTGCAGGTATCTTTATGTCAGTACCGGTAAACACAATAGGAAAAGTAATCAAAATCCTATATGTCGAAATGTAAACGTATTCAGGATTAAAAAACATCTCCTGAAATATATTGTAGGAGCTAGATAACTATTACGTCTAAATTATCACTAGATTAGACAATATTAGAATTACCCTGTGATAAAAAACAGAGAATTCCACATAAAAGCCAATTTAAAAACCAGCTCCAGGTCATTTCAGAATTTCAAAACTTGAACAAATGGCAGGTAATTTCCTTGCTGAAAAAGTGGAAATCCTGTAGAATTCAGCAGTGGCCATTATTCCTTCCCCGGCGATTGGTTTTGCTTTAAAAAAGCATGTCTGCATGCAAAAATGTTCTACCCCAGCGCCTCACCTCGCACGGTGTACAGGAAAAGCCCTCCCTGCTTGCAGATAAAAGATCTCACCGCCTCCCCCGAGTCTCGGTAAAAGTAAACACTTGGCCCAGTAAACTTCACCAACAAGCAAAAAGCACTGATGAGTCCAATGAGCCCGCCGCATTCAGGGGTACGGTAATGGTCTCACTCTGGGGGCCCCCGGGTCCCAGGGATGAGCAGACAGTAAACAGGAAGTGAGGCTGCCGGCCCCTTACCTTCTGGTCCAGGTAGGAGGAGGGCGGCAGCAGGACAAACTCCCGGATCAGGCCGATTTGAATGGTGAAGGAGGCGCCCAGGAAAGGTAGCAAGAGCAATGGCGAAGGCCCAGGTTCCAGTCCGGGAGTGGGCATCGCCAGGCCGGACGCCGGGAGGCTGGGGCTGGAGGGAAGGAGGGCAGCAAAATCATCGCCCCCGCAGGCCATCCAGGTCTTAACTGTGGAGACGTGGAAAGAGCTCACTGTAGACCTGCACTGTAGCCAATAAACAACAAGCATTGGTAGCGTGGCAAGTAACGCCGCGCGGCCGCGAAATGAAATTTTAAAAAAAGGTGAGTGGTGAAGCAAGTTGTGCGCACACGGGCGCACGACGGGAAAAAGTGCTGTGCACGTCGCGGGCGCTTGTGCGATTAATAGCAAGCTGGTGGCCTGTCTGGGTAGCACTTTTAAACCACCAACTAAATTTCTCGCAAGAGCAGCGCATGCGCTGACTATAGCTAGACCTAAAAATATTTGGGTACCTGCACTTATTTATATGTTATTATTACGCACTGAGGTCCATGAATTTCATGGGGAATTTGAAAGAGGACGAGGCGAGTAGTCCGGTGGGGTGGGCAGGAGAGGGTCAGGTGGAATGGGCAGGAGAGGGTAAGGTGGAATTAACAGGAGAGGGTCAGGTGGAGTGGGCAGGAGAGGGCCAGGTGGAGTGGGCAGGAGAGTGTGAGGTAGAGTGGGCAGGAGAGGGTCAGGTGGAGTGGGCAGGAGAGGGTCAGGTGGATTGGGCAGGAGAGGGCCAGGGGGAGTGGGCAGGAGAGGATCAGGTAGAGTGGGCAGGATAGGGTGAGGTAGAGTGGACAGAAGAGGGTCAGGTGGAGTGGGCAGGAGAGGATGAGGTAGAGTGGGCAGGAGAGGGTCAGGTGGAGTGGGCAGGAGAGGGCCAGGGGGAGTGGGCAGGAGAGTGTGAGGTAGAATGGACAGGAGAGGTTGAGGTAGAGTGGGCAGGAGAGGGTCAGGCGGATGGGCAGGAGAGGGCCAGGGGGATTGGGCAGGAGAGGATCAGGTATAGTGGGCAGGAGAGGGTGAGGTAAAGTGGACAGAAGAGGGTCAGGTGAAGTGGGCAGGAGAGGATGAGGTAGAGTGAACAGAGTCAGGTGGAACGGACAGGAGAGGGTCAGCTGCAGTGGGCAGAAGAGGGTCGGTGAAGTGGGCAGAAGAGGGTCAGGTGGACTGGACAGGAAAGGGTCAGGTGGAGTGGGCAGGAGAGGGCCAGGAGGAGTGGGCAGGAGAGGGTCGGTGGAGTGGCAGGAGAGGGCACAGTGGAGTGGGCAGGAGAGGGCAAGGTGGAGTGGGCAGGAAAGGGTGAGGTAGAGTGGGCAGGAGAGGGCCAGGTGTAGTGGGCAGGAGAGGGCAAGGTGGAGTGGAATGGAGAAGGCCAGGTAGAGTGGGCAGGAGAGGGCAAGCTGGAGTGCGCAGGAGAGGGCCAGGTGGAGTGGGCAGGAGAGTGTGAGGTAGAACGGGCAGGAGAGGGTGAGGTAGCGTGGGCAGGAGAGGGTGAGATAGCATGGGCAGGAGAGGATGAGATAGCGTGGGCAGGAGAGGGTGAGGTGGAATGGGCAGGAGAATGTCAGGTGGAGGGGGCAGGAGAGGGCCAGGTGCAGTGGGCAGGAGGGGGCCAGGTGGAGTGGACAGGAGAGTGTGATGTGGAGTGGGCAGGAGAGGGTGAGGTAGAGTGGACAGGAGAGGGTAAGGTAGAGTGAGCAGGAGAGGGTGAGGTAGAGTGTGCGGGAAAGGGTGAGGTAGAGTGGGCAGGAGAGGGTCAGATGCAGTGGGCAGGAGAGGGCCAGGTGGAGTGGGCAGGAGAGTGCCAGGAGAGGGTCAGGTGGAGTGGGCAGGAGTGCCAGGTGGAGTGGGCAGGAGAGGGCCAGGTTGAGTGTGCAGGAGAGGGCCAGGTGGAGTGGGCAAGAGAGGGCCAGGTGGAGTGGGCATGAGAGAGACAGTTGGCGTGGGCTCTTCCATACTGCCTACACATAGAAACCACTCACAGTTTCCCGCCGCAAGAAATACCCGCTTAAACTGAAGCTTTTTAGGTTAAAAAAAAGTTCACCAAGTTGCAATTTTATGCACTTGGTGATTTCACACAATCCCAGCAGAGGTCTGTCTTCTAATGGACTTATTCCCCTGGTGTATAAAACGCACACTGTCCATGCAGTTTATGCAACAGCAGTGAAGCCACATCTCTACGTTAGGCCAGAATCACACAGAGGGCTGCTAATGAAGTCGGTTCCAGCGGGCTCCACGGTTGTCATGCACTTAGTTGAAAGTACTGTGCTTATTTCTGTATTAAAAATGTGTTAACACCTGCGGATTCGTGGGCCACCCTTCCAAACTGAGCACAGAACTTTCAAGATAAGCTTCTTTAACGTCTGGAGAAGTCATTTCAGAAGGAGTTTGAGGCCATCTCAAAAGTTTTACGTGTATAGTAAGAGCGATTCGAAGGACAAAATATATGTGCCTTTTGTACAAAAACATTACCTTGCATGTAGGGCTCCAAATATTTGATGTATTTGCTGCAGTACACTCCGTCATTGCTTGGAATTTGAGTTTTTGGTAGCTAGAACTCAGAATATTCTCCTGAATAATCTTGGAGGAGAGCCATTGCAGCAAAAGTGAAATTAATGGCCAGCGAGGAGGATGGGATAAGAAAGGCAGATGGCGGCTGCGCGCGTGCACGCGAGTGTGCACGCAAGCTCCAGCCCAAGAAAAGCTTGTGGGTAGCACTTTGAAAAGCCCCTTACTAAAAGTCGAGCAACAGCGCATGCGCTGCTGTAGGCTCGACCTAAAAATGAGTGGCTCACAGAAAGAATGTGAAAAGTCCTTGAAGACTAGCTACAAAAATACAAACAAGCACTGACTCCACTATTTTTTCAAATTCACGGTTTGCTTCCCGCTCTTCACACGAGACGACGATTACTACATGAAGCCGAACATGTGCATCTGTACAACACTAAATAAAATAGCTTTTGCGCCTTAAAAATACATGAAACGTAGAAAAACAAAAGCAGTATTTCAATTCAGAAGTAAAATGTATCAGAAAATGCTATGGCATGTTTGAGCATTGTGCTTAGAGCCATCAATGCAATAATGCTCAATAAGGACTAATGATATATAACAAATGATTAATTCTAAGAAACAGTTGGTGGCTTGGCAATAGGATTTCTATTTGTCATCTACGTGTGTTTCTGCACTGAGTGCCTTTATGAAAGCTACTAGGAACACCTCTGTGGTACCTGTAATTACATAGAAAATATTTTCCCTGAGGGGAATCTTACATGAATTTAAAGAAAAATAAATGTACAGTGTTTGTGTCTGTAGGCCAGCGGGAGTTTAAAAAAATGAACTGGAGATCAAGGGAAGAAAACAAGATATAGATACAAATACACCAAAAGATGTGGTGAATAGAAAGATATTTGATAGGTATTGATTCACTATAAAGACATCCTAAAACAAGACACTTTATGTCAAACGATGCAAGTGCTCAGCTACTAGATACAAAAAAAGGTTATAAAGGAATATGAATTGTTAAGGAAGGCAGGACACGCATGGAGACATAACGTGTGGTAGTATTGTTCACGAGCAACAAGGTCATGTCCATTGTGTCTCGAGCCCCTGTGATAGACAATGAAGTGTGTAAAACTCTAAAAGATAGGGGGAGAAAATAAAAAATTGCTAGGAACTGTGCCAAGTGAACTGTAGTATGAGTAAGGGCTGAGAGGATCACCTCAGGGGGTGGGAGGCCTTCTGGTGCAGTGACCAGTGGTACCCACTCGGCCTGCTGGATCGCCTCTTGTGGGACTGCAGGGACACTTACTCGCAGCGCATGGTGGGTGTGTACTGGGGAGGCAGGTCTAGTGTATAGCAAAGTATACATTAAGCTATTCGGCTCATGCGGGAGGTATATCCTTGCGTATCAACTCCTGAAACTGGGTGAGCATGGTGTCCAGCTATTGGCTGTTTACAGAGACGGTGGGCTTCTTCCCGATGCAGTACTCTCTGCGTCCCTCCAGTGGAGGAGCACCTTGTACCATTGTAAGAATAATGGGGCTCGGGTGTCCCTTCATTGCAGTGTGAGGGTACACATGGCTGGCAGCAGAGCCAGGTTTGCGAATTGAGCTTGCACTTTGTGGTTCTTTCCTCACCTGTAAATTCCCAGGGCAGGTGCTTCCCATGTGATCAGTGTTGGAAGCTCAGTAATAGTGGCTAGGCATTGTGTACTATATGCCAATAGTGAGTTAAGATGGGACATGACCATAGCATGTGCTGGAGGTCAACTACAGGGGACCGACATGTAGGGCGCCGGAGGTGCGGCTCTGGAAATATGCGGTTCAAGCTAGACAGCGTGAGATAGGCCCTGTTAAGTACCATGTATTGAATATTTTTAAATTGTGCGTTACAAGAGATGTTTTGTGGGGATTCTACTGCCATGTTGCATTCAAAATTATGTGGGGGCGTGCTTTGTCATCTTCCCATGTTTGCCGTAGAGTAGTCAAGGAGACCCCCATGTTTTATCCGGTGCCTCTATAGAGCCAAGTAATCAGATGTCACCCAGCTCCCATGGTGTACAGGTTGTGTAAAATGGCAGGAGTGGGGAGCTTTTCATCTGCTGCGCGTCACATGATCCAAATAGTCAAAGGTATTTCACATATGATACCTTTAGATAGTTATGGCTTTTCAGCTAACAGCACCTTTGCACAGAAAATCGTGGTCCCAAACTAGCAACGTTTAAAGTGAGACTACAAGCGCCAGAGTGCAGCATACTGCTGGCTAAAATAGTAGAATTGGTTGGCTATGGTATGCCACACATGACATAAGACAAACTTGGCAGCTAACCGGGACAGCAGCACACCTGCCTCGTCATTAAAAGGGTGCTGCACATTCAGCCAACACCAGGTATTGAACTAAGTCGTCCCAGACTGAATGTTCGTGCAATGAAGACAAATCGAATTTTACAAAAGTAACAAGAAACATTCATATTTACATTTGCCAAACAAGGAAGTAAATACAAAAATAAGCAAAATATCAAATACCTGCTGTCATCATTAAATCACTGTTTAAAATGTAATACAGTTGCTAGTACTCTTCAGTATATGTGGGAAGCTAGAAGGGGAGGGTAGTAAGCCAATAAACTAGCGGTCCGCTGTCTTTTATCACCAATTGACAGTCTTGTATTTTATTTGTTTTTTTTTTACAAAAACAGCATTTTCTATTATGAAACCTGCGTTTGCACTTTTCACATTACATGTAGTGCCCAAGGGGCTCGTCTGAGAGTTCAGTGTGTGGGCTGGATTTTGCCTGTTTGTAGGCATATTTTAATGACTGGTGGGGCCGTATTCTACGGTTGATTTCTCTAACATTATCACAAACATTGCCTGTTGCAAGCATACATGTAAGCAGTCTACCATAACTTGCAAAACACTTACACAGCGTGTCGTTACAAGTACAAAACAGCCTTTTTTTGCAAATTTAGACCACTTTTTAGCTACCTCATTCGTCGATGAGGACAACTTTTGCTTTACTGCCCGGACCTATTTTCTCTCTTATCCGACCTGGCTCCCACTCTTGTAACGGGACGGCTGTCTTTGGTTGACAAACGATTATTACACTACAATTCGGCGTCGGAAACCGAGTTGTAGTATTTTTTTTAATTACACTACAGTTAATTATTTGAAACTGATTTGTAGCATATTTTTTTCTTTAGAACAGTAGGTTCCAGCTATAATCCTGTAATATTTGTATAATGTGCAACAAAACAGACCAGGAGGCTCATTTACAAATATAACTCCGGTCCTGGGATAATTGTGTGCGTTTGAAAGGGGAGAGGGGGTGGTTATGTTAAAAAAATCCTCAAGAATCTTAAGAAACAGTTCAAAGTTGGTAATTTTGCATGTACAGAAGTGCTGCCTAGAGGGCATGGCACATGGCAAAAAGCTAGGACTACCTTTGAAAAGCTGCTCGCCATGTAGTACATAGCCGCTGGGCTCTACAATGTGGTGTGACTTTGTTTCCCCAAACCCTGAAAGATTAAATAAAGGGAGACCCCAGTTCACGGTCTGGCTCGATACCGCATTGCGTAGTGTTTATCTCCTGGCTAAAATAGGCTTGCGGCATATGTTAACAACAACTGAAACCCATATGGTGCCAGTAATAATACTGGCGAGCTATAAAAGTCAATCACGTTCACAGTACAACAACCACATGGCTATATGGAAAATGCGTTCTAGGCGATAACCTGGGCCAGGCCAGAAAACGGTATGAAGAGAACACGTTTTGTTATCAAAATTATTAAGGCCACTGTTAATGCGCAGAAGTAGTGCGACCTAACTTTTTTTTTTTTGCCTGAAGGGCGGACATGGGAAATATCTGCTCGCTTCATCAGGTACCTCAGTGTACAGGAATGTAGGCCTTTCTCTACATGATTCCACATCCGAATCCTCTGCAGAAAGGTGCAAGGCTCACCTTTCTCTTTAGAATAACAAGCTGCGTTTCATTTACACGAAGCGGGAGTCATATCGCGTGCCCCAGCTGGATGACACAGAGCTGCCTTAAACGCAGTGTCTTAGAGACTCGGTTATGCGCTTTCAAACAGAAAACAGAACAACTCTGCCTCTGAACGCCTGGAGCGACGAAATTAAACTACCTCCGCGAGATGCTCTCCGTGGTCACTTCCAAATATCCTGTCTTCAGCAAGAATAAACTAGAAAAAAAAACGAGAAAAGAAGGGGACAGTAAACTAGAAAAATAAACCTATTGTATTGCTTGTACATTTTCTCACTTGGTCTTAATGACTCTCAGCAATAATGGTATCACCCATCCAAACTCCTCGCGCAGAAAAGGTCTCCTGGGAATTGTTGTGTTTTCGGGCCACGCCTCCAAAAGCTGCACGTGGTATGGCGTCGGTAAAAAACTACAATCCCCATCAGCTCCTCTCCCTCGTTCCTAGAGGGCTAAGAGGTGGACTACGTCACCGCTCGCCTCAGCTGTGAGTGACGCCCTCCTGAGCGCCTGGACAGAGACCAGGAGAACAACACGGAGAGGAGGAGCAGCAGCCTGGCGGAGAGAGGGAGCTGCTGCACGGTCGGCGGAGTAACGGAGTGGGCTGGGGGCGCGAGGACCTCCCATGGTGTCTGCAAGGTACCCGCGCTCTCTGGTCACTACTGCTGGGGATAGGAGGGGGCGGAGAGGGAGCTACGCCTCTGCGAGGACTGTGCGCTAGAGTGTGCGTGCGTGTGTGTATGCTGGGGGGGGGGGGGGTTCTGTCTGTATGTGTGTGTGTGTGTGTGTGTGTATGCGCGTGGGGGGGGGGTGAGGGGGGTCTCTATGTGTGACGTGAAGAGCCTGCCGGAATCAGAGCGCAACTTTATGCGCGCGATCTGATCCCAGCAGACTGCTGCGTGCGTGCGCGTGCCAGTCTCTTGTCCTCTCCCTTTCAGTCCTTGAAAGCCAGAATGATGACAATAGTCTCGCTTTGCGACTGCAGGCCTTTGGCCTGCAGTTGCAGGTGCGAGACCTAAAAAAGGCTTTAAAACAGACTTCCGGCAATAAGCACCTGCTGCTGGCCTTTTCCCCCACTACTCGTGGAAAAATCAAATCTTCCAGCTCATATGCCCAGTGCCCCGAAGCCACATAGCGCGCCTCCTGCCTTTTCGGTGCCGGATTAAGAACAGCGCAGGGCCGGTGATGGGAATGGTCGCTTGGGCTGGGAGGGCAGCGTGCCCTGTTAGTGGAAGTGGCTGCTGCCTGGCAAGAATAGAGGATGGCAGCCCAGACGGAGGCAGCCGATCTCATGCCAGAGGCTATCTCCGTGCATTACAGGGATCGCTGCCACTTGCTCTTTATCAACGATTCACTTTCTGTAAGTGAACCATATATCTCCGTTCCTAAAGAGGAAAGATTTAGCATCCTGTACCCCACGCCTGCTGCAAACGTGTAGTCTTACTTCTCTTTCCATTTTGTGGGTTTGTGAAATCTGATAGCTATAGACTCTTCGACCACTTACCTCTAGGCTGTAGCATAGAGAACGTTATTTTAAAATCATTTTACGCAGATGAAAGGGAAAACCAGCAATTTTATCAATCTAGTAGTTCCTAGCACTGAGAACGTCTGAAGTCCACATTTTTTAAAGGAAAGACATTTGCAGTACTTTAAGGGACACACCTTTGACGGCCGTGGTTCCCTGCAGCTCCCACATTGAAATCCATGCTGAAGGAATTGGCGCCTGGCTGTCGTGTGTGGTTGGCTTGCTGGAAGGAGTTCTTCATTGATCAGGAGAGATGGGACATGGGTGACGCATGAGAGAAAGGCTGGTGCTGTGTGCCAGCAAGGCGTAGCATGCGGCGAGCTTACACTTGTTATTTGTATTAGTAGATCCCACGGTTACCTAAATTATTATGGCATGCTGACA
Organism: Lissotriton helveticus; assembly: GCF_964261635.1. Taxonomy (NCBI): domain Eukaryota; kingdom Metazoa; phylum Chordata; class Amphibia; order Caudata; family Salamandridae; genus Lissotriton; species Lissotriton helveticus. Next base: position 1,381,612,120 of record NC_136059.1, read on the forward strand.
AATGTCCCTTATCTTTCAGAGCCAGACTCGCTCTTTCTGAATCTAGTGAACATTCAGCACATTTTAAAAATGAAAATAAAAATACTGTGGTTTTAGATACAACAAAAATAGTTTTTTACAGGTTTTACATGAAATAACATGATTCAGAGGGCATACTGAATGAGATCTATGTTTTCTTGACACTTGAAATAAGGACATCGGATAAATCAATCTTCATTTGTGATAAGTAGAAAAAAAAGCCTTCTGTATTCTATGAGTCACCAGGTTTCTATACCTGGAGTTAGGGTGTGCTAATACTTAGTGGCGGGTGAGGAAAGCCACTGGCTCTGCATCGCTCTCCACTTTCAGTAATCGCTGTGGGCTGCGCCACGACTACATAAGTCACAATTAAAAGTAGATACAGAAAACGTACAACTGTTTTTTTTGTTTCCATACATACTGTCCTAGTCAGTAGAGGTGTGGCATGGGCAGTGGCCGTGCATGAATCCCACCGCACTTTCTCCCTTCACACACACCACCAGTACACGAGAGCCCTCAGCCCTCCCTGCAGGCACATCTGGTCCTGTGGTGGGGTTTACACCGGTGCCACTTTGTGCTGCATGCATCAGCAAACCCTACTGAAAGCTGGCCTCTGCCCCCCGCGGACTGCATTAGAACAGCTCCTTCTGTATAGGCCGCTGAACTGCCTCCCCCAGATGAAGATAATCTTATATTGTTGCTAAAATTGCTGTATGCTTAAGTGGAAGTGAAAGGCTAAGATTCGGTGACCCGCCGTTCCCTCCTCAAGCAGAAGTAATCTTTTGAAAACCCATAAATGGACTATGTGAATTCTTCACTGTCTGTTCTTTCATTTATGTGATGGGCGGACGCACGCCCAGCTTCTTAATCCCTAAATCCTGTCCCCAGTAATTCGACATTAAAATTCTTTGCACATGAAGGCTTTTTGAAGGTTGGCGGTATAGTGATTATAGCCTTGCTGAAGACTCCTACGTTTAGCTATTAGCCGAGGACAGAGCTTCCCTTTGCAGCACCTGCTCTTAGCTCTCCACAGAGGCTACTGGGGGAACCTCTACTGTAGGGCCAGTCCTGCAAATGAGAACCCTTGCTCTTTTTGTTTTGATTTTGTTTTTAGTTGAAAGGGGCTGCTCATTTTTTTTAAATGTTTGGTAGTTTTCAGACAGTTAAGGAAGATCTTTTCCAACATCAGCAGGCATTAATACCAAACCACTAATTTCTGATTGTGTTTTGAGAAATAACACCTCAACCACTCAACAGAAAGACTAGTAAGATTTAGGGAAGGAAGTCCACTTAAGACGTAGTTAGAGGCAACAAACTAGTCCGACTGCATAGGCCTGGTGATCTTTTTCTTATAACACCATCGCTTAATCTAATTTGAATTAGTAGACCTGTTATTGCTGCTTATTTTCTTGTGTTAAGTGGACAGCGAAGTTAAAGAGCACTGTCTATAATTAGGCAGGAAATGGGAAGGTTTGGGGCATCCTGAGTTTTCCATATCTGCAGTTTGAGCTATTGGATATGTGCACTACATACCGTTTGAAACTGTGAAATGAGATGTGTGTGTTTTGAATGCCCATATTTCAACCTTATGTGTTTTGCCTCTTATCTTTTCCTTTGCATAATAGTTTGAATAGTTCAACAGGTTGTTTACTATTGTTGAGAGGGGAGACTATACGCAACTTGTGAGTTGATCCCTCAGGAAACATTTGCTTAATCCCCTGATCATTAGTAATGCAGAATACATCACTTTTCAAAGCCTCCACCCTTTCCCTCAAATGTGGAGTGTGAGCTAATGATTGTCAGAGCCTTTTGTCAGGGCTGGGGTTGTTTTACTCTTAATGTCAACATCGAATCCGGTTTTCGCAGTGTTCATCAGGTAGACAATCTCCTCTGAACTACATTGTATGTGAATTTCTTTTAAACACGAATTCTGCTCTGCCAGGAAAACCTTTTACTATTAAATTGGTTGACAATCTCAGTGCAACTTGGTGTTAACAGCCCTACTTAGGTTTAATTGTACCCTGTAAAGGTTGTGCGGATTCCTATTGGACATTGTAAGAAGCTGGCTTAGTATATGGTGCACACTTAAGTGAAGCACCTTGTACTAAGCAACACAACTCTTATGGTGATTTTAGTGGCCTTCGACAACCCTAGAAAGCTCTCTAGGTGGTAGGTGTCCATAAGGAGTGTTAAGCAGCTTGTTTTACCAGATCTAATCGGGTAGTGTTGGTTAAACAGAAAAGAACCACACAGTGTATATATAAAAATTTCACTAATGCATTGGTATAGCTCCTACCCGAAGATATCAGCTCAAATACACAATAATCCTTCAGTTGCAAAGGTAAGTAAGCACAATACACAGTGGTCTCCGGGGGGACCAAACCATGTACTAACAAAGTGTAATGCGAACTGCGACCAAAATCAGGACCTAGACCAGGAGACTCGGAAGAGCCTGGGGCACAAGGAACTACCCACGGTAAGTACCCAGGAACTCCACGGAGGCTGTGTGCAGAGTGGAAACACAGCTGCTTACTCAATAGAAGTCGATAGGAAAGTTGCAGTTTTAAAGGAGGATGACCCTTCCCAGTGGACACTGAAGAATCCCAGTGGAAGTCAGAAGTTTGGAGAGTCACCCCACCCATGGATACCCCAGGAACCAGGAAACCTACACCAGGGAAGCCGGGTGCATAGATTGCGGAAACCGACGTAGACCGCAATGGAGGACTTCGGTAAAGATGCCGCTGGTGAAGACTGTGCAAGAGTAGGGTGGAATCCAAGGTTGGATTCTTGAAGAGGAGAACCTGCAAGCGGAGGGTACAGAGTCTTTGCCACTTGGAGGTGACCAGGAGGCACGGAAGAACATTGCCCACCGATGACTGAAGATGCAGGAGTGATGACGGTGACCTTGTCACTGCTGCTGTGAGGTCCAGGCGATGCTAAAGAAGACCAAAAGATGTGCACAAGCTGTCCCCCATCGGAGGTTGAGAGCCAGCGGGTCTGTGTCCATCAAGATCACCAACAAGCCTTGGCAACAGACGTGGTATACGATGAAGGAGCAACGTTGAGACCAGCAAGGTCCAAGGGACTCACTAAGTGCAGGAGAGTCAGAGCAGGACCCGAGCAAGCAGGGGAGCCCACTGAAGCAGGAGAAGACCCTCAAGAGGACACACAAGCCAAAGGCACAGGAGTTGCAAGAGGACCTCGAGCAGCTCACAAAATATGAAGGCCCACGATGCAGAGGATGTGGTGAGGACCAAGATCTTGGCAGGAAGAGATGCTGGTGGCTGGAGGTTCTTGTAGCCCGAAGATCTCTGGCGTGCAGAGCCAACAAGCCCAGGAACGGCAAGTCAACGCAGTGTACAGGGGTTCGGTCTCGGCGGTTCCGATGAGGATACTGGCCTCAAACTTGCTGAGAGGACAGGTCAGGCGTTGAGGGAGTTGCAGAACCATTGCCTGTGTTGCTGAACCGTTCGAAATCCGTGGGACGTCGAGAGCAGCAGACTAGTCAGCTTTGTTGCCGTGCCTGCAAATGCAGGGGAGTGACTCCTTTACTCCAAGGGAGGTTACTTTGGTGTCCTTGATGCACAAGCCTGGTGAAGATCCTGGAAAAAGCACCTTCACAGATGACGAAGAAGGCTTGCAGAACAGCGAGACCAGGAGCAGCAGGAGTCTACCTTGATGCACTCTCGGTTCCAGGCAAAGTCCAAGTGCCCAGATGGTCAACGAGTGATGTGATTTCAGGCTTAAGTCCTATCCCATTATGAACCCGAGGACCCACCCACAGGTAAGCCCTTTGATACCTTAAGAAAGGGGACAACTCAGGGGAGGAGGGGCTTGACAGAGGGGAGGATACTACCATTTGTCCGGTTGTTTCAGAGCTTGAGCCAAGGGCTCCTAAACTGGCTCAAACGGGAGTATGCAAGGAGAGCACCACGTGCACCCTTCAAAGCAGTCTGGTTTGACTGGCAAGCGCCCCCATCCCAGCTCAATACTCCAAGTCCTGTCTGGGAGGGGTTTCACACCTCCCTGTGAAAGGAAACCTATACCTTCCCCTGCTCGAGCTCAACAGCAAGAGATCAGAATCCTGTCTGTGTTCGGCAGCAGCACTAGCTTGCTCGCAGACCCTGGAAGGCTTTTACCGGAGTACTGAGGGCTTCCCGGAGGAGCTCCCTAGTGCATGGAAACATACCCCCAACACCAGTAACTGTGTTGGGGTATAATTCCAACATGTTTGATACCAAAGATGCCCAGGTTCAGCGCAGCCACTATATAGTTTGCCATCGCATATTGACGCGTGGCCACTATATGTATAAAAACGGCTGACCGCACTTGCAAAGCCTGGATAATCGACTCTCGCGCTTCTAATTTAACACCCTACCTTCAGCATTGAAAGACCTGCCTTAGGGGTGACTTATAAGTTTTAAGTGTAGTGACCTTCAATATAAGGAAACTTATATCTGTTGTAAGTGGTGCTAGCACTAGCTTACACAGGCTGCAATGGCAGGCCTGTAGTTTCTATTTGAGTGGTCTCTCTGGGTGGCAAAATACATTTTTCTGCCCATGGAAGGCCCCTGGTGTACCAATGCCCTGGTTACCTTGGTACCATATACCAGGGACTTGCAGGGGTACACTAGTAGCCAATTGTGGAGGTGCAGAAGTACTTCCCATGACATATTTAGGGAGGAAGCACATTGACTGGGGCCCTGGTTAGCAAGATCCCAATGAGACTAGTAAAAAAAAAAAATACTGACCAGCAAAAAGTGGGGGTACCCATGAAAGCATATCCTACTTTCCTACAGACATAAACATTATTTTTTTAGGCCAACACTTGTCTTCTGTAGGTATTTTTTCTTTGTGCCCCACATAGACACCGACTCAGCTGAGTGCATTTTATTTGGAGGTAGGAAGTATGTATGTGGTATTTGTAAAACACAAACCGATATGAAAAAGGCGGCGGAGCACTATACTGGGTTAAGGCAAACCTCATTGTCAATAAGTGACAGGCTTGCTGATTTGTGGACTGTTAAAGCGGTGCATTTCCAAATCTTACCTAAATAGAAGCAGCGTTAGGGAAGTACAGATAAGTATGCAGATGCTGTTCCAGATCCTTGATGTTTAGATGGAAAAGGTGTGAAGCCTTGTGTTTTTTTTATTTTTTAGGCTTCTTAGTCTCGGGCTGATGCATCCTGACTGTGGGTGCGCTGAAAGCCAGCAGAGATGGTGAGCTTGCCTGCAAGTTAAGTGGGTGTGCTGGTTGGAATGGTCTTGTAAATGGCACAGCTGGTTGTGTAGATGGTGCAGGCCAGACAAGGGGAGGTTTGGACGTTCCATCAGGATGGGGGTGATACATTTCCTCAGGCCCTAAATGAGACTTGGTGCAGCGTGTAGGATGCCCATAAGGCAAGCCAGTGTGGTGTTGAAGGCCACCGAGCAGGGAGTTGCCCATAGAGATTTAAGAGTACAAGGGCTTGAACAATAGTGCTGAACTTGCTTTCTGAAAGTATTGGTTTTACCTTCTTTAGATGAGAGAGCTGGTAACAGGCAGTCTGTCTTTTTTTGGCAATGTATTATTTGAGGATAAGGTTGGTGTCCAAGATGTATCCAAGTGACTTAACTTTTTGGTGGAAGTTGGGTTTCAAAGCTGTCAATGTTCATGTCATTTTATCAGGTTTTTACTGTTTCTTTCTTGTTGTTTTTGCTTCTTAGAGCTTCAGGTAGGAGGGGATTCCTGCTTTGGATGAGGTGCAGGTAGTGTTAGAGGTAATGGATGTCTGAAGCAAAGCAATCTTTCAAGTAGAGTTGGATATCATCGGGATATTGGTGAATTTGGACGCTGTTGTTGATCAGTAGAGCCCCAAGCGGCTTCTTTTAGAGGTTGAAGATGAAAGGCAGTATGCAACCCTGGGGGGATTTTGCAGGTGATGGGGATCTTTTGGGAGCCCAATCGGTGTCAGCTGGAAAGGTCGGAGGAGAGCTAGTAAAGGGCACTGCCTGTGGCATTTCCAAATTGGTACTTTTTAAGAGCATTTTGGGACAAACGTATATTTTCAGGGTTGTGCTTTAGAGCAAAATGGATTGACATGTTTGACTTGATGGGTTAAACTGTAAAAAGAGAAACCTTCCCAGTGTGGGTCCAGTGAGAGGTGTGCTTTATGTACAAACATGTAGGCTAGATCTTCATCCCCTGCTCTGTTTTGTGCGAAGATTTCTAAAACCTTCTGTTATGGCTCGCTTGAATAGGTGTCCTCCGTAGGAACCCATTTTTTAATCAAACCCGTTTTTTAATCAAACCCATTTTTTAATCAAACCCATTTTTTAATCAAACCGATTTCTTAATGCTTTACACCAAAAAGTCCTCACTGAAGGAGAACCACTGCACACAGAGCTTTGGAGCGTTTGAACTTGTTTCACAAATGAAGAATTTTGGGTGTGATCTCTTCATGTAACTGGACTCCACCAGATATTAAACTCTAGTGTGCTTCTTATGCACACTTTCCCATATCTGTCTGAAAACCTTGAAATGTAACCGTGCTGTAAAGGAAATGTGGCTTAGTTATTGACCAGGAGACCCGAGTTGTAATTTTAAGGTCATCGACTGAGCCACACTGTTTATTCCTGGAAAACAAATTTGTTCCTAGTGCCTCACTTATTTAGTCTGCAATGACTGTGAGAACGTAGTCAAAACAGGGCATTTGCGTTTATAATTGTTTGCTCTCCATAAGAATTCTAGTCCTCTTTCTGGGCGGTTCAGAGCTGCATTGAATGAAGTCAGTGTAACCCCCTCTTTTTGTCTCCCGCAGATATTAAAGAAGACAGCCTCAAGTCCCAGAAGAAAGCCATCCAGCTGTATGACACGCCCTACGAGCCGGACAGCAACGGGGTGGACTCGGACTCCGAGAGCGCGGTCAGCCAGCGCCTTCGAGAGAGCAGGCTGCCCCAAGACGACGAGAGGCCTGCGGACGAGTACGACCAGCCCTGGGAGTGGAACAAAGCGCTGCCCGCTCTGGCAGGTACAGACTAATGTCCAGTGTTTTACACATCGCAGAAAAGTGCTGCCTGACCATCGCCTTCATAGGAAGGCTGTGCCCTCGGACGCGTACAGGAAAGATGACTGAATAACAAGAAAGCGGTCATGCGGGGCATTGCATTTTTAACTTGTTAATATTCTCACCTGCCGGTGCTGGCACACTTCTGATATTCATCACTGAAAGAGCGCCATAGAGGGAGCGGAGTCCCAGCACAGAGTCTGGCTGCCAGGCCTCTTCGGGGATATGTGAATGGCAGCGACAGCTTTTCTTTTCTTTTGGTTAGTCCTCCTACTGACCCACGTCACCCGATGTTTATAGTATGTCATAGGATGCTACTAATTATTCATAAATTTCAGTAGAAGTTTGATTGAAAAAAAGTGTTCACCCAGAAGGCAAGCAATTGCAATACATTCTCCCTGGGCGGTTGTCACAGTCAGGGCACAAGTCCTAAAAAAAGAAGTGGGGGGACTAACCTAGTTAAGCAGTATGCAAGTGGCATCACGGCGCGCGACATCATGGTGCACGACATCACACATGCCATCACAGGATTTGACATCATAGAAAGTGGTTTCACAAGCCACGACTTTACAGGAAGTGGCATCACAAGAAGTGGCATCAGATCTAAAGCCCTCACGAATATGTTTAGCAGGTCTATCATGTGTACATTTGAGCACATTGCGAGGACAATAGCACTAGTTAGCTATGGAAGATGTAATATGCACGTGTTGATGTAAAGCGCTCTGACACCCTGCATTGGGCTGATTAGGGTTATACAAGAAAAAATAGTGGTACTTAAATTGTTTCAGCGCCTCCTCAGGGGAAGTAAGCTCTGTATAAATGCAATTTGCTTTGTGTAAACACTGGGAAAGACCAACACATCTGATATTCTTACAGTGCATGCATATCTCATAAACGGGGACTGACCAAAGTGAAAAGCTGCCTCTCTTAAATATGTGTGAAGTGCTAACAAGGTGTGAGCCTTTGTTTCCCCTCCGCTTCATTTGCATCAGGTGTGAGGCTCCGGACTGCTCCCAGCCAAGAGACTCCAAGAAAAAGGAGAGGCCTGATGACCCCTCAAATTCGGCCTTTGTTATGGGCCCGGCAGGAGCCTTAAATAGGAAAGCCCTGTCCACGCCTACACATTGTTGCTTGTTGCAGATGGAAAGTGAATTACATCCAGACACTGCTGAAAGTCTCAGTGTAATTTGTTTGGAAATTACACCGGGACAAGTTCAGCACATTATTCTGTGGGGCCCAAATTCTTGGCAGGGTGGACGGCCTTCACCCGGTGAAAATAGTGGGTGGACGCCGTCCGCCCGCGTGTACCCCCGACTTGTGCCCTGGTCACAATGGGGAGTGACTATCAGATTTTTTTCTTTCCAAGACAGAGTTCCTCTGTAAAGAATCAGACCTCAGGGTCTTCTGTGCAGCATGCTTTTGGGGCATAGAAGTAAACCCAAAATATGCCATGTACTTGCTGACTGCAGACATGCAGTATTTGAGGCACTGGGTTCTAGATCAGATTTGCTCTTCTGGACATTATAACGAGAAGACATTACTTATTTTACTTTAAATAAAACAGGACACTTGCCATGCTCCTAGAACACTCCGATAACTTTTGCTTTAAACTGAAACTTTCCCTCAAAATCTTTAAAATGAATTCTCTTTCTGTATGTCTACATTATCAGTTGCTATGTAAATAACGATTAGAATCAAGGGAGACTGTGATATTTTGTAGTTCTCCGTGAGCTGTTACTTATTCTCTTCTTGCTCATTCCTTACAACATTCCCATAAGTTTGATAAGTGGTTGCACTACTGCTTTGTATCTGTCGTGTCACTCAGTTGCTCAATGTAATGCAGGATCCTTCTGTGCTAATCTAGTGTTGTATTTGATTTGACTTCTGTATTTGTTAAAACTCTTTAACAATCAATAAATGGTAAAAGGCACATGTCACTTCGTGTTAACTGATGAACAAAATAAAAACATGCAATTATTTAAATTAGTCCTTTGGGTTAAACATGACTATCTATACATGCAGGCTTTGCACCCCGAACAAGTATTTAACAATGTGTGAGCCTTTTTGCCACTTCCCAATGCATCTAGTGGGCTGTCATTTTCATGACCTATGACCCGTGCCGCAAAAGAAGTGTCTGCTGGAGACCTCGACGACCTCCGCTAAGGCTCCAAGTGAACTGAGTCAAAACCTGATTAAAAAAATAAAGAAATCCATGCCCCCAACCCAGAACAGCGAGGGGTCCTAATAGCAGTCTGTGAAGATCCCACATAGGAGCCTGTGGGGGCATGTCCTAGATGAGTAACGCAAGAAGATACACTACATGACAAACGCCCTTCGGGATACATTCATCTTTGTCCTGGGCCATGCAAATTGTTTAGCAGTGTGAAAGAAGGACTGCTTGGGTGTTGTTGGTTGGTGAACTTGAAGTTATTTCACAGGAGGCTGAGCTCCCAAACACCTGTTTGAATTCCCACAGTGGCGGAAGGATGATGTTCATTTGTTTTGTGACAAGCACGCGCGTGCCCGGGGGATGCATATTTCGGTCGCCCACTCTGCCTAGCCGGATAAATTGAACCCAGGTCCCATCTGAATGAGAGCAGGTGACTGCTGTGTGTTCAATCACCGCACATGCCATTGTGCTTCCGGTCAGTTGGGATTGGTTCTCCGTGGCAACATCTGTTTGGCAAAGTCTTCCAGGACAACCAGCAGGGTCTGCTCACTCAGTCATGAATGATGAAGCGGGGAAGCCCCGGGAATGGTTCAGGTCCATAGGCAAAGAAGCAACTATGGATGCTTTTTTGCAGACTAAATCAGTTGTTACTGTTGCACATAAGAATATTATCATGAAGAGCAGTTTCTTTGCTTGCCAAAGACAGCGTTGACCGTTCCACTTGCATCTGCAGGTAGCATATATTGCCGACTATCCGCTACCGACACCATGAACACTTTTGGCAGTGCGCAATCACTTGTTCCTGCAGCTTAGAGTCCAGGAAATGGACGTAAGCTTCTGTTTCGATAGCTGAGGGCTAAAATAAAGTGTCACTCTGCCAACTGGGTCATCCATATCAAATCACTTGTCAAGAAGCTAGCCGATACTTGCATGCAGCACATCCAAATGTTCAAAGAGCTCTTGTGCAAAAGTGCTTTCAGTCTGGGGCTTTATAAACCGGGGAAGAGCAATATGATGCACAGAAGTTGGAGCGAGGGAGGCATATTCCAACCCTGTTCTTCAGTCCTTTAACAATGCTCTCAAAGCTATAACTCTTGCATCATGTCCTGTATTAGAATATGGGCTGCAAAAACAAAGTGAAATACATTTACTGTAAATACATTTATTTAATGTAAGTGAAATACATTCATCGACCATATACAGTATTCCTGTACTAAAATATTTGATCTCGTTTAAATTCTTATATCCACCCAAACTCTTTTCACATCTTTTCTCAGTTCTAGGTTAATTCATTTTTCTAACTTGACCCTAGTGTATTTGGGGCAGTGCTTGATAACTGCTTTTCGTGGAAGTTGGCATTTTTGTAGGGTGATGTTTATGTTGAGTAGCTAACTTAAAAGTGGATATATTTTGTGTTCATTTTGCTGTCTTTGTCAGTGTAGGTTTTCACATGCAACCCTTTATGGCCACTTCCTTCTGAAGGTGGTAGACACAGGATTGTTTAAGTGGGACTGTGGGTTTCTTGGCCTTAGCTTATTGGCGTAGCCTACAATTATTATTTCACTGCGAACAATCACCAAAGTGTATTCAAATTACTTCCTTCACTTCTATCTCTGCAACTTAAATGAGAGGAATTAGCAGTTCAGCATGTTTTTTTTATACACTGGAAATGTTCAGTGTATTAAGTTACACAAAGGTAAAACCTTTTGTCTCATTATCATGAACCCCATCTTTCACCGAATGTTAAGTCACATGGGTTCAAGTTGGTCACCAAACTTGTCCTCAATGAACCCATAGCCAAAAAAACAGACACTCTGGCACCAGCTCACTTCTAAGGATGGTGAAACTATTTCTTCTAGAAGACTGCTTCAGAACTTCTGTTCAAGCCCTCGTACTCGCGCACGGATGGTGGTAGCGCCCTCCTCCATGTCTTCTCAACTCCACACTGGCACCCCTTAAGGCCCTCTTACATGCAACACCACATCTCATCCAGTGTTTGAAGATATAGACTCACACCACTCACATCCTGATGAACCTCCATTGGCTCCATCAGACTGCAAACTAAGAAGTGTAAAAAGGAAAAAACAAGGCAGCAGTCCTATTCCACCGAGGCAGCCAGTATCTCGAACAACATCTCCGTATGCATCACGACTGCCCCAATATACCTTCAATTTATGAAAGCGTGGACGACTCACCTCTTTAAAGAAAACTACATCATGATGCATTGACTGCCCACAAACCAGCTACCTCTCCTATCACTCGTTGAGTTTATGCTAGACTTTGACCTGCACTCTGCTCCCTTTGGCCATATTTCTGCTATTGAAAAGCCTCAAATATACTTACATTGCTAGTGACATTTCCCATTCCATTGACGTGCAAAAAAAGATTGTGTTTCTCCGTCTGTTTATGGTGAACCACAAGAACAGATTGCACGAAGGAGATAGGAAGCTTGGCCAACTACAGGTGAACCTTATGTGGATCATTGTAATATATATCTATCAATGGTAGCTACTGTTGTATAACTTTAAAACTGACAGTACTAAAAAAAAAGCCTTGTTTCTGGAGACTGAGGATCTCCGTTTTTACGTAAAATGCATGTTTGAAATGGAACAGGATATGTTCCTTTTCCAAATCTGAGAATTTCTATTTTTCCTGCATGTATTAATGTGTTTAGGAATATTTAGGAGCTTACCATGTTTGAGAAGTTCCTTTAATTTCTCAGTTTGTCTGGTACAGAACCAAAGGCCAACAATGCATTCCCCAAAAAATGGCCATGTACGCCAAATGCGGGTTTGGTTAATGTTTTAATTTCTCACCATGAGCAGATTTAAACATATAAAAACGATAAACCTACACAACACCCTCGCAATATGTTGCCCACATTGCTGCCAAGTAAATTCATCTGACATCTGTTCAATTTATAGTCTTACATGTTTAATCTGTGACTGTGAACTCTGATATTAAACTGAACAAAACCCCTAATACTTGTTAATTCAACAGACGTGTCTTGGGATAGCAAATAAGGTTTTTATTTTTACAGTTGGCGTATGAAAATGAGCTACAAAGTCTCTTTGACAGAAAACTACGAGTTAAACCTCATGTGTCTGTTGTCTGCAAATGTTTTCTGAAGGGTAGCAAGCGTAGTAAGTAGCTGAAGTTGTACATGGTACTTCTGGTTGTGACTTATCTAAATGGAATGGTCGTTTTTTAAATTTGTTTATACACGGAAGATGTAATATCACACCTGAATGGAATCTGGCCGCACTATCAACCTTCATTTGAAGTTCCTTTATTCTTTTTCACCATCATTACTATGATATTCCACTCAGAAAATCTAAACATTTTGTTTCAATAGCTTTTATTGGTAAAAATCAAACCAATATGCCAAATTGGTGCAGTTAATTCCCTTACTATTTTTCTTCTTTTGTTAGTCACCGTTTGTGCGATAATACACTCTCACAAATTGATATTCATAAAATCACAAAATGTTATCATAGCTCCACACAGTGTCACTGTAAGTACAGCTGCTGAAATATGGATGGTATATAACGGGATCAAATGCTGTTATCAGGCTAGCCAACCATTGAACCAGAGACACTGCTCTTGCTAAAAATATGTTTGACTCCAAATTATTTTTAGAACAGGATCCGTGACTGGTGCGCTTAGCAATTCTTGCTCCCTTTTTAGGTCGAGCCTACTAGACATTGCATGTGCTGTCTATTACGAGACATATTGCTGGCTTCCCAAGAATGTATAGGGGCTTGGATGTCACCCATTGCTTACCATTGGTTGGCTTCCCTGTCACTCATTTGCTTGCTTCTTATGTGATGCTCTGTTCCTCTTCTGGAGCATTACCAGTTTTCTTGTGTCTTTACACTTATCACTTTTTAGAGACCTACTTTTTTCTTTTGTCTTAAGCACGCCACAAGACTGCATATGCTTTCTTGCTCTCTACCTATTGTGCTTCTCTTTCCCCCCACTCAGCACTCCAGGTTGCTCCCTCTCTCTCTCACGTCTGTACTTGCTCCAAACAGGGTTTCAGATCCCAAGTCCTTTGAAGCTCACAAAGGCAGACAACCCCATGTCAGGTCGTAGCTCAGACCCTAGCCAGATTGGCATCCTGGACATGCAAGTCTGAGAGATGACATGCTTGGTTGGTGCTGCCCTGACATCGCAGCATTTGGTATAACATATGGCACCTGTATTCCACCACAAGGAAGGTATACAAGCAGTAAATGCTAGGTGTGAGCCTAGGAAGGTCTCAAAGTTGTAATGAGGAAAAAACACGCAATACTGCGAAATGATCGCAATGTGTAACATCAAACCTGTATTTTAAATATAATGCAGTTTTTTGCTGAGACCCCAAATAAGTCCTCACTTTGATTTGAATTAGAATGTTCAGATTGAATTTAATGTGATGCGCTGTGTTAATGCACTGTGAACTACGAGTATTTTATCCATGTCTATCACTTTGTAGTTCTTGTGTCACATGATGAGGTGTCTGTTGCACTGCATTTATAATGGCCGCGAACAAGCATAAAACTTCGGTGAGCAAGCCTGCGGGTCAGGCGAAACCCGTCCGAGGGGCTGAATTGAAATAAAATCTTTTGGCCAGCACATGTATCGTCATTGCGTGGTAATTTACTGCGGAAGTGAGCTACAATATATATATATATATATATATATATATATATATATATATATATATATATATATATATATCACTCAAACTTTTTAAAAACACCCACAGTCACTGAATGATGTCATGAGTGATGTCATTTGAAATGGCACTAACCATGTCATGAGTGATGTAATATGTGAGGTCATAAGCAGTGCATTGCAGGGGCTCAAGTTATAGTTAGGTGCGCTAACTATAACTGCTGAATTTCTTTGTTTTCTTACAAGCGAAATGTCAGCCTAACTATAACTTACCTGTAACTTTTTGTTTTTTTCTGTGAAAGAAAATAAATATATATACACACATAATTGCCCACGTTCTTGTTGAAAGATGGTACCTTCTTAGTTTCCTCAGGTTTGAACATTTTTCAGAGCCTCAAACAGATTGAAGTCTCCAATTAAAATTACCATCACCATTGTTGCACATTCCCCACTCGAGACCCATAGGTTCACTTACCTATTTTTCTTTTTGATTGCTGGGTGGCAGATTGTCCCCCAAAACGTACTGTGAATGCTGATAACATCTGTGAGTCAATCAAATTGGATTGTTGCCTAACCTCATTTAGTCCTTTTTTAGGTCTCACCTCTGACAATTTATGCGCTGTCTATTGCAAGCCATTTTGTTACTTTGAGTGGGATTAGTGGCCCACCTCCCCCTTTCTTACCAAAGCTTGGCTTCATTGTCACTCCTGTGCATGCTTATCATGGGTCAGCTTTTCCATGTTTTCCTTCCTTTTCTTGTGTTTGCACCTCGCATGGAACATGGATGCATTACTGTGTCCTTTCACTGCTCACTTTTTCCGGTGCTGTTTTTCCTTTTTGTTTAAGCACAGCACGAAAGTGGATGTGTTTTCCAGCTGCCTCCCTCATGTACTTTTCGCCCCTCCATAATTCTCCCCTTTCATCCACCTTCCATTGTCCATTTCGTTGTCCGTGCATTTCCCTCAGCCTCTTCCTGTAAACCTCCTTTGTCAAAGTGCTTCCCCAGCCCCTCCCGCCCACCCACCGTTGTCACTGTGCTTCCCCCAGCCCCTTGTGCTCACCCTCCATGGTAAGTGTGCTTCTCAGTTTGCTTCCCCATAAATCCCCCCCACCCTGTATTATGTGTCCTTGCTCCAGCCCCCACCCTCTTTTGTCATTTTAACTGCAGTTTACAGTTTCCTTTGTTCTTGACCATTCTCTCTCATTTGAAACAGAGAACCCATGGTCACCTGTACATCTGTTTTATGGCCACCGCACTATTCAATCACATGACTGTTGACTGTTTCATATCACGTCGCGATACATTTGCACAACCCATATAGCAACGTAAAGCCTATTATTGTGTTTGCCTGCGCTTGGGTTTGTTAACTTGCATTCACTTTTTTCATTTCACTTTGCTGTGTGACTGCCTGTTATACATTTCTTGCTTGCCTGCGGCCGCTCTCATTCCCTTTACCTATGTCTCTGATCTGCTCCTATCAGCACTACCGATTGTCCTTGTTGCCTTTCATCTCGACCCCTCCCGTTGTCCATGTTCACCACCTCCCTTGTGCTATTTTATTTCAGCCACCTTGTTTGAAGTGTCAGCTTTTCTTCCTGTAGGCATTCAATGCTAATAAACTTCCTGCCATGCTTTTATTTACATTTCAGATGGGCATGTCTCTGCATTTGTAGGCGCAGGAGAGCTGATGCCTAGATTCGAACCTGCTTCCCCAGTTCCAAAGTCTTCACCTTTTGATGTTATGCCACATCTTCTCACTAAAACATTTGCCATTTTTTTGGTGTTTTAGACGTCTTTTGTTTCCCTTAGCACAGTCAGTGTATATTCATGTCCTGGGGGTCAAGGGGGGGGTTGGTCAAGGAGGTGGGCTGGGGGGGCTGCTTAGGTATGATTACAAACAGCACTAGTTTGAAAGGATTCCTCTCTTTATCACTTTCCTAATTCAAAGCGAATATTTTGCTGCCGTCATTTGCACGGAACAAAAGGTCACATGTCGAAAACAGAGCTGGCAAGCTCAGGCCTTTCGGTATTCTGAGGTTGATAAAATGGCTACCATTAAATTACGTAACAGTAACGCCTGTTATGTACATCGCTTGGAAACGCTAAACATGTGGGGTCTCTGTTTGAGTCTGAGCAAATTCCAGAGGCTGGCGAGTGACGCAGACCTTCACAGTGCTTCATTGTCGTATCTGATGTGCCTGATATGAGCTTATACCCGCATGCAGTATTGTGAGGCATTGGCGTCCGTGCAATGTCGTTTCATGAGAGCAGCTGTGTTTGAAATGGGAAAAATAGAAGTGCGGGTACTCTGTACCAGAGTAACTGCTTGTTTCCTAGAAGTGCTGGTACTCTCCAATTAACATCTTGCGTGCTCATGACGAGCTCAGCTCGTCATGAGGCACGGTGGCGCTGTGCTCATGATGAGCTGAGCTAGTCATGACCGCCACGGCGCTCCCAGGCGGGGATAATTCCCCTGCTGTGCTGAGCGTTCTACAGAAATGGGTGTGGTCACGACGTGATGAGGCGCTGCGCCCCCACCTCCCCAGTACCGCAGTAGAATTAGCCCTGTGGTGAAGGGTTTAAAAGTATTGCATTTCTCTTGAAGTGCTGGTACTCTCCCTCTCAAAATGAAAGTGCCGGTTCTCCGTACCAGACAGTACCGGCCCATCTAAAGCACTGGAGAGTAGTATAACGCACTGTATGCAAAATGAGAATTGATTTAATTTTTGTCAAGATGATGTAGTTTCCCCAACTATGAGTAATACAAACCTCATGGTGGGAAGGTGTTAACTCCTCTTGTAGGCACACATTTGTCAATTGTCATGTTTATTCCGTTTGTGCCAAAGAGCTCCTCCAGTTCACTATAAGTGCTGTTGATCACACAAAAGCCTGTCCTATTGGCTTTGCCAACAGTGTAACAATTAGGAACAATGTGCCTAAGAATTAAATGTGACAAAGGGCGCTATGGCTGCGTGCACATTCACATGTAAAAGAGTACCTTGTGCATTCTGATGAAAGCACTTTTTTGTAGTTTTATATAGCGCAAACTTGACCCGATGAGCACCAGTTGCATTACAGACGGACACATTCATTTTTAGGCATCGGGTGAATACTTGATTTGCCCAGAATCACAGGATGTTTGAGCCTCCCACCAGATTCAACCTTGGTCCCCAGCTTCAAATTCGGCCGCTCCAACCGTTAAGCCACATCCTCTCATGGAAGGAAGACCGTTACACAAGACTGCAGATAAGGCGAGGAATACTTTTTTATGAAAGAATTGCGAACAATGCATTTTGCACACAGCTGTGGTGACAGCCAGACCTAAAAAGAGACTGGAAGTTCACTGTGGCTCATGGCGCTCTTAAGGAGGGTTTAATTGTGAAGATTTCACAAATGTCATGAAAAAGCGTTTTTGTTCAGTGCTGAAAATAGAAACATATGTACCTCAGAAACCCATAATTTGAGGACGATGGCATAAGGGAGCGGAGTGAGGCGGGGAAGAGTCCAGAAGAGCAGCAGGATGAGAAGCGGAGTGAATTACAGGCACCCTATGATTTAAATGTATTTTTTTTTTTTACATATTCTGCCCAGAAGTGTCAACGGAAAAATGTGATGGGCAAGCTTTTCTAACGTCCTTACTCTGTATTTAACCGACTGCATTTTAAGCTTGCTTTGGAGGTAAAGGCACTTGCTGCGTAGGTCTATGCGCATCCAGCAGGTTTCAGGGTGTGATGCTGGTGAGAACTCTGGTAATTGACGCATTTGCTGGAGAGATCAGAGTGCACTCGTTTGACATGTCAAAATCATCACAAAATAACTCAGAGGGTTAATGTACCTTTTTCAGAGCTCTACGTTTAAGCTACTTATTTTAATGTTTTGTTAAGTAGTTTGGTGGGCTAATGATTTTCTTAAAGAAGTCCTTGTGTAAACTGCAAGCTTACACTCTTAATAAAATGACAGTCATGCTAACTCTTTAAAGGACTCCATGTAGCCTGCGAAGTCTTAACTTAATATTTTGATATTGTAAGATTGTTAATATGGGTTTTAATGGGTAGTGATGCATATTATGTGCCAAAAAATGCAGTTTGTATCACCTGTTCTATGAATGATTATAAATAATGTACTTGCACACATACTGAGATATATACTGCGAGCACATATCAGGCTTCCCGGGAGTTGCAGCGCTCGTCATGGGTGCCTCTCCCTACGGCGGAACCACGCCGTTTTCAATATTAAACACACTCCTTCTTTTACAAAAGATTTGGGGCACACACCTTACGTTTCCCACAGCAAAGTGCTTAAATTCAGGATCATATCATCATTACAGGATAAAAGTGAGTGTTTACTCGTTTCGGTGCCCCTGGCACCTTGGCCACGATTCTACGCGTTACGGTTCCCCTGACCCCTTGGTATAGATATAGAATTTTTGCTGACCATGCATAGATGTTCTGTCTTACACAGTTACACAAGCTGAGAAAACAAATCAATTTCTGTAAATCTCAGCAACGTATGGATTTACGCTGCAAGGGATTTCTTTGCTTCTCTTGCTAGGCTGCTTGGTGCGGTGGCCAGGTATGATATTCCAGCTGTTATGTGATTGACCTCTAGGTACACCAGGAAGCCGCTTGACCTCTAAACTAATCAGATTGTCTGTGAAGTGAAGTTTCATGAAGCCAGTCATGCTGGAAAGCAAAACGAGCCTTTTCCAGACCCCCAGAGAAGCACACTGAATGTGCGTACGTGCAGCTGATGGTGTCAGGACACCACATTAGCCCCAGCGCACATTAGCCCCAGCGCAGCACTGCCTCAACATCGGCACAGCACCACCTCTGCATCAGTGCACCACCACCAACGCAGCCTCAACTCAGCAGCACCTCAGCACCAGCACAGCACCACTTCAGCATCAGCACAGCCCCACTTCAGCACCCGTCAGCATCACTCCACCCCACCTCATTATCACTCTGCACCAGCTCCGCCCCTCCGAATGTGACATCTGTTGATTCTCCCCTATTGTTCGTCCACTGCTCGTGTTTGAATTCAGGTACTATTTCTCAACCTCCACCCTCCCGTTGTTTGTCAATCCCCCCCTTAACAAAAAAAGCAATAACAAACAAGCATTAGAGCAGGTAGGAGGAAGTTGCCAGCATTGCAAGGACAAAACAGCTAGATGAAATTTTCTTTTGTCCATTATTTTTTTTAATAGGGTCGGTCAGTTGTACATGATGTCTTCTTTGTTATATATAAGGTAAGAAAAAATTGTTACAACACGCAGTACAGGTAAGTATTTTTTGTTTTAGTTTTCATTAATGTCTAATTAATTGTTAATGTGGGGGGTGGAGGAGGGTGGCGGAGCGGAGTTCCACGGAGTTTGTTCCCAACTCCGTGGACCTCCTCGTAGTCCCGCTACGCCCAGGGTTACATTTCATGTTTCCATTGTTCCTGGTGAGATTTCTGAACGATCGGTCTGCTATTTCTTGCTCAAGGACCTTGGACCTGCTACTGAAAAGGGGACTTCCACCATAGCCCGTTTACTTCAGGGAAGCCCCGAACCTGTGCGGTTCTCTGCTCATTGAAGCGTGATACATCGTCATAGTGCAGCTGATGCTTGCCTGCACCTTACTAGTGCGCCTATGAAGACAGGCCGCTGCCTCCTTCATTTTTTTTGTGTGTTTTGCTTCTATGACAATGCTGCTATAAATACGTCGTTATGCATTTCAACGTTATCACGCATCGTGTAGCGTGTGGAAAAAAGGTACGTGCTTGAAACTAGAATATACCCCAAACAACAAAATAGACTATGTTAGTTATCGGGCAATACTGGTAAGTAAATGTAAACAAAACATCGAACGTTTAAAACTGCTTTTAATTTAAAGCAGTTTTAGCTCAACTCATTTTTTTTTTTTCGACTGCCCAGAAACCCTTAAATGTTTGTGCCCAGGGCGGCGACCTCACCAAGGTGCAGGTGATCTGTGTGAGGCAGGGTAGCTGAATCTGTCACCCACACTCTTTTCAGGTATTCATTCCCCCATTGCCTTTCTCTTCATGTTGGTCTCTCTTAGGCCCAACCGCGTTGTAAAATCCGCACAGCTGATCCTGATTTCTATTTTTTTCTTTAATAAAACCGACCAAATCGATCCCTATGTTAAAGCACGGTTGATCATATAAATCCCTGTTTTTTTAGGTCGAGCTGGTAAACTGCATCCGAAGGATGCAGGTGTCCAGCTGGAGACCTAATGTTGCCTGTCTCGGGGGAAGGAAGGACAAGAGGGTGTTACGAGCTTGAAAGGCAGATTTGGGTGCGCGAACGCGCAAGTTCCGTCCCGCGCCGCGCCGTGCACATGCGCGCGCATATACACAGACAGACACAGCCAGCCCCCACCCCTCTGCATGCACGCACACACATACACACACTGCCGCCCCCCACCCTCTACCCCTCCCCCCTCCCCCCGCGCATCTCGCTGCACTCTTCATTACAGCCGGGTGCTTCTGCCGATGTGCATCTCGGTTACGGCACAAGGGTCTACAGCCGCATTTCCTCGCCCCCAGGGGCCCACGCAGCAGTCCCAGGCTCACAATGAGCGAGAGAGAGGGACTTTGGCGATCCTTACCGGGGCTCTTCAGATGGCTGCGGCTGCTGCTCTCGAGGGTGCTCGTTGTTTCTTCTTGCCCCGCCCCCTTTGCGCTCCAGGTCTCACTTTCGTCCAGGGCTCCCTTGTTATGAATGTGTTGCATTTCATTCTGAACGTCAGCGCCCACCGGTGGAGAAGGAGGGGTGTTCCGCGCGGGCACTGTCTGCTGGGGCGGGGGAGAGGGCTACGAGCCAAGGGACGTTTTAAACCGTCAGCGCGCGCGACCGGATCGGCTCACTCTGATCTCAGACGTAGGGGGGCGGAATGGTGAGTTGTGTCCATTCACCTCCCGTCAGATCGACTGCCCCTCCCGTTGTAGAGTCCCAGGACCTGTTTCGGCCTTGCCTCCGTAATTTCGCTGCGTCTCCTGGGGTGCTGCTATCGTACTGTCGTCACCCCAAAGATCACTCAATCGGCGGTTTCTCCCACCACTTTGGCTAAAAGTTGGTTAGCTCGCGAGCCGGTGTTTAAAACCGTTTTGTAAGTGGCTCGCGCGAGCCCACGCACCAGGGGCGTCTCTAGGCGGCCCTGTGCAGGGAGGGTAGGTGGGGGCCCCGGAAGAGGGGGTCCGGGCGGGGCGGAGCTCAGGAAGGTGTTTTAATAATTGCTCGTGCTGATACACTTTTCCTGTTGTCTCACAAGTGACTGTCGGGCCGGGGCTCAGCACTGCAGCAACTGGCAAGGCTCATGCAGATGACGGACGGTAAAGGACATGATGAGTGCTGCTACTAGCGGGTGATTGTAGGGATTTGTACAGGTGCTTCATGTCTGCCAGTGCCACGCTTTTCCTCCCCCCCCCCCCCTTTGCCGAAACACCATACCTCACGGGGGAAAGCTGTAGGTCACTCTTACCCTCGACTGGCACAATCATGGCCTGCATGAGCGACTTGCAAGGAGCGCTGCCTTTGCTTTTGCGCTGCCGCTGTCCAGCATCTTGTGCAGTCTCTCAGCAGGCGCCCATCATTCTTTTGCTCACCATGCCACCCCGGTTTAGACTTGGCCATCCCTCATCAGCCTGGACAGCTTGAGGGGGCAGAGTGTGTGCTGTACACGTGTGTGAAGGGACAGTGTGGGGCTGTCCATCAATTGTTCTCTTTGCATTTGTAACCTTGTTGTAAAGGCTGGTGGTTTTAAAGACTGCGCGGTAAATGAGGTCTCCCCCCTCACTGCCTCTGCCCGCTCACCCTCTGGGTGCAATCTCACTCAGTGCCTAAAGATGGCTGAAAAGGGGGCAGGGTGTCCGTGAGACGGCCGAGGCCAAAAAAGCGTTACTAGAATTCTTCCCAAGAGGCTGGATCTGTGCATTTCATGCCATGGCTTACATACAATATAAGACCTGAAGTCCTGTTCCTCGACGCACGCAGGCCCCCTGCAGAGCAGCAGAGTTTTGTGCCAGTGCGTCCAGACATCACACAATCACTCCCCCCTTCACAACACTGCCTTGTGCACTCTCGCTGTGTGTGACACCTTCCCCTTCATCACTCTGCTCTCTTGTGCACGTCACGCGTGCGCCACGACCGACCTCTTCATGCCTTCTCCCTCCTCACCTGTAAATAAAGCATTTTATTTTCGTTTGCTTACCTCCTTCTCAAACGTTCCTTTAGAATTACATTTAAATGTATATACGCAACCATCGCTCAGCACGCTCTGCCGAGAGGCCAAGGATTGCATGAGCAAGTCGCCTGAGACTGTACACCTGTGTCCCACTGGCAGGCACGGTGAGACATTCGCTCTGCATTCAGCCAGCCCAGAGCTCTCAGTCGTGGCCCTTTATAAACCCACTCATCCCACACCCACCCAGAACCAGAGCTCCCCCAGGGACCTAGCGGAGACTCAGTTCAGAGTGCATCCTACAAGATTCATATGTGGCACGGACACAGCTACAGAAACACACCATGTAGGAAAAACAAAGGCTCTCATGGATTACAATATCAAATAAAACGTGATATGAATTCCGGCGCCACTGACACGTTTTGAAGAGTTTTACAGTCATTCTTGTGAAGACGATCGGTGGTTTTATCCGTAAACTTAGTTTAAGACAATAATAAAGTTATTATTTATTGACTGCTGGGTCTGAGTGAGCTCTGGCAGGACTCACTGTCAGGGCTTTGGAACTGTTAGTAAAAGTGGAAGCCGGGGTCGGAGGCCGCCAAATCCTGCCAGGGGCTGCCACAAATATGTATGATTCATGTATCCGATCCTTGTCGTGGCGGCCCCTGGGGTTTGGCGGCCCTGTGCAGGTGCACACCTTGCACATGCCTAAGGCCGGCCCTGCACGCACAGCAGTGGCATGCGAGAACTGCTTCCGGGAGACACATGTTTATCTGTCTCCCTGTGGATAGGTGAGCTAGTTGCTCTACCTAATCTGATGTGAAACGCAGCTTCAATTGTAGACAGGTCTTCTGGGAGACGTACTCTTTTGCAGGAAAATATCGTGAGAGCTTCATGGGAAGGCATGCTACTAATATTTGACACGAGACTCTCCAGCCTCTTTGTAATGTGCGCACCGGGACCTGATGGCTCGCTTGGGATAGTGCTGCCAATACTATGAAAACTCCTTACGAGCAAGCAGCCTCGTTAAATGTGGGGGGGAATTAAAATATTATTTTCGTTTTTGGCCTTCATCCGTCATTCTTTTACTACTAGGCCAGGTGTTCTTATCTAGGGTTGCCACATGGTTGGGTAAATAATAGGGCCTGAACTGTCAAAATATATAATTTCACGCTGTGTGTGTTCACCTGAAGCAGTGTTGATTGTATACATCAACACTGCTTCTGGTGAAAACAATCAAAACAGGTTAGACTGAGGTGATATCACTCGTATAGGGGCACGGTATTGATCAAATTGCATGTCCTCAACTAACTCCTCTTGTTGAGGCTCTGGGCGTGGATGACTATAAGCTGGCTCTGCCATTGTATGTTCAGTCCTAGGGGTCAGGGGACGATGGCTGCTGCTAGCTGTGCAGAACAACCCCCTGCCAGACCCCTGCTTAGAGGCCTGCTCAGTCTTCACTGTCGCTCCTTGCATCCCTGAATAACCTTTTACTGCAGCATTTCCGATCTGAAATAATGTGGTGAAATATGCCACCAGGGGACCTGTGACCTCAGCAGCAGGTACCACGTCCAGTATTAATGGCTTCTATTTCTGACTCAGTTGGTAGGTTGAAAAGGCTCGTGTGTTTGCAGGTAAATGTTTCCTTTCTGCTCGAGAGCTGAGAATGATTCTCCCCATATAACGGTGGAAGAGAAGATATCTTTTCTGATGTATCTGCGTTACTTATCTGTTTAAAGGTTAATGCCTTTCACTTTTTACACAATGCCTTTCACTCACTAGCCCCTTCTATTTTTAGGTTTGGCTTGAGGTCCCAAGCACTGTAAATACAACACATATTGCATTACAAATGCTATAGGTGTCACATTTGCGAAAGTTAAAACTATTGGCATTGTAAATGACAAAGCTATTAATTTCGCTATTTTCAAAACCAACACATAAATAAAAACTGTCATTTACAATACCAATGGCTCAAACTTTCCTAATGCGAGACCTATTGCATTGCAAATGCTTGTTTTAAATTGCAAACATTTATGCCAGCATTGTGGAGCTAAGAAGACCCAAGTATTTGAATAAAATGAGGGGAAATTAATTTCCCCACTGACTCCCATTGAATGGAGGCTTTTCTTCGTGTAAAAAAGCCGAAATAAAGCCCTTTTTGGCTTTGAAAGTCAGCAGTCTCCCGTGTAAAGCTCGAATGCTAGCACATAGGGATTTGACTTTAAATAAAAAGGCGTACACTCCGAGGATTGATAGCAATGCTTTAAAAAAAAAAAATGCCTAGACTGTCCATTGTGCCTGCCTAAATTGCAGTTTCACAGCGTGTTGCAATGTGATAATGTGAGATTTAGTGGCAACTACAACCTGAAGAATGGTGTTCAGAAAAGTGTTTTCGACCCATTGCTGGAATCAGAGGGCGAGAGCACGGATGAAGAGTGAGGGCGGATTGGTGGGTAGGGTGGGAATTGTACCGACAGGGGTGACATTGCAGAAAAATTGGAATACTATTGACTTCATTATGTCTAGATATTCAGCTATATACCGCCTATGTACATTATGTGATTCTCTGTCACTAATGCCTATGTGTTGAATTAAACAATAAAAACAGTTTAAAAAAAAAAAAGAAAAGTGTTTTTATAGTTCAATAGTTGGACTAGTTGAATTTCTAGTAGATGGCATCAGAAAGGCAGCAGTATTGCGTGGCGGCGCCTGCATGCCAGGACCGGTTCTGAGAGAATTGTTCCTGCTTTGCAATATCCTGAAGTCTGGAGCCCGTAGTGTTACGGAATCCCGAGATGCGTTTCACAACTAGGGTTAAAATGCTAATAAAAGGGTACTTTTAAGATAGCAAGCTCTTTTCAGAACCAGTTGACATGCTAAACACCTGCCGTGTTATGGGTGGGCCACACCACATTGCTCGCCCTACTCATCTTGGTCCTACCTATGGCCCACTTTCCCCGCTCCCCTCTTATTCTGACGAAAGTACGGCTGCTTGCTTACTAGGGTTTGTTGCCCAGACCACTCACCCGAAGGTGGCCGCTATGACGACCAGGGCCTCTGTAGGTGTTGCATGACTTTGTAAGGCGCTACATCTGTGGGCGCAAACCATCGCTGTTGGCAGGCACTGTCTGAAGGACAATGACATTTCGCCTCCTACCTGCTTGAAGCAGTCAAAGAGCCACAAATTGCTATTTGAAAATAAAAAAGTTAATGTTTTATCGTAAATTTCTTTCATGGTGTTTTACCAGTTGATTCTGGTTTGCTGGCTATCAATGCATTGGTTATCGTATTTTATCAAATGAGGTTTGGTGTTTTTCATTTGGTATGATGAATCCACATTGTGACTTCCTTCACACTGTGGTTGATTTACAGTCTTTACATTTTTGGGCACCGATTTGCCTGTCTGTGAAGAGTCACTATAGGTTCCAAAGCTGCCAGGCTAGTTGGCTTCATCACTCTGCCAGGTCAGCCTGAAACCTACCTTCTTATATGAGTACGTTAGTGATCAAGGAACTCCATTGTTTTCCAGTTTTGAAGCTCATTCTGATGACATTCAAATGCTAATAAAAGTGATTAAATAAAAAAGATATATTTGTGGTTGTTTGATTTCTCCCATATGATTCCTTTTGGAATTTCCGCTCACCTGGCCCAATGGACTCCTCAGACACAGCTGTATAAGGTTTTGGGTGATTCCTTCCGATGTGCATCTGGAATACACCAGTTCTACTTTACACTATACGGTTCAGGCAATCTTAACGTCCCAATTTTCTTCTTGTATTCTGAAATTCTCCAATGGGCCGTTCTCTGGCTACACCTGTTGTTTTTTGGTATATTAATGTATGCATTTGACTTATGTATGACTTGATCTGTTGTTAAGGCGTTGCATATGCATACAAGCATTGGCCTTCACGCTAGCTGTGACCCGCACAGGCCCGAACATGGGTAGGGTAGAACATCTGCACTCAATGAGGCTTGGCCAAAAGATGTAGGTCTGTAAAGGCAGTCTTGTTGGAGGAGTAGCTGTTGGTGCAATAACTACATAAAACCACCACTGCCTACTGCCCTAACACACCTGTAGCAAACCATGGTATAGTCACGTCCCTGTGCAGCAGATAGAGTTTTGGTTCAGTCTTACACCATGAGTGAAGACGCAAGTAAGTCAGCTATTAGAAACCTGCTACCTGCATGATCATCTCTTAGTTAAGGACATTGGATTTCATTGCAAATACTACCAGGCCCATCCAGTCTGCCCATTTCCGTATTTGTCACCAGGCCCAAACCTTACGTAGTCTCCAGCTTTACTCTTGCTATGTGAAAAGTACTGCTCCCCTACGCCTGTTCGGTTGTTGGTGCGGTCTCTTGGTATACCATCACTGTGAAGTGATTGCTTTTCTCTTTGTGTAATGATTGGATGTGATATTGCTCTGGCGTGAGCAGATAGCGTTCTCTTCCTTTTGAAATTGCAGCTTGTCCTCCTTAGTTTGAAATGTTTGTTGTGTTTGTCTCCCAGCAAATCTCCGGCCGGCTGAAGTACTCTGCAATTACTGTATCCGTTCTCGCTGCATTGTCGGGGCTTGTTTCAGTACCTGGTCATTGAGACCGCCCTCCTGGCCTCACGGTCTATGTCACAGCCTTACTGTTCACCTCTTGTTGAACTCTTCATAAAAACTCTGAACTCAAAGGGCCTGGACTTTATTCTCCTTCGATGCTGGGATGTGTTCGCTTTTTTTAATTGACAGATTGCAGCAGCTCGATCACTTTTTCATTACCGCGCTCTTTAATGCTGCTTTACGTTTTCATCAGTTTTTGTAAAATATGCTCCGAAATGATTCTGCCTTGTATCGTAAAACACCCACTTCTTGGTTTCAGCGACTGGTGTGCTGACGTGTCACTGAGCCATAATGACTTATCTGCACGGATCCAAGTGGCACGGCAGCGCCGCTCTTTAATAATTTACAGCTGGGATTAACCTTGGCTTTGATGTGTGAATTGGTTGGTACAAACCCGTCTCCCGTGGCATGTAATGCAAATATCTCCAACCCCACTGGAAAGGTAGTGTGCGACCAACTGGTGGGTCTTGAGCCGATGTTTGGTGGCTTGTGAAAGTCCAAGCAATGCGGTCTGTATGTATCTTGTAGCATTTGCTGTGCTTCAAAGACTGAGATCAAAAGTCAAGCTGCACCTTCTGACAAAATGCTGCTTCTGTTTAATAAGAAGATTGATGTTTACAAACTCCTCTCACTTTCCAGTTAGAAAAAGAAAAGTAGAGTGAATTATGTGACCGTCTTGCTGGGGTATATATAGTGTGAAAGGAAAGGCTTAATATGTCGGTTTTTGTGTAACTAACAAGTTGTAATACCTGTAAATTAACTGCACGCTTTCAGCAGTTAGGACACCAAAAATTAAGCACAATGATTTTGTAATTCTTATGGAAACGCATATTTCAATAGAATCCAAACAAATCAAGGCACTTTACTTGGTGATGCACAAATAATACTCACTGAAAAGTGATTTCCCAAAATTATAATTTGTGTGGCATATCATTTTATCAGTAAAAAAATGTAACAGCCATTCAAATTGAAAATGTGCTGCCTCATTTCATTTGGCCCGAACCCTTAAGGGTATATTGGGTTGCTCATTGTACTATATTGCCTCTAAATGACAGCGCAATTACCGCACAATGCTTTAGTTACACAAAAAAATCACCTGCCTCATTTCCACCAAAGCTAGGTGGGCCATGAAATGTTATTGTTGTAAAATTTGGGTCGTGGTTGTAAAACGTTTGGAATGCGCCTTGGTAGAGTATCGGGCCAAGCATGAAGTTACATGCCTACTCTTGATTGCCTGACTATGTAGTCACCTGAGCAGGCGGGCAAGAGTGTCTGCTTTCAACCCCTGTTGTCACCGATTCCAAGGTATAGCCCATCTACCCTACCTCTTTTGCAAGGGTGCCCGTATGGAAGGACGTAAACTCTGTTGCAGACAGTACACACGCACTCACCCTGCAGCTTCATACCGCTGTGTCGTGTAGCAGCATAGGTTTTTCACATGGTTCACAAACTGACTTTTCTCGCCTGTCCAATTACGTTATATAATTACCAATACCTCTAATAAACCAGATTTTAAAAATTGTGTTGCAGTTCGAGGAGGGTTAGTAGCCAAATGCCCAGGAAAACAGCGTGCCACCCCGGTATTGGCATAAAAGCGGGCACAGTGATCGTCCCTCGGTAGTGAATCTTGTCTGTGGAATACAGTTGGGTCAAGCCATATTTTGACCTGCCTTGTGGTTTTGGTGTTCAATCTGTGTGTACCCTCCAGTGACGCGTGTATCATGGTCATGTGTACACATAGATGCCATCATAACCATATAGGTTGCAGATACTAGTGTCTTAGACTTCCTTTTCGGCGTTCAGGCAATCTGAAAATTGAAGTATTGCGAAAACCAAAGCAAGCCACCTTGTTTGTTTTTCTCAGATAAATGTAGTTATTTCTTGTTTGTGCTTCAATCATTTAATAAAACGCTGGCTGTATTTCTGCCAAACCCCCAAAGATGCAGGGGCTTCTTTAGTTTGTGCGCAACTTCCATGGTCCTATCTCAGGTATCTAGCATTAGAAAGTTTAAGGTGAAGCCGCTGGCATGTTATGCATAACCCAAGTTTGCCAGGTCCTTCCTTGCACCTTCTGCGCACAATAAAAGGCCTGAACCCTTCATTACCCCCAGGTCCCTTATGTCCTCGGCCCATTCAGAAACTTATGGAGATAACCATCTTCCAGACAGAAAATAAAAACAAGAGGAATGCTGGGTTATCCCTACTGCCCCTCCCCCCGGGAGTATAAAGGTAGGATCTACCCAGCAGCCCTCCTGTTCTTTTTTTCTGTCTTCGACAGATTGAGTTGCTGGATGCTGTTGGTGATGTTGAGCTGCACCTGCTCCTGCTGGGCTTGGGTGGCGTGCAGGCTCTTCTGGCTCCTCCTGCCCGGCTGCCTGGCTTCGCGGGCAGGGGTGGTGTTTCCTGATGTGTATGCCCCCCGGCCTGCCGGGCTTGCTGGGGGGTATTACTTCTTCGCGGCCGTGGTTCCGGTTTTCCGGCCCTTTGCGGCTGGTGCGCCGCCCCCCGGTTCCTTCCGGGTCGCTGTGCGCGTCTCCCCGAGCCTGGCCGGGTGGGAGACGCGCTGCGCTTGATGGTCGATCCCGGATCCGGCTGTTGGTGTGTGGGGGCCTTGCTGATGCTGCTCGGGCCCCCGCTCCGGGTGAGTCCCGCTTTTGCGGTAAATTTTCTCCCTCTGTCTGTGGCTTTGTTTGACTGTTTGGTAGCTCGACAGGTTGGGCGCCCACGCCAGAGTTCTGTGTACTCTCTGTTGGTTGCAGGTTCGAATCCCGGCGCGGCCCGCCCCTTCTGCCTCCTTGCAGCATCTCGAGGCTGCAGCTGCTGCTGTCGCATGCCTGGGAGCGTGGTGCTCGGTGTCGGGCTGCGTTTCTCTTGCTCCCCCGGTGGGTGCTCGGATGCGGCATGTCTTGTTCCGGAGTGTTCCATGGGGTGCCGGAGCGTGTGGCGTGACTGCCATAGCTGCGGTCTTTGGGGCTGGTGTCCCGAGTTCGTTCCTCGGCATTGGTTCCACTTCCTGTGCTGGTCTCTTTGCCTTTCTAGTTCTGTCCTCTTCGCTGCAGGCCCTGGTCCCGGAGCTGCCTGTGTGTGTGGGCGCTTCGCTGCTTGCTGCCCTGCGCCCCTTCTGCTCGCCTCCTCTTGGTCAATCTTGGGGGGGGTGTGCGACGGGGGCTTGTTTTTGGCCTCTGCTGTTGATGTTGAGTGTCAGCTGGGCCGCTGCTCTGTCCCTTGCTCTCCTGGGCCTGGGTCTGAGAGGGGGGGGTGTGCTGTCTGCCGCAGTGGTGGGGCTGCTCTGTCCCTGACACTCTGCCTATCTTGCTCTTTCGGCTTGGACGGACGACATGGCGGTGGGTGGTCCAGGTTCTAGTCTCAGCGGGGACGCTCTTCCTCCTATGTTTCTGGGCGGACGGCTGCCTCTGCCGTCTTTGGTGCTGCCACCCTTGGTTCGTGCCTCCTATCGTCTCGCCACGCTTCCGAGTGCGGCGCTGGGCTTTGGGTCTCGGTTTCTGGGGTGCTTTCCTGGGCCCGGGTCTGGAGGGGTGTGTGCGCTGCTGCCTGCCGTGGTGGCTGGTTGGGCTGTTCTTTGGCCCCTGTTTTGTTCTGGGTCTGGTGGCTCTGTGGTCCTCTTCCCTTCTGGGTGTGCGGTTTCCTTTGGCCTTCCTGTGCACTTGTTGTGCGGGGGTCTGTGTGAGTAGCTGTGCGGGGTGCTTTCCTTGTTCTCATTGCTGCCTGTTCCGCTGCGGCTGGGTGTGGGTGCCTTTCTCCTTGTTGTGGGCTCCTCACTGCCGTGATGCTGCTCGTCCGCCTCCTGGGTTGCCTTGGCTGGCGCTTCCTTTTGCTGTGTTGGTGGGCGCTTTGCCCTCTGTCGGTCCTCCGGTCCCCTGTGCGGCGTTTGGTTGGCCTCCGCTCTGGCGGTTTTGCGCCTCTGTTTGGTGTCGGGGCTTGCTTGTGGGCTGTGTGCTGCCTTCCCTTTTGGGGTTTCCTGCTGCTGCTGTTTCAGGGGTCCGCGCTACATTCGGCTGGCCCCGGTTCTCCGGTGGTGGGCGTTCTGTGGGTCTGTTCCCTTGGTTCTCTTCTTCGAGGGTTCCCCTGCTCTTGGCGCCTCTGGGGGTGTTTGCCCTTTCTGTTTCTGGCTTGGGTTCCGGTCGCCTCTGTGGTGGCTGGTTCTTTTTGCTGCTCCTGCCTGTGCTTGCTCGTGGGTTCCCTGTGTGGTTGGGGTTACCCTGCCTGCTGGTTTGCGCCTTGCCCTCTGGTGCTCTGGTGCCGGTGTCTCTTCTTTTTTTGCTTCGGCGGCCTGTTTGGGTTGCCTTCTGCTCCGGCTCTCTGCCCCGTCTGGTGGTGGGTCGTTGTTCCTGCTTCTTGGGCCTCTGCGCGGTGGGTCCTGTGGGCTCCCCTCGTTCAGGTTGGCCTGCCGTCCTGTTCTTCCTCGGTGGTCTTGCCTCCTCTGCGGGCTGGCTGTTGTGGCCTCTGCCCTGCTTGGGGATCCTGGTTCTTCCCTTCCGGGTTCCTGGTCCTCACCTTCTTTGCCTTGGCTGCGCCTGGTTCCTCTCGTGGGTGCCGTTGGTTCTTTGGGGTGCTCTCTCCCCTCTGCCTCTGCTTGGGTGGCTTATGCTGCCTTGGGTCCGGCTGTTCTGTTCCTCCCGGCCTGCGCCTGTTGTCGGGCGTGGTGCGTGGTGGGGGCCTGCTTGGTCCTTCTGGTGCTGTGGCCTTCCCTTTGCTGGGTTCTGCTGTTTCCTGGCATCCCCTCCTGTGTCTGCTGTGCTGTCTGCCTGGGGCCTCCTGGCGGCTGCAGGGTCCTGTCATGCCTCCTATTCTCGGGGTTGGTGTGTTGTTCCCACGCTCCGCTGTCTGCTCGGTGGCTTGGCTCTGGCCTGGTGGGTTTCTGCCTGGCCTCCTGGAGCTGCGGGGTACGCTTGGCTTCTTCCTTTGGTTTTCTTCCCTGCCTCTTCTGGTTTTGGTGATGGAGCGGGGTGGCCGTTGTTGTTGCCTATCCTGGGCCTGTGGGTTTTTGGCTCGCTGGATGTCTGCTGGGTCTGCCTCCCGGCCTGCCGGGCTTGCTGGGCGGCATGGCTTCCTCCTGGCCGGTGTTCCGGTTTCTCGGCCCTTTGGAGCGGGGGCGCCACCTCCCCGTTTCTTCCGGGTCGCTATGCGCGTCTCCCCGTTGCTTGGGCGTGTGGGAGGCGCGCTGCGCTGGTTGCTGTGGCCTGCGTTTGCTTCTGCTTGGCTTTCGGCCGTGGCTTTCTGTGGTGGCCTGTTGCCTTGGGCTTCCTCCCTGTTGGCTCCTGTTCTGGGCTGGTCTGCCTTCTGTTTGTGCGTCCTGCTCTGGGTTGCCTGGTTGTGCTCTTTCTGCGGTCCTGGGCTGCCTGGTGGAGTCTCTTCTGGGAGTTTCGTGGGTGGCTTGGCACTTCTTTGCGGGTGCCCTGTCTGCCTGTGGGGTGACTGGTCCCTGTGTCGTGGGGTTCCGGTTGCTTGTGGGTGTGGTGTGTTCCGGTCTGGTTCTTGTTTCTGCCCGTCATGCTGTTGCCTTCTTGTTTTCCCTTCTTGCCTCTTCTGGGGTTCGTTGGGGCTTCGGCGGGGCTGTTGGCTCTCGGGCCTGTGCTCTGTTGGGGTCTTGCCCTCTTTGTCCTTCCCTTGTTTTGGGTTGGTTCTGCGGGTTGCTTTAGCTTCGGCTTTGGCTTCCTGTCTGTATCCTTGGTTGCGGCTTTTCGCCGTGCGGGGTTCGTCCCCTGTGCTTGCCCTGCCTTGGGTCTTGCCGGGCTGTGGGATGTGGTTTGCTTGTGCTTTCCTCCCTGGCTGCGGTTGCTTCTGTGAGGTCCTCTGGGGTGGTTTTGCCTCTGTCTCTCTGGCCTCTGGGTTTCTGCCCCGGCCCTTTGCTTGGGCTGTTTGGGGTCTTTGTGCCTGGCCTTTTTCTGGTTTGGCTTGGCTTGGCTGTGGTTGTTGTGTCCTTCGTGGTTCCCTTGCTGTTGTCTTGGGTCCTCCGGGTCCTTGGCCCGTCCGGTTGCACTCCTGCTTTGGTGTTCAGGTTTGCCTTCTTTGGGCTGTTGATTCCTGCTCCCGTTTCCTCCGCTTTGGCTGGAGTTCTGTTTTGGGGTTCCTGGGGTTCCTTCGGTTCCCTTTCCTCTTTTTCCGGGTCTCTTTGTCCTGGTTGGTTGCCCTTGTTGGTTCTTCCTGCTCGGGTTTCCTGGAGGTGCTGGTTCCCTTTGCCTTGTGTCCTCGTCTTGCGGGACCTGGTGGCTTGGCTTCCTGGGGTTTGCTCTTCGTTCCCTGGTGTCTGGGGTTTCTCTCTTTCCCTGGCCTTGGGCTCGGTCTTGCCTTCCGGGTCGGGTTCTGGTGGGCTTCCGCTGTTCTTCTTTGTTGGGCCTTTGGTTCCTCTGGTCCGCTTGTCTCCTGCCTGTTCTGGCATGGGTTGTCTTCTTCTGCCCGTTTCTGGCTTTTTGGCCTGGTGGCTCTTGGCCTTTCTCTTTGTTTGGCCTATCTTCTGCTGTTGTCCCCTTGCCTGTGGTGGCTTGGGTGTCTGTGCTCTCCCTGTCGCTGGTTGGCTGTCGGGTGTTCCTGCGGTGGGCTGGTTGGCCTCTGTGGTGGCCGGTCTGGTCGTCTGGCTGTGCGCCCTTGCTCTTGTTGGGTGTCTGCTGGTCTGGTGGGGGTCCCTCTTGTCGGGGGCTCTGCCTGGGGTTTCCCCGGTTCTTCCTTTTTCCTTCTGCGGTTGCTGCCTTGGTGTGGTTTCCTGGGTTGGCTTCTGTTGGGTTGGGAAGGCCGGCTTTTCTGCTTTGGTATTTCTCCATAAGTTTCTGAATGGGCCGAGGACATAAGGGACCTGGGGGTAATGCTCTATTACTTACCGGTAATCTTCATTACTCCTGGTCCCGTTGTCCTCGGCCCATTCATACGCCCCTCCCTCCCTCCCGGGCGGCCGGCCTTCCTGTCTGGGCTTGTTTGTACAGGAGGGCTGCTGGGTAGATCCTACCTTTATACTCCCGGGGGGAGGGGCAGTAGGGATAACCCAGCATTCCTCTTGTTTTTATTTTCTGTCTGGAAGATGGTTATCTCCATAAGTTTCTGAATGGGCCGAGGACAACGGGACCAGGAGTAATGAAGATTACCGGTAAGTAATAGAGCATTCATTCCCTCCATCGATGCGGACTGTGACAAGAGTGAAAGGGGATACCCTCCGCCATGTGCAGCACAATTACTTTCCCTCTAACAGGAGTAAGGTTACCATGCAAAGCTATGCATCCATGCTGCCTAAATATGCATATAGAAAAGTAGTTACACTATAAAATATCTGTCATGTTACATACGATCAATCATTAGACACAATTCTAATCCTATTCACCAAAACAGCACGCACATGGCCCGAGCGGTCATTGCTGTGAGCGAGTGAGGAGCTGTACGGCGGAAACACACAGCTTTTAGGACCCGGATCCCCCAGCATTGTCCCACCTCCCTCTTCAAGCATAACGTCCCCCACAGTTAAATCAACCAAAGAGATTTGTGTGGGTTTAAAAAACGGCCATGTTTAATATCAACAATTCATAAACATGACAAGGCAAAACAACTTCATAATTCAAAATCACAATACACTTTTAATATTAACTTTCATGATTGGCAAGATTATTATCCCCCCAGCACCAAGGGGCCTCCTGGCTCGCACCACTCAAAACTGAGTTTTCCACGCAGGTGCACCGCGCCTGCGTCCTTGGGCGGTGGGCCCCCACCTCTGATCCTTGTCCGCCATTACCGGGGCCCACCCCCCGACCACCAGGCTGCCCAGGGACCCAGGAGGCTCGTAATCTGTCGCCCTAGCCTCCCCAGCCGGTGGTCACTTATCCTCGGGCGAGCTTACCGTCTCTCCCCTCAGTGCTGGCCTCGGTAGTCCGCAAGGCGGACTCCCCTCCATTCTGTAAGTCAATGTCCCTGTTCGCAGGTCTTTTTACCGCAACACGCCCCCTCAAAACCCTAAACTATGGGACGGGTGGGTGGGAGTTAACAAAGAACTAGGGTAAGCAACGGGGGGTGGAGCATCTAAGGCGAGGTCAGCCGGTCCCGGTGCAGCAGAGGGAAAAGAGGTCGAGGCCACGGGCACTTGACCCTAAATAGGCCAAAAGTCTCCGCCCCCTGCTGCACCGGATGTGCGTCACTCCCCCTGATCCGGAAGCACTTGACGGCCGGGCGCCCATTGGGCGAACCGACCGCCCCCTACCTTCGTGACCGGGAGGCGGGCCCGGGGGGCCGGGTCCTAAGTGCGCGCTCCTTTAGACTCGCGCTTGGCATAGGACCCGGATCCCCCAGCATTGTCCCACCTCCCTCTTCAAGCATAACGTACCCCACAGTTAAATCAACCAAAGAGATTTGTGTGGGTTTAAAAAACGGCCATGTTTAATATCAACAATTCATAAACATGACAAGGCAAATCAACTTCATAATTCAAAATCACAATACACTTTTAATATTAACTTTCATGATTTGCAAGATTATTATCCCCCCAGCACCAAGGGGCCTCCTGGCTCGCACCACTCAAAACTGAGTTTTCCACGCAGGTGCACCGCGCCTGCGTCCTTGGGCGGTGGGCCCCCACCTCTGATCCTTGTCCGCCATTACCGGGGCCCACCCCCCGACCACCAGGCTGCCCAGGGACCCAGGAGGCTCGTAATCTGTCGCCCTAGCCTCCCCAGCCGGTGGTCACTTATCCTCGGGCGAGCTTACCGTCTCTCCCCTCAGTGCTGGCCTCGGTAGTCGGCAAGGCGGACTCCCCTCCATTCTGTAAGTCAATGTCCCTGTTCGCAGGTCTTTTTACCGCCACAAGGGTGGCCAAGGCCTTCGGGTCTGCCACCCTCCCCACCTGCATTCTGCATGAAAAAAGAGACCACGGGCCCTTGATCTATGTATCCATGCCCAAGCCAGGGCACTGCACTCCATTGTGATGCTACATTGCATCCCCAGAGATCATTCTGTGTGGGATATGACATAGGCGGCCCGTCGCTGAGCGCAACCTTGCCAGCTCCCCGTTAAGCCGCCTCACTGCCAGGTTCAAGGATCTCGCCCGGACTCCGGGGACCAACACTCAGCATGAAATCCTGGCATACCAGGCGATTCTGGCCAATGGGAATTCCCATAACCACGCCGATTCTGTCGGCGACTGCGATCGTTGTGATACCTCACCTTACCGATAACCGGTCAGTGTGAAATGTGACGTGAGCGGCCCCTTACTGAGCACAGCCCCGCCCATTCCTCTTTGAGCCGCCTCACCGATACATTCCAGGCTTTTGGCCGACCTCCCCGACCGTCGGGGAAGAGTGCCCCAGTACTGTACCACCATGGCCGGGCACCCTACTGAACAGGAGAGAAATGGAAAAGTCAGGCATAGTCATGACCACGTTGCAAACCTCATTCCCCAGCCACCCAGACTTGATAGGACGGCAAAACACGCCGACCACCAGTATCCTATTTTCTTGACAGTGTTAGATGGTGAGCCTGCCCTTGCTGTTAAGGCAGCTGCCCTAATTCTAGACAACTCAACTGAGGCCATCGGTTCCTAGCACAAGCTATCTGCTGATTTAAGACTTACACATCCCCTAACATGATCATCTACCGGATGAGTCAGTTCCTTCAATCTACTCGCCATATCTGTGACTGGCGTAGTGAGAGACCCAGACTAGTAACTGGAGAAAAGCTCCACCTAGTTAATCAACAAGGGGATCCACTAACTAATGGGTTGATTAGACGAGTGATCCATTAGCTAGGAATCATTCAGTCTACAGATCAGTGAGCTATTCAGTCTATAGATCAGTGAGCTATCCGCAATACTATACAACTAGCTGTATGCAACCTAACTGATATGCAACTGATCCGCCCTTTCCTAATCACTAGCTGCACTGTAGGTATGTCATACTAGAGGAAGGGTCAAAGTAGTAATGGTAGATCCAATTCTCTGAGTAGTCAGAGTAGTGACCACTAGCTAGAGACTTAGTTGGGCTGGAGGACCCCCATTGATGACCTAAAAAACCTGATTGCTGGGCTAGCGGTATGCTAGCTTCGGGTTAGTTCAACCTGGTGTCAGGAAGGCAGGATTTCCTGAACTAGTACAAAGGCCAAGGGTTCTCAAACAAAGCACGGGCTAGGAGCCCTGACGTGTCTGATCTGAAGTATGCGACTTACGCATTCTGGGAGCTCCATCTCCCTTTAATATAGGGGGTTCCCGATACCGGCACTGATTAAACAGTTTGTAGCCACCTTGTAATAGTGTGGCTGTGTGTAATTGTCAGACACGTTGGATAATGAATAGGGCTCCGCCCTTGACACACCCCCTGCCACAGATTATGTGCCGTTGTAGCTTAACAGTGGCTAATTGTGTCCTGAAGGGGACCCCTTGCTAAACAAGTTCCCCGAACCAGGACACACATGCCTGAGGCGTTGGTCCACACTCTAGCTCTGATCTTCACTAGAAGGTCACCCATGGTTGCTTATAACTGTGGAATGCCAGCCCTTGGTAAGACCACGTGGCTTAAGTGGCAGAGAGTTCGTAGATAAACTGCATTATCAATCCGCTCTGACCCTTCCCTACCCCACGGGATACCAAACCGCGTCTTTGGAGGTACAAAAATCTGGCCCCGCGGACTGTCCTAGGCAGGAAGCAGCAAGCACCCCGGCCTGCCAAGGTAATGACGAGCACCCACACACTTTATCGCTACGGGGCTCTCCCTGTTCTAATGCACATTTCGCACCCAGGCCGGCTTAGTATTAGGGCAGATGTGAGTATGGCAACAACCGGCTGTCCTGTCAACTGAATAATATCCGAAAAGGTCTCTCATACATTTGTTGTAGCACCCGCTATGTTCCCCGAAACCAGGGGAAGTTTAAGTGATTAGCCCAGACGCACCAATGTTACGCCTCGTGCTCGAGATTTGGGCCCATGTAACCAGGCCGGGTTCGCAGCCAATAACACTCCGAGGCCACTCTGATGCTAGAATGAACACCGTTCGGATATCAATAAAATAGCATAAAATAATCATGGCTTACCATAGGCAGGTAAAATTGAGTTCAGTCTTAAAACATCATCAAACCGTATGCAGAATGTTAACTGTCCATCCGCGCCGACACAGTTACGCCTAGCGATATTCAGAAGGTGCGACCTGTCGGCCCCCGGCATAGGACGCTTCTGCACTCGTGAAAGACAGGGACTCGGCATGCTCCATGACCGCATGCGTAAGGCCCCCATCACACCCCTAGCACGTGAACGTGCAACCCTGGAATGAGTAATGCAGCATACGGTGCCAATAAGCCCAGACCTGAGAACTGCGCCAGTTGCTCCCCAAACCCTAGTGGGCCCTGCGACGAGGCCACTGTGACCAGTAAATACCCTGTCAACATCACTCGTACTGGGAAGAAAAAACAGACTACCGCCAATTACCGTGAACAATACAGGTCACGCCTATCCATAAGCACCCTAATACTAGTATCGCCTTCAGCAACCAACTGTGATACTACTGGCGGTACTGAGCATTAAATACTGCAGGCAATGAGCCGAAACCAGTATGGAACCTGCCCTCTCCCCCGCGCACTAACTATAGTGCAAACACTGCTAGCACCCAACACTAACTAAAGTGGAAACACTGTTAACACCCAGTTATCACACAGTGCTAATGCGGTTACTGGTCATACTGATACCACTCGATCCGAGCAGTATCCACGTTACTAATGCAGTCTGCTCTACAGAGCAACAACAACGCGAACACTCTTAGCCCTGAGCAGTAAAAATACCACTCTTTCACCAAGTCTGTCGGGTCAGCCCATCCACCCTCAGTCAACACACACACTGATCACATTGCTAGCGCCGAGCAGAAGACGTAACCAGCGTCGAGAGAGAGCGGAGAGATAGCGCTACGGACGGGCAGAGATGGCGCTACCGGAACTCAGGGGGATTACCCTGCCTCCCCTGGTAGTACACGTGCAGCCACTCCAGGCAGCCCTCCAGCTATATACCGCGCGCCCAGCCTATGAAACCTGTTTTCAGTTTAAAAACCAGTAACATAAATTAAACCGCAAGGTAACTCCTTAGGGCATGGTTAGGATCTGGCAATATTGGCACACAACCCGACTTTTGCTTATTGGACTTAACAGCAAACCATTTACCAACACATTCACAGCTCACTTTGTGCAGAGTTATCGCTGCGGTCATCTATAGCGCGCGAGTGGTGTGAAGAATTGTACATGCTATAGTGTCGACACCAAACCTTTGTGGCCCAGACACCCGCACCCACTCCACATATGGCCACCCACGCACAACAGGCAATGCAGTCGGACCACCGATGGACCAATAGGCGGAGCACACCCGCCGGGGATCGAAACGAATGGGCTACACCCACTGCAAAACACCCGTGAGGCGAAACCACCGTCACCGTAAACGTAAATCGAACTGTAGGCAGAGAGAGAGCACTACAGACAGACCAACAGCAGACAGGGAGATAGCTCTACAGCCAAACAGTAGGCAGGCCACTATCAGTAGAGGCAGAATTGTACAGAGAGAGATCGAACTACAGATAGTCGGAACTTTAGTGGAGAGATAGCGCTACGGACAGGCAGAGATGGCGCTACAGGAGCTCAGGGGGATTAACACTCACCGACGAAATCTGTGTGCGAAGCACCGACTACCACACCCCGGCCCGCACGTTCGGCACCAACACCCATCCCCTTGAGGTAGGCAAAACCCACTCCAATTGGGCACCGGCGAGCACACAACACTTGTATACCAGGAGCCCTGGCAATGGCCACCTGCCCCCAACGCACATTCTTGTAAACGATACAATAATAGCGGCGCTAGGCGCCTTTCCCGTGGTGCAAATATTTGTTGTCGCAATGCATGACGGGAAACGCGGCCTCGCTTCCTTTTGTCTTTCTACAAATACTTAAATTCTTGTATCGGTGTAATTTCTCACAGAAGGAAACGAGTACCCAGGTAAATACAGCCATGCCTCGGCGCTATTCTCATCAGGCCGCCGGCCACACAGGAGTTAAGGGCGCTGATGTAATGACAATGCAAGAACTAAAACCGCCGCATGTGTATGGGCAACTCCTGGACACACACAACAGAATGAACATCTCGTCATTTCCCATTTCAAAAGTGGGAATAATTATCCCGCAGGATCGCTCCACAGCACTCATTAAGAAATATTCCTTACGTCGACCTGTGCACTGGTGTAGGTAGGGGACAGACGGCTCGACCACTGCCTCGACCCCTGTTACGATCCCCCGGCTCACGTCGATACAAAAGGTGAACAGCACGCCCGGGGGGGCCCCACGCCAGCAGCCGCAAACCACCCGATCCGGACAACCAGCAGTCCGCCACTCTTACTTTGCATTCACGGCTGCCCCTAGGCCCCCCCAAGCGCACCTCCCACCTCACCTGGCGAGATATATGCCTCCAGATGCCGAGGCCGGATCCGGCCCGCTCTCGTCGATGCCATCATCCACGAGGACCTGAGACACATCTGTGCTGAATCCCGAAAGTGCAAGACCGCCGACCCACGCGAGGCGATAAAAGTTAATAAAGTACTAAGGGGAACTAGTTAACAAAGAACTAGGGTAAGCAACGGGGGGTGGAGCATCTAAGGCGAGGTCAGCCGGTCCCGGTGCAGCAGAGGGAAAAGAGGTCGAGGCCACGGGCACTTGACCCTAAATAGGCCAAAGGTCTCCGCCCCCTGCTGCACCGGATGTGCGTCACTCCCCCTGATCCGGAAGCACTTGACGGCCGGGCGCCCATTGGGCGAACCGACCGCCCCCTACCTTCGTGACCGGGAGGCGGGCCCGGGGGGCCGGGTCCCAAGTGCGCGCTCCTTTAGACTCGCGCTTGGCAAATGGGTCACCTCAGCAGCTCTGTGAAGAGTGCTACTGATGCGCTGAAGGGCTTTGCTTCAGAGCCCTACTGCTCCGCCGCCAGTCTTGAATCGTGGGGATTCCGTGGCCTTCGTGGAACCTTCTTTGAGAGAAGAGAGGGCAGCACGCGGCAGGTAACTGCATTAGGAGGACACAGTGATGCTAAACTTTCTAATGACCTAAGAACTCCAGTGTACACCTGACACTCCATTTGGCACATTGCAATAATACTTCTTCAAGCGTGAAAGAGGAGGCCCCCTACTATTTAGGTGAGGTTCCGTAAGGTAGGGAAAAATAGATCAATGTAGAAATTGAAGGCAACCATTCATATAATGATAATTAACAATAATGTATAAACAATAATGAATGGAAAGAACT
This sequence comes from Lissotriton helveticus, assembly GCF_964261635.1. Taxonomy (NCBI): domain Eukaryota; kingdom Metazoa; phylum Chordata; class Amphibia; order Caudata; family Salamandridae; genus Lissotriton; species Lissotriton helveticus. Next base: position 1,381,653,048 of record NC_136059.1, read on the forward strand.
AAGGCAACAACAACTATTTATGAAAAGAACAAAATATCATTTATTTTAATTCTTGACAATTGGACGGTCTATAGTATACATACACTCACTTTCATGTCCATGCACATCGCATTTTCTGTATCTACCCATAGACCGGTTATTCTGCTTACATGTTAGTGGTATACATATGAGAGAGCGCAAACTGATATAAATGTATGAGTACATCACACTTACCTATAGTAAGCACAAGTCATGATGAGAAATGCCATGAGTGCTAATAGTATCTGAAATTATATTCTAAATGTATAGCTAATATAGAGATTTAAGTAGAAGTGGAACTAATACAGAAATGTGTGACATTATATGATTTTATTAGACGTGATTATTTTGAATCTGTGTCGTGTAGCTGTTAACATATAAGATGGTCTGTGGTAAAACGCAGAACGTGGTAGGCCTCAGGGCCAGAGTTGGAGCTAAAAGGGAAGGTGTTTCTTTTCACGACACAGATTGTTTAACGTTTTTGGTCATTGCATTAATGGACCGTGATTTAGAGTAATGTTTTCTAAATAATAGAATAAGAGTTTTAACATGCTTTAATTAAATGAAGAAATAGAATGCTATAATCATAATGTGAAATATTGTAGGCCTGAAATGTTTTAGCAGTGATTTACACGTACATGTCTGGGCTGAGAAATGTTGCAAGCCTTTTTAGAAGTCTATGAGAGTTGGGTTCTTGGCGGCAGATATCTGTCTGCAACAGGAAAGGGGGGATCCAATTATAAGTGAATGAATAGAGGTCTGTTCAGTAGACGGCCCAGACATGGAGGAGGGTTCTGGAATGTTTAAGGGGTATCAGCGGGCCGGAGAAGAGACTGAGAAGCAAGGTCAACTCTAACGTCTGAGGCCCAATACAAAGCATCATGGAAAAAGCCTGAAGTTGCACCACGTGAGAGGCGTTTCGCAAGGGGCGTCTCAAATGTTGTTGACTGTTTTGTATTAGGGACAGCACCCCTGGGTGGAGTTAGAGCAGAGACCTGAGGACCCTTTAGAGAGCGGATGGGTAGGCAGTGAGGGGTCATGACTGGAGAACTTTAGGTTTTCACCAAGAGACTTAGAGTGGGTGACTTCCCTTGGGGGTCATTCATTGCTGACACCTTTGTTAGGTTGGGATTTGGTTAAGTAGGGATACCATCTAGAACAGGGTAGGGACGCCTAACCTGTGTTTGTTTTCCTCCAACCTAAATGAAGGAGAGATATGCGTCTATGCTGATAGCTTTGCTATTTTTAGAACTTGTGTTAGTGATTTCTGTTGCTCGTCTGAGGGCTTTCCGAGAGCACATGTATGTAATTGGACCTGTGTACCTCGTGAATCTCATTCTGAGATGCTTGTATTTGCAGCTCATTATATCTTTACAATAAACTTTTGAAACCTAGAAGTTGTCCGTGATCTTTGAGAGTAGAGTCCTTTCTTGGGTGAACTAATTTGCAGATAGGTGTACTGTTTCCTTCCAAGACAGGCAATAAAGGTTCAGTCGACCAGATCGAGGTTTGGATCAATAGATATAAGGTATCGATCAAAATCTCGCCCTTTCAGTTGGTAGCTATAGAGGATGGTTGCCTTCTTGAGGACGGTGACCTAGGCCAGGTTAGCTTACCCCAAGGCCCCTAGAAGTCGATGATCGGAAGAACAGCCCGCAGATGAAGATCCGGATGACGTGAGACAGAAAAAGCAGCAGTATCAGAGAGAGTGAGTATAAAGGGTTATGCGTGTTAGATTGCGGTGTTTTGTATTGTATCTATGTTGTAATGTCTGGCGGAGTTGAATGTCTGTAGAGTGACTGTGGAACAGGTTGTGAGCGCGCGCAACCGGTGGAAATCTTAAGTTCAAAGAGAGCTTAAGTGGTTCGGGTGTATCGGACACCCAGAGTAATTGTCAACTAGTGTGAAGGGGGTCATGAGGTACCATTGATCACCCGAGAGACCGAGATAGGGGGAACGTAAGAGTGAGTGCGTGAGTAACGGACGCTGGTCGGAAGTTACTGTGTGTGTAAGTAACCTATCAGAAAGACGATAGACATCTCGTCAGTTGTGTTGACAATTACAGATAGACTGTGGACGTACAGTCGAGAGAAGTGACCGCTTGGTCGGAAGTAGTCATTTTTCAGTGTATGAATGGGACGCATGCATAACCGGGAGACGAGTTGAGAAAGGAGGGGTGCTGCTGCGAAGCGGAGAAAAGAGACGTCAGGTGGTGTCGCGCAGCGATTGGCTGACAGGAGAAAGACCGCGCTGTGATAGGCCAGCTAGCGAACACGTCATACAGGGTCGCGACGTGATTGGCCAACAGGAGAAAGACCGCGCTGTGATAGGCCAAGCTAGCAAAGCCGCGACAGGATCGGTGGATTGTCATCAGGAAGTAAACAGAGTAGCGAGGCTGGATTTTGTGCGCATAATTATGAAGTGTTTTAAATGGTTGAAAGCACTGTTTAAGAAAGAGAGGCGAGGATCGTATGAAGGGGAAGAAGCCCCGCCGGAGGGTACGCCAGCTCGTTATATGGCAGTAAATGTTGGGTTGCATACGATCCTTTGGATATCAGAGTGGAGTAAGATTACTGAAGGAAATGAGGAACTGACGTTCCCGAAGTACGGGACGTTCAGATTAGAGGTGTTACATCGATTGAAATCAGTCATGACCTCAAAGAGACCCTTGCCTAGACCAACCCAGTTTGAAGCCCTTGAAGCATGGCTTAGGGCAGCGCATGAAAGGAATATGAACAGACGACAAGAAAGGGTGAAACGCTCGGTAAGGGCAGTACAGGATGCCAGGTGGGATGCGGATGCTAAAAGATGGAGAGTGCATAATTTGGAAATAAATAAACTGTACCCAGTGTTAGAGGCGCCAGTAAATAAAAGCCCCCTAGAAGAAGATGATGAGAGCGAAACAGAGGACAGCCTGATAAACAGATTACTGACAGACAGGCCACCCCCGTATAATAGAGCAGGGGGAGAGGTCGAGAATACAGAAGGAGAAAAGGGGGGCAATGCAGGAGAGCATAGACCGCTTCCCAGTTCAGAGTGGGATCCTGAGCCAAAGAAAGAGTTGCTCCAGCCTAGTCAGGTGCAACAGGTGGTCGGTAGGTTTGTGGTACAAAGAGCGCCGGAAACGGAAAGCGCCACATCCTACCCATTGCCAGATGCACTACAGGTACCTGTTACCATAGGTCCTATAATATCGATATATGACCAAGAGAGAGCAAAAGGGGAAGAACGGAAGCGGAAAGACAGAGAAAGAGCAGAGCAGGCAAGGAGGAACGATACCACTAATTCCCCAAGTCAGATGCCGATACCCAGAGAGTGGAGCACCCCGATGCACACAGCAGGGGACCCAGGAGGAGATCCTGGGGGCCCCAGATGGCCAATGGATTTGAGGGGATCTGGACGAAAGTCCTTTCAAGAACTAAATGAGTACATGAAGCAGTGGGATGAGGCAGTGAAGGCTCAAAAGTGCATCAATGCTGCAGAAGCAGAAAGGGAAAGTCAGGACAGCAGAGCACGAACTCACTGCGGGGCTGGGGAGAGTAGCCCGGAGTGGGACTGTAGAGGGAGTAGGGGAGTCACCCATTGGGCCCGAAATGGAGGTAGAACAGACCTGGAAAACGGGGGCCCCGGGAATGGAGGGGTGGCGTGCCCAATACTCAGTGAAGGGGAGAGGAGAGCGCAAGAGTACAGGAACAGCTTTAAGTGTCCACACTGTGTGCCTGGCACCAGAGAACAGAATGGGAGTTGTGAGAGGTCGCACCATAGTCCCTGTGATGACAGAAATGAGCGCAGCCCAGGGAATATGGGGAACCAGGAAGGATCGTATCGGATACTGAGCGATACGAGGCAAAGGGAGTGTAGCGACCAGAGGGAAAATAACAGAGAGATGTGCGGTGAGAGGAGAGAAGAAGACGAGAGTAGGCAGAGAGAGAGTAGGGATAAAAGGCCCGTGTTCCATCACCTTCCAAGATTGGATGGCCGAGCATGGGACCTGGAGAGATGGGAGCAAGGGAGGCCACCCATTAATTCTCCTGAGCCCAAACGCAGAGCTCGAAGTTGGGATGGTAGGGAGACCAGGGAGCCCCCTTCAAAAGACATATTGCGAGCTGAGATAAAAGCCAAGAGACTTGATGTCTCCAGCTTAAGGTCAGATCTGGATGACATGGTAGATGGTACCCTGCCTTTAGAAAGAATGGAAATGTATGAACAGGATGAAATACTGTATATGGCAAAGGACATCACACGAAAGGCGAGAGCAGTCCATGAGAAGTTAGTCGAACTAGCAGGCAAATATATGGTGGACTTGTCAAGAACCAAAGCATTACAGGGTAACCACAGGCTACATTACTCAGATCGAGATCTAGATGAGAGGAGAACGATTGGGCTGAAAACACACATAAGGGAATTGATTACTGGAATAAGGACATGGAGGGCACTAGATAAATGGGAAGAGAGGTGGTCCAAGAAAGGGACCGGCAGAAGAAGCATGATTGGTATAACACCAGGACAGCAGGGAATAGAAGCTTACCCTTTGCGTGAAGTTGCCAATGGAAGCTATGTACATGTCCCTTGGAGTAGGGGAGATTTAGCTGCTTTTACCACATCTTTCCCCAAGTTACGAGAGAGCCCCGTGGAGTGGTACAAGCAAGTCGAGAGGTTTGTAAAGATCTCAAAAGTCCTATGGATAGATCTGAACACGCTGTTTGACATTGTAGTACCAGGAGATCTGTGGACAGCATGCAAGGTTAGCGCTGAGTGGCCCACAACGGAACCAGAGAGAGATGCTAGGACTAATGGGCCGTCCGAGATCGTGATGGCAAAATTCGAGAGAGTGATGACTTGGCTGAAAGAGAAGGTGCCAATGCAAGACATAGATTGGGTCAGAATAGACAGAACGAGACAAGAACCCAAAGAGACAGTCCATGAATATTACGAGAGATTGCTGAAGGCGTTTAAACAGTATAGCGGCTTGGATGTAATGGATCCAAAGGACATAGGGCAATTCGTGTCCAAGTTCGTCCTGGGACTGAGACCGGATATTAGTTTAATGATTCAGCAACACTCGATTTGTTGGCAAAGTAGACCCCTAGATGAAATACTGAGATATGCCAGGTACTGCTGCGATGAGGTAGACTCCAAGGCTAAGAAACTAAAAGAGAAGCTGATGGTGGTACAATTGCAGGCAGCAGGAAAAGGGGGACCGCAACAACAGCAGCAAGGGACAGGTACAGGAGGTAAGAAGCAGTACAGTCAGAACAAGGGTAATGAGGAGAGTACTACCTTCAGACCCAGAGTAGACATAGCTACCTTGAAGAAAACGACTAGGTGCCACCAGTGCAACGAGTTGGGGCATTGGAAACGCGAGTGCCCTTACAATGTAGAGATCGGAGAGCAAGAGATAGAGGAGGAAGAGGTCCAGAGCGCACCTATGAGAGGGGCGACGCCATACCAAGGAAAGGTGCTCAAAGGGGGGGGGGCTCCTCCCCGAGCCCAGTTCCCGCAACCTCCTCGAGTAGGGAGTATGGGTAAGACCTATAGACAAATGCCCCTGTTTGTGGAAGGTGAAGAGTGCTATTATGTGGACCCATTAACCGGACAGAGAGTGGAAAGAGAAGACTGCACCCTTGGGGCAGCCTTAGAGGTAGATCAGAGGGGACCCTATGTTGAAGCAGAAGTAGCAGGGTGCCCTACGACATTTCTGGTGGACACAGGAGCCACTAGATCCACGATCAGATCAGCTGCAGTTCCAGACCTGCCCATGTCTGGAGAGACCATACAGGTGGTAGGGGTCGCAAACAGGAGAATAACCAGCCAATTGACAGAACCGGTACAGGTGAAAATAGGGAAGTACAGCGATGAGCACCAATTTGTGGTTTGCGATTCAAGCCCTGTGTGTCTGCTAGGAAGAGACCTGTTGTGCAAATTGAATTGTACTATATATTGTACACCCCAGGGAGTGGAGGTATTGACTAATGATGATGATGCAGATTTCAAAGTTGCAAACTCAAGAATATGTGTGGAGCTGTACCCTACTTTGACAGTGGACGAGCTTCCCTGGGATTTGAGAGAGACAGTGGCATCAGAGGTATGGGATTTCACTGGGGAAGAGATTGGATTGGTCAAAGGGGTGGACCCAGTGAAAATTGTAGTGAAACCGCATGCTGAGTTCCCAAGAACACCCCAGTATAAATTGACTCCAGAAACGATTGCAGGCATAAAACCCGTGATCGAGTCCATGATTAAACAGGGAATACTGAAAGAAATCGTGGGTAGTCCATGTAACTCCCCGATTATGGGTCTGCAGAAACCAAATGGGAAATTCCGGATAGTGCAGGACCTTCGAAAGATTAATAACATAGTCGTTTCATGTTGTCCAGTGGTACCGAATCCATCAGTGATACTGTTTCAGATTCCATTCCAAGCTGAGTGGTTCACTGTGATAGATCTTTGTCAGGCTTTCTTTTCGATCCCTTTGGACGAAGATAGCCATTTTCTTTTCGCATTTAAGCTGGAAAATCGCGTCCTAACATGGTGTCGTATCCCTCAGGGGTATACAGAGAGTCCATCGATCTTTAACCAGCTTCTGAAGAAAAATCTCGAAAGTCTAGTGCTGCCCCAGAAGTCAGTTCTGGTCCAGTACATAGACGACCTCCTTGTGGCGTCAGAAACAGAAGAAGCTTGCAGGGAAGATTCCATTGCTTTGTTAAATCACCTAGCTGCCAATGGGCACAAGGTGTCCCCGGGAAAATTGCAGTACTGCCTGACAGAAGTGCAGTACTTGGGACACAGAATTGAGAAAGGCAAACGAAAGGTGTCACCAGACAGGATAGAGGCGATCATGAAAATGAACGCGCCTCAGACACAGAGAGAGGTCAGGATGTTCCTAGGGATGGTGGGTTATTGCCGACAGTGGATCGTGAACTTTTCACTGAAAGCAAAGCCCTTGCAAAAACTGACGCACAAAGAGGTGAGTGATCCGGTACCATGGGACAAAGACTGTTTGATGGCATTCTTACAGCTGAGAGAGGACCTGTGTCGTGCTCCGGCATTGGGAATGCCTGATTACAATAAACAATTCTTTCTTTACTGTTGTGAGAGAGAAGGTTGTGCGTTGTCTGTGTTGGTCCAAATCCATGGGAATGCCCGTAGACCAGTTGCTTATTTCTCGGCTACTTTAGACCCAGTAGCCGCAGCGTTGCCCGGATGTCTCAAATCCGTTGCTGCAACGGGTGTCAGCATTGAGAGATGTGAAAATATCGTTATGGGGCACCCGTTAGAGGTGTGCGTGCCACATTCTGTTGAACTGTTGATGACCAGGACCAAAACACAGCATCTGACCAATAGCAGGCTCACGCGCTATGAGCAAGTTATTCTTGCTGCAGAGAACGTGACCCTCAAGAGATGCTCTGTTTTGAACCCTGCTACCTTAATGCCACTTCCAAATGATATTGATGATGATGATGAATATACAGACCATGACTGTCTCGATGTGACTGAACTATGCACCAAACCCAGACCCGACATCGTAGATGAGCCACTGACGGACCCAGATGAAGTTTTCTTTGTCGATGGCTCATGTGTAAGAGACGAAGTTGGGCAGTTGAGAGCAGCTTATGCTGTTTGTACAATTGAAGGAGTTGTGGAAGCTGGGTGCCTGGAAGGAGTACACTCCGCTCAGGTAGCCGAGATTATTGCCCTAACACGTGCTTGCTTAGCAGGCAATCAAATTCGAGTCACCATCTACACCGACAGCCAATACGGGTTTGGGGTAGTTCATGATTACGGGCAGTTATGGTCTCAAAGAGGGTTCATGACTTCTTCAGGCTCTCCCATTCGCAATGGAGAGTTTGTGCGCTTGTTGTTAGAAGCATTGCAATGTCCAGCAAGTATCGCAGTTGTAAAGTGCATCGCACATACCAAAAATGAGGACTTTGTTTCGAAAGGCAATAGATATGCTGATGAAGTTGCGCGGTATTGCGCAGAACAAGGTTACTCTTTCACAGAGGTGGATGTGGGTGGAATAAATGTGAGAACTGAATTAGCCATGATACTGGAAACTGTTGATACTTGGGATGAATTGTCAACCATGCAAGAAAATGCTCCTGATTCAGAAAAGGAAACATGGGTAAAGGCAGGATGTGTAGTGGGTGAGACTCATTTTTGGGTCTCAGCAGACGGCAGAGCAGTGTTGCCCAATGAGATGGTGAGTCCAATGGCTAGACTCATACATGGTCCCGTACACTTAGGGAGAGATGCTATGCTGAGAGTGTTTAGACAGACTTGGTACAATCCTAAGTTTAGAATAGCAGCAGAAGCAGTGTGCCAGCGTTGTGTGACCTGCCAGCAGCTGAATGTAGGGAAAAGAACACCAGTTGCACTAAGTCACATAGGAAGGTCTGGAGGTCCATTCAACAGAATGCAGATAGATTTCATTGAAATGCCAAGATGCAACCGCCTCCGCTATGTCTTGGTGGTTGTTTGTGTGTTCTCCAGATGGGTTGAGGCATACCCTACACGTAGGTGCGACACCCTCACAGTGGCTAAGTTACTGCTTAGAGAACTTATCCCTCGGTTCGGGGTGCCGGCCTTTTTGGAATCAGATAGGGGAACACATTTTAACAGCGAGCTTGTGAAGATGATTTGTGTTGCACTGAATATCGACCAAAAGCTCCATTGCAGTTACCGACCAGAAGCCTCAGGAATTGTGGAACAAATTAATGGCACGATCAAGTCCAGAATAGCGAAAGTTTGCTCCTCAACGACCCTGAATTGGCCTGACGCCCTGCCATTAGTACTCATGAGCCTTCGTAGTACCCCAGACAGAAGAACAGGGTTGTCACCACATGAGGTGTTAATGGGGAGAGCAATGAGACTGCCATCTATTCCAGCTACTGCACTGTTAAATATCACAGATGATATGATCCTGGACTATTGTAAGGGGCTGTCTGACGCCATGCGTTCTGTGTCCCTTCAGGTGCAGGCTGCAGAGGTTCCAGCGTGCCAGGGCCCTTGCCATGACCTGTATCCTGGGGACTGGGTCCTGGTGAAGAAACATGTGAGAAGAAGCTGCTTGGATATTCGTTGGCGTGGGCCCTACCAGGTCATTCTGATCACAAGTACAGCTGTAAAGGTGGGAGGCCTGCCCAACTGGATACACGCGTCGCATACGAAAAGGGTTCCAGCACCTCTGGAAACAGCTCCTCTCTCGGATGGACGTCCAGCTGAGGACCAAGAAGCCATAGAGGGGGCTAGCCAAGCTGTAGAGGTGCCAGTGGAAGCAGGGAACGAGTCTGACCAAGCTGAGGACGGTCAGTACAACAGCGAAACAGAAGACGCTACAGAAGGAGAAGACAGCTGGGAGTACGAGTCTGACCCTGACAGGTCTGAAAGAGAGCGAGAACAGACCAGAAGGAGAAGGAGTAGAAGGGCACGTGGAGAAGCAAATTGGCCGCAAAGAAGAAGTTCTAGCCTGAGGTCAACTCCAGAAGCAACCCTTCCTCCGATATCAGAAGACTCAGACCCAGAAGAAGGTGCTCAGGGCGCTGAAGCACCAGACCGAAGAAGGTCAAGAAGAGTGCGTGTGCCTAACAGAAGATACTCCACACCTGAGTGGACATATCTGGCGACAAATGTCTGTGAAACCGGAGACAGGGAGGATCCGAGCGGTGGTGGTGTCCAGTTCTGAGCCCATTATCACCGTGGAAATACAACTGTTGGTACCCGGTGTCGAACAAGAAGGGTCACTAACATTCGTGCTCCCCAGACCTCCCCGCCTCAGCAAGTTAAAACACATGTTTCTTACAGAATTGAAATTCCCCGACTTTGGTACCACGATAACAGCACATGAAGAGCATACTCTTCGCATGGAAATATTGAACTATGCTATTGAAGCTGCAACCACAAGTCTAATAGTCGATTGTTAAAGGACTTTGTAAATAAAGTAAGCAGAAGAAAAGAAGATTACCTAGCGCCCAGGAAGCAGAGAATTTTAGGGAACCCCTTGAGTGGATGGAGAAGGGCTAGGGTTGTCTTTTTGAACTGTGAAAGGACTTTTTGCGAAAAAGGCTGTCAGCCTCCAGCTGTGTGGATTCTAAAGACAAAAAAAAAGGATTGAAAGAGACTGTAAAGGAACGAGAGGAAAAGAACTTTTTTTGCAAAGAGAAAGGGAAAGCTAGATTGTCTGACGAAATGGAGGCCGGCACCCCGAACCGCAGAGCTAAATGTATAATAGGTACACTAATAGTAGGAGTGATAATATTAATAGCTTTAGTGGTAACAATTTCTTATGTAAAGGGACATGAGGAAGAGGTAAAGGTAACTGATGCGAATTCTGTAGTAACACTTACACCCACTGTTGCAGGTGAGAAAAGGGAAAACACTCAAGAGAAAGCGTTATTGGCTGCAGAAGCCCGCAGGTTACATGTAGACGAGTCCCAAGGAGACTTTAGGTCAAATGCTTATGCTAAACTTTTGTATGAATACGTGGATGCCATGGAGGTTAAGGATTGCTACGTCTGCATGCAGTTGCCTGCGTCTGTAGATGAAGGAATTCGATATCATCACCTCCCTCTGACATATGGCATTACATGTAGCTTATTGCTTAGTATATTTTATGAGAGAGATAGTTTTGAATACTATTTCTCCAATTATGATTCTGTGTTGCCAGAAGTCCCGAATTATAAGCAGATGAATAAATGGGATTACTGGAAGAGTGAAGACAGATTGGCCAAGTTCTTCATTCCTTGGATTACCTTAGATACTTCACATGCCCGTAGAAATAATCTGACATGCAAGGTGTCAGAAGTCGAGAAAAAGTTCATAGGGCAGGTGGATGATCGTTACAGGAGACAAAAGATTTTGAAAAAATCAGGACAAGGGAAATTAGATTGGACCGAGGAAGAGAAGTCACACAAGAGAAAGGGTAGTAGTGGTCCAATAGCTTTAGATAAAGCGCAGAGAGGAAAGTTATGTCTTCACCGAGCCAAAACGTATTATGAAAATGTATACGTGGGTGACGTTGACTGTGAACATGCTTTTAATTTAGAGTACTACACTAAGGATTTCCTGAAGGGAATGCAAGTGATTCCAAATGTGTATTTTGTATGTGGAAGAAATGCTTACGTGAGACTACCTGACAACTGGTATGGATCATGTTACTTGGCAATTGTCTTCCCCAAAATATATCATGCACAAGACTTATTGATCATTGAGGGCCAGACATCATCGAGGGGAAGGAGAGATTTAGGCGATGCAGAAATGGTTGGAGATGTCTTTGGAGCTATGTTCCCTCTTTTGGGAATAATCCTTAATGATGTTAAAATTAGACGACTGGCAACAGTTGTCGACAGGTTGTCTGCCAGCACTGCTCAGTCCTTAATGCTGGTAGAAGGAGAGATGCAATCGATAAGGGCTATGGTTCTTCAAAATCGGCTTGCATTAGATGTCTTATTAGCAAAAGAGGGCGGAGTCTGTAAGGCTTTGAAGGTTCAGGAATGTTGCACTTACATTCCAGACCTTTCAAAACCCCTTGAGAAAGTTATTAAGAACATAACTAATATACACAAAGAGATCGAAGACTTGAGTAGAGAAAATGTCTGGGAAAAGGTGGGCCACGGAATGAGTACAGTTGGAGGGTGGTTTTCCACCTTAGGCAAAAGCTTTATTTGGTATATCCTAAAGCCTATCATCATAATATTGATCTGTGGGATAATATTGTGGGGATTGGTGAGGGTATTCAAATGGTACAGAGCAAGAAGGTCAGAAAGGGCCCAAAGAGAACAGTTGCAGAGATTGGCTGCCATACAAGATAATCAGTACAGGAGCCTGAGAGCTCTGGAAGCACAGAGAATGCCAGCAATAACTGCAGTTTAAATGTTAGTGATGACCCCGAGAGGTCATCAAAGGGGGGAACTGAGAGAGCGCAAACTGATATAAATGTATGAGTACATCACACTTACCTATAGTAAGCACAAGTCATGATGAGAAATGCCATGAGTGCTAATAGTATCTGAAATTATATTCTAAATGTATAGCTAATATAGAGATTTAAGTAGAAGTGGAACTAATACAGAAATGTGTGACATTATATGATTTTATTAGACGTGATTATTTTGAATCTGTGTCGTGTAGCTGTTAACATATAAGATGGTCTGTGGTAAAACGCAGAACGTGGTAGGCCTCAGGGCCAGAGTTGGAGCTAAAAGGGAAGGTGTTTCTTTTCACGACACAGATTGTTTAACGTTTTTGGTCATTGCATTAATGGACCGTGATTTAGAGTAATGTTTTCTAAATAATAGAATAAGAGTTTTAACATGCTTTAATTAAATGAAGAAATAGAATGCTATAATCATAATGTGAAATATTGTAGGCCTGAAATGTTTTAGCAGTGATTTACACGTACATGTCTGGGCTGAGAAATGTTGCAAGCCTTTTTAGAAGTCTATGAGAGTTGGGTTCTTGGCGGCAGATATCTGTCTGCAACAGGAAAGGGGGGATCCAATTATAAGTGAATGAATAGAGGTCTGTTCAGTAGACGGCCCAGACATGGAGGAGGGTTCTGGAATGTTTAAGGGGTATCAGCGGGCCGGAGAAGAGACTGAGAAGCAAGGTCAACTCTAACGTCTGAGGCCCAATACAAAGCATCATGGAAAAAGCCTGAAGTTGCACCACGTGAGAGGCGTTTCGCAAGGGGCGTCTCAAATGTTGTTGACTGTTTTGTATTAGGGACAGCACCCCTGGGTGGAGTTAGAGCAGAGACCTGAGGACCCTTTAGAGAGCGGATGGGTAGGCAGTGAGGGGTCATGACTGGAGAACTTTAGGTTTTCACCAAGAGACTTAGAGTGGGTGACTTCCCTTGGGGGTCATTCATTGCTGACACCTTTGTTAGGTTGGGATTTGGTTAAGTAGGGATACCATCTAGAACAGGGTAGGGACGCCTAACCTGTGTTTGTTTTCCTCCAACCTAAATGAAGGAGAGATATGCGTCTATGCTGATAGCTTTGCTATTTTTAGAACTTGTGTTAGTGATTTCTGTTGCTCGTCTGAGGGCTTTCCGAGAGCACATGTATGTAATTGGACCTGTGTACCTCGTGAATCTCATTCTGAGATGCTTGTATTTGCAGCTCATTATATCTTTACAATAAACTTTTGAAACCTAGAAGTTGTCCGTGATCTTTGAGAGTAGAGTCCTTTCTTGGGTGAACTAATTTGCAGATAGGTGTACTGTTTCCTTCCAAGACAGGCAATAAAGGTTCAGTCGACCAGATCGAGGTTTGGATCAATAGATATAAGGTATCGATCAAAATCTCGCCCTTTCACATATTTATATATTCTTGTATGTATATTTTTGTCTGTTCCTTGATTCGTTAAATCACGCACATTTGTCTTCTGTATTTCAGTTCTTTTCTTTACACAGAGGTGCTAACTATTCAGTCACTACTGCCAGTATCTCTCTCCAGTAAACTGCGTGCAAGACTGCTGTCTATCTGGGCCCTGGTAACCTTCCTGCTTCTGCAGTTTCAAAATAACGGGCAAAGACCCTCTTTCATTGTGTTCTTGGTTCCTTTTCTATTGTTACCACATGGTCTGCTATGCATTTACTCTGCATTATAGTCTCTTTCGGCTTTGGAATGGTATAACGCGATGCGTTACTATTCTTCCCTCCCTATCGGGGGCATTATTAGGTTTATTAGGCTTTTTTTCAGGCTGTGCTGGTTTCGTAGCCATTGTCCCGTCGGGAGTAGAGGCGTTTCCCCTCTTAGCTTTGTCGCTGGCTTTTTCTTCTTCACATTAGTTTGTCTCTCTGGGAACAGTTCCTTTCTCTTCATGCATTTACGGGCAAATACTTGAGACATGCATTTCTTGACTGTTCCCTAAATGTCTATATATGGGTGTGTGTTTATCTCTCTCTGTCTCTCTCTCTCTCTCTCTCGATAGATAGATAGATAGATAAGAGTGAGTGTGACAGATAGAGTGAGGGCAATAGATAGATGGATAGATAGATATATCTATATATTTATAATATTTCAGTTTATTGCCTTACGGATTTCTTGCTACGACATCCGTCCTTTGTTCTGGCTACGACCTTTCTGCCCAAATGTTCACTGACAAACGTCCAGGCATGTTTTTCTGTGGTGACGCACACCTGCTCTGCACACCTGCCCCACACACCTGCCAGTGCCTACGATGGAATAATTTCCACTATGTGATGGTACCAGGAAGGAGGGAATGGGGGCATAAATAAAAGGGGGCTTGTGATGGGTTGGGGCCTTAACTCCTCCACCGTGGTGGGCCCTGACTAAGCAGCTGCCCCTGTCCTGTCCCGTCCCATGGCATACTAAAGGCATCCGGAGCCCATGGCTAGTCCCAGGGAGGTTCAGAACTTTAAGTGTTCCTGCGGTGTACAGCATTCGCACACTACATAGAAACCCTCTCTATGCAAGGGTTTCCAGCGCACCTTCATGATCACCATGTGATTGTGTTTTTCTTCACTGGGTGAACGTGTGACCAGTGTTGAAAACATGTCTCACGTGGGCGACACCATGTCAGCTAAAAGGTCGGGCGCTGTTGTGTTCCCTGGCAGAACTGTTCGTTGGCACAACTTGGAAGCGGGACGTTTGCCCCTACCCATTGTGGGCTCTCGCTGCATCTCTGAATCGTATCCTTTCAGTTTCCGGTTCTTGACCTTGTTGCATCCAGATACACAGCTGGCACTGCTGCTCAGCTTCTGTCTAATTTACCAAAGGCCGCTTGTTGTGAGAGCAAGCTTCCAGCTCGAGTCACCTTGCTCGGAGCGGAGGCTCAACGGCCTCAGATCTCCCAGTTGAAGATGAATTCTGAATTCCATACCACCTCCGGGTCGCAAATTTAACACCTATCATTTGAATCACAAAGGCACCGTTTAGTCGCTTATCAAAAAGAAGAGACCGCACTCGTCTTTTTTGCTGCTTTCTCCCACTGCCTCATTTGCCAAGCGCGAATATCATGAAGCGCGCCCTTAGGACCCGGGCACCCCGGGCCACGCCCCCGGTCACGTGATCTGGGGCGACCGGTCGCCCAATCGGCACTCGGTCGCCCAAGTACTTCCGGGTCAGGCACACGTATGTCCGGCTGGGGGGGCAGGGGGCGGAGACCTTTGCCCTATTTAGGGTCAGGAACCCTGGCTTCTGTCTCTCTTTGCCCTCTGCCACCCCAGCTGACGACCTCGCCGGGCGACTCCTTTTTCCACCCCCTACCTTTTTACTTGTAATTTAAATTTAAATTGTCCCTTCGTCCCTTCGGCGCTCGCACCCCCCGTTGGATTGTCGAGGGAGTGCGAGGAGCGGCTTGGAGGCGGCGCTGGTGTTCCGGAGCCCGGCGGCGAGGCTCGGCGGCTGTGGAGAAAGTCGGCGGGAGATCGGCGCGCTGCGACGGAGAGACGCCCATTATTGCCAGGTAAGGGGCCGGGAGTTCTGGGGGGCCTGCTTGCAGCCGCTGATTGCGGGAGGGGGTTCGCGGGTTTTTTGGTGGGCTTACTTCCGGTGGTTGGTGGCTGCCGGTGGGGCTCCTGGGGTCCGGGTACCTTGTGGCAACGTGGGCGGCTCGGCTGGGGAGCGGGGGTTGGTATTTGCACGGGAGCTGGGTCAGGTGCGCAGGGCAGCAGTGGGGGACTTAATTGGAGCGCCCACTTCAAGGAGTCAGTTTCCCGCGCAATTTGCGTTGTTTTGAAAGCGGCTGTGTGGGGAAATTAGTTATCTAAGGCATCTCGGAAGCACAGTTTCCCGCGCAATCCCGCATTGTGATAAGCAGAGAGCGATGCCTCCCAAGAAGGTCAGCCATAAACGAAAGGGGAAGGACCCCGAAATGGCACAACTATTGAAGCTAATGCTGGCGAAGCTAGGTGAGGATCAGGAGAGCGCAAGCGATAGCGATGTCTCCCAGGAGGAGCCTGAGCAGGAGGTCATTAGCGAGCGACCGCGTAGGGAGGGGGTGCCACCAAGGGCTGCTTTTCCCCCCTTAGTGAAGAAGCCCAGGGCTCAGCAGAAGCGTAAGGGGAGTGCATCACGTAAGAAGTCTCATGGCAGGGTAGCTGGGGGCGAGAGACCAGTCGGTCCCGCCCCTCTTCCGTTTGAGGAGATACCTGCTACTGCATTGGAAGATTTGATTCCTACCCCCCTCATACCAGTCTTACCAGGTGGGGACCTACCGCTAGGAGCGGGACCTACGGGGGGAACTCCAATACCTGCAGTAACGCCAGCTGACCCAGTGAGTTCAGCATTGGCAGAGATTAAGGACGCACTAAAAGCATTGGCCCCGGTGAATCCGCACCAGGCTGTGATGGGAGTACCACCCCCTCAGCCAGTGGTAGCGGCAGCAGGCGCGCAGGACCCGATGGCGGGGCTCTTAGCATCTGTAGCTAGTCTAGTGGGACAACTAGCACCCCCGGCGGCGGGGCAGACTCCCAGCACAGTGGCAGCAGCCCCGTGGGCACCAGGGCAGACAGTGGAACAGGGGGCGCTGTTAGAAATCCAGAGGCAATTGGCACTTGTAGTTGAGGCGCGGAGTGCGAAGCCCAGTGCGACTACAGGAGCGACACCAGCTATAGCGACAATGCCTATTGGAGGTAAGGCATGCGAGGTGGCGGCCAAGGCCGGGGAAGCAGGGTTAGTGGCGGGGGTGTGTCACGGGAATGTGTTATCTCAACCTGGAATGTTAGCCACGCATGTGTCCACGGAAATGAAAGAAAAAATCTGGAAAGGGGCGTATGTGGATATATTTGCGCTCATCAGACCTACTAGGAGGGACCTGGAGTTCAGGGAGAGGGAAGGAAAAGAGGGCTCCTCCAAAGACAGGAGGCCGAGGGTTGAGGAGTCTCTTACTAATTGGCTCTTTGGCTTTCATGTGTACACGACGGTCTTGTTGGAGAAAAGGCCGGAGTTGGCGATTCCATTGGTTTTCTACACAAATAAGATTGTGAAAGCGCATGCGACTCATGGGGGAACAGCATGGTTGGATTATGATAGGGAATTCCGGTGGGCTAAAGAGGAGAACCCGAGTATTGGCTGGGACCAGGTGGAAATTAATGCCTGGCTTGAGAACGTTAATGGTGGGGGGCACCACACCAAGCAGCCTTTTCGGACTTCACAGGGTGGCCCAGGGGAGAAGAAGGGGGCTTGCTGGGCATTCAATAGGAAGTCATGCAATTATCCCACAGGCCAGTGTAAATTCAGACATGTCTGCTCCTATTGTGGTCACTCCTCGCATCCAGAGTCTAAATGTAATAAAAAGTTCAAAGAACGCGGGGGGGCTGGGAACAAGGAACGCAAGCCTCCCCAGCAATAGGCTTCCTTCTCCTGTAGACATAGGGAAATTGATTTATTGGCTCAATCAGTACCCAGATAGGGCAGCAGCCAAGGTTTTGTTCAATGGTTTTTCTGTAGGTTTCCGCATTCCCGCCCTAGGCGTTCCTCCTGTTGACCGATGCAACAATCTCATGTCAGCTAGAATGCACCCAACAATAGTAGCAGCAAAGGTAGAGAAGGAAGTGGCCTTGGGTAGGGTGGCTGGCCCTTTCCCCGCTCCTCCAATGGCAGGTTATGTTTGCTCCCCCCTAGGAGTAGTACCTAAAAAGGATCCTGGGCAGTTTAGGATGATACACAACCTCTCAGCTCCAAAAGGTTTCTCTGTGAATGACTGCATTGACCCAGCCTTGTGTTCTGTGACATACTCATCCTTTGATGCTGCTGTGCAGCTGGTGAGGGAACTGGGGCCGGGGGCTATGTTAGCAAAAACTGATATCGAGTCTGCCTTCCGTCTGTTGCCGGTGCATCCCGAGGATTACAAACTGTTGGGTTTCCAGTTTCAGCAGCAATTCTACTTTGATAAGTGCATGCCCATGGGTTGTGCTGTGTCTTGCAAGTATTTTGAGACCTTTAGTTCCATGCTGCAATGGGTTTTTTCGCACAGGACAGGTTGTGTCAATGTGGTGCACTATCTAGATGATTTCATGGTGATGGGTCCGGCGGAGTCAGGGGAGTGCGCTAGAGCACTCAATGAACTGGTGTTGATGTTCCGGGAGTTCGGGGTCCCCCTGGCCCCCGAAAAAACAGTGGGCCCGGCCACGTGCATGTCCTTTCTGGGGATAGAAATTGACACGGTAGCGGGGGAGTGCAGGCTGCCTGTGGACAAAGTTCAGGCCTTTTCCCGAGCGATTGACGCCACTCTGGCGGGACCTAAGGTTACTCTTCACCAGCTCCAGGTACTTGTTGGCCAGCTCAATTTTGCCCTAAGAATCATTCCCATGGGGCGCCCTTTCTCTAGATCCATAGCCAGGTCAATGGGTGGGTTAACGCACAAACACCACCGTGTTCGGCTGAGGGCAGAGGTGAAAGAAGATCTTAAGGTTTGGCGCAGCTTTCTCAGCGAGTTCAATGGCAGGGTGGTGTGGCCTGCCCCTCCTGTGTCCAGCTCGGAACTCGGCCTGTTTACTGATTCGGCCGGCAGCATCGGTTTCGGGGCCATTTTAGGCCCTGCCTGGTGTGGAGCAGAGTGGCCAGCAGAGTGGCACAGGACAGGACTGACTAAAAACATAGCATTCCTAGAACTCTTTCCTATTGTTGTAGCTGTGACAATTTGGGCCGACCGCTTTAGGGACAGGGCAGTAGTATTCTGGTCGGACAACATGGCTGTGGTGGAAGCTATCAACAGGCAGGGGGCCTCCTGTGTGCATGTGCTGAGACTGCTGAAACAACTGGTGTTGGTATGCTTGAGGCTGAACTTGACTTTCAAGGCGGCACATATACCGGGAGTTGACAACAATGCTGCTGATGCTTTGTCTCGTTCCAAGTTGCAGGAATTCCGGAGGTTTCACCCGCAGGCAGAGGAGCGAATGACGGAGTTCCCACCATCACTGTGGACAATTGGTGCCCCGCATTAGCGGGGCTGGTAGGTGCTTCCATGAACGATCGCACCAAAAAATCTTACCAAAGGCATTTTAATTCCTACAGGTCTTTTGTGGAGGAGGCTGGGTTGCCTCAATTGTTTGCCCCAGATGCTATTCATGGGTACCTACAGACATTAAGGGATCAGGGCAGGGCTGTCTCTTTCGTTAAAGCTAACTTGTCAGCAATAGGCTTCTTTGCTAAACTGGCAGGAGTTCGAGACCCGGGTGGCTCTTTTTTAGTCAGAAAAGCTGTGGCGGGCTGGGCTAGACTTGAGGGACCTAGGCGGGATTCTCGTAGGCCCTTGACCATCCCGACCTTATGTGCTATGGTGGACCTTTTGCCCTTGGTCTGTGATTCCCCCTTCGAAGGCACCCTGTTGGGGGCGGCCTTCACTTTAACCTTTTATGGGGCATTCCGTCTGGGTGAAGTGGTAGGGTCCTCTAGAGTAGACCAGGAAGGGGGCCTTCAACACAGGGACATTTGCCTATCACCGAGTAGTTTGGCGGTGACTTTAAGGAGATCTAAGACCGACCAATTGGGAAAAGGGGTCACCATTCGTCTGGGTCCTGCGCCAGGGGTCTCGGCCTGTCCGGTAACCCGGATGAGAGCGTATCTGGCCCTGCGCCCAGTAGGGAGCGGGCAGGCCTTGTTTGTTCATGAGAACGGGGACTGTTTGTCCCAGTTTCAGTTTAAGGCGGTCCTGGGATTGGTGCTAGCGCGACTGGGTCTGGGAGATGCAGGATACTCTTCTCATTCATTTAGGATTGGCGCAGCTACCTTGGCCGCAGGGGCGGGCCTGCAGAGCGATGCGATTAAAAGGGTGGGGCGCTGGTCGTCCGATTGCTATCGCAGATATGTGAGGCCTGAACTGTTGTGATGATTGATCAATGATTGACTGTGACTTGTGCCTGACTTTTCCATTTCTCTTCTCTGAATTAGTATGCCCGCAAAACTGGTGTGGGTGTTGGGGCACTCGTTCGTGCGTCGCGCTACGGTGCGTTTACATCAACGGCGAGTGGTGAAACCGGCAGACTTGGGCGGGACCGAATTCCTGTGGCGAGGCATCGGGGGCATGCGAATTCGTCACCTGAGGCGGCTCGTGGAGGAGTTAAGAGATCAAGAAGGGCACAAGTCCCCAGACTGGATTATCCTTCACTTGGGGGGGAATGATATGGTTGATCGTGGTCGATTGGCAGTCAAAGAGGCGTTGCTGACAGAGTTTGCGTGGTTAGGAAAGATCTTCCCATTGGCCAGGATTGCTTGGTCAGCAATGATAACGCGCAGGACATGGGGCCCAGGAGTCCGCGCAAGGTCCTTGAACGTGTCAGTAAGGCGACTCAACGGGGAGATGGCAAGGTTGTGCTCAGTCAAGGGCCGCTTGTGTCACATTCCGCACCGGATGATCTCGGGAGAGGCTATGTACCACAACGACGGGGTGCATTTGTCGGACTTGGGCACAGACACATGGATAAAAGGACTTTGGTCATTTATACAGAGCGCAGGTGGGGAGGGTGGCAGACCTGAGGGCCTTGGCCACCCTTGTGGCGGAAGAGAGACCTGCGATCAGTGACATTGACTAACACAAGGGACTGCCTTACGGACTCCATAGGCCAGCACTGAGGGGGGAGACGGTAAGCTCTTCGCTGGGAAGATGTGACCACCGGCTGGGGAGGCTAGGGCGACAGATCACGAGCCTCCTGGGTCCCTGGGCAGTCCGGTGGTCGGGGAGTGGGCCCTGGAATTGGCGGACAAGGATCAGAGGGTGGGGCCCACTTCTCTTTGACGCAGGCGCGGTGCACCTGGCGTGGTAGGCTCAGTGCGAGATGCGAGCCAGAAGGCCCCTTGGTGCTGGGGGGCGATGAGAGAATTTGCATTTATGATTTTTGCAGTTATGAAGATGAATATTAAAAGTGTCTGTGATGATGATGATTATGCATGTTACTTTGCTTTTGTCATGTTTATGATATGTTGAAATTAAACATGGCCTTTTTATAACCCACTCAATGCTTTGAAGGATTCAGTTGTGGGTTAGTATGTCAACTAGGGGGGGCGGGGCCATGCTGGGGGGATCCGGGTCCTATGCCAAGCGCGAATATCATGAAGCGCGCCCTTAGGACCCGGGCACCCCGGGCCACGCCCCCGGTCACGTGATCTGGGGCGACCGGTCGCCCAATCGGCACTCGGTCGCCCAAGTACTTCCGGGTCAGGCACACGTATGTCCGGCTGGGGGGGCAGGGGGCGGAGACCTTTGCCCTATTTAGGGTCAGGAACCCTGGCTTCTGTCTCTCTTTGCCCTCTGCCACCCCAGCTGACGACCTCGCCGGGCGACTCCTTTTTCCACCCCCTACCTTTTTACTTGTAATTTAAATTCCCACCCACCATCCCTGTTGCTTAAGAGTTGGAGGGGGTGGTTTTTTGGCGGAAGAGAGACCTGCGATCAGTGACATTGACTAACACAAGGGACTGCCTTACGGACTCCATAGGCCAGCACTGAGGGGGGAGACGGTAAGCTCTTCGCTGGGAAGATGTGACCACCGGCTGGGGAGGCTAGGGCGACAGATCACGAGCCTCCTGGGTCCCTGGGCAGTCCGGTGGTCGGGGAGTGGGCCCTGGAATTGGCGGACAAGGATCAGAGGGTGGGGCCCACTTCTCTTTGACGCAGGCGCGGTGCACCTGGCGTGGTAGGCTCAGTGCGAGATGCGAGCCAGAAGGCCCCTTGGTGCTGGGGGGCGATGAGAGAATTTGCATTTATGATTTTTGCAGTTATGAAGATGAATATTAAAAGTGTCTGTGATGATGATGATTATGCATGTTACTTTGCTTTTGTCATGTTTATGATATGTTGAAATTAAACATGGCCTTTTTATAACCCACTCAATGCTTTGAAGGATTCAATTGTGGGTTAGTATGTCAACTAGGGGGGGCGGGGCCATGCTGGGGGGATCCGGGTCCTAAAGAATATTGTTCTGGGGCCTGAGGCACCGTGCCGATGTCCGCCCTTGCGCTGTCCCAACAGAGCAGATATTTCTGCATTACAGGCTTGACAACCTTTTATCTTCCGGTTTCAGTGGAGGAAGCTGTAACGAATTGCAAAATCGTATTCATGAGGGGTAGCAGTGCCTGCTCGTGTATGCCTGCAAACTTTCAGCAAAGAGGACGGGATTTGAGATTTGGGATTAATTCGGTTTTGAATCTTATCCAGTCCGCCTTTGTTCTCCAAAATGAATGGAATCCCCATTGTATGAAGCCATTTGCTGAATTTTAGAAGAAGTAAATCCATTAATGGAGTTTTAGTCTTTAAATTAAAAGAAGCTTAACATTTGGGAAGAACAGTTCCTCTAAGATTAAATGTGAACTCTCAGTGGAAAAAAAAAGTCCAGGATGCAGAGAGTAAATCTTATAAAGGATTGAAAAATCTAATTCTCTTTGATTTGATAAAATAACAGCCCACGTTAGCCAAAGATGTTTTTGTGCTAATAGTGTCTTTGCCATTTCTTTTGTATTTGTATCGGAAGCACAGCCGTTGTCCTCATCAGTGAAGCAATGCTTCTAGTTTGCCTGTAATTGTTATGAGTTGTGGTCTAACATTTAACTATATTCATGCTGAAGTGTTTTTGAAATCTAGAAAGCCAAATAAGGTAAGGCCCACTTTGTGTGTCAAGTACATTATCAGGTGGCTGTGCTTTTAAAGCTTTCACAGGCATCAACGTGTTAATCCTTTGAAATTATTTTTTGTTAGTTTGTGTGAGATATAGTGGCAAGTTTGTTTCTGTAGGCACAGGGGCAGCAGTAGAAATGTGACATATGAATAAAGAATTGAATAAAGATCTGTGGCCTCTGATTGGACAAGTGACATGCCCCAGCTCAAATTTAAGGAACAGGAGTGATAGGCCTTCCCAAGAACCCCTCGCACAACAGCAGAGATAGTTTTTACTCTCTCTAGAACCAAACACACCTACCCTAGGGAAACACCCCTGAACCAGAAGAGGAGGTGACCGCTTCCATGACTTTCAACCGCAACAACACACTCGCGTCCATGTGCTTAAGAAGGGTATGCCAGCTTACAGAAGAAATGTGTAGTCCTAACCAATTATTTGACCAAAAACCTCTGAGAGTTAGAGTAGTGTGTAAGATAAGCCGAACTGCCTGTTAAAACTAGATATTGACCTGTTTAGCACCATACACATGTACCCTTATCTCTGTTACTAGAAAGAAGCACAATACTCCCGCCGCACCTTGTCAACACTGCAGTCAACAAATGCAGAAAAACACCATAGGCACTTTTGTCCTTGTTCCCATCCACCCGCCCCCTTCCTTTTGTCCTTGTGCCCACCCACCCGCCCCCTTCCTTTTGTCCTTGTGCCCACCCACCCGCCCCCTTCCTTTTGTCCTTGTGCCCACCCACCCGCCCCGTTCCTTTTATCCTCGTGCCCACCCACCCGCCCCATTCCTTTTGTCCTCCTGCCCACCCACCCGCCCTTTCCTTTTGTCCTCCTGCCCACCCACCCGCCCCTTTCCTTTTGTCCTCGTGCCCACCCGTCCCCTTCCCTTTGTCCTTGTGCCCACCCACCGCCCCATCCTCATGTCCTTGTGCCACCCTAGCCCACCCCTCTTCCTTATGTCCTTGTGCCCCCGCCTGCCCCTCTTCCTTATGTCCTTGTGCCGCCAGCCCCTCCTTCTTATGTCCTTGTCCCCCCGCCCCTCCTCCTTATGTCCTTGTGCCCCCACGCCTGCCCCTCTTTCTTATGTCCTTGTGTCCCCCTGCCCGCCCCTCTTCCTAATGTCCTTGTGCCCCTTGCCCACCTCGCTTCCTTATGTCCGTGTGCCCCCCGCACGCCCCTCTCACTTATGCCCGTGTGCCCCCCGCAGGCCCCTCCCACTTATGTCCTTGTGCCCCCCGCACACCCTTTTTCCTTTTGTCCTTGTGCCCCCTCCCACCTCTCTTCCTTTTGTCCTTGTGTCCCCAGCCACCTTACTTCTTTTGTCCAGGTGCTTCCCCACCCACCCTCCTGGATTTTGTAGTTGTTCAGCATTTGACATCTGGCAGCACTAGCTGTGTTTTTAAGTCTTGTTTAAGGCAGCACGTGTGCTATCCGTTGCGAGACATCTTGTTAGCTTACACTGGGCTCGGAGCCCACCCATTGCTTACCATTGGTTGACTTTGTCACTCATTTGCTTAATTCTTATTCATCCACTTCTGTGAGCTTCCTTCCTCGTTAAGCAATCTACTCTACCATCCTTTTGTTCATGTGCCACCCCCAACAGTCCTCCTTTCCTTTGTCCTTGTGCCACCCAACTCGCCCTCCTTCCTTTTGTCCAAGTGCACCCTCACCCGGCTTCCTTTTGTCCTTGTGCATACCTACCCTCCTTGCTTTTGTCCGACTTTGCACCCACACACCCTCCTTCCTTTTGTCTCTGTGCTTCCCCATTCACCCACGCACGCTTCTTTTGTCCCTGTGCTTCCCTGTTTCCCACCTGCCCTTGTCTGTGTGCATCACCATTGTTGTTTCTGTCCTATTCTCCCCCCCCCCGTGTTGCCTTGTCCCCACCTGCCTCCCACCTAACCACTCCCCGGTCTTTGTTTTTTAAAGCTAATTAGCACCATATCAAAAACATACCTGTTGTGCAACGTTTTATTTACTAATCCAATTTGCGTTGATAAATGAAAAGATGAACAATGCTCGCCTAATTTTTTTAGGCTTGAACATCAGTGTTGGGACAAGTCTACAAAATGATGCATCTGCCGCGTCCTACTGCTTTTTATTTTTTACTTTTTACTTTTTACATTTTCAACCACGGCGCGTAGAAGCCATGCTTCTGTGTACAGCATGGCTAAAAATAATTGCCAAACCCAATATGTCTCATAGGCGAGATCTATTGACTTTGCCAATGCATGTTTATGATGGGCTCCAGGCCCATAGTAAATAATGGCAACGTTTTTTGCTAACTGAGTCGGGCTGAACGTGTACAGGGGAAAATAGTATGACGTGGATGAGACAGGGATGCGCTTTACCAGGGAAACCGATTACCAGGGAAACCGATTATTTTCATTTTAGAAGCGCTCCCCCCTGAGAGAGCGGCGCACCATCTAGTGCCGGATGGCGGTGAGAAAGTTTTAAACTTCAGCTTGAAGTTGAGAAAGGGACCAGATTTGTATATCTTTTGCATAGATATTAGAAACCAAAAGTAAAAATAGTACTAATGGGAGCTAAAGAAAGAGGTAATCAAAGAGCTTAGGACCGAACATTACAGGACACCAACTGGTAATGGAGTTGGTAGTGAGTGCAATGAGCCCCATGAGGCATTGGACGTTTTATCAAGCTGCTGTGTGCTTTGTCACTAACGGCAAGAGAGAGAAGGGTAGCAATCAGGGTAGATCCATGTTATCGAATGCTGATTAGGGTTTAGGAGGAGAAGAATAAACCATTGGTTGTTACAGGCCGAGATAATACCATTAAAGACATGAGAGAGAGCAGATTCAGTGGAGGCCTTGGAATCCTGATTGTAGTGGATTCAGTGGGGTTAGGGGTTAAGAAATTAGGCCAATCCATTGAAGACCACATGTTTCAAAACCTCGGAGAACAAGGATTGGCAAAACCAATAGGTCTCGGCAGTAGCCAAGCATTTGGCGTTGATAATGTGAATGTTTTTAACTAGATTTGTGAAGTTGCGGGTGTGTTGTGTGCTTCTTTTCAAAAGTGTGTGTTACTTTGAATGTGTGGGTGGGTACCTGTGTGTGTTATGTGTGGATTTCAGCCATTTGTGATGCCAAATGTATTTGCAAACTTGGTCTTTCAAAGTGCAAAATACCCGACAACCTTGTTGCTCCACACACGAATCACTAACGTAAGGGCTAATTGTTTGTATTGTATGTCGCTATTATTGCTATCGTTTAATGAAAACTATAGTCCAGATTATTGATTTATCGGCAGAAAATGTGCCGATGCATGTAGTTTGGAAAAGGGAGTGCAGGCTTAATCCACATAGACATGGAAAACAGGAGTGCCTAAAATGCAGGCTCTAGCGGGGGAATTTAAATCACTACAGACGCAACAGAAGTCATGAACATGTACAATGCACCCTGTAGAGCTACAGTGCCAAGACTGGTCGATTCGTTCAACGATCGCTGCGGCGTCCAGTATAACCTGCACTTTTCATCCCTGTGAAGTTTATAAAAAATGACTGGCATACAGTTCTATTGTGGTAACATAAGTGGAAGTAGAAAAGTCAATTCTGTGTTCTCCTGTCTCTCAAAAGGTCAATGTAATAGCAAGATGTGACTTTAAGAGTTGTCTGCTTGACCTCTTGGTATCAAGAGGTGTCCCACTCTCTGGCCTTGGTTGTTGCCCTGCAGTAGTAGAGTATATGGCCTGAGCATTTGTAAATGTGAAAAAACAGCATAGCTAGGTTCCTTCACTCCACCAGTGGCGAAAGGTCCAATTTACCTAAAACATGCCCCCCTCCTCCAATCTGTAAAAATAATCCAGGTTACATACTGTGCCCTAAAGCGCAGTGTGAAAGCAGGTAAGGTATAGTAGCACAATGTCTGTACTCACTCTGGTCCTGCAGATATGCAGAGGGCGTCTGGGGGGCTTAGCCTCGTGTCCAGCTCACCAAATCATGTTATACCTTTGGTGTAAACCGGTCTGACGTCAGGTTTTTACTGTACGAACCACAGTGAAGAAGTACACAGAAAAGACGCAATACGAAGGGTTGCTGGTCACTGGCATTTCACTCCCTGTGACTGCCAGTGAGTGGAGTAGTCAAGTGAAAGAAACACAACACGCAGCCAGGGCACGAGTCGAGGGTACACGCAGGTGGACGGCGTCCACCTACTTTTTTCACAGGGTGAACGCTGTCCACCCTGCCAAGAATTTGGGCCCCACTGAATAATGTGCTGAACTTGTCCCGGTGTAATTTCCAAACACTGGGACACTTTCAGCAGCGCCTGCACGTTGGCTGCTTTCCATCTGCAACAAGCAACAACGTGCAGGCGGGGACGGGGCATTCTCATTTAAGGCTCCTGCTGGGCCCATAACAAAGGCCGAATTTGAGGGGTCATCAGGCCTCCTTTTGTTTAGTCTCTTGGCTGGGAGCAGTCAGGAGCCTCACACCTGATGCAAATGCAGCAGAGGGGAAACAAAGGCAGACACCTTGTTAGCACTTCACACATACTTAAGAGAGCCAACTTTTCACTTTGGTCAGTCTCTGTTTAGGCAATATGCATGCACTGTGAGAATATCAAATGTGTTAGTCTTTCCCAGTGTTTACACAAAGCAAATTGCATTTATATAGAGCTTACTTCCCCTGAGGAGGCGCTGAAACAATTTAAGTACCTCTATTTTTTTCTTGTATAGCCAGACTCTTTCCAATGCAGGGTTTCAGAGTGCTTTAATAAAACGTGCATATTACACATACAATAAATTATATAAGTTTTTAAATGAAGGTACAGGATGTGTTACATAAAACTGGGGGATTGCAAGGTGTAGAAATCGCATATCATCTTTCATAGCTCACTGGGCTATTGTCCTCGCAATGTGCTTAAATGTACCCATGATAGACCTGCTAAACATATGTGAGGGCTTTAGATCTGATGTCACTTTTTTTGATGCCTGTTTCTATGATGTCAATTCCTGTGATGCCATGTGTGATTTTGTGCGCCATGATTTTGTGCGCCGTGATGTCACTTGCATACTGCCAAACTAGGTCAGTCCCCCCCTTCTTTTTTTTTTTAAGGAATTGTGCCCTGCATGCAGCCCACATCTCGGAAACTACCTGCCGCGGACGTCGGACGCGTGCAAGAGGTAGAATGGTTCTTACAGGCTAGTACAGGGAGCACAGAGGGGGGATGAAAACCCTGGGCAAGAAAATGGGTGACTAGGGCGGCAGATGAGCACACCGGGTGGAACACAGGGAGCAGGAAGTTGTGATGAAAGGACAGGGATGAGAACAGAGGGGGGCAGGGGTAATGAGTATTCCATCTCCTAGCAGAGGGTCTGCAGTCTGTCCAGTCTGGCACTTGGTATCTTTTTTTTTTTTGCAGAGTTTTATATAGCGCGAACTAGAACCGAATCAGGTATCAGAGCGCTTTACATATCACCAGTTACGTTACATGAGGACACACATTCATTTTAGGCACGGGGAGATTAAGTGATTTGCCTAGAATCACAGGAGGTTTTGGCGTCGTTACCAAGACTCGAACCCAGGTCCGAGGTCGAGCGCCCTAGCCTTTAGGCCAACTCGTCTCTTCATGTACTGGGACTCCCTGCGGGTCCCCGCATGGCTAGCTATCCACGTACTAGCCACTTCAGAGGACTCTGGATCTTTATTTGCGAAAGAAAATAAACCACTGGGAAAAGGGCATAAAGAAGACCGCTAAACGGCACAATGCGCCTGCCGCAAGGAGGCGCGCCTGTCTGTATATCTGGCAAGCCATATGTTAATGGTTAGTCAGGGTAACAGTGCATGCAAGTCGTTTGGGTAACATGATTATTACAGGCTCCAAGGGGCAATTCAGTTTGTTAATGTGAAATTGCATCTATTGCCTACTGGGGGCCAACCTATGCCTAACCACTCGGTGTTCTGGCAGAAAAGGAAAGGGAGGCGCAGACAACAGCCCAGGGGCACAGGAGCTTACCAAGCGGTGACGCCAGGCTAGTGAGCGCATCTTTTGATTAACAAAGACCTCTTGCACATTGAAAGTGCCTCTAGTGTGCACTCTGCGTTCAGAGGAGGTTCTAAGAGGGGCTCCCATCTGCATTTGCACTTGTGTGCACGAGTGCTGAGCATACGGGTGGTGCTTGGGAACTTCAGTAAACCATGGAGTCAGGGGCACAACTAGACCCGAACTTCTGGGTGGGCTAACCGGGGTGGCTGGCAAGGCTTGCGGGTGGGGTTGCGGGGCGGGCACGGGGGGGATTGCGGGGGAGTTGTGCCGGGTTGGGGGTGGGTCACACGAGGGGAAAAAAAACGTAACTGTCCGCCGGCCAGGTTGCTTTCCCTGACACTTGAAGTAACTCAGCTTGTTTTTGACCATGGCGTCTGGTTTCAGATTTAAGTTAAACTATTGCTATTATGGCATTAATCAGGGATCGAGGGTGGAGGAAATAATGTGCTCCTCCTGCAACAAACTTCCATGTCTTATGATTAGGGTCGCCAGCTCATTATTTTGATGTCCCAGACTGCAAACAAATAGTCACGTAAGCTGTATTTTCAGCACGTATCTGTGCATACTTCGAACAGCAAATCTAAATAGAAAGCACTTTTAATTGTGATGTGTGGCTGCCTGAATTTTCCATGACTGATAATTAAAAGGAACAATAAAGACAGAAAAGTCACATTACGAATAAATACATACTTTTTTATTTATAACCCTATTTAGTGTCAAGACATGTCTTTGCAGGCTCTTTAAACAACATATGGCTGGCCATTTTCTTTTGGCAACCCTACTTTTTATTCCTTTTCATTAAATGCATTCTCACACTATGGCAGTAAATGTAAAATACAAATGTAGGGAGTAGGCGGAGTAGGCAGTGTAGGGGCCCAGGCGGGTACTAGAACCAGAAAAAACTAAGCCTCGGTAACCAGTTTACAAAGGTATGTAAATATGCAAATGGTCTTTCAAGACCTGTGGAAAAACTTGCCGGAGATAAGACTCTAGACACTGCCCAGCCAAGCCCGCAGACACACGAGAGGGGGTGGGTTGCATGGAGTTACAACTTAGTTTCCAGGAGGAGAGCATTAGTGCAAGCAGGATTCTGGAAATGAAACCCAGTGAAAAAGGGTCTGGGCCGGATAACTCACCTCACTCTGCTCGACAGTTCTGTCTCCCGGGTGGCAGGGGCGACACTCATGAGGTTATTCAGCATGCTGTCACCTACCATAAGGTGGATATGCATATCATATAGGAAGAAGAGGACTTCCTATTCGGAACACTGTCAAAGTCTGAGCAGTCAGTGCAATTCCTTCCAATGCCTAATGGGCGGCCCTTATAGACCCGGCTGAAGAAGCTGGGTGATCCTCCGTTCTCTGGGAAGGGACTCTTACCATTTGCAGCTAGGAACTGAGGAGGCCGAATGTTGAAACCTGAAAGCCTGGGTGAGGTCGGGATCTGCACCTCCATCAGAGATGGGAGCTAACAACCAGGCAGGCCTGATGGTGACTGAGATGCTTTTGAATGAATGACTTATTCCCTCTGAGGTGGAAAACACTGGTGGCACGCACATAACCTCCCAACCCCGTCCATGTTACTTACCCCCACCCCGGTCTGTTGCTTACTTCAACTTCCAAACCCCTCCCTACATCACCACCCCCTGCCACCCGGTCTGTGTTGATTTTTCAAATCCCACTCCGTCCCCCGGTCCCTGTTAACTTTACCCCTCCCACCCCTCAACTCCCTTTCTCACCCCTCAACTCCCCCTCTCACCCCTCCACTCCCCCTCTCACACCTCCACTCCCCCCACTCCCCCTCTCACCCCTTCGGTGGGTGTTGCTTATTCCCCTCCCACAAAAACTGTCTGTTGCCTATTCCCCTCCCACCCTGCGGCCATGTTGTTGTACCAACACCTTCTTGTTCCTGATTCCTTCCCCAACCCCCACAGCCATAAGGGAAAAAAAGGGTTATGGTTATGATGAGCCAGCGTAGTCGCTTTTCTTCAGCCGTGCTGTTCCCACACAACCACACCCTCGTTCTCCACCCCTACCCGATTGGCAAAGCCAATAGCTCGCCCATAGATGAGGCCTATTGGCTTTGGCAATGCCTGTTGCTTTGACCATTTTGTATGTTGTACTCCTCTAAACTTACATATCTAGATCGAAGAAGATAATAGGGGATCTCTTCATTGTCATTAATTTTGACACAGATGAGAAATCATATAATATTTGCTGTGTTTTTCCAGTTACCGCCACTTCTATTTGTATTTTGCTTAAGACCTCACTGTGCCTTTTATCGGGGGCTCCCTGCTTCTGAAACCATTCATCGTCAGCACTGAGCCCAACATGGCGGCCATGTGCACGGCTGTGCACTCCAATGATGTGTGTAACGATATTTGACGAGCATGATGGATGGTGCTAGGTTGGTCGCTTGCAATGATTTCTTATGAGAATCTCTGTGTATTGTGGCAGGGTCAGACACACAAGCCATGTCAGCTGTACTGTAGAGCTATGCCTGTCCTCTTGAGAAGGAGGTGGCAAGAGTCCTTTCCTGATCTCCACCTGAGGCCAGAGGAAGACCCACGAGCAGGCGTCTTACTTCCAGGGGGGAAAACTGTTGGGAGTATTAACTGTTCATAAATCTTATAAAGTGTTTCCGGTATTTTGTGGTTTTCATTTCTCAATTTCTTGAGCCGGTTCTGATCAGTTTTCTAATCTTCTTGCAGCCCAGTTTAATGGAAATGAGAAAAGGCAAACGTCTTCGCCTTCGCCCTCGAGTGACCGGCGGCGGCAGCTGCGCGCCCCTGGTGGCGGGTTCAAACCCATCAAACACGGGAGCCCGGAGCTGTGTGGGATCTTCGGAGAGCGAGTGGACCCCGCCGTGGCCCTGGAGAAACAGATGTAAGTGGCGGCTCTTCTCTGGCGGGACTAATGGGGCACGAGGGCGTCCACATCTTGCAGGGTGAACAAGAGTGACACGAGGCGTCACGCAGCCTGTTTCTAAAGCCATATTTCAGAACAGTGTGTAGTTGTGAAGGAACTTCTTATGTAGAATGAATAAAATGATGATCTCGAAATCAGAAATGTTAAATGAAGAATAGTAGTTTATTTCTTGAAGTAAATCCAACTGATACTGGAGCACAGCTGTTCCACAGAGTATCCAACCGACGAATGGCTCATTCTTCAGTTGGAGACTCTGGGTGAACAGTAACCACGAGCGGTGCACTCTTGAAAGAATACATTCTTTCTAAGAGCGCGCCACAGAACATATAAAGCAAAGCATCTCAATGAACATAGAAGAGTTACACACATAATACATTGTAAATTGGACCACATACTATATTGTAAATAGAACCACACATTACAGTAGTGCTGGACTCATGTGACTGTGTGCTGACACACAAGAGGCCACACTATTGCCTGTTATGTGCCCAGACAGACTGCACCTACAATTAGCATCCCCTTCATGAATGAGCTCTGCATTACACTGGTGCCCCCCGTACTTCGTGGAATATAAACACTGTAAACCTGTTTCCCAGCATGCATCGCGTACTCGCTGTAGATGGCTTTTGGGGCAGTTGTGGATCACCCCGCTCAAATAAAACCAGTGTGTGTTATTTGGCCTCCAACACTTCTCGCTTAGCAATGGTGTTGGCGTAGGAACCTGTACGCTGTCCTGATTGGTGGGTGAAGGGCACCTGTTGGCAGATGGTCTGAAAGTATCTGCACTGTATTGCTCCTTATTTAAAGCCGTATTATAATGTCCTGTGGTATCAATTTGAGTGCCCCTGTTTAGTACACTTGTACAGGCTTGTGTTCAGAAGCTGGGTGCTCACTTGGTGATAATCTGGGGTTTGAGCCACACTGAACCGGTCAGTAGACCAGGCTGTGGGACTAATAGGAGACTTAAGTGCAGAGGGAGCGTGTAGGTGCAAAAAACTTGGCAAAGGCCTAAAGCAGGTATGCCGAAAATCTGAAAGCCTCCTCTCTGCGGTATGAAAGCTCCGAGCCTGAGGCTGATTGGTCAGTGTTGCAGC
The DNA here is from genome assembly GCF_964261635.1 of Lissotriton helveticus. Classification (NCBI taxonomy): domain Eukaryota; kingdom Metazoa; phylum Chordata; class Amphibia; order Caudata; family Salamandridae; genus Lissotriton; species Lissotriton helveticus. Next base: position 1,381,685,674 of record NC_136059.1, read on the forward strand.
ATAAACCTAGGGCTTCTTCTAAAAAGGCGCTGGAAGGACAAGCCAACAGCCCTTCCTCCTCTTTAGGTACCATCTGTCTATAACCGGGCCGACACTACACTACTGGCAAACCATGCTAGCTGCTGCTAGCCTGGCACTATTAGTGAATCCTTGGTTTTTCAGGCTGCTAGTTACAATAAGTCTCAGTCTCTTTAAACTGCATTGAGTGCTGAAAACGCTGTCTGTTCCTTCAGTGCTCATTTGGGGAGGAAGCGGGTTTTGCATATGTTTGACACTAAAATCACAGAACCTTGCAACACTGCCTTCGCCTGTTCTGTCCACGCCCTCTTCTGCAATCAGAGTTGCAAAGGAAGCTCATTGATTTTAGTAAGCAGAGCTTGCCTTTAAAGAGTATTAAGCAGTGGTGTCATGCATGGCTCGCGGGTGACGGGCCTGGGGGGGGGGGGTATAGCACGCAGGGGGATGAAAGCTGTCCGCATTGTAAAAAAACAAAACACTTACCTTGCCCCCATCCCGCGTCTCTGCTCCTGCTCTCCTCGCCTTGACTCGAGGAACAGGAAGCACACCCAGGCTCCCCTGACCAATCACAATGCTGCAATGCAGCTGTGTGATTGGTCTGACGTTCTGCTGTGGAGAACAGGGAAAGTGCGCATGACTGTTTTGGTCGTCCCGCGAGGGCTGGCCAAACAGTCATGTGCACTTAGGAATGGCAAACCACTCCTACGCTGCCCTGCTCCGAGAGCAGAGCAGCCACGGCCACCCACCCGCAAAGCAGCACGGAAACCTAAAATGAGAACTCAAAGTTATCATTTTATGTTTCCTTTATGTTGCACTACTTGAAAGCAGTGGGGTGGCGATCTTCCGCCAGAGTGGAGGAGCTGCCACTGGTATTAGGAGTATTGTTTACATGAATAAAACGTGAGCGTGCAAGCCCTAGAATGCAAGCTTACACTACTTAAAAATCCAGGAGTGGCCGAAGATGCTACAAAGGACATGGCCCACTTTGGCATTGTAAGTATTGCTGCCTAACACTGAAGTCCGTCACCCATCAGCCAGGGGATGCAGCTGTTTTTGTCGAAGGATGGAACTTTCCCTTCTGCCTTAGCGCCTGAGTTAGGGAACCTTCTCCAGTGATTGTGCATGCGTAGAAAAGCCCGTATTAGGCAAGCGTCATGCCTTGTTATGTTCTGCTTGGTTTCTTAATTCCCCCCTATATTTCCAACCCTCTGCCAGCCAAGCCAGACTTGGCTTTTAGTGTTGGTTTATTTCTGCATGATGGCTGCATTTTGCCTGCGCTGTGGGCGTAGTGGCCCCCGGGGGATGTGTAGGAAGAGCGTTGTGTTTAGGCTGCATGCACAGCTGCCAGATATCTTTGGATCTCCAAGCTTAAGACGTCTGGATTCTTGTCCTATATATGGTCTCGCAGTGCTCTGCCCCATCCTCTTGTTAATCTCCTGAAAGCACGGGAAGTTAGAGAGCTGCAGTCACAGCAAACTTGTAACTTTTTAATGTATGACAAATATTAAAGCTTATTCTCCAGCTTGTGTAAGGGAGTTAGTTTTTCCAGCATTATTCGAATCAGTGTTCCATTTGTGGTGAACCACAGACTTGGCTGGCAGACTGAACCTAAAAATAAAAGCTCTAGTTTTAATGTTTACATTGAACAGCTTTTCAGTAATGCCTGGCGAGTTCTCTCCTTTCACGAGTTGTGCTTGCAAAAACATCAAATGGTTCAAAGCAATACATCCAGACTTCTAGTATGAAAATGTTGATAGACGATATGCTGGTGATCCACCAATGTCCAAATCTTTTTAAAGCCCTCTTCTAAAGTCACAAGCATCCACCAGAAAGGCCCCCAAACCTCTGCATTACAATAGAACTTCACATCCCAGCATGCATCTTCAAATCAAAGAGGATATAGGGGTGTATTTTAAATCTACTTCATAAATATCTCCATACGAAAGAGGCCCGTCCTGCCTTTGGAAGGCCAGATTTGGCCACGACTCAGCAGAAAAGAGGTTGTCTGCATTTGGTTGTGCACCAGCAAGGTGTGCAGTGGTCCGTTCATTCTTGCTGCTTCCCCCGTTGAGGCTACTGGGAGAATGTCCGTATTGAGACACTATAGGTTCCTAGAAGTTGGGTTTTCGCTTGGACTCTATTCTCTACCAGTCTCGTCTTTGGTGCGATCACTTAATCCATACCTTTGCTTTATAAATTCCGTGTTGCTGCTCACACTGTTATTTTGAACATAAGAGAGCGTGGTCATTGGGGAAAGGCCTGAACAGCAAGGGCAACCACTCTTGCCTTCACCAGGCATATGCTTTGACCAGGCATGTGTGGTTATGGATATGCGCGGTCTAGATGCGGAGATTGGCGGGTCCAGGAACAGTAAGGATCAGGAGAGGACATGGTGAGATAAGTGGGGCCGGGTTTTGGGGACTGGGGGTACTTTCTGAGGGTTGGAGTAGTTTTTATGGCTAAGGGTTAGGGGACCTGGGTTGCTTTTAGGGCTCATGGGCATGGTCCGGTAGTTATTGGGGGGGTCACTCCGGTAGCATATTTAAAATGTGATATTTGTGCTCTGGTCACTTGAACTACCGGTCTCCGCCCACCCATCCACTGAAATGAAATCGGTGTGCCCCTTTTTTATCGGCTGGACAGCCCCGAGTTGAATGCTGGTTTGGGATTGGTGTTCGCTTAGCCCTGGCCTCATCCCTCTCTCCTTGTTTTCCAGATGGTATCACGGAGCCATCAGTCGGACGGATGCCGAGAACCTGCTGCGGCTGTGTAAAGAATGCAGCTACCTTGTTCGGAATAGTCAGACCAGCAAGCATGACTATTCTCTGTCACTAAAGTAAGTTAATATATCACAAAACGTTGTGCACCTCTGCAATTAGGTGTTATGTGATGACACCCCATTGTTTCTCGAGCCAAAAGAAGGCTAATGATGCACCCAGACTGTCATGCTCTTTTTGCTCTACTGACAGGCCCAGAATTGGGTACTTCAGAAGTACTGATGGATTGTGTCACCTACCGTTCCAGAATATTTTTTAATTTCTTCTTTACGCAATGGGACCTATTAGAAAATATTTTATATATCCACTTTTCCAGACTGAGTTTTACATCCTGAGCATTCATTTATCCTCTATCATACTAAAAATAGGATTTTCCTGTAAACAAGCATTAGCAAAGCAAATGAGTCTTGGCTATCAGTAATGACACCCGAAGTTTTGGCTTTGCCAATGCATTTTGCTGATGCTGTTCCCCTTCAGCAAAAAGTATAAAATGCGTATTTGCTGATGTAAAACTGAATCTGCAAAAAAAACATTAAGGCCAGCACAATGAGGCTCAGCCAGTCACACTCCATTATGCATGTGCACATATACATCATGACACAGCCATAGTGAGACCAGGAGTGTGCATGCCTCCATTTTGACATGACACCTATTTGGTCTATCGTTTAATTTACAGTTCTAAGATTGCAGGTGCCCATCATGAAGCAGTACATTTTACTAAAAATAAAGTGTGCCGAAGTGCATTTTTTGTAAAGGATCCAACAAGTACCAAGGGACCATCCCAAAAATGTGTAAAAAAAGTACAAGGGGTGGCACTGATTGAACTGACCGGTTAGGCGTGGAGTAAGCTCAGGGGGGTGGAGGGCAGATGCAACAGATTAACTGAATTTGGCAGGGGGTGCAGCGCATAGTGTAGATGCTACAGTGGGGACGCAGCACCCAAGGGTGAGTGCTAGAAAACTCATGCATTTGCATGGAGTCTTGAAGGAAAAGACAGTGGTTCCCTGAATGAGAGAATAGAAGGATACTCCGGTGAAAAGGATTGTAAAGAAGCTATTATGCCCCAGGGAAGGGACAGCACAAGAATAGAAAGGAAAGCCATTGAATAAGATGTAAGCAAATTAGATTGACGAGAAAGACAACTAATGAGTAATGGGCTGACCGCAGCCCCACTGGGAGTATTGGCATTGTCCACAATAAATCTTCAACAAGACAGCTAGTGATACTCAAAAACTGGAGATGTGCATCAGCAAACGTCAGCATACCTTTCACCTGAGTCAGATAGCAAACTTGGTTGATGCAGTCAGTGTGTGGGCAGGCCCGTACAGCTGAGGGCCTATCTGTGGGCTTTTACCAATGGCTTAAGGCAGCCAGAGGCAATTGGCAAGTAATGGTTTCTTTTCTCTTTAACACGTAAAGTACCGACATTCCTCCGTTTTATGGAGGCGTTTAACTGTTAGATGCCGGGTTTCTTTTATGGTGCTAGCTGGTTGTAGTTTCTGTTTTAATGAAAGCGATTTGAGACTTGTTAGGAAACAATCCAGAGTATTAGCAAGGTGTCTGAAGTGTGAGACTTTCTGGGAATGTAGAAAATGTGCGAGGGAGAAAAAGACTGTATGTCAGAGTTATAATGAATAGAGATGTCCAGGTTAATTGCGTTTCTGTTTTTTAACGTATGATATAGCACCCTACAGCCACTTCAGAGCACTTTCTTAGGAATACGTAGGTATATTGAGAGAATAAGCTCGGATGTGGGAGGTAGATAGTCTGAGATGTAGGTAGTACTAGGGGTGGGTGAGTCAACAAATTAACAGGGAGAGCAGAGCCAAGCCACGGATCTGGCTTGGATCTTCGTGCACGAGCCGAGCCCTGAAAATATTTGCTATATAAATCATACAACAAACATCACATAAAATATGATAAAGTGTCTTCAATTTCAAAAGAGTGTATTTTTTTAACATGTGGAAGCTTTGACAGTAATAGGGCACATTATCGCACTGCACTGAGAAGTACCTATTAAAATTGATAGTTTTCTACCACTGGGAGTCTGAACTGCTATATTTCAAAGTGCTTTCAAATGCAATGATGAAAGTTTTGGTGAAATAAAATATTTTTCTAATATCACACAATTTAAGCGGGAAGCCATGATTTATCAAGATTTTCTGGATTCACTTTTTTTACAAATCAACTAGTAAATGGGTATCGGTCTTTCCTTAAGTTAAGACTTTGTTTTGCCTGTTGGTTCAATTTCTGCAGATTTTAAATACAGCGTGAACTCGACCCAAAGTCAGAGCCCTTTACATGAGCACCCATTACAGTACACAAGGTCACATGCATTGTTTATAGACACAGAGACATTGACTGATTTGCCCAGAATTACAGAATGTTGAGCCGACGCCGAGACTCGAACCTGGTTCCCCAGTTCCACAACTGGCAGCTCTGACCGTAACACCACAACCTGGGTGGAGTGGAGATGGCAGGCGGGAACCACATGAAAGCTCTGCTCATTATGGGCTCGAGGGTTCAAGAGGACCTCGAGCTGAGCCAGAACCAGACTTCAGGCTCAAGCTTTTCAGTGGCTCGCCCACCTCTAGTTATTACCCCATGTGATGAGTGCGATAACTGATGAAAGTCAGTCTCGGAACGCCCATTGTTGAGCCATATCATAATCAATAAATATAAACCGAGATGCTCATGTCAGTATCAAATCTTTCATTTTCCACTTTACAACAGTGTAGTCTTTATGCCCATCATACAAAAGATTTGTTTTCTCTTTGCTTGTTCTTCTGAGTTTTCAGAGTGGATTGTGATCTATTAGTAGTGCTTGCGTCCTCTAGTGACCTCATCGGGCCCTTCACACCCAGTGTCTTGTGATCTGCTGTACATCTGTGGTGCTAGTACCATTGACCGATGGTACGGAACTCTGCCTCCTGGCGGGTTGAGGAGCAGTGAATTCAAGCAAACAGGAGCACCTAAAGACATCCGGGTCCAAGGAGGCCCATGGAATAACAGCTGGTCAGAACAGTCACTGTGAAGGTGGAACTTTATTTTTTATATTTAGAAGGATTAGGAATGTGTAATTCGTATTGTCAAACTATTATAGACAGTGCTTGAAATAGAAATATAGAACTGCGGGTACTCCTTGTCCCAGAGTACTGGTTTGCTGCGTGGAAGTTAAATTACTCTCCCATTAAAAGGGTTAGAGCAGTGCTGAGAAGTGCTGATACTATCTTCAAAATCAAAGAAATGCAGGTACTTTGTACCCGATGGTACCTGCCCGTTTAAAGCGTCATAGAGCAGGGCCACTGGAATTATGCGGTGGGGGGTTCCACATTACGCGACAGGGTTGATTAAATTATGCAGCACGAAAAGCCAAAGAATGCTGCGTAATGCAGCACATTTAAAGATAGTAATACTTCATAATTTCTGCCATTTTTATACTTGTTAACACTGTCTGCAGGGCTTTAAGTGGGCCGGGTCTCACCGGTCCTGAGCACCAGCAGTTTTTTAAAGGGGGCCTCGAAACGGGTCTCTATCGGGCTCTGTTTTGTGCCCTGGCACAGGCGGTCTTTTCCCAGACTGCAGTGACAGCGGCACATCGATGTGCACTGCTCACTTCTCACTAGTGGAGAAGTTACGGCATGACGTCATATCAGGTGAGCTTTGTAAGGGTAAGGGAAATCCTTTAAAGAGAGTCATTTTCTCTCTGGATTTCCCTTCTCTTTCTGAAACTCAGGAGCAGCAACATTGTTGTGATATTACCAGGGCTTTAAGTGGAAGTTTTCTCAGTATTATATACAAGCCATAGTTGCTGCTTATTTATCTTATGCACCCAACAACCATTGACAAAGCCAATAGTCCTGACTTCTTGTAGGTATGATGCTACTTGTTGTATCATATATTTGGATGCAATGACAGAAACCGCAAAAACACAAGTTGGGCGGCAGACTATGCTAACCACAGATTTTTAGTGTACACGTTTTAAGCCACGCCCTCAATTACACTGACCACGCCCCTTTTAGTTTTCTCATCCCAGATAAAGCCCTGACTGTCTGGTCTGTTTGCTCCTCATTAGAAAGAAGCAGTTTAACACTCAAATTCCACAGTATGCAACACAAAGGTGACCAGTTAACCAGGGGTGTAGATTGGGGGGGCAAGGGGGGAAGGCTGATGCTCTGCTCCTATAGGAAACCCTTTCTTCTGTGTGTAGATGTGAGTGCTCACAAGTGAGTGTTGGCATGTCTGTATGAACATGTGGGCACATGAGTATGTGCGCACGAATGTTTGTGCATGTGTGCTTTTGCACATGAGCCTGTGAGCGCATATTTGAGTGTGCAACTATGAAAGCGTGTGTGCTTTAAAATGTTATCATAATTGTGTGTTGCTATGATATTGTGTTCTTGTGTACATGAGTGTGTATCTGCTTGTGAGTGTTTATGTGCACATGAGCATATGTGTGCAGAAATCTGTGCTTGAATCTCAGCAGCTTCGCTCAGTCTTTCAAGCTCCTGATCGATATCATGTGTACCACTGATTTGGTGTAAATGTGCGATTTTGCAAATACATGTTCTATCTGCGCAAAGAGTGCGTGCATGTGAATGTCCGTGCATATGAGTGTGCACATTTGTGTCTACATGTGTGTGTATGTGCGCCTCCGTGTGTGCACAAATCTACGTTTGAATCATAGAAGCTTGTGGCGCCACACGTGTTGCTGCGATTTTAATAACGTTTAAACCGTTTGAGCTAGAAACCATCTATTGTTAAAATCTGAAGATTATGTACCAGAGGATGGATTATGTGGCAAAAGCGTCAGATCCATAATTATGAGAAGGATACAGCGACCACACTAACTATCTCATAATTCCAGTGGGCCTGCTCTTAGACGAAACAGCCTTCCTCCTGTCATTGAGCAGGTTGTTTCCAGAAGCAGTTAATTCAGTTGTGGGGCACTCGTTAGAACACAATGTTCCTCTCATCATGGCTGTTGAAGGCATCCATGGCCCGAGCACGTGATGACGTAAGTGCGACACTGGTTCAGGTGGAGCTGTGGCGGCCATGTTGATACACCTTTCATCGGATCCGCGCGCCTCCGAGTACAACCGCCAAATCCTCAAATCTATTCTTTCAAAGAGCCTGCCTCGTGTCCGCGGTGACGCACAGCGGCAGGCCACTGAAAGTAAGCCCTGTCAGCGTGACAGGCATCACTTTCACGGCAGTGAGGGACCGGCGTGATCGGGTTACTCGTTCACTCCAGCCACTTAACTACCACGCGCCGTCTGGGGCCTCGGGGTGGGGTCACCCGCGGGCCCCCTCCCAGCTGCTCGCCTGTTTTCCACCTCATATCCCGGACAGCGCAGGGATGCGGCGTTAAAATCTAAGAGATGCCACTGCGGCCTACGCGTTGCCAAGCTGGGTTTGGCAGAGGTGTGGGCGCTTGCACTCATGTTCATGCCCAGTAAAGTCACACCGAAAACCCTGGGCAAGAAAAGGGCCGTGCATTTGACCGCCACTTTATTTCCGGTATCTTTGAAAAAGAAAATTCTCAACATTATGCAGCAGCTTCGCCTTTTAATAGCTCCGCGGTATGATAATACAGAAATTGATAGCAATTGTTCATGCCGGCAAGGGAAATAAACACTTGCAAAGAGCTGATGTTCTGCATAATTTTGGTCCCCGAAGGCATACATAATGTGTTACCGCCATAATTACCTCAAATGGCTGACCCAGAAAATCCAGCACGCTAGCCATAAAGATGCATACATATACCTCCGCACATGCCTGCATACATTAATACAAAGTGACAGCGGAGAGGACCCGCCTAACCTGCTCGTTTCCTCGTCTATTCCAGACCCTGGGGACACTTAGTCTCCTCGGATCTCTTCTTACTCCTCGCTGTGGAAGAGTGAGGCTTTTAATGGTGCTTCTTTGTTGCTCCCAACGTTTCATTCTTCAGCCTTTTCACACATAATTTTCATATTTGGTCTTGATCCCATAGCCAAGACATTGCACGCCAATATCGAGGGGCTCGAAGTTTCACCCCCTCTTTTCACCTACAATGGCTTCTAAATGTGAGTGCATTTCCTTGTTGGAAATGGAAAAAAATATTCCAGGAAGGGCGAAGCCAGGAGGAACAGTAGCAGTTAGCTTAGGGTCTGCCAGTACGTGGGCATTATCTTTACAAACGGAGCAGCCCGCATTTGTGGATTGCTCTAGGGGTTAAGGCACCTGCTGCAGTGAGTCATTTTGTATCCAAAACGTTTTAGGGTGGCTTAAGGGAAAGGCCGTTCAGAGGGTTAATATTCTTGCTGTAGAGATGTGAGTGTAATCTCTGGTCGCAGTCTTAAACAATCATAACACTGCTTCAAAGTTTGGTGTGCCTGTAACACAGTATTGTATCATCTGAACGTCAGAATTGCCAATCCTGGTAACATTGCTTGGCAGGTTAAGAGTCCCCTGCAAACACTTCTAGGCAACTTACAAAGCATGAATGAATTCCTGCCGGTTAAAGTTCAGTGTTTTTTCTTCTAACGCTGATAAATGGTCCTCATTTACGGCCAGGAGGGTGCAGTTGAAGCCGTACAAAATGGGGTGGTGATCTGAACCAATCAAACACTCACACCCAGTCAACAGATCTGGATTTAATCCATCACTGTTCTTTAGCCCACTCCGCCACCCCAGTTCAGACATGGCCATATGCAAATCAGTCTGACCCTGTGCCTCATGGGAACAGTCCAGCCCGAACTGCCAAGCCATGCCTTCCCTGGACCGGAAACAAGCTTCCAGGGACCGTTTCTGGCATTCCAGCAGTCTTCAGCCCGGCTTGCTTGAATCCAGTGGCAAAGTGAGCAAGTGCAGTTGAAGCCTACAAGGTGAAAGATGAGGAGGGGGTTGTATGTAGACGAGACACGCTCTTGAAGCAGAAACCTGAATGCAGAGCGAACATCCTGCATCCCCGCATGTTTCACCTGTTTACTCCTCTGTTGTAAAGAGCAGCCTTTGTGGGCAACGTTGTTTTAAGGATTGTTGGGGCCTTGGGCAAGGCATAGTTTTGGGACCCCTCTTTCTAACAGCTTTGAATGTTTTCCGATAATTGAAGTCCGCGCGATGCCAAAGAAACTTTCAGAAATGGGGTTCACTCAAAACAGGAGACCTTTCTTTCCAGGGACTCCAAAAATCCTTAAGGTAACACTGGGCTGAGTCGAAGGAAGACAGAAGAAGGACAAAGGTTGAAATATAGAAATGGACAATGGAGAGCTTGAGAGAAAGCATTAACTTTCTGAGAGGGGCCCTTGTAATGTGGGGGCCTTGGGCAGTTGCCCACTTGGTCCATGCTTTAAAACATCTCTGCCTGCTTCTGGACTCTTTTCCTTTCAGTTTTTGTGTCGATGCTTGCTGCCTGCTCCCTTCCTATACTTGCCCTGGATCAGTGACTGTGATGTGTGTTGACTTTTGTGCTGGCCCTGGCTTGGGTCACAAATAAACCCCTGTGGCGGCCGCAGACCTGCCCTTCCACATTCCACCTGCCCTGCAGCGTTGATTGGCGGGAAAGGGCCACCTTCTGAAGGCGAAGGCGCGACCGCTCTGTATATATCTTCATTTGTGGCTTCTGACACTTTGTTTGAATGGCGACTTGAGGGGGTTAAGTGAATGAGTTAATCAAATAGGACGGGGTCACAGCTCAGTCAAGTGGGGCAGGTGAACTAAAGGAGGAGCAGTCCAGGGGCCGCATTGCATGAACTTTGAACCACTTCAGTATAGTGTTCACGCTGACCGACCGGAGCAAAAACAGCACTTGTACTGAGCGGATGGTGCAGAGACCTTTTCACCTGCACATCTGACATTGTGCCGACCAGCCATTGAGACAGCAGAAAAGTGTCTTTTGGACGGGCTCCTTGGTACAAATGTCACTTTTTGCACTGGCTCCTTGGTATAAAATAGTAGTGTACCGGTGCTTTGTTGTGCAGTCTGGCCCAAACACTCCGGCTTGCAGAAAATGGGGGCAGGTAGATTATTTCAATTGCTTTTTGTGAAGTAAAATGGTACTTCGAAAGTGAAGTCCATGGTGACCAATCTGGCTATAAAACTAGAGCACCACAAGGGTGTGGCGTAATGGAAAGCAACAATTACAAACTTTTCCAATTCAGGATAAACTCGCACCAAGACCTGCTATTGGTCACATTGCTCCTTGTTGCAACATATTTACCAATCCAGGGGTTTAATTTGGAATTAAGGCGTACCCGGCAGCTATGCTATGCATATCCACATAAAGAATCAACAAACTACCCTTCTTTGTCAGCCTGAGACTTGTTTTCCGAAGGACAGCACATTTTCGGGTATGTCAGATGTAGGATTCTGTCAATAATCCACTGTTTAACTCTTTGTTGCTTGGCTGCCAGTAATGTCCACCTGTTCTTTGAAATGACTCCAGGTGACATTAATGTATGGCTGTTTAATTCATCCCAGGGACAGTACTATTAGGGCATGTCTCACTTGTTTTTGGCCAAAGGATCCGCTGACCGAATATATATACCAATGCTTAGGGGGTTGACATGATTTCTTCTCAAATCACTAAGGCGTATTTTGGAAATATTTCAGGTAGAAAATGAGTGCCACAGAGCATGATTGTTTAATAACTGTGTAGATCGCTGTAGATTTAAAAGGTGTGTCCCATAGTTTATTGCTGTGATTTGTTCAGAATAATAGCCAGAGCTTTAGATGGCAAATTAAAAAATGAAGACTATCCCAGGTATAAAGCAATGCAGCCATACCAATCTCAGCCAATCAGCATATTACTATGTGCTTATATGTACTGTGTAAGGTTTGCCAAATACTGAACAACTTAATGCTGCTTCACATGGGCACACGTAGGCCGGTGATTTCTAGGGAGGGCCTCTGTGTTGAGGGTGGTTATTAGATAGCTAGGGGCCGAGAGAGTGGGCATGATGTGGTTTACAGATTGAGATTTCCCCCCTAGTTGGTGCTAAGATAGCCAGTTTGCAGTTTCCCTAGCTCCTACACCACGTGCACCCACTGAAGACCCCTTCATAGGCACTCTAGTGCCCTGTTCATAGAGGCACTGACTCTCAGGCTCCCAATTATTGCCTTTTTAGGTCGAGCTAGAGTTGCGCATGCGTAGCATGCGGTCTAGCTCGACAACTATTGTTTTCAGTTTCCTGGGAATCTGAGACCGCGTTCGGCCACGCGCTTCTGCTGTCTCAGATTTGTCCGTGTGAGCGCGCTTTCGTATCTGGCTGCTGGCAGCTTGCTGGAGACAGCCCGAGTGCTTTCGGTTTCTGAGTACGTGTCGCTTTCACTCCCTCCTTCCCCCCCCCCCCCCCCCCCCCTCGTCGGCTCCACAGAGAAAGCTCGAGTTTTATCCTCCGTGTGTCGGTCACATCGAAGCTCATGCATCTTCCGCGCCCGCCGGCCGGGCTCACGCCGCACGTCTGATATCTGGGGCGCAGTCACGGAAAATAAACAAGAGATCAGAACATTTTTCCCAAAGTAAAATGCGCTTTACTGCAGCGGCGCTTTGAGTCTTAACCGTTTTTTTTTTGATGCGCACGTGTGCTCCAAGCGCGGCGCGCTTTGCACGTACAGTCAGCATGCCCCTCTTACCGGCTCCTGTGGGGACTCTGCAGCAACAGGCGGGGCTCCGTTTTGCTCACAGGAGCCCCGCATGAAATGTTGGTTGCGCTTTGGCGGCTCCCTCCCTGGGCCTCACAAGCCCCGCTGCACTCTTGAAACTCCGGTGGCTTCTGTCCACACGCGCAGCCAATAGGCATGAGCTCACTGGGCACGAGCCGCAGGACACACGGAAATTACAGGTACCGCGCATGCGCGGGCAGCCCTTGTCTTCCCAGGTTTCATATGTATAGCTTTCACTTTCAGCGATCGAGGGACTTGTGTTGCTGCTCGCCAGTGGCGTTTTTTACATCTTTATTTCAATTCCAAAGTGCGGCGGAGCGACTTCACACGAGGCACAGACATATCGTGTTTACTGCCCCTTTCACAAACTGCGGCGAAGTTGGCTGAGGAAACGGGAGCCTGCTCATTCCTCCTCACATCCTGTCCCCCTTCTCTCCACCGCTCGTTGATTGCACCTCCCGTTCCACCGCTCCCGGTTTTACTTAATTTCAGTTTTCCCAGTTCATGGAAGTGCGAGTTTCATTGTTTCTCATGGCCACTTTTCGCGCACTACTACAACTACATGCTCCTCCCTTTCACTCATGCTATCCGTTGCTGCCGCACCCCTCACTGGTTCCAATTGTATTTTTTAATTTTCCTTTTTTTACATGGTTGGCCGGGGAACAGATTTCTAGGACCTCAAGAAAGAATAATAGTGGCGCCAAGCAGCTATCGCCCATTGTTTATTTTTTTTGCCACCTTTCTTTGTTTGCCTTCCGCACTTTGCCTCCTTCATTTCTTTGTTCTCTCCCTCTCCTTTAACCTATTTTCCCCTCTCTTTCTTTGCTTTTTCTCTTTGTTTGTCTCCCCTATTTCCCTTTCGTTGTCGCTGTTGCTTAATTTCCCTCCAGCAACTGTCTCCCCCTCTGCGCGCCCCCGCCTGCTGTAAGGTATGCTGCATGTGTAAATCCGAGATGCCTGCGGTGTTCGGTCTCCCCACAATGCCATAATCTCCTCCTTCTCAGCTCCCCGGTGATGGACTTTTCAAATCTATCCCAGTAGCACAGGCTGCTATTCTTAGCATCCCAGCACCACAAAAGGCTGTACACAGTCTGCCTAGGGGGACCAGGAAGGCGGGGCTACTTCATCACCAAGGACGTTAGGCCAACATTAGACAGACGTCCTTTAGTACTTGGTAGCATCCAAGTCGCCCTTCCTTCTGTTGCGCCCATGCTGCTCCTCTTTCTTTATTCACCCCTTCACCATCTTTCTCTATCCTTCCCAACTTTCTCTATCCTTTTTACTCTTGCCTTGCCCCCTACTTCCTGCAATGCAATAGGTCTTGCATTTACGCAAGTTTAAGCTATTGGCATTGTAAATGAAAAAGCCTTTTATTTATGTTTTAAAAAGGAAAACAAAATAAGACATTGGCATTTGCAATGTCAATAGCTCAAACTTGTTGTGCCTGTCTGCCCTCTGCATCACCACATCATCACTCAGCGCTACCACAGCATCACGCAGCACCACCACAGCACCACTCAGCACCACCACAGCACCACTCAGCACCACCACAGCACCACCACAGCACCACTCAGCACCACCACAGCACCACTCAGCACCACCACAGCATCACTCAGCACCACCACAGCATCACTCAGCACCACCACAGCATCACTCAGCACCACCACAGCATCACTCAGCACCACCACAGCATCACTCAGCACCACCACAGCATCACTCAGCACCACCACTCAGCACCACCACAGCACCACTCAGCATCACTCAGCGCCACCACAGCATCACTCAGCGCCACCACAGCATCACTCAGCGCCACCACAGCATCACTCAGCGCCACCACAGCATCACTCAGCACTACCACAGCATCACTCAGCACTACCACAGCACCACAACAGCACCACTTAGCGCCACCACAGCATCACTCAGCGCCACCACAGCATCACTCAGCACAACCACAGCATCACTCTGCACCACTCAGCACCACCACAGCACCACCACCACATTATCACTCAGCACCACCACATTATCACTCAGCACCACCACATTATCACTCAGCACCACCACATTATCACTCAGCACCACCACAGCATCACTCAGCACCACCACAGCATCGCTCAGCACCACCACAGCATCGCTCAGCACCACCACAGCATCACTATGCGCCACCACAGCACCACCACATTATCACTCAGCACCACCACATTATCACTCAGCACCACCACAGCATCACTCAGCACCACCACATTATCACTCAGCACCACCACAGCACCACTCAGCACCACCCCAGCACCACTCAGCACCACAACAGCACCACTCAGGACCACCACAGCACCACTCAGGACCACCACAGCATCACTCAGCACCACCACAGCATCACTCAGCACCACCACAGCATCACTCAGCACCACCACAGCATCACTCAGCACCACCACAGCATCACTCAGCACCACCACTCAGCACCACCACAGCACCACCACAGCACCACTCAGCGCCACCACAGCATCACTCAGCGCCACCACAGCATCACTCAGCGCCACCACAGCATCACTCAGCGCCACCACAGCATCACTCAGCGCCACCACAGCATCACTCAGCGCCACCACAGCATCACTCAGCGCCACCACAGCATCACTCAGCGCCACCACAGCATCACTCAGCGCCACCACAGCATCACTCAGCGCCACCACAGCATCACTCAGCACCACCACAGCATCACTCAGCGCCACCACAGCATCACTCAGCACCACTCAGCACCACCACAGCACCACCACCACATTATCACTCAGCACCACCACATTATCACTCAGCACCACCACATTATCACTCAGCACCACCACATTATCACTCAGCACCACCACAGCATCACTCAGCACCACCACAGCATCACTCAGCACCACCACAGCATCGCTCAGCACCACCACAGCATCGCTCAGCACCACCACAGCATCGCTCAGCACCACCACAGCATCACTATGCGCCACCACAGCACCACCACATTATCACTCAGCACCACCACATTATCACTCAGCACCACCACATTATCACTCAGCACCACCACAGCACCACTCAGCACCACCACAGCACCACTCAGCACCACCACATTATCACTCAGCACCACCACAGCACCACCACATTATCACTCAGCACCACCACATTATCACTCAGCACCACCACATTATCACTCAGCACCACCACATTATCACTCAGCACCACCACATTATCACTCAGCACCACCACATTATCACTCAGCACCACCACATTATCACTCAGCACCACCACTCAGCACCACTCAGCACCACCACAGCACCACTCAGCACCACCACAGCACCACTCAGCACCACCACATTATCACTCAGCACCACCACAGCACCACCACATTATCACTCAGCACCACCACAGCACCACCACATTATCACTCAGCACCACCACATTATCGCTCAGCACCACCACATTATCGCTCAGCACCACCACATTATCGCTCAGCACCACCACATTATCGCTCAGCGCCACCACATTATCGCTCAGCACCACCACAGCACCGCTCAGCGCCACCACAGCACCGTTCAGCGCCACCACAGCACCGTTCAGCGCCACCACAGCACCGCTCAGCGCCACCACAGCACCGCTCAGCGCCACCACAGCACCGCTCAGCGCCACCACAGCACCGCTCAGCGCCACCACAGCACCGCTCAGCGCCACCACAGCACCGCTCAGCGCCACCACAGCATCGCTCAGCGCCACCACAGCATCGCTCAGCGCCACCACAGCATCACTCAGCGCCACCACAGCATCACTCAGCGCCACCACAGCATCACTCAGCGCCACCACAGCATCACTCAGCGCCACCACAGCATCACTCAGCGCCACCACAGCATCACTCAGCGCCACCACAGCATCACTCAGCGCCACCACAGCATCACTCAGCGCCACCACAGCATCACTCAGCGCCACCACAGCATCACTCAGCGCCACCACAGCATCACTCAGCGCCACCACAGCATCACTCAGCGCCACCACAGCATCACTCAGCGCCACCACAGCATCACTCAGCGCCACCACAGCATCACTCAGCGCCACCATTCAACAACTGGTTCAAATATGTTCTCTCAATGTTTCAAGCTTCATTAAAAATGTCACAAAAAGATGTTAATATTTCACTTCTGTTCTTCGATTTTCGTCACAATAAAATACACTGAACATAATCTTCACAAAAGTTATTTACAAAAGTTTAAATTATTGCCATTTATAAATTACAATCACTTTTATTTCAGTATTAATTATTTTAAAAAATTAAAAGCCATTGTTATTTGTAATATCAATACATCTAAGTCACGTAAATACAAAACATGTTGCATTACAAATGCTATAGGTGTCACATTTGCGAAAGTTATAACTATTGGCATTGTAAATGACAAAGCTATTAATTTAGCTATTTTCAAAACAAACACATAATTTAAAAAATGTACATTTACAAGACCAATAGCTCTAACTTTCCTAATGCGAGACCTATTGCATTGCAAATGCTTGTTTTTTTGGCTCTTTTTCAATTTATTGTGTCCCGTCAGTCTACAATATAATACTCTGTACAAAGGGAAATGAAGTGGAGGAGCATGGAGGGTGCATTTGGGCTTGAGGACCCTATATCACTCCAGGGCTTTCAGGATAGCCTGGGTCTCCTCCAGAGTAATCAGGGCCTCTTTTTTGGTCACCTCGTCCAATGCGCTGAACTGCTGTGACTGCGCCTTCTCTGAGTTTGCTTTGCAGTATTGATGTCAACCATGTCTAAAGTATAAGCTTCCTCTGCTAGCTACTGTACAGGGGAGTCTGGGTTGACTGTAAAACAGCCGCTGCTCACAAAGTACTTGGAAGCAACTCCATCATCACTGAACACGGTAACGACACCGGGGGCAAGGACACGGAGGGTTGGGACATGAGCATGGAGGATAACAAAGTCTCTGGTCATGGTGGTGACCTACGGGGTTGGATTGGTAAGGCGGGCACTCTGGCAATCAGCTGGTGTATGAGTTTCACATGTGGGCACTTTTTGGGGCAGTGTGGTGGCCAATTTGGGCTGAGTCTGTGCTGTCACAGATGCCTACAAAAGAGGGATCAAGATTTCACTCCCGTCCCGAGCACAGCTCTATTTCCAATTCTCAATGTCTTTGCTGGTAATCCAAGTTTATAATCAAAATGATTAAAAAAATACTCCAAAGGAATTTCGTTTACTGATTATATTCGTTTACTGATTATATTCATGTCACACGTAGGATGCAGTGGCATTTTTAAACCGCTTCTCGTGCTACGGCCATGCCGATCCGGGCTTATTACCGAGCACGCAAAAAAATACAACAGACATCCTGAACTCTCAGCATATATTACCCAATGCATTTTGGGCCATTGTGGGCCCTTCGTCAGGGGTTCACTACGAGTAAAAAATATTAAAATTAGATTTGTTTTTTGTGGCCCCAATAAGAACAATATTTTGACATATAACACATTAACTTAATTGTCAACCTTATTTCCAGCGTTTTCCCTCTATCATCCATAGATGCCTAACCCAATCAGTACGATGTTAAATCCCCAGTCCTCTTGTGAACTGTTACTACTAACCAAGAACCACCCCATTGACTGGTCACCTAATTTATCCTCTTACCTCACGAAATAAACTATCCCCTCCCTCGTATCGCCACACACATTGGTTAACCTCAAACCTGAACAAATCTTGACCGTCAACTGTTACCCATATATTCTTTCTAACAGGAACAAACCGTATTCAATAATCTTCCCCCTCATTAAATTTCGAAACTATAACTCCACCCCTCACTCTCTACCAATGGCGTTCTCACATTCACAAAGTTTATCACAGGAAACTACTGAGCCCATCATGCATTGCTCGAACTTCTAACAATGTAAACATGAGGTGGACCCTACTACCTTTACACATTCGAGATGTTTCGACCAGATTTCGTGTCAATCACGTCACTTGTTAGGCACTAAAATTAGAATGCTCCGCCCTCCCTCTGGTGTTACACCAGTCAAAGGGGTGGTTCTTGGTTAGTAGTAACAGTTCACAAGAGGACTGGGGATTTAACATTGCACTGATTGGGTTAGGCATCTATGGATGATAGAGGGAAAACGTTGGAAAGAAGGTTGACAATTAAGTTAATGTACTATATGTCAAAATATTGTTCTTATTGGGGCCACAAAAAAACAAATCTCAATATAATATTTTTTTACTCGTAGTGAACCCCTGACGAAGGGCCCACAATGGCCCGAAATGCATTGGGTAATATATGCTGAGAGTTCGGGATGTCTGTTGCATATTTTTGCGTGCTCGGTAATTGGGCCCGGATCGGCATGGCCTTAGCATGAGAAGCTGTTTAAAAATGCCACTGCATCCTACGTGTGATGACATGAACAAAAACAATATACGAAATTCCTTTGGAGTATGTTTGAATCATTTTGATTATAAACTTGGATTACCAGCAAAGACATTGGGAATTGGAAATAGAGCTTTGCTCGGGACTAGAGTGAAATCTTGCTCCCTCTTTTGTAGATGTATTATTCGGGACACCAGGGTGGATCTCGTCGTCCAGGTTGCACGCTTTACTAAGAGTACATTTCGAAAAGATGAAGAAGAGGGTAAAGTTATTAGCAAATACGGTGTGCACTGTAACACTCTTTCCTGTCACAGATGCCACCAGCAGCCCAGTGGGGCCCTGAGCAGCCTTTCCAGATGTAGATGGGCCTCTGTTACCTCCCTTTTACCAATAGGGTGGAGGTGCCATTCCCAGTCTCTCACTGTGCCGGCCCATTAATGTATGGAGATGGGGCAGGGGGCGCCTGAGCAGAAGTGGTCTCACTTGCATTCAGGTGTGGTTCACCATTAAGAACTAACCCTTGCACGAAGAGTCCTGGCAACATTTACATTTAAAGAAATATCTCAGAAAACATGTCTCTTTTAGAGAACTCCCCAAATCTTTTCATAATACTTAAAACGCGGAAGCAGTGTTTTTCGAAAAGATTGCAATCCACAAATGTGGGCCTCTTTTTTTAGGGCGATAAGGCCTAGTCTTGATCCCAAGCCAACCTGGATATCTGTCAGTAACAGCTGCTACCGGCCTGGGGTGGTGGGTTGAGGGGAGGGGAACGAGGGAGGGGGGTATAATTTAAAAAAAATGCTCTTACCTCTTTACCGCTGCCCCTGCCTCTTCTTTGTGCGTCCTCTTTTTGGCAGGAAGCACACAGCCTCCCAGAGTCCCCTGACCAATCACACCGTTGCCTTATCAGCGTTGATTGGCCTGAGCGCTGTGGTTCGGCGGTCAGACAGGGGCTGACAGGCTGCGCATGTTCTCCACCCAGGCTGTAATATAGCCTGCGTGGAGAACATGCAGAGTACGCATGACGCTTTGGTCGGCCCGAGATGGTTGGCCAAAACGTCATGCGCACTTTAGGTGCTGCCACCACTCCTCCCCCTGTGATGTGGGGAGCCCAGCCCCACCCGCCTGGATTCTGCTGTAAGCTGAACACAAAAAATGATAATAACGAACGTTATAATTGTATTTTTTGTATTCAGCTTGCAGCTGGAGCAGTGGGGAGACACTGCTTTCGTAGCCCGCGGCAGCGGCATGCGTAGAGGAGAGGGTGGTAGTCACCTGCCGCAGCAGGGCCCACCCCCTCCCCTCCCCTGTGTGTTTGACTCGATCTCTCATCAGATGCCTCTCCGAGGTAACAGGTGAAGTGGCGGCTAAAAATACCACGGGGCCGTGTTTGTTCGGAAATTCCTGCTCTGCTCGGGTCAGCTGAAGTGCAGCTGAGCAGGGCGGCTGTTAAGTGTGGTTTGGCATTTATGTCTTTACGACCTTCGGTTCACCCTCAGCCTAGGGTTGTAAAGGTGTAGGGGGCATTTACTTCAGCAATAAAAAGTGTGCATACCATCGCCGGGCGCCTAAATAAATACCTCGCATTTTGTAGCTACAATGAGCCTTTTAAAGCTGGTGTGAAGTGGCTTGAGTGAAGTTATTAATGTGGAACCTGAATAAGGAAATACCTGTTGGCAAGCCCGCCAGAAGTCTCACGGAAGCTTTGGGCGCTGTAATTGCCCCCTCATGCAGACAGGCCGGGAACGGCTGTGCTGTAAACCCAGTGTGTGCTGCCGAGTCATCCGTGGTAACCACCTATCACGGTTAAGAGCGATTCGAAGGAAAGGTCAGGTTTGCAGACCTCATCACCGGTCGAGTTACTTTATTTGATGTATATATTCTCGAATGGAACCCTTAACCCTGGGTTACCAGTGCGCTGTACTCGCAACAAGAGAACAAAAACTTCAACTTAAATCAAACTCGATGAAAAAATCAAACTGGATGAAAAACAGCCCAACAAGCGCAAAAGCATGACCGTGTCAAGCTCGCTTAAGTTGGTTCCGGAACGGGCCCTTCCTGATTCATGAAGCTGAGAAAGTGAGGGCTTGGGAGAAGAACGCAGGTGGGCGAGTAAGAGGACAAATCATGGTTGAAGCAGGGCCAAGAATGGGAAAGATGATTTGGGGAAGTCAGGATATAAAGCACAAGTAAATAAGCAGGCAAATCAATGTGCCTTGAAGGTCAAATAACAACGGAAATAGGAAGACATTTTAAAGCGAAGGCAACTTGGGGTGGGAAAGTCAACAGGATATTTTACCCTGTATTTTGTAAATGAGGATAATTAGATTAGGTGCCTTTCAAAGAGAAACATTTTTAGTCTTTTACAGAAAATGAGGAGCGATTCAGACAGGCAGAGTTTCTCCAGTAACGAGTTGCAAATAGATGTGGCATCTCCTGAAAGGGATTGTGGGCTGGTCTTACAGTGTTGAATTTCAGGGTGTAAAGTGTAAGATTCTGTAGGCTTCATAATTTGTGGTGGTTTCAAGTTATTTTTAAATCTAATGGTTCAAGGCAAATATCTACTTTGATTACAAACAGATGCCTAGTGCAGAACGAAAAAAAGAGGATTTTCTTCACAAAGGCAGCAATCTGCAGACACGTTTTAGGCATGTCACAGACTTCATCATATTTGTGTTTGATGTTTTAGCCTGCTTTCTGAAATTGTTGGTTTTGCACAGCATTGCTAATACTATCCGTAACAATAGGCATTACACAAAAACATTTAGTGATGGTAACTGGGACCACACCAATTTTGATGTGGAGGAAAATGTTGTTGCAAGTTTATTGAAACACGAGTTGAGTTAATTTACGGACTACCTGAGTGTCCAGAGGTTTGTTAAAATTAGGGCGGACTCCCATCCAAAGAAAGTCAAAATACAAAACACCACAAAGTACTCCTACATGAGTTTAGAAAAATTGCCAATATTTGTCTGGATAAAGCAAGACCAAAATGACAAATATCCTACATACACAATTCAAGAGATGAATTTTCAAAGGTAAATAAAGTTATAGTTCTTTAGAAATCAATGTTTGTACTTGACTAGGACATAGTAGCTTAGATATGTTAAAAATCAAAGACGATGTGTGAAGCAGATGAAGTAAGCCGTCAAAGGCAGGTGATGCGTCTGTTCCATACTGCTATGCAGGTCGTTGGCACATTGGTGCTCCGGGACAGTGCATTGCACAGAGGTGAAGCATCACTGTAGGCAATGATGCGTTGGGTCATTAAGGTGGTGCAAAGTCGTTGAGCCACTAACACCTGGTGGCAATGCATGGTGCAGGGTCGGTAATGCGTCCTTTGTGGGCACAATACCTTGGTTCCTTACTGCGGTGCTGTCGATGAAGTTGCCGCCCAGATGCGATGCGTGGGTGATGCTTTGAAAGTCAAGTAGCACTGCAAACATTACACAGCGGTGAAGTGGGGCTTGAGATTCACACAGTGGCTATTCTTCGGACGCCCTTCAGCGAAAAGTAAGGGCCTGTGTTAAAAGCTGTGGTGGTTGCATCGAGCAGAGACCATGCTTCTGTTCCGGCAGAAACGATGCGTAGAGTTTTGCGATGCTGTGCTGATTCAGAATGAAACTGGAAGTCGATGTATTGATTTTTCTCCTTGATGCACCAGAACTCACTTCCAAGGGCCAAGGAACTGGATTTGGCACCAGTTGGCAAGACTGGGCTCTCAGCAGAGCAGATGAGCCCAAGTGCTGGTAGAGGAAGTCTTTGATGGCCCTGAGACTTCTTAACAGGAGGCAAGCTCAGATCAAGCCCTTGGACAACCTGAGAAAGCAGGATGTAGAAAGCAAAGTCAGTTCATTCACCACCAGGACACAGGCAGCAGGCCAGCACAGCACTTCAAAGCCAGGATCAAAGTGTCAGTCCCTCCTGAAGCAACACAGCTCTTCTTCCTGGCAGAATGCCTCAGTCCAGAAGTATTCTGAGTATATGGTGTTGGAGGACCAGTACTTATACCCAATTCAGCCTATGAAGCAGTCAAACTCCAAAGAAAAGTCTTTGTGGTACACAAGACCCTGCCTTTCCTGGCCTTGGCTCTATAGACACCACAGGGGGAGAGGGGGGTGTACTCTGCGGAGACAGGCGCAGCCCTATTCAGGTGCAAGTGTCAACTCCTCCCACCACTCTAGCTCAGGAAGACCGATCAGCCAGGTGATGGGCCATCAGGATATGCAAGGCACCCCTCAGCTACCTTTGTGTGTGACTGTCTAGAGTGAATTCACAAAGCCCAGCTGTTATTCAACCCAGATGTGTATTCAAGGGACAGACAGATGCACAGAATGGTTAAAGTAAGAAAATGCCCACTTTCTAAAGTGACATTTTCAGACCTGCAATTTAAAAACCAACTAAACTAAAAGATGTGTTTTTAAATTGAGTCCAGAAACACAAAACTCAAATTCTCTGTCCGCTCCCGATTGGAAGATACACATGTAAGATGTTACCTTTCAGATCCAATGCTAACCTATGGGAGGGATAGGCCTTGTTGTAGTGAAAACGAAATTATCAGTATTTTACTACCAGGACATTTAAAACACAGCAGCACGTCCTACCTTTTAAATACACTGCTCCCTGCCTATTGGGCTACGTTGGCCCTACCTGAGGGTTATCTTACATGTAATAAAAGGGAAGGTTTGGGTCTGGCAAGTGGGTGCATTTGCCAGGTCGACATGGCAGTTTAAACTACACACACACACACACACACACACACACACAGTGCAGTGGCAGGTCTGAGACATTTGCAGGGCTACTCGGGTGGGTGGCACAAACGGTGCTGCAGGCCCACTAGTAGTATTTGACTTACTTGCCCGGGGCATACCTGGTGCACTGTAATAGGGACTTTCCAGTACATCAAATAGGACAATCATGGAGAAACCAAATACCTTACATTTTAGACAGGGATCACTTGCACGTTAGCACTGATCTACAGTGGTAAAGTGCACATAGTCCTTAAGTCAGCAAAAACTTTAAACCCAGGACACAGTCAAAACAAGCTTTTGCAATGCAATAGGTCTCGCATTTGTTAAAGTTAGAGCTGTTGGTGTTGAATGACAATTTTTTTATTTTTTGCATTGCAAATGCTTCTTTTCCAAGCCATGCTGCAGAGTGCAATGACATAGGTGGCTAAAAGATTAATTTGATTTTGCAATGTAAATATGTTATAGGCATTAAAGTATAAAAATAATGTAACTGCATATTTATGAAACCCTGCAAAGAAAAGCAATATATAGTGTAACCTAAATGGTTAGTATTACACAGATGACTTTTAGTACTGGGTGTTATAAAAGACAAACCGAATATTACAGAACATGCACATTATACAGCACGCCCAAAACCAACATTGCGCAGAATAAAGAATACAAAAATATATATATTATATAGCTAAACTAGAGTAGAAATACGTTTTTATTTTAGCAAAGAAAACAGTAGATTACAGAACTAGGACAAAAAAAACATTTGGCAAAAATAAAGGGGGAAAGGTGCCACCTTTAAAGCTGGGGATTAGTTTGAGTATTGCCATGGTCCCAACATCTTGGGTTCCTGGGCAAATAAATGAGTTTCCTTATATGTATAAACATATGTTATTGCCTTAACTGCTGCCATTTTAGTTCACTTTACTATGTTTGGGCAAATTTTGTTGCTATAAGCAGGTGTTAATTAATTGGTATGGTGTGCACCAGAAAAACTCTGCTTCAATTGAGCACTAATTGAAAGGCTAAAATTGTTTAAAACAAACAGCATGTTACACAGCTCTAAATATTAAAAAAAAAAAATACTCTGCAGCGTCACGGGTTGCACAAGCAAAACACATGTTGTGCTGCCTACAACAACAATCGTGACGTGGCCTAACAGCATGTGTTTGGGAAAATCCTTTAATGTTTTTGTTTGTATGAAAATGTATTATGTCCTTAAATTATATTTAAAAAAAAGTGTAATATCTTTGGGTTAAATAAACATATTTGCAGTATGGATGGTACAAACATTTTGCAGAAACCTATAGTAAAGTGCAATTGTGTTTTGAAAGCAGGATGTTCATGTATCCAGCAAGGAAATACGTTAGCCCATTGGCTGAAAGCTCACAACAAACTGTGAAATGAAACAGCATGTGGTAAAGCACATGGTCTGTTTACTGTCTTGGTGCAAGTTAACCATATAGAAAAGATGGCGATGCTAATTATTATGAAAAGGCCTTCCGATGCAAGTTGGAAACCGGATGCTTAGTGGCTCGTGTTTTGAAAACAAAAGAAAGAATGTCATGTGTGCACTGTTTACTTAAAAGGCCATACAAGCCAAAATCAAAAGTGTTCTACATTAAATATGAAAGAAAATATTATTTAACCAAAGAAACAGAATATTTTTTTATTTGTATGTAAGAATTTCTTTTACAGTATTAAGTGTTATTTAAAATTACTTTCAATACTTTTGGGTGGTTTTTTTCGCTATTAAGTGCTGCGGTGGGCACTGGAAAAACCAGGGGAAAATTAATGACTAATTTAAATACAGTTAATTTCACTGTGAAATGTGTCCTAGGGAGAAGAGTGTAAGAGAGGGAGGGGGTAAAACAGATGAGAAGGGAAGAGGAGGAGAATGGGAAAAGGAGAGAAAGTGTGGGGAGAGTGGCTAAGAGGCAGACAAAATAGGAGTGAGCGAGAGTGGGGAGTCATTAGGAAAGAAGTTGGAGAGAAGGAGAAAATGTTAAAAGGAAAAAAGTGTGAAGGGGTAAGAACAGAAGGAAGGGTTCAGGTGAGATAGGTAAATGAATCCGCTTTAAAGAAGGAACAGAATGTGTGAGAGAGAGGTCATTGTGGATGTGGCATAAGGGAGAAAGGTGCCCAATTTGAGGTTGGGGATTAAAGTTAAAGTTTTGCTGTGGCCCCAATATCCTGTGATCCTGGGCAAAAATTGTATTTACTTTGTGTACGTAAATGTATTATGGATTTAAATGGTGTTATTTAAAAGCAATTCAATCAATACTTTTGGATGATTTTTGCATTATAAGAGAATGTGTTACTTATTACGTGCTATGGTGTGTACAGGAAAACCCCAGCTGAAATTAAGCAGTCGTTTTAAGTCTAAAATTGTTTATATAAATAAGTGAGCGCACATTAAAGAAAAAAAAAACCTAAGGCAGATATACAGTGTGGATGGCAAAAAATACATGCAACACAAATGTGTTTTAGGTATTAAAGTGTAAAAATAATGTAACTACATGTTTATAACACTGTGAAGAAAAGCAATATACTGTAACCTAAATAGTAAATATAACACAGATGACTTTTAGTACTGGGTGTTATAAAAGACCAACACCATATTACAGAACACGCACCTTATACAGCACACACAAAACCAACATTGCGCTTGAGTAGAAGTACGTTTTATTTTAGCAAATAAACCGTATATGAGCGCACTAGGAGGAAAAATACATCGGCAAAATAAAGGGAGAAAGGTGCTGACTTTGAAGCCAGGGATCAAAGTTCAAGTGCCTACAACTGTACATAGTTAAAAATTCACAGCATATTTATTACACATCGCGAACAAAAGTAATATTATGGGAAATAAAAAATTTAACACAACTTTCACTTCTACATGTTATAGAAGACAAACAGCATATTACATAACACACCCGTTACAAAGCACAGTCTCAAAAAACAGTGCGAAAAATAAAGAAAATGTATGACAACTACAACAGAAATGCGTTTTAATATAGCAAACAAACAGCAAGTTAGCAACAGAAATACAGAATTGTGAATAAAATCCTAATTTAGATTTTCTAGAGAGTCTTTTGAAGAAAAGAAAAAATAGGACGGAAGTTATGTATAATAAGTGTGGTTACATCATGTTGACTCCCAAGCAGGGAAAGCATAGTGTGCACTTTCCATACCTACTTTCTACTCTTGTCTCAGTATAAATGTCAAAGTGCATCAGTGCCTCTAATTAGTGCCACCGATTATTTTGAATGTGAAAGAAAGGTGTCAACGCTTGAAAGAACCCAAGCCTGGTTTATGGTGCTCATCTAGCAGCACAGCCCTCCATCTCCTCCTCCGGGCTCCTCTGTGAGGCAGGCCCCATGACCAACTGGAAGGGAGGGGTAGGGAGAGCAGAGAGAGTGGGTAGAGGAGCTGGGGTGGGGGTGGGTGGGGGGGGGGGGGGGAGTCAGGAGAGTGAAAGCTAACCAGCGTGGTGCTCTGAAAGGGCGCTGCGCTGATGGAAACTAGGAGCTCATAGGAAGAGCTCATGCCCTGCTGTTCTTCCCAGACCAGAGCAAGTCCACAGCTGGGGCAGCTGCAAGGAGACGGGCAGGCACAGACAGCAGCCCCCCCCCCCCTAATCTGAGGCCTGGCTCTGTTGTGAGGCAGGCTGGAACTTGCTGACTGATTGGGAGGGGGAGAGAGAGCACAGGAAGTGGGACATAAGAGCAGGAAAATACACAACCATAAAAGTGAAATCAGTGCAGCGCTGATAAAGTATGTCAACAATTATTAAAACATGCAGGGTCCGGGGGGGGGGAGGGGGCACACAGAGGTTGTAAGTGCAGGGAACAGAGCAGGCACCCTCCAGATGCTGTGAGCAGGATACAAATGTTGAGTGTTAACTAGGAAGCAAAAAGTGTGCCTCGAACAGCAGGTAGGAGAATCTTGTTTAAGAAAATAGTGTAGACCGTAAATAAAACGTACTGAGTAACAACACTTGTAAAAGAACCAGTCCTCGTAAGAGGTTACAATAAGAGACATGGATGTACTAGGGAGGGACTAACGAGCCTATTAACAAATGAAAAGCCAACATTTACAAAGGACAGGCGACAGCAGGCAATTTAAAAGAAGGGTGGAGTGTGTGTGGAGTTTCAAGTACATACCTCAATACAGCATGTCTAAGGTCTCGCATAGACCGCGCAAGCGCGGTCTATGCGAGACCTAAACAGAGGAAACCACACCAAGGATGCCAGGTCTAACAATGCAGTTAATTTTATTGTTAATACTGACATGAGTAAAGTTAGTCGTCTTCAACTATCCTATCAGCTCGCGCTCGACGTCTCTGGACGTGTTTTATGGTTTTTCCCAATCGTCAGCAGAGAGCAGTCCATTTGGTTTGGGGTGTTTAAAGTGCTGCTTTTAAATACTCAAGTCGGATGCATACCTTGACTCTTCCGCCTCGCAGCTTGTGGACTAGCCTTACCTTGCATCTGTGTAATAATAATGACCTTTGGATACGGGGTTCAGAGGTCGCCTTGACGGCATGAAGTGCCAGTGGTGACTCATACACTGATACGCTGAAGTAAAGGCACAGTCACTTTTAAATAGGTGTCAAAAAGAGTAACTAAATAAAAAAAAGCCTTATTATAAAAGCAGTAAAGGAACCCAACCAGCTGTGTGCAGCGAACCCAGTTCTTGTGATATTGAAACGCCATTGAATGCTTTATGGCGGCTATATATTCTACCGAAGAGCTGACCTGGGTTTCAAATATGCATGTTGGCCTTTCTTCTAAGGCAGATTGCCAGCGGTGAGCTCTCTTCTGATGTGCGCTGCTTGACAACAAGCTCTCATATGCAGTGAAACCGTGTGAGGACTTTATTTGGGAGAACTGCAGCAACATCATTAGTTTTGTGGGTCAAATTCTGTTCCATGAAAGAATCCATAGCTAAACATTCTACCGTCTCTAAAAGTGGTTTAATGATTGCTCATGTGCCTTGAAGCCCCTACTCTCCAAGAATTGACTGGCAGTATTATTACTCACCTTCCATTCAGTTTGTTTTCTGGATACATGTGAATGGTGCTAATGGAAGGGTCTCCACGAGCGCCTTGATCCACCATGACAACTGAAAAATAACTGTCTGAGGCCAAGATGTATTTTTGTTTAGAGGAAAACATCAGGTCATATTTATTAAAAAGAGATGATGCATGGGAAACGGATGAGAAAACGCGTTACCACAATTCAACGATGACACAACTGAAACAAATATCAAATTATACCGTTACAAATCTGTACTTCTGGTTTTGAACCCCATATATAGTAACCTAGCCAGGAAATTCCTAATCAATGCACATGTATGATTTGTACCCTGATGGTCCGACTCTTCCCTTGGGCTAATCTCTCGATGTCTCTCCTAACCCAGTAATGAGGGGGGGGGGGCGAGTTACATTGTTGTAAAGGCCTGCTGAGGTGCAGAGACGGTTATTTGTGCCAGAGGAAACACCCCAGCACCCCAGGAGGCTGTAGTACCCTTTGGAGAGATGGACTGGGCAGCCGGTGTATAACTTGGTCCCCTGACTCAGATCTCTCCCTCCAACACAGAGACATTAAAAATAGAGCACAAGCTGAATAAAAGGCCAGTTAAAGCTGCGGCAGCGTCGGTCCCCAACACCCTGTTAAAAAGTTTAAAGCACCAACGCCCCCTTTTCAGGTCCAGATAACACCCACCAATTGTGTGTTTTATTCAGTAAAAGATAGCCAGATGACCATGAGTGCCCCAGCCTTTCATCTGCCCACTCTACCACAGGCCAGGAATGCCTTTCTACCCTCTGTCCCCTCCCCCCCCCCCCCATCAGAGAGAATCTGCCTGTCCCACTCTGAGACACCCGCACTATATAGACCTAAGATTGGATGACCTCAGCAACATTAACATTGTTTCTTTTCAGTCACTTAACTGATTGATTAACCCCTTCTGTGCTCATGACGAGCTGAGCTCGTCATGAGTTGCGCCGCTCGCATGCTCATGACGAGCTCAGCTCGTCATGTAACGCGGCTTTTGAAAAAAAGCCGCACAGCGCAGAAATCGGCGCCGCGCGCATGCGGTTAGGCATCTTAACTGAATCCCACCCGCCACACTAGACTAGGAACCATATGGAAACTTGCTACCATTGAGTTAAGCAGGACCATCTAGCCGCCAACATATTCAAATTGCTGCAACCATACCGTGCGAGATAGGTACCACAAATGTGCAAAATAATTAAGACAGACACTTGGAGACCCCTTATCTGTGTTCTCTTGACAACTAGTCTCATACTGTTCATTCATAGACCATTGTTGCTGAACCATCTCCTCTTGAACCCAGCATCTCTGGTGTATGCAGCAAAACCGCCATCAATATATGTTTGATGTGCTCGGCCCATATAAGAGTGTTTAATTACCCACGCTTGTCCTTGAGACATGCCACCTAATGAACATAGTAGGGGAAGTAAAATCACACCATCAGTAATAAGACAGTAAAACTTTTCACCAAAAGGTAGTTGTCCTCACAGGTGTGCGTCAAAGAGCATTTAAACACACATACCTGCTTTAGCAGTCTGAATTCTGTCTACACATCCTTTGCACCAAATGGGGTTCTAGGTCCGAACCAGCTGCTGAACTGTCAGCCCCAGTGTGTAAGGAGTGTCCGCTACAATTGGTCAGATCAATTGCAGGCCTCACCAGTACCCTTTTTAGAATGGAGGAGAATTGAATCCTCTGTAGTAGAACCACGTCTGCATGCAAGGACAAACCTGTGCAACCGCTGAAGGACATACACTCACATATTAAGACAGTACCTCCACTGGGCCACGAATTCAATGTGGCCCTGTGTAGAACTATATGATTCCCACTATAAGTTTGGCCAGTTTTTGAAAGAGGAAGTGATCAGATGGGAGCCCGCTGGCCCACCCAATGCTTCTCAGCAGCAACCCACCATGCAGATCAGTTTGTGATTTTGCCACCAGCAGCCCCCTATTCCTGAATGCACCATAAAATGCCAAACAGAAGACTGCCTTAAAAAGTATAACATCAGACCTGCCAACTCACACGGTGCCACTGTGAACCACAATCAACCACCTTCACATGGTCACCCTGTGAGGAGCAGATATCACACAATGGCAGGGAAAACAAGCTGAAAATCACTGTAAGCAGTGGATTTTAAGCTCTTTTTCTGAGGCTTTGAAGTGCGGACTTCCATTAAGGGGTGTGAAAACACCCCAAGACCTCTGAACCACCCTCAGCAAGCTTCTTTTCTTCTTTTTGGGGGGTCTCCCTCCTCACACTGCAAAACCTTTGTTTTAGTTGACGGTTACAGATCTTAAAATTATAAAGAGTATACCAAGAAAGTTGGCTATGACCATGCTGAGTTTGTCATCATCAATGTGTCTTCAAGAGGTCTGATTTATCCCCTTGAATGCTCTGTTATGTGGAAATAAAACAGGAGCAGTCCCCCCCCCCCCAATCCCTTGGCATGAAAGCCAATGCTGCCAAATGCCTCATTCGGTAAGTTGCTGACCTACCCTCTCTTCTCTGGAAAGAAATTCCATCCAAGCATCCAGAGAAGAAAATCTACTTGCTCTTCCACCCCTTCATTGGATATATATATAGCACTGAAATGACCCCTCACAAGCTTGTCTTGACTTGGAGCCAGGCTGACCTAAATAATGTGTCATAGGACAGTTTACCAAGACTCCAGAGATGCTCAGTGAATATACGTTCCTCTGCGGCTTCTGGGTGGATTTTTTTGAATTCGTATTATCAGTTATTCATCACCCCTGGGACATGTTTTGCATTGAAAATCACATTCTTTCTAGTATAAGCCTTAATCTAAATTTCCACTTTGCACATTGCTGATTGACACTACCACTGCCATGTTATCAGACCAGAGGACCACCGACTGGCCGCATAAATGGCCTGTCAAAATAGACTGAGTAGCAAATTCAAGAAGGCCACATTCCTCACCAAACCTGACTCAAACAACTGTGAAGGCCATCTCTGCACACTACATTCTGGTCCCAGGCTTGCCTCAGAACAAATCCACAGCACCATTAGAGGCCCAACTCTCCAGGCTTGACATGGGAATGGCGGACTAAACCACAGCCTATTAAAACCACCCCAAAATAGAGATTTTAACCTGAGATCTTGGTTTATCTCCACTGACTGTGGTCCTATGAAGTTTGACTTTAAGGCCAGACATGGCCTGAGATATGGTCCTGGAGAGTGATTTGCCAATTGAGTTGAAGAACAGTGCAAAATGGAGCTGGCCAACTAATACCTACAGTTGATTCAATGTAACTTTGTGTGCCCCCAGGCAAACCTGAATGGACCTTTTTAAAGGCAAAGACCTTTTCCTCAACCTACAAGCCCTCATTACTGTAAGTATCTCAATTTCAGGAACTAACAGGGTAGTTTACGGTCCATGGATCTTTTCCCCCGCTAACGGTATATCCAGTATTCTTAGTAGTCTGGTAAATGCCATCGAAGGCCTAAGAATCCAAAATTCAAACAAATAATGTAGTACTAAGGTGAAACCACTTTGTTTTTTAACACTCATTCAGGAAAGGTGCTTTACTTCTCAAAATAGGAACCAGAAACAGCGCAGCCCATAAGCATGCACTTGTCTAGACCGCATGCTGAAAGTGAAAGCCCAACAAGGGAAAATCATCAGGATAGACTGGTAAAAGCCTGAACGCAGATCCCATGTCTGCCTTTGGCAGGAGGGCCAGGCGTACCAGTGACTGAAGCAAAACACTAGCGTGATCCAAAGATACATATCTGACAGAACATATGGCTGGGTCAATTTCGTCATTAACAGTGTCCTTATGGTGCAGAGAGATTGAGGAAGGCAGAAGTCGCCTGGCTTCTTCATAGGTCCCACACCAAGCAGGGACCAGGCAGTTATCCAAGAGGACTGTCCAAAAATCGTCAGTCCCCACCCCAAAACCCTCTCCTATTTAATGTTAAACTTTGCGACATCCATGTTTGTAAAGGCTGACTGCTGATTCCTGTATGTTGACTCACCAGTCGCACCCTGTGCCAGGATGTGGAAACGAAAACTGTATTACAACTCTTGAACTGCTAGCAAATCAAGGTGAATATGCAACCAAGGGATCGCGGCCTGTAAATCTACTGGTGAAGCCGCATTCACGTAAGCTTGGTCCCCCCTAACTACTACTGGGCACCTTTGACATGGTCTTTTTCGTAAAGCACGTTTAGCTCTGTGGGAATGCCATAATAGGAGCAGTTATGATGAAACTTACAAGATCCTCAGGGATGGATGCAGGTCTTATTATAAGCCTGTCTCAACCCTTTCTTTCCACCTGCCCCAACCCTTTCTTTTCACCTGCCCCTACTGAGACTGATAGGTCCGATGGGGGAAACCTTCATGTTTGTTCAACCTTATGAGTCTCATCTAGGCGTTAACCTCTGCCACCCTCCTTCCAACTGTTCCCCCTCAACCTCCCCCACCCACATACTGTCTTGTTCTGATAATAAACTAACTAAAGACCCAATTCCGTTGATATTTCAACTAACAGAAGCTGAGAAACAGTGAAACCTACTGCGCTTGGTTACATCGACAACCAGGGTCTCAATATTTAGGTCAAACATTTCAAGAAACAGACCTTCATGAATCCTTGCCTTAATTTCTTCTGACAAATACACACACACCTGGTCCCCCGTAGATCCTAATAAGGCCAGGCCACTTCCTAACAAGAATGGGTTTCCACTTTTTATATCACATTTTGTATCCCAAGCGGCTGCTACATGAATGACACCACTGGCACTTGTGTGGGTTGCACTGCAACCACATTAACCTCTTCGGTGCTCATGACGAGACCAGCTCGTCATGAGTCAAAGTGGAGCTGTGCTCATGACGAGCTGGTCTTGTCAGAACGGCTCTGCGCCGCCCATGTGTGATTGATTCCCTGCCTGTGCGGGCAAATTAATCAGTGAGCGGGGTCTTGACGAGACCAGCTCGTCATGAGCACAGCTTCACTGTGACTCATGATGAGCTGGTCTCGTCACGAGCACGGCGACGCCGCGCTCACCCCCTGCCTGCCCCCTCCCCATGGGGGAATTACCCATGCAGCGAAGGGGTTAACTGAGGCTCTCTGACCCACAGGTTGGTTACATGATGGCAAGCTCCACCCCCCCTCTCACCAGAATGCATTCATTAAGGGCGAAGAGGTACCACCCTGAGCTCCTACTGGCAGGATTACAGCAGCCCCTCAAGTTGAACTTTGACCTGGAGTCTGTTGTGGTGTGCACTGAGCTTACTCACCTACAGCAAGCATGCTTACCAAACTTCTAGCGAACTCCACTCCTCTTGGCTGTTACTGAGAAACTGTTAACAAGAAAAGCAGACAGTGCTGCAACTTTGGCCAACCATGTTAAACCAGCAGCTATGCTTGCTACATTGTCGGGCTGGCTCGCCAGGGACGCACCAGTTTCATGCTCTCTCGTTTGAAGTGATACTGATTGCTGAATGACCCATACTTCTGCTAGGCGAGTGTGGGGATCAAAGGATCCACCACCAACCAACCTGCCATCTTTGACCTCCATCGTTCTCCGCTCCATCGGGAGCCTCCATCAGACGCCCACCTCCCCCATTATGTGTCCGCCTCCAAGCCTTAGAGCTAGAAGAGTGCATAAGCTACTGGAAAGGGAAGGGACAGGTCTGGTGAAAGCCCATTGTCCTTGCTAAGCTGCTGTGGCAGTGCTGAAAGTGGACGTATGCAGTGGACAGATGTGTACAAACTGCTGGGCATTGATTTCCCTCACATGGTCGTGCCAGTCTTCACATTATTTTAAACCTCCAAGAAATTGCACATGATTGGAAGTACAGGAGATGTAAGATGGCAGGTATTTTCCCCACTGTATCCAGGTACTGGGTAGAATCTCATTTCAAAATCATAGATTATTTTGTAAAACGTCCTTGTCGTGGCTTTAATGCAAATTTGATAGGTTTGCTGTCCACATGCACATCCAAGTGCACAACTAACGTAGACGATGAAAGTGACGGCTGATTTACGTACCAATGCTACATATCTTCTTGAGATGTTAAGTTCTTTGGCACCATGTTCGGTACACCTGTACAGGAGCGTAGCTGACCTCGCCTCTCCTCGACGGCAGCATCCTGGAACTGACAAGCTAATTCCTATTTACTTAGGATTTGCTTCTAAAACTACTGTGCCCTATGATTTATGAATTTGAATTTCTATTTTTACTGCATCTCTTAATACATGCATTTGGAGAAGCTTATTATTTTTTTTAATTAAAATTGTTTCTATGTTGAAAATGATATGCCTAGGGTGATTTTGTTTTCCTCCTAGACCAGGGAAACTCAATGCAAAGTTGTCAATAAAATAAAGAAATTGGATGTTCAAGACGAGCAATTTTCATCTTTCTCTGGCAAATTATTTGCCATTGTCTCCGTGAAAGTATTCTCAAGTTCAGCATAATGGGGTGTTGAATAAAATGCATGTGTTTAAAGAAATTAGGAACTGAAAAACGATGCATCAGGGTTATATCATTACAGGAAATTGTTAAGACGCTGCAATTTCTTACTGCCAGGAAATTGCGGCATGCAGAGCCATTCCATTTCAATTTATCAACTAGGCATTTGAGCATTTTGTTGAATTAACGTTTGTAACCCTCGGTAAACTATTGTTAGTTTCATTGTTTTGGTGGGCTAATGAGAGGGACAAATTACAGAGTGAAAAGTGTGGTTTACATGCTTTGAAACTACGGTAGAGCTCTCCAGACTCAAAACATACAGCTTTCCATTACCCTATAGCCTCATTCCATACAAAATAAGCATTTACAATGCAACGGTCTTGCCTTTGCAAAAGTTAGTGATATTGGCATTGTAAATGACAACATTTTTATTTATGTGTTGGTTTTGAAAACAGATAAATAAATTGCATTGTCATTTACAATGCCAATAGCTTAATCTGTCGGAAATGCGAGACCTATTGCATTACACACACACAGAGCCACACACACAAACACACACACAGCCACACACACAGAGCCACACAGCCACACACACAGAGCCACACAGCCACACACACACAGCCACACACACACACAGCCACACATACACACACAGCCACACATACACACACAGCCACACATACACACACAGCCACACATACACACACAGCCACACACACAGCCACACACACAGAGCCATACACACTCACATAGCCGCACACACACATAGCCACACACACACATAGCCACACACACACACAGCCACACACACACAGCCACACACACACAGCCACACACACACACAGCCACACACACACACACAGCCACACACAGAGCCATGCACACACACATAGACACACACAAGAGCCCCACACACACATAGCCACACACACATAGCCACACACACATAGCCACACACACATAGCCACACACACAGCCACACACACACATAGCCACACACACACAAAGCCACACACACACACAGCCACACACACACATAGCTACACACATATAGCTACACACACACAGCTACACACACAGAGCCACAGCCACAGAGCCCCACACACAGACACAGAGACACACACACACACAGAGCCACACACACAAGTGAAACGTTTTGTCGGTCACAATTTACCCCCCAAATAGCGTTTTCTTATGTTTTAGAGAAGTGTGGCTCCTTCTTTCAGACGCTCGAAACTTTGAAAAATGCATTAAAGTTGTAGAATGGAAACATAGTTCTGTATAGTGCGGTATCTGATTGATTGATGGCCTCGAGTGGAGGCGTGATGTGGTACGGCAACGCATGGTTCAGTATTGTGCGGTATCTGAGTGATGGCCTCGAGTGGCGGTGCGATGTGGTTGGGCACCGCATAGTTCAGTGTTGTGTGGTATCTGACTGGTGGTGTGATGTGGTAGTGCACCGCATAGTTCAGTGTGGTGCGGTATCTGACAGATGGCACATTGTGGGTGAGGTCACCAGCCTGGTTCGCCTTGATTAGGTCGGAGATTCCCCACTACACACCCCGCGCCCAACAACAAACACCCCCGCGGTGAGACCCTCACACACACACACACACCGTACACTAGTGCGGGGGAGGGAGGACCCTGCGGTGTCTAAACGCCATAACCTGGCACTGTTGGCCTGGCACCCACTGCTGAGAGGGCATCACTCAAGCGGGCACCGAAAGTCAACACGAGGTGTAGCGCATGTGGCCAGCAAAGTGCTGCCACTTCTGGGTCCAGGCCTGCGTTTTTTAAGGCTGGGGAGAGTGAGCAATGGCACAGGGCGCCCGCCCGCCAAGGAGCCCCTCTGGAAAGTGAACCTTGGCTCTGTTTAACGTCTGCCTATTTTACTTGTCTATCAAGACCTCTCTCCTTCTCTATCCACCTGTACCTCGACCCCAGCTGTAATAACCCCACTACCCCCGCCCACACCATACATTACTATTGTTTAGCAAAATGGGGACTAAACACAGCAGGGAATGGGTAATACAATTCAAATTCGTCCAGTACAGGGCTCCCCAAAATATGTTGCTCGGTATCCCCGAGAACCTTAAGAATACATTAAATTCAAATGTGCCCTTTGCGCTGAACGTGTATGTTGTAGGGAGGATCCGGGACGCGTCACAGCGTGACTGGCATGGGGTAGCGCTATGGTGTGCTTCAGTGTGGCATGGAGTGCAGGGAGGGCTGTGGCATGCATCAGCTGGGTAGTTCAGTGCGCTGTTATGCGGCATGCTTCCATGGTCACAGTGCTGTTATGCTGCATGCTTCCATGGGTACCGTGCGGTGTTATGCGGCATGCTTCCGTGGGCACAGTGCGGTGTTATGTGATATGCTTCTATGGGCACAGTGAGGTATTATGCGGCATGCATCCATGGGCACAGTGCAGTGTTATGCAGCATGGGCACAGTGCGGTATTATGCGTCATGCTTCCATGGGCACAGTGCGGTGTTATGCGGCATGCGTCCACGAAGCGCAGCGGCTGCCTAGAGACTGCACCAGCGTGCTGCACAGAGTTCAAAGGTGAAATGCAGCAGGAGCACTGATGGTAACTAAGCGTTATTGACTGCATCTGCGAGCAATAACTGCTGTGCGTTTCCCGTCCTAGCAACTATACGTGAAGGCAGCCAGCATACAGAGGGGAACGTTTATTCATCAACGCTGCATAACGCCATCATTTGGAAACCATTTGAAAACCTGTGGGTCGGTTTTATGTTCATGTTTCAAGTTTGCAATGTTTCCTTCCAGCGCCGCTGCCTGCAAAGGGTTTTAATTACTGGCAGTATGGAGCCTTTTGTCTTTAAGCTCCGTCCTTTTCAGACTGGGCGTCCGACTTCCTGCTGGGGTAAAAGGTTCCTTATCTTCTTTATGGGGCCATCTGGACCCATAAAGAAGATAAGAAACATTTTACCCCAGCAGGAAGTCAAGGAACCCAATCTGAAAAGGGCGGGGCTTGGAGAGAAAGAAGAACGTCACTAGGACCTCTTCTCCAATGGCTGGCCACCGTTGAGGAGGCCAGCAATGGAGAAGAGGGGCGGGGCTTAACCTTGCTGGTGGTGATCTCTCTATCATTAAATCTCGCCAGCGAGACTGTGCATGTCTGCCATCGCAGGCTGAGACCTAAAATGTGCCAGCCCCTGTTCAACTTGGGTCTCTACTTTGGCTGTGTGGCACTTCAACTCCTTAGTTTGTACTTTAAGGAGGCCTGTGAAATTCTGTCTGAAAATTGGGTATGCATTCTTTCCCGTGATTTGGCTTTCCATACCCTCTTCAGAGATTGCAACCTGCCTGGCAGATATCTCTGCTGTTAAGGGTGCTGCTGCTCGGGTGCCATGTTTAAAGCACTCACTTGTCAGAATAGTTTAGCTCAAGAAAATAAACTCCCAAAGCGAGAGTCTTGTCTCCATTCAAAAAACAGATGGCGTGACATGCAAAACATTTTGTCCCTATGTTTGGGGGCCATTCTGCATTATCTCTGTCCGTTTGCCACGCATGGCAGGGTGGCCATGGACAGTGAAAAAGACTGTCATCCTACCCTCGATAGGGCACTGTCATCATTATCATCAATTAACTCTATTTCGGTTAAAAACCATAAATGTTTACATTAAATCATAAATAACACAGTGAAACATTCCGACACATAATAAATGTAGGATTCGATCTTGCTGTTACTCCTTCGAGTTGGCATTATAACATTTTAAAGATTGCACTCAGAGTATTGTTTTTTAGAGACCGTAGAAACATTAGTAGACCGTCAGTAAAGGTCATAAAGTGCTTATTATTATAAAGAGCAACTTGCCCAAAAAAAATTACGGTTCTAAGAGCATTTGTAGAAAGCCAAGGATGGTCATAAAGTGCAAAGAGTATAGGGCAAATAACATAATTTTACAAAAGAACAGTTGTTATTTAAAATAAGAGGCCATTACAACTTTTACCTGTGCCTTCCAGTAACAATAAAAAAGTCACGAGAAACAGAGGGTTCGACAGCATGTCCCTTTGTTATATGCTAAAAGTACATCAGAAAACACTCCATCAAATTCTGTTAAAATTGGTTCATATTGTTTGCTCCTATACACCAGCTCCATTGTAGAAATTTGGCTACATCACAAACGTATAACTCATTGGTCACCGAGCGCCAACATCTAAGTGCCACATCCCATCGCCTAGTTCCCAGTAGCCTACAAATCGGGACTATCCACTGCTTCCTCGGGCGCTTATAGCCCGGACAAAAAAAGAAATAATGCAAGTATGTTTCATCTGCCTGTAGACAAACTGGGCATACATTACTCGAGTCAGAGGTGTCCTTCCACTTTTTACCAAAGCACTTAATCGGAAGGGTGCTGTATCGGAACTTAATGTACAGGTGCCAGACTAGTGGGACCAAGATGAAATCAAGAAAATCTTCAAACCTGTAGTGATTTTTAAGATCCATAATATCTTAAGTAAGGGTGCCTAAGTTCTTTCTGCTTACTTCCGAACCCCAAATATGGGTCCAATATAATTCCTTCAGACGGGCTCTAGTTGAGGGTTTCTATTGGGTCTCTGTTTACCAAGGCTTCTCTAGACCCAGTAATGTTGAGGATGCCTTTTAATTAGTTATCAATGTTATTTTCCTACCCTTATCCATGTCTACAATTTCCTTAAAAACACTTAAATAATTTTCTAAAGCTGGTGTAGTCCTCAATCTTCACCAGTATAACGTAGTTTGCTTAACCATGAGTTACTTGATTTAACAATTGGATGAGCCTACCTACGATTTTGATGGAAGCATTCGACAACTTTTCTATATAGATCCATACGGATATCAAGGATAATTAGATTTCTGGTCTGTTTGTTGTATGAAATATCTATGTCCTCTAAGGCAATGGTAAGAGCCTTTTTTTACAGAATCCAGGGTCTCGTACTTGGCCGAAACTCTAACTCATTTCAATGTGCATGTATTATTGCTGTCCTTATGGCCCTAGAGAGAGACAGTGGGGCATCCTCTAAGTGAGTTATTAGGGCCACCAATGTCCATTGGATAGCATTAGTTTCACTGTCTTTACTTGCAACCACCTTTATATCACTGACAAACCTCCATAAGGGCAAGGAGACAAGGGTATAGTCAATCCTACTAGTGTGATCTGGACGGTTGTAGGCATGCTGGACTTGGAGGTCTGATCTTGTGCACCCATTACAAGCCTGGATGCCACAGAACAGTGGTACGTGTTGAGGGTGCAAGTGATGTAGCATGAAAGAGATTGTGGGTCAGTGGTGTCGAACCATGGCACTGCACTCTTTCACACCGCCCCTACTTCAAGGACAGAGTTGTGTAATGAAGAGTGCTCCTTGAATGAGCATCACTCCAGCTCAGTGCGCGGCGTCACCCCGTATCTGTTGTCACCGTTTAACAGTAGGATCTCTATTATTCTTGAGAACTATGGAAACCATGGAGCTCCTTTGAAACCATTCATTTTCCCCGCTTTCCTTACCTGCCTCAGTCCTGCGGTGTGGCAATGCACAGGAAGGGCCACGCGGAGGCTTCACCTCCCTCCTCCTGCAGCTCCTGCGGATAGTTATGCCATATACCAGTGTTTACAGCCCACTACCATCCGTTGTTTTCCATTGCTCTAATAATGACAAATATCTCCTCGCTCAGCGCCATCTCTTTCTGATGACAGAGTTCCCTGCATAAGGGATTGTAGGTGAACATAAAGAAAATGGTGCGACTCGTGGACATCTTTCAAGCAGGTCAGTAGATTTAACGCTAGAAAGAACATTCTAGAATTCATGGCTGTAACACCGCTGCAAAAATGTACTCTGGATTTATGACACAAATTTCACATGATGTCGAAATGAAATACTCCTTTGCTTTGGCAGCGCCGTGGGTATTTATTTTGTGACCGACCTGTTCAATTGCTTCACTGATTCATGCTCGCATGAAAATCCATCCGCGTGCCGATTTCGAAGTCCCCTGCAGAATTGTGTCCTTGCTAATGGGCTTGTAAATTGTGTTTGCTGATCGCTCTGCGCGCCCATTGTTTGCCAACCAAGTATCCGCTTCTCTCCAAGGCGTGCCCTCTCTTTGCCTATAGAATTGTAGTCCCTGGAAGAGGAGATTCATACCTCTAATGGAAATATTACAGCAGCTAGCAGGGCTGGCTTTGAAGTTAATTAGAATTCCGTCCCAAGTGAGCTGAGTTATTGCTCACAGTTGAGTGTAATGAAGTGCCAAGCTTTGACATTATTGCTTTCAATAGTCTTTTTTTATTTTTAAAGACTGTACCTTTTTTTGGTGCATTGATGAGCAATGCCGCAGAGGATAAAACCTTTAAGGTTAAGATCTAGCACAGGTACCTCTTTCCCGCAAGTGATGTACCATTTTAGTCGGCCATTTTGTATTTGTATTTGTATTTGTATTTGGTATTTGTAGAGCGCAACTGTCGCTCCGGAAGGAGCATCCTGGCGCTAACTGGAAAATGAGTGAGAGGTCGAATGTAAACAGGATTAGATGGCATGCAGCACATACTCGTCAGATAGGCTGTAGATCCATGTTTTTAGTTGTTTCCTGAAGTGGATTTCCTTGGTAAGGGATCTCAAATGCTGGGGCATAGAGTTCCATGCTTTGGAGGATAGGTGGGTAAGTGTTTTCCCCCCTTTAGTTTTTAAGTTAAAGTTAGCTACTTTTAGTAGGTTATTGTTGGATGATCTCAGAATCCTCTGGGGGTTGTAGTGGGGGTAGCGTCTGATTAGGTATTTGGGGCCAGTGTGGTTAAATGCCCGGAATGCAACAATTAGGATCTTAAAAAAGATTCTTTTGTGTAAGGGCAACCAGTGGAGGTTTCTCAGAGCGGTAGAGGCTGAAGACCTCCTGGGAAGTTTGAGCACCAGCCTGGCAGCCGCATGCTGAACGCTTTGCAGTTTTTTGAGTGAGGCTTTTTTCACACCAGCCATTAGACTGTTACAGTAGTCTATGCGCGAAAGGATTAGTGCCACAGCTACCGCCTTTCTAGCTTCCGTTGGTAGGAAGTCGAAATTTTTTTTGAGGGATTTAATGATTCCGAAACAGCTTCCTGCCACCCTCCTGATGTGCAGGTCGAAGGAAAGATCAGTATCGAAGGTGACTCCAAGGTTGCGTGCGGTTGTGACGGTCTGAGGGGGGGCTGTGGAATCCTCTGGCCACCATAGATGAGGACTGAAGTTGACATTTTTCCCCATGGGGAGGATTTCTGTCTTACTTGAGTTACACTTGAGGTGGTTTGTTTCCATCCACAGAAAGACATCTTTCAGGCAGTTTTTTAGATTTTGTTCGGCAGGCGTAGAGTTATCCTCTAGCGGGACTATAAGTTGGGTATCGTCGGCGTATGATGTAACAGTGATGCCGAATGATTCGATCAGGGAGATCAGGGGAATAAGGTAGATATTGAAAAGCAAAGGGCTAAGAATGGCGCCTTGTGGGACTCCCGATCGAATCTTTTTCTCTGCAGAACTGAAAGGTCCTAGTGTGATGGTTTGGGATCTTTCTGTTAGGAACGATGTTATCCAGTCCAATGCCAAGTCGGAGATGCCGATGTCCCTAAGTCTGTCCAGGAGTATAAGGTGGGAGATGGTGTCGAACGCTGCTGTGAGGTCCAACAAGATCAATACGGCGTTCTTTCTTTGGTCCTGTAACAGTTTTATGGAGTCAGTCAGTTCGATCAAGGCTGTTTCAGTCGAGTGCTGGGGGCGGAAGCCTGATTGTTGGGGGTGGAGGATGTTGTTCGTTTCCAGATGGTTTTTGAGCTCCCTATAGACCATTTGCTCTGTGATTTTCCCCAAAACTGGGAGAAGGGAGATTGGACGGAGGTTGGTCAAGTCAGAAGGGGATTTGTTAGGTTTTTTCATTAAAGGCTTGACAATGCCTTGTTTCCATGCACTCGGAACGATGCCAGTGCTGAGGGAGGTATTCACTATTGTGTTGATGATGGGATTAACAGTATCAATCAATTGGTGAAGGATTCTGGGAGGGCAGGAATCAGAAGGGGCTCCTGAGTTGCATGCTAGAATGACTTCCCTGGTTTGTGCTAGAGTGACCTGTGAAAAGGTCTTTAGGTATCCAGTTGTTTTTCCTTCTTGTTCCTGAGTGAAGGGGGACTGGGGGGTTTGGTATGGAGGAAAGTCTTTCTGAATAAGATTGATTTTATCTTCGAAGAAATCTGCTATTTGATTGCAGAGATCTTGAGAGGGCGGTATTTCGGCCTGTAAGGCTTTAGGATGAGTGAAGGACTTCGCTATTGCAAACAGGGTTTTTTGCTTTTGCTTAGCCTCCTTAATGGCTTTGGTGTAGAACTCTTTTTTGGCGCTTTTTATGATGGAGTGATAGCTTTTCCTTAGTTGGACATAGGAGTTTCTGTCCATACTATCATATGTTTTTCGCCATTTGCGTTCCCCTTTTTTGCAAAGCAGATGAGCCTTGGCTACTTCTGGCGTGAACCAGGGGGCCACCTGCATTCAAGCATCATTCAAATCTGATAATATTTTTTTTTGTTTTTGTGCAGCCACTCATTTTAAGTGTTAGGGAAATGCGCTTGATATGTCACAATGCAACAATGCATTTTTCTTTGCAGTGCATGTTTACAAATATGTTCTGATTTTTTTTATATCACCCTAGGCCTTATTCTGTAATGTTCTGTAAGTCTGGCAGACCTCATATCTAACCACATGATACTGACCCTTTTTTCAGAAACTATGTCATTTCATAAATAGAAGGTGCATGTCACCTGTCCCAAAAAGACTGCGTTATAGCTCAGTGGTTAAACACTTGCTTAAGACACGTGATGTGAGCTTCAAGTCACATGTTAAAATCTGAGCTTCCTTTCTTGTTAATTGATTACCTTTAGATTTGGTAACAGTAACATATGTTATTATGTCTTATTATGGCCTGTATTGCTCAATCCATTGTTATTAGATGAGCCTGCTAGTCCTTGCCTGATTAAACACATTCTTTTTTTTAATTAAGATTTTTATTGCTTTCCATAAAACATATATAACATATAAAATGATATACAAAAATAATAAACAAAAACAAAAATTCAGGCAGGTATGTCACTCTTCACAACATTGGGAAAGACGTGTACATCGGACATATATAATATGGTACAATATCCACATGTATTTTTTTTCTTCAATCAGTGCATTGACAGTCACATAATAGAAGAACTTAGGCTATCTGGGTGATTCCGCAAAAAGTCTGTAAGGGACTAAACCCATTCTTGAAGTCAAAAGGTACTACATGTGATGTCTTTTGACATCCCTTAATAGTTTTTACCCCAAATTTTAACAAGTTTACAATTTGTACACAAAAAGATTGCAGGACAGGCGGAAAATAGTAGTCATATCAGTAAATCAAGACCTAGTTTGCCGCATAGATCAAAGTTATTGCGCAGGCAGTTAATCACTGAAAATGTGCATTTGGGGGCAAGACACCTAGATATAGTAGTCTTGAGGGTAACTGTGTGCCAAGTTGTGTGTCTCATTCTGTGGCACAGGCGGGTTCTTGAATTACTGGAGCTATGTTGGGAGGGCCTGACACTTCTTAGATTTACCAGTCATATTGGTCATGTGAAGGTGACGCTACACCAGGCTCTTGGTGACCTATATAGGATGTGAAAGGAGACTAGAAAAATTCTAACTTTGCCATCCTGTTGTACATGATATGGCTCCGCTTTTCCATAACATGCATTGTCCAGAGTTTTGATTTCAATTAACTCAGTGTGGGGAGGTGGATAGGTGGCTTCGAAAAGTGAACTATGAATAACCAGGAAGCGTGGGGGTAATGTCCTTCTTCCTCACAGCTCCCTAGTATCATGACCGTCAGTTTTATATCCAACAGCAGTTTTGTGATTCTCAATACCACGCTCCCAATAGCCTTGTATTTCA
This sequence comes from Lissotriton helveticus, assembly GCF_964261635.1. NCBI lineage: Eukaryota > Metazoa > Chordata > Amphibia > Caudata > Salamandridae > Lissotriton > Lissotriton helveticus. Next base: position 1,381,730,667 of record NC_136059.1, read on the forward strand.
GGACAGCGTCACCAGATGAGAAAACTTTGTACCACTTTCTTCGCAGTGCTTCCGGGAATTATCAAGTAAGCCAAGCATTGCCTTTAATCTCATTATGATGAACTACCACCTCTTGATAATCTTTTAAGGATTGCCCTTGAACTGAGAGCAGATATAAGATCTGGGTGCTCTATTCCAAATGATATTCCATTCTTCTAGAGAGATCACTTTTCCTAATTGTGCTTCCCACCTACCTATGTTAACCATGTTTGAAGGGCTGATTAATGCAAACCCATCCCTAAGTACATCCCTATTCCCTACTAATAGTGGGGTGGCCTGGCTTCATGTTCAGACAAAGGATCCAAGAAACCTGGAGAAATCTTGGGTAGGGGTTGACTCTACCTTTTTGCACAATTTTGTCTGAATGTTTTAACCCCTTCGACGCTGATGACGAGCTGAGCTCGTCATGAACCGCAGGTTTTTCAAAAAGTCAGCGCACAGCGGGAAAATGCGCGGCGCCGATGGTGTTAATAATACTGAGATAGAATGTAGGGTCATATCGTTCACCGCTTTGGTGGTAGCCAAAGTGAATATTGCAAAAGGATCGCCATTGTTTCTCACTCTCACAACAGCTAAACTTTGTGCACAGTTTCTTCGAACATTCCAGAGCTGGGTGTATTTGAGGTGCCACCGAATAGTTTTCAAAACCTGGGTAGCCTACTATACCACCCTCTGTTCTCTGGCTCAGCAAAGTGCTTAAGGCTATTCTTAGGACTTCATTAAGCCAGTTTAATGCTATTAATCTTGTTTCTTAAATTATACCTTCTCACCAGTTACCTGATAACTTTGTGTTCTGCTTTTTGTGATAATTTGCTACAAGGTGTTGTGCAGTGATATCACTCTTCAGGCTTCTGGAGCGCTCAAAATAGTGTCTGTCAAACTGTGCTGTACTGGGTAGTCCTTTATATGAATGTGATTTAGGCAAATATAGGTCTGGTCAGTGCTTCATTTGAGCTGGTGGTTGCCCCCGTTACTCATTTTTGAGAACCGGTACATATGTTGTTCTGCATGAGACATATACTGAGAGGAAGACCGAAGATCAAACAAAACAGAAAGACAGAGAAAGACTGAAAAACCATCACAAAGGGAGAATACAGGGACTGATAAAAGTGAAATTAAGGGAAGGTGTCTGTTAGTGAATTAATGAGGCATAAGGTGGATTTCAAACCAACACAACATTGGTATTCAGCACGTCGACATTTAATTGCACCAGCCACAGGCTTCTAATCTGAGCTTCAGGCACCTGCACTCATTCTTTTACAAATTGAGCACTGTACCTGGTCAGCTTTTGCCTGTTCAGTCTTTGAATGTTGTTCACGAAATACTGCACCAGTGGAGCGGAAATGGCAAACTGTTGTACAGATATTACAAGAGTGGTACAGGAAGGTATTTGAATCTCTTGTGTTTTCTGCCTCTACAAGGTTCATGGTTCCATTGCTGTGCAATCTGGCATAGCAAACAGTAGTGTTAGGTTCACAAGATGCAATTGTTTTATGTAAATCAATGCCTATGCAACAAGCACTGGCAAAGTCAATAGGTCGCGCTTCTGCAAGAGCTATTGGCTTTGCCAATGTGTTTTAGTCCTGTTGTACAGCTGCTGTGTAGCATGGCTGAAAGTTAGAGAGAAAAAAGCACTAATACTCCGGCGTGGCTGGCTGCATCATAGCATTTTTTTTTCTGACGAGGCGAGAGGGGGCAAGCAACACTGCTGGACAGGGACATGGCAGGCAACAACGTAGAAGCAGATGGTGAGAGTCGAGAGGGCAAGCAACAATGTGGAGGGATGGGACAAGCATACCTGAAAAAGAACAGGGCCCTGGTTTTGAATACGGGAAGCAGAACAGGGGAACGGCAAAGTAACACATCAAAGAGAGTGCCTACCCCACCACTTCACTGGGTGTTTATCAGTCTCCAGTGCTTTGTCTATATCTAATTAATAGCAGCAGCATTTAATGCAGAGCCCATAGAATATCCCCCAACATTTGTTTACTTGTTCCTAAATTATTTGATTCTTTACACCTCTCTATTTATTTTATCTGCACTTAAAAAACAAATAAAGAATACCGTATCCAAATATATGTACCCATCAACCCTCCCCAACCCATCACTTATTCCCTCCACAAAAAACTAAAATGCTTTCCAATCATCGCTCTCACTCATACCATAATCACCTCATAAAATAATACATCCAAAATAGTCCCTGGACCTAGCAAATTAAAAGTTTAATACATTCATTAAGATATATCATTCATGGATTTCATTTTTTGCTATCTTCATTAAGAAATGTCATTACATGAACATATTTACATCATACAAATTCTTTAAATTAATTCTCTCATTTTTATTCATGTAACTTATTTACAATTATGTCTGCTAAGTTTCCAATACTATGCCAACACTTGTTTCAGCATGATACTGTTTCCCAGCCGTACACCTTCCTCAGGCTACAACCCAAATATTCACCATATAAAATATATACACGGAGGAACTGGGAGAGGGCGAGAAACCCACCTGGGTCTTCCAACGGTGAGGCCTTTTGTGTAGCTAGTGAATCCCGAGAACACAAATGGCTGATAATTGCACTATCTAGATCTCTTCACAAACAAATTGCTCCTTCTTATGGCTTGTTCATCCTAAAGCAATCTATTCTAGTGTGCTGAAACAAATTCGCATAAGTAGAGGTCATCAAATACGTCTCCTACTCTGATACAAATTCCATAGAACAACTCTTCCTACTCCCCAGGACAACATCCATCTAGTGGCGTTCACTAAATTTGATGACTAAAAAATGGAAACAACAATGCGGGAGGGACGGGGCAAGAAACACCACAGGAGGGACTTGGAAAGCAACAACACGGGAGGGGCAGGAGGGACAGGAGGGACAAGGCAAGCAACAATGCAAGAGGGACAGGGCAAGTTTCAACATGGGAGGAGGCTAGCAAAGACAAGGCAGGCAACAATGTGGGAGTGGCTGGAGGGACGGGGCAAGCAACAACACGGGAAGAATGGGGCAAGCAACATTGCAGGAGGGGGTGAAGGATGGTTCAAGGACCAATGCAGGATGGGGTGAGAGTATGGAGCAAGCAACGATGATGGAGCAAGCAACAACATGACAAGCAACCATATGCTACAGGGTGTGAGGAACTGGGCGAGCAACAACATATGGGAAGGGCAGGAGTGACTAGGCAAGCAACAATGTAGGATCGGGCAAGCAGCAACATGGGAGGGGACAAGCACAGGTGGGCCAGGCCGGGTGCAGACGTCCTGCAGACATATGCACTCTTATGGAGTAGCTCCGAAAGTGCGAGCAGTGGAAGGACACTGGGCAGGGTAAGAGTATTTGGGCCATGCTTCAGCGGAGGCACACACGCACAAAAAGAAAGTGAAGTTGGCATATGCCGACAAATGCAAAGGAAGGAAATGAGAGTGGTGATGAAGCCAATCAATGGCATGCAGTGGGTGGGCTCAAACCCGCCCCTGTAAGTAAACCGAATGTCTCACAAGCAATAGCAAATGCTGTCTCAGGCGAGACCTAGAAAAGGTTTACAACTCCTCTGGCTTTCCTGTAACATAAAAACTTTTCAGGAAAGAGAGAGACTATGTTGAAGCAAAACTTTATTTGTCAATTTAAAATGATAAAACAAACAAAAGCAGTAGGGCAGAGCTATCTGTGTTTTACCTGTTAGGTCAGTGAGAGGAATGAAGCCAGTGAAAACCGGAGGAAGCAGGAGTTCGTCATTGCCATGACCGAGAGAGGAAGGTGCTGTCTTTTCTAAACGAAGTCACTCTGAAAATATTTTTACTTTAGCTCACACCCACTTACATTATTCATCGAGGCAATTATTTTTACTATAGCTGTAAAATACATTACATTATTTCTCTCGAAGGGGTTTTAGTAGTACATTTTAGAATTTGTAGTCTGGTATTTGGAGCAGATTTTGTACTACCCCCACTACGTGAGCTCCACTCTCCAATCCAGTTTGTTTCTTTGCCCAGCAAAGAGCACCTTTCTTGATGTAGAAGAGTTAACCACAGATAAAGTTGTAATTATCCTTTTTGTTCTGGGTATTGCTACCAATATGTTTAATATGTGTAATTTAGTATAGGCATGCAAGTATTTTGGTAACATTGGACACTGATGTAGAAGGGGGGTAAAGGTAATTTGTTGAGGATCACACAGTGTGCAAACATCGAGATTAGAGTCCAGGTCAGACCACAATCATCATCTTCGATAATAGATCATATTTCTCATGTTGATTAGCTTACAGGGAATACAGGAGAACGTTCAACCTTTTTTTATTACTGTTATATTTTGTCTTTTATTTTCCTATAAGAAATTGTTCTTGGAAATTAAGAATTGTACTGCTAACGTTCAACTTGCAAGTTCCCCTTGAAAGCCGGAGGACAGGCACACTGCCATTCACACTTGTTCGCCTAATTTAGGCTCGTCTCCCAGTCCAAAGTTACTTTTCATGTTGTTCAGTCAGCCTCTGCCTAAAATCTGTCATGGAATGGCTCTGTACACATATTCGCCCTGGGATTTTACATGAGTTACTAGGATTTTGTGGAATGCTAGCTTAGAACTCCCTGTTGTGTCCCATTGCTACATCAGTAAGAAATAATATATATGAGTGAACGAGAGAGAGAGATTTTCATTGGAAAGGCAGCTGTTAAACTGACTTAGTTAAGTGTTAAAATGAAACATGAGCTAACTAACATTAGAATAGCCCCCAAACCACTGAAAAACAGCAGTTATAGTTTACTGAACAAACTATTACTTGCACCTCCATCATGCAATTCTAATGCCCCTACATATATTTCAGTGAATATACATATATAAACAATTATATATATATATATTTTTTTTAATTTCCCCAGTCACTCTCCACTGTGTACTTCTAGTTAGATCACATGTTTCATAGGAAGAGGTTCTTTTATTTTGGTAATAACTTTGGCATAGTTTGACGAATTTTCATGAAACTTTTCAAAAAGAAAGGTTTGTCCACCTCAGCCCCTTCCTGTAATGTTTGGTGGGGCGGGGTCCGTCAAGCAGGAGCTGAGAAAAAGGGGGAGTCCCAAAACACAATTTCCCTATGCAATTTCCATAGAAAATTTGAGACAGTACTGCAGCCAAAACGGCTGCACTGAATCAAACCAAAATTGGCATAAAGCTAGATCTTTATCCAGAAAGCATGCATTTTGTCATTTGCTATAAATCCATTCAACAGTTTTTGAGAAAATAATGTTGAAAGTGTATAGAAGAATTGACAGTTGGACTTGAACTCCAAACTTGAAGCGTTCTAATTGGCTGACTGGCTTTATTTTGGAGGAAGCACTCCAATTGGCTGACCACAAGATGAACAGAAATGTTTTGCAGCGTGAATCTTTCTGGATTCACTATGCTGTGCATTATTCCGCGGTCTTGTGGTTGGGTCCGGATTCGTAGTCTTTTCTTTGTTTTTTTTTTTTTTTTTTTTTCACCCATACAGAGCTTGGGGACTTATTCCCTGTGTCCTGTCAGTGCAAAGAACATAAGGTTGAAGGGTAGGCATACCCTGATACTCTAGTCTCCCAGGGCCCAAATTTAACGAAAAATACATAGATATTTTAGGGTCGCCGTGATCCTGCGAGACTCCTCTGAGACCGGAATAATACATTTCTAAAAATATGTATATTGTTGTCTGTCAGAATGTAAAATGTTTTTATCGGGGAGTGTTACGCAATAGAAAATTAGTAGGCGGAGTAAACAGATGTGTAATGGGGATGCTGTATCTATGCAGATGTTTCTCTCTAAATATTTTCAGCCTCTTTAAAAATACATTGTGCCTCAAAATAATTTTAAAAATGTACTGCACCATACAATTTACATCATGGTTTCTGCTCATTTGCTTTAGCCTGTTCCCCAGGAAAGGCTTTAAATCCAACAGCTTCTATTCCAACAAAATGCATTCAGGAGTCCCTCACTTTTGTCTTGAATTTAAAATGGTAGAGCTCTAGTTGTTCATTAGAACTCCAAGGTGACACTGCAGTTGAGTTCTAGGGAGTTAACCGACAGACTGATGCTGGTGTTGGAAGCAGACGTTTCAGCCTGAATGTCGGAATGTTTCACTGACATGGTTGAGAAAGATATTTGAAAACTCACAGAAAATGTTTCCTTATTTTAGCTTTTTAGAGCACTAACCATAATTTCTATGACTAAAAGTATCCCCTCATTTTGTTAATTTTTAAAGGAATTGCTTAAGATTTTATAGGTCTGACTCCGTCGAGGTAGCTTCAAGTGTGCCACACTTTTATCATAAATACAGAATGTACGTGCGCATTAGACCACTGTAGGGAGGTGCAGTAGATCACTGGGGATTCAACTGACAGGCTGCTGCTGGTTTTGGAAGTGCATGTTGTGCTCAAAATATAATACTTTGGTATCGTATGGCTGAGGATGATAGTGTGAACTTAAAGAAAATATGTGCTCGTTTTGGCTTCTGAGGTTCCTTCCATAACCTCTGTGAGAAAAACATGAAAGAAAAGTTTTTTTCTCTCAAGCATGGTTCATCAAATCCCATTAGGGGTCTGTATTGTTCAGATGTTAAACTCATATGAAAACTAAGCAGAATTCATAAAATGAGTACAACACCTCCAACAAATAATTTATATTGTAACTGCAAACTGTTAATACCCTTTATATGTGCTCCGTTTTGTGAACCTCAAAACCTGGCCTTCACTACAATGCATTTCAATGAGGATCATGACTCAAGTCTTATAATGGCTGCCACAACATGTCCATGTTTAGCTCTGCTCTCTTCTGGGTCCTACTCCCTAAAGTGCTTTTTCTCATTCATTTTCAGGATGCAGAGACCATGTTATAGAGTCCTGCAATGGCTGTCACAACATATTATTAATGTTGTGGCCAGCCGATAGTGGCACATCTGAACACCAGCAGTCCAGATGCACCTGTTTTGGTTTTTTCCTCCATGTCTATCCGAGTCCTTCTTTAAATGGAAATTTCTCACACAGCTGTACAGATTTACACCAAATCCCAAAAGCATATTTTTTGAGTAACGTTCTAACTTTTTGCTAAATAGGAATATCTGTTAAACCAATTCTGCCATTTTTCCGCATCTGCGATAAAAGTATCCAGTGGGAAGTAACATGGAAATCAACGATATGGACCCAGTGCCCTCATTCTTGGCCCTAACTTGACAGATCAACCCAAAACTGTCCAGAAGGGAGCGGAGGTGGATTTTTTTTAGTAAAAGTTATGTGCATATTTGTCAAACGCAGCCAAAGTTTATTAGCAAAACAAATAAACTCTTGTCTTAACTAGAACTACACTGCGTGTGTGTGTGTATATGTGTATATATATTACCTACTGGCGGTCGCCAGTAGGTATATATAGTTAGGATTTTTTCTCTATGGGTTTTTTGAAAATTCTATGTCTAATAACTTTGGCGTTTGTGGACGGAATTGGCTGAAATTTTCAGGAAAATGGCACATTTTGTTTCTGAGCAGCCCCTGAAAATTTTGGGGGGGTTCGTCAAGGGGGGGCCGAGAAAAAAGGGGGGTCCCAAAACGCGTTTTTCCCATGTTAATTTCCATAGGGCGGTTGGCCTCACTTTTAGCCCGAACGGCTGAATGGATTTGCACGAAACTTGGCAAAATTGTAGGGACTGGTAGCCCGATGTGCCTTTTGTAGGTCTCAATATATGTGCTTCAGTGGATTTTGAGAAATTAATGTTCAAAAAAAGATATATATCTGTAACAGCGGACTGGGCAGCGCTCCGCTACGCGTACTTTTCGCGCAACGGAGCTTTGTGAAGCGCAGCTGATTGGTTCTCCGGCGTCTGTCAACATTCCAAACAGTCCGTAGCGGCCGCCATCTTGTCTCTCGGTAGGATCGAGAGACAAGAGGAGGCCAAAGCGAAGGGGCAAATGACCATAAGGGGGCATAGTACATTGTCGCTCACCCCCTAGGTTTGATGTGGAGGTTTTAAAAGGGCCCCGCGGGGCAAAAAAAAATAAAAATAATAATAATCGAACAGCTGAATGGATTTGCACGAAACTTGGCAAAATTGTAGGGACTGGTAGCCCGATGTGCCTTTGCTAGATCTCAATATATGTGCTCCAGTGGATTTTGAGAAATTAACGTTCAAAAAAAGGTATATATCTGTAACAGCGCACCGCTTCGCGTACTTTTCGCGTTACGGAGCTTTGCGAAGCGAAGCTGATTGGCTCTCCGGTGTCTGTAAACATTCCAAACAGTCCGTAGCGGCCGCCATCTTGTCTCTCGGTAGGATCGAACAGCTGAATGGATTTGCACGAAACTTGGCAAAATTGTAGGGACTGGTAGCCCGATGTGCCTTTGCTAGGTCTCAATATATGTGCTTCAGTGCATTTTGAGAAATTAACGTTCAGAAACAAGATATATATCTGTAACAGCGCTCCGCTTCGCGGAGATAAAATTATATGTGTATTACCTAGCTGTTGCTAACACCAGTTAGCGACGGCTAGTAGAAGATAGCGACCATCTTGGGCCCCACTTTGCATGTGAGTGATATTTATCACTAATGACATGCAAAGTGGGCATGCCAAGATGTTAGCGACTGGAAACAGTCGCTAACATCGCTATCTCCTATTATCAACTTTTGGAAATATTCGAGATAAGGGCGAATATCTCCAAAAGCTACCACCTGCCCTGAGCAGTTCTTAGCCATGTTATCCAATGGGAGGTGGATAACATGGCTAAGAGCATTAGCTCGGTAATGCATGAATATCGCTGAGTTTTCAGCGATATTAATGCATTGCGGTCGTTTTTTATCGTATTTCCGATAAACCTTGATAATAGCAAGGTTTATCTGCGATAATTTCTGACGGTAAAAAAATCGTTGCTAAGCATCGTTAGGGATAAATATCGCTTAACTTTGGTAATATGCCCCAACGTCTGTTAACGTTCGATTCGAAGGAAATCAGGAAGTGTTGAAAAACATTGTCTGCGCCATCTTGTCTTTTTTCAAATGCCACACTTTTGTCGTGCACGGCAGCCATTTTAGATGCCTTGACCAGACCCACTCTGTGCACGCTGTCGATCCTTAGCATGGCTCCCCACCCTCGCAAGCATCTCCCCCAGGCAGTGGTCACCCCCGCTCTCTGTCTTATGCATGGGTAATAAACCTCCCCCATCTGCGCTGCTGTTCCCTGAGAATCACACCCTGTGCCCGCCCGACACCTCCCTTTCGCCCTATTCACTACCGCACCCTCTGACACTCCTTTTCCTCTGTGTCCGATTGTCCAGGCTGGTCCTAGGGTATCAGCTAGCCCTGCAGATGTAGTTTATGGCCACAGCTGTAAAGAATCACCCCTCTTCAAAGGAGTTATAGTAGATCAAGGCCCACACTCGATGAGATCCGTCACAGCAGAAGCGTTGCTATTATCTGAAAACCATCCTGTATTGTGATTGGGGAGGGGACTGAGCCTGAAGCGGAAGATTCCAGGGATGACTGTTTGTACATCAAAGTTTTTACAATTATGTGTCACATTAAAAATATATAGCACTCCGACAAAGTAGTAAGATTATAAAACTTTAATAATTTATAAATATATACAAGAAAACAAAAATAGTAATAACATATAAACATTTTTAGGGAAAAACAACGAAGTAGCGGTCGGCTGTGCGAATAGTCCCAACGCAGCACAACGTCCAGATTTCCGGCGTGGGGCGTCGCGGGGGGTGGGTCATCAGTAGCAAACTGTTGTGCGAATAGTTCCAAGGCAGCAGAACGCGCCGAAATCTAGATGACACGAAAGTGATGTCTAGTAAGTTGCCACCCAGCAAATAACGGCATGGGGCGTCGCGGGGGGTGGGTCATCAGTAGCAAACTGTTGCGCGAATAGTTCCAAGGCAGCAGAACGATGGCACCAAGGTGATGTCCAGTAAGTTGCCGCACTGGTTTTGGTATCCTACAATGCTGCTCCGAATAACGGCGTGGAGCGCCCCGGGGGAGGCGGCGTGAACGGGCCTCTCCAGGTGGAGTGTCATCTGTTGTAGTGGGGCGCCCCTTTACCGTTTCAGTTGCCATTCCGTCCGTTTTTGGTCCACTGTGTCAAAAGCCGCAATTCAGCTGAGTTGCGCCCACTCTTGCGGTGCAGCGATAGGCGGCTGTCACAGGACTCTCAAAATGGCGGCAGGCTGTTTCCTTTTTGGGCCTGGTCCACTGAAATGGCCCCGGGACACCTTGGAAATCGGACGCTTGTCTGCTAGGTCTTGGACCCCATTCTCGAAAGCGTCCCTTCCGCCTTGAGAATTCATCAAAAGTTTTGGGGGCTCCGACTCCTGCAGGCTTCTGGTGGGGAGCGGCTGCCATGATTGCTCGCGGAATGACCACGACTGAGCTACGAGATGGTGGTGCTTTCATGCTGACGCCAGCTTCAGTCTGAAACATCCAGAAACAAGGTGGGGCTTTCATCGTTTGGGAAAAAAAAAAAGTTTTCATCCTATGAAAAGTGTTGTTTTTAGGTCACATGATCATGCCTTCCATCATTAGGAAACCAAAAGTAAAATGAACCAATGAAAAGTTTTATAAACAAGTCACATGACCTGTTATGCGGCATAGGGTGTAAAATGCGGAGAAAATACGTTGGCACGTGAGGCGGCGTCAGTAGCGGACCGATGTGCGAATAGGCCGAAGGCAACACAACGCGCCAAGATCCGGATGGCACCGAGGTGGTGTCCAGCAAGTTGCAGCACTGGTGTGGCCATCCTACAATGCTGAAAGTCGGCGTGGGGCGCCCCGTTGGCCTGTGAGTTTGCGTCAGTAGCGGACCGATGTGCGAATAGGCCGAAGGCAGCACAACGCGCCAAGATCCGGATGGCACCGAGGTGGTGTCTAGTAAGTTGCCGCACTGGTGTGGCCATCCAACAATGCTGAAAGTCGGCGTGGGGCGCCCCGTTGGCCTGTGAGTTTGCGTCAGTAGCGGACCGATGTGCGAATAGGCCGAAGGCAGCACAACGCGCCAAGATCCGGATGGCACCGAGGTGGTGTCTAGTAAGTTGCCGCACTGGTGTGGCCATCCTACAATGCTGAAAGTCGGCGTGGGGCGCCCCGTTGGCCTGTGAGATGGCGTCAGTAGCGGACCGATGTGCGAATGGGGCCAAAGGCAGCGCAACAATATTTTCTGATTTGAAGACACCACAAGGCGCTGAGATGCCAAGATCCGGATGGCACCGAGGTGGTGTCTAGCAAGTTGTGGCACTGGTGTGGCCATCGTACAATGGTAAAAGTCGGCGTGGGGCGCCCTGTTGGCCTGTGAGATGGTGTCAGTAGCGGACTGATGTGTGAATGGGGCCAAAGGCAGCGCAACAATATTTTCTACTATATTTCCGGAGTAGAAGACACCACAAGGCGCTGAGATGCCAAGATCCGGATGGCACCGAGGTGATGTGTAAGTTGCGGACCGATGTGCGAATGGGGCCAAAGGCAGCTCAACAATATTTTCTGAAGAGAATACACCACAAGGCGCTGAGATGCCAAGATCCGGATGGCACCGAGGTGATGTCTAAGTTGCGGACCGATGTGCGAATGGGGCCAAAGGTAGCGTAACAAGATTTTCTGTATGGAAGATACCACTAGGCGTTGAGATGCCAAGATTCGGATGGCACCGAGGTGATGTCTAGCAAGTTGTGCCACTGGTGTGGCCATCGTACAATGGTAAAAGTCGGCGTGGGGCGCCCTATTGGCCTGTGAGATGGTGTCAGTAGCGGACTGATGTGCGAATGGGCCCAAAGGCAGCGCAACAATATTTTCTGACTGACACCACAAGGCGCTGAGATGCCAAGATCCGGATGGCATCGAGGTGATGTCTAAGTTGCGGACTGATGTGCGAATGGGGCCAAAGGCAGCGTAACAATATTTTCTGTATGGAAGATACCACTAGGCGTTGAGATGCCAAGATTCGGATGGCACCGAGGTGATGTCTAGCAAGTTGGTGTGGTCATCCTACAATGCTGAAACTCGGCGTGGGTCACCCCATTAGCCTGTGAGATGGCGTCAGTAGCGGACCGATGTGCGAATAGGCCGAAGGCAGCACAACGCGCCAAGATCCGGATGTCACCGTGGTGGTTTCATAGTTGAGAGGCACTTCATCTGCAGTGGGGCGCCGAGATCCGGATGGCACCGAGGTGATGTCTAGCAAGTTGCTGTACTTGTGTGGTCATCCTACAATGCTGAAACTCGGCGTGGGTCGCCCCATTAGCCTGTGAGATGGCTGTTCTTTGGATTTGGGCCTGGTCCACTAAAATGGCCCTGGGACACCTTAGAACTCGGACGCTCGATTTTTTTTTTCCTTTCCTGTACATGCAAAAAAAGGTAAATGCCCGGTATGTTACACGCTTCATCTGCCACGATGAACTCTCCAGAGGAACCGAAAAAAAATATAGTTGTGGTAACTATACCATGCATCGTCATATGGAGAGGTGGCACCAATTAATTATAGTGCTGCATAAAAGAGAGATTTGGAGGAGAACCCCTGACCTGCTAGTACATTCATCAAAGAAGTGGCACTGAGAGCTTCAGAGGCAAGGGAAACGGTCCCAAATATTTAGAAGAACTTTGGAAAGATTAAAATGACATGTTTAGATTGTGGTAAATTAATTTCATGTGGGCAGATGAGTGTTACTCTAATAAATACAGCATATGAACATCATCATAGTCGATGGTTGGTAGAGACATTTTGACTATATCCTGGACCTGCCCGTCCTCGCCCAAAATGGCGCCGGAATAAATGGGACTCGTAACTCCTTGTTGTGTACTGGTTGCAGAACCTTGAAATCACGAGATACGTATGCAGTTTTGAAGCACATGGCGGGCGGGGACGAGAATTGATTGAATATTTCGACATCCCTATTGATATTAAGTTCTGATGTGTTATTGATTACTGTACTGTTGAAAATTCGAATTAACGTCACCCATGGTACTTGCCCGCAAATGTATATCTAGATAATTTTATTGTAACTGGCCCTGTCGTATTTTAATTATAAAATGTACGTCCACCGATTCCGTAACTGTTAGACACCTTAGTTCTTGCAACCTAATGGCCCGCCCGTTACGTTCCTCTACAGTGTAAATGTCTATTCATCATATACGATTACAGTTTGCTCCGTGGCAGGCCCACGTGGTTATAGGCTCGTATTTGTATAATGAAATTTTCACAATAAAGGTTTTTAAAAGAAAACATGGTAGTAGTGTATACATTGGTAAAGTTTTTAATAATAGTCACTGTTTTAGAATCATTAAAAGGCAAGTGAAATAAAGCAGACCAATTACATGAAGGGTAAAAGGTATAATACGAAGGAACGCAGTAAAGATAAATGGTCAAGGGCTGTTGTGTTTTCTATTCCTGCAAAATAAAGTGATCGATAAGAATCTCATATTCAGGCGTATCGGCGACTAAGACAGCAGGTCGACCCTCTTTTGCTCAACGGCTCCGTCATGGGACGAAGAAACGCTCTTTTTCTCGAAAAAAGAATATATTTTACTTGCAGGACAGTTGTAAAATTTCCGGGAAAGTACATTAGCCTGGAACATTATAACATATATTTAAGAGAAAATAATGTTCGGAAGTAATTAAAAGCGTAATTTTTAGGTGATATGACCAAGGCTTTCATCATTAGAATAAGAAAAGTAAAATGAACCAATGAAAAGTTTTATTAACAAGTCACATGACTTGTTATGCTTACGTTACGCGCTGCGCGCCCCGGATGACTTCCGGATGCGCTAACGCGGCGCGTCATATGACGCATTACGCGACAACGCAGGTCCAGAATATAGTCAAAATGTCTCCACCAACCAGCGGTCGAAACACAACCCCTTTCAGCAGGCTAAATAGTTCTGTTAAATGACAACAGAAGGGACAGGCAACAAGAACCATCAGTCAAAGAGGGGAGGGCTAGTTCTTCTCTACCGGGTTACATTGGGGCGCTACCGGAACTGATCGAATTGGTAGTCTACAGTGTTTCTGGATGTTTCAGACCGAAGCTGGGGTTAGCATGAGAGCAGCACCATTTCGTAGCTCCGTTGTGGCCATTCCGCAACCAATCATGGCAGCCGCTCTTTATCGTTATTTTGGGCGGGGTGGGTGGCGGAGCCGAGCTGTTTTGCAGCCATCATTGTGTGGAGTTCAGTTCATCTCACTAGTTTTGTATTTGTCATGAGGGGTTGTTCCTAATGTTTCTATTTTAGCGAGGTCAAAAAGAGATCCCATTAGTGGCCTACTGATTTTGCTCGATTCCTTTTCTTTTTTTTTTTACACGATTTTTCGTTATCTGCAAAGACTAAACAGAGTATTGCGACTCTGTGTTTGTTTGTAAATAGAGAATGAACCAAAGAGAACTAATTCTAAAACAGTAAATACTTGGATAACAATCAATCAAATGGAGAGAGAAGCAGGCACGACGGATTACAACGGGGGCAAAGGCCTGCGTTAACTACCTTTCACTATCTGCAAAGAGAGAGTACTCCTAATAGAAATGAGGGGGGGGGGGGCACCATTCAAAGCAGATCAGTGTGCATAAACACGAAAATGTTTTCACTTACCACGTACTTGACATTCGACAGCTTATGATATTTGCTATTAAAAAACCATTGAAATTCACTGAAAAAACCATAGGTTATAGACCATATATAGTTAGGAATTAGCATTTACAAAACCTTGAAAATTCACTGAAAAAACCATAGGTTATAGACCATATATAGTTAGGAATTAGCATTTAAAAAACCTTATTTTACTCCCACAAAACCATTGAAATTCCATATATAGTTAGTTGCACTAACTATATATCGCGCACCCGCAATCCACTGCTGATCATGTCACATATTACATCATTCATGACATGGTCAGTGACATCACTGATGACATCACTGATGACATCTCAAATGACATCACTGATGACATCACTGATGACATCTCATTTGACATCAATGACCACATCACTGATGATATCATTCATGTGACAATACAATGCATCTCCTCACATTTTAATATAACCTCTGTTTCACCCAGTGTTAAATACAGAGTATAATTTTTGAAACCATTGACACACCAATACTAGTTACTACATACGCACTCACTGATTCCTACGTCTACACACACATTCACTCATTCACCCATACAATCATTCATACATACAATCACTCATCTTTACAACACTATCATATGCACTCATACACCTATACAGACACTCACACTCTGCCACTCATCCATGGAGTTACTCACACACCTAGTCAGTCCTGTAAAGAATCAATCACACTTCCATTTTCTATTTTTTCCATTTAAACATAGAGTACCTTACATTTTGAAACATATACTAACACATACTTACTCTCTTATACAATCATTGATACAAGTACACATTGATCTGCACAGAGTCACACACCTCCCAGCCAGCCACACACACACTCAGTCTCCCATACAAATACTTGGACAATCAATCAATAACCCATATAGTTACTTATATAGCTACTGATCAACACATGCAGCAGTTTACAGAACAACAGACATACTGATGCACAAATTAAGACAGTTTAGTCACTAACCTATGCACTCAGTGAGACACATTTAATCACTCACTCATAAATTCAGTCATGCACCTACTAAATCCTTCGTCCAGACACTTATACTTCCACTCATTCTTCAATATGTAAGACATATTTTAACTTTACAGAAACATACAGTCACTGGATGTTGTCATCAGTGATGTCATCAGTGATGTCATTTGAGATGTCATCAGTGATGTCATCAGTGATGTCACTGACCATGTCATGAATGATGTAATATGTGACATGATCAGCAGTGGATTGCGGGTGCGCGATATATAGTTAGTGCAACTAACTATATATGGAATTTCAATGGTTTTGTGGGAGTAAAATAAGGTTTTTTAAATGCTAATTCCTAACTATATATGGTCTATAACCTATGGTTTTTTCAGTGAATTTTCAAGGTTTTGTAAATGCTAATTCCTAACTATATATGGTCTATAACCTATGGTTTTTTCAGTGAATATATATATATATATATATATAGATAGATAGATATATGTATATATATATGTGTATATGTATATATATGTGTATATGTATATATATGTGTATATGTATATATATGTGTATATGTATATATATTGCATAATATTATGCTTTTACTCTGTTCCTTAGCATTCAAAATGTCTTTATGGAAGGGACCGGAGGCAAACTGATTTGCCTAGATGATGAATGTGATACACAACGAAAAGGGTAGAAGCCTAGGTTATAACCCATGTCACCTGCGACCAGTCTCCAGATTTGCCACTTGGCTGACCACACATCTAAAAATCGTGCCTTTCTGACCTCTGTAGCAAACAAGAACTGACCAACCTGCCGGCCCTGTGATGTAAGGCTAAAAACGCAGGTGCGGAACCCGATGTGTGCTTGCCCGAGGTGATAGAAAGTGCCCAAGCCATGCTGATCTTTTTACAGCCTGTGCCACTGGTGCTATAAAAATCAGCCACTTAATTACTGCTGTGCTCTTTCATTGAGTATGTATATAGGCCAATACTGCTGAGCTCTCTTGTTGGGATTTTATATATCTCTACATCGCTGAGCTGTCGCATTGGGTTTTATATGGTGCAATACTGCTGACTTCCTGTGCAGTTTTTATAAGGATACTCCAATGAGCTTTCTCATTAGGTTTTTTTATAGCATGTGCTGTTGAGCACTCTCATTGGGCTTTTAGAAAGTCCAATATCGCTGAGTTCTTTCATTATAGACATATTTCATTTAGGCCTTCGCTAGAGCCAGCAGTCATCACTTGGCGGTCTCATGAACCTTGGATGGCTCGTAAAATGGATTAAAAGGAACTCCAGGCTTAAGGTTCTGCTGTTGAAAAGTATGTGCGTGTGTGTGTGAATGTATGTAAACTGCATGTTCTAGATTTGGATTTTAGCAGGGCCAATTCAGCCTCTCATCCTTCGGAGGTTAATAAAATGAGAGCCATTAAGTTTGTTAATAGTAACGCCTGTTATTTGCAGCTGTAACACACAAGTTCAAAATTGCATTGACTATTGGTCAATAACATCAAGTTATCATACCAGAGGTCCTGGAGCAGCCACTACTGCCAAATTGCTGTTTTGTATGTGTAGGTGCTTTTGTTAAATGCTCTGATCTCTTCTGCCTTGCATGCGCTGGGTAAAAACTCAGGACCAATATTAAATACATTTACTATATTATTACACTGAACATGCGTCTCAGTGGAACAACAGTTCGAAGCTCTGTGCTTCTATTAACTGGCTATATTTATACAATGCGTTTGCAAATTATAAAGTTACACTATTTGTGTGATACGGTGGTCCCTGCTGTACGTTCTACGAATATTACAAGTATTGGAGGAGTTCTGTGTTTATTTAGAAGAACTTGGTCAAAAGTCGAGCTCCTTTACCTTGTGGCTGAACTGTACAGTGGCTTAAAATAATCCCTTTTACGTGGTGGGAGTAATAATTTATATTCTTATCACCTTCTCTTTCCAGCTCACTACTAATGCCTTGATCTCTTTTGATGCAAGCGGTCGCTGGCTCTGGGTTGTGGATACGTACAGTTAATGTGGAACCTGTGCCTCCAAATACACATATGCAGCTAATAAGTTGTTGCACCCCATGAAACTTGAATTAGTATCTTCTGGGAGGAATCCCTAGGCCAAGGAAGCCTAAAGTGGGTACCAAGATTTGAGATCTAGCTCTAACATTAGCCAATCGTAGAATAGCAATGACTAGGAAATAGAACATGGGCCCAGTATTTGACACTTGGGTGAGGGATGTCATGACTTTGACGGGGTGGGGGGGGGCCCTCTTTATAGGGAGGATGCCAAGGAAATCAGAAGGCGCCCTCTGGCCCAGCTCTGGGCGGAGATCTCGGGAACCAGACACAGACCAGTGAGCCCCTGACGGCCCCAAGGTTGGAACCAAGAGAGACTGATCAGACACAGAGAACAAAAGAGAGGTGACTGATTGAGAATCAGAGGACTTGATAACACAGGGGTGCCACAATATGAAACGGGACAATTGTCCTATGCCCGATGCTCCACACGGTCCAAAACTCACCACCCTCTCCCATTCCCAGACTTGAGTGTCCCTAACTCGGATGCCATAAAATGCATGCATGGAGCCAGCACCTACTGGACAACATCCCCCCCCCTCCCCCTACAGCCCCCAACTTGCTTGCTCAAGAAATATAGACTACAACCCACCGAGACACTTAAGTTAGATTTCTGTTCTTTTTATCTTTTTTCCTAAACTTGGCTGTGGACAGTACCTTCCCCTGAGTAGGTCTTACACTACTCTGCCGGCTGCTCTCGGACAGTCAAATGCTGTGACAAGGTACTTGGTTCCCAGTAGACAGAAGGTCGTGAGCCGAGGCATCCTTCCCAAGTTATAAAGGAACGAACTCCTTTTTCAACCGGAATCCCCTTTTAGTGGGCTATCAATCAGGCTTTCTCATCCACTGCAGGACAGGAGGAGGCACTCTTAGGATTCTAGGTATCATGCATGATGGAGAATCCTGCCTCCCTCACACACTGGTAACAATACTGGGGCACTTGAGGTGCTTCAAGGCCAGGTTCTGCGGTGGTTTACACACATCCTATCAAATCGTCACGAATTGGTTAAGATTTGAAGCGCTTCGCCGCCACAGTTTTAAATGAATTCTGATGTGCCTCTGTGTTCAATCCAAGCTTCCACACTTTTGAATTTATTTCTGGAGCTATTGAACTCTCTGCTCTAGTGGGAGGCTATCTGTCTTCAGTAACATGCAAATCGCAAACAACTAGACTTAAAAATGCAGTCTGTCAGCAACTTTCTTATTTTTTTTAGCGCGACTACACATTTGGATGGCAAAGAACTTCTGAGAGATTAGTTCGCATAAAACTCATGACGACAGTCCAAAAAGCCCGATCTGATTCATCTCTCACCGCGGATGCAAGGTAGACGGCTTGTAACTTTCTATCTGCTCCCGAGTACAAGAAGTCGCTTTTACTCCAGACTCCACCTCCCCCCCCCTTTGTCCACATATCAGCGTCTTGGCCTGTGATCTCAACTGTTACTGACTTATCTCAGCCACTTGAGAAATGTTTCGGGCCACTTCGTAGCGCTATACAGGCCTGATAGATCTCAAATGATCAAAATAGCGAACAGTCTCTCTTCTCCTGTGGCGGTGGGTCAAGGTGTTCCCCAAGGCTCGATTCTAGCACCAACATTGATCAATCTCTACTTAGAACCACTGGGAAACCTCCTAAGCAAATCTGGGATTCACTATCATCTCTATGCAGACGACACTCAACTCTACCTCAAGGTTGCCTCCACTCATGATCTCTCCATCCTAAGATCTACTCTTGACTCCATTCAAAACTGGATGTCAACTCATCAATTGATTCTGAATCCCTCCAAAACTGAATTCCTCCTCTTCTCCTCCTCACTCTCTCCTCCCCCGGTTCAATCATGGATGGATCAGATGAATCTACTAAACAATAAACCCATCATTGTCGACAGTGCAAAATCCCTTGGTGTCATTCTAGACAAAAAACTCAATCTAACTCCCCACATCAATTCTATTGCAAAATCTGCTCGCTACCAACTGCGCCTTCTTTGGGGAATCCGTTGCTTCTTCCCGGAGCAGGACCTTATAACCCTGGTGCAATCGCTGGTCCTCTCTAGACTAGACTACTGCAATTCTCTTCTTACGGGCCTCCCCAAATCTCACCTGTCACCACTTAAGTCTGTCTTCCATTCAGCAGCTCGTTTCATTTATGGGGCCAAAAGAAGCGATCACATCACACCGATGTTATCCACCCTCCGCTGGCTTCCCCTCGAGGCTAGAGCTATCTATAAGACTGCCTGCATTACCCACAAAGCCTTGCACTCCTCATCTCCCCGCTACCTGGCGAATAAACTGAAACTCTCTGGAGGCTCTAGACTTTCACGCAATGCGGAGAATCTACTGCTTGAACCTCCCACTTTCAAGAAGGAAAGAACAATGGCCCAATCCTTTTCAGGCAACGCAGTGGGAATCTGGAACTCCTTTCCACCTCAGCTCCGGACCACCGCCTCCTCCCAGGCCTTCAAAAGGGACCTCAAAGTTCTCCTCCTCCAAAGACACCTCCAAAAGTAATTCACGTCCTCTTGCTATTTGTGAGGGAGACTTCCCACTACTGATAATTTCTACTTTCCATGACCATGGAAGTGCCTTCCCAGTGTATGCCTGTGGTTGGAGGGTCTGCCTTTTTGCAATATTTTCCATGTACTGGTGTTCGGTGCCCTTTTGTAACATGCACACACCACTCTGCCCTTGTAACACACGGTTGCTACCTCTCACATGTTTTTAACTTTGATACTTGCACAAGTGCCACCTTGCCCACGTAACGCTTGTTCTTGTGCCTGAGTGTCTAGCACTTATTGCAGTACTATACCTCAAATTATACTCTGTTTTCTCTTATAACTGCACACTTGTCACTTTCCTCTTGTGCACTTTTGACTACCTCATGTATTTTTGATTGCTCACAATTTTTATTCAAGTATTTTGTTTGCTCACGATTGTCACTATTACCTTTACTACCTCATGTATTTCACAGTTTTTAATACCTCATGTATTTTGTTTGCTCACAATTGTCACTATTACCTTATGTAAGTAACGTATGTTTTTGCAATCTGTTATTTTATAATGTTTCTCATTATGTTTCATCTCTGTTCCTAATGTGAAGCGCTCTGACGCCATCGGGTAATGTCCGCGCTATATAAAAATGCATAAATAAAATAAAAAAATAAAAAAATGATAGTTGCTTGCTGACTTACCTGGAATCAAATCGGAATGAAGTGCATGGAGGGCAAAGGGTCAATCAGAGGCTGGGTGGAGGACTGAGGTCCTCCTTTGAAGTGGGTGACGGAAGGAGAAGGAATGTCTGGCTCCCATCTGTTACTAACGCAGAAATGAGTACCAGTAACCCAAAGTAGCCTCTTCCAGAACCACTTTGTATGTCTTGCACTTAGTTGTATCCCCTTCACCCCTATGTCTCTACCTATGTGTACGGGTTGTACCATGCGAGCCTCTATTTTGTTTTTCAGAATTCTCTGTTTATTTAAACATTGTGGACAAAGGTAACTGGCAATAAAGTGAATTTAGGTATTTTTTATAACCCCCTTCTTCCACTACCCTCACAGTCTTTTATATGTGCGCAGAGCCCGCGTCTGAGGGGTTTGTTTTAAAAACGCATGCCATTATTTCATATTCTCTCTTCAGAGAGTGATATTGCTGCACTGGGGCTCTAATCTGCCTGCTGACCTACATATTCACTATACATCTGTTCTATATTTGGTCAGCAGAATTAGAAGGCTGCAGGTCGAGTCTGACACAAGATGTCTGTCGCGGAATTCGGCTCCAGAATGTGTTTAGATATATATGTGAACATGTATGAACAGCTGCCTTTATGCAGACAGTGAGTGGGCTTGACTAGAATATTTTGGGCAATAGGGTTTCTTATAAACTGCTGATTTGTTGCTTTCTAGAAAAACATTGACAATATTGTTGCATTTTTTGCGATTAGTTTTATTTATTTGGCACACAGCTTTTGGGATCCTTTACCCCTTTGCTTTATAATTGTGGGCCCAGACTTGTGGATGCATGCACCAAATCTTATTTTTTATGGACTTTGTCTGTGCTACTGATACACTGCCTTTTAGTTAGGGCTTGGCAGGCGCCCATCTGCAAATCCATTGTTACCAATTCTTTAAAATATGTATATAGAGTGAGCTTTCGTTTCGTCCAGACGAGTATTTGTCTACTCTCATTCTGCCTCATGTAGAACGCTTGGTTTGCATTGTATGAGGAACTGTTTAACACCTCAAAAGTACTTTGAATCATCACGCATTCAATTATTTAGCTCTTGGATGCATTCTGTACAGAATGCATATTTTACTGCCGGGCATTTTACAAAAAAACATTTTGGAGCTCTGAAAATGCAAGACAGTCCTATTGCCTTAGCCAATGCTCATTGGTTGTAAGTATAAGTGAGACCTGGTACCACTGTTGCCCTAAAGACCAGTCATGCAGTGAAAAATCTATATTCTATCTCCAGATTCAGAGTGGGTATCACACTGCCATGCATACCGGTACAAGCGTGATCCACTGGTGCGTGTTTACGTAGATTGTCTCCCTGTGATTGGCTGAAATAATGGGGAAGGCTTAGAAGCTAGGCAGGAAGCGTGCTTGCGAATCGGGTAGGCCAACCTCTGTTGGCCCCTTGAAGCCACATTTTATGAGCACGTCCATTTGCTCCACACACTATCATCCCGGCAGTGGGGTAGTAAAATATCTACTAGGGAAGAGACCCACCCTCATCCCTTACCATTGCCTACCAGACATACACCGCAGCCACTCTGACATGGGCACTGATATCCACCGGTGAGGCTGCGTGAGCGCTCTGATGCTGGCCATGCACACCTTGCCAACTCTTGCGCTAGCTGATGGATGGAGAGTGGGCCATTCCCTGACATTAATCACCCCTGCCCCTACAGCTTCTCAGGACATTTCCTGTCCATGGGATACACCTAGGAGCAGAAGTGCTGCCTATAAAGCCAACGCTATATTTAAGTGTTCCCCGTGAGGACACGAAGGGACGCAGCTGGGCACCACGCCGCCTTTGACGGAGTGAGGGGAGTTGCTTAGGCCTGCCAGGTCCATGTCAAATGGCTGGAATCGGTCTTGCTTGTAGAATGGTGGAAAAGGGATACACACCGCAAATGCCACACATCGAGTGGAATTAAAGACGCATCGCTAGAGCACGGGAAGAATAAGTTTAATTTCATTTCGTAGATGATTGAATCATGGCTGGGTGGTAACTCTCCCATTATCTTCCTGCACTGTTCCGCAAAGGGTTACGTGCTACTTTACCGGTTACCTCCGCACACATTTCTCCTCCATATAAAGCCACTGCTGCTTCCCCAAACCCACTCCCCAAACAGCACACACCTTTTCCTTACAAAAGAGATAAAGTTGTTGGATTTGTGAAAGTTGGTTTTAAACAATTATGCACTCTTAATGTGTTTTCTAAGCACGTAACTCTTCTGTGTTCATGGTGGCTCTCTGAGCAGCTGCCATTCGAGGAGTTTTGTCAAAAGATGTGTGCCACCAGTTTACATTCGTGATGAGAGCAAGTGTATGCACACTACGAGTTCCACTCAGTCACTTGAAAACAGCTCCTTCTCACCATCTAGAAGATGCTGATGTAAACAGCCACAGTTTTCTGATTCGCTGGTCCTCTGATCTGCTGTCCCCACCACTAGAGAGAGCAGAGAAATTGGCGAGAGAGGGAGACGGAAGCAGTGGCCCCATCCCCTTCATCCCAAGATCAATATTCTGTAGCTCTCCTTTCAGCATTCACCACTCTCAGGACTGGAGCTGGCGAGACAGGCCCAGAAACTGCACCTCTGCTGCTCTTTAACACTCAGTGCTTCATTGTTGCGGGTGGTGGACACCAGCACTCACTTTTGGGAATCAGTGTGATTCAGTATGAGATTTTGACCATAAGCAAGGGAGATAAAGTCAAAAAAAGGGAAGAAAGATGGTACAACTGAGGAAGGAGAAAGCAGGGATGAACAACAACATGCATGTGTGAAATAAAGAAGCATGAAGTGAGTGGTGGTGGTAAAAAGAGGCAAGGTGTTGAATCAAGAATAAGTGGCCTTGGTATTCAACAACCCAGGCCATCCGCAGAGCCAGCAGGAGACTCCTAACAAAAACATGTGGGTCCCTGCACTTGTGTGTGTTTTTAACAAAATAGACAATGCTAACACTCACTTAGCCAAATCCATTTTCTGACGAACCCTCCCACTCCAACCTTTGTTTACATTTCCCTCTCAAGGCAGTTGCAAATACTTGCAGGTTCGCCTTGTCTTGATTTCGTCCGGTCTACCACTATTGCAAGAGGTTTTTTGTAACTGCATTTTAGGTAAAAGTAGTAAATCCTATACTTTTTTTTAATTATAGCTTTGAGGTTCTTCAGAGACTGTTTCAACTTTTCTGTTCTTCCACTGCGCGCATTTGCATAGAAAAGAATTATCGCACTATACTACCACAAAAGTTTTATACTTTGTATTGTACACATTTTATTGTCATGTAGATATTATGTTCGCTACAGAAATCTGTATTCACGCATTGGTAGTGCTTTGTTTTGTGACAGCGCAGTGTGTGACAAATGTATTATTTGCTTTCAGTCTGATTTCCTTTGCTCCTATTAGAATGCAGGAATGTAGCAGGGGAGGTTATTCGTAAAATTCAGCCAGTGCCGATGGGGACCATGCTCATGCTCACAGACTCTGTGGATGCCAGCTCTGCACTCTACCACACATCTATGCTCTTCCCCTGGCCTGAACTTTAAACATGTGGTCAGCGAGCAGGGTAACAAATCTTATAGCCACTGCAGAGACTGTTTCTGCATGACAAGGTGAGGTTGGATTCTTAAGGCGCCACCTAGTGATGGCTCAAACTTACTGCAGTAGGCCCCAAATTACTTTTTTCCCCAGATTGTTTACAGAGTGCTCCAGCCAATAAATATTTATTTTGTCTGCCATGCTGAAACCTTACTCCATTTGTCCCAGAGATGAGTAATCGAATGGTAACCGTAAGGGACCCTTTCTCTAAGGGTCCCAGTGTAAATACAGTGAGCAATGGGCCAGATGTAGGAGAGCAAATACCGGTCTTTAACGGCCGAATTCGGCCGTTACCGACCGGTATTTGGGATTTTAGATGTAGGGGCCATTGTTTTACAGAATCGGTAAATTTACCGATTCAGTAAATTTACTGATTCTGTAAAATACCGAATCGGTATTTTTACAGATTCAGTAAATCCAAATGTAGGTGACACTCCTGAGAGTGCCACAGGCCCTTAAGAGTCGTATTTTACCACACAATCCTATTGTGTGGTAAAATACCACACACAATCCTATTGTGTGGTAAAATACCGAGTCCAGGTGTGCATGCACATCTGTGCATTCACACTGTGCAAAGTGACACACAGACATGCCCTTAGGGCATGTATGTGTGCCACATGTCAAACATGCCTTTACTTGGGGTGCTAGAGGGTGTCAAAGTGACACCCCCTGCACCCTTGCAACATTCGGTATTTACTGATTCGGTAAATACCGAATCGGTATTTCCCATTGATTCCTATGGGCTTCACAGCCCATAGGAATCAATGGGAAATACCGATTCGGTATTTACCGAATCGGTAAATACCGAATGTTACCGATTCGGTAATTCAATTAAAAAAATTAGCTACATCTCCCTCCTTCATATTTACCGATTCATAAATACCGAATCGGTAAAATTCGATATTTATGAGTCGGTAAATTGAAGTTACCTACATCTAGCCCAATATTTAAATTTTCAAATGCTTTAGCAGATACAGTAAGGTCAAAGGTGAATATACCCTGATTTACTTACTGGTAATTTTCATTACTCCTAGGAGTGGCCTTCCTCATCACAGTCCATACAGCTCTTAGGGCAGTGAGAAGGAAGACAAAATAGGTGGCAGCGTCTGTAGCATATGCAGGCCTCTGTGCAAACCCCAAGGTTTAACTGGTAGAACACCGAGGGCTGTATTACACAAAATGCCCTCTGGGTGCAACAGGCATGTGCGCCCGCTTTGTGTGCCCCCAGGGCACTTTGGCATTTCAGAAGGGTCAGCAGATGCTTGTGTGGCCCTTTCTGTAATATTTATAGCACTGGTGCACATGTAGCGCCCGCACTATCTTGAGGGCATTCCCTCATTTGCATGGGCACTTGGCCTCATGAAATTGAGGGAATCTCTTTGCCTCTGCGCTTGCACTGTATTAAGGATGTGGGTGCAAAGGAAAGGTGTCAGGAGGTGCACTGATAGTGTGCCATGAGAAGGTGGTACACGCTCAATGTGCCCCCTGAGGGCATCACTCTGGAAGGAACAAGGGGGATCCCATTGGCACTTCCCCCCCGACATCCCCTAACAGACTAGTATAGTCACTAACTGCACCCACCTACAGGGGGGTATATGTTCCCGCTCTAAAGTGCAACACGGAACGTCTGATTAAAGCAGCCTCTGTATTTCTCTGAATGCGTTGCCCGCAGCGCAGCCTCGAGCTCGCAGCTTCTAATTGCTGCTTGTAATTGGGCACGCTGTTCATGTTTGTGCCGGGTGCACTGGTCCCTGGTGCAAACATGAGCAGTGCACCCGATCCATAATACTGGCCCTGATCAGATATGGTGATGTTAGGATGGGTCCCTCCCCCTTTGATCTGAATAAAAATGTTCACAAATGAAATTGATGGCCTTATCTCTCTGACTGCTCATAAAGCATCACTGAAATGCATAAAAGCACGGATTCAAGTGTCCTGCCTATAAGCCGTTGCATTGAACAGCCAGCCAGGCACTGTGCCATTTTGCAGCCTTGCTGCAGCGCTTTTGATTTAATGTGCTCTATCCGTGGCACAATAATCAGGCTAAATCTTTGTTGTGTATCCTAGCATAGATCAATTTCCATCTCATTAACGAGCAAGCATGAAGATTTAATCTATGGAAAATGCTTCACCTTGTGGATATCGGCTGCCACGGCGCTGATGGTTGGGCTACCCTCCCCGAGAAGCTGTGCCTGCCAGAGAACCAATTACTAGGAGATAAACCTGACCTCTCTAAATTGCATTTTCGTACCTTTATAATGCGAGTATTGCGGAAGCCAATGGTGCTTTGCATATAAATATGCATTTATGACTGCTCCCTTCTCATTTTTCGCCGATTTTTCCACCAAAGACTCACATTTGTATCTGAAATGCGGCAGCCTAATGAGAACCCTTCCCCAACAACTATTGGATCTTGTTGAGAGCTAGTGTTATATATATTTGCATTGCATTATGCAAAACTGACTCCTATTCATTTGTATTGCTGGAGATGTGCTGTCACTTATCGGAAGGTAATTGGGAGAATTCAGTGATGATCTTGTGTCGACTCAGGATAGTATTTGTTTGTGACTTGCGCGAGATGTTGTACTTTCATGCACCTCAGTCTGCTGCTTGTGTCCTATTCCCCAGGGCCCAGGTTGCTTCAATAAAGTGTGGGCCCCCAAACTTAACTTGAAATCCAACTCATAGGGCGCACCAGCGGCTAGGACTGGGTGCGGTGTGGTCCCTTTACAGACTTTGGTGCTCCCCAATTGGATCTGCCACTGTTACTAATAAATCAGGCTCAGTAACCGATGCTGCAACATTCTTGCAATGATGGATGGCAGACCAGGGTTATCCTTTGAAATTTTATATAAAGGATTAATAGGCAATTTCATTAAATGTATCATCAGTAAATTAGGAGCAAAAGCGTAGAGATCACAAGTAAAGAGAACCCAGTATAGTTCTATATGGAATCTGGCATAGATTCACCTTCTGAAGTGTGGATTAAGAGCCTCCTGCATAGACAAATTTACATGTACTTTTATAGGACTTAAGACAATGAAATTCATACATTCTGCACGGGTACATGGTTCTCATGGTATGCACCAATAGGGAACGAGGAAGAACAAACAGTGGACTACAGGATACATTTGAAGACTCTCTTATGGTACAAAAATACATTGGATTTCCAAACATTCTCACAGTATGAGTATTTAAATTGATACATTGTATAGCGATAGTATGGGACAGTTGAAATGTACTTGGTTAGGTACAGTGAGAGAGTCTCTGGGAACACTGTTTTATTAGTGTGAGTCTTGCAAATTCTTTATTTAGAATAAGAACTGCAGTAATGTCATCACATGGTATATTGTGACATAGTGCAAGACAGAGGACATTGTAAACACCACCTAGGTTAGCGTAAGATTATTTCTTTTGAATTCAGTGTGAGAAAGAAAAGGACAACTCCCACAAAATAAATAAAAGGCGTGGCAGGCAAAGTGCATGAATTCTCCTTATGCAGCTGCTTCTCTTTTACTTGATGCATTTTTCACACGTACCAACCCAATAGTTCGGACAAAACATTCTTAATTGACAGAGTACAATGCGACCCTAGCTCTGTTTTTTAAATTCTAGCCTACCAAGGGGCAATGCACATGTTTGTTACTCCCTTAGTAGGGTGGTACACCGGTGGTACACCTAGTTGTTAGTAGGATACCGGCTTCAATCTACAGTAGTACATGTTGGTGGTGGCAGCTGATCCGTAGAAGTTTGTCATGACCGCAGTGCTTAATTTGTGTGCAAAAAAAGTGTCCGGGTCCCAAGTATATCTCAGGAGGTCACTGCAGCTTGCACCCCTCCTTACCCCTGCCTGCACTGCCAAATGATTGTTCCAGTGATAGTTCCCAATCATCACACTCCTTCAAATGGAGCAGTTTAGTCTGTTCCAGGTCGCCCAATGCTAGACGAATGGACTGGAGGTACTGATGGTATTATTTTGTAATAGGAAATTAAACATGTTAAACTCTGTGCTGATGTGCTCTGCTAACAAATAGACAGCGCCACCATGTGGTAGGTTGTCATTTAAAAGTGCTGGTGTCCAGCATCAAAATACACTGGTACAAATGAAGCAATTGGCACATGCTTTTTTGCCTGCTCTTTAGTGTGTGTTATGTGATTGTGTTATTAGGGGCTTGAATTCAGATCATATGCTGTATTCTATTTTTTTGGGCCCTTAGAACTGCCCCTTGTTCCACCTCTACAAAGTCGCATAGAATTTGCACCTTACTGGTTTCTAGAATGCATCCTTATTGAGCCCAAAGACCTGCCCTGGAATAATGCACTGACCAAATGAATTTCGCTGTTTTGATAAACCCTTCTTCAGTAGTGCCAGCAACAGTGCAGTCCCACTTGATGTTTGCGGCCTGTGCCTTTTCCAATATACATCTCTTTTTGACTGTTGCTGGCTTTTCCACTGTGATGTGCTGTGATGTCACCAGAGAAATCCAGTTCAGGAAGTCAAGTATGTGTCACCCCAAACACCCCCTCTGACTAATCTGTGCTCTCTGTGTGGAAAAGGCCAGGTAAGTATTGCCTCTACTGCTTGACTGGAGAGATGATTTTTAAAGGCTGAATACGATTTTTTGGTCAAGTCTTCCGGACAGTGTCCACCTGTACTGCATTCGAACAAGCAGCTGAATAGCAAATTCCTTTTTTAGGTTGAGCCTGGGCCGTGCATGCGCTGCTCTGCAAGGCATGCTGTATTTAGTTAGGGACTTCAAGCCCCACCCATGTCCCGCCCATCTTTTGAATTGTCTCCTGTTACCGTCCTTGGGAAATGGTTGCTTTTCATTCCAGAATAGACTTGTGAGTCCCTGCTTGGTACTGCCTTGTCTGCATTTGTAACCTCCCTTAACCCCTTCGATGCTCATGACGGAACGGTTCCGTCATGAGCTACGGTTGAGCTGTGCTCATGACGGAACCGTTCCGTCATGACCACGCCCGTTTTTATTAGGGCCCAGCACCTGAGGGGGAATCGCGGTCGCGCTGAAGAGGTTAACGACTGGACCTTTTACTTGTATTGTTACACGGTCTGCTTTATCTTGGCTGTGAGCACTATTTTGTTCAATGATTTGCCCCTATTCCACTCACTAAGTCGCAGCACGCCACCCGCTTTTATTTTAATTACTAATGGCGGTCCTGGCCGCGTGACTTAATTTATTTATTTTAGCCGTGCAAGTCGCTTTAAGTATAGTTGCTACACTTATTTACTTTTTTTTCATTTACTAGCACACGTGCTGCGCTTTTACATTAATGGAGGCCGCGAAATATCTTTCTTTACACAAGCCGCGTCTAAAGAAAGGTGCGCGGCTGCTATTAAAGTGAAAGCGATGAATGGGCAAACAGATGTTTACTTTTGTCGAAACGCCCATGCCGTGCTTTCACTTTATTTGCCACTCCACTTTCTTAAGACAGCTTGTCTAAGGAAGCATGGCTTCCATTAACTTAAAAGCGCAGCATGGGTCACTTTGACACAAAAAATATTTGCAATGCAATAGGTCTCGCATTTGTGAGAGTTTAAGCTATTGGCATTGTAAATGCCAGTAGCTCAAACGCTTGTAAATGTGCATTGCAAATTCTTGTTGTGGTTTAATATCACTAGAGCTCTAGTACCACAATATTACCAAGAGGAGACTGACGTGGAAAGGCCAGTGAACCATTTGTTCCTTGCGTCCTCCCTAATCAGCCTTCCACGTGTTGGGGGTGGGAGGGGCGGAGGTACAAAAGTATTCAGCCTACTGCTTGTGCTTACTTCGGAGCCATTGGAAACTTCCACGTTCAATAACCTGCTCCCACGTTGCGATGTCTAAAAGTGCTGAAATGCCTGAGCCCCAATGCAGGGTATGTATTCTCCTACTGAAAATTCTAGTGGGTTTCCCCATGGCTCTTGCTACCAAAAATTGAAACTGTCACTAGTTGTTCACATGATGCAAGTCCTTAGATGTGTGTGACACCCACTAGGTGCAAAATTGAGATCTAATCCGAAGTCCTATAAGTACTAGGACCCATCATCATGTTGCTAAGCTGGCCTTTTGATCTATATTTGGGAAATTTGTTATGCTGCAGCATCTTCGAGGACATGATTATATGGAACACACTGAAACTAGAGATATTTTCCTGTTGCCAGAGAAACATGGTATCAATTTTTCAAATTGTTTGAGACCGAGGTCACTAAGTGTTTTGTAGAATTGGGCACAGTTCCCTCCGTATTGGTCCCTAATATGCAATGCGCTTTTTTCTGTGCAGTTACCCATGGGCTTCATGAAGGCCCCCTCAGCCCTCATGGTGTGAGGGAGTCAGGGGGGGGGGGGGCACCTGTTCACCTCAAAGGGGGGCCCTGCACCATTCACCTCAAAAGGTGCCCCCTTGGGCTGGTCAACTGCAAACAAGTAAAACACTTAGAATCAGCAAGGCAGTTAGGGAATGGGGTCCCCTCTGCTTACCTTGGATTCCCACTGCCCTCGTTTGGCAAACTCAACTTTCATTATATAAAGAGAAGCACAGACACCTAACAGGATAATAAAAGAGGCAATCACCTACCCTCTCAGAATTAACTCACTTTTTTTCGAGTCTGTCATCACTCTGCAATCGAGCGGCGGGAGTTTGCCTGCTCCACCGATGAAGACTCCTGACACCAGTTCTTCCTACCATCAGTGCGGTGGGGTGCTTTGAGGCTTCCTTCTCAATGAGACCATCGAGGTCACCATGCTGTCACAACCCCCCTCAGGGTGTCCTGTAGGAATGACACCACCTCACAAGATCATCTTCCTGAGTGTGTTCCTTAATATTGGGAAGTCTTTACTTGGCTGAATCCAGAGAGCAATACTGAAATACTCTGATCACCACAGTTACGTCTTCAAAAATGTCAAGAACTTTAGTTGAGAATACTATGCAAACTGTTCAGACCGCCATTTGTGTGCTAGTTTCTTTAATCGGAGGGAATATCTTCAAGCATAATTCACAGTAAGGCATTTTGAAAGATGTCTGAATGATTTATTCGTAATCCTTGGGTATATTAACTGAGCGGTTGGTTTTGCAGAAAAAAATTACTAAATGGTTTTCCTTTAATGGAATCGTTATTCGACCCTTAAGCGTCAACGGTGATCATGACCCGTTGAAATATTAAGTTGCTGGCTGGATCTCTTCTTTTCAAATTGTCCTAAGCCCCAAGAAAAAAGCTTTTCAGTATGTCAGCTGGTATAACTCAGAACAGGCAGATGTGTCATTATACTATCCTGCAGGTGCTTCAAGAAACATAGGCACTAACAACTGTGGACAACACTGCTTTGGCGCACTAAAGGATTGCATGAGACATGAGCTTGTTCTATTCCCTAGTGTTCTAGGTGCTGATAAATGACAATGACTAAATGTCGGAAGGACTTGGTTTGGCAGTTCGGCCTGGACTGTTCCCATGAGAAAAGGATCAAGACTGATTTGCATATGGCTGGGGTGGCGTAGTGGGCAAAAGAACGATGAATTTAACCCAGATCCTTGCGACTGGGAAGGAATGTTTGCATTGCTCAGCATTCCGTCCATCAATTGTTCCTGGCAGCTCTTCTCTCCATCAAGAGCACCATTTGAGGAGATGTTACAGTATCAAACATTCTCAGTCATAGGGACCACAGACATACATATAAATGCAGTTTGCCAGCGTTATCCATTCTTGTTCTTCGACTGAAATTTTCTGTGAAGATATTCTCCAGCTCTCTCCTTCTTAGCTCTGAACGGTGCTAGAGGAATTAGAATTGGAGTATGTTGAAAGGAGACCCGGTCTTCATAGATATGGTGTTGGCTAGGGTGGTCAGATAAAAGTTCCTGAGCTACCTCTTCCAGACCCTTCTCATCAACGTTAGCAGCTTGTGTCCCGGCAGAGTGGCAGGGCTAGGGAGGGTGGTGGGGCTGGGGAGGGGGGCAGGGACAGACGGCAAATAAAGGAGACGCAAAAAAAATAACTTACCTGCCGCATCGCTGCATCTCCTTCTGCTCCGTCCACACCAGCAAAGGGTCCTAGAGTCCCCTGCGGCCAATTCCTGACACTGCTTTCATGCTGCTGAAAGCATCGTCCGGATTGGACTGAGCACCTAGGATTTGTGCTCCCAGTGATACTGGGAGTCTGTGCTTGCTCTCCCCAATCCAGGAATGCGGCCCGGGTTGGAAAGCCCTTCAGTGCACATGGCGGTTTGACCAGCTTGAGAAAGTTGGCCAAACCATCATGCACACTGACAACAGTGCCATGCCCACCACTCCCTCTCTATGACGGCCAGTGGCGGTTCTTCCATGGGGGCGTTTGGGCGCCGCCCCCCCCCTGCTTTCTCGCCGTGTGAGAAGAAGGCAGAAACAATTGGTAGTTATTTATTTATAACTACCATTTGTTTCTGCCTGCCCTTCTCGCACGGCGAGAAAGCAGTAAGCAGAACTTCCTGGTTACTCGAGCCTCAGGGCAGGGGGGAGTGGCTTGGGGGAGTGGCTTGCCCACTGTTGTTAATACTGACTGTTTGGACAGCCTGAGAGGCTGTCCAAACAGACAGTATTAGCAACAGTGGGCAAGCCGCTCCCCCAAGCCACCTCTCACTCTCCGTTCTGCAGGATGCAGACTAGGAGAAATGACGCGGTTAGGGCAGCCGGCCGAACCAATCCACGCCGGCTGCCATGGAGGGGAGGGAGGCTGCCTGCCGCCTTCAGTGACTAGAGCCCACACCACGTCAGACGCAGCGGCGGCATTCAAAATCCAGGACGGCGGGAGTCTGCAGTCTCGGGACTCGAGTCGGGAGTCAGCGCGGGAAGCCAAGGTAAGTTTTTTATATTTATTTGCCAAACATGTGTTTTGCTTAGCTCGCAGGAACCAATCCAGGCCCTCGGCTCGGCTCTGGCTTGGCTCGGCTCTGGCTCGGCTCGCCCACCAGATGCGGTGAGGGCTAAGCCTAAGGCACTGTGATTCAGGGACAGCCTGGGTGTGACCAAGCATCTGAAGAAGTCTTCAGAGACGGGGAGGGTGTAAGAGTGGTCATGAGAACCATTTCTCCTCTTGCAGCTCACTGTTGAGAGTCGAGTGCCCATTGTGCTTGCACCATCATTTGTAGTGAATATGCCCTGGCGCTTTTTCACACTTGTGGGCCTGCACTGTAGTAGCAGTAATGTGGAGTGGAGGTTAACATCATGATCTCTGGGAATTAGAACAGGCCCAGCCCTGAGAGTGTTGTGAATTAATGTGTTTGTGTGTGTGTGTGCGCGCCTTGTTGTGAGTGTTATGTGTATGTGAGCATGTGTGTGTCACGTCCGCCGCCCTCCCTCCAAAACTTGCCGGCCGCCACTGATGACGGCCCTGCTCCCAATCCTTGGCTAATGTAAGAAAAATAAAATTATAGTAAGCACTTTTATTATTGTTTTATTTGTAAAGTTTTGAGGCTGATGAGGGCGATGCTCCTGCACCATAGTGGAGGATCTGCCGCTGCTCATCAAGCTCTCCATTGGAAAATCTGTTATTCCAAAAGAATGGGAACATTTTTGCTACATCTCAAGTATTGCAATGCTTGGCTGCTTCAATCCTGAAGGCTTGCAATATCAGCATCCTAGGAATCGTTTGGAAAATAGGGGTCATCTCTATTGTTCATTGAATACTTTACCTTGCCAGTGATGGGTAAACCATCACAGAAGACCAGAGAAACTATCAGTACGGACACTGTTTACCAAAATAAGACTAAATTGTTTCTCGGTCTTCAATTAACTGTTACCCTTTATTTTCTTGAGTGTATAAAAAGAAAGTTGCTACCTGTACAGTGACTACTTTTCCAGCCCACAATACCTACTATATTGAATAATTTTAAATGTCTTCAGAAATGAAGTACAAAGCCCAGAACGAAACATTTCTTTATAAACAATATCAACAGATGCACTTTTGAGCATGATCAAAATTGCTTCTCATCTAAGTACTTTGTCCATACTGGGAGAGAGCACACCGAGATCTACTCAAGCAATATCTACACAAATAGCTGCTCTGGAGACCCAAAGGTCCCTTTTAACCCCTTCGCTGCGGCAGCTATTCCGCCGCAGCGCTAAGGGGGAGGCGGGGCCGCGCGGCGGTCCCGTGCTCGTGACGGAACCGCTCCGTCACGGCCCGCGGGCGAGCTGTGCTTATGACGGAACGGTTCCGTCACGGCCCCGCCCGCCTAATACAACCTTCAGCGCAGGCGCGGAATAAGCGCCGCGCAGGCGCGGAATAAGCGCCGCGCAGGCGCGGAATAAGCGCCGCGCAGGCGCGGAATAAGCGCCGCGCAGGCGCGGCGAGCGGGCCGTGATGGAACCGTTCCATCACCAGCACAGCCCACCCGAGGCTCGTGACGGAACGGTTCCGTCACGAGCATAGGAGGGGTTAACACGCATATTAAGCCTAATGTTGATATCCTGTATAGAAGGACGGGGGCCACACTTGTAAAGATACACTGTCCACTGATCTCATGTGGTCGAAAATGTATCCACACGATTTTTCAATGCCCAACTCTGTGGAGCCTAGAAAGACGTCTCTAAAGGCAAATGTTGGTAATAACCGGGGTAGCAACTAAATCAATTTCTTTTGTTGATACCTTAGTAGGAGCAGCATCATCTGTGTGAATATGAAACCAACTTAAAGCAGTGAGCTAATGTAGACAATGGGTTGCAAGAAAATGTGATTCTGAATCACATGTTTTCTATACAATCCCATGCAAACTTCTTTGATTGACACTGACCTTTGGTACTACTACACTCCAACCTGAAGGAAATAAGATGTAGGTGGTCGTCTGTACCTAGTACATCAGATAAGGCAACTGCATGCAATTTGTATTATTCCATTGAGAAGTAAATTGACTTTAAAAATGTACAGCGGGGCAGGGCCAACACCACAGCGCACAAGTTGATTATGGATTACTAATGCAAAAGTTCTATTAATTTCCGTAGCTCACTCCTAGTGGTCCACCGCAAAATGAAACAATAAATGCAAGCTGGAGGAGTGCCAACAAATCTTAATTCCTGTGTTAATCCAAAATTTGGAAACCTTCAATACATTAGATCAGCCTGGCTGATCTAATGTATTGAAGTGAAATGTGATTGAATGCGATAAAGAGGAAGATTTTGGAGGATTTGTTATATTGATAATGAACTGTTATCATTAACCCCTTCCATGCTGATGACGGCCCCCAGCCGTCATGCATCACGGTGGGCATGTGCTGATGACGGCTGGGGGTCGTCATGAACCCACTCCACTCATTAAAACGGCCGCACAGGCGCAGAATCGCGGCCGGGTCCAAGGGGTTAAAATAAAGAAGAAGACTTTATGAATTGAATCTTCTGCCTATGGACTGGTCATTGGAAGGTTTCCACATTTTGGATTAACACAGGAATTTAGACTTGTTGGCACTCCTCCAGCTTGCATTTATTGTTTGACTTTAACCCCTTCAGTGCTGATGACAAAGCCAGCTCGTCATGGGCGTTGCCTGCGCTACGCGGATGACGAGCTGGCTTTGTCATAAACAAGCCATTTTTAAAATTTCAGCGCACAGCGGGAAAACGCGGTAGGGGTTAAAAAGGGTTCCAACTTGACCCTTTTTAGAAAGAGAATTTATTTGGTGGGAGTGAAAAATGGAGGGTCCCCTCACCACCCATTAAATCCTCTGCTCGTCTTAAATTTGTCAAACATTGCAAATTGTCTCTTCTTTTGATATCTTGGTTCATAATTCCTGTGTAGAGCTTTCAGCATTGGACAGTTAGCTCAGTTCACCCGGCTTGCTTCCCTGCCTTATAAGACTCAGTCTAAAGGTTTGTTGCTAGAATGCTTCTCCGTCTTTTCAAACGGGTTTATATCTGAACTAGTGATAAACACCCGGTTGTCCAGATGGTGAAAAATGGTCAACAGTGGTAATACAGCCTCCTATCTTGTGATGCACATTTTAAGAAAGGATATTTTAAGTAGATAGATGGTAACAGAATGAAAGAATTTAGAATATCATGCTACCCATGTTTGTGTACGTAAATATTGAACATCCAAAAAGAACCTATTCAATAGATTGAAGAGTAGTAGCAGAATTGTAGGTTCGCTTAACTACTGAAGCTTTCAATCTATCACAAAGTTGTCTTTAGAATGCTGTAGTGCTACTCCATTGGGGTGGGAGAAATAGTTCATCGCAGCCCCAATTTTTTTCTGAAGTATGTATTGCTTCTTTGAGTTAGGCTATTTGTTATTGTTGGCAGTCTGCTTATATTTTAATATCTTTGTTTTTCTGGCAGCTTTATATTTTGCTCTCACAGCTATCCATATCAATTAAAGGAGTTTAAAGCCTATAGATGCCTGGCAGTTAATTTTCAAATAAGACCTAATACAAAAAGGGGGGGAAAATGATGTTGCAGACTATAGCAGAAAAAAATATAGAGACGGTATACTTTAACGAGCTGGTGGGCATTCGAGAATCGTGAGAAGGCTAGAAAAGAAAAATTCAAACCACACCTTACCGTGACTAAATGTAAAACCAAAAGCAGGTGTCTGTGTTTTTTCGTTTTTTACGTGTCGACTAAAATATGCAAACATTGTGCAATTCCAATTCTCCCGGATGCTATCTTTTGGCAT
This sequence comes from Lissotriton helveticus, assembly GCF_964261635.1. Classification (NCBI taxonomy): domain Eukaryota; kingdom Metazoa; phylum Chordata; class Amphibia; order Caudata; family Salamandridae; genus Lissotriton; species Lissotriton helveticus. Next base: position 1,381,767,830 of record NC_136059.1, read on the forward strand.
TCTCGTAATATCTTGACTATCCATCAGCCCTCACAAGGAGGACCTCGGAATGCTTTGAGCAGTTTAAACCCCATGCCGCCCTGCCTCGCACGCGCTCAAAGTGCCGAAGGCAGCAGTTTGTGCATCTGCTCTTTTCTTGCATAAACGCATTTTAATTGGAGTCTTCATTCATCTTAAAAGATTCAACTTTGTGAGCAGAGATTCTCTTCCTTCCTTGATTTAGAAGGCCGCAGCATTCTGGATTCCGTGCCATGCCCCCAAATACTGAGGATTTACCCAAGATCACCCTTGAAACCTGGTTGCCTTTGGCGACAGCTGATGGCAAATCCAGAGACCTCGTTAAACCCCAGTACTTCCTTCGGAGATTGCTGCCAATTCGAGAGGAACGTTTTGCTTTCCTTTCAAATATTTATCATGGGTGGTGAGTGTCACCCAACACATCTTTTCCTTGCAAACCCAATGGAATGTGAACTTCATTCGGGGTTGCCAGCCGCCTTTAGTCTGTGTACACTGGTAAGGTAAACAGCATCTTCAAGCTTTCAAAGTGACTAAACCTGTTTTTGTACATTTGTTTTATTTCTCTGTGCGAGCCCTTGCGCAATGTACATAAATATATTGGGGAGAGGAGTTGGCCTAACGGCTAGGGCGCTCGACCTCGGACCTGGGGATCTGGGTTCGAGTCTCGGTAACGACGCCAAAACCTCCTGTGATTCTGGGCAAATCACTTAATCTCCCCGTGCCTAAAATGAAAGTAACTGGAAAACGTAAAAATGTATCGTAACTGGAAAAATATGTAAAGCGCTCTGATACCTGATTCGGTTCGGGTCTAGTTTGCGCTATATAAAACTCTGCAAAATAAAAAAAAATAAAAAATAAAAAATATGGCCTCGCGCTGGGTGTCTGTTAGCTTGATGGTCAAGTGTCGTGCGGAGCTTTCGCCTCAAGTGATCAGCGAACTGCAGCAGCACGGCGCCGACATATAGAAAGCGATGCCTGCCCTCATTGCTTCTAAAATGTATCATTACCCGTCGTGCAAATCTCTTTGCAGAACGCGGTTTTGCATCTCTTCTTTACAAAGCATGCGCTTTCGCGGAGCGGATTTTCTGCTTGAGCGCAGTAGTGGCGTCTCAAAGTGTATTTTAGGGGGTGGCACACATTGGGCCACATTTCAAAGTGGTGGATATGAACTGACATACCAAGTCAATTTTAAAGACTTTAAGCAAACACTGCTTTGCAGTGAAAGGCGGCCGGACAAATTGTTGTATTGGACATGGTGCATCATCTGTTTGTGTTTTTCTGGGGCTCCTCCTGGTACAAGTTGCAGCTGTGGTGGTGGGGCACAATAGGGAGCCAGGACAAACCGAGCTGGGCTCAGGCTCCATCTGGCCCCTCCCTCTAGAGTGACGCCACTGGCATCTGATGAGGACATTACACTCTAGCGTCTGCCATCTTTGTCCATTCATTTGTGTGGAGAGTGCACTTATTTATTGAAAACCAACACAGCACCGTAAGGACTAGGCATGGGCGGTAAATTCTGTTCCGCTCGTGGAATTTGGGTAATATCGCGTTCCGCGGAGAACGCAAGATTGCCCAACATTCTGCATTCTGCGACTACGCGAAATGTTTTGCTTGTTCACGTTCTCAAAATGCGTGTTCGCGAGATATTTCCCCCCGAGCATGTAAACAGCAATTGCGAACTGGAAAAAAGCATCGCGAACAAGCAATTACGCGTGTTCGTGGAATTTCTGCGTGTTCGCAGAGATTTTTTACCGTTTCGCGGAGATTTGCGTAATGCGATTACGCAAATTCCGCTCACCCCTAGTAAGGACCATGCCAGTGCAGCCTGCGCACATGGGTGCAGAGGAGGGCGCCCAGGACCATGCTCAGACCATGCTCAGAGCTTTTGACCTCTGATGCGGTGCCCAAAAAACTAAAGTGCGGATCCCTTCTGCAGTTGTGTAATCACTCTGTCTATGATCCTTGTTTGTTGTTCTACCCTTTGGTAACGTTTTTATGAACATTAAGACCTGGCTGTGAACTGCCCACAGCATCACAGTTGTAACGTCGCACTGTGGAATATTCTTACAGTACACGCTCAGCAAGCCGCATGAGAAGCCCTTCTGCAAGGATCTCTTTATCCTTTGAACCCCTTCCAAGCGTTAGACGTGCCCCTGCCCACTTTGAGGTACAGCCTACTGTCTGCTCTGACTTGTGGAGGGAGAGAGCCTGCTTATAATTCTGCCAATAATTCTGTATCTTTTGACTAGTTCATTTAAGTTATTTTCTACTATGTCTGTCTACCCTTCATCTTGTCCTCACGTTGTTTCCTATTTTTCCTGTATCGAGTAAGCATTTTGCTGGCATGCTCACCACTCAGCAATGTTGACTGCCACAGTATGTTTGCAAAATGTGTACTTGTGGCTGTGTCTGACAACCCTGTCAATAAGAGCCAGATGTGGCAGCGGGCACAAAGCCACCAGATGTTCAACCTTTTAAGCAGGGCACAACTCCTTAAAACATGTAAACAAAAGTGAGAAAGTGGGACTAAACAAATTAGGTAGTATACAAGTGACATCATGGTGCTTGACATTGCATGTGGCATCACAGGAAGTGACATCACAACCCATGACTTCACAGGAAGTAAAATCAGATCTTAACACCTCACAAATGTTTAGCAGGTCTAATAGGAGTACGTTTCAGTGCATTAAAATATTTAACAAATTAGATTTTGCTTAGGAGTTGTGGCAAAAAATGTACACAACCCCAACACAAAATCCGAACCTCCATTTATAAAAGAAATGTATAATCCTGCCACAAAGAAATTGGCATCAAGGAGAAACGTAACAGTAAATCTGTTCTGCTTAATTGGTTGCAGAATCTCTATTTTAAAATATCTTATGGGGTTAAGGCACAGCAAAGATCTTTGTGTACCAGCTAAATCTCTCAGATTAAAAATAATAATGGTAAAATAACTCTGTAGGGTAACTTATTTGCTGGAGAGATTGTTTTGTCTAGTCCCATTTTTGAATCAAAGTAGCATAAAGGGTCAATATGCCTCATGCTAAGCACATTATGTAACATGCAGATGGCAGATTTTTATTTTGTGTAAATGAGTAAGTGGGTTACTGCTTTTAAGACAGAGACCCTTTTGTTACTTGCAGTTCATAAATTGTAATCCTTCTCAATATAGCACAGTGAGTTATGAAGGACGCGTGGCTCCTACACATTGTAACCCTCACTGTCTTGTGTAACACATCCTATACATTAATTGTCATATATATGATTTACTATCAATGTTTAATGTGTACATTTGATGTAAAGCACTCCGACACCCTACTAAAGAGCGCTATAAAAGAACTAGAATGAAATAGTGGTATTTACATTTTTATTTGTGTAAATAGTGGGACAGACCAACACATCTGACATGCTTACAGTACATGCATATCTCTTATTTACAGGGTCTGAACAAAGTCAAAAACATGCCTCTTGTAAGTACCTGCCAAGTGATATGCTGTGTGCCTTTGTTTGCCCTACATTGCATCTAGGTGTGAGGCTCCCGATAGCTCCCAGTTGGGATACTCAAACAAAGGAGGCCTAATGGCCCCTAAACTTTAGCTTTTGTTATGAGCGCAGCAGGAATCTGATATGCCTCTTCCCCACCTGTACGTTGTTGCTCGGAATAAAAGCAGACACTGTGCAGCCGCTGCCGGGACACATTTATCATATTTCTTCCCCTTGGAAGGGTAGACTGCGTACACCCTATGAAAATAGTGGGTAGACTCCGTCTTCCTGTGTGTACCCTCGACTTGTGCCCTGCTTTTCAGTGGTTGCACTCTGGTACGTATTGAAGAGGGTCTCTCTTTATATCTCTTAAGTGCCCAGATTTAACATATTTAAAAACATAAGTTTTCATTGACCTAAAAACTTTGCCTTTTTTGTGAGTAACATGGACGTAGCAGGTCAACAGTCCACGCTTCCAAGTCATGTGTCATGTACGTGCAAATAATTTCTTGCATCAATCCTTCTTGTTCCACTTAAAAAGTGCAGGGTTTAAGATATGCAGTACATAACATAATATATTACCTGCCACGCTGTTTTTTAAACCCATTTGAGCTTTTTAAAAATGTTTAGTTTTTTACATTTCTCAAAGATTGGTAGACTTTTCAATTCATTGGGACTTATCAGAGACACCTGAGGTTCAAAACTAGGTGGTCAGTATAGAAACTATTGTGTGCTCTATGGTGTGAATAGGTAACAAGTTCCATCCTCACATGCCGCTGTCCCTCACAGCTCTGACCTTTCTGCAGATTTAAAAAAAAAGTATATTTGTTCCAGAAATGTATGCCAGACAGATGAATATACTACTCCTTACATTAGGCAGAGGTCTTCAAACTGGGGGGCGTTAAGTGATCTCCGAGGGGGGGGGCTGGTGCCAGTCTCTGGCCACGAGAAGTATAATGCTTTAAGTGTTAAGAACATGATTGGCAGTAAGCCACTTTGTAATGAGCTATCCTGATTAGGAATATATGTAAAAAGGGGTTTCAGATCCAAACTCCAATGTTTAAATATGTTTAACATATTTAAACATTGGCAAACTAGCAGCATAAATGTGAAAAACTTAGGGGAGGCGAGAATTATTTTTTTTACTGGGGCACAGCATTAAGAAGATTGAAGACCAAAGCATTAAGATAAGGCTGCCTTTGAATTAGATGGGATTGTGATTGTTCTGTTAGAGAACTTCATCAACATATGCCAGGACATAATCCTCAGTCTCACCTTCACATTGTCCTGTCAGCCCCTTTCCACTGCGTCTTGAACACAGGATGCATGGGCCCAGATTTCCTGCCTGGAGTTTGACTTTGCAAGTGGCTGCTGATGAAAAAGGTGAACATCAACTTCACTTCTTGGGTAATACCAGATTTAAACACCAATCATGCGCAAATGGTTCAGTTAATTCCGAGGCTTCAAGTACAGCTCACCATGTCTTGCAAGAGGACCATGCACTCAACCGCTCCATCCACCACACTCAATGGATTGCGTTCACGAAGGGTCCTTGGTCTGTCAGCACTGGATTTTTCCCAGCGTTGCGTGTGGCAGTAGGATTCAGAAACAAACCACTGATAAGTTATTATGACGGATCCCACCAGTGCAAACGCCCCATCTGTGGTGTTCCTCAGGGTAATCGGCTGGTTCCGAATCAAAGCTGTTCTGTGTAATGTCCGTAAACGCTGCGCTCTTCCAGCCCTGCACATTTTCATATGCTTGGGAGCATGTGCTCAAGGGGTTACACTCTGTGAGAGAGAGAGAGAGCCTTTTTCAATGTGACCTAAATTCAGTTTGCAATGGCCTACCGCCATCCCTGCTCAGAGCTAGAAAGCTTTTTAATGCAAGTTGGACCATAGAACTAGAGATGAGGCATTTGCATTAGGACTTTGAATAGAAAATTGAAATATGGCATTTTCTTTGCATGTACAAAATATGCGAATTTGTTTTGATCTTCATTTCGATATAGTAATCTTGTAGAACCTGCATAAATTGACAACCTGAAGAGAGCTGTGTTAGCTGAACTCTGCTTGTGGCGGCAGGCGTGTTAGTTACCCCACTGCGCTGTGTATCCCAACAGCTAGTAATGCTCTACGAAGGCTGAAAATGGTGTTTCACGACGCTACATGCTGTTTGATCACGTCTGCCTTAAGTTTTATATGTGTACACAAGTCAAACACCATCAGAGACAATTCATACTTAGAGCGGGCTTCAAGTGTTTACTTTGAATTAATAAAAGGTGTGGAATCTTAGAAAAGCACACGCCGTCAGCGCAAAGAATAGGGTTTATTGCGAGCCTCCTGCTCGATTCTTCGGTTTGGAGCGAGTTAGGCTGCTCGGGCCTGTTTGATTATCAAAGACAATCTGTGTGTCTGTTCCCCGCTGTGGAGAGCGAAGGCAGCGCTGGTTCCCCACGGCTCTTCAAACAAACACGTGGGCCCGAGGATGGACCTTGGACTTGTCCGCCCGTCTAAACAGACGCACCGGAAGCCGTGCTGCGTGCAGACGGCGTCCCTGCCGTGTGCTGTCAGCTGACACGTTCCGTCAGACTGGCTGTCTGCCTCAGAGCCCCCTGAGTTTCTTTCTTCGCAGGGATGAAAAGCCTTTTCTCCAGGCCCTGTCTCGCGCGCCCCTCCCACCACTCGTCTGGGTATCCAGGCCTGGGGGACGTGGTTTCAGCAGCCCCTGCAGTGGGAGATGCAGAGTTGCGTGAGATAGTACTGTTTCCCTCGAGAGCACGCCAAGATTAATTCCTTGATTTGTTCAGAAAAATTAAACACAATTCTCTTCTTTTATAGTTGAATGTATTCTTCTTTATTTTGAATTCATTGTGGTTGCAAGTTCTTCACATTAATGATTCCATAATGTAAATGCCAGTGGCCCAATGCATTTCGGGCATAGCCCTTCCTCAGGGGCCATATAGTATCTGCTCTGTTTCTTTTAGCGGGTTCACGAAGGTAAAGTGAACCACAATCTGATCGACAGTGCCGGGATAAACATCGGAGCACCGAGCACCGAAAGACTTTCGTCGATCAGATTGCGGTTCACTTTACCTTCGTGAACCCGCTAAAAGAAACGGAGCAGATACTATATGGCCCCTGAGGAAGGAAGGGCATCAATAATGTGATGAACTTGCAACCACAATGAATTCAAAATAAAGAAGAATACATTCAACTATAAAAGAAGAGAATTTTGTTTAATTTTTCTTAACAAATCAAGGAATTATTCTTGGAGTGCTCTGGGGGGACACTGCTCTCGAGGGAAACAGTGCTATCTCACGTATTTCACACCCCAAGTACAGGGGTGCTACCCCACGGGCACCACCTAACCGAATGGACATCTAGGTAACATTTTACACTGGTGTGCGTTTCCTACCAGCCGCATTTTAGATGCAGAGTTGCCACACAGAGGTCCTGCTCGCCGGATGCACCTGCTGCATTGCTCCGCCCCCAGCAGCTCCAGAGATCACTGCTTCAAATGTGACTACGTGGTTTCTGACAGGAATTTTGCAGGCGGATCAGCAGTTTTGAGGAGTGTCCTACGTTTGATTTAATATTCATTTGATGAAAGGTGGAGAAAGTGGCACGTGTGGCCAGGACATTACCTTTTCCTTGTCTGATATATTCCTACGGCCTGTGCATGAGCTACGTGTGGTGTTTCTGCACTCTCAGGCGTATCCGTGTTCGGTCCCCCACTGCTGAAACTAGATGCTCATCTTCCAGCAGGGATGAGACCATTCAATGCCGCTTGACCTCCCAGCATGGCGTATTGGTGGTCCTCAATGTAACTCGCTGGTGTTCACAAAGTGTTTTGTAAGATATTCCTCAAGGGCAGAAGTGGAAAAAAATCAATTGTGCATACTATGATGCTGCATAACCCTATCCATGCGTCCTTGGCTAATGTTGTTAGATATTACATGTGCCCTATGTAGCCGCATTAGAAAAGCGGGCGATGTAGTTGGTGGGTAAGAAAGTATTTATGTTAAGTGAGATACTGCCATCCGCCCCTTCAGTGCAGAGCAGCAACAGGTCAAATCTTTTCTGTATACGGGCTGACCAAAATGAGCTGTTGGTGAGAAGGCCACAGTATCGCCTGTCCAGGAATGAGCTATTAGAAGATATATTATTGTTTTATTTAATAGGTACTTTTGACTATAATGTTGCCTTTCACACAAGGTTTAAATCACACAGTTGGTAAATAAAAAGAAAGGAAGAGAAAAAGAAAGAAGAATGGAGTTCTCGCAAGCCAGACTACGTCGGACGCGGTCCCTTTTTCTTTTCAGTTCAGTTGGTCAAGAATCAACAGCCTAGCATTCCTTGGAGGGACACAACCTATCTTGTATTTTTTTCTTTGCATTGCCAATTGTATACCATTATCCACAGTTTAGCTATCGACTAAGGAGAAGTCCTTCTATTCTGTTCTATTGTGGTAGCACATACTTTTTTACTCTGACATCCTTTCAGGGATAACTGTGTGCACGTCTGGGTGGAATTCCTTTTTCTCGTGCTGTGCTCTTTCATCTCCGCTTTGGACCAGAAACTAATCCGGCATAGAGTCACTTCCTCTGCATGTCTCTGAACAGACAGAAGAGATTGTCGAAATGTTCATTGTCCAATCTGTTTAATGGTTCGATATCTGATCCATTTGTAAAGTGGGAGGGTTAACACACGAGTCGGGCTTCCGTTTGTCTACATTGGCCAATGTCAGGGTTTACTTAGTTTCTCTTCTACAGTATTGTTTTCAGTAGCAATACTCAATTCCTGGCCAATGCAAACGGCCTTCTTGCCCAAAGGTTCGTTAGGTTAATCGGGTAAGACTGCACTTGCTGTGCAGGATCAAACAGCTCAGATTGTCCGATCGTTCTGAGAACATTGTTTTTTTTCTTCTGGGTGATTATTTTTAGCCAGTGTTTTTGACGGTATTTCTCTGTTCTAGTCAGCTGCGGCATTAGAGATTTTTACTATTGCAATGCATTCATCAGTGTATAGAATAGCCAGGATTTTAAAGCCTTTGATAGATGTTCCACCTTGGATATCCTTCAATATCTCACTGTGAAGGTCATTTACATATGGTTAGAACAGAGCGAGCAGGCAGCCTTGTTTGACCTCACCTGTGAAGGGAAATCTTTTACAGAAAAGGCATTTTAATTTCATCTGACCTGAGCAGTGGTGTCTGAGTAAAGCATAATCACCACGGATAGTAAAGCAAAATACAACCCCTTGTCCTGCAGTTTTCTCCATAGCTGATGTCTGGGGAAAAGATCGAAAGCAGACATGACGATATCTGAAAGTGGGCCGCCTCATCGGCCTTCTGCCCCAAATCATGGTCTAGCCTCATGCTATATAGCAGCAAAGACAGCCTGCTTGAGAGAACAGTAGATCACAACACAATAGCAGTTCTTTCACTCTCAGAACCCATTTCCCCCACCATTCCCTAACTCTGTATCTTTGTGTTTGACTCTGAACAGTACTCCACTGAGTTTCAGCTAGCTTTCTCTATACAAATACATACATACCTAACTCCTTTCTCGGAGTGGTCTAGAGTGAAAGTCACTTTACTATTTTTTCATCTGCTGGGTGAGTTGTGGAGTTTTTAACCCATTTTGTGGAGGATGCTGCAGAAAGACTACTTGGCACCCAGCAAGTTCTACTATTCTACTGTTTTCTAAATAAGATAAGCGAGCTTAAGATGACTTCTGGACATGTGCACAGACTAAGAAAGGATAGGTTTGTAAGTTTAATTCATATGTAGATGGAAATGTGCAATGGAGACAAAACTGAGATGCTAGTTTATTTTGCAATTTGTTTTGTGTCCCAAACCAAATACACTTTACTCTCCTGATTATCGCTTCCGCCTGTGGATATTGCAGCAGAATGCTTGGAAGTCAGTGGAATTCATAACTTGTTTTTCCCTTTTTGGGGGACAGGAGTGGGTCAGCGGAGTGTGGGAGTTGCCACATTAAATGGCCATCTTTGAGGGCATTTTCATCCATAAGGAACTGCTGTAAGACACAATGCCATTGTTTGTACCTCTTGGGTTCAAATGAACAAGTAGTTCAGTGGGTATTGATCTGACCACCAACAAGGAAAGCTTCTTGAAGGCCTGGCTGTAGATTGCAGACATTAGAGACCAACACACCAAAGGATGGTGTCAAGCTTGTATACTGTAAATATACAGAACCGGTCGGACCTTTTGGTTGCCATGCAAAACCCATCCAAAATCCTATTTGGTTGAGGCCAAAATGCAAACAATGTTGTAAAGCAGCACCTTAACTACAGCTTCAAGGACTTAACATTAATATGTGACATTAACGGAAATCATAGGTTCTGTAATAAGACAAGACCGCAATCAGGATTCAATGCAGCTCCGTGCAAAGCCCTGACAGTAACTGCTTTTTAAAACACTGCGACAAGAGCTACCACAAACCTTGTGATCTTGTAATGAAAGTGTTCTCCGCTCATCTTTTGACAGGAAAACAGCTCTCTACATGAACGTGGTGTCAGGCAGGACAGGAAGACTTGTCAGTGCCAAATTGTGATGGGCTCTTTTCTAGAGGCAGCCTGTATAATTAGCACCACTTCTTTTCCCCGAGTGCCCTTTCTGCCATGGCACATTCGCCACAGAGACAGTCCCTCACATACCCGCTGCGACCACTCAGTCACTCCTATTAACGGGTGCTGCAGGTTTCCATCCACCTCTGAGCAGAATGCTTATGTCCTGGAGAAATTTTTAATAAGAACGTATAAACGAGTGTTTCGGCTACCGAAGTCGTCTTCCCCAGCTCAGGTAAGACTTAATATTCCTTGGTAAAACCAGCATTAGCTAGACAAGGGGCTTTTGTTAAATATCGATTACAGAGTTCCCCTGAATATTCATTCGCACATCTTCCTTGAGCTGAAGTCAACTTGCAAAGGGGGAAAGTCAATTTGCCAAGTATCTACAAAGCAGTATAGAGACCCTTGGTACTTAAGATTGATGGCAACTGAACACAAGAAAAGTCTGAATAAGTACATCCAGCAGAAAAGCAGCCTGGAGAATTAGACAAAATTGGCACAAGAGTGCATCGGTGGCTAGTAAAAAAATACTGCAATATCAGCAAGGAACAACCCTACTTTCAAGGCTGATTTGCATATGGCTGGGTTCAAACTGGATTGGCTTGGTGAGCAAAAAAACGATGGAAGTAGGCCCAGATCTCTGTACTGGAGTGAATGTATGACATTGTTCTGCATTCTGTCCATCTACTGTTTTTGCATTTGTCACCCTGAGTGGGACGGGTATGCCCAGGCGTGGGTCCCGTGCTCTCCATGCCACTGGAATCAAGCTAGCCTGGCTGAAGAAGGGTGAAACCCCAAAATCGGTCCTAGGATGCTTGTTTCCAGTCCAGTGAGGACCTGGCTTGGCAGTTCGGGCTGGACTGTTCCCATGAGGCACAGGGTCAAGGCCGATTTGCATATGACTGGGTTCAAACTGGAATGGCATTGTGAGCAAAACAATCGATGGATTTAGGCCCAGATCTCTGTACTGGGGTGAATGTTTGACATTGTTCTGCATTCTGTCCATCAACTGTTCTTTTTGCATTTGTCAACCCTACTTTTGAGGCAGCATTCTCATTGTTCATCAAGAGGGAATTTTTAAAAATGCGATTTGGTCTTCTTCCATCTCTTGCCTTCATACCCAAGTGGGATAAAGAGGCCCAACCGGCGGTCACATTGTGTCACATGTGCCATTAGGCAAATGAAACGTTTATGCACACACTTCATATATGACTCAGCTTATTAGCACTTTGGAAGACCTTGTTGCGCAAAGAGTTTTTGGCCCTGGGAGTAAGAACTTGTAGGTCGACTGCCATAGAGGCTTTACACCCACAAAATGTTATGCTGAACATTTGATTGGTGCAATTTTTAATAATCAGATAAAAGCAGTATAAATAGAGATATATTTTATGGATTAGATAAGGTATAAGCCCATGTGATTCGAGAACAACCCTATTTTATGATAGACTGCTAGGGGTTGAAAAAGAAAAGGAAAAAAGGGAGCGATCACCCCATATCCCAGTGTTATTGTGAATGAGGTTAAATGAAGGCGTTGCTAGGGTAAGGGTACTAAATACCTTGCCACATCCTGTCAATTTCATGGTGTTCACCAATCGTCAGTTTGAATCAAGCACTATGGAGTATGTTTTAAAGCCTAATGGACACTAGTGGCCTTTGCTTAGAAGTATTGTATTTTTCCCCCTTGTTTGAATGTATAAGATTTTCTTCGCCTTGAGCCTTTGTCATCACGGGAGGACCAAAGTTTTAATTTCAAGTTACCTTGTACTCCGATCTTTGGGTAATGATTGATTGTTCGCTCTTTTGAAGAGTATGTTTGCTGATGTTGCATACTGCCTTTTTGCACAGGTATGCTGTGTTTAGCAAAGTTGGTACAGGAAGGTTTGTGACTTTAACCCCTTCGATGCTGCCCCGGCCGACCAACGTGATGGTGGGCGTGTGCGGAGGATGGCAGGGGGACGTACGAACCCCGGCCACTGATTAGAATCCCAGCACCGCGGCGGTATTCACTCCGCGGTCAACGTGTTAAGTGTCAGTCTTCTTGCATAGCATCTCGTTATGCTCAACGATGCACCTTAGTACAATTATTTTAGTCAGGTTTATGTAGGATGGTCCATGTCCTAACACTGTTTGTTTTTTTGCACAGAATATCTTTTGCAGCTTGCACAATGCATCTTCTGCACGATTTTACTGTTTGCCAGGAGGATACAGGGAGTTATTTATTTTGTTAAGTTACTTGTTGATGTGATCTTCTAATTGTCTGAATTGAGTAGGTATAGGTTTTGTATTAACTAATAAACTAATAATAAAAAAAAAACAGGAAAGCCCCTTTGTGGACGTGGTTGGGAATCGTTCTGTGACTTTGTGTGTTTCCCATAATTTAGCAACATCTTGGACTACACATTATCTGGGAGCAGGTACACTCTGCAGACCAGACTGCGTTAGCATAGTTAAGCTGCACCCTCGAAGAGGAGTGTTCTAACTGGGAATCTGAGGATGAAGTTTGCAATATGAGTGGTAAACGTAAAAGGATGCAGAGATAAGTATTCAATGGGAGGAACTTTTGTCAAGGGGCCAGTATCTTTGAGAAAGATTACATGCATGTCTTTATTTTAGGAATAAAAAAAACAGAACTTCAAAAAGCATGTTATCATGACTGCATAGTAAAACTAAACTGATCCATGCACAAGGGTTATTAATGAATTAATTGTACTATGTCTTTAAGATAGGCTGAAGCATGAATAGAACATACACCTCCAAAGTAGGATGGCCTTAAAATAGTCTCGTTGTAGCCCAACAGAATGGACTGCTTGTTACGCATTAACACCTAATAGGAATTCAAATGGCACAATGTACCCATCCATGAAGTGCTGTGGGGAATGGACAGGCAATATAGGGAAGATGCGATTAAAAAACTAAAAACACTTACCTTCCACTCGCCGAGAGTGCAAGGTAAGTGGTTTTATTTATTTATTTTATTTTCCCTAATCCGTCGTCTGTTGATTTACCCCTCCCCTCCTACCAGCACCGACCGCGTTTGCTCGACCTATAAAGGACAACTTCACTGCCCTACATTAGTCTCTGTCGACACACTTCTTTCAATGCAGGCTCGAGAGCCGTGACATCAAGGAGAGGCCGCCTCTTCATATCTGTTTACTGTCATCAAATATAATCTGAGAAGGTTTGCTTGCAGCACATGGGCATGACGCCAGCGTCAGAAAGCCCGAGAACTCCCACGTCATCGTTCTGTTTACCTTGGAAAGCACGTGAATGCCCTGTGCTTTGTTTTTCGGCTTCCACTTGGAATGGGCCAAAGGTGTAGAATTAACGCGCGTTTAACTGTTCGCGTCACAATTTAAAGGACTGCCGGCCAAATCTTTGAATTCAATCTTTGTTTGCACGTGGCATGCGGCCTAAAAGGACGTTACTGCAAACATTACCAGCTGTATAGTACACAGTGAAGAGACTTTGTACAGCGACACAAACGGCTGTTATGGTCTAGTTGTTGTGATCAGGAATTCCCTCCCATTGGTTGTTAGGCACGCGCTAACAGATATGCAAAGTATGTATAAAGCTGACGTCACCTGGTGCTAGTGGTTATTCCGTGACTCTGCGCAGTCACTGCCGCACAAGCTCCTTTCTTTATAATTAAACATATAAATAATTATATTCTTGTGGACATCCTTTATTCTGATAATATATTCATTCTACGGCGAACCATTTCACTACAATGGCGACGAGGTACGGGATTCGTTTTCACTAGGAGCTTGTGTGGAAATTTCTTCAGAGGTTCTACAGTTCGTTTCAAATTTCTTCAGGATTTCTACATTTTATTTCAAGGCAAGTTAAGGCATTTCTTTCTTAAGCTAATTCAAGGCTGATCTGTAATTCTTCCTTTCTACATTTCGAGTCGTTATCACAGGATTTCTGAAGGAAAAGCGGTGTCGTGATATTGACATGTGGTTCATTGTCAGGCGGCGTCTGAAAGATAACTAAAAGGCAAGTGTGGATGTTCGTGAAGTTGTTGTGTTTAAAAATTCGGGCATTACAAAGATTCCGATGTATTTTTCAGAAAGAACATCAAGAAGAGTTTGAGAGGCGTTTGAGGGAATTCGTTCGTTAAGTGTAATTGACAGTTTACTTTCAACTGTCAGCTGGAGGTGACGCATACCTCATCCGCATTCAGTTATCCGCTTCAGTTTGTACAGCTGGTCATAGCGCGTCGATGCGTCATTGACGTAAGTACGTGCCGCCATTTTGTGCAACAGATTTTGTTCAATTCTCGTCAGAGGTTCTCTCAAGTACTGATTAGTGGTGTATTCACCGAGCTCACTAGCGCTGGTTCAGTGCACAGGAACATTAAGGAAATTCACATGAACTTATCGTTTAGAAATACTTTCCGACATTGATTTTATTTAATTAAATTTTCATATCACAAGTATGTTATAAGTATTTTATAGAGAGTGTTTTATGATTATTTTATGATTCAGGTGCGATATTTAGCATTTTCAACGTTATCTCACATTATTGATTCTGGCATTTGTCAGTTCATTTCAGTGTTGTTAGTTGTGTCTGCAGCACCATTAATTTATCTATTAAAAAAGAGGAGGAGGTCAAAGTTGAAGTCATGTCTAATGAAAATATATTCAATGCTCCTGCCCATTTCCTGGAAATTCCTGGTAAACCAAGTATGAAGTGGAAGAGCTGGTATATGGCATTTGAGAATTATATAGTGGCCATCAATGGCAAGAAATTTGACGCAGAAAGAAAAATAGCTATTCTGTTTGGGTTGTTGGGGGTGGCTGGTCAGGAAATGTTTGTAAGTCTTCCTGAATATGAACCAGATCCCGGTCAATTTATTCCGCTGGATGAATTTCAGGAGGCAGTTAAGAGGTTGGAGAGACAATTTGATGAAGATGAAAACATTATGGTGGGCAGACATCGTTTTGCCTTAAGAAAACAATTAGAGTCCGAGAATGTTGAAGAGTACATAGGAAATCTAAGGGTGTTAGCAATGAAATGCGATTTTGGTGACATGACGAATATCTACATCCGAGATCAATTTGTGTTCCATTGTTTTGAGCACAAGATCCAGGAACGTTTATTGGCCTGCAAGAAACCTACATTGGCAGAGGTTGTCGATACCGCCAAGGGTATCGAACGTTCACTCGAAAGTAGAAGGGAATTGGCAAAATCAAATCAATCAGTTAATTCAAACATAGCGTTGTTAACTGACAGAAGAAGGACAAATAGTAATATTAGAAAAAATGATAACCCTAACTATGATTCTAATCCTTCCCCTGTAATATGTTTCAGGTGTGGTTCCCCGAACCATAAGGCCGATTCCACATATTGTCCAGCCATAGGAAATAGATGCACCAAATGCAAAAAAATAGGGCATTATCCTAAGGTCTGTGGACATTTTTATAAGTGGCGTAATGATGATGCAAGGATTAATATGGTGGATGAGTTAGAGGAGGATACGTGCTTTAATATTGTTATCTAATATATTCATCTACATAGTTCACACCTTCATATGTCATTAAAGGGATTTAAAGGTGACTTTTAGAGTACTATTGGATAGTAGGGTATGTTTCTTTTGTCCTTTATCTCTTTCCTATAGGATTTTCAACTAGAAGCCATCACGTAGTAAGTATACAGTTCAGATGTTGCATACATGTTATATATATATTCAATGTGAGTTATTGAATTTTATGTGATCTAAATTCTTTCCCCTGCATATAAGTAGTAAGTCATTTCATATTTTCCTTCCTTTTCATTAATATTGTTATGTTGTATAGGTAGTTAGGTTTAGTTTACCCTGATTTTACTTGCAGTTCATTGGAGTATACATTGAAGGGAACCTTAATTCTTAAGCTCTCATATTTCTGACAATATTTATATTTTTTTATTATTAGAAGCTGGATTAGTCATTTTGTTGAGTAAGTATGTTCACGGTTCAAATGTTCGACCTAAAGAATTTGGTACAGAAGGGCGGAATCCATCTATCGTTACATATTTCGCTCACTGGATTGGCTCTACATAAAATAGTATGTCATTCTATAAAGTGTTAAATATCGTTCCTACTCACATACAGTATTTTTATGCAAAATATGTTTAGTTTTCTTACATATATTTTATGGCAGCTTTTGAAGTGTGTATTTCGAGCATGTAATTACTCATATATCAGCATTCAAGCTACCATTAATAATTTACACTAGTATGTGACTCCAGTCTTCGGTTTTCCCTCAGCATTACCTGCTTATGTATTTTTTGCAAGGACTTTATTACCATCCCAAAAATGTGGAGCTCAGTTCCAGTTGAACCATCTGTCTGCCATTCATATTACGGACTATGTACAGTCATGGAACTTTTCTACGTTACATTACCTTTTATTCATACTGTCATTTTATGTCATTATTGATTCAGAACATGTAGCTTTATGGTAATGAATTATTATTATTATATATATATATATATATATATATTTATTTTTTGTCAAATAGGAAGTGTCAGTTCTTATTTTCTGTTGATTATACTTATACAGTAATTGCCATATGTTGTGCATTATTCATTTCGTACAGTAAACCTAACTTTCATTTAGGTTAGACATCTCTTTAGTATTGTTTACTACCCTTGTTTTCCTTCTCCACGTAGCCTCTGCATTACTCTTATATACCGTACTAGCAAGATCATTTATTTAGTATGTGTTCCCACACCTATCATCCCCCCTTAATTCTGGGTAACTTCCCCTGTACCGTTTAGTCCTCCACCTACAGCTTTCTGATGTTCAACTTTTGTTCTTCCCTTAAGAAAAGGAGATGTTATGGTCTAGTTGTTGTGATCAGGAATTCCCTCCCATTGGTTGTTAGGCACGCGCTAACAGATATGCAAAGTATGTATAAAGCTGACGTCACCTGGTGCTAGTGGTTATTCCGTGACTCTGCGCAGTCACTGCCGCACAAGCTCCTTTCTTTATAATTAAACATATAAATAATTATATTCTTGTGGACATCCTTTATTCTGATAATATATTCATTCTACGGCGAACCATTTCACTACAACGGCCTTTGATAATTTGGGGGGTGAATGCGACCTCATAAAATAAAGGATTTACGGTGTTAAACACATCTTTTGTGTGTGCAATTTGGCTTATTTAATTTGTGCTCATTTTATGTGGGTAACGAGATGTAGCTCTAACGAGGTGCTCCATCTCATAAAGTTCACAGTCCGTGTTTAATTTGTAAAAGTTTTGCTCTGAAGCGGACTCTATTGAATATCGGCGTTCCAAATACCAGGGCGGCCTTTATTGATTCCGCCACATATCTCTTTAATTCACCACTAGGCCCTCCCTGCTCCTTCATCTCACTGTTCCAGATCTGCTTTCTCCCTTTGTCAAGATTTTGTTTTTCTCTTCCTCCATTTCCTCTTGTTAGTTTTCCCTCACTTCATCTGGGTCAAAGCCTGATGAGGAAAATGCACCTGCTGGTCTCCAGAAATAAGTGCTGGTTGACCCCAGCTGCAACCTTTGGCTAAAATTAAACACTGATTTACATGTATGCGTTTTTTTGCCGTTTAATTAAACAGAAAGAGCTTACTTTAGCATGCTTGACTGGAATGAAACCTGTATCATTGCTTTGTTTTTTCCTTTATAATCTGTTTTTTTTTAGTATTTTGAATGTTATCAAATGTTGTCCTGACCTGGAGAGGCATGGTATTCCACCAATGCCTATTTGAGGCAGCAATTGCCGGTGGGGGCCACTGCCGCTTATTTTTGTGGGCCAGACATGTCCAGAGAGCAAGAGAGTGAAAAACACACAGAGGACGGAGAAGGAGGAAGAGAGACTGAAAAGCCGTCACAAAGGGAGAAAGCAGGGACCTGCATGAGGAATCTGGCTTGGGATTAAAGGGGCCGGAGGTGAATTCACGACTTTGCATCCTTGGTATTTGGCGTGCTGACATTTCATAGCGTCGGCGATATGGGCACTGGCACTCATTATTTTACAAATTAAGCACTATATTCTGCGAAGGCTTTCCCCTTTTACTGTTTTCTGGTGCTTTTATGGCAGACTGCTCTTCAATTACTAAACTTTGAAAATGATACTATTACTTACTCCCAGCATGGCCAAGTGCCTCTGCAGAATGTCAGAATCAATCAAAAGTGGACTCAGGAGCATATGCATCAATAGTGCACGGAGGTGCAATGACACTGGGGCTTACATGTGAGAGGAGCCTTGTTGTAAGTAGATTAGGTAGGCAGCAGGACACGTCTTCAGGTTATTAAGATAGGTTTATTAAGATAGTACAAGATAAGACAGCAGAGCAGTAAACCTCACAGCTGACCAGACCATCAATTGCCAAGGCTGGAACCTTCACATACCAGATAGAACTCTCTTAGGTACTATGGGAGGTTGAGAAGATAGAAACACTAAGAAAGGACTACAGACACCAAGTAGTCCTATTGAAGTAAGTATAAATATACAACAAACCTCCTGCACCCCATTCATGGCTGTGTTTTGCTACTAAGCAGGGGTCAGGGAGACGTTTGCCTTGCTTATATTAGGGACCATTGAATCCTGCTGTACCACTTAGCGTCATGAAAAGTCTCCTATGTTGAATTAAAAGAAAAAACCACACTTTTATGGGGAAAGATTTGTCTTGATTTTAGGAAATCATGGAGTCTTGGTGGTGTAATACGAGGAGCAGCTACGGGTGATCTGCAGCGGATAGACCCCAGGCATTACGATACGCGGTGTGAATCTGTTGAATTTTTTTTTTTTAAAAAGACATCTTTAGAAGTTGGGTTTTTCATTACGGGCGATGAGTGTTAAAAATGCCTGATACATTTCCGAATATGGAGCACGTTTTTTGTGAGCACCATTCAACATTAATCGTTCTCTTGATGGCTCTGTCCGTCTTTCCAGACTCGATTTATTCTTAAATTAGAGAATGCCACTTAGGCTTTACTATTTTTCTATAGAGGAGCTGTGGGTAAGATTTGGCTAGCTTTTTTTGTAAACCGTATGTAGAACAGCGTTGTCTCTGGAACAAATGTATGATTAAAGTGTAGTTTAAATGAGCAAACCAGTAACCGATTAAGGTAGAATATGCTTGCAGGGGTGTGGAATTCCTCTAGTCTGACTACCAAGACATATTGGGTGGGGTCAAGCACAAGTTTTCATGTTTATTTTGTCCTTGGGACACGTAGGCCTAACCCACTGCAGCACCAATGCTTTGGCTGCTAGTTGACAGTACTACTCCGTGGATCTGTGAAAGAGCATTGTCTGCACCGTACGAAATCTTTGTATCTGTTCGTGCATTATTATTAGTGTGAACGGTCTCCGGAAATGTTGTAAGCTCGAACTGCACCACTGGCAGTAGTTCCATTTTAAAAATGTGACCCACATTTGCATAGTTGAACAATTTGAGGCTACGTGTGATGCTCCTAGAATGCTCTCTGATTAGCTACAAATGTTTGCGGAAGCTTGAAAGCAAGATTTATGATTCTTTGCTTTCAAAATAAAATGTTCTTTAAAAAAATGTAACTAGGAAAAAAAAATGTTTAGCTAAACTACTGTGAAATTTTAGGTACCATTTCTTTAAAGCATCATTTAGTAAAATGTGTTGATGCATGGCAAATCCAATTAGGTTAACTGCCTTTTGGTTTTGTCTGTGTTTTGTTTTGACATCGTTTTTGTGAAACTTCATTGTTGTTGGAACTGCCCTGACCATTACAGCAAACATTCGCAAAAAGCAAAACTGTGTTTTGGTGTCAAAGCACACATCGGCTCAGTAGTTCCTGGCACTGAACACAACAATGTTGTGTGCCAATATGTTCCTTGTGAAAGAGCAGAATGCTTCACTCATATTGAAGCCAGTCAATAGATGGAATTAAAAAAAAATGGTCTTGGTTAACGCCAGACCAAATTAAGGGACCAATTCTTAAAGAAAGTAGAAAAAGTGCACCCATTGTATATGTCCTTGTATTAGTGCAGATTTATGGCTTTTATGAATTCACAAGAGCTGAAAGAAGTACGCTAGGAAATCATACTCCTAGAAAATATTTGTCAATTGTATTTTAGCAACACTAAAAAATATGCATTTCTAGATTTGCTTATGCAAATATCTGTTGGCTGTTTACAAGTTTGCATCCTTCCAATCACTCTTTTCCCAACCCTAGAAGTTTTACTTCTCCCTTATCCAGGAGTAAATTTCCAACCTCCCTTAGTATGGGAAAAAATGCTACAAGAGCTGCTGAAACCCTCTAAAACATGCAAGTTAATAGGTTTGCACAAACTCAAAAGGGCATTTCAACCCTGGAACTATTGCTTACCTCTACCTCCAGCCCCCCCCCGTAGGCAAATCTGTGGAAAGGTGGCAAAATAAGGGAATATTTAAACTCTACCATAGTATGAGCCCTGGCATAATCAGAGAGGCTACTATCAGATCCCTTGTTTAATGAGATTGCTGCCATAATTTGTTGCAGCACCATATGCAACCAAAGGGAATAGTGCATTTTTTTACAGTACAAATAGATTTATAAAGCAACCTCGCCCATAGAGAAGTAGATATTTTATTGCTGAACAACCACTTAAGGGAGTGCAGTATTAAGAATACACCAATGTATCACTGCCTAGGGATTACACACTATGAATGACCCCAATGGGGACATTGGGGGGGGGGGGATAACATGAGAGAGCACGCTTGGCATTAACTTAAGGAACAGTGTATTTATTCGTCATTAGATAGCAGATACGGAAAGAGATGCAGATTAATCATTTGAGATGCCATGAAGGATTAACTTTTTGCCCTCCTGGAGACTTAAAATAATCTTCAGTCCTGAAATTTGACTATGGATTCTAAAGGTTGGTTAAAAATCTTTTGAGCAATCAGTGAATTGTCTGCAATAAAATTGTGGCAACTAGGAGATTAGAATGTATGGATCTTTCACCTAAGGTGCAAGCCCTTAGCACGGTTATATGGCTTAATGATTTACGTTACATGTTATAACTTTGTTTTACTAGTTTAGTAATAATGCTCTGGTTCAATTTAACATATTTATTTTGTCCCTGAGAAATGTAATAAAAAGTATTTCTCATTTATAAAGACTGTCAGTCCCTATTTGGTCCACTCTTAATTGCTTAATAGGTTCTTCTTTTCTTCCCTTTGCTTCTGACAGATAGGAGTGCTGTTAGTTGATATCCGTAGGCCTAGCACGTTTATTTTGTAGCATTATTAGATAATCCGTACAAATGATGCAACATTGATGCCGGGCTATTGAAACAGAGCAGAGAAGGGGCTAGTGCTTCCTTCAATCCCTTCAAATTAGTTTAAAACCTTGCCATAGACAGTGTTTAACTTATATAAAAAAAAATGCACCAACCCCCAAAATTGTTTTATGTGGCAAGTTGCCTTGTGAGCATGCTGCTCCTCCATGGTCCAATATCCATGCCGAGCTCAATGCTGCAGAAAGTATTCGGTGAGAAGGAAGTGTAAATCAATCAGGTCCCGCTAGCAGCTGCTGTCATCTCTGACCCGCATTCTGGGACTGCATACATGACAAAAATGTCAAGCTAGAAAGAGGGAGATTTTGAAAAAAACATTGGCGGACCCACTGATTTACACAGAAGTACATGCAATTTTAGGCGAAAGACTGCTAAAATAGATCCATTTTTGGTTTGAAAAAATCAGGACTTTCTCGCCGGATTCTGGTTTGTTGGCATGTGTATGGCTACCTCTGACAGCTGCCCTCCTCTGACTTTGCAGTCAGGTTGGCTGGAGAGCAGCATGCCCACCGTCCATAAGGGAGAGCTACAGTCCTCCTTTTACTTCCACTGTGGGTTGTAGAAATGGAAGACGGACTGCGAATATACTGAATGGCATAGGATAACAGTATAGGCAGTTCTTGGTCTTGATGGAAATGAACGGTGTGCCTCCCCTCACAATGCTTGTTATGCCATCTGCAGACTATGAGCGTGTTAGAGGAAGATTACAGTCACCGTCCCATGATTGTGGTCTTAGGTTTCTAAACAGAAATTCAATCCTAGCGATCCCTGGTGCATAATCCAGAGTTTCTTCTAGAATATATCTTCTGACTAAAATTCCCCTCCACAATGAGCTGTGCGTCTGTCTGCCCACTGCATTGATGTGTCACGCCGCAGTCTGTAGGGGCCAAGTGTCTCCCGGCAGTGGCATTCTTTGGTGCCTTCTTTGTTCTCTCCTATCTCTGCCCTAATTCTGGCAAGATGTGCATTTTCCTAGGCTGCACTTGCCCAGGCTACGTGTTTCTCGATCCCGTACTGACCACACACATTCATTTGAGTTCAAGCCAGTATGCCCATGAATATTATATGTACGTATTTTTAGTCCACTTATCTCGAGGAGGCATGATTTAACTTCTATTGCTATGTAGTCTTTATGAAATATGCAGTAAGCAATTCATGTGTAAAAGTGAGAGGAATAAGGGATGCCAGAGGCTTCATTCCAGAGACTCTCGCAGATGTATCATTATGTTCTTTAATTATTATCAAGATGCAGTCGGTGTTATTAGGGTCTATGTCGCTATCAGACGTGAAGCCGTTGACGACTGGTGTGATCGGAAATTACCTTTTTGTTATGCTAATGAGGCACTTTGAAGCTGGTAGGTGTGACAGTTCATGTATTTTAATGCTTCACTGCTTTAATTGGGTAAGTCACTCGCTGGAAAGGGGACTGTAATTGCTGCCTTTTCCTCCAGCATCTTTATCGCAGAGTTTAGCAGTGTAATTGTGCTGTGGCTGTTCTTAGCTGGGGGATCTTGGTGTTCGTTCTGCTGCTTTCAGACTTTTGAGAAATACTGTGTTTGTAGTGGTGGCTTTGAATTTTAACCTCTGCTCAGATTCTTCGGGCATGAGCATCACAGTTGACATTGGTGTGGACGTTCTACTTTCTTGCGTAAGGGGGAAGCAATGTATCAGTCAAGCACTGAGTTCTGAGGTGCCTTGTTATTGCTTGTCAGTTACATACAGTGTAATCCTCCTAACGGATTTGTTTCATGGTTGTTTTGCAATTTAAGGGTGAGGGAGGCAGCCCTCATAAGTGTTTGTATAACTTTGGATAGTTCATGATTGCCCGTGGTCCAAAGATAATCTCCAAGGGTGACTGTTACATTCAAGATCAGAGCCCACTGGGCTTATCAAGTGGATTTCAGTAGGAGTAATGGCCCAGGCTTGACCAACCCACCCCTTCTGCTGCAAACAGAATGGAGACGCTAGTAATTGTGGAAAAGCTGTGTTGATTAGTAAGTGATCCGTAAAATAATCAGGAATGAAAATCTTTATCACTGCTTAATATTGCACTAGGACATTTTAATTATTTGGATATAAAAATATAACTTCTGAGAACATGTCCTCCCAGTTCGAGGATTAACTCTGGAAATATTTTCTTCTGTGTCAGAGTTCAGTTAAGTGGCTGATCCTGCCTGGGTACCTGATTGGGTTGGACCGTGGTTTGTTAATCAAGAAACCCTGTACAACAAAATGGTTGGTAAAAATAAAACGAAAGTGCCTTGGGCAGGCCCCACAAAAGGCGCCATTAGCTGTGCATGCATGCCTTTTTCCAGAAACGTACTGAGGTGCAGTACTTTCTGTTGAATCTTAGGAAATGGCCACCTTCTGTACTGCACTCTACAGTAGTAGTTGCCTAACGAGTCCACCCCGCAGGGAACCAGATCATCTCCATCAGTGCAAGAAGAAACCCTGTCTGGGAGATTCAGAATACAGCACTAAGCCGGGAAAGGACAGGGAAGGCATTGTACTGTAACTAGGCCAGAGACACTATCTAATCAGCTTAAGGTTAGCCAAAGGTATGGAGAACATGGCAGAAAAAGAGCAGGGCCAAAAGGAATACCTAGTGGGTGGATGAGAGGCTGTCATTGCAGTGAGAGCAGACACACGAAGCACGGCAAACTCAGCAGGCATAGACACATGGAGAAGCTGGCACATACTCATAGAAGGTAACCTGGCTACGGAGCACAGGCAAAGGGATGGGACATAGTTGGATGGGCGTGCATACAGCAAGGTCAAAGATGAGGAAGAACACATGCGTGATCTGAGAGGCTAGCTGCAAGGCGAGGGACAAAAGACATAGAGGAAGACCTTGGGGAAGAAGCTGCTCCTGGTTCACACAGTTTATACAAGAACACCTGTAGGCAAAAGGTCCGCTTAAATAAGCCTTTCCAGCGGCCTGTAAAACGAAACGGTTCAGCTCATCCAAACGCACCAGAATTTGTCCACTTGCCTTCTTCAGCTCACAGAGAAGAGGAAAGCATACATGCACCAGAATTAAAGGGCTGAACCGAGTCAAAACCTGGAACGTAGGCATGTAGTGGGTTTGGTTAAATATCATTAGTTTATAATCCAAACCACAGAAAAAACCTGTAGCCCCAGTCGAGACCTGGGTGGGTACAGTGTCATGCAACAATGTCTCAGTGGGAGTCAATGAAAGTGTACAATTTTAAGAGTACATTTAGTGCAGAAAAAAACGTACTCCAAACTTTTGGTTTTAAGTGCAAGTGTATTGTCAGAAAAGGCATAGAGTTATGCTTTCAAGGGTCATTAGCTTAGCATGAAAATATATGGAACTACAATAAGACTTGCCGCCTGTCCAGGTGAGATTTGGACACTCCTGTTATATGAGAGTAGGACTTGTGATGCTTCTTAATATGCTTTGTAAGAGGAAGTGAATATCATGTTCCAATAAACGTTTTTTTCAATATATATTGGGTGAGGAACTCTAAAATGAGGTGAATCCTTCTTTTACGGTTCCTTTGAAGTTTCCAGCAGTGTGGATTAGTCCTACTTGGCGTTTCAGTGTCTGATTAAATGGATATAGCAAGAGGCAAAGTGTGCTTCAGGTCAAAGTTCAGTTAAATAAAATCGTGACACAGCCATACCTCTAGATTGAACCATGCCTTCATATGTGAAGGTTGTTCAAAGTCTGTGTTTGGCATTCGTTATCTGTGAGCCAGGCTTATCTGGTATGTACACACCGAGAACGCAATATGTTTTTTTTATTTCACCGCTGCAGAGTTTCAGGTACAGTAAGGTATTCATCAGAGATAAGAGTGCGAGGTCTAAGGTGGCTCATGTGATTGATGGCTGCTGTTCTTACCGCACTTGTGCTTTGAATCCTCACTGATTGTGTCACAACTGAGACTAACTTCCGGGAGATTGTCCTCGTCTTCTCTTCAGTAGGGATTGTGTGGAAGGCCTTTCATCCTTCTAAACCTACAAGTGTGGACCTGCAAGACAAAAGGATCAACCCTTTTGCTCCCCACTCTCCCCAAAATGATACCCACAACCGAGATAACCAGTTTAGAAACTGGGGGTCCTATTTATTTGCAAAAAACGATGATTCACTTTCACAGTCTATTAAAATGTTATTTAAACAAGAAAATATAAAATTGACATAAAACGTAAACAAATCAGCTTACATTAATTTCTTAAACTCGTTTACCTCTGGTATAGCAATTCGAAGTCTGCATTGCTCCAGCTTGCTGGAGCATCAGTTATTTAATGGCCAAGCCCAAACGCTTAACAGGTAGAACCCATTTGCATGAGTGTTAAATAATGGTAGGCTAAGTTGACCACCATGTCATGCTATCTATGCCACGCTGTCCATTCATAATATGGGGTCGACTTCAGGCAACCATCACTAAAAATCCCATCCTTGACCTGATATCCTCCCTTTGTACATGGGCCTTAAAGACTGGGGACACAGGTAAGAAGCAGACCTCCCATCCTGTGGCTCAAAAACTGCCCACACTCTAAGTTTCCCCCACTTAATGCAAGTCCTTCATGTGTCAAATTGTGTGATGTAAAGTTCCCCAAAAACATTTTTTTTAAAGTGGGGCAAACTAACCCAGCATTGACCCGGTAATGACTTGTATTACCCCGATTCAGCAAATGAACCCCATGCCTGTAGAACATTTCACCACGCACCATTTGTGGAGGAACAAATATCACAATTGAAAGTCTATTTATTATTGCATCAAAGCAAGAAATAGGCCTCCTAACCAATGTGTTAATGATGTTGTGATGCACCTCCCTACCCAACCCTTGCTTGGAATCATGGCTGACCATGACAGCACAGCAGACGGAGGCAGGTTTTGTAAAACCTTGCATTCTCTTAAGAAAGTATTACTTTCTAGAGGAACCCACCATGTTGTTGACATCTGGTGGAAAAAGATCACCTGGAATATGTGCCCTGCACAGTGCAAAGCTCTCATTAATGTCCATCACAGCTGACTCAGTCCGCATACTCTAATGACAAACCACTAGACTTGTAAGCCTGGTGTGTGCCTTCTCACTATAGTCATCCCCTCGCCGGACCTCTACACAGATAAATGCGCATAGTCCTAAAATGTCCACATCAGAAAAAAAGGCGTAAGAGATAACGGAACATGGTTAACAGCTGAACTCAAGTAAATTGCAGCAAATCTGTGTTGATGCATCCCTTTTAGTAAACACTCATCTAACAGCTCACATGGCTGTAGCTCTACTCCCGCCCCTGTGGTTGCTTTCCCTGTCCTTAACCGCATGCGCGCTAGCGGTTTTCCCGCTGCACGCTGCGATTTTAAAAAACCTGCGTTACGTGACGAGCTCAGCTCGTCATCCGCGTAGCGCAGGTTACGCCCATGACGAGCTGAGCTCGTCATCAGCCCCGAAGGGGTTAAGGGATATTGAGTAAACTGGAGTTGAGTCCTTCCTCAGGGAGTCATAGCAGCATGTGTCAGGACCTCAAGTGGTGACTCGCTTCAGACTCACCCGCGCCAAGCCAGTGAGCAGGGAGCCTAGGCAACCCAAAGCTCCAAGCAAAGCACACAGTGTGTTGCACCTCTATGGGTGTTGTGCCTCCCAGCCTGCTCATGTTTTAGGGACTCTGGTAGAAGGAGCTTTGCTGCCAACTCTCCAGCACAGTCCCTTACTCTTAACAATTCCTTTTGCTGCTGCTTGGGGGAGACCGAGCTTGGGGTACAGGGCTTTCGAGAAGGGTTCTCTGGGGGATTATGTGTCTCTGTGGGGGCTTTTAGCAGGAGCAGAGAAGTGCAGCCAGGATACACCAGGAGAAGGACTGGCATTGTTCTTAGCTACTTTGATCAAACAAGGGTCCTTCAAGGAGATGAAACACTGTGCAGATCTACGGGAGTACAAGGCCCAAGGCTGTGGAATGCCCTCAGGCTCCCCTGAGCAGCCAGTCGCATGCGCTCCATGAAGCGCCTAAAATGGAACTATTCAGACTCTTCATTTAATGGACTGTAGCTCGGTCTTTTAGGAGCTGCGATGGTATGTCATTGGCTGTGCGCACCATCTACCCACGAGGACATACAAGATCACTCCTCATACTCCCATTCAAGTTGTACAATGTCTCTAACCCCTTCTCACAACACTTAGAAATAACTGAAAGGTTACACAAGTCATTATAAAAATCCAAAATGATTACATTCAGAAATGGTAGTTTGTTCCAGGACCGCTGTTCGACACCGAATATAAAACCACCCCAACACCAGCCTCCAGATCGCATGGACGCAAGATATCCACCACTCAAATTACTTTCCTATTTCACCATACTAATTCACCACTAATCCTTTATGGGTTTCCGGAGTAGCGTGCTACTGCTCATCAGGGGTAACAAGCGCTATATAAATACAAACCTTTTTTCCTCTTCTATCCTTCCGAATCCAAATAACTAACTAACCTATCCACCAATTTAATTATTTTCATATTTCACTATACTAATTCAACACTAATCCTCTATGAGTCCCGGAGTAGCGTGCTACTTTCCGAAAAAGCGCTTTGACGCCTCGTCAGTGGTAGTAAGCGCTATATAAATCCAATTCCAATCCAATATCGGTCCTTATTTCACCTCAGGAGGCCGTTATGTGACGTATTGAGTGTGTCTGCGCGCGAGCCGTGGGCCTGGGTCTCTTGAACGTGCGCTCTCTGGCAGCAGGCCTTCACCCCAGTCTTAGACTTCTACCACCAGGGCAGCACTCAATGACTCGAGCCAGCCGAACAGTACTTCTCTTCATAATGATGTTTTTTAAAGACGTCGCCCTTGGCTTAACGAATGTCATTTAGAGAGCAATTATCTTTCAAAAGAGAATCATTTGCTCGCGCAGAACTCAACTTTAAATTAAGATCGGGGCCTGAAAAAGCTGTAATTACGCTGCCTGCTGTCATATTCCTTAGCCGGCCGAGGGTCATTTCTGGAGAGAATTGCCTCACAAAGCAGGACGACATCCCGTCTGCACTCACTTAACCTGCCCCGCAGACGCCGTTCTGCGTATAAAACTGAAAAAGTGATTGCGAAGGAGAGCACTCTTTCAGCTGGAGGGGCAATTTGCATCTAGATGTAGAAAGCTGCCACGCTGATTATAATTGCTGGCGCCGCGTGCGCCTTGTCACCTGCAAAAAACACCTCATTTCGCATTCTCATTGGAGCCGGGGAAGCGTCGGGCTGACGAGCGATACATCGCCGTCCCCGCGCCACCGCCTGGTGTCGTCATTACCGAGCAGGTGGCTATAATAGCGCCAATGCCTGTGGCCACAGAGGACCACTTCTTTGAGATGTACCTCGAGCCGTTGGAGGCGAGTAGACTGAGGGAACCGGCCTTTTTCTATTTGTTTACGTGTGTGTTCAATCAGGCAGCTGAACCAAACGTCGCCTAGTGACGTTGCCCGCGTGCTGTGTGTGTACTGTTGATTAAATGTTGTAAAGTGAAGCGCTGGAACTAATAAGCTTATAAAGAAAAGGCTTTATTCAGGTTCATGGTCGAGCGTGACCTCTCCGCGCCAGCTCAAGGCCAACTGCCACGAGTAGAACGTCAGGCTCAAGATTACAACATTAAACAACCACCCGAGGCAATTTATTGGAAACGTCAATATTTCTAAGGATGTGATTTTTAAGAGACGAGCAGAGAATGAGTCTTTTTAAAGAATGAAAGTTAGAATTAAAGGGACCAGGGAGAGAAATTTAGAGACACGGCTATGAGCATTCGGATAAAACAATGAGACAACTAAAGATTGCAAACGTGAGACTGCAAACGAAATGAGAACCGACTATCAGAATGAGTGAGATAGTGCATGAGACAGGGAGCAAAAGAGAGCTGGCCAGAAAAGAGAACGAGAGGCAAAAGGGAGAAAGGGAAAAGTAGAGGGAATCACAGTGAAAGCGGAGAATTCTTTAAACTGCACCAGCTGTGAATTTCCTAGGACAGGAGTTAGAATATGGCTCACCTCTCAGCCAGTGTCATTGTACCCAAGATAAAAGATTGAGTCCGTTAATATATGCAGTGGGGGACATTTAACTTTCAGGGGGCAGGGGCAGAGACGAGGACCACTATTATCCTGGACTCTGGTCCAGTATAGGCGGGATGAATAAATTGGATTGCAACCCACCCTGACCCTTAATATTTCATTTTGCAACCCTGGGTCTGGTAGCTGCAATAATTGTGGAAAAGCAGTGTCCTTGCCCAGTGTAGAAATTGAGAAGATGGTGGATGGTTTGTAGTGCAGATAAGATAGGTCATTCAATTCAGACACCAAAGCAACAGATTCTTTCAACGTGTCCTTGCCTGGGATGAGGGAACCAAGATGTAATTGTACCACTATCTAAATGGAGGTTCCTAACAGTAATTAATCTATTTCTTACAGCCTTTACCCACATTCTTTCACTGCATTGAATCTCTTCCCAGCACAATTTGGAGACTTTAGACACCTCCTCATCCTCCAGGAGTGTATTGAAATATCTTGGGGCGTGAGTAAAGGCATCAGGCTCCAAGAGACCAGATTGCACACTCTCCTTATGGCCTGAACATTCATCCCAGCTGGTGCAACGCAAACCAGTCTGTAGCATGAATCTGTATTCCAAACACCGCAGGGTCAGTTTCCTATTCCCATCTCTAGGATTTCTCAGTACTGAACGTATGCCAAAAATGGCATCTTGTTCCAATGTCTGTGATCAGCTGCTAGTGTGGGGAATGGAATATTGGTTCTACCATTTTCCCAGTAAACAATGCATTTTAGAGCACATGCAGGCATAACTAACACCACCACCAGTTACAGTACTACTCGCCATTCCAATAAAAAATATATAGGGAATTCGAAGATGCTATTTTTTGGCATTGATTCAGTGCCGAGGCATTCTAGGGGTGGGAATTTGGGAATAATGGATTTGAAACTAGTGAAATGGGCCTGCAGCATATCATACTTTTCAAGGCAAGGTTTGTTCCTTTTACGATGCAGGATTCTACCAATGATTTGTATCATTACAAAGTTTCACTTGGTGGTAAAAGAAGACACAAAAAGAAGGGCTGGAAAGAGGCCACTAGGATATGTTCTAGTTTTCTTTGTGCAGACACTAAAATTGTTTTTTCTTTGGAAATGTGGGTAGCTTACATACCATGGATGCAAGCAATAAGTCAGCCAGGGCATTTGCCTGGGCACATTGTCCAACAGGTCCTTCTATGTGAAATTAGCAAATGAATCGAACATCTGTTCCCAAGTCATAATTTTGAAGGCAATGGTGTGATGGAAGCCTTGGCAGGATTCCTCCTTGACCCCTGAAGAATGTGACACTTTGAGAACTTTGAGCATTGTAATTGCTGGATTACCAGCATCTTCACGCCTCACTTTGAAGCACCTTTATTGAAAATGACCTTTACACAAGATATTTATGGGGCTTATTTTAATTCCCGACTTAACTGGGAAGTCAGAGTGATTCCCAGGATAAACCTATGATGGACCATGTTTGTTTGGAAAATGTCAGTCACACGCTCCAAAACAAACTGGAAGGAATGGGTTTTAATGCTTATATGCCGTTCTGGACTTAGTATGCCGCATGGTGCAAGGTTTGAGGTAATTTCTGGTTTTGCGAGTCTCTCTCTCCCCCCACCCCCAAAATGATGGGGCATCATTATCAAATTCTAGTCAGAAATTGGGTTCAGCCTTAAGATGTAAAGGGAGATTAGATCCAAATTGCTCCTCATGTATTCCGGAGTGGAGGAGCTACTTCAGCAGCTAGGGAATCTTAATATGGCTCAATTTAAGCATTTGTCTCGGACTTTAGGTTGCTGCAAGCTCCTTGTGTGCTTGGATATAAGACCATACTGGCCTTTGTGGAAATGCAACCATTTTGATTTTCTTTTTCCTCGATTAAATGAGCTATTTTCTGCATTTGTTGTGTGAGTGGATGCGGGTGGATGTCAGATTGACTGTTGCAGGAGGAAGTGTTAAGATAATTCAATTCGAAAGGCTTTATGAGGAGTGGATTGGCATTGGACCGCCTGTTAACATTGCCCTGCCAGATGGTGTTTAAAGCCTTGCACTGTGAGTGACTCCAACTCCTGCATTTCTTTTTTTTTTCTGTTTTGATTTGGCTGAAAGTACTTTGTTGACGGAAAGGAAAGCTGCCAAGGGTGCAAGTATTGGGAGCTTTTTTGTGGCTAGCAAAACTTATTCCAGTGGAATTCATTGCATTGAACCAGATATGTCTTAGGCAAAATTGGTGCTTACAGGAATAGGCATGTGTGGTGGATGTGTGTGTGATGCATCTCAATTCACAGGAAACTAAACCGAGAAACGGCAAAGGATGTTTGAGAAATATTGCTCATTAGTTGTTGAGCAGTTTTGAACCAGGATTTATTGGTGTCATGTGTTTTTTCTTCCTTGTTTGGTTTAGTACAGAGAAGCAAACGACTTGTGAGCCCGCGAGGTCAGGTGTCCTCGAGGGCTCACACATAGCGTGATAAATGTAATGTGCGATCTTTGCAATTTGTGAATGTGGCAATTAATTAGTGACATTATTTTCTCATGCTGTGGGCCATTAGTCAGGTTCCTGTTGTCTCTATGCCATTGGGTCTGGCCAGACCGTTTTTAGAGCTGCCTCTTGTTGGTGCTTGAAGGTGGACCAGACATGAACCATAATTATTTCATCGATGTGAAATCCTGCTCTGTTTTTGTTACTAAATGATCAATGAAGGCAAATCAATTTTCAATGGTATTTGTTCACAGAGCCCTTTTTCCGTTGTGTAGCTAAAAAAACTAGGTTCTTCCAGCAATATTCATAGTGTATGCCTTGCCCCATCTTAATGGGGGCTGCAACTGGACACACCCTCAGCCTATGGAAAGTAGGCTTCCAAGATGGGAGTAAAACCATTTAAGCTGGGTGTGGCCCATGTTGCCATCCAAGTTGATTCAGCCATATAGGCCACGGAGAGTGAGTGACTGCCAGGTCTCTTACTCAGAGCTGTGGCCCTGGCAGCTGGCAGTTAGAGTTAATGGACGACCCATTTCCGGACCCACTAAAGCGTGGGAATATAAAAAAACATTCTTACAGGAGTTAACCCCCCTTTCGCCATAGTGCGTCCCCTAGAAAACCAATGCTAGCCCCTTGTGCTCTTAAACGTCTCCACGTCTTTCAGCATTCACTCTGTATGGTTTCCATGTGCTTCCCTTTTGATGCTCGTTAATGTTACCAAATTAGTGTGTTTTTAGGGATTCCGGAATGCTTTGCAAAGTGCTCTTGCTATCTTGACTAATTTATTTTTGATCATTGCAGTTTGTGAATATGAAGATCAAGCAGTGAACTTATTTTTCCCAGTTATGGGCCTAGGAAGGGACTGGTGTTTAGGATTGTTTTCACAGGGTAGGTGACTTTGCCTCCAACTCCTCTAGTGCGTGATTCTTATGGTAAATGGGAGTAGGGGCCTGAACCAAGGCCTGTGTCTGGGGATTCTTTTAGGCATGGCGCACAAACAGTTCATAGCGGATGATTTTGAAGTTCAAAAGAGGTAAGATTCATTCTCGAGTGATTTTGCTACAGTAATGTTCTATGAAGGCAGTTATAATGTAAATTTAATATCTTGTTTGCTCTGTAGTTTTTTATTTTCCGTTTTAAAAGATTTCCCCCAACACAAAATAGTGTTTGTCTTGCTTCAGCTCGATTGAGGTGTCGTAACTAGACGTATCCTCAGCCTAAGGGTTTTGAATGAGGGTTAGGTCATGCCTCTTTGGGTGTGGCTTCACACTTTTTCCTGAATCGATTTGTCCTCTTCGCATCACTATTGACCCTGAGGCAAGTTTATCATTATCCGAATTGTTGCAACACACTCTTCCTCAACAGTATCTGGCTCGAAATCACAAAACAAGAATTGTCAGCTGTTTTTCTCCACATGTTTTTGGAAAAAGTGTCAGTATTGCACAATTGCTCTAGGGATTGGTGGGTTGCTTATGCAGCATGCATGTTTTAAAGGCAAAGAAACATTTTCATGTGGTTCAGTCTAGCTAATAGACTGCTTTACCTGTGTACCACAACTCAGTAACAAAAAGAAAAGAAGAATTCAGAGAGGCTTTGACTTTTGGTTTGTGCAAATATACATTGTGTATTGTGCGTAGGCGAAAGAGCTATAGAAGTAGTTCCTCTGCGTCATTACATTCCATACTTTCCGTGACACAATTGCTGACGGTTTCACTCCCAGTGACATCCGAGAGCACCCTCAGCCCACACTTTGTTCCTGAATCCTACACCATGAGTCCTGGGTTTCTTGATGCCTGTGGTTGCAGTCTGGCAAATGTTATGACCCATACCTGCTAACTCGCACGGTAACATCATGTGTAACACAATAGTGGTGTTTCCACAGGGCATATTTGTGAAGAAACATTATTACATGGTGATCACTAACTTGAACGGGAAACCCTTCTGTAGAATAAGACTTTAGCTCCTGTGTAGAGGCACCACACTGTGTAGTCCATTTTGAGTCTTCGGACCAGTCCTTTACATGGGAGGCCTTTATTTGTCCAATTGAGGGGGTTAGGCATAACTGTTCAGCCACCTAGGTAGCACTCCCAAAAGCCCTGCCCCGCCCCATCCTCCAAGCTGTGCTCAATCCATCCCAATACGGTAGAAATTATTCCAAGATTAGGAGTCTATGACTGAGCCCCATGTATGCGAAATGTAGACTCCAGAATATAAATGGACTTTTGTTTCACTGAGCTGGATTAAGATTCGCGCTTTAGATGACATTAACACGATAGCTTCAGGAAGTGTTGTTGCTTTACTTTCAGAAATGGTGGCTTGTTTATAGTCCACATTGGCCCCTGGCCTAAAGGAGTTGAAACTCTTGCGCCACTAAATTGGAAGTTTGTAAATTAAACCTACTGATGTCTGAGATGACCATTGGTGATCAGCTTTCGGGTGGAACATGGTATTTCACGGAATAAGCAATTTCTCTTCCTGTATGTCTGCAAGGTCTCTCCTGTGCCTCTTGTTTACGTGTACACAATCCTGCAGTGAGGTTTCCCTTGCTTGTAGCAGAGTGCATTGTATCAAGCACAAAAGTGCCTTCAATCTAGGTCAAGCTTTTTCAGGTGCGGAAGTTAATGCACGGTTGAAAGTTGCTCCGTAAGAATCCAATTTAGTGTCTTTGTTGCGTGAAGCACTTGTACGTTCTCATGTTTTGTTTTAGGGAGATGTGTGTTTCTTGTTTCAATATAGAATAGTGTTGTGTGAAGGGGGTTGATGCGCAATCCAATACAATAAGCTTTGCGATCTTTTCAAACTTTTAATGAAAACCGATTGGCTTCCAGTGTCGGTTGAATGAAGAGAAGGCGTCTGAGCATTGATACATGCTGGGAAACAAGTTCCCGAAAGAAACATTAAATGAGGAGCTTAAATCAAAATTTGTGTTTTTAGAAATAACTTCAGCAACCTTTTTACAGATGTTATGCCAGCCTACGCCTCCTGAGAAAATAGGCCAGTTGCATTTTAACATGGCTCAGGCATCAGTAAATATGGCACTGTTAACAAATCCTATCGCACCTGCAACACCGATTGATATTTTATTTAGTACTTCTGCTTTTCATTGCAAGACTTCGAACAATATACCATCAAGTGTATAAAGCAAAGCAGATTTCTTCCTGCACAATTATTTATAGTTTATTTCTTTGTATTTTTGTATCCATCTGATACGCAGACATGTTTTGTGAGATTTATGTGCACGTTTTTGATGGATTCATATTCCCACAATTATTTTTTTAATTAATTTTTATTTTGAGTTTTATATAGCGCAAACTAGACCCGAGACATCGGGTATCAGAGCGCTTTACATGAGCACCAGCTTCGTTGCAGATTAACACATGAATTTTTTTTTTTGGGGTGGCGCATGGGGAGATTAATTGATTTGCCCAGAATCACAGGATGTTGAGCGTCATTGCAGAGACTCTAACCCGGTTCCACAGGTCCGAGGTCGACCGCTGTAGCCGTAAGGCTACATCCTCTCCCCAAATTTATCACAAATTCATCACCTTATGAATGCCCTCCAGATGAACGACAGGATCCAGAAACGTTTTCCCCAGCAATAGATCACCAGCATAACCATGTTTCTCCATGCTGATACATCTACTACTCTGCCTGCAAATTTTGATGCCACCGGAGTATATAGGTCACCAACTGGTGCACTGCCATTAGTACCTTCTTTTGCATACCTCATCTATGCAGGTCCGGAGTGCTTCTCTGTGCTTCACCTACAAAACTCCTCCGCTTTCCAACAGCGTCTGTCAAATGTCTCCTCCTAAGAAACCCTGTTGTCAGTGACACAGAAAGATATCCTTCTCAGACCTACAAGACATCTGCATGTCCATCAGGGATTGGGTGGCCAAGCTATTTTTAGCCAAGACCGACAGGAACATAACTGAAGCATTCCCTTCTGCTTCAGCTAAGTCCTCAAACAAGACACGATGTCCCAAGATATCTTCCCACAGAATGCAGGAAAACCATCATAGAAAGAAAATATCCTCTTCTTTCTTGCGGAAACAGTCCATCTCCCAGGACCATTCAGAGAAACAAATCCAAGCTCTGTCATTTGCACCAAATCTGACATAAAAAAAAGTGGTGGTAGTTTCTGAAGCGATCATCTGACCATGCAAGTAATGTTGACTTTTTTCAGTACAGCTCAGCTATCCTCTGCCCGAAGAGTGTACCTGATCTTACGGGTTTGGCACTGAAGGAAGTCTGATCTTGATGACACACAAGTCCTCGTCTCTACTGGATCTGGCCTCAGCACCTGAAAGAAGTCAGTGCCAGCCAAGGTGCTGTCCCCCATGCATTTGCCAACATTAGCACTGCCCTTGAAGCCAGTTTCGATACTGCACATAAAGTCCATTGAAATTATGGGAGTGGCAACAGGAGAAAGTTAAAGCCGGTTTGATAACAAGCCTGTGCTGCAGCCTCTTTCCTGGCCTAGAAATTTGCCAAAACTGATTATGGCGGTACAGAAGGGTTCATAACTGCATCCCCTCTTAGTAACATTGTCGCTGGCCTGTATCTTGAATTACACAATGCATGTGGATTAAGTATCTCTGCGGAACGCAATATATCCCCGACCAATCTGGCCCTCCATCAGAGGGAGACTTTTCATTCACTAGGGGGATTGGAAAAGCACAAGAAGCATTTGAGTTGACTTTTCCCTCTACTCGCAATCTAACATTTTAATAGATATTGCAGCCACCTTCTTTGGTTTCAGAGCCTTTGTTACCTTTGAACAAAGCATTATTAGAGCCTGTCTTGGTTGCTTGGGAAAACCCCTCCTTGACCCTGGCAGTCCAGATGCAAATTGCTTGAAAGTACATGCCTGCTCTGTGTGATCCGAAGTTCCTGACATCTCACCAGCCACCAGAACGTCTGGTGGTCACAAGCCTCTGCTCCAAAATTGAACCCCCATATACACCTCTCCGATGGCTCCTCTAGACTGAGAGTTCAAGAGACTGGACTTTATGGGATAAAAAGTTGTTACTTCTGGCAGCCTCTTCTCCGCATGGCAAATATTACATGATTTCTATCTTGCTATATCCATGCCCGGAAACGTGGAGATAATCCTTGACCAGAAAAATATAGGTTTGGGGTCTCATAAGACAAAGAACTATAATGCATTCATTGAGACTATTCAATTTAACTAGCATTCAAAGATCACAATTTACCAGGATTTACAGGGAAGAGTTCCAGAGGTTATTTACCAAGGGTCCCAGAGTTTGCAAAACTGAGTCTTCGACTTCACTTCCCTGAAGTCTCTAATTCCCAAAGAAGGGGTCCTGTCAGTCCCTTTTTGTGAGAGTGAGAAAGATGGAGTATGGCTTCTTCTACACTATGAAAGGACCCCTCAGTCACGAAATGCAACATGCATTGAGTTTCCGGGTTTGATGAGGCCTGGCTCCGGTCTTTTCTGTGGTGCTGCTTTTTGTGGTGTTTCTGCCATGCAATTACTGTTGCAGCCCTTGCTTTCACATACAGAGAAACCTGCTGCGTTTTTGTGTCGTTGGCCTATGGCCTGAGTGACTGATGTGGAAAATGCTGCCAGCTTAGGGAGATTCCAGGGCAGAGGCTGCTACTGTATTCCCTGAAAATGGAACCAAAGGCAATAATGGTACTCTGTGTCTGAGTGCACAACCACCTGAGCAGTAACGGCTGGCATGGCTCACAGGTGACGGGCCCTTGTGGGGGGCTTTAATTTAAAAATAATTGTAAAAAATTACACTTACCTTTCAGCTGGCTGAGTCCCGCGTCTTCTCAGCTTCTGCTCTCCGGCAAGCAGCGTTGTGATTTGTCGAGACGTTGCCCAACCAGCGATTTATGGGGATGCCATGTTCTCCATAGCAGCCTGCATGGAGAAGGGCAGAGTGCGCATGACTGGTTTCGGCCTGCCCCAGAGGGCCAGCTAAACAGTCTTTGCGCACTCAGGAGTGGGCACACCACTCCCCTGCCCTGGTTACAGAGCAGCCCCGCCCACCCACTCGCAGCCAAACATAAAATGGTAATAACTGGAAGTTATTACCATTTTATGTTTCTGCTCCTCATACTGCGAGGAAACAGCAGGGCGACGCTCCTCCGCCCTAGTGGAGGAGTCGTTCCTGCACCTGAGCTCAGCCAATCTAATGATCTTCGAAAAGAAAAACCCAATTCCATCCCGATGTGCTAATAGATAGTAAACTGAACAACATGGCAATATTCACTAAGACACAGCCTTGCTGACTAGCAGTCAATATGGGATTTAATGCAGCATTGCCTCATGCACACCCATTCAGGCGAACACAAACCAGTGGCTATGGAGAGCATTCAAAGGAGAAATATTTATCGAAATATTGTTGTGCTACTGTACAAGGATGCATTTTTCTACAAATTTGCAGCATATCACTTCCAAGAGCTGGAACCAGCATCTACCATAAGGTGGTTCCATACTTGTCATTACAGATTTCTGAGTCTTGTGGTGGGTATAAGTTACCACTCTGCCTTTAGTACATACCCAAGTACCATTTTCTTGTTCTACAGCTGACTAGATTCAAAAGTTTAATATGGGTGAGGCTGACGATTCAAGGATGGGCTTTATTGCCACGGACAGAATAGTGGTATTTTGACACCACTGAGACTGTTTTTCATGCCTGCTGCTCTGGTAGTACTTACCTGCAAATCAGAGGCGCAACTAGAGTCAAATTTGAGGGGGAGGGGCTGAGAAAAAATTTCGGGGGGGCTGATTCTTCAAGCAAAAGGCAGAGTGGAGCTGCAGGGGCTCTAAGCAGGGGGGACATCAAAGCCTCATTAACAAGCAAAAGGTCTTTAAAAGACCTGTGAAGTACTTGGGTGTGGCTGTGTGTGTGCCTAGGAAGCTGTCTCATCCCGGACTACACACACATCGGGGGGGGGGCTGAAGCCCTTTGAGTCCAATTGGCGATGCGTGCCTGCTGCCAATGCAGGTATACAAATGTGGCACTAAAACGTGTTATTTACCATGTGTTGGGAGGTCAAACCTTTGCAGATGGGAAGTTGGAAGATGTGTAAATTGTATACGCAATCAAATTATGTTTAAACAAAAAAGTTACTGGTATATATTTGGCTGCTGTTGGAAAAGGAATGTTCCGGAATAATGAACTGGCATTTAGTGTTGAAACTAGCTTCCTGACTTTCATTTTGTCCATGGCATCCCGCTAATCAAGTGTGTGTGCAGAGGCATAGATCGATCCCTGATAATGCAAGGTCCAAGACCTGGTCTGTGACCTAGACGAGCACCAAGTGTGGTCTCATATTGGACAGGGGACTACTGTCCCTGTTCTGGGCTTAGCACATAAAGTGGCGGTGGAAGCATACTTTGTTTTGTAACTTTATATTTTACTAGATCTTTTTATTTGTGTCATTGAGAGTATGACCTACATGCTCTTCTAGTGTAAAGTTCAGCTGATATATGGAACTCGAAACCTTGTGTTGACATCTTGTATGTATGTAGAGTGGTTGTAAAGGTATACTATGTGTTAAAGTTAATCTGCGTGTATAGGAGTCTGAGTACTGAAGCAGATGGGATCCATTTGGGATGTCCTTGGTTTGGCATAGCTCACTATGGATGAAGACAGTTTCTCCAGACAGTGACAATGTATTGCCTGCATTCCTGTGGTGGAGGAGGAGATTCAAACAGCGAAGAGAGCAGGATGGATACACAGTTATCTATAGACATTGCATGAAGACTTTGTTAGCAAGGGACTGCAGTTTAGTTATTCCTGAGTATTGCCATTTACGTGATGGTAGATGTAAGAAACTGGGTTATTAGTTAAGGGAGTGATTATGCACCTAGAGTAATAATCTCTGTACCCTCAAAGTCACTAAATTACAATGAGGTCAGTCCCTTGGTAGCTATGACACAGAGCAGCCCGGCCTAAACAAGTACACTCAGTAAAGTGTTTATGAAATACAAAGCCAGTGCTGAAGTCCCAAACAAAATTAGAAAAATAGAGTAAATTTTAATGAATAAAATGACACCAAAACAACAAAAATTGAACAAGTGAAACTGGAGAATTGGATTTTTCACGTTTAAATACAAAATAGCACCAAAAAGCATTGAGCACCAACCAGGGCCAACTGGTTGAGGGAGACCAGGACCTAGACGCGTTTGAGACTCAGCACGATAGAGTGCTGGTAAAATACAGACACCAGGTTCAAGTGGTCGGAGGTTGTACCTTGGTACTTAGGTTAAAAAAATGTAAGTCAAAAATCCTCAGTGGAGCAAGGCAGCAGGCTATATTCGAAGAGGCATCCTGAGGGTCATGTAGCCTTTGAATGTGGTCCTGGTAAAGCCATTGGTTTTGACGGGAAAGGCTCTGAGAGGGAAAAATTTGAATTTCACACCCAGGGAAGTCCTGATGCCAACCAGATACTTCTGGCGACTTCACCCATTCAAGATTTCTACATTTGATCTTAGTCATTTTTTAAAAAAGAGCTCAGAAACCTTCAGTGGGGCAAGCCTGTAGTCGGAGAGCGCTCCACAAGGCCGGATACGTTCCTGCGAGGTGTGATGGAGCGAGATAGAAAACAAAATTTTGTTTAAACTCGCAAAGTCACATTTCCATAACATGAATAAAATTATTAATGATTTGTGATATGTCGTGCTAATACAACTTAGATTAAACTTTACACGTGGGGGGACTAACATGTGTGCTCATAAACGTGCATAAATGTTGCATCTTTTTGTTTGTGCAAAATAATAAAATAATTTATTGTTTTCGTTTTCGTCATTACTAACTGCTGCAAACTTAAAAGAAGCATGTGCTTGTTTTGCTTTTCCTTGTCTGTGTGATGTCATTTCTACTATTCTAGGTGCATATGGGTCTCATAGAAAAACGGAGACTGGTAAATATAAACGCTGCTTTATTTGTTTGCAATGGCTAGGTAACATTTTGATTAATCGGGTGGGTTAATTAATTAGTGAACCATGGGGTGGATACAGAATATACTTTATTTCTTACATTAATACTTTTCTTGTGTTTGTTTTATACTAGAAAACATAAGTTGCCTGCTTTTGGGCCTAGATATTTGAGCCGCAGAAAAAGAGCTGATCTATAATTCTGCAGAAAGTCACGAGACGCCCATTCTGAATTAAAACGTTTATTGAAGCTGCATTCACAAAGCAAAAACTGATGAGTTGACATCATTCTGTCGGACATGGCCAAGGTCGAAAGTGAACTTTTTGTCAGTCCTTAACTTGGCATCCGCGGAAGTCGTGCTGAAAGACTATGGAAGCTGCGAGGATGACTTAATACAAAGTTGCAATCGCAGGAAGCCTCTGGCTTCACGTGGAAGAGACAATGGTCTTTGTAAGACATGATTTTGTGGAACTTTTTAAGAATCGGGTGACATGTCACTTGTCACTCTCAGCCAATGGGACGTCGTAGATTTCTGAAAACTTTCCTTTGCTAGTTTAGTTAGCGTAGAAAGGTATAAAAAGTCATGCCCTTAGGGTTGGGCTGGCTGCTGCTTTCTGACTTTCCGATGAGGGTGATGTGCTGCTGGACTTTGCGTGGAGCACGTAAGAATCCTCAAAGATCTTTACTTTAATTTCTGTCTATTTAGTCCAGTTAGGGAAATAGGTTTTAGAAATGCTAAACTTTATATAATTTCTTTAAATTGATTCAATTGCTTAAATTGTATTTTTCTCATATTTCTTACCATCATGCTTGCTTTATTGCAAATAAATTTCATTTATAAAACTTACAACATATATACCTTAATTTAGAAAATAAAATCTTACTTTTGACAAACAAGCTGGTCTTGGTTATTTAGAAGTATAGGTTACCTTTAGCTAGATCACGTCGCCTATGGTGGTCGTTTAAATGGTTGGGTTTTATTCTAATGACAATATTCTTTCTGCAAATGTATAAATATGTATATAGTGTATAGATAATGTATATATAGATTTATTCTGACCACCTGATTCAGTAGGCCCAAAATATATCAGGTTCATAAATGGGTCCATATTTAGTATAGAATTTTGTTTATAGGTTATGAAGTTGGGTAGCGTAGTTTATGATATATTTTCTATAGCCCGCTGGATCAATTATCTGGTAGCAGAGGATGGTTGCTAAGAGGTAACCAAGGTAATATGTTGGTTGCTAAGGGTTACGTCATGGTATGGAAATAGGATCGATGTTTTAACACATGTTAAGTTCGTTTTTCGTGCCTATCTGTAAGCTATACCGGTATAGATTGTGTGGCGAGAAATTAGTCACGCAAGCCATCTGTTCTGTTTGTAGTGATATCGCCGAGTATCACAAGAGGTATCGCCGTGTACCATAGTGTTGTCGCCGAGCAACACAGTTTTAGGGCTAGGTCTGAATCTTGTATAGTGAGGATTTTCTAAGAAATCAAAACAGCATGAGAATAGGGACAAAGCGCCTTCCATAAAACTCACTGTAATGAGAGTATTGGTTATATCTGAGCTTGAGTGAAGGGTAAGATTAACGTCGGTGCATGATTATCTATAAACAGGTTAGAGTCCTGTACGGGTACATGTTTCATATCTATAAACAGGTGAGAGCCCTGTACGGATAACGTCGTTATTTTGCTAACGGTGCATGAATTCTATAAACAGGTGAGAGTCCTGTACGGATTTCATGTGTGTTTGAATTTAGGGAATTTTCCGTGTAAAAGTGCGAGTTTGAATTGTATTTTATGTTCAAGTGGAACTCTTAGAACTTTCACTTCGCGGTGGGTTCAGAGCAAAGCGAGTTCATAATTATACGTGTTAGAAGGGTGGGGTAAGGTTACTCTACTGACAATTGAATATTATCCTTAGTGTGAATAGCGCCGTCTATTCCGAAGTGTGGATACTTGAATGTATGTAAACTATCCTAAATAGTGAAACGAACAGATGTTGTCTTTATAGTCATTGTTAAGAAAATTAACAC
Organism: Lissotriton helveticus; assembly: GCF_964261635.1. Taxonomy (NCBI): domain Eukaryota; kingdom Metazoa; phylum Chordata; class Amphibia; order Caudata; family Salamandridae; genus Lissotriton; species Lissotriton helveticus. Next base: position 1,381,810,680 of record NC_136059.1, read on the forward strand.
TGAAAAGTGTTCTTAAAATGGCGCTGTGAAAAGATTTTGTGAAGGAGGGGTAAGCGCCAAGAGTGAGAAGCGAGAAACCGCAGCTGCTGTGTACGTCACAGAGCCGCGCTGGGATTGGGTGACCTACGTCACAAGCTGTATTCTGATTGGCTCTTGAGTCTCTGACGGCCTGTGAGCTGATTGGTCGTTCGGAAAAACTCTAAATTTATTGGTTGAGCAGAAAAGTGACGTAGCTCAACTGCCATTGGCCTGTTGGTGTGTTTCGCGCACGGATTGGTTGTTTTGCGGAACATCCCGGAAATATTTTACGAACGATTTTGTGAATTAAATTTAACTTTTAAAAATGAGTTATCATTTTAAACATGTTGAGAAAGACAACATTATTTCAGAAATTCAAGAATTTATTTTCACCTGACAAGAAAATCGAAACGCGAGGTGGTAAACTACTTCATAAGTATAAAACACCTGCAGCGTACATGGAAGGTGAATACGGATATCATACTGTCTTATGGTTCGACAGTTGGAAACGTTATACTAAAAACGATGGTGTTTTAGCTTGGCCTGATGATGGTTCATTTAATGTAAGAGTTTTAAGAAATTTACGAGAGAAAATGAATGCTCTTGTTCCAAAACCGAGACCAACTCAATTTGAAGCTTTAGTTGAGTGGGAAGACGAGATGTATCAGTTACAAAGAGAAGCTAGTGGAATTAAAAGACCTTCTAAAAATCCATTATGGAAAAGAGAAACTCATGAAGATAGATTGCGAATGTGGAGACAGGGAAACATGAGTGAAGGATTATATTTAATTCATGAAATGGTAATGGGTTCTCCTACAGGGAAATCTATGGAAAGTGAATCTGAGGATGCAGTTATGGAAGAAATATATACAACTGCTAGAAAGAAACAGCCTAATCAGCCTTTGAGACCTCCTAGATCATGGTCTACTCCGGTGGTTTCTACTGAAACTTCACCGAGTGCACCTCCAATTAGTGAAGCTCCTAAACTTTATCCAAATAATTGTGAAATTACTGAAACTCCTAGAAGATCAGAATTCGAGAATGCTCGAAATGAAGGTAGACATTTTTCAATGACTCCAAGAGCAAGGGAACCTCCAAAAGATTATGCAAGAGAGACAAGAAATGTTGAGGATGATGATTATAATGAATATTTAAGGTCTAAAGAAGAATTAATTAAAAGAATGACAAAAGGCATGGAAGCTGTCACAGTTCCAGTAACAATAGGTCCTGTTCAGCCTGTATTTGATCAAAGAGATACAAACAAAAATGGATTAACTATTCCTTTAAATACAGAAACTCAAAAGGTTACTGAAAAATTTTATTCAGACTTAACTGAATTAAACACTTCTAGATCGAGAATGCCTGATTTAACCTTTAATGAGGATTTATCTCCAAAAACACCAATGGGTGCTATGTCAGATGTAGGAAGTCCTGAAGTCAGGATAACCACACCAAAACTTGATGTGGCCAAATTAAAGGCGAATATAGAAGAATTAATAATTGGAACAATTGGCCCAGATAGTTTAAATTACTATCGGGATGATGAACTACTATTCATTTGCAAAAGCATTCAGTGGAAAACGAAAAATAAATATGATCAATTAGAGGATTTAGCTGCAGAACTTGAAATCGATGTAAGTAAACAAAAGAATTTTGCAAAGCATTACAGATTAGATTTTTCAGAAAGTGACATTGAGAGTTTGAACTCAATGGGAAGAATAGTTCACATTAAAGATTTGATTGTCTATATCAAAAAGCTAGGAGAACTGAACAAATGGAGAGTGAAATGGACCAAAAGGAAGGAAGATGAAAGATTAGAAAAATTGTCAAAACAATTTCCAATGAGAGAAGTTGCAGGTGGAGGATATGTTCATGTCCCATGGTCGAGACAAGACATTCTGTTATTCACAAATGACTTTCCTAAATTAAGAGAGAAACCTGTTGAGTGGTACAGGCAAGTCGATAGATTTATCAAAGTGTCAAAAGTTCTGTGGATTGATTTAGATGGATTTTTTGACATTGTAGTTCCATCTGATCTTTGGACAGAATGTAAAATAACTATTAGTTGGCCAAAAGCAGAACCTGAGCGAATTAAAGAAACAGGTGCCCCAAATCCACTTGTAATGGATTTCTATGAGAAAGTAATTGTTTGGATGAAAAACAAAATTCCACCCAAAGAAGTTGATTGGGTTAAAATAGAAAGAACAGAACAGGAAACAAAAGAATCAGTTCATTCTTTTTATGAAAGACTATTGTTAATCTTTAAACAATACAGTGGTTATGAAAAATTAGATGAAAAAGACATGAGTCATTTTATCTATAGATTTGTTTATGGACTAAAACCTGAAATTGGAGAAATGATCAGAACTAGTATTGTCGGATGGCAAGCACTATCTGTAGATGATATTCTAAGAAAAGCAAAATATTGTAGCGATGAATTAGAAGTAAAACAGAAGAAGCTGAAGGAGAAAGCCATGTGGGCTCAGGTAAAGGTGGCTGAGCAACAGATTGCCAGCATGGGAAATAAGAACACTAATTTTGTTCAAACTGGAAATACAAACCAGATACAAGGAAAGTTTAAAGGTAATAATTTCCCAAAGAAATTTAGCCCAAAGATAGAAGAGCTGAAACAAAGATTACCTTGTTTTAATTGTGGCGAAATTGGACATTGGAGGGACGAGTGTCCTCATCCTCCTAGAAACTCAAAGAATCCCTTATTGAATCCACAGATGCAGAATGGTGTTAACCTGCAGCAACAGCTTCAGATGCTACAGGGGTTAAATGAATTTAATATTCAGCGACAGTTACAACAACAGCAACAACAACAGGTGAATAATCGTCAAGACCAATTGCCACAACCACCTTTTCCGAATTGTGGGGGAGTTCAAAAATATAATCCAAACGTGGGATTTCAGGGATGTGAACAGGTAATAAAACCACAAAAACAGCAAAAGGTTCAAATGCAAAATGCTTCACAACAATTTTTATTAACAGAAAGTCAAGACAGTGATTCTGATGATTATTGCTGACGGTGCCCGAGAGAGGAGGAAGAGTGTGTTGTTGGAGCCACTCTTGAGGTTGACCAGTCTGGTCCTTATGTAAACGGGAAAGTTAATGATGTAGACATCACTTTTCTAGTGGACACTGGTGCTACCCGTTCTACTGTTAGATCAGTGGAAATTGAAAACCTACCTCTCTCTGGGGATACCATCCAAGTTGTGGGAGTAAGTAATCAGCAAATTAAAACAGACTTAACTGATCCAGTACCAGTTGAAATTGGAAATTACAGAGACAAACACAGATTTGTAGTTTGTAATAGTAGTCCAGTAAATCTATTAGGTAGAGACATCCTATGTAAAATGAATTGCAGAATATATTGTTCTCCTGAAGGAGTTGAGTTACAAACAATGGAGGAAGATGGTTTGTACAGAATGACAATGATGATGATGGAAGCAGAAGAAACAAAATTGTTTCCTGCATTTGAAGAAAAGGATTTACCAGAAGAGCTAAAGGAAACAGTGAAATCTGAAATATGGGATTTTACTGGGAATGAGATGGGTCTGATGAAAAATGTAGATCCTGTAAAAATAGCATTAAAACAGGGAATAGAATTTCCAAACACTCCACAGTATAAAATGAAAACAGAGACAATTGAAGGTATTACACCTGTAATTGAAAAATTAATCAAGCAAGGTGTATTAGAGGAAATGAAGAGTAGCTCTTGTAATTCACCAATTATGGGAGTTAAAAAGGCTAACGGAACATTTAGGATCGTACAAGATTTGAGAAAGGTTAATCAAATTGTCATTCCATGTTGTCCTGTGGTTCCAAATCCAGCAGTAATTCTATTTCAGATTCCATATGATGCTGAATGGTACACAGTTATTGACCTTTGCAATGCATTCTTTACTGTTCCCTTACACCCAGACAGTTATGAAATTTTTGCTTTCAGATTCCAAGGTAAGACCCTTGGATGGACAAGAATCCCTCAGGGCTATACAGAAAGTCCTTCAATCTTTAACGAACTGTTAAAAAGATCATTAGAAGATTTAGACTTACCAGGTAGGTCTACGCTGGTGCAGTATATTGATGATTTGTTAATAGCTGCAAAGACAAGAGAAAATTGTGTAACAGACACAATAATTCTGTTAAATCGCCTTGCAGAAGAAGGACATAAAGTGTCCCCAGCAAAACTACAGTTTTGCAAACAAGAAGTAAAATATCTTGGTCACAGAATTGCAAAAGGAAAAAGACAAGTAACAATAGAGAGAATAAAAATGATTCAAGCAATGTTACCGCCAAGAACACAAAGACAGGTCAGAATGTTCCTGGGAATGGTAGGTTACTGTCGACAATGGATAAGTGGATTTTCAGTAATTGCAAAACCACTACAAAGATTGACCAAATCAGATGTAAAAGATCCAATTATTCTCAATGATGTTGAGATGGAATCTTTTGAGAACCTGAAAAAGAGCTTATGCCAAGCTCCTGCTTTGGGTATGCCAAATTATGAGAAAGATTTTGAACTGTATTGCAGTGAGAGAGAAGGATGTGCATTATCTGTGTTAATTCAGAGACATGGAAATCTAAAGAAACCTATTGCATACTTCTCTGCAGTTCTTGATCCAATTGCAAAAGCATTACCAGGTTGTTTGAAAGCAGTTGCAGCTACAAGTATCAGCCTTGAACAAAGTGAAGGAATCATTATGGGATTTCCTGTGAAAGTTTTTGTGCCTCATTCAGTTGAAATATTACTGACAAGAGGTAAGACTCAACATTTAACAAGTAGCAGATTGACAAAGTATGAGAAAATCATACTGGGAGCAGATAATGTTTCGATTTCAAGATGTTTGAATCTGAATCCTTCTACATTACTGCCTGATTCCGAAATTGTTGATGACATTGAGACAGAACATGAATGTTTAGATGTCATGGAATTCTGCACTAAACCCAGAAAAGACATCAAAGACAGACCTTTGCCTGAATCGGATTTTGTCTACTTTGTAGATGGCTCATGCTTAAGATCCGAAGGAGGTGTCTTGAAAGCTTCATACTCAGTTTGTACAGTCGAAGATGTTGAAGAAGCATCATGTCTTGAAGGAGTTCGTTCAGCACAAGTGGCTGAATTGATTGCTTTAATTCGTGCATGTGAAATATCAAAAGATATTAGAGTTACCATCATTACTGATAGTCAGTATGGGTACGGAGTTGTGCATGATTATGGACAACTCTGGTCACAGAGAGGATACATGACATCAACAGGATCACCAATTAAAAATGCAGTTTTCATTAGAAGATTAATTGAAGCAATACAATTACCAAAAGAAATTGCCATAGTCAAATGTGCAGCGCACACTAGAGGAACTGATTATATTTCCAAAGGAAATGCCTTCGCAGACGAAACAGCAAAGTACTGCGCAAGGAAAAATTATTCTTACAATCGGAATAGAAGTAAAGAAACTGATTCAAATTCATTAATGCTAACAACTGTTGTAGAAACATGGAATGAGATTAGAGATTTACAAAATGAAGCAGATGATGAAGAAAAAGACCTATGGTTAAGATCAGATTGTAGACCACGTGATGAAGATGGAGTGTGGGTTTACAAAGATGGCAGAGTAGTTTTACCAAATTGTTTGATTTCTGACATGGCCAGATTATATCATGGTCCTGCACATTTAGGAAGAGATTCTATGGTCAGACTTTTTAGAGAAACATGGTTCAATACAAAATTTAGAACCATTGCAGAATCTTTTTGTCAAAGGTGTTTGTCATGCCAACAAATGAATCCAAACAGAAAATCAGTGGTGGGGACAGGAATAATTGGTCGAGAGGGTGGTCCCTTTACCAGGTTACAAATAGATTTCATTGAAATGCCTTTACACAACTGTTTGAAATATGTACTTGTAATTGTATGCTTATTCTCAAGATGGGTAGAGGCTTTCCCTACACGACATTGTGATTCAATTACAGTAGCAAAACTAATGCTCAGAGAAATCATCCCAAGGTACGGTTTTCCAGTCACTATTGAGAGTGATGGAGGAAGCCATTTTGATAACAAACTGTTGAAGTTAATTTGTGAAGCTTTGAGCATTGAGCAGAAAATACACTGTGCATACAGACCAGAGGCATCAGGTGTAGTTGAACAAATAAATGGAACTATCAAAAACAGAATTGGAAAAATGTGTCTAGAAACAGGAGTTAAGTGGACTGATGCTCTTCCACTTGTTTTGATGTCATTAAGAAGTACACCAGATAAAAAGACAGGTTTGAGTCCTCATGAAATTATAATGGGAAGAGTTATGAGGCAAGCTTTTGTACCTGTAGGTAAACTGTTGAGCATAAAGGACAGTGCAATTTTGGATTACTGTAAAAGGTTATCTGATATGGTAACTTCTGTGTCTAATCAGGTGGGAACTGAAGCTCAATCAAATGACAAAGTTTTGACACATGATCTGAGACCTGGAGACTGGGTCAGAACGAAAGTACATCGGAGAAGGAATTGTCTATCTCCTAGATGGCAGAAACCTAGGCAGATAATTTTGATCACTACTAATGCTGTAAAGTGCAGAGGATTGAAACGCTGGATTCATCCAAGTCATACTATTCCAATACCAACTCCTGAAAATTCTGATGTTGAAAGTGATACCACAGATGATTCTGATTCTGAAGCAGAAGACAGAACAGAAGGTGAAGTAATTCCAGATTCTGAAGATCGACAAGAAAGTCGACATCTGGAAACTGTGCAAGTGAATGGAAATCTGACAAGAAAAGACTTAGAAATAATTGAAATAGATTCTGAAGGTGAAGAGAATCTGTTAAAAGGAAAGATAACTGAGGATTCGGTTGTCTATATTGAAGACAAAGAAGCTGAACCGAAGGAAGTTTCAGACCAGGAGAGTATCGAAAGGCAAAGAACAAGCTCTGAAGTAAGGAACAAAAATCCAAAATCTGGGAAGCTAGAGGTAATTGAGGAAGAGGAGGAGAACGAATTACCGAGTACCAGTGATGGAAGACAAAGTGAAGTTCCTGAAGGAGTGAAATTGCCGAATAGAGAAGTTCCTGAGTCAATTGAAATTTCAGACTACGAAACTGAAGAAGAAAGTGACGTGGAAGGTGGAAGTGAAAACGGAAAGAAAAGGACTTGGAAGTCAGAATCAAATAATTCTGAACCAAAGAAGAAGTACGTGAGAAAAGCAGACTACTGGCCTGGTGGAAGATTGAGAGTCAGATTGATCAAAAAGCCAATAGAACAAGTTGAAGAAATAAGTAGTCAAAAGAGTCCAGGAAAAGAAATTGGAGTTGGAAGAAAGATTGAGGTAATATCGAGAAAAGGGAAGAGAATAATTAGACCAAACCAGAAATACAAGTCTCCTGAGTGGACTTACTTAGTAATTCCACCTGTTATAGACATATATGATAGTAGTGAAGAAGAAAACGAAATCCAAGAAATTAGTGACAATGATTAAAGTACAAAATTATTAATTTGGCAAAAGGCTGAAGAAATCCTGTTAGTTGACACAAGGTCGAAGAAAAACTGTTTAGTACAAGAAAACTTATGTATGACATAAGGTCGAAGAAATCTTGTTTAGGGTTATAAAAGAAAAATATATTTTAAAAGGGGGGTGTATATAAATTTTAAAATTTATTTTTATTTTGAGGCTAAAACTAACCTAAAAATGCCTTACGTTAAGGAGAGCACTTCAAAATGTTCTGTTTTCAAAAGATGCTGTAAGATGACTCTGGTATGTCTGCTCATTTTAGTTCTGCTCTGGTTGGTACTAGCTGTGATTTATCCCTTTAGAAATGAATAGAGAATTACACAAAGTTAACATAACAAGCAAAGCTCTGGTTAGCCAAACTAAACATAGTGCATCTGCAAAAGTAATTGATCATCAGCCTAACATTCATCAAGATAAATCAATAGGTGATTTTTCAAGCAATACATTCACAAAGCTTTTGAGTGAATATGTAAAGGTAATGGATGCAAAGGACTGTTACGTCTGTGTTAAGTTACCTGCTTCTGTTTCTGAGGGAGTAACATATAATATGCTTCCTCTCACTTATGCTGTAACATGTAGTGTATTAACTAGTTTATTTTATCAAACTGGTCGTTTAGAATATTACTATTCAAATTATGATGAGATTTTTGCTAATGTCAAGATTGATAATGTTTTAAATAAGCATAAGAAAGCTAAACAATTGAGAGAATATTTCCTTGTTACTAACGAACTCACTTATGAGTATGCTTACAAGAATAATCTAACATGTAAATTAAGTGCTGAAGGAAAAAATTTTTTGAATATGGTTGAGGAGAGAAGAGCAATTTATAAGAGAAATGAATTAGTCAAGCAGACTAAGTCATCCTTCTGGCAAAAAGAGGATGGGAAATTAAATGGCAAAATGCTTGAAAATATTGCAATTCACATAGACAAACCAGTTAGTGGAAAGCTTTGCATTAGGAGAGATAACACACTTTTTGATAATTACTTTGTAGGTGCAAGTAACTGTGAAGATACTTATCAGATTATGGGAGGTTGGGGATTTAAAGGTGGAAAAGATCCTATCTTTCCTGGAATTTATTTTGTTTGTGGTGACAAAGCCTACTACAACCTTCCAGACCATTGGTATGGAACTTGTTATGTGGGAATTGTTTTTCCTAAAGTGTTTCATGTTGACAGAGATTCAGAAGGATTGTTTAAAATTCATAATTATGTAAATAGAGCTAAAAGAGAAACTCTTACTGAAGTTCTGGGAGATATTTTCCAAGCTGTAATACCTTTTGTTGGTATAACCCTAAATGCAGGGAGAATCAGAAAATTGTCCACTATAGTTGATAGATTATCAACTGACACTGCTGATGGATTTCAATTAGTGAATGTTGAAGTTATTGCAATTAGATCCATGGTAATTCAAGATCGTCTTGCTTTAGACATACTCCTAGCAAAAGAGGGAGGAGTCTGTGGCATTTTACATGTCCAACATTGCTGTACATATATACCGGATGAAAGTAAGAATATTGAAATGTATATTAAGAATATTACACAAATGCATTCAGAGATAATTCCTTTAGAAGAAGAAGATTTTACAGGGAAACTTTCAAAAAGGTTTCAAGCAATTAAAAACTGGTTTCATAATATCGGAAGTTCAATTCTTGGCAAGATTCTGGCACCTTTGATTATAATAGTATTCATTTTTATTTTGACTAAAGTAGGTTGTTTATTACATAAAAGAAAGAAACATATGAAGGAAAAGAAGAGAATCTATAAACTCAGAAAAGAAGAGGAAAGGGAGATCGAGTTGCAGGAGTTACATAGAGAGCGTCATGTTAATTGCATAGATTATGCTGAAACAGACTTTTAGGTTTACTAATTCAATGAATTTGAATCGATTTCTTAAAAATTTAATTTACCAAAATTTTGAGTGCTGGTGTGGTGATTTGTTAATCACCAGATGAGGGAGTTGATGGAGCGAGATAGAAAACAAAATTTTGTTTAAACTCGCAAAGTCACATTTCCATAACATGAATAAAATTATTAATGATTTGTGATATGTCGTGCTAATACAACTTAGATTAAACTTTACACGTGGGGGGACTAACATGTGTGCTCATAAACATGCATAAATGTTGCATCTTTTTGTTTGTGCAAAATAATAAAATAATTTATTGTTTTCGTTTTCGTCATTACTAACTGCTGCAAACTTAAAAGAAGCATGTGCTTGTTTTGCTTTTCCTTGTCTGTGTGATGTCATTTCTACTATTCTAGGTGCATATGGGTCTCATAGAAAAACGGAGACTGGTAAATATAAACGCTGCTTTATTTGTTTGCAATGGCTAGGTAACATTTTGATTAATCGGGTGGGTTAATTAATTAGTGAACCATGGGGTGGATACAGAATATACTTTATTTCTTACATTAATACTTTTCTTGTGTTTGTTTTATACTAGAAAACATAAGTTGCCTGCTTTTGGGCCTAGATATTTGAGCCGCAGAAAAAGAGCTGATCTATAATTCTGCAGAAAGTCACGAGACGCCCATTCTGAATTAAAACGTTTATTGAAGCTGCATTCACAAAGCAAAAACTGATGAGTTGACATCATTCTGTCGGACATGGCCAAGGTCGAAAGTGAACTTTTTGTCAGTCCTTAACTTGGCATCCGCGGAAGTCGTGCTGAAAGACTATGGAAGCTGCGAGGATGACTTAATACAAAGTTGCAATCGCAGGAAGCCTCTGGCTTCACGTGGAAGAGACAATGGTCTTTGTAAGACATGATTTTGTGGAACTTTTTAAGAATCGGGTGACATGTCACTTGTCACTCTCAGCCAATGGGACGTCGTAGATTTCTGAAAACTTTCCTTTGCTAGTTTAGTTAGCGTAGAAAGGTATAAAAAGTCATGCCCTTAGGGTTGGGCTGGCTGCTGCTTTCTGACTTTCCGATGAGGGTGATGTGCTGCTGGACTTTGCGTGGAGCACGTAAGAATCCTCAAAGATCTTTACTTTAATTTCTGTCTATTTAGTCCAGTTAGGGAAATAGGTTTTAGAAATGCTAAACTTTATATAATTTCTTTAAATTGATTCAATTGCTTAAATTGTATTTTTCTCATATTTCTTACCATCATGCTTGCTTTATTGCAAATAAATTTCATTTATAAAACTTACAACATATATACCTTAATTTAGAAAATAAAATCTTACTTTTGACAAACAAGCTGGTCTTGGTTATTTAGAAGTATAGGTTACCTTTAGCTAGATCACGTCGCCTATGGTGGTCGTTTAAATGGTTGGGTTTTATTCTAATGACAATATTCTTTCTGCAAATGTATAAATATGTATATAGTGTATAGATAATGTATATATAGATTTATTCTGACCACCTGATTCAGTAGGCCCAAAATATATCAGGTTCATAAATGGGTCCATATTTAGTATAGAATTTTGTTTATAGGTTATGAAGTTGGGTAGCGTAGTTTATGATATATTTTCTATAGCCCGCTGGATCAGGTGCTGCTGAACTGGATTTGATGCTGCAGAGAAGATCAGAGTGGGAGAAACCTGAATCTTAGTCCTGCAGTAACGCACCTTAGTCGAATCCGCTTTGCAGATTTGTCCAAGTCCTTCTTAGGTCTTAAAGTTGAAATAATTTCTATGTCCCAGGTTTTATGGGGTGGTAGGAGAAACCCAGTCAGACACCACAGCCAAGAACTCCAGGACTTCAGGAACAGCACTTGGGTCTCAGAACTCACCCCTGCAGAGGCCAACAGCCGGGTCCAGGGCACATCCAGCTGGAACTGGTTTGCTGGGCAGTCACAGGAACAGGCCTCTTGTAGCTCGTTGCATCTCTGTAACTTGAACAGGAGGTCAGCCTTATGATCTTTGAGTCCACATCTTTGCCCTGGGTACAGCTGGAAACTGGTCCATCCTTCAGAATTCCTCTCAAGACAAAGCCAGCAGGCGAAGTCCTCCTCTGTTCCTCCTCATGTCCAGAAAGAGTTCCGAAGTGGGTGTGTGGAGGTGTCACATTTATCTCTGGCACAAGCAAGGGGCTGGGATAACTCCTGGTTCCTCCATAACCAATGGCGTAAAAGATACTGGGCCAAACACTACCCATTTGCAGGTCTCGCCTAGGCATCGCGCATGCGCTGCTCTAGGATATGACCTTTTGGAATTGGTCTTCCCTTTTCAAGCACTCGTACTTGTGCTGGCATCCACCTTGCCGGGGCGAGCAGCAGCGCGCAGGGGCCATCTGTTTGCAGTTAATGTGGCCGCCCGCGCTTTACTCTTGCTCCCCTGCCTGTGCACCTTTCATCGTGCTGATTACTTCACAGCTGTTATGTGCAGGACCCTTACGCATTCAACTGAGACTGTGAAATCTTAAGAGCACACTAGGGAAAACGGCACAGCACAGATAGGAAATTTCACACATTTCAATTCCGTAGAAAGTTTTTTTTGAAAATAGGGAAAATACTTTATTACATGAAATATGTAATTGTGCGTGTGCACACATCCTTTTACGTTAAATACAAAATACCAATATTCTACCCTGAAGGTCTTTAAAGGGGAAGGCATGTTGTTCAAGTGCTTACTTTCAGGAAAAGTTCGAGGCCCGTATCTCAGGGTAGCAAGTATGGGGGCCTGAAAGCTTGAAACCGCAATGATCCCAAATCCCAATTAAAGGTATTACGTTTTAAAGATTGTTTGGTTTTTATATATATATTTTTTCCAAGTTTCCTAAAGTAAATGTGAAAATATATTCTAAGAAACCTAGACACGCCTCAAAACTGCTACTCCCGGTCTGCAGTCCAGCCGCAGGGCGCAATAATACTAAATATTGCTCACCAGCGAAAACACATAGAGCAAGTGCATTTTGCAACATTTTTGTTGCATGCGAAAGTCCTAACAAACTGTACTGCAAAAGGTGTCCAATAGTAATTTGACTCTATTTTGGTTGTTTATATATGAAATGGAGCAAATTCATTCCTCCCACGTTTGATACAAAGGTGAAAGCTTTTTGATCCATTTCTTATGTAGGCAGCAAATGTATGGCAAAATGCGTTTGGACCATCAGTTTCTTTCACGCACAAACGTTTTTTGCTTGATCACAACGTAAGTGATTTCTAAGAATGTGTTTTTTCACATAGTTTTTCCAATTGTTACCCCAATCTCTTTTCTGGATTTTTGCCTGGGGGCTTAAATTTTCATTTCATTCATAAATTCCCAGTACTAGGTGGATTGGTGTCACTACAACGCGGTTTTTTACAACGCATTCCGTTACATCGGAATTTTTACAACGCAGGATCCATTACATCGGATGCCATTACAACGCATGGCATTACATAGCAGATGCTATTACAACGCATGGCATTACATCGTAAGTATAGGTAAGTATATCTTTTAAAAAAAAAAAAAATTAAGTTAATTTAATTAATTTAATTTAATTAATTTAATTAAAATACATTTTAAAATAGTAATTAATTTAATTTAATAAATTTAAATCTATTTATTTAATTTAATTTTAATAAAAATTGTAATTAATTTTAATTAATTAATATAATGAAATTAATTTAATTTAAATATTTTTAAACATTATAATTAAAATAAATTAATTAAAATACTTTATTTAATTTAATTAAAAAATGTAATTAATATAATATAATTAATTTAATTTAATAAATATATTTTAATTAATTTATAAATGGTAAATATAATTTAATTAGCCCTAAGCACAAACCCTACCCTGAAACCTAAAAACACCCCTGTACCCCAAAACCCAAACCCTACCCTGAAACCTAAAAACACCCCTGTACCCCAAAACCCAAACCCTACCCTGAAACCTAAAAACACCCCTGTACCCCAAAACCCAAACCCTACCCTGAAACCTAAAAACACCCCTGTATCCCAAAACCCAAACCCTACCCTGAAACCTAAAAACACCCCTGTACCCCAAAACCCAAACCCTACCCTGAAACCTAAAAACACCAAACCCTACCCTGAAACCTAAAAACACCCCTGTACCCCAAAACCCAAACCCTACCCTGAAACCTAAAAACACCCCTGATCCCAAAACCCAAACCCTACCCTGAAACCTAAAAACACCCCTGTACCCCAAAACCCAAACCCTACCCTGAAACCTAAAAACACCCCTGTATCCCAAAACCCAAACCCTACCCTGAAACCTAAAAACACCCCTGTACACCTGTACTTATTTTAAAAATTACTTTAATTAATATAATAAATAATAAATTAATAATATTAAAAAACATAAATAAATATATTTAATTATAATTAATATTAATAAAATAAAAAAAATTTAAATACTTACCTATACTTACGATGTAATGCCATGCGTTGTAATGGCATCCGATGTAATGGATCCTGCGTTGTAAAAGTTCCGTTGTAAAAGCCTCCCGTTGTAAAAGTTGCGATGTAACGGTGCATTACCGGTATACTGAAAAAATAGTATTCTGATTTTTAAAATGGGTCAAATCTACATGACGTGACGCAGAACTTGGAGACAGTATACACCTCAAAAAGCAGATTGCAAAGAGTTGTATGAACCCTACAGTATGAAAAGCAACAATAGGGATTCCTAAACTAAGTCCAGAAAATGTGCTCACTCAAAGAACAAGTATCGGAAAAACCAACACGTCTCTTTTGGAACCTATTGGCTTGACCAAGCCTTGTGGCGGTGCTGTCCAAACACTGCAAGACGTTGGTAACAAACTCAAAATAACCGATATCATGAATTCTGAGGTTAAGTAGAATTTGACTGGCTATCACCCATGCAAAGGAAACACACGCTCCTGCCTCGTGCAGCTCGACTGGCTGCACACACTGCCATGGTAGCAGCCCATCACACACAGCTGCCAGCTTTTGAAGGAAGATAGATTATTTGACAGGTTTACGACACACGTGAAGGAAGCCGTGGAGCACGTCCTTGTTAAATGTCACACAGACACCACAATATTCCAAGGGAGGGCAGAATAATTATTTTATGTGAGTGAGCAGACGATCGACCACTGGCACAAAATGTCACTAGATGGACATTGGTGAGTTCGGGCAAACTTGTGGAATACGCATCACAGAACCTTCCATTTCACTTGCACACAGGGAGGCTCATGCCAGGGTATCTTCTCGTCATGCTCAGGCCCAACAATTTATATAGGGTCTGACCAACGACCGAAACACACACATGCATGCCAGGTGATTCACAACTCGCGCAAAGAAACAAAACAATCTATTTTTTGGTAAGCCAAAAGCTAAGCAATGGAACAGGCTTCATGTAGGGGTGTGTCTGCAATTCCCAGCAATGTTTTTCTGAATAGAAAATAGGTTTTCTCACAGGGAAACTTTGCTGCAATATTTGTGGCCAGGAGTTACCTAACATTGTGCATCAAGAGTTGCAAAGGTTGGAATGAGCTATATTTATTCACACTGAATACCACTGGAGAACTGTGTAAATGTAGCTACTCGAAAAAAGTTGAATTTAATGAAACTCTCGTCCCCTTTCAATTACACGAACTACAATTACTGTATGTCGCTCTGTGTGGGGTGATGTGGTACGTCTCTGGTATTCAGTCGTGCAATTTAGCATGTGGCACAAACGTTGCATCTGTCAATCACTTCTAACAGTTATGGATCTATGATAAGGAGTTGTGAGCCCGTCCTCGCTATGAGACCTTGAATCAGCAAGTAGTGTGTGTGTTTGTTTCTGTGGCCCTCTAAATGCCTAGCCTGGACCAGCGCGAGGTTCTGGTTCTCAAATACCTGCAAGCCACTCCGAGCCATTAGTTCAATGCCACAGCCATCATGGCGTGTGCAACTACTGCAGGCACATGGGTAGAGGCAGTCTGCCAAAATGATGTGATGCTCTGTGTAGTAACCTTAAGTGGCAAAACAAACATTGGCATAGCCAATACGTCTCGCCTTTGGGACCTTATAAGTGTTAAGCCATGCAACAGTTGATGTTGTTGCACCAAGGATATTGTGCTGGATAACTAAACACTTAGAAGGTCCCAAGGGCGAGACCTATTGTCTATGCCAATGCTTGTTTTAGTAGTGTCTGTTTGCCTTACTGCAATCAGGAACCAAAATGCAATGTGTGACAGTGTTGTCAAGATGGTGAAAGTTTTCGGCTACACTAAACTTAGGCTCTGAGGTTTGGAGATGTGTTCGGGGAGTGTAGTGTGGTAATTCTAGTGTCCTTCCACATACATGTAGCACTAAAATCTGATTGGACCAGGGACTGAACCTACAACAAACACAGAGACAGATGTCTGGTTGGAGAAAATTAGGGTTCTTCAGCAACTAGACAGTGAACACACAAGAATAGTCTTGCCATTCTGTTCTCCCACTTTGAAGTGTACCCCAGGTGTTACATGTGGCTCAACAAACCTGACAAGCAGGATTTGACACTGCTGTGAAAATGAGGCCCAGAACGCCCTCCTGCATATTATGTGGAGTTCAGAGGAGGCCTCTCTTCACTCAGGCCAGCCTATTATTTGCTCCTGAGATACTTTTCATGCCTTTTTTACACCTAATCGAGGCTAATCACCGGCCAGGAGAAGCTGGAGAGCTAATGCAAAATAGTCTCCAGGAACGTTCGGTTGGGAAAATGTACATTTCCTTAATATTTATTTAAACATACGCGTTCACCATTGAATTGGATGCTTAATCATTTTTCAAAATAGTAATTTAATTATTTAACTAGCTTGTCCCATTCCCAAGATACGGTATTAGTATTTTAATATGCACTCTGGTTTTCTACATAGGACAGTAAGGCCTGCCACAGTGAAAATTGTTTTTGGGTTTTGTGTACTGATTCTATCGGTTCCACTTTTAAATATCAATCACCTTAGCTTGTGGGCTACAAGGCTTTCATAGGAGGTTACTTAATATTTAAAAGGGCCATTTTAGTCTGTCAAAAAGGGTCATTTTGACAGGTCCGGCTTCAAGTTTAAAACTGCTTCAATATAGGCCTGTGGCCATGTTTGAACTGCTGCTGTAGTGGGTGGCCAATAGGAGCTGCAGGTTACTAATGATGTTTAACCTGCATGCTCCTTGTACCATTTACTAAGGACTTATAACTAAGTTAAATATACCAATTTGGAATATGCCAATCCAACCATGTTTAAAGGGGAGCATAAGCACTTTGCTATTGGCTAGTAGGGGTAAGGGGTCAAATACACAGAGGTCTAAAGCCAGTGAAAATATGCGGCCCAGCAAAAGGCAAAAAATCCAGGGTGACCAAGCAGAAAAGGTGGATTTCCAGCAGTGGAAGTGAGGGTGGGAATGCAATTTCTGTTAAAGGTGAGGATGTTTCTAGGTCAGGCCTGCCCTTTTGTCTGTCCATGGTTGCTCATGAAGTCTGATGAATGCCATATGTAGAACATTCACACACTATTGTAGCCATGTTCCGAGTTTTTCTGTTTGGAAACCGACCCAGTGTCTACCTGCTGTAAAACAAAATCTGTGTCTTGAGAGCAGCCTGAGACGGCCACTTGAAGAGTACCAACCCAAACAGATTTCTGAAGGTCGAGATAGCGTATCAACATCCACTGTCTAGAAATGTGTACAAAAGTAGGATCCAAACCAGCGCTTGTCATTCAAGTTCCAAGTTCCTCCTAGTCAAGAAAGGAAGTGCTCAGCAGAGTACTTGAAGGACTGCTGTCTTCCTGACAGCCAGTCTCCCAGAGGCGAGGGGGACATTCCGTGAAGCATCCACTTTCTGCTGGAGGAGCTGACGGTCTGCATAGTGCCTAGATGGCCGACTACCTGTTGAGGGAGTAAGTCTTCATGACCCTGTAGGAGTAGAGTTTGTCCAAGAGGAGAAGCCCAGCATGTTCACGGTTTGAGGAATAATCTGAGAAGGACTACTTATGCAAGCAAACTAATTGCACATCTGAACCTGCTGGAAGTGGAATTTGCACCTTTGCCTAATTAATGCCACTGCTTCAGACTACTGGGGTTTAAAATAGACTAGCACATGCAGGAGAGAGCATTGGAGTGGGGAGTCGAGGGGAAATCATAATCAGGGGTCTCCTGTATTCACTAATTGGATTGAGTGATATTTAGTTCTGCTCTGTGATTAGGAGTACTTTCTTTTGTAAAAAAACAAAAAAGACAAGCACTGTGTTGGACTCAAAATTATTGGTGTGGAGTTCTAAGCTCTGCTCCCCACCTCCCCCCACACACACACAATACCTCCATGAGATGCCTGTGCCTGCTCGTCCTAGTGCTTCCTTTGCAGAGCTGTGGTAGGACTGACTCCAGGACACCAATGCTATATGACCTCAACCATCACCATTGGTGCCCACTCACAACCACTGCCAGTCCTGTGAGCCTCCAATTCTCAAACTTGATCTGACAGCTCCGTTAGTGATATTTTAGTTTTTTTATTAGTTTGTAGTATTCTGAAATTATGCATTAACATTAAAAACTATATACGTAAACTAGTAACAATATTTCTTTTAAGTCTGAAAAAAGATGTTTATGACTGGATAAAAAGTGGTTGAATTTGTATTTGCTACATGTTTTATTTATTCCTGTACCTTTTTGTTTTTTTACCTCCATAGGAGCAGTCAAGGATTCATGCACATGAAATTGGCAAAAACCAAAGACAAGTATATTTTGGGTCAGAACAGTCCTCCTTTTGAGAGTGTCCCCGAAGTTATCCACTACTACACCACAAAAAAACTTCCTATAAAGGGAGCAGAACACTTGTCGCTGCTGTACCCTGTTGCTGTGCGAACCCTGTAGAAAAAAATGACTGACCTCAATCCTTCCTGTGGAAAGGAGCCAATGAGCAAGGATGCGGCATCACAAAGTATGGCGGGAACAGAAAATTTCCAGCACCAACTTTTGAATTGAGGGCATGCTGTCTTAGACCTTTGACTTGTTGAACACATCTTTTCATATTTATCGTACTATTGCACTACTGCATGTCTTTCTCATGCGTCTGTGAAAGAGCTACGAGAGAAAGGCTCTTAATTTGCTTATTTGTAATTTAAACAATAGTTAAACATCCAAAGATGCAAAAGGCAAGGAACAGCTCTCCAAGGACATTAATCTTTCTTTTCCCACATGACCATGAATGACACAATTTAATGATACAATGCTTGAATTGTATTTTTGGTGCCAATTGTTGGGCGACACCTCAACGGACTAAATATTATAAAATGCTTTGGCATGTCAGCCCCTGCGCTTATTTGACCTATGCCTCCAAACTGTTATCATCTGCCCGCCCATTATGTGTTTGGTACAACACAGAAACTGAAAGCCTTCGTGGTGGGATTTTCAGATCTTCACAAGTAATTCTGCAATAGTATTTTTGGTTTTGTTGATTTATTTATGGCTAGGGTATGTACATAAAATAGCAGTTTAATATATACATCTATTTTTATTCTTGTTGGTACACTGCTTCATCTGTTAAAGGTTAATTGAACATGTTTCTGCCAGATTTTGGACCTCAATGTTCGGATACGCCATCAGTTGTCTGTTTATATTTTTGTTTGTGCAGTGTGTCTTAGAACTTGGAACGGAGTTAGTGAAATGTGGTTGTTTATGTTTTTGTGACTAGGATTCATATTTTTTTAGTTTGTGGGAGAGTAGGGGAGCCGTTCCTTAAGTTATGGCGTAATTTTTGGGCTGATAATGCCCACGCCTATCTTCTTATGCCATTGTGAGGGTATTGATTGACAATGTGATGATTGAATATCCCAATTAAATTTCACACCGTTTTTCACCTCAGAAAAATTTACGAATATTCCACAAATACACGCTCTACTTTTCAGAGTGGAGATTATTCTATTTTGCAAAATGAAAAGCAAATGTGTCTTAGGCTCAAAGTGCAATTTCTCATTCCCGCAGTAGGAAGAGTCTTCGTCCAACTACACTGTGCAAACAGCAAAAGTGTTTTATTACCATACGGTGAGTGGGTGATTTTCAAAACTCTCAGATTCATTGCAAATCCTGCATTACTGTATTTTTTTCATCCTCTTGCTACTAATAATGAACCCTGTGAGTTTTTCTCTATTTTGCATTCACAGCCTACCATGCCTTGCCTACTGTACCATGTAGCCAAGTGTGTGCACGACACAGTGTTTCTATGTAAATCAAACTCCAATTTAAAGAAAATGTACCCCAAGGGATCAACTTGAAAGAGCAGGCGAGTATCCTGATGGGGAGGAAAGAACATGTAAAATCTTCTAGCACAGAAATCTCTGCTTGACATCAGACTTTAATTACCAAGCTGTCTGGTAGCACGCTATCATTATTCCAATTCAGCGAGAGCCACATAATGGCTGACGGGGACCCCAAGATGCTAGACGTTAGCAAGGGAGTGAGTGACATTAAACAAGGGGTATGTAAAATGAATGAATTGGCCAATTTCAGAATTCCAAATTATTCTTGTACTGCTTTCAATAAATATAAATGAAAAAAATCTTATTTGTTAGTAACAAAAACATATATGATCAAGAAATACTGTATACTAAAATTTTCATTTTCAGCATTCTCGTTGCAGTGACTAATACCTTGAACTTAAATCACAGACCGATGCCACATATTTAGGGTATGTCATTCAAAATCAGCCAATCCCTACAGTGTGCCTCCATTCAGTTCCTAGGTTCTGATAGATCCTCATAACAAACAATTGAGCAATAGAAAGAAGTGTGCAGACATCAACAGAAAAGTAACTTGCGCCAAGAGACATGCCTAGATTATCATTGAAAGATTAAAGATGTGCCCAGTTCGAACTATGCCTAAAATTATCCTCTTGCACATGATTGTTTCCAATGATGCTTTCAGCTTTAAGTTTAAGCTTTCCTTACTCTTCGGGTTATATCCATTTGGTTAAGGAAACGTTCAGATACTATTGGAAACGTTCCTTATGTGTAGGTGCTAATGGGAAGGACTGTTCACTATGTTTTTTTAAGCATTTATAAAGTGCAGTCCCTCTCCTCAGCTAGTATGTTTTGTGCAATAGTATGTCTTCAGCTAGATGGAGTATCACAGCCTCTTTCTCTCTCATGTACCCTCTAAACCCGTGTGCTTTGAATTGAGTAGATATCAATGAGTACTTCTTTTAAGGCTCCTTTTGCAAGGTCACAAGGCCTTCTTTTACACTTTCAACATTGCACAGATTCCCTTTTCATCTCAGTGCCTGTTCTTCAGCCAACCATTCAGTAGACAATCTGTGCCACCTCTTCAATATAAGTTACATTTATTTGGTGTGTAAAATTGTTCCAGGCCTGGATAAGCCTTGGTGTGTTCTTAATGTGCATCACATTAAATCTCACAGCTCCTGAAAAGGTGCAACAAGGAAAGGTAGGCTGACTGATCACAAGCATGAATCAAACTGAACCTGCAATGTGGCATGATAGGAATTTCAATTAACGCGCCATGTTTAATTATAATTTTCAGTGTATTAAAATTTTCCCTTAGTAAAAGACTGAGTCAATTCACCAGCGAGGGTTTATAGCGATGTACATGAAACCTCCCTGTCTAAACACTGAAATTCCGTGCTGAGCTGGTGCGTTGTCAATGACAGTCCAGTTTGTGCATAAGGCGAGATCGATGGGAAATCCTTGCGTTTTTGTACATTTGCTTTCATGTAAGCACTAATTAAACTTTAATGTTACGTCCTAGTTGCGAAGTCTGAGATTTCTGCTTTTGGGATCATCAAAGTCATCATTTCATTTTTAATGTTATACCAATAACCATTTTGGGGGGGAAATAAATTGAGTAAAACTGAACAAATTAAGATCCACCAGACGACTGATTGCTTATGTAGGCAGAGGTGCCCCCTGGTGTAATACTGAGTGACGTGAGCAGAGGTCATAAATAGTGTTCAAGTATGGCTAAGAGTTCATGGTAGAGAAATAAAACCTTGCTTTAGTTCTGCTTTCTCGACAGATCGTTTCAGAGCAGTTTTGAGTTGTAAGCAATAATACATGTAGGCGTTTAGCAACTGCTACCTGAGGACTTTGCATGAGACCATTCTAAGACCCGTTGCTACATGGGGAAAGCACCTTTAATGGCTGCTATGTCAAGATTCCAACAGCAGGTTCATTGAGAGGTCCCTGCCAAGACTACCAGTGGCATAACAACATATCAGATTTCAGCTTGAAAACCGATCTTTCTAAAGAAAAAAAGGAGATCTGTAGCAGGCTGGCGGTTTTGCAGTGAATCACTTCCCAGACTAGATATAAAATGCATGACTTCAATTTAAAACTCTTGCTTTATGGGTATTTATTGTACTCGATGTCAGTGAGCAGCCGCATTTGGGGCTTCATGGGCATTTGATAGCTGTATACAGATACTAACAGTTGCGGCTACTATCTGGAAGCAGCAGTGGGGCAGGTGGGGGGCAGGGCCGGACTGGGAACCGACACTGGCCCTGGCAAACTGCTCGGCCGGCACCCCTTGAGGGGCTGAGGGGGTGTGGCCGAGCTGCTTCCAAGGGCCAGTTTTGGCCGATTTTGTTACCGGGGGCTGATATTGCAGGCCCTGGTAACAAAAACGGCCCCCAGTGGCCCAAAACCAGCCCCCACCCTAGCAACCCACCGGGGAAACGCCCGGTGCCGGCTACTGCCAGTCCGGCCCAGGTAGGGGAAGGAGGGGCTGGTGGGGGGATTGGTTTAATTTAAAAAAAGCACTTGCTGCCGCTCCTGCATCCTCTTCCTGGGAGAAGCAGGAAACACCAGGGTTTCCAGGCTTCCCGCAGCCAATCACAATGCTGCAATGCATTGTTGTGGTTGGTCTGACCGTCGTGACATGGCACTCAGCCAGGGCTGGAGGGGTGGGCATGTTCTCCACGCAGGCTGTAATGCAGCCTGCATTGAGAACAGGGAAAGTGCGCATGACTGTTTTGGCCCGCCAAACAGTCATGGCGCACTTCGGAGTGTTCTACCACTCCCCCATGCCCTGCAGCCCCAGCCGCCCCCTCACGCAAGCTGTTGTAGCAGGAGGGCAAAATAAAATGATAATAACATTAAATTAGTATCCTTTAATTTTTTCCTTTCTTTTGCTGCTTCATGGCAGTGGGCGACGCTCCGCCGCCACCTTAGCGGAGGAGCCGTCGCTGAGTACTTACACATTTATCCTGCCCTCTCCCAATGTCCGACTGGGCAGGAAAGTTTTGTTCCACTCCCCCTGTATTTTCTTTCCGTATCAATAAATATTGCACCTCTGCTCCATGCGTACGGGTCAGTAAAACATCTACAGTGCTCCAATCCTTCAGTGCCCTGAAAGTCCTGCCGTTTGACTGCACTCTGCCTCTGAGATGCTAATCACATGAAAATTACCTGCTCTAATGTCTGAAGCGCTGCCAGATGCAATCAGCGCCTGATTGCTAGCACAACAACAAAACCGAAAATGTCTGTGCCACAAATTAATTACAAACGTGGAAATGGAATCGTAGTCAACAAGCGCCATTCGCTGTGGTGTGATAAGTTTAGAAGGAAATGGACTCTGGACATCTGCTTGCACAGAGTTCCGGCCTCCATTTAAGAAAGCTATTTTCCAAAAAATTAAAATGTGAACTCTGAAGTGCATCCCTTTTTGGGACGTATTTGGTCTCTTAGTTTAATAGCTGCACCCCGAGACTAGTGGGAAATGGCACTGTTGCCTTTTGCGGCTTATGAAGTGACTGCATTTTTCGTATGTCTCCTGCCCTGGCTGTCCTCCAGCACCTTTTCAACACTGGGTGGCTCTCGGTTTATCGCTTCGCGGGGAAACGTGAAAGGAAGCTTTAATCATAGTTGCCTTCACAGTTTGAAAGGGCGCATTCTTTTTATTGGCCGCACCCTGTTCTTCCTCTCATTGTGCTCGCTTCCTCTTTGTCAGCAGGCGGCCATATTTTCTTGAACGATTAATACACGCAGGCTGTCGTTGCGCTCTTGAAGAACTGTTCGCATTCAGATGGCTGGGGCGCTCGGCTCCTCGGTCAGTGGTATACAATGAAACTAATAATTATATTGTGAATTATGTAAAAAGGGACACATTCGCGTTTTTAATGGCATTGACAACTCGCTCCTTGTTGAGTGTTCTAGGAACCACTTTGCTTTGTGAAATTGCCCGTCTTCCATCTTGTGTGGCAAGGAGCCCTGGAGATGATCGACGTGTGCACCTGAAAACACACCACTGGCCTCGAAACCCTTAGTAGTCACATTAGGATATGAACTGCAACACACGCCAATTTATCAGGCCATAATTCCACGCGAGGATTGAGTTTAATAAAATCTGCTGTTTTGGTACATCCACTCACCTTAAACAGAAAAAAAAGGCACCCTGGCTTTCACAAAGTCGAGGCTTTTTGCAGCCATTGCATCATTCACAGCCTGTGTTTTCTGTACGTGTTTTGTACAAAGGTGGGATATTGTTTGGTGTTTCTGTTCAAAGATTATGAAAGTGTATTTTTACCACTGTGGAATTCACTCTTTTTTTTATCGAGTAAATTAAGTTTCACTTTGGTCGGACTCCTTATTCATGTCTCAGTTGCGACCGCTGGTTGTGTGTGTCCTGGTTTTAAAATGTAATTGTAAAGACTGTAATTTCGCCTCTTGCTGAAATATTTTTTCAAAAATGTCTGCAACATTGTGTTGGTTTTGCACTTTATTGACTTGTAAATAAATTATTACAAAAGAAATGCGAAACTTGTGGTTTCATTTTTCCCTCACTGTGTCTGCTTCCCAGCCTGTCTCCCAGGGCACCAGTAAGTGATGGCTTTCAGGAGCCAAATAATTGCCCCACTTTCTTTATACTATTAATTTCCTGTCAAATCATAAGTGAAAATAATGTCAATTGTCAGGAAACCACAAACATTTTTTTTCTCCAAAAGATTTGTTTTTGCCATTACACAGATTTTATGTTCTAATCCTGGGAAAGCCATTTGTTAATTTCTGTGTTTAGAGCCAGTCTTTGGAACTCGGAATGGTTCAGCTCTCCTTTAGATAATGATATTGCAGGTCCTTATGTGAGATTGTATGTTATTTGTATGTGGGTTTAGGCTTCAAACCAAGTCACGAAAGGATCGCTTTCGGGGATCTGGGAAATGGATATTTTGCTGCCCCAATAAATTCTATGCACTTTCCCTCCCACCAGAGTATTTTGTGCAAAATTGAATGGGATGTCCTGGAGATGAATTCACTAGGTCGCTGTCTAGATCTTTGCAAATTCATCGAAGGATTGAAACGTTATTGTCAAGTAATCAGATTCGTAAAGACTAAGGAACTTTTGCGCAACTACAGAGCTGCTATTACTGACTCAAAATACATACATACACACACACGCAGGCACATATGTTGGTAGCGGTCGCCACTATGTAGTTCTAGTTGGGACCTAGTTGCCGTAGTAAGAGCGTTTTTGGTTTGCTTGTCACTTTGGCACCATTTGCTGAATCTTCACAAAACGTTCCCAAAAAACGTGCATCTGTCTCAGCTCCTTGCTTCAAAGTTTGGGGGTGTCCAATCAAGCGGGTGCTGAAAAGAGGGGTACCAAAACACAATTTCACATGCCATTTCCATAGGGATATTTTAACAGCACTCCAATCTTAACGGTTGAATGGCATTACTCCAGATTTGGCAGAAAGCTAAATCTTTACGCCGAAAGTATGCTTTTTGTGATTGTGGTGTAAATCTGTTAAGTAGTTTTTGAGAAATTAAGGTTCAAATTTAATGTACATCTGCATAGTTGGGTTTGTGGGACTCTCGCTGAAGTTCCATGAGAACGCAACTTCAAATAATACATCAATTTTGCAGAGGGGGCTTTTTTATCGTCCGCCTTCTCACTTCCACAGGAGCGAGAGGCTCCCGCAAGTCCTGTGCGAGCTCAGTCTGATTGACGGGCTGCAACATGAGGAGAAATGTTGTGGCTGCCATTTCAGGAGATGGAGAGTTGGTCCTGTGTCCTGAAAATAAAAACAGTATAAAGGGGAGGGTAGGGGTAGCCTGACCCCCTGAACTCAGGGGCAGTCCCAGAAGGACCCCATCCGTGGCCAAATGTTTATTTACTTATTTAAATATTGGGAATGTTGCAATCCTGTGGGGCTCTCGTGGGAATTCAGCAGGACTCCCCTGTTCCATTTAAAAAAGAGGGTGGCATGAGTGCCTGTGTTTGGTTAGCAGCATATCGGCAGTTAACTCTGCAGCTAACCCATGGGGCGCACCGCCAAAGGCCATGGACGGTGGGGGTTAGGTCCATGTCCTGGCTGCTGCGGAGTGAAAAAGGGGAGTTCAAAGATTGCTTGCCTACATAGTGGCCAGCTAATTAGGAAGGTCCTTTAGTGTATGTAGTGCCAGAATTGTTGTGTGTTCTGTAGAGACCGTGGTAGCCAGAAAGTATATTTTCTTCCCTTGCTAAGTGCTTGGTTCTGAATTAGTCTGTCTAGGAGCATGAAAACCTCTTTGTGCTCAGCTGATGTGGATCATGCTAATCCCAGCAGTCCAGTGTGTAGCCTTAGAAAAGCAACACTTGCTCAACGAGCATGACCAAGGGCATGGCCACTGCAAACCAGTTGCCACTGATCAGCTGGGCAGTTTCAGGAACGGCGTCTTGGAGCTTGTTGTATCCCTATTGCTTTAGTAGAAGGTCAGCCTCATGACCCTTGATCTCCACTTCTTTGTCCTGGGTACAAGAGGGAGGGCAGGGCCACTCTTCTAGGCTGTTCTCAGGCCCCAGACAGCAGACTCAGTCCTCTTCTGATATGCCACAAATCGAAGAGGGTTCTGGAGTGGGTGCCTGGCGATCCCACATTTATGCCTGGCATGAATAGTGGGTGACAATGACCCCTGGGGACGCCCTAAGATAAAGGTTCCTGGGACTAATCCTACCCACTTTGGGCATTTTCAAAATGGCTAAAATCTTCAGCCACGTTTAACTTGGGCTGAAATGGCTGTGTGTGTGTGTGTGTGAGTGCACTATTGTAATCCTAGTGTTCTCCCACATCTAACCCTAAAATATAGTTTTCAGGAGTTCCTGTACCCCTATCAAACTTGGAGACAGAAATCTGGTAAAATCAAAGCTGAGCTTTTAGCAGCCAGACAATAAATACATACGTGTTTTAGCATTCTGTTTCCTTCCTTTGAAGTGCAAACCACGTTTTATATGTAAAATGCCAGCAGACCTATAAAGCAGGATGTGACATTTTAGCAGGATTTGACAGTCTTCTGTCAGAGGATGCTCACAGCCCCACCCCGGTGACTACTCTAAACAAGTTCTTGGGTTGCTCTCTCTCCCCCTGGAGTTGGTGCCTGGCTGCCTTGAAGGACAACATAATAGGCAAGCCCATGTGTGAGCTATATTTCCCTGTGACAAGAGAGGCCCATTTGAAATGCATCAACTTTCTGGGCACATGCCATCCTGTCAAGGTGAAGACCACTCATCCCCATACCCATGGCCCATTGACCCTGTCCTGGGAGCAGTCCACACCTCTCCACAGGTGAGCCATCAAGCTGCCAGGTGACAGATGATTACTTGCAGAAAGGCCTCCATAGTCTTTAGGCACGCAAAAGGTGAATTTTGGAAAGTACCCTTTCTGTAATAGACAAAATTCAACTTTACCATACATTTTTTTTGTATAACAATGAAAAATATTCCTTGAAATATTTCTCTGACTGTTACCATTCTAAAATTAGCATTGCAAGGTGTAATAATGTAGTCCAGTGTTTCCCTTTGTAAGCAGCCAGCCTTGCTACAGTGAAAATAGCTTTTACACTTTTTCACTGTAAAGACGTGAAATATTTAACTTCTGCATGTCTTCTTTATATACCATGCACATTACTTCATGGGCCATAGGCCTACCTTAGGAGAGAACTATTAGTATTTAAAAGGAAGGCTTAGGCCTAACAAAAGGGCTTATTATGACAGGTCGATTTGGAAACTCAAAACTGCACAGACAGACTATTGTGGTAGCCCTGAAAATATGTTTTAGTCTGTCACTGTAGTGGTTAGTACAAGGGGTGCTGTAGCCCACTAGTGATATTTAACTTGCAGGCCATCTGTATACTTTGGGTACCATACACTAAGTACTTGTAGGTATATTAAATATGACAATTTGGAGCATACCGATGTTACCATGTTGAAAGAAGGAGCAGAATCACTTTACCACTCGTTATCAGGGGTAAAGTGCACAGAGTTATGTAGTAATCAAAATTAGGGTTCATCAAAGGGCTTAAAAAAATCAAGGGTGGACCTGCAGAAAGTGCAAATTTCCAACACTTACACAAGGATGCACTTGATATTGATTGTACCTTGTTAGACGTTTAAGTCTAACTGCAAACCTGAGCATGTTTTCGCCATAAGACATAGGCCCATCTGCCTGCTCCCTGCAGTTTCCTACAAAGACTCGCACTCCTCATCAGAACACTGTATAGACCTGCATGAGGCAACACCTGTGGACATGGTGATCTTTCAGAGGAGCGAACCAGACAAGCGATTCTTAGACTGCACCCACAGTTGCCCCTTCAAAGTAATAACTCACTTAATAGGATTCGGAAAGTTAATAAAATGAAGTAACTCAGTACCTCTGAGATAAGACGAAAAGGCTGTTTTACTGCATAGTTCTTGCTTTCACCATGTTATTTAACTGAGAACAATCTTTTGGTATATGGCAATACTTGTTACAAGAACTTCCCCATTGCACTCGATTTCCAAATTGCCTGAAGGACTTTCATAACAGAAATAATGAGGTAGAATTGTTTGACTGCATCGTTCTACCACCAACAACCACTCTATCAAGGACCTCCATAAGACAAGCCTTTAAATACACACCCAGACCCTAAAGGTCTAAATACCTCTGGATTTATTGAATGTCTTAAAATGCTTAATACAGAATTTCAGTGCCAAATAGCCTCCCTCACAAGGACACGCTTTGCTGCTTGTACCCCCTGCTTTACCCACTCGGAGATGTAACCTACCCTCTGAATCATTGACCAACTACTAAACCTTTAATTTCTGTGTCCCAAATGCTAGAATCATGCCAGCGCCTGCCACTATGGATGAGATGTTGTAGGAAGAAGAGAATAAAGAAGACAATTCACATGAATGCTCTCTGGCTGTTTATTATGCTGACCAGCCTGAATGAATGGGGGTAAGGATGAGTTGAGAATATGCGACCCAGAACCGGACCTGTGAGTCTGCATCCTGCACTGGGAAGGGGAGATGGAGGGTGATTATGCCAATGTGTCTTTGTAATAACTTTAACATGCGATGGCAGTATGATTTGTGAAGCCAATTGTTTTGATTATCAATAAAAATAAATGTAAAAAAAAGACAATATGTGACCCAGGATGAGGTGTCTGCTGACCCACGCAATGATACTTTCACTGATGACTTTAGGAACTTCCACAGCTTCCTGGAATAATCATCCACAGAGTTTAACTTACACATTTCTGCGATGCAGAAAGGAAACATTTGGTCTCACAGATAAATTGTGCAGCTCAGTCAAAATGATCCCCACCATAGATCATATAGGGAGGAGGGAATTCAGTACATGAATAACCTGGCCAGTGTTGGCTCCAACAAATCAAAACTGGAGAAGTATAGAGCCCTATACATGACACAAATAAGCCTGCTGAACCAGACCAATGCTGACTGTATCATGTGGCTCAGTACCTCAATACACTATCCTCAAATCATTTTGCACAGCTCCTTTGGACATTGAAGGCAAGAAGATGGATATGAATCGGAAAAATGCAAAAACCTTTACAGCTGCATCAATAACCGCTGGAAATATAACCAAGATGTCAAATGGTTGTTCTCCTAGTTCCTGAAAAAATGAGATGGGGGAGGGTCAGAAGGGCATCAATTAATGACCAAGGCAACTTAGGCCCCTACAACAACTAGTAAAACAGAAAGAAGTGGCCTGGTCAAAAATTACTGTAAGTGTGTCATGTTGAGTCTGGAACCATGAGTCCATTAATAACACTGAAGTGATAGCACAGGGCTAGAAAAAATTCTCATCAGCCCACCCATCTGGTGGAGTATCGTCATGTGGGAGATGTATCATAAATCCAAATCTTGATCAACGCACCTGGTAATGATGCAAAGATGGATTTCGTAGATATAGTCTTAGACCACAGTGCTTCACTGGTGATGCTAATGGAGTGCAGTGCAAGTGAAAAGTGAAGGTGAAAATAAAATTGACTCAAAGGACCAAAAATAAATTTATTGGGTATGGTACTAAGGTCAAGCTTAAAAAACAACGCCCAATAGTTTTAAATAATAACTATATCAAGGCGTGGTGTAATGAGGTCGACATGTTTCAGCTAGATGGACAACTGGTCCTAGCTTTCTTCAGGACCTGGTGAATTTATGCGACTGCAACCTACAGTAGGTAAATTACAATAATGGTGAGTTTGTAAACTTATAATGGATAAATCCTACCAGTTACTCTGAGCCCAGATGTATACTGGTGGTAATCCAGTGATACGGTTTTTCCTAAAACAAAAGAGAAAGTGTACAACTCAGTGAATGTGTATAATGGTTTCACGGATACAACAGACAAACAACAGGCACTCAAACCATACGGAAGAGAAAGTCTCCCCGTTACTCAGTAGTCATAGATTTCTACTGGATTGATGTGTATAAATCACAATCAGTCAAAATCGCTAAACTCACCCAGCGTTCTGTGGGAAAATGCCTCACCTCACCCGGCACCCACTCGGGAATAAGGAGGCCCCGCTCTGTTAGAGTGGAAATAAAATAAGTACCTCAGAGAAAAATATCAGAGGTGCTTCAATGCATATAGTCACATATTTCCAGTACTCTACTAACAAAAACTAGTTGTAAGAAAGGAGATTCAACCTCAAATGAACATATGGCATAAACTATGCAGAGTAGTCAAAGATACAGGCAAAACTAAACATTGGCTTGAATGCATGGCAGTATGGTGACAAAAAGTGCCAAAACAGTGAGCACAAGTGTGTTATTAAAGAAGACAAAGTTACTGAATTGTGCCAAAATAAAGCGCCCTACCTGTCCGTCGGTACCTCTACACCAACATCCGAGAGGGAGTGGAGGTAACTGACAGATGGCCGCGCATGTCTTTTTATACCTGAGTCAATTGGCTAATAGGCTTCAGCTGTTGGAAATTAGCCTGTAAGAGTTAAATGATTGGTTAAAACGCGCTGTTGTGGCAGTGCCTTCGCGCCATGTGGAACGCTACATTCTATGCACATGCGTGATGCAGTTTGTGGAGTATCAGTGCGTAACACGCAGAATCCTAAAGATGGACACGCGCTGTTAAGGCGCGCTCGCAGCCTGTGAGACGCTTTCTAACATGCGCATGCGCAATGCAGATGAGACGTCTAAGTGCTTGTCACGCATAATCCATCAAAATAGAGGCAGTGTTTACAACGCGCGTCTGCGCCATATAAGAGATTTGACGAGGCTAATGTCTCGTATGCAGTGCGCAGAAAGAGGTCTCGTTGGTTAATTGCTAGACGTGTAACCTATGTAGGTATAGTGCAGCAATAATACATGGAAGATAGTGTATTATTGGAAAAGCCATTACCATAGTGGATATAATGGGAATTACATACACATGATAGAGGACAGAGAAGGTTAACACTCATGTAGATGTGTCATGCAGTGTAATTACCTTGGAACACAAGGTAGGAAAAAATGCTATTGACTCATTAAGAGAGATGAGTATGAGAACTAGCTCGGCTCTGTGGATAAAAATATATTGTTCTCAAAAACTCACTCAGTCAAATAGCTAAATATCAATAGATGCACAGTTTGTTTACAGTTTACAGTGACGTCCAGGGTATGTCATCGTTGAGTCCCTGAATATGGCTTCTAAAAAGGAAAACCCACCTCTGTTCCTTCTTGAATAGGAACTTAGATATATCGCTGATGTGGGGAGGGATGTAAGGCTGCTCAAGGACTAGCCACTTCATTTCCTCAGCTGTGTGTCTAAAATCCAGGAAATGATTCGTGAGTTTGGTGGCCTGTTTACGACACCTGATGGTACTCTTGTGTTCCCCAATTCTCAATTTGATTTTTCGAGTGGTATAACCGATATACCTTAAGGAGCATGGGCAGGTAATCATATAAATAACGTTGTCAGTGTTACAATTTGTATGTTTCTTAAGAATCCACGTTCTGCCTGTCCCTATATCAACTGTGTTAATCTTGGCCGTCTGAGGGCAAACACTGCATGATCCACACGGGTGGTGACCAGAAACCGGCGGAAGATCCCATAAGGTTGCCGAACTATCAGTGTTGAAAGTCCGAGGTCTAGTATGGACAAGGGTATCTCGCAAGCTTGGTGCTCTTTTAAATGCAAAGAGAGGCGAAGGGATGTTGGCATCAGTGGTATTGAGAATCCCCCAATGTTTGCGAACTAGTTTTTGGATGGTGTTTGACAATGCATTAAATGTGCTGACAAATGTGAGTCGTTCCATAGGTGGTTTTGCTGGACGTCTTTCAATCAAGGCCTCACGATTATTGTTTGATGCACGTTTCCATGCTTTTTTTACAAGATATTTTGGATATTGACGATCCTGAAAATCCAAAATATCTTGTAAAAAAAGCATGGAAACGTGCATCAAACAATAATACCCTTGTCCATACTAGACCTCGGACTTTCAACACTGATAGTTCGGCAACCTTATGGGATCTTCCGCCGGTTTCTGGTCACCACCCGTGTGGATCATGCAGTGTTTGCCCTCAGACGGCCAAGATTAACACAGTTGATATAGGGACAGGCAGAACGTGGATTCTTAAGAAACATACAAATTGTAACACTGACAACGTTATTTATATGATTACCTGCCCATGCTCCTTAAGGCATATCGGTTATACCACCCGAAAAATCTAATTGAGAATTGGGGAACACAAGAGTACCATCAGGTGTCGTAAACAGGCCACCAAACTCACGAATCATTTCCTGGATTTTAGACACACAGCTGAGGAAATGAAGTGGCTAGTCCTTGAGCAGCCTTACATCCCTCCCCACATCAGCGATATATCTAAGTTCCTATTCAAGAAGGAACAGAGGTGGGTTTTCCTTCTTAGAAGCCATATTCAGGGACTCAACGATGACATACCCTGGACGTCACTGTAAACTGTAAACAAACTGTGCATCTATTGATATTTAGCTATTTGACTGAGTGAGTTTTTGAGAACAATATATTTTTATCCACAGAGCCGAGCTAGTTCTCATACTCCTCTCTCTTAATGAGTCAATAGCATTTTTTCCTACCTTGTGTTCCAAGGTAATTACACTGCATGACACATCTACATGAGTGTTAACCTTCTCTGTCCTCTATCATGTGTATGTAATTCCCATTATATCCACTATGGTAATGGCTTTTCCAATAATACACTATCTTCCATGTATTATTGCTGCACTATACCTACATAGGTTACACGTCTAGCAATTAACCAACGAGATCTCTTTCTGCTCACTGCATACGAGACATTAGCCTCGTCAAATCTCTTATATGGCGCAGACGCGCGTTGTAAACACTGCCTCTATTTTGATGGATTATGCGTGACAAGCACTTAGACGTCTCATCTGCATTGCGCATGCTCATGTTAGAAAGCGTCTCACAGGCTGCGAGCGCGCCTTAACAACAGCGCGTGTCCATCTTTAGGATTCTGCGTGTTACGCACTGATACTCCACAAACTGCATCACGCATGTGCATAGAATGTAGCGTTCCACATGGCGCGAAGGCACTGCCACAACAGCGCGTTTTAACCAATCATTTAACTCTTACAGTCTAATTTCCAACAGCTGAAGCCTATTAGCCAATTGACTCAGGTATAAAAAGACATGCGCGGCCATCTGTCAGTTACCTCCACTCCCTCTCGGATGTTGGTGTAGAGGTACCGACGGACAGGTAGGGCGCTTTATTTTGGCACAATTCAGTAACTTTGTCTTCTTTAATAACACACTTGTGCTCACTGTTTTGGCACTTTTTGTCACCATACTGCCATGCATTCAAGCCAATGTTTAGTTTTGCCTGTATCTTTGACTACTCTGCATAGTTTATGCCATATGTTCATTTGAGGTTGAATCTCCTTTCTTACAACTAGTTTTTGTTAGTAGAGTACTGGAAATATGTGACTATATGCATTGAAGCACCTCTGATATTTTTCTCTGAGGTACTTATTTTATTTCCACTCTAACAGAGCGGGGCCTCCTTATTCCCGAGTGGGTGCCGGGTGAGGTGAGGCATTTTCCCACAGAACGCTGGGTGAGTTTAGTGATTTTGACTGATTGTGATTTATACACATCAATCCAGTAGAAATCTATGACTACTGAGTAACGGGGAGACTTTCTCTTCCGTATTGTTTGAGTGCCTGTTGTTTGTCTGTTGTATCCGTGAAACCATTATACACATTCACTGAGTTGTACACTTTCTCTTTTGTTTTAGGAAAAACCGTATCACTGGATTACCACCAGTATACATCTGGGCTCAGAGTAACTGGTAGGATTTATCCATTATAAGTTTACAAACTCACCATTATTGTAATTTACCTACTGTAGGTTGCAGTCGCATAAATTCACCAGGTCCTGAAGAAAGCTAGGACCAGTTGTCCATCTAGCTGAAACATGTCGACCTCGTTACACCACGCCTTGATATAGTTATTATTTAAAACTATTGGGCGTTGTTTTTTAAGCTTGACCTTAGTACCATACCCAATAAATTTATTTTTGGTCCTTTGAGTCAATTTTATTTTCACCTTCACTTTTCACTTGCACTGCACTCCATTAGCATCACCAGTGAAGCACTGTGGTCTAAGACTATATCTACGAAATCCATCTTTGCATCATTACCAGGTGCGTTGATCAAGATTTGGATTTATGATACATCTCCCACATGACGATACTCCACCAGATGGGTGGGCTGATGGGAATTTTTTCTAGCCCTGTGCTATCACTTCAGTGTTATTAATGGACTCATGGTTCCAGACTCAACATGACACACTTACAGTAATTTTTGACCAGGCCACTTCTTTCTGTTTTACTTGTTCTCCTAGTTCCGCCGGATAAGCATTTAAAAAGAAGCCCTGTGAACTGTGCTGCATGTGCTGTGCGTGCCCTGCTCGCACTCCCACACCCCAACCTTCCCCCCCCTCCCCTGGCCCTCCCCCCCCCCCCTACAGGCAACTAGGTCAGGCATGACCTAAGTATGGTCGCTTGGAGTGTAGCTGCCGCGTCCCCCTCCCTCCTTAACCCGTGTATACCATCCTAAGAAAGTGAACCCCTTCCTACCATCCCCTGTGTCCCTGAGGATACCCATAATGCCAAAGAGCCCCTTCAGCGAGATCCTTCCCTGTAGCCAAGTGCTTCAATCATGTACTCCTATGCTTTTATCTCTGAGTAGAACATTTTCATCTGCCCTTTAGTGATCACTTTTAATTTAGCTGGATACAGCAGGTTTGCCTCTGACCCTAAGGCCTGTATCGGGTCTATAAGCTGCCTCAACCTCCATCTACGCTCCACAGCAACGTGGCAGAAGTCAGGCCTTGCAAAAAATGAAACATTGTTAAAGGAGCGCTTCGCCTCAGGCTTTGCCTTCTCTAAGATCAGCTGTCTTAACAAGAAATTGCCAATGTATATGAGGATCGCTCTATTTTTAGAACCAGCTCGCCCCCTCTTGATTGTAAAGGGGAAACGATGCGCCCTCTGAACTTCCATGTCCCACTGCCATGAGACTAACTCTGGAAAAGCGCCCTTCAACAGGTGGTTCACCACAAAAAGTCTAACATCCTCCCCTTCAAGTCCTTCCGCAACCCCCAAGAGACTAACGTTGTTACGCCGCTGGCGATTTTCGTAGTCCTCCAGCCTCCACTGCAAGTCCTCTAACTTTCTGCTGTTCTTGTTTAAACGTGTGGAAACTACTAAAGTCATCCTCCAGTTTGCCAGTCCTTTCTTCCACATGCGTAACCCTCTCAGCAACCTCCTCGTACAGTTTATTCATCTTCCTGAGTGTGTTTTGAATTTTCCTTGCGCCTTGCCTTGCCCTCCGGCTTTCCACCCTAGCTTCATTTTGCATAGTTTTGAGGGTATTAAATAGCAAATCTAGAGAGACTGGTTGCGGTGGCCCCTGAGCTGCCATCTGAGCCCCTGGAGGGAGTGAGGCTTATCCGGCGAAACTAGGAGAACAACCATTTGATGTCTTCTAAGTGACTTGTCGTATCGCCACAATTAATGTTTGCGGGCTAAAGGACGCGCAGAAAAGACTTAGGATCTCCGCACTACTTAGAACAAAGAAGCTGGATTTTGTATGCTTGCAAGAGACTCATGTCAAGGGAGGGAAGGGTTTTCTCCTTGGACAGCTTGGATTCACCTTATTAGCTCACACTAAACAAGGGTCCAAAACAAGGGGGTAGCAATTTTGGCTAAAGAAAAGGATTGCGTAGTTACTAGAAAGGCCGAAGATGTTTGGGGGAGGTGGGTTATTGTAGAATTGGTATTCAGGGGTGAGAAATTTACTCTGGTCTCAGTGTATGGATCCACAGAAGATGTGCCGGATATATTTGTTTACTTGGATACGGAATTAGCAACTTGGGCGGAGCCAATTTTTTGCTGCGGTGATTTGAATATTAATAACCCCTCAGACTCTGAGATTCAACAGGGAGGAGCATATACGGGTAGAAAGAAAAAAGACTTTCGAGCGGTATCAGCTATGGCACAGCACAATGCGCTGGTAGATTTATGGCCCAAATTGAACCCACAAAAAGATGGGAGTACTTTTTTCTCAGCGCTACATAGGATCCTGGTTAGACTAGACTATTTTCTAATCTCTAATTCTCTGGTGGTTAAGTCCCAAATTGAAAAACTGCCTCGCCTTATGTCTGATCATAATCCCCTGGTTTTAGCAGTAAACTTAGTGGGGGTAGCTGTTAAGCAATCTACCTGGACGTTTGAAAGAGCATTGCTTAAAGATGAAGGGTACATTAATTTTATGAATAAGTGTATAACATTTTTTGGATTATTAATAGGGGGAGCACATTGGTAGGAAACGCCTGGGATGCATTCAAGGCGGGAGTTAGAGGAGAAACACTTAGTTACTCAGTATACAAACAGAAATCTGAGAGGAGGAGAGTGGAGGAGCTGGTAAGGAAGCTAGTAAGGGAGGAGGAGACTTTGGGGGCAATAATCCAGCAAGGGATGCCTTTAGATCAACACTTGTTAAACATTGCTGCACTTAAATCTGATGTAGTAGAGGGTATTGCAGGTAAAGCGGCGGCACAATACTTAGCTAAAAAGGAACAATCCTTTGAATTTAGCGAGAGGGTCGGGCACATACTGGCAGTTCGAACCAGGCAGCAAGCTGCAGCAGGAGAGGTTAAGGGTATTCTTGATGGTCGGGGCACATTGGTAGAGGAGGCAGAGGGTGTTAGGGAGGTGTTCAGAGAGTTTTACGCTGATCTTTATGGCAAAGTTGTGGGAGGTGGAGAGAGGGAGATTAAGGAGTACCTACAGCACAATTTAGCACCAGAATTCCTAGAGGCTGATAAATTGGCCCTGGAGGCCCCGATTACGTTGGAGGAAGTGTCCTCAGCACTGGTGGACCTCCCCGGCAGCTAAAGCGGCTGGCCCAGATCAGATACCGTGGAATTTTACAAAACATTTCAGAAGTAGTAGATTTATTAAATACGGTCAAGCAAGCACAGAATGGACAGTCGATACCCAAATCATGGGGGGGAGCGGAAGTTGTAGTTATTTAAAAAAAGGCAAATCTTCGATAATACCGGGGTCCTACAGACCTATTACCCTGATGAATTCGGACGCAAAGGTTTATTCTAAGGTGTTAGCAAAGAGGCTGGCCAGAGTAATTGAGGGCATGGTCAGCACAGCTCAACATGGGTTTATACCAGGGAAGGGTACCACCCAACATATCAGGCAAGTCATTACCCTGTTTCATGCCACCGAAGTCCCAGGAGGCCCTATGGCCGCCCTATTTTTAGATGCATAGAAGGCTTTTGATAGGGTCTCCTGGGACTATCTGTGGGAAGTGATGAGGTGGTATGGGCTAGGAGAGGGTTATATACAAGCAATCCAAGCTATATATAGGGACCGACTGCTCGAATTAGGGTTAACAAAGGTCTCTCTGCACCAGTGCACATTAAAAGGGGGACTAGACAGGGATGCCCATCCTCACCTCTGCTTTTTGCGTTATATATGGACCCCTTGCTGCGTAAGTTGGAAGGGAATCCCAATATACCACCGGTAGAGCTAAATGACAGGCAGTTTAAAGTTTTGGCATATGCCGACGATGTGGCATAGTTACTCCCAACCCTGCTCTAGCAATTCAGCATATAGAGGTAGCGGCACAACTGTTTAGCGAAGTCTCAGGGTACAAACTAAACAGCAGTAAGACTCAAATTGTTAAGAACTCTTTTGTGGGGGATGTAGCGATCTTAGGGTTGTTAGCTCTGCGACTTACTTAGGGGACGAGATCTCTGCAGATCTCAACTCGGTAGTGGAGAAAAATATAGTACCCCTCATGGCCAAGGTGAGCTCGGATCTGGGGAGGATGAACAATCTGCATCTCTCCCTGGTAGGGCGCACAAATGTAATCAAAATGTTGATTCTTCCAAAGTTTCTATATTTCTTCAGGGCAATCCCACTAGTGTTTGAGGGTATTTGGTTCAATAAATTGGAGGCACTTTTGAATAGGTTTATATGGGCGCCCGGGAAAACCAGGAGGGCGTATAGGTTCATGACACTACCAAGGGAGAGAGGTGGTTGGGGGGCACCGGATTTTAGACTTTATTATTGGGCAGCGGCTCTACAGTTTATGCAGGGCTTGGTAGGAGGGGGGGATTGGACCCTAGAATAACAGCAGCATCCACTGAAGTCTATGCAACAATCCTTGGTTCAGAGGCGGAAAATTGCTTCTTAAGCTGTACAGACTATGCTTATTTTAAAAGGACAAGGTTTAAGACCATTCGAAGACCATACAGGATCTGGTCCGCATTCGCAAGGAAATTTGGCTTAGGAAGATTCAATAGAAATACCCGGCTCTATAAAAATGGAACTATGCCCCCAATGATTTTCGCCGATGCTATCATGGCTGAATGGGCTAGTTCAGGGATTCGGAAAATAGGGGACTTGGTATCAGAGGGGGGGGGGGCTGCAACAATTCTCAATGCTGGAGGCTAGATATCACCTAGCTAGGAGGAGCTTTTTTAAGTATCTCCAGGTGCGCAGCTTTCTAAGTAATAAGAGAGGGGGGGAGATGCGAGTTTGCTAGTAATAATATAATGGAGGCTATCGAAAGAGGTGGTGAATGCTCAATCCGTGGGTTGTATGCTGCTCTGGCAGCTTATAAAACAGACGATATGGGGAAACATGGAGACATATGGGCCAATAAGCTGGAGATCGACCCAGGGCTCACTCCAACCGCAGCATTATATAAGACACTGTTTTCCTTATACTTTACCCCGGCAAAAATAGCACAGTGGGTGGGGACCTCCGGGATAACATGCCCAAGATGCAATGCTCTGGAGGCTGACAGTATTCACATTTTCTCCACCTGTCCTCAGCTCCAAATGCTTATCAAGGCGGTTGAAGGTTTTCTAACTAACTCGCTGGGGGTGGTAACTACTCTCCCCTCCCTTTCAGTTTTTAGATTAGCAAGGACATGGTTTGATAAAACTCCCCCAGCATGCAACAATGGCTGGCCACGCTCCTTGCTGTTTATAATCTGGAAAAGGGAATATATGCAAGAGGAGGCAGGAGAAAGAGGGAACTTGGGAGGAAGATCTGGGAGCCGATCAGTGCATGGAAAGAGGGGTTGGTTGGGGGGGGACCACTAGCACAACTTTTTTCTTTTCTTTTTTCTTGTTTGTTTTCCCTTTATTTAACTGCATACCTAGAGTAGGGAGTGGGCATAAGTAGAAACCCGCACACAGTAAGGATAAGATAGGAGGTATTCATTATGGTATTGTTGTTTTTCCTTTTTTTTTGTTGTTTTGGCTATGAACTGTAATACTGTGCTATTCTATGAGTTATATTTAAAAAAAAAAGGAAATATAACCAAGATCTGAGGCCGGTATGACTGACCTTGTGGGATAACAGCACTTTTTATTGAACTCAACGAACCCTCTATATAGCCCTGTGCCGGAATGCCGTCCTGATGGAAGACAGGAGAAGACATCCACAGCCGCCATTTGTTTCTGTGGATAGCAGCTGCCAGCTTTAGACTACTTCCTAATGTGGTGGCCTTTCAACTCCCCGAGTTGCTGTGAAGTACTTAATTTCAAGGTAACATGGAGTCCAGCATCATAAGACATGCCATTTAATGACTAATTTCAATTTTGTGAAAACGTCTGTGATGTACAACAGACCTTATAGGTAGACACACAGATTGCGAGAGCACTAATTTCACTACAAAGAAGAAAACCTTAGTATATTTCCAAGCAAGGGCAGCTATACGTTGGCAGAGGATAGGCCCAGTACACCGATTTTAGTCTATACTGGTGGTCCAGTTCCTCCAAAAGGTTTACCAACCCTCTTATTAGATATTTCAATAGCATTCATAGACCTCCAGATGCACTACAAGGCGTCTGATCACACCATCTGCTGAATCACAGGACAGATCCATGAGGACCTGACTCAAGAGGGTGCTCATCTCCCATTTTTCCCATGCCGTGAAAAGAATAGCTAGTAATCTGGATGCGAGGTATGGTGTAAACATTCGCAAGATTTCAGATTACCACATTCACCTTGTTTGACCGATGCAATGGGAAAGGCTTCCCCCATGCTTTTCAGTCTTTTGCAACCATTTCAGTAAACGGAAGGAACCCTACTCGGTCCACTATTTCTTTTCTTGAATTCTTCAAAGGTTTTGTATTGGTTCTCATATTACAGTGCCCTACTGTTTCTAGTCCATTGTTTAGTCTCCCTCCTTTCCTTAGTCTGCAATTTTCATCCTCAAACAGGATTATTATTCGGCAAGTCACCATGTACATTATCTTGCCCTCTCAGAGCAGATCTCCCTTCTCCCAACAGATCTGCCTTCTCCCACACCTTCTGAATATCAAGTATACGTCTCTGCAAGTCTATGGAGTCTTTTCCAGGTAATACTGTATATACATTAGGTTACAGCTCTTTGGAGTTAGTCTGATCATTGTTTTATCTGATTCCTGGGGTTATTGCCTCAGTCATGCTACCACATAATGTAGCACAGGGGCCGTGCTTAATTTGAGGCAGTGGTTTCCAGTGCTCGGTACCTAATTGTCAACACCTGCACTAGTGACAATCTGCCACGTGGTGGCGCTGTCTGAATAATTTAGAGATGACCACAACAGTTAAATATTATAATTGGATGTAGCTCCCCTAATTTAAACACTCTACTGTGACCAAATTGAAGATCACTAAAAAGAAAAAAAGATTTTGAGTGTGCGAACACAAAATGGAAAGTGCATATTTGATAGAAAACCATGTATTCTGAGAAACTGATATGCTGATTGTTAGAAATGGGTATTCTGGTTGGCTTCGGTATGCACCGAAGCCAGGCAGAATCACCACTCTAGTCAGGATAAGGGGGTTACACATCTAAAATAACCCTGCTCACCCCCTTGGTAGCTTGGCACGAGCAGTCATGCTTATCTCAGAGGTAATGTGTAAAGCATTTGTCTGAGTAGTTGGCCTGGTATATAATGATCACTATTCTAGTGAGCACCTTGCACCAGTCCAAACAACCCTTATGGTGATGGTTGTAAAGTCAACCTTATAGACCAGCTATCCTAGTGGTAGCATGGGCGAAACCGTCTTAGGCTAACACTTCAGAGAGCACGTGAAGCCAATTGTTTTACCAATAA
This sequence comes from Lissotriton helveticus, assembly GCF_964261635.1. Classification (NCBI taxonomy): domain Eukaryota; kingdom Metazoa; phylum Chordata; class Amphibia; order Caudata; family Salamandridae; genus Lissotriton; species Lissotriton helveticus. The sequence continues at coordinate 1,381,851,988 of NC_136059.1, forward strand.
TAATCCCTTGAATACCAGATGAAAGGACACCACACCAGGTATATATCATATATATATGTATTTATTAGTAACACAACCCCTCTGCACTATTTATGAGGTCAGAGTTCGAGATACAGCACAAGTTACTCAATAAGCATACTATAAGTTGCACAAATACAATTCTGCCCTAGGGGCCTCACGAACCATATACTAAAGACGTGGTATAAGAACCACTGCAGGAAAGGTGAATAGGCCTAGTGCCTAGAGAATCGCTGGGGCTACACAGGACTACCAAAGGATTGGTAGTATGAGACCCACAGGAATCGTGTGCAGTGTCTAAACACACACACGCGGGTTACCATAGAAAATCAATGGGAACGCAAACGTCACAAAGTAATTGATTTAGGATACTTCCGGATGGACCACAGGAAAACCCAGTTAAACTAGGACACTTGGATAGTTACTACTCACGGGAGCACCGGAGTACTCGAGTTACCTCACCCAGGGAAGCCGGGTGCATAGGTGTGAAGTCGTGTCTGGTTTAGTCGTCGAATCCTATGGAGAGCTGCAAGAAGATGCTACAGGCGACCAGGAGGAAGATGTCCGGGTGGATCCAAGGGTGGATTAGAGTCGAGAAGAACCTGAAAGCAGAGGGAACAGAGTCTGGGTCACTAGCCAGTGACCGGTAAGGAACCAGGCGATGTCGAGATGCAATCAGGTGAAGATGCAAAGCTTGTCTCTGCAGCCACGTGGACCAGGAGGCGTCGACGATGACCAGGAGCTGGATACGGACTGTCCCACAAAGGATCTCGCTGTTGGCGGTGTCGGCTTCTGGATTGGAGTCAACAAGCCTTGGCAATGGCAACCCACGCAGAAAGGGAAGACCAGCAAGGTCTGGGGAGCTTCCCCTTTACAGGAAAGCAGGAGCAAGCCCAGAGCAACCAGGCAAGCGGTGTTGTTTCAAGGTGATGTCTCCAGGAGGGCCACTAGCCAACGGGCTAGCAACCGCGAAGACGCATGGAGAAGAAATGCAGGCACAGGCCCCACGCGGCACTCGTGGAGGGTTGAGCTTCCGTGCACTTACGGCTCGGGGCTTCTCAAACCCCAATGCACAACTTCGAGGACGACTCAGAAGCTGCACAGTTAGCAAAAAGCATGTTTTTCAGGATGTCCGGTCCCACGCCTCTCGTGTCTGCCACGGGTCTCAGCTTTGCTGTGGATGTGGGTCGGAGTCAGAGAAGTCTAGAAGTCCAGAGACTGCGTCGCTAGGTCGTAGGGATCCGGCTGGAAACCGGCAAGTGACTGGTGGTGCCTGTTTGCACAGGTGGTCACTCCTTGACCACAAGGGAGATTCTTCAGTCTTCTAGTTGCAGTAGAATGTCGAAAGTCCAGAGTTTCGTTTCAGAGTTTCAGTTCAGGATAATCTAAAGTCTCTAGACTCAGCTCCTACCTATATATTGATTTGAGGGGCTGGATTACCTGCTAGGTCCCTCCTATGGGTGGGACCTGGGAAGGGTGTGGTTACACCCCTTTCCCTTTGTCCAGTTTTGCGCCAGAGCTGGGGCTGGAGTGCCCCAGCAACTGGTTTGAACCTGGCTATGCATGGGGCACCTTGTGTGCCCCAGGCAGTGTCTCATTTCATTCAACCCACCCTGCCCCAATACGCAAGAGCCTGTCTGGGGAGGTGCTCGCACCTCCCAAGGCAGGAAACCTATTGTCATGGCCTCCCCTGCCGGAGTTTCGTCCAGCAGCAGGAGGTAAGACTCGTGTCTGTGGCAGCAGCATCCATTTTGTGATGCTGAGGCTCTGTTTAACTTTAACCAGATAAAGCTACAACTACATGTCTTCTCCCTCTAGAAGGGTGGAATGCTACACCCGCCGCCAGAACTGGCGGGGGGGGGGTATTATTCCAAAGCGTATGACCCCTTACACGACATGTGTTGATAAAGCCAAACCAAAGTTAGCAATAACCGCGAGGATTATAATGCACTTAAGAGTATATGGTATGGATATATCATAGAACAGCTATAAGGACATGGTTCCGAAAGCTGCAGACAGGCTCAGCTCATGCTAGAGCACCATCTTACATAAAACCAAGCACTCTGCCTCCAGGATTGTTAAGGCCTGTCATAGGAGTGACTTATAGGTATATATGTGTCTATATATAATGGCAGGTATAGGAATACTATACCTAAGCAAGGGGTGATTACACGACCTTGCCCCAGCTGGGTGATCAGCCAGTTGTCAGTTTGGATGGCCAGCCAGGGGTGGCATAATACATGCTGCAGCCCCTGGTAGGCCTTGGATGCACCTATGACCTGGGTACTTATGGTACACTATACAGGGGCTCACAAGGTGACCCAATATCCAATTAGATATGTACCTAAAGTACATGGAGTCCATTTTACAGAGAGAGCAGATAGCCTGGGGCCCTGAATAGCAGGATCCCAGGCCAACTAAGTCGAAAACCAACTAAACACAAGGCAAACAATCTGGGGTAACCATAGTCAGGTATCCACCTTCCTACACAACCCTTCCCTCCCCAAACGAAAGGAGATAAGGCTATCCTTGACTAGGTAAGCCTCTATTGCCTAAGTGGCCATATAAGGAAGTACCTGCACTAGCATGGTTACCCCCGTCTCATGGTCCACTAAGCAATGCCTCACCCTAGGGGTATCAGAGGGTCTCCGCCATGGGGAATCTCTACCTGTGGTGTGTTTTGGCAAAGTAAAAGGCTGGTGTTGAGATGAAGTACTGAAGTGAGGCTCCACTAATGTAGGGCTCAGCGTCCTCCAATCACTATCCACCATGTGTGCCTTTCTTTCCATGACTGAGTTGCACTGTGCTCTCAGGGTGAACCTCTGGCTGCCTACAGCTGGAGACTGGGTCCCTTTTGTTGGCTTACTGGAGGGACAGGTCAGGTCTGGTGCCATCAGGTCCCATGTTTGGCTGTGCCCAACAGTGTCCATCTGGGGGAGGTTCCTAACTAAGAGTAAGGGAGATCCCTCAGGAGTTTTTGAAATTTTCACCTTGCTAGGGCAGCTAGCTTTGGTGTGTCTAATCTTCCGATGGGGGTGTTCTTTTGGACAGGGGGCCCTTTGGGGTCCACTGGCCTCCTTGACCTCTACAGCCCTGGGCTGACTGAGGCAAGGTAGAGAGGGGCAGGTTACCGGCTCCTGACTGGGTCCCACCTTGAAGGGCCCACTGACATCAGAGGCTCTGTCAGGCCAGGCCTGGCTACCTCTGGGGCAGTTAGTTTCTTCACAAGGGGTAGGGTCAGTTCCCTGAGGAGGCTGACTCTCACCTAATGTCTGGTGGGAGGGAGACTTTTCTTCCTCCCCAATACTCTGTCTGAGTGTAGTGATCTATAGTTTCAGGCTTCACAACACTAACATCTGTTTGAGTTTGGGCTGTGACCATCACAGCCCTACCAACCTTTTCAGGAAGGAACTCTGTTTGGGTGTGGGCTGTGACCATCACAGCCCTGCCAACCTTTTCAGGGAAGTCTGCCTGAGCTTCCAACCTCTTTAGGAAGGAATTCTGCTTGAGGTGGGGCTGTTGCCATCACAGCCCCACTAACCTTTTCTAGAAGGCCTACCATTTTGGAATGGGGTTCTTGTTCTACCCCAGCCCAGGCTGAGATCTCTAGATCATTTCCCAGTAGACAATCTACAGGCAAGTTTGTAGACACTGCCACTCTCTTTGGGCCAGTGACACCTCCCCAGCTGATATTTACTACTGCCATGGGATGATCTTTCTGCACTCCGTCAATGTTGGTCACCTGATAGGTGCACCCAGGTAAAAGTTGTCCTGAGGGGACTAGACTGCCAGTCACCATAGTGATGCTAGCCCCTGTGTCTCTGTAGGCTTCAACTTTCTGGCCATTGATGTGGGGCTCCTGTCTGTACTTGCCCAAAGTGTTGGGACAAGCAGTGAAGTTGGCAAACCCCATGCCATTTTCACAGACAAGAGTAGCTGTGTTAGGGGACCTGGTTAGGCCAGAGTCCACATGAGTTCCCAAAGTAAACCCAACCAAATTCTTAGGGGCACTTCCACCATCTGGGGGATTACTACTAATAGTAACAGGAGGTCTGGGAGTATTACTTGGGGGAATGTTTTCCTTATTGTTGGCCCTTGGGCAACTACTGCCAGTCTTCCAGTGGCCAGGCTGTTTACAGACATGGCAATAAGGTTTCTTTTGGTTAGAGGAAGTGTTTTGGGACCCACCCCCACCATTGGAGTTTTGGGGCCATGTGGAGGACTTGTCTTTTGATTTATCCCCACCTTTCTCTTGAGGCTTGGTAGAATCTTTCTTCTGGTCACCACCCTGATTTTTAGGCCTAATCCTGGTTCTGACCCATTTGTCTGCCCTCTTACCCAATTCTTGTGGAGAGGTCAGATCTGAGTCCACCAGGTGCTGGTGTAGAAGCTGTTTTTGACAATTACTAAGGATCTGCTCCCTCATAATCAAATTATACAATCCTGTAAAGTCCTGTACTTTGCTGCCCAATAACCAGCCCTCCAGAGCCTTAGTAGCACAATCAACAAAATCCGTCCAGTCCTGAGTCTGTGTCTTCTGGGTGTCTCTGAACATCAACCTGTACTGTTCAGTGGTTAGGCCAAACCCATCAATCAGAGCACTCTTCAGGACTGTGTAGTTGTTAGCATCCCCATCACTAACTGTGAGGAGCGTATCTCTACCTTTTTCTGAAAAGGAGAGCCACAAGATTGTTGCCCACTCACTTTGGGGTACCTGCTGTACTTTGCAAGCCCTCTCCAAAGCCGTTATCCATTTGTGGATGTCATCCCCATCTTTGTAGGGGGGCACAATCTTACTCAGGTGTCTATTGTTATAGGACCTGTCTTTATCCTTGGGGATATTGCTGCCACCAGTGGAATCTAATCCACTTAACTTTGGCTCCCTTGCCAAAGCAAGTTTTGCTTGGGCTAGGGCAAGTTCTTCCCTCTCTATTCTGATTTGGGCTTCCCTCATCCTAGCCTGGTGTTCTCTCCTTTGAGGGGAAGTCATTCCCTCTGAGAACCTCTTGAGGCATTGGAGTGGAGAGATTCACGTGAGTGAGATCTTTCCCTCCTGTACCTCTGGTTAAGTCTACTTACAGGCCTGAATGGGGCTGTCCCCTTCTCAGCCCTAAATAGGCTTAGGTTAGCCTGGCTAAGTCTCCTAACTTGGACCTGGCTGTCTACCTCTTCCCCAGAATCTTCCTCCTCCTCCACTACCTCATCATCATCTATGACAGTAGGGTCGGGGCATCGTCCTCTGTGGAAGGCATGCCTTCTGCATTACCTGTAGGACCTGTGCCTGAGGCCTTGAGAACCTCAGATTCTTCTAAGAGTTCTATCAGGTGCTGAAGGGTAGGGTTAGAACCCTGTTTCAACTTCCTTGTGGTACACAAGTGTCTCAGTTCTCTGAAGTTGAGTATGTCAAACTTGGAGGGTGCCCTTGGAGGGTCACCTCCCACAGGTAGGGTAGAGCTACACTAGGTTCACCTGTGGCTGACATTGTCTAGTGAGGTGTGGTGTATGCACCTACCTACACTAAGGGTTTCCTACTAAACCTCTCTAGGAGTTGTAGTTGGGGTGTGCTAGGCCCTTTGGTCTATAACAACTAAGTTCAGTAGAACTTAAGTATTCTAAGTCTTGTTATATGTACCTATGGTACCTATGTGATCTTTCAAATGATATCTCAAAGATTACAATTGGTAAAACAACAGCAAGCTCAAATCCCAACCACTGCACACCAATGTGAGAAGTTGGCATGGTATATGATGTTGACTATTCTAGTGAGCACATTGCACCAGTTCAAACAACCCTTATGGTGATGGTTGTAAAGTCAACCTTATAGACCAGCTATCCTAGTGGTAGCATGGACAAAGCAGTCTTAGGCTAAACTCAAGAGGGCATGTGAAGCCAGCTGTTTTACCATATGCAATCCCTTTAATACCAAATGAAAGGACACCACACAGGATATATATATAAAATATATATGTATTTATTACTAAATTAATCCTCTGAACTCTTTATGAGGTCAGAGGCACAAGCACATAACAAGATACTTAATCAACATACAATAAGTTGCACAAAATAGAGTAATGCCCTAGGGGCACTTCGAACCATATACTAAAATAGTGGTATAAGAACCACATCACGAACAAAGGATAGGCCTAGGGCCTGGAGAATCGCTGGGGCTACGCTGTACTACCAAAGGATAGGGAGCAGGAGGCCCACGTGATGCGCTTGCAGTGTCTTTAAGAAATGGAAACTAGTTCTTTTAGGTCACTTCCGGATGGACAAGGAGAAAGCTACTTGAAAGTTAGACACTAGGGAGCACCGAAGCACTCGCGTTACCTCACCCACAGGAAGCGGGTGCATGTGTGTCAAAGTGTGTCGGGTTTCGTCACTGAATCCTATGGAGCCTTGAAGATGCTGCAGGCGACCAGGAGGGAAGGGTCCGGGTGCATCCAAGGGCGGATCGAGGATGAGGAGTACCTGAAAGCAGAGGGGACAGAGTCTGGGTCACTCACCAGTGACCAGGAAGGAACCAGGCGATGTGGCGAAGCAATCAGGTGGTGTCGTGAAGCTTGTCTCTGCAGCCACGTGGACCAGGAGGTGTCGACGACAACCAGGTGCTGGATAAGGACTGTCCCACGAAGGCTCTCGCAGTCGGCGGAGTCGGCTTCTGGATTGGAGTCAACAAGCCTTGGCAAAGGCAACCCACGCAGGAATCGAAGATGGCTTCTTGATAAGACCAGCAAGGTCTGATGGGCTTCTCCTTTTCAGGGAAGCAAGAGCCAGTCTGGAGCAACCAGAACAGTGGTGTAGATTCAAGGTTTCGTCGTCACAGAGGCCACTAGCCAACGGGCTAGTGACCGGACAGACGCGTCGAGCAGGAACATGCAGAAGGGCCCCACGCAGAACTCGGAGTGTGGAGGACTGATCTTCGGTGCAGTTGGTGCTCGGGTCTGGGGCTTCTCAATCCCCAATGCACAACTCCAAGGGTGCCTCAGAAGTTGCACGGAAAACAATTCGCTGGCTTTCCAAGATGGCCGGTCCCACGTCTCTCGTCGCCTCCACGGGTCTCAGCTCTGCTGTGACTGTGGATCGGGCTGTTGGAAGTCTGGAAGTCTGGGTCTTGTCAGGCTCTGTGCTCGGGCTCCAGCAGGAGCGTCGACAAAGCAAACCAGTGATCGCTTGATGGTGCCTGCTTGTGCAGGGTGGTCACTCCTTGACCACAAGGGAGATTTTTCAGTCTTCTATGTCGAGTAGAATGGTGAAGGTCCAGAGTTTTGTTTCAAGTTTCAGTCAGGATAAAATCTAAAGTCTTGGGACTCAGCTCCTACCTATATACCAAATTTAGGGGCTGGATTACCTGCTAGGTCCCTCCTATGGGTGGGACCAGGGAAGGGGTGGTTACACCCCTTTCCCTTTGTCCAGTTTTGCGCCAGAGCTGGGGCTGGAGTGCCCCAGCACCGGTTTGAACCGGACTATGCATGGGACACCTTCTGTGCCCCAGGCAGTGTCTCATTTCATTCAACCCTCCCTGCCTCAATACACTATGGCCTGTCTGGGGTGGTGTTAGCACCTCCCAAGACAGGAAACCTATTGTCCAAGCCTCCCTCGCTGGAAGGACTCCCAGCAGCAGGAGGTCAGACTTGTGTTTGTGGCAGCAGCATCCATTTTGTGATACTGTGGCTCTGGTTAACTTTAACCGGGATTAGTAGGAACAACATTCCTTCTCCCTCTAGAAGGGTGGAATGCTACCCCCGTCGCCAGAACTGGCGAGCGGGTAGTATTCCAAAGCGTATGACACCTTACACGACATGTTTTGATAAAGCCAAACCAAAGTTAGCATTTAACCGCGAGGTTCATAATGCACTTAAGAGTATATGGTATGGCTATATCCTAGAACAGCTATAAGGACATGGTTCCGAAAGCTGCAGACAGGCTCAGCTCATGCTAGAGCCTCATCTCGCATAAAACCAAGCACTCTGCCTTCAGGATTGTTAAGGCCTGCCATAGGAGTGACTTATAGGTGCATATGTGTCTATATATAATGGTAGGTATAGGAATACTATACCTAAGCAAGGGGTGATTACACGACCTTGCTCCAGCTGAGTGATCAGCCAGTTGTGTCAGTTTGGATGGCCAGCCAGGGGTGGCATAAGATATGCTGCAGCCCCTGGTAGGCCTTGGATGCACCTATGCCCTGGGTACCTATGGTACACTGTACAGGGACTCGTAGGAGTGACCCAAAATACAATTAGGTATGTACCTAAAGTACATGGAGTCCATTTTACAGAGAGAGCACATAGCCTGGGGCTCTGATTAGCAGGATCCCAGGCCAACTAAGTCGAAAACCAACTAAACACAAGGCAAAAAATCTGGCGTAACTATAGTCCGGTATCCACCTTCCTACACAACCCCCCCCCCTCCCCAAACGAAAGGAGATAAGGCTATCCTTGACCAGGTAAGCCTATATTGCCTAAGTGGCCATATAAGGAAGTACCTGCACTAGCATGGGTATCCCCTGTCTCATGGTCCACCAAGCAATCCCTCACCCTAGGGGTATCAGAGGGTCTCCACCATAGGGAATCTCTACCTGTGGTGTGTTTTGGCCAAGTAAAAGTCTGGTGTTGAGATGAAGTACTGAAGTGAGGCTCCACTAATGTAGGGCTTAGCTTCCTCCAATCACTATCCACCATGTGCCTTTCTTTCCATGACTGAGTTGCACTGTGCTCTCAGGGTGAACCTCTGGCTGCCTACAGCTGGAGGCTGGGTCCCTTTTGTTGGCTTACTGGAGGGACAGGTCAGGTCTGGTGCCATCAGGTCCCTTATTTGGCTGTGCCCAACAGTGTCCATCTGGGGGAGGTTCCTAACTAAGAGTAAGGGAGATCCCTCAGGAGTTTTTGAAATTTTCACCTTGCTATGGCAGCTAGCTTTGGTGCGTCTAATCTGCCGATGGGAGTGTTCTTTTGGACAGGAGGCCCTTTGGGGTACACTGGCCTCCTTGACCTCTACAGCCCTGGGCTGTCTGAGGCAAGGTAGAGAGGGGCAGGTTACCTGCTCCAGACTGGGTCCCACCTTGAAGGGCCCACTGACATCTAAGGCTCTGTCAGGTCAGGCCTGGCTACCTCTGGGGCAGTTAGTTTCTTCACAAGGGGTAGGGTCAGTTCCCTGAGGAGGCTGACTCTCACCTAATGTCTGGTGGGAGGGAGACTTGTCTTCCTCCCCAATACTCTCTGTCTGAGTGTAGTGATCCATAGTTTCAGGCTTCACAACACTAACATCTGTTTGAGTTTGGGCTGTGACCATCACAGCCCTACCAACCTTTTCAGGAAGGAACTCTGTTTGGGTGTGGGCTGTGACCATCACAGCCTTGCCAACCTTTTCAGGGAAGTCTGCCTGAGCTTCCAACCTCTTTAGGAAGGAATTCTGCTTGAGCTGGGGCTGTCGCCATCACAGCCCCACTAACCTTTTCTGGAAGGCCTACCATTTTGGAATGGGTTTCTTGTTCTACCCCAGCCCAGGCTGAGATCTCTAGATCATTTCCCAGTAGACAATCTACAGACAAGTTTGTAGACACTGTCACTCTCTTTGGGCCAGTGACACCTCCCCAGCTGAGATTTACTACTGCCATGGGATGATCTTTCTGCACTCCATCAATGTTGGTCACCTGATAGGTGCACCAAGGTAAAAGTTGTCCTGAGGGGACTAGACAGTCAGTCACCATAGTGATGCTAGCCCCTGTGTCTCTGTAGGTTTCAACTTTCTGGCCATTGATGTGGGGCTCCTGTCTGTACTTGCCCAAAGTGTTGGGACAAGCAGTGAAGTTGGCAAACCCCATGCCATTTTCACAGACAAGAGTAGCTGTGTTAGGGGACCTGGTTAGGCCAGAGTCCACATGAGTTCCCAAAGTAAACCTAGCCAAATTCTTAGGGGCACTTTCACCATCTGGGGGATTACTACTAATGGTAACAGGAGGTCTGGGAGTATTACTTGGGGGAATGTTTTCCTTATTGTTGGCCCTTGGGCAACTGCTGTCAGTCTTCCAGTGGCCAGGCTGTTTACAGACATGGCAATAAGGTTTCTTTTGGTTAGAGGAAGTGTTTTGGGACCCACCCCCACCATTGGAGTTTTGGGGCCCTGTGGAGGACTTGTCTTTTGATTTATCCCCACCTTTCTCTTGAGGCTTGGTAGAATATTTCTTCTGGTCACCACCCTGATTTTTAGGCCTTATCCTGGTTCTGACCCATTTGTCTGCCCTCTTACCCAATTCTTGTGGAGAGGTCAGATCTGAGTCCACCAGGTGCTGGTGTAGAAGCTGTTTTTGATAATTACTAAGGATCTGCTCCCTCATAATCAAATTATACAATCCTGTAAAGTCCTGTACTTTGCTGCCCAATAACCAGCCCTCCAGAGCCTTAGTAGCACAATCAACAAAATCTGTCCAGTCCTGAGTCTCTCTCTTCTGGGTGTCTCTGAACATCAACCTGTACTGTTCAGTGGTTAGGCCAAACCCATCAATCAGAGCACTCTTCAGGACTGTGTAGTTGTTAGCATCCCCATCACTAACTGTGAGGAGCTTATCTCTACCTTTTTCTGAAAAGGAGAGCCACAAGATTGTTGCCCATTCACTTTGGGGTGCCTGCTGTACTTTGCAAGCCCTCTCCAAACCAGTTATCCATTTGTGGATGTCATCCCTATCTTTGTAGGGGGGCACTATCTTACTCAGGTGTCTATTGTCATAGGACCTGTCTTTATCCTTAGGGATATTGCTGCCACCAGTGGAATCTAATCCACTTAACTTTTGCTCCCTTGCCAAAGCAAGTTTTGCTTGGGCTAGGGCAAGTTCTTCCCTCTCTATTCTGATTTGGGCTTCCCTCATCCTAGCGTTCTCTCCTTTGAGGGGAAGTCATTCCCCTCTGAGAACCTCTTGAGGCATTGGAGTGGAGAGATTCACCTGAGTGAGATCTTTCCCTCCTGTACCTCTGGTTAAGTCTACTTACAGGCCTGAATGGGGCTGTCCCATTCTCGGCCCCAAATAGGCTTAGGTTAACCTGGCTAAGTCTCCTAACTTGGACCTGGCTGTCTACCTCTTCCCCAGAATCTTCCTCCTCATCCACTACCTCATCATCATCTATGACAGTAGGGTCAGGGGCATCATCCTCTGTGGAGGTCATGCCTTCTGCATTACCTGTAGGACCTGTGCCTGAGGCCTTGAGAATCTCAGATTCTTCTAAGAGTTCTATCAGGTGCTGAAGGGTAGGGTTAGAACCCTGTTTCAACTTCCTTGTGGTACACAAGTGTCTCAGTTCTCTGAAGTTGAGTATGTCAAACTTGGAGGGTGCCCTTGGAGGGTCACCTCCCACAGGTAGAGCTACACTAGGTTCACCTGTGGCTGACATTGTCTAGTGAGGTGAGGTGTGGTGTGTGCACCTACCTACACTAAGTGTTTCCTACTAAACCTCTCTAGGAGTTGTAGTTGGGGTGTGCTAGGCCCTTTGGTCTACAACAACTAAGTTCAGTAGAACTTAAGTATTCTAAGTCTTGTTATATGTACCTATGGTACCTATGTGATCTTTCAAATGATATCTCAAAGATTACAATTGGTAAAACAACAGCAAGCTCAAATCCCAACCGCTGCACACCAATGTGAGAAGTTGGCATGGTATATGATGATGACTATTCTAGTGAGCACATTGCACCAGTTCAAACAACCCTTATGGTGATGGTTGTAAAGTCAACCTTATAGACCAGCTATCCTAGTGGTAGCATGGACAAAGCAGTCTTAGGCTAAAATCAAGAGGGCATGTGAAGCCAGCTGTTTTACCATATGCAATCCCTTTAATACCAAATGAAAGGACACCACACAGGATATATATATAAAATATATATGTATTTATTACTAAATTAATCCTCTGAACTCTTTATGAGGTCAGAGGCACAAGCACATAACAAGATACTTAATCAACATACAATAAGTTGCACAAAATACAGTAATGCTCTAGGGGCATTTCAAACCATATACTAAAATAGTGGTATAAGAACCACGTCACGAACAAAGGATAGGCCTAGGGCCTGGAGAATCGCTGGGGCTATGCTGTACTACCAAAGGATAGGGAGCAGGAGGCCCACGGGATGCGCCTGCAGTGTCTTTACACACACACGCGAGTTACCATAGAGTTAGAATGCGAACGAAAGAAATGGAAACTAGTTCTTTTAGGTCACTTCCGGATGGACAAGGAGAAAGCTACTTGAAAGTTAGACACTAGGGAGCACTGAAGCACTCACGTTACCTCACCCACAGGAAGCGGGTGCATAGGTCTCAAAGTGTGTCGGGTTTCGTCGCTGAATCCTATGGAGCCTTGAAGAAAGATGCTGCAGGCGACCAGGAGGGAAGTGTCCGGGTGGAATCAAGGGCGGATCGAGGATGAAGATTACTTGAAAGCAGAGGGGACAGAGTCTGGGTCACTAGCCAGTGACCAGGAAGGAACCAGGCGATGTCGCGGAGCAATCAGGTGGTGTCGTGAAGCTTGTCTCTGCAGCCACGTGGACCAGGAGGTGTCGACGATGACCAGGTGCTGGATTTGGACTGTCCTACGAAGGCTCTCGCAGTCGGCGGTGTCGGCTTCCGGATTGGAGTCAACAAACCTTGGCAAAGGCAACCCATGCAGGAATCAAAGATGGCTTCTTGATCAGACAAGCAAGGTCTGTAGAGCTTCTCCTTTTCAGGGAAGCAAGGGCCAGTCTGGAGCAACCAGACCAGTGGTGTAGATTCAAGGTTTCGTTGTCAGAGAGGCCACTAGCCAATGGGCAACTGACCGGACAGACGCGTTGAGCAGGAAAATGCAGAAGGGCCCCACGCAGAACTCGTGGAGTGTGGAGAGCTGATCTTTGGTGCAGTTGGTGCTCGGGGCTGGGGCTTCTCAATCCCCAATGCACAACTTCGAGGGTTCCGCAGAATTTGCACGGAAAGCAATTTGCTGGCTTTCTAAGATGGCCAGTCCCACGTCTCTCGTCGCCTCCACGGGTCTCAGCTCTGCTGTGACTGTGGATCGGGCTATTGGAAGTCTGGAAGTCCAGGTTTTGTCTGGCTCTGTGCTCGGGCTCCGGCAGGAGCGTCGACAAAGCAAACTGTTGATCGCTTGATGGTGCCTGCTTGTGCAGGGTGGTCACTCCTTGACCACAAGGGAGATTCTTCAGTCTTCTATGTCGAGTAGAATGTCGAAGGTCCAGAGTTTCATTTCAAGTTTGTCAGGATAAAATCTAAAGTCTTGGGACTCAGCTCCTACCTATATACCAAATGTTGTGGCTGGATTACCTGCTAGGTCCCTCCTATGGGTGGGACCAGGGAAGGGGGTGGTTACACCCCTTTCTCTTTGTCCAGTTTCGCACCAGAGCTGGAGCTGGAGTGCCCCAGCACCGTTTTAAACCGGACTATGCATGGGACACCTTGTGTGCCCCAGGCAGTGTCTCATTTCATGCAACCCTCCCTGCCCCAATACACTATGGCCTGTCTGGGGTGGTGTTAGCACCTCCCAAGACAGGAAACCTATTGTCCAAGCCTCCCTCGCTGGAAGGACTCCCAGCAGCAGGAGGTCAGACTTGTGTCTGTGGCAGCAGCATCCATTTTGTGATGCTGAGGCTCTGGTTAACTTTAACTGGGATTAGTAGGAACAACATGTGTTTTCCCTCTAGAAGGGTGGAATGCTACCCCCGTTGCCAGAACTGGCAAGGGGGTAGCATTCCAAAGCGTATGCCACCTTACACGACATGTTTTGATAAAGCCAAACCAAAGTTAGCATTTAACCGCTAGGTTCATAATGCACTTAAGAGTATATGGTATGGCTATATCCTAGAACAGCTATAAGGACATGGTTCCGAAAGCTGCAGACAGGCTCAGCTCATGCTAGAGCCTCATCTCACATAAAACCAAGCACTCTGCCTTCAGGATTGTTAAGGCCTGCCATAGGAGTGACTTATAGGTGCATATGTGTCTATATATAATGGTAGGTATAGGAATACTATACTTAAGCAAGGGGTGATTACACGACCTTGCCCCAGCTGAGTGATCAGCCAGTTGTGTCAGTTTGGATGGCCAGCCAGGGGTGGCATAAGATATGCTGCAGCCCCTGGTAGGCCTTGGGTGCACCTATGCCCTGGGTACCTATGGTGACCCATCATCCAATTAGGTATGTACCTAAAGTACATGGAGTCCATTAGACAGAGAGAGCAGATAGCCTGGGGCCCTGATTAGCAGTATCCCAGGCCAAATAAGTCGAAAACCAGCTAAATACAAGGCAAAACATCTGGGGTAGCCATAGTGAGGTATCCACCTTCCTACACACAGAATTGTAGAGCACCTGTTATTACCTATTGACTTTCGATGCATTTCTGACTTCCAAATGTAAGACAACGTGTAAAAAACAGAAGTCACTTTAACAAAATGCCCTATAATTCACTTGCTAGTATGGGTACCCACAATTTTAGAGATGTGCAAATAGCTACTGTTTCAAACCTCTATATTTTGTTCCCATTTCAAAATACATAGGTGTCTTTCATATCGATTTTTCACTATTTATATTTTCCCAAATTAATTGCTATATACCCGGTACACAATAAAAAACCATTGCAAGACGCCAGTCTGGGTTCCTCGGGTTCTTGGTGAACCTACAAGTCCTATATATCCCCCACAACCAGAAGGGTCCAGCAAATGTAACGGTACATTGCTTTCAAACATCTGTCATACTTAGGAGTTACAGGTGAAAACGTTGGCACAAATAGCTGTTTATTTCAACTAATTTTCAAGATTTCTATAATAAAATCATAAATGATCTACACAAATGACCTTTTGCAGAATTAAGAATTGTCTGCTTTTCAGAAATGTATAGCTTTCCAAGATCTATTATTACTTTCATACCCATATCTACCATTAACTGGAAGGAGGTTGAAAGCACAAAAAACAGCAAAAATAGGCTGTCCTAGTAAAATGCCAAAATTGTGCAAAAAGTTATGGTTTTCTGACAAAGTCTGTCAGTCCCTGAAAGCTGGGAAGATGGTGATTTGAGCACGATAAGTCCTTTGTTGATATCGTTTGCAGAAAAAAAACAGATGCTTTCATTTGCAGCACTTTTTCCCCCATTCCTTCCCAAAATAAAATGTTGCTGTATTTTGGCTAATTTCTGGGTCCCCTCCAGGGAAATCAACAAACCCTGGGTACCTATAAAATCCCCATGATATTGGAAGAAAAGGACGCAAATTTGGCATGGATACCTTATGTGGTCAAAAAGTTACAGGGGCATAAGCGCAAACTACCCCAAATAGCCAAATAAAGGGGGGGGGGGGAAGGCCTAGCAGCGAAGGCATAATAGAAAGCAGCCTTGCGATGTATGCATAGATTAGTGATGTTGATATGTAGATAGTTCTCTTGCCCCTTGGATGAAGATAGTGATGACATTTGTACACATGATGTTCAGGGCGTTGTGATAATGTTGTGAGAAGCTAGATGTAAAACATGTTTAGTTTCAGAGAAACTAATCCAACATTGTCATGCGTGCAAATGTATGCAAAAGGTCACATCTTGGAAATGGGATCACCTCACCAGCACAAATGTCCTCCCACCCAGCCTTCCCCTTGGTCTCCAGATAAAAATGATTCCTCACTTGTGTGGGTGTCCAATGCAGAATCGCCTAAAAACTTACTTTACAAGAAATATAGCGCTTCGAGTTCGCTGTGCTATCCCCTCAATCCCTATGTTTTTGGCCCTTCACAGTCGCAGCCCCACCCACACAAGTGAGGTGTCATTTAACTCGGGAGACTGGGGGTAACGCTGAGTGGTAGGACATTTGTGCTGGTGCGGGTATCCCAGACATAAATGTGAGGAAAATATGATTTGTTTTAGCCAAATTTGAAATTTGCAGGGGATTCTAGGTAGGAAAACATTGGGGGATCCACACAAGTGATATATCTCTGAACTCCCCTGGATATCTAGTTTTCAGAATTGTCTGGGATTGGTAGGCTTCCCTAGATGACCGTCGAAACCAGGACCAAAAATGCAGGTGCATCCTTGCAATGCCAGGTCGTTTTGTGATAGATCATTTTACAGGGAGTCGATGCGTCCTGCTTGTACAGTTCGGGAAAGTTCATCACCAAAATGCAGCTTTGGTAACTGAAGCTGCACCACACACAAGTTCTCCAGAACATGCTGCACCCACTCAAGATGCTGCTGCTTTGTACGTTTAAAAGAACGATGCATAACTCATCAGTAGTGCCACAAGGGGAGAGGGATCACAACTCCCAGCTGCCCCGGCTCAGTGGACCACTGCAGCATTTCACAAGGTGGAGGATCCCTGTTATGATACTGTTTCTACACAAAGTGGAACCACTGAAACGGCAGAAAATCTAATTGAGGACTTAATACCTATCCCAACTTTGCCTAATATTTCATTAACACCCGCAAGTGGGCCTCCAATGAGGAGATAAAAGAAAACCAAATATATGGGCTGAACTCAAGTGACCAATACCAGATCAAAGAAGACCCTAAATGTACCCGCAAGGTGGGGCGGGGGAAACCAGGCCAATTCACCCTTGCTGTCTCATGTAGATAAGACTCAGACCTCTTACACTGATCCCATAGTCTCAACAGATGTGGACATTATAACTAATAAACTTGAGTCAGCATTGATTTCCAATCTTTTGCCCCTTCTGGAAAGACTCAGTAGCTTGAAGGACTCTATGACAAAGTTTAAAAAATAAACTAGAAAGTATCATAGCGCATGATAGTATAGTGAGGTCTGCACCACAGTGTAGCAACACTGATATAGGTGAACGCACAGCTGATAATTCCAACATTCAGATCTGAAATCCGTCTCGCATTACTGTTCCTCCCACCCAGCCTGCTAACAATTGCATAAGGGATTATGATATAGGGTAGGAGAGGATGGGGTTGAAGGACCAACAAAGGGTTGAGTATCTAGAGCTGAGAATTTAACGGGTTTCTGGGGTCCCCAGTATTGGGCCAAACAAAGAAGTAATTTAAGTGACACAAGACGTAACTCAGGGGAATCACCTCTAGTAGATAATAGTACAATAGGCATTCCAACCCAGGCAAAGTTGGGTCTTTCACTGGAGTGCTGTCCCTATGGGTAATTTTACCTAATGTTCCCCACCTGCCTGTAAATAAGAATGTATAGAACAAAACGTATGCCAGAACTGAGACTGACTCCTAACACTTTTTCAAATGAACCTTTATGAACGAAACATAAACGTCTGCTTGTATATTTGCATCATCTAATGATTTATTTAAATTATTCGTTTTTATAAATTTTCTCGAAAAAACTATTTTTTGTGCATGGTATCCAAACAAGATTATCAACACCGAATGATCTATACAAATATATACAAAATATACATAACAAATGTTATGTATATTTTGTATATATTTGTATAGATCATTCGGTGTTGATAATTTTGTTTGGATACTATGCACAAAAAATAGAGTTTTTTCGAGAAAATTTATAAAAACAAATAATTTAAATAAATCATTAGGTGATGCAAATATACAAGCAGACGTTTATGTTTCGTTCATAAACGTTCATTTGAAAAAGTGTTATGAGTCAGTCTCAGTTCTGGCATACGTTTTGTTCTATTGATAATTTGACTCAGCCTGACTGAGTTCGAGTCAAGGCCCTGTACTGTTTTTTGTAAATAAGAATGAGCCCATGAGCCAATTAAAAAACAAAATCACTGGCTTTCATGCAACACTGATTTTTCTTGCGCCACCCTGCGCCTGGCAAGCACCAGCATCAGTTGTAAAAGTTCATAGGAGAGCTTCCTTTTCTTGGGCCTGGGGACTAACGCCAGCAGACAATGCAGGGGGTTCATTGCTATCTGAAGGCCTGTAGTGGTGACTATACGATCCACCACCCCCACCCAGAAACTCCTGACCGGAGGACAGTCCCAGGCTAAGTGGAAGAAGCCCGCTCCCTCTGCGCTACTTCTGGGGCAGCTGTCTCCCCTGTCCCTAGAGATGCGTTTCAGTGAAACTGGAGTCAGGTAGGTGCGGTGTAGAAAGTTACAGTGTATCAATTTGAACTGTGCATTGCATGACACCTTACGCGTAAGGGAACCTATACGCTTTTGCTGCCCCTGCCGTAGTGCAGTACCAAGATCCGCCTCCCACGCCATCCAGGACGGCGACACCCAAGGGGTGGAATCCTGTTTCAGAGCCTTATACAGTAGAGAGATCAGTTTACGCCCCTTACCGCAAGAAAGGAGTATGTCCAAGGTGTGGGTCATTGGTGGTGCGTCCGGGCACTTAGGCCAGGTAACCTTCACTACATCCTGAAGACCCCGATAGTGCAGGTATTGTCCTTTCCCAAGGCCAAAGGCCTCCTCCGCCTGTTCATAAGTTAGGAAGGTCTCGTTGGGGTAGAGATCAGCTAGAACCCCGCATCCACCCTCCTGCCAAGAGTGGAAAGACATGTGTTCCTACATGGCAATGAAAGGGGCCAGTATCCAGACCGGTAGCTCCCTGTGGAACGGCGCCCTCTGTAAGACCCTCTCAATAAACCGCTGCCAGATGCCCGCCGCATGACGCACTACATAAGGAAGATTCTCGTCCGCTCCCCTGCCCTGCAATAGCGCGACCTGTAGTCTCTGGATATCTGTCCTACCCGCAAGGAGGCGCGTCTCCCAAGTATCCGCATCCGTGAACCACAGGGCCGCAGGCTATAGCTGCGCCGCATAGTAATATAAGTCAAAGCGTGGCGCTTCCAGACCTCCCTCCTCGTAGCTACGGGCAACAGTGTGGAGTGCTACCCTGCTGCGCCGGCCCGCCCAGAGGAGGGACGTGAGCAACGTGTTGAGAGTGCGGAAAACTCGTGGGGGAAGAGGACACAGTGAGTTCTGGAGGACATATAGCATTCTGGGTAGCATTACCATCTTGGCGACGGCCAGCCGTCCCATCAAAGAAAGTGGCAACGAATTCCAAAAGGACACCGACTGCTGCAAGGACGTGAGTATCCGATCCATATTCCAGGCCAGCAACTGTGAATCCGTCGGGCCACCTGTATTCCGAGATAACTGAACCCCTCCCGTTCCCATCGCAGCCCGAGGTCTGGTAAGTCTCCCAGTGGCACCGAGGCCAGACCCGCAAGCGGAAAGATCAAAGACTTACCGCGGTTAAGTCGCAATCCCAACGCCTCGCCGAACCGATCCAGGTGGCACAGCAATATCGGCAATGCCTCCCGTGGAGCTGTCAAATAAAATAATGCATCATCTGCATAGAAAGAGATGAAGTTGCACGTGTCCCCCACCGTAATACCCCACTGTGCCATTTCCGTTCGGACTTGGACAGCAAAGGGCTCTATGGCCAGAGCAAACCGGAGCGGCGAGAAGACACACCCCTGGCGTGTACTCCTTCCCAGCCGCCACTCCTCGGACCGTGCAGCCCCAAGTCTCACCCTGGCACGAGGGGCCCTATACAGGATGCGAATCCAGCATTAAAAGTTGGGGCCCAACCCCACAGCCCAGGGGACCTCTAGCAGGTACCCCCAGTCGACTGTATCAAACGCTTTAGCGAGGTCGACCGACACCAGCACCATCTGCTCCTCCCTACCACGTACCTCTTGGATAATGTCATTCAACCGATGCAGGTTCATGGCCGTGTTGTGCCCCAGAATAAACCCGCACTGGTCTTCGTGTACCAAGCGAGACATATATGGCAGCAAGCGCGTGGCCAGTAACTTGGACAAAATCTTCACATCCTTGTTGATCATTGTAATCGGACGATACGACGAGGGGTCATGCGGGTCCCCCATGCTTTCAGGATCATACATATTTCCCCCAGTGTCATACTCAGTGGGAGAGTCTCGCTCTCAAACGCCTCGAGGAATACTTGCAGGAGGAGGTGGAAAAGTGTACCCTCGAAAGCCTGAAACAATTCAGGAGGGAACCCGTCGCTCCCCGGGGACTTAGCCTGTGGCTGGCGCAGCAATGCAGAACGCACCTCACCCAGCGTCAGGGCTGCCTCTAACTCCTCCTGTGCTGCTTTGGGAATCGACTGTAGGGTCAACCCTTGAAGGTAAGGGAGATAGGAGGCATCGGAGATGGCAGGGTCCGCGGCATACACCTGCTGTAGGTGAGACTGGAGAACTCGTAGGATGGCCACTTCTGAGTGGACCACGCCTCCTGTAGACCCCCACAAGGCCACAATTCTCTCCGAGACCTTCTCCCGACGAAGGATCCAGGCCAAAAGGTGACCTGATTTATCACCCTCCCTGTGAAGGTGCTGTCTATATTGGGCGAGGGTATATCTGTCAAGCCGTTCTAGGATATCATGAATGCGAGACCGAGCATCCTGTTCCTCCGCTTGCGATAGAGCATCAGGATCCTCCAAGGTTTGCAGGCTTAAGAGGCTACCCTCCGCATCTCGTAATTCCCGGTGGAGCAGTCTCAGAACCCCGTAGGTGAGGCCCATGCACGCCCCTCTCCCCACCGCCTTTAAGGCGTCTCATCTTGTGGCCAAAGTGAGCTCCTCTCCCCCCCCCAGTTAAGGTTCATGTAGTCGTTAAGAGCGGTTTCTATATGTCGTTTCCCCACCTGGTCCTGAAGGACGTCCATCGGCAACTTCCAGGTCCTGGGGCGGGAGACCGGAGACCCCCAATTCACCACACACGCCACCAGAGAGGGATCAGATAAAAAACACGCCTGATGGGTAACCTCAACTGACATGTTTGACTCTGTGTTTGCCACCAAAACCCTGTCCAAGCGACTATATGTATTGTGAGTGGAAGAAAAACAGGTATACATCTTCTGAGCCGGGTTTCTCTGATGCCAAACATCAAGAGCTCCTATATTCCCCATGACCTCCCTAAGATTCGCTGTCATTCATGGTTTAGTGCCAGCCCGGGGTGGGAACCTATCTAGAGTGGGATCTAGGACACAGTTAAAATCCCCAAACCAAAGCACCGGTGCCTCCAGGTCTGGGATCAGAACCTCCTGAAGGGTCTGGAAAAAGACAGGGTCATCCGTGTTGGGTGCATACGAGTTTAGTATGGTGATGTCCCTACCATCCAGTTTCGCTCGAAGGAGCAGGTACCTCCCGTGAATGTCCGCTTCAACATATTGGACAGCAAACGGGACCCCAGGTGCCACCCATACTAGGACCCGCCTGGCATATGTAGAAAACGAAGAGTGGAACACCTGACCCCGCCACTTTCTCCCCAACTTTTGGGCCCCTTCATCCGTAAGGTGAGTTTCCTGGAGGCACGCGATTGATACCTTGTGCCTGCGAATGGAGGACAGGACCCTATATCTTTTGGTGCATGTACTCGGCACCCTCATGTTCCAACTCAAATACGTATACCCCATGCCTGATGACGTGTCCGAACAAGCCATAGCTCTCTACCCCTGTAACCACCCTGGTCCCTTGCCCGAAATGTAATACATACGATGCCTGCAACATTCCCCCCCAACAACCCCTCCCAAAACATCAACCACCCCCCTCCCAAAGCAATATACGTGCAACAAAAAAACTTGCAGATATGCCCTTCCCATGCTGGTGCCAGGACGTGCACAGCTACCCCATATGCCCAACTGGGCTCAACCGCCCAACAGATAAAGAAGAGAACTTCCCACCCCCCACCCAGCTCCCGACGCAACCAACTGTTCCAACATCAAATGTAGGGGCTCGAACCATCATGTGATATATGTACGCAACTCTCAGAACCCCCGCCCCCCTAGTCGCAGCACCCCCGCGATCCAATTACCCCCAAAATACTCTCACTGTCATGAATGGCTCCAGAAACTCCGACCAAAGCCCACGGAGCACTGCAGCTCTGCATAGGCAGATACGTCCCTCAGAGCGGAACTGTGGAGATAGCCACCGAGCCCCTGACTGTTTCAGGGACCGCATCCGTGGTAGGTGGAAGAGTCTCGGTGGTGGGCTGGAGAGTTTCCGGGACCAGTTCTTCATCCCGAAGAGGATCCACAGACAGCGCAGTAAGACCGATGGCCCCCAACAACTCCAGGCGGAGGGCCCCATTGTCTCCCACAGTAATTCGCTGTCCCTCCTCGTGAACAGCAGCCTCTCATGAAGTCCTGCATCTGTTACTGCACCTCCTTGATGTCCGTATTCCCCACGCACTCCGGGGTCCTCCTCGTTCGCCCGGCGGGAGGGCATCCCCCCATATCTTCAGACACTCCCATACCTCCTCCGTTACTTCACAGAAGCGTGCTTTCCCTTGGGATATGACCTTAAGCTTTGCAGGGTATAATAGCATGTACTGTAGGTGTAACTCCCGAAGTTTCTGCCTGACTGCTAGAAATGATTTCCGCTGCTCCTGTACTTGGTGGGTATAGTCAGCATAGATAGAAACCGTGGCGTTTTCAAAGGTGAGGTTTGCCGTTTCCCTAGCCGCTCTCAGGATACAGTCCCTATCCCGGTAGTTCAGGACCTTAGCAATGAGGGCTCGCGGTGGAGCGCCCGGCCGCAGCAGCAGGTCCAGTGCCCTATGGGCCCGCTCAATTACAAAGACCTCAGACAGACCCGTAGGGCAGAGTGTTGTACGGATCCAGTGTTCCAGGAAGCGCTCTGCATTGCCCATCTCCGAGCGTTCCGGAATGCCAAGAACCCTGATGTTACTGCGGCGTGCCCTCCCTTCCACATCTTCTGCCCTACGTTCCAGCGTCCCCGTCGTTGCGGTGAGCTGCAAGACCGTCTTCCTCAGGGATGCCACCTCCCCCTACAGCTGGACGATATTCCCCTCCGCCGTAGAGACTTTATCCGCCACTTTCCGCAGATCCGCCTGCATCAAGTTCACATCTATGGAGACTGTTTCAATTTGCTTCTCCAGGGCGGAATGGGTCCCCTGTATCGCCTGCAAAAGTTCTGCCCGGGAGGGCTCCTCAGCCGCATCGCTCTCCCCCTCCTGTCCCGACGGACGCGTGATCCGCTGCGAAGGGAGTTCTGGGTGGTGTATTGCGTGATAGTGTTGGGTTGAGAGGCGTGTGGCAGCCTGTCTTTACCCATCGCAATAGCTTGAAGGGACCGCACCGGGCCCTCGAGCGTCAGAGGTGTTGCTAGGCAGTCCTCCCCATGGCCCGGAGAAATGTGAAGAGCTCAGGGCTGTTCCTCTGGCCCTGCGCAGCTGCAGCCTCAAGCGCCACCACTCCTCACTCACCGCTGCGTTCTCCGGAGAGTTCCCGGTGGATGCAGGAGAGGACCCCCAGTTTCAGGTCACGGAGTCCGAGCTGCCAGGTCCCAATGGCTCCGTGGAGGACAGACGCGACGCAGAGGCTCAAACTCCCCCCCCGCAGGGAGCCCCTGAGGATAGTGGGTGCCGTGCCAGGACAGCAGATGGGCCGGTTCCAGCGCCCAGAACCACCGACGCTCTATAGTGCAATGTCAAACACCAAGGATCAAGCGGGGGTCTAAACTTCCGCCCCTACGCAAGTAGTCCAGTGCCAGTCCCAGTCCCCAGAGCTCTCCCAGCTGTCCTCCTCCTTTGCGTACAGGCAGGTGCCAGGATCCAGACGAGAGAGCAGCCCCCCAAGGGAGGCCCCGATGGCCGTGGGCACCCCCCGCGCCGCTACCACGCGCCCAGCACAGCCTGCAGCAGGCTCCAGCTACAGGCCTCTTCACTGCAAGGTAGGCCGCATCCCCAGCCTCGCGTAGGTCCGGTACCCCAGCCGCTGAGGCCTAGCTTTACAGGCGGCAGCCACCGGCCCGGCCCACCACTGCCCAGGGCACTCCTCCCTTCCCGGCAGTCTAGAGCACACCTCCAGGGCCGGTCCGAATGTCACCGCAGGCGGGCCAAACTCCCATGTCGACTCACCAGGATCTTGCCGCACTCCTCCTCACGGGTCCTGCGCCCACGGGGTCTGGACGCGTCGCAGGAGTCCGGTTCTTCGCGGGAGGCCCCCGATGGCAGCGGGCGCTCTCCCTGCAGCAACGCCTCACTCAGGGTAAGCCGCGACGGGCACCAGGATCAGGTTGCACTACTGCCCACGCTGATATAGGTCGCAGCCCCGGCCTCGCGTTAATCCAGCTCGGCAGTCCTGCGGCTCAGATCTGCGACAGCCGTTCACTTAACACCGGGTGGGGGAATCCCCAATCAGGATGTACCCCTCGGTTGCAGAGGCCCCCAGACCCCCACAAACCCGGTCTGAGCACCTTACTGAAGGATCAAATATAGGATTCCAGCGCTGGCCTGTCGGGAGTCGAGGGAGCTCCCGTCCGGTCGACCATGCTGCTTGGCCACCCCCGACATAAAATATTTTGACTCCGGAGTGGGGGCCGATGAATGCAAAAGGAATCTAGCCAAAGAATTAACAAGTCACCCACGGAGGGCTAGATCTTATAGAGCCCATACCCTGATTATTGTGCAAACTACCTCACCCCAACCCCAAGCTCAATCTGAGCCAGGCCCTAACCCAGGAGGGGAGAAGACAGTAGAGGACCCTATGATACATGAGATGACAAACTCCAAACAACAAATAAAAGTGATCTTGTGGAATGTCACAGGGTTACTGTGAAAACTGTCGGAATCCAATTGGGCTAACTTAGTAGACGGATGCCACATATGCCTATTCCAGGAAACGTGGTTGACTGAACCAATCTTCAGGGTGGGGTAAACAAATTATAGAGTTCAAGCCAGACTATCAGCGGCAGGGTGTCCAGCCGGAGGTTTTCTCAGCTGGGTTAAGACTAGTTTGACCTACAAAGTCTCCAGGCTAAACATTGAGTCAGCTGATATACTAGGACTTGACCTTAAATCTCTCAAAGGGGACTTTGCATTGAGGTTAATAAACAGAAACTTCACTAGTTTCAAGAATCCAAATCAGGAGTCTCCTGCAATAGCATCTTTGATTAATTTCCTAGAGAACTCAGAGAGTGGGCAGTACTTAATAGCTGGAGACTTCAATTTAACCAATGAACCAGTGGATTATGTCCAGGACCTCATACAAAAGGATGGGTTAGCAAGAAGCATAAAATTATTGCAAATACCTCCCCTTGAGAGAAGCACAAAGGTGGAACAGCAGTTCTTGTCCTTTACTCTAGCCTATAGAGTTTGTGCACGCAATGGGTGGATGCCTTCTGATTCCGATACATCCTTTACCTTTAAAAGGGCAAATGCTCAAAGTAGGATCGACTATATAATGATTGATCTAGATCTGTGGCTAAAGTACACGATATGTCCATCATAGCCAGACATGATAGTGATCACAGTGCAATGGTTATGGGGCTAATTGATATTCCTTATCTGACAAGCTGCATCAATAAAGTGGCCCTGCCCATAGATACTACGAATAATGACAGACAGATTAAATGGAGAAATGTAGTAACAGAGGAGAAGTCTTTAACTGCAATATATGCCGTGGTAATCTTAACTCTCCTGATCCTATGCAATTCTGGGTGCGATGACTTAAGAATTATGCTTTGTTTTCCCCATCTCCTCAATGCAATTAAGAGCCATTTCTGTAGAAAACCTCAAAGCATCGGTGTTAGGCAAGAAGATGCACCCTGGTGTGATGGGAATTGTAAACTTGCCAAAACCACATTAGTCAGTGCAGTGAAGAGCAGAAACAGCACTCCTATAGCTGCGAGTAGAAAGGCCTATAGCAAGGCACAGATAAAGACCAAGAACAGTTGGAAGGAAAAAAACTGGTGCATATTAGTTGAAGTTTCTAGAAATAAATGATTGTAAATTATTTTGGCACTTATTGGCTAAAGGAGCAGTACATATTTATTTATTTATTTATTTATTTATAAAGTTTTATATAGCGCAAACTTGATCCCGAAGGATATCAGAGCGCTTTACAATTTGAGGCAAAGGTAACAAATTACATGAGGAGAAAATGACAAGTGAACAAATTACAAACTCTACATCACTCCACGCCATGCCACTCTCCCTACTCTACACCACTCTACTGTACTCCACTCTATGTCACTCCACTGTATGAAACTCCACTCCACTCTACAGCACTTTGGTCCACTTTATGCTATGCCACTTTAAGCCCCTCCACTCTATGACACTCTACACCACTCTACACCACTCTACAACACTCTACAACACTCTGCTCTAATCTATGCCACACCATTCTAGGGCCCTCCAGTCTGTGCCCCTCCACTCTGTGCCTCTCTACATTACTCCACCCTATGTCCCTCTACGCCCTCTACTCTACAACACTTTATAATACTTTGCTCCACTCTCTGCCTCTCCACTCTCCACCCCTTCAAAATGGTAAAAAAAGAGGACTTCTTTGTTCAATCATATGTCTGGGAAGAGCCAATCAACATAGAAGCAGCCTAAGTATAACACTGAAAGAAACCATGTCTGCAATTTGCAGCTTAGGGAAGGGAAAAGCACCAGGACTAGATAGAATCTCTACCAATTAGAAACCATCATATTGTGATCTGTTTTTCATTCAACATTTGACGCTATTGCCCGTGGGGGGGATATTCCTTATACTTGGAAGGGCGTTGAAATTATCTTGATATTTAAAAAAGGGTATAAAGGGGACCCGTTCAATTATAGTCCAATTAGTCTTTTGCAGACTGATTCTGACACACTAACACTTACATACTGTCACATCTGCAAGCAGGCTTTAGGGAATCTACAAGCACGTTGGACCAGGTGTTCCGTTTTTTATTGCTTATTTGGAAGGAGTCATTATGTGGAAGGGTCACCTCTACATTATATTTGTGGATCTCAAGCAAGTGTTTGACTCCATCAATCGCACTAAACTTTTGGCTGCACTGAGGGATCTAGGGCTCCCCAATGGTTTGGTACAACTCATAATGCGCATGCACCAACATAATTATGCTCAAGTTCGGTGGAACCAAAGTGAAGGACTCACTGAGAAGGTAAAGGTGCAAAAGGGAGTCCGCAAAGGTTGTGTTCTATACCCAACCATATTTACTTTATATATGAATGGGCTAATTAATGCATTATTTGACTATGGGGGTGAGCCTCCCAAACTTGGGGGCAGACAAATTATAAGAGCTCTACTAAATCTTTCAAGTAGTACTCCACTATTACCTGCACAGATAGATCTTGGGCTAAAGAGCATCAAGCATATTGCGGAATTGAAGGCTTTAGTGTTCTGGGTTAGACAATGGACCAGGAAAACTCAGAACCCAGCTAAAGAAGCCATAGCTGAAGTACAAACTCTCGACAAAGCAGCCCTATGAGTTAAGTGGTTCAGAGAGGTTAGGCAATGGTTGTTGAGATTGGGGCTGAGGGATATGTGGGAAGATCCCAATTCCCTGACAAAAGAAGCAGTACATCTTTTAAAGGCAAAGTATTGGGTCCATATTCAGATTCCTTTTTTAATGATACAGCACTGTGGACCTTAACCGGAAGGTTCCTAGATTTTAAAAGCATGTTTTTATTTGAATCTGTTATGGATGAGATTGAACTTCCTCATTCACGTGCACTTTATCTACAATTTAGTTACAGAACTTTTCCCCTGAGTTACAGTAAAAGCAAATGGAAGCAGGCTACTGTAACCCCATTGTTCCCTGTATGCAGCCTTAACCCTGAATCACTAGACCATTTTATGTTTTTTGTCCCTCCTAAGCACAAATCAGGAAAAAGTAGATCATACCGATTTGTCTCTTATCAAATCAAATCAAAGATAGCTTTATTCGATTTTACGTTAAAATCATAATAGCAGAGAGAAAGATTACATTGCACCGAAATACAAAAATAGATCAACAATTAATAAAAATGCAATCATACCATAGTCAATCTGCATCTAATAACATATTTCAGGTACCTGGACACAGCAATAATAGTCATTTCATCGACTAGGGTCATTAATTTAAAAAACGCAGGTCTGCTTTGTCTTAAGTTCCAAGCTTTAAGAAGAGGTAGTAAATATCTTTTCCGCCCCACTCATAGAATTTGCAGAATAAAACAGAATGAATAGTTGATTGAGTGGAATGATCGTCGCAGGGACAAGTTGGTAACTGTGACGACCAGTCATTTTGGACAGGAAAAGTTATCATCCTGAAGAAGCTTCCAATTCTCAGACGTGCTAAAAGCATTCTGCTATAGCTAGTCTGGTCAGGTGATAAGTAAAGTGGAAGCCCAGTATTTTGCAGCAGGAAATGATGATGAATAACAGAGGTCTTCTTGCTCTCGAGGTACCAACGTTGATCTTCCAGATGGGCCAGACAAAGTTCTTTCAATGCCCGTCTGGGGATCGAAGACAGTGTCTCGGGGGAAGCATAAAATTCAGGGTGCCCAATACTTCTAGAAAATTCCCGAACATAAGACAACCATTTTATCCTATTGGAGCCTTCAAGTTTGGTACAGTCAGCAACAATCGCCCTGTTAAAGACAGTTTCTACTGTTGTCCAAATCTTATGCCACAGTAGCATAGGACTAATTTTAATTAGATCAGAAATAAAAGACAACGCTAATTCTTTATGGCAGACATAGGTGGAGGTGGAGCGAGGGACATCAAGCAGATAGCATAGAAAACCATTTTCTTTTGTTTGGATTTCATGGCAATCTGCAACTCCCCAGATGCCAGCTCCATATGTGGCCGTCGAAACACATTTCGCTTTGTATATGTCAATCAAAATGCGCACTGGCCTATCCCCCAACTTATTTACGAAATGCTTCAAAGCACCTAAAGCCCGTGAAAAGGCTAGATTTCTTGTAGTAATTGCAGTTCTCCATATACCCTTTTTATTAAAAACAATTCCTAAATAGGAGAAAGTGTCAGATAAGCCTATCTTAGATTTGCCTAAGTTAATATTACAAGTGGTATTAACCCTTTTAGCAGAACACATAGTAAAAGTCTTTCCAATATTGATCCTAAGGCCCCTATCACCCATGTATGTCGCAAAGCTAGTTACGGCCTTTTGAAGGCCAATTTGTGTTCGGGCCATGATGACCGCATCGTCGGCATACAGGCGGATAGGGACACTTTCACCATCTATTTGTGGGTAGTCCGCCTTTAGTTTAGATAAATGGTCTGCCACCCCATTTATATATAAATTGAAGAGAAAAGGGGCTAGGATACATCCCTGGCGCACCCCTTTCTCGATCGGGAATTTGGATGTGCATTCTCCCAATTTTCCAAAACGGACCTTCGCCCCTACTCCTCTATAGAGCTCTTTTAAAAAATTAAGAATGTTAGGATCAATATTAAGATCTGCCAGGGTAGCCCACAAGATGTCGTGATTCAAACAATCGAAGGCCGAGCTGAGATCTACAAAGGTCATAAATAAATTGCCCCTTTTTGCTGCCGAATATTTACCTATTACTAAGGCCAAATTTAGGCCTTGTTCGACAGTACCGAGGCCTGACCTGAAGCCGTACTGGAATTTAGAAAAAACGGCATTCTCCTCGGCCCATAATTGAAGACGATTTAAAAGAATTCTGCCCGCAACCTTCATTAGTGAATCAAGAAGAGAGAAAGGCCTATAACATTTGGGATAATTTCTATCCCCCTTCTTGAATATAGGGACAACAATAGCTTCCTGCCAAGTGGTTGGGAAGCCTGTGAGATTGCAGCTATTTAAAACGTTGGTCAGGAGTGGTGCCCATAGGGCAACGTTATCCTTATAGATATCAATTGAGATGCCGTCTGGTCCCGGGGCTTTGCTGTTGGAACTCTCTGCCAATGCTGTTTCAACTTCATCTAAAGAGAAAACTACATTGAGGGGGAATAAATCTGGAGCATCAGATTCTGTGGGAATCATATCTTCCCTCACTAATGTTGTTAATCCAATGCAAGTCTCTTGTTTATATAAATCAGTAAAATAATTAACCCAGAGGGTTTCCTCAATGACAATCTCTATCTGATCAGCATTTCTCTCCACAAAAAAGGAGCATTAACTGCATTCCAAAATGCAGTAGTGTCTTTTAATACACTCGCCTTTGTTAGAGCTTCCCATGCAGACTGCTTCAATTCCATCCTCCGTTTTTTAGGGCAACCTTATAGGAAGCTCTGGCTGCTCTAATGTCCAGCTGATTTCTCTGAGTTTTTTTAGGGTCTGAATCAAATAGCAATGAACTTTGGAATACTCATGACTAAACCATCCCTCTGCTCTGGTCTGGCCCCCCTTTCATTCTGATCCGGTTAGTTTATTGCTAATGTGGGCTTGAATCCTTTGAAATGCTGCAGTAACCTTGATAGGATTAGGATACTCTTCTAAACAGATCGAAAAATCATTTGTCTGTTCCACTACCAAATTCTCTAGAAAGCTAATTGGGTTTACTTTGCACCATTTAATTGCATATCCATTGGTTCTGGCCAGAGAAATCCTATGTAAATAGATGTTTTCCGCAACATTAGTTACTTTACTACCTCTCTGCCCTATTTCATAACTAAAACCAATTGGATAATGGTCGCTAAGTGCAATGTGCTCTAGAGTAAACGAGAGCACACTGCGATGGTAATTACTAGAGACCAGTGTGAAACCAATGATTGTACGGGACCCCCGCCCACAAAAGATAGGTTCAAATTTAATAGGAGGAACACAGAGTTTGTTTGCAAAGCCCAAGTCCCAATCAAATAAAAAATAGTTTAAGAGGTTTCCGAGTAGGGAATGCTTGAAATGTGTGGAAGGGTCACCCCTGAGGTTCACCATGCCGCATATCTCCGTATCACTATACGGACATAGGTGGCAATTAAAATCCTCCGTCAGGATGATAAGATGTTCTTTCTGATCAGATCCCAATCCACTGCAGCTAGCATCATTTAATTTCTCTAGGACCCTTTGTAGGGACTCCTTTGGGATGTTATTATAAAAATTGATCAGGAGAATAGGATGGTTTTCGTCTGACCTTAACGTGAGAAGTTGATAATATTGGGCTCCCCCAGTGGGTACACAATTGCTAGTTACAGTGCTTTTATTGGATATGTAGGTGCAAAACCCCCCGGAGCACCTCCCTTTGGTGTTGGGTTGAGCAGCAAGAAAGTGTGTACGAAACCCCATTATGTGTGACTCAGTCTTCTCCCAGCATTCCTGCAGGCAGATAACTCCATACTTGTCCATAAGTTCCACAAAAATTGGGTCCCTAAGTTTATTTGAAAGGCCCGCTATGTTCCAAGATAATAGCTCCAACTTAACCTTTTGAGCACATAGTAATAGTCCTGTGTCTCGTATGGTATGATTTGGAACACTAGCTGGGTTTGATGAGGGAGCCAAACTCGCCACCTCAACCCTTGGGATCTCAACAAGGGGTGTACTCTGTAGTAAACTATCATCCCTAGTCAGCTCGGGGGAGGCATTGTGTTCTGAGTATAGGCTGGGTTTTTCTTTAGCTAAAGGGCAGGGAGGTTTGGGAGGTACTGATTGTTCCATGACCCTGCCCTCGGGGACCGGGGACAGTCAGTCAACCATATCCAAACATTCATATCTATTGGATGTCTGAATGCCTCTCCAAGGTTCTCTAAAGGTTCGCAACCTATTGTAACCGTGGTTACCATTCCAGCCCCCCCAGTCACCCCCCCAATTTCGTCTGCCTACTCTACGCCAATTGCCCTCATAGGCATCATAGTTAGAACCCGGACGCCAAATGGGGGGGATAGAAGAAGGAGAGACCTTTAGTCTCAATCCCTTCTATTCCTCCATGCAAATCCCAAGAACATATATATTCTACCATACATGGATCCTCAAAATTAATCATGATGCAGTCGCCCTGGGTTGTTTTCATTTCCTTCCCTACCCAATGTACCCTACGGACCGTTAAGATCCTGCTAGAATGATTTGGTGGTGGCGGTCTGTTGGTATTCATCCAGTGAGTGACCTTATTTTTCAAGGACCAGTTCGATTCTTCTTTGTGATCTGCTAGCTCTGGGACTCCCGTCATCTCTACCACATAAGGGGCTGACTCGGGTGGTAAATCTATACTAGGTTTGCCAAATCCACCTCCCCCAGACCGTGCTTTGATTGAAGGTGGGGGTAAAACCCCGCTTAGCTTCGTATCCTGGAGAGGGTGAGTAATGGCATTCTTAGAGTTAGTTCCCTTATTGTTATCTGTAGTTACGGGAGTCTTTGATCTTATCTGTGAATCGGATGTAGATGTAATTTTGATGTTGGCAGGGGTCCCCCCTGTGTTTTTACTTAATTGCTTAGGAGGTCGATTGCTTTAGCGACCGTTCTTTTAGGTAACATTTTAGGTGTTCCATTTTTAACAAGAGCATGTAGTTCAGATAACAGATTCTCCACACGAGACAATCTAACCTCAAAAGGGGAGAAGTGTGTTTTAAATAGCCTATCTAATTTGGCTAACAGACGCCCCTCGGCTTCATCAATATCGCTATCGGCCACAGAGATAGCAGATGCCTAGAGACTTATGGGTCTTGTATCCCCTATTGTCAGAATCATATCAGAGTGTGGTTGGCCTAACGATGCTAGTTGATCAGGTTTCTCGCTAGTGTAATCTATCGCTTTTTGTGTTGCTCTAGCTTTCTCAATGTTCTTCGTTTTTTTAGGTTTTTTCTTTGGAATTGCACCCTCCCGTGATCCCTTTGGTTGTCTACTCTCATTAATTTCAGTAGATAAATTCAAGCAGAGGTCCGGGGTTTTATCCAAGGCAAGACTTAGCTGGGAATCCATTAAAACATTAGATACCGATAAGTCTACCTCAGTCGGTACGCTA
The DNA here is from genome assembly GCF_964261635.1 of Lissotriton helveticus. Lineage (NCBI taxonomy): Eukaryota > Metazoa > Chordata > Amphibia > Caudata > Salamandridae > Lissotriton > Lissotriton helveticus. The sequence continues at coordinate 1,381,884,615 of NC_136059.1, forward strand.
TGGATTTCGGCCTGCACGATGCTCTATCTTTCACTTTATCAGGGGTCTTTGCAGCTGAGATAAGACCAAGAGACGATCTTCTTGCAGATGCAAGATCTTGCGAGACTCTTCGTTGTAACTGAGTTATCTCCTGGTCAATAAAGGAGTTTGCCTTAGTTATATAATTGTAAATTGGCCCAATCAGCTTTTCCCCACCCGCTGCAGTTTTACTCCTAGTACCTCGAGTAGCCATTGTACCAGTATAACGCCAATGAAAGATAGGATGCTGCCTTTCTAATAATAATAAGAAAAAGGCACGTAAATACACTCAATGAGTTACTTACAAACACAATGGGTTTTCAGGGACCTTGCCCAGTCCAGTCTCTATCAGTCACTAACGGGCATAAACGGGCCCGCCCTTTGTCCGGGCTTAGTCCCGGGCTACGTCCCGCGCGCGCGTCCCGCGTTCGCGCATTAATTCCACCTTAGATACAAAAAAGGACGGAAGGGGAGGAGTCACGGGAAGAGGCGGCAGGTGCGCGAGATGTAGAAAGCGCACTGCCTGGTGGGCCTCGCAGTCCCGGTCTCCTACAGTCCAGCAGAGTTCAGGCTCAACGCCACAGTTCCAGGGTCCCAATACACACAGGTCTCCTCCAACGCGGTGATTTTCAGCAGGGCAGCAAAATCCGACTACGAGCGTCTCCCGCGGAGCGGGGGCCGCGAGTCGTGATTTAAAGGGCAAGGTGCTCTGAGGGGAGGAGTCACGGGAAGAGGCGGCAGGTGCGCGAGATGTAGAAAGCGCACTGCCTGGTGGGCCTCGCAGTCCCGGTCTCCTACAGTCCAGCAGAGTTCAGGCTCAACGGCCACAGTTCCAGGGTCCCAATACACACAGGTCTCCTCCAACGCGGTGATTTTCAGCAGGGCAGCAAAATCCGACTACGAGCGGCTCCCGCGGAGCGGGGGCCGCGAGTCTGGATTTAAAAGGCAAGGTGCTCTGAGGGGAGGAGTCACGGGAAGAGACGGCAGGTGCGCGAGATGTAGAAAGCGCACTGCCTGGTGGGCCTCGCAGTCCCGGTCTCCTACAGTCCAGCAGAGTTCAGGCTCAACGGCCACAGTTCCAGGGTCCCAATACACATAGGTCTCCTCCAACGCGGTGATTTTCAGCAGGGCAGCAAAATCCGACTACGAGCGGCTCCTGCGGAGCGGGGGCCGCAAATCGTGATTTAAAGGGCAAGGTGCTCTGAGGGGAGGAGTCACGGGAAGAGGGGACAGGTGCGCGAGATGTAGAAAGCGCACTGCCTGGTGGGCCTCGCAGTCCCGGTCTCCTACAGTCCAGCAGAGTTCAGGCTCAACGGCCACAGTTCCAGGGTCCCAATACACACAGGTCTCCTCCAACGCGGTGATTTTCAGCAGGGCAGCAAAATCCGACTACGAGCGGCTCCCGCGGAGCGGGTGCCGCGAGTCTGGATTTAAAAGGCAAGGTGCTCTGAGGGGAGGAGTCCCGGGAAGAGACGGCAGGTGCGCGAGATGTAGAAAGCGCACTGCCTGGTGGGCCTCGCAGTCCCGGTTTCCTACAGTCCAGCAGAGTTCAGGCTCAACGGCCACAGTTCCAGGGTCCCAATACACACAGGTCTCCTCCAACGCGGTGATTTTCAGCAGGGCAGCAAAATCTGTCTCTTATCATGAATGCATCAAGCTGAAGCTTTGCCAGTGCCAATGTCAGACACAACAAAATGGCAAGTGTTCGCATGAACAAGTTATTTGCTTTACGCCTGGTGCACTCAGTCTTTTTAACCCCTTCGCTGCGGGGGGGGAGAGTAAGCACGGCGCCGCAGTGCTCGTGACGAGACCAGCTTGTCATGAGTCACTGTGGAGCTCCACCCACTGATTAATTTGTCCGCACAGGCGGGGAATCAATCGCGCGTGGGCGGAGTGCGGCCGTTATGACGAGACCAGCTCATCATAGTAGTTTGGAAAGGTCTATAGCTAGTAAATAGTTAAATAAACCTAACTTAGGACATGCAACTATATTTTATATGGCCCACTACAAAAACTTTTCACCAACTCCATAAATCAGTTTTGCAGTTTTATTATTTGAATTCATATTTATTTTTTATATTGTATATATAACCATTTTTTGGGGAGTATAAATATACTTTTTTTTTTTAAATACAAAATGTTTTGATATTTTTCTGATAATATATACAGATTAGTTCATAAAAAACATATAACACACACATTAATGAGCATAAGACAAGAAAAGTGATGGAGGCAAAGCGGTAGATGACACACTATGCGCGTTTCGGCTTGGCAGCCTTCATCAGGTGACCCGTCTTTTTGCAATAGATAGCTCAAGATGTGAGGAATTGGCTTAAACATATATTTCGTCAGAGCTTCATAACCCAATAGATGATATTGAATAACTCATTCGAAGACTTTTTTGACAAAAGCGTTATAGAGAATAAGCGTCCTTAAAATTATGATGTTGATGATTAGACATTACTCCTCGGACACTGATCTTGTCCCAAGATGAAAACCGCGCAAGATTTGTAGAACGCAGATAGAGCTTATAATGTAGGCAGCGGATCTGGATTTTAGTACACTTTATCCTAACAGGGGGCCAGATGGATACTGTAGTATGGTGATGTATCTGATATTTGTTCAAAATTGGCGGGATGTGGCCCTCACGGCGTTGGGTGCTCTGAAAGCCGGCGTCTCGCGTCGGTCGTAGCAAAACCAGCTCATCATGTCATCATGAGCACAGCTCCACTGTGACTCATGACGAGCTGGTCTCGTCATGAGCACTGAAGGTGTTAACGTTGATGACTATCTATTTTTAAATATTTTTTACAATGTTCATCTTTTAAAATTGTGATCTTTTTATGTTAAATCTATTTTTTTTACTATTGTGTAATGTATTTTAGAAATAAAGACTGTTGTGTACATTTTTGTGAATGATAATTATTTGGTCGAATAAAGATACTACTACTATTGATTAATTTTCAATTTGGCCTCTTATCTTTCCAGGTCTGCAGATAAAGGCTCATAAAAAGATCTGGGGAAGAGCAAAGCAGGGCTGACAAGTGCAGGCCCAGAGCTTCTAAAGTAAAGGAGCCAGGTTCGGGAAATGAGAGAGAAAAAGAATGTATGAATATTTAATTCTAACTGGAAAAAAATGACCAGGAAACTAAAGTGAGTTTGGGGACTTAGGGATGGTGGATGAGATAAGATTAAAAAACATAGTTGAGACACGAAAAAATGATGGTAGCTAGAAACTGGTAAAGAAGAAAGCGCGAAGGGTGAAAATATTGGTAAAAGGAAATAAACAAGGCAGGAAATATGAAAGGAAGGAAAGGTGAAAAGAAGGAAGCAGTGCTTTAAATGGGCCGGTACTTGCAGGTACTGAGTACCAGCACTTCTTATTTTTATCACTCTGAGTACCAGCACTTCTCTACTGCCAACGAGAGTACCAGTACTCACGAAAGGGTAGGCGCATTGGTTGCTAGTGGTGATAGCCTATCTCTTTGGCAGCCAAAGCATTGCTGTAGTGCTGAGCCCCCACAAAACTATTCAGAGCGGGCTCAGTTGCATGATATTCCGGTTGTTTACAATCATGCTGTGCTACAAGGAATCGAGGCAGCCCAGTGACAGCACAATGAAGAAAGCCATGACAGGTAAGGATGCTAAAATGGCTTTAATCCTACCTGATTCTTTTGTCTGAGTGTCTGCTTATGTTTGTCTGTTTACCTGTTTGCCTGTGTGTGTTTTGTGTGAGAGAAAAGCGAGAGAAATATTACAACACAACGAAATGTTAAAATATCACTGTTTGGCTTTCGTTTTGTATAACGAATTAACCTGTTATGGTTATCAAAACGAATTTCTCTTGTGTTTTGGTATGTGCTGCAACTAGTATAGAAGTTAATAAGCATCGGTATGTCTTGCCTTTTGCCCCGCCCTGGCCCCACCCCTAGCCCAGCCCACTCACTACATTTAAATGGAAAGAAGGGTGAAAACAACATAGAAGTGTGCAAGGATGAATGCATGGTTGGGAGGATGAAACCTTGGATAGATGGGTGAAAGGACCAATTAACAAAAGATTGGAAGGAAGGGTGAAAAAATGAATGGTTGGATGGAAGGTTGGATGAAAGGCTGTTTGCATAAATGTATGGAAGAGTGATGGGATGGATTGTGTGAAGGGAATGATCATTGAATGGATGGTTTGATGGATGGATGGATGGATGGATGAAAAGATTGTTGAAATGATGGATTGATAAGTGAAAGGATGGATGAATGAGTGGACCGATGGATGGAAGAAATGTCAATGGATTGTTGAAATAATGAAAGGATGGGGTAAAGGATCAAAGAACGGATGGATGGAAAAGTGGGAGGGTGAATGAATATATTGGAGAATGTACAGGTGAAGAGAGCTAATCCAGGAAGTGTTGGGCTTACTTTTTACCTCATTCGGTTTCGTTAGAGTTTTGGTTCAAAGTGTGTGTGTGTGTGTGGGGGGGGGGTATTAACATTTTCCTAACAACTCCCTTGAATGTAAACAGCCTGCATCGCTGACATGGATAACCTTGAAGGTTTTTACATTCACTATTGAGAAATCGACGAATCTTTTGCCTGTAAAGTTAAAGACCTGAATATAAGAGCCAGTAGGGACCCCTTTCAAAGTCAGCTTTTAATTACTGCTGAGACTGAGACCTGCCAGGACCTACCCCACTTAAAGTCATTGAGACAACCTCAATGCATCATGACAGGACATCCAGAAAATGCAATGCGAACAAGCTACAAAGCTAACGAGGTTGAAGTGGGTAGAGCCATGCTGTAAATAAGTAGCAAAAATAACCCAACATGAACATCATAAGTAGTGATTGCCGTGAACCTCTTTTTTCCTTCCCACTGCTTTATTGCAAACACTCAGTGGTGTTTTTTTTGGTAACTTTCTCTCCCACCGGCTACATAAGCCTCCCTGTATGCATCTAGTTACTCCGCATCCCGGATATGTATTCCTGTTGCTGTGTTAAGTGCTATGCCGCCTACAAGCCTTGTCTGTAATTACATTAAAATAAAATAAAATAAAAAATGGTGGCCTTCAGTGTTGAAACAACAAAAACAAGATACAGAGAGATCTTGTGGTTCCTGATGCAATCAAGCACAAAGAGCACAGCCAGGGAGTACAGCTAGGCCCTAAAGTTTAGATAAATCCCTACCTCTTGGTCATTGGCATTCATCAGGAGAAAGCGGGGTGCGCAATCATGCCCTGCCAAGACAAGGGGTGAGGGATTCAGGCTGGCATGAAGAGCGATTGGATGGGAGTATGATCGCGATGAAAGAGCCTCGCCTGATTGAGGAAGGTTGGAAGCCATTGAGTAGAGCACTATGGAGGGCGATCATTTATGTTTCTCCATGGGGGGGACTCTAAAAGCCCTTGATTGCGCCCATTCTTTGCGAGCAATGCTCGAAAGGTGGTAGGCCTGCCATTAGCAGCCATTTCATGTGCCTCTTTGGGGAGAATTATTATTCCACTCACGTTTCGAGGGCGGCCGCAGTATAAAAAATGAATTGTGCCCACAAATTCTGCATGCTCAAGTGCTATGTATTTTTTCAGATGGACATGTTTTTTTAAGCCAGTTCCACAATACCACAACCCGCTGTCAATGACTCCTACTGTTAAATGGGCGAGCACGTGCTTTTTTGAATCCCTTTCACCGCCTCTGAGATTTAGAATGTTTTTTTTTTACATCTGTTTGAATACTTAAAACATGTATAGGCTGACATAACTAAAAAGAAACAGTGTGTTATTTATACAAATGTGTTTGCTTTTTACAATTTTGTTTCCATGGTTCAACAGCGTGTTTTGCTTAAAAATGAGAAAAACGGTGCTTTAATTTACCGGGAGCCTGCTTTAGCGATCGGGGAAGTTGTTTCTTTTCATTGATTTTGTGGTGCAAACAATTTGTCATACCCTCAAGCCCCCTTTGTCCCATGAAGAGAAACAAAACGCAAATTGGCTTTCACTTCTCATTGGCAAATGAAAGCCTTGATTGCAATGTAACTATCTTTGAGCATAGGAGACATAAGCACCTCTTTGTGGTAGGCGCCTGCTGGTGAACCAAGGGGGAAGTGAGAGGGTGTGGTGAACCAAGACCTGTATTAATGGTGCCATTTCAGTTCTTATGTTTGCCTCACAGATCTTTCTGAGTTCCAGGCTGGCTGCTCTCTCTGTTAGGTGTAACTATGACAAGCCTCTCTTAGATCTGCCTCTCTGTCACTGCTAACTGTGGCTAAGCTTAGAATTTCAGCCGTGGGCGGCCCAGGCTGCACAGTCAGTCACTGCAGCAGAGCCTCTGTGAACCGCCATTATGGATTAAATCTGAGTCCTCCCTTCTGAAGTTTAGGAAAGCAGTGAACACCTGGCTCTTTTCACCTGGGTAACGACTACCCCTGGTGCGTTATTTTATGAATCTGTAAAACCGGTTAGGCTTTCATCCGGCACTCGGGCGTTGTTGTGCTTTAGAAATATGAAATTATTATTCATTTATTGATGTTTTTCAAAATGTCACTGTGTTGAATTTAGGTCGTTCCGGTCACCTTTGGACACTCTAAAAAATATACAAACGCAAAAACAGTAACAGCACTCAGAAAGTGCAGCCAATGTTTCAAATGTAAGGGGTGTGTGAGGTAAGAGTGCTCATCTGGTATGCTGTGTCCCACAGCTGTTTAGGACGACATCCCCCTATCCATATTTTTGCATCTCCCGTGGTACTTGTGGTTTTGGGACGCTGAGGTCAGGGGCCGCTTGCAGGGTGTGTCGCATTTGGTGGACGCCCAGCGGGATGGCATACAATAATGAGACACACACGTTACTTTGGCACTGGTGTGGGGACTGCCGTTCTGAGACCCCACTTCTGTATTTATATACTTGTGGTCAAGTGACATGGGAGGTACCATGCCTGTAAACAAAATAGGGGCGTCTGGTGAAACACCCCTCTCCCCGCGATGTTACACAGACCCAACCAAGCTCCATCACCATGTTCGCCCTTCTAGCTAGTTATATCAGCCATGTTGAGCAAAACCTGTAATCTCTCAACTACTGGAAGGCCTGCACTGGGACAATGCTGCAGCGGGAAGAGCACCAAAACTGTTCAGGCTCTTCCCTAGCAGCTAGAAACAAGATAGCCCTTTTCTCTGGGAATTCATCCTCATCATCTGTGCTGTCATACACATCTGTTTTCCCCAAAATGTTTTGTATTTAGTAATGTAAAAGGAAGAACAGTAAGTACAATGGGTGAATAACTTTATTAAACATCACTAACTAGCAGTAAGAACGTGTAAGTTTCTTTACCAGTGGGTAGAAGAGACAGGATCTGTGAATGGTAAGCAGAAAAAAATGCGGACGGGAGTCGAGAGCTTATTCAAGATGTTTCCGCCCCAGCAGACTTACCTCATCTGATAAGCAAGGACAGACTAAGTTTGAGGTCGGAGATGAGGTAGTCATGCACGAAAGAATTTTTCATTTACATCTTTTATTTTTATTACTGACAACAAGCACTTGTTGTCTGTAAAAAGAAAAAAGATCTAAATGAAAAATGATTTATTGCACGACTACCTCATCTCTAGACATCAAACCTAGGGGCATATGTACAAGCCCCTATCGCCACCACAGTGTCCCTTTTTCCGACGTTGTGGTGGCGATCGGGACATTGCCTTATATACAAGGCAGCGTTAAGCCACTTAACGTGGCTTAAAGCCGCCTTGTAAATAAGACCCCCTTTCACGCTTTGCTTAGCATAAAAGGAGTGTGCAGTGGGTGTTGCGGTGGGCATTCTGCAGCAACACCTATTGATTTTGACGCTGCCCCCTATGTACAAGGGCAGCGTACATAATAGGCAGCGCCAAAATTAGGACCAGGGAAAGCCTGGTCTTAAGTTGGCGAAATGAGGAGAAATGCATTATTTTTTCCTTTTTCCATATGTGTTACCTTGTGCAGCACACATGGAAAAATCAAACTGCCATGGATTGTTTATGTACTAGAAGGTCCCCTTTCCTGTACATAAACAATTTGTAAAACAAAAAAAGCCATTTTGTGACTTTCATATGTGCTGAATGAAGCAGCACACATAAAAGTGACAAAATGGCATTTTAGGATTGTTTATGTGCAAGAAGGGACACCTTCCTACACATAAACAATCTTCCCCTGCACGCAGACACCCTTGCAGTATGGTGCAAGGGTGACTGCGTTGGCGCCACTGCTAAGTAAGTGTAGCACCAGCGCTGGGGGAAACGCAAGGCTGCACCATATCCTCATAAATATGGATCGATACAGTAAAGTGAATTTCCCCCATTTAGAGTCTCATCTGGATTTCGCATTTCCTCCAGAAATCACAGGATTTTCTGATGCCACTCATCTGTAAATCAGGCCCTAAACTGAAATCCCTGAACGTCCAAGGTCCTCCTCACTGCACTGGGATCTAAGAAGCACACGTCAATACTCTTCATTCTCTTGCTCTTTTCCCCCACCTAAACCTTCTCATTGCCATGTCATACCCCTGATGTTTATCTGTTTCATTTAGATGTTATCCTTCCTTCAGTCCCTTACTATGCAGTGACATGTTTTTTAGGTCTCGCCTATCCCATTCCGCAAGTAATGGATAGGGGAGAATTATAGGGTTGGATCAGGAAAGCTAAACCAGGCGGCGGATTTCAACGAGTGCATGTGTCCGTGCACGCGCTTCCACCCGCCTGCCTCGCATCATTGCCACCAGCAGCTTCACTTCGATCTGCTCCGCCCCCTGCTGCACGCGCTTTCCATCCGCCTGCCTTGCGCGTCCACATCAAAGCCATCTGTTGCTTCCCCAGCGTGCTCGGCCTCACTTCTCCACTTCTCCTCCCCCTCCTAATTACATCCCTGCTGTTCACACTTCTTTCACGGCCACAAGGACGTGCTTCAAAGGGATCTGCTCCCCCGCCCCTAAAAGCTTTTTTCGGCGATGTCACCAGCAACATGGCGAGGCAGCTCATTAGTCTATGGGTTCTAGGAGGGACATATGTTGCCTTACAGTGGAGATCAGTTTAGCTCTGTCTTAGGGAGGATCATGAAATCCCCCGCAACTCCCCCTCTCTCCCGCACTCCACACAGACACCCTAGTACGCACCATGTATACCACAGAAATCACATCAAACTTATACTCCTTAGACACAGAGAATAGAAGTTTTCTACCGTACATATCTATGCACACTGTTTTTCAGTCTTCTAGTGGAAACGTGTCTAATTTTCTGTGAACACCTAGAAGAATAGCAGCAGTTAAGGGCCTTTAAGTGCCAGCTTTTCAGTTTTGAAAAATCCGTGCAAAAAGATTCAATCCTACGACCAGATAAGTTGACAACTCTAGTGCTTGGAAACTCCCTAAAGCCCCTGTCATGCCATAGTTCAGTAAGAACTGCTGCTGCATTTTTACGTGATGCATCTGGCGAGGCAGCTAGTTTTACATTCAGAGATATTAGCCATTTCACATTTCGTAGGTGTTTATAAAGTCTGTAATCCCTTAGAAGTGCTACTCGAAATTAACATAATAGTTGTCGTGAGTTCTCCACCTCTGTGTTCTTTGATCCACGACTTCTGTTAAATGAAAGTTTTCCTGTTTTGGTATGTTAGGTATGCTTAACTGGAAAGTAGAACATACTGATGATGGACAATCTTTTAAATACCATTTTAAAGACCCTTTTTCCAGTTTAGATGTTTATATACTGCTAAGTCTGGTTTAAACTAATCTTTACAAATGTTTGTTCATGTGCCAGGCATTTCCTGGTGCTTATTTTCTTGTATACTGCTTCTTGTGGTATGCTTTATTACAAACCATGTCAGAGGACAATTGTGACCAGCTCTGTTTCTTATTTTAAAGATTGCGGAAGAGTGTAGTACCTTGTTTAGAATATTAGGGAATTCGTAGGAGGTGGGGAGTAATAGTAGAGTCGCCACCTGGCTCCCTGCCACTTAAAGCGCATTTACCCACCCCTGGCTGTTTCGCACCATTATTATGACGTCATGTTCATTCCACCCTTTAGCGTCATTTACAGCCTTGCGTAACGTTACTGTAAATAAACGTGTCACGTTATTGACACCATTTTTATTAAACTTCATGTCATCTGGGGCACTGTTTGCACCCCTGGCTGTATCATTCTAGTGCTATCACGAAATGACAGAAGAGGGCGTTCGATTGAAACAAATAGCTTCAACCCCAGACTTTGTTGAGCGCTGGAGTGGGAGCACCCAAATAGAACATGGTTGTTCGAGAACCTTTACACTGGAGCAGTCCTAGGACACGTCAAAGGGAAAAGTAGTGATTGAAAAGTTTAAGAAACCATTTGTGGCCCAAAAGATCGTGTTATCTCTTATCTCCAGGGTTCACGTTTTCCATTTCCTGGTTGTCGAGTTTACATCCCGCTGCATTCTGGGAGTTGTAGTCATGGTTAATTTCACGTGGACTAACACTTGGAAATACTGATTTGGACAGGAAAGTGAGGACTTTGCTATGTGGTCTCTGCATAAATGAAGTTTGGGTAATCTCGACTATGTGATGTGAGACGCGCACTCAGTTTATGGAAGTTTTCAGCTTTTGTAGGTCTGGGTTTTGAAAGTGCAGCTGTCAAGCAGAGGCAGCGCCATCAATATACACACATTGTGCTGTGAGTCTGTCCTTTTTCGCCATTTGTTTTCTTCTGCTAGCTTTGTTTCAGCCATTGGATTGAGACATTTGGAATCCGTCTCGGCTCCGTCCAATCACGGGTTCATCTCTCACTGCTATTTGCTGTCTAGGTGTATCCTTCCGCCTCCATCGAGTGCTACCTTGAACTGTGTGACAGACTACTTTATAGATATCTCCCTCTGTCCACTCCTACTTTATCCCATACATGTCTCTCTCTCCAATGTGCTAAAACTACACACATCAGCCCATTAAACCCAGACCTATGGGCTCTGTAAATTCTTGCTGAACTCTTTTGCTGCGATTAAAAAATCCATAAATTGCTGAAATTTATGTTTCATTTCTTAAACTTCACTTCTCCTATCACCTGCCACCGCTAGTCCTCTTAGTGGGTCTTTCTCAATCCTACTGGCCTCAAATGTAAATGCAAACCCTTCCCTCTTCCATCCCTCCACTATCCTTTTTCAGTACAAATAACAAACGTGCACGTCCACCGCTCAAATTAATTTCATATTCCCCTATACTCATTTCTCCACAAATCCTATTTGCGTTCCAGAGTAGTGTGCTACCTGCTAAAAAACGCTTCTACACCCCATCAGAAGTTAGCAAGCGCTATATAAATGCAGGCCCTTCCCTCTTGTTTCCCTCCACTATCCTTTTACTATCCAAATAACAGACTAACATGTCCACCCCTCAAATTAGTTTCATATTTCCCTATACTAATACACCTTCTCACCTTCACACCCTCACAAAACCCCTCACCCTCACCTCCCACAGCCCCTCACCCTCACACCCCCCCTCACCCTCACACACCCTCACCCACCCTCACCGTCACACACCCTCACCCACCCTCTCACCCTCACTTACCCTCTCACCCACACACACCCTATCACCCTCACATCCTCTCACCCTCACATCCCCTCACCCTCTCATCTCCTCATCCTCCCTCACACCCCTCACCCTCACACCCTCACACACCTCACCCTCACACCCCCTCACACCCCCTCACCCTCACACCCTCACACCCTCACACACACCCTCACCCTCACACCCCCTCACCCTCACACACCCTTACCCTCACTCACACGCCCTCTCACCTTCACACCCTCACACACCCCCTCAACCTCACAACCCCTCACCCTCACACCCCCTCACCCTCACACACCCCCTCACCCTCACACGCCCTCACCTTCACCCACCCTCTCACCCTCACTTACCCTCTCACCCTCACTTACCATCTCACACTCACAAACCCTCTCACCCTCACACACCCTCTCCCCCTCACACCCCCTAATCCTCCCATCCCCTCTCTCACACACCCTCACCCCCCACTCCCTCACCCCCCTCATCCTCACACCCCCCTCATCCTCACACCCCCTCACCCTCACACCCCCTCACCCTCACACCCCCTCACCCTCACATCCCCTCACCATCCCTCACACATCATCTCACACCCTCACCCTTACACCCCTACCCTCACACCCCCTCACCCTCACACTCAGGGGCACCACAACATCACTCAGGGGCACCACAGCATCACTCAGGGGCACCACAGCATCACTATGCGCTACCACAGCATCACTATGCGCTACCACAGCATCACTATGCGCTACCACAGCATCACTCGTCACCACCCAGCATCACTCGTCGCCACCACATCATCAATCTGTGCAACCATTCAACAACAACTGGTTCAAATATTTTCTCTCAATGGTTCAAGCTTTATTACAAATGTCACAAAAAGATGTTAATATTTCACTTCTGTTCTTTGATTTTCGTCACAATAAAATACACTGAAGATAATCTTCACAAAAGTTATTTACAAAACTTTAAGCTATTGCCATTATAAATTACAATAACTTTTATTTAAGTATTAATTATTACAAATTAAAAGCCATTGTTTGTAATATCAATACATCGAAGTCACATAAATACAACGCATATTGCATTACAAATGCTATAGGTGTCACATTTGCGAAAGTTAAAACTATTGGCATTGTGAATGACAACGCCAATAATTTCGCTATTTAGAAAACCAACACACAAATAAAAAAAATGTCATTTACAATACCAATAGCTCAAACTTTCCTAATGCGAGACCTATTGCATTGCAAATGCCTGTTGCTATTTCGAATAAGATGTCAGTGCAGTCAGTCCACATAGAATAACTTGTCTATGTGGACTTCACATTTCCCTCTTTTCTCTCTATCTTCCCCACCTCCTGATTGATTGTTTTAGTAGCTCCTTTCTTCTCCTTTTGGTAGTTCGAACACTGTTTTTTTCGGTCATTCCTTCTAGGTCATGCAGCTTGTATACATTTCTGTCACAGAGGTAGCATGGGGCACACCCTCTAACTAGGCTTCAAATGTTGGCCTAGCTGACCCTTGAAACAACTTGTCCTGTTTGGTCTGGGCGATGTAGTTACCAGCCAACGATGTTGGTGACTGTCTCCGATTTTAAGTTCTATAGTGGAATATTATCAGGCTTGGCAAAGTGAGTATATTTTTCCAAAGCAACCATTCCAAATCCATTAATGCTTTATCCCAGCAGTTTCTTAAGAGTGGTTAATTCCAGAGTTTGTGCACATTCCCACAACTTGTTCTCCAAAGTGACAATGCCGGTCAGGCATTCTTCGGTCTGCCATCTTCAGATTCTGGGGGGTTCAGTGCAAGTTTTGTAAGATTTTAGACTGTACAAGGGTTCCCCTCTGCAATCCCTTCATTGTGATAGCGCGTCGTGGCTGTCCAATTCTCTTTGCCAGTCCGCCGGATCTGAAGACTAATTCATCAAATTCTAAGACGGTTCGATAATAGATCACCCTAAATAGGTCCGCTATGTGTGACTTCCATTAGAAGCTATTATCTTCAATGATTTGTTAAACCCGGCTGTTGATTGCGCTGTCATCAGAGCAGTGAAAAATTGTGTTTTATTTTTGAGTGCTTTGACGTCCGAACGGTGAAAAAGCGGGTCTAAAGCCTGTCCATTGGCAGGGGCTGAGCCACCGCCTCTCCCAGGTCTTCACATGCCTGAGGGAAGTGATGGAAAAGTGGTTGATCGTTTGCCATGTCTTCCGCCTCTCTGGGGAAGTATTATACATAAGGCACAGTTTCCTTGATTGCGCCAGGGGCACCTTTTAAAAAGTGCACCCCGCGCACTCAAGGAAAATGTGCCATATTAGGGTAAATGCGTTGCCCCTCAGGGCAGCAGCGTACTCGCGTTGCCCCCAGGGCAGCTCATTCAGGTGAAAAACAGAGGGGCTGCTTTGAAGCTGCTTTGTGTTTTCACAGTGCAGGCGACAACCCGCCTGCACTTTTAAAGGGGATTAGAGATTCCCTTGCAGGCGGGTGCAGTGAGTGATTGCACTTCTCTGCAAGGGGATGTCTGGGCAATCCATGGGATCCCAATTCCCCCTTGCCAGAGGGCTGCAATCAGGGGGGGTGCTGGCAGTACTTCTATCGGCCTGTTTAAAGAGGCAGGGGTTTTATAATATTGTGTCTCCGCTATGACTCGTATGTCCTATCCTGGAACAACATTTCTGCGAATTCCGGAGGAGAGGATGTCCTGGCCCCACACAGGTTGGTAAATCTTCAGAGTCACTGTCAGTGCGCCTCCTGAGAGCTTCTTTGCCTCTGCGCCCACGTCTGTAATACGGCGTGGGCTCAGAGTCAAAGGGATTCCCTCATGTGCATGGGGCCACGCCCCCATGCAAATGAGGGAACGCCCTCTTGGGGAAGCACTGACGCTGCATGTGCGCCAGCGCTTCTAGTATTTCAGAAGGGGACACGCAAGCATCTGAAGTCCATTCTTTAATACCAAAGTACCCCTGGTGCGAGCAAAGCGAGCGCAAACACCCATTGCAACCCCGGTGCACTTCTTCTACAATCCGGCCCAGGGTGTCCACAGACCTGACTGAAGTGGGAGAATGTCAGTAAGCATTTTGCCCATCAGCAAGGGTCTGTGCAGAGCCTCAGTGACAGGGGTTGCTTGCTGCGATGATGAGCACTTTTCACAGAGCCTCTATCAATGTGGTAGCGTCTCTCTCTTGGAAGGTAGAAAGCTAGTGGGGTGCTGTGGGGAAGTGGATGCAGAGGGTGCTGGTGGGGGGTAGACAGGATGGCAGGGGCCTTATTATACATCTGGTGCTATTTCCTTCATTGCGAAGGGTGCACCTTTTAAAAAGAGCGCCTGGCACAATGAAGGGAATTGCGCCATATTATGATGAATGCACTGCCCCAGGGCAGCCGCCTGCTCATGCTGCCCTGGGGGCAGCGCATTCATGTGAAAAACAGAGCGGCTGCTTTGAAGCCTCTCCATGTTTTCAAAGTGCCGATGGCAACCCGCCTCCATTTTCAAGAAGAAAAGAGATTCCCTTACACGCGGGTGCAGTGAGTGACTGTACCCGCTTGCAAGGGGTTGGCTGGGGGTCCATGGGACCCTCTTGCCCCCCCATAGGGCTGCCATTAGGGAACACACTGATAGAGCACCACCTTTTAGGTGGTGCACTGTCAGTTTGCCTTCTGAGAGCTTCTTTGCCTTTGCGCCCATGTCTGTAATACGGCGTGGGCACAGAGGCAAAAGGATTCCCTCATTTGCATGGGGCACGCCCATGTTGAAATACGGGAACACTCTCTGTAGACGATGCTGGCGCTTTATGTGCACCAGGGCTATCAGTACTACAGAATGGTCCTCACAAGTGTCTGCGGCCCCTTCGGTAATACCAAAGTGCCCCGCATGCAAAGCAGGCCCAAACGCCCGTTGCACCCTCGGGGCACTTGTATAATACAGCCCCGATATTCATTTTTTTCCAAACATTGGAACAGAAGGGGGAGAGAACAAGTGAGGATGATGTAGAAGGAGGGCATGGTGATAGGTTTTGGTTTATTCTATAAATATTCGGAAGGGGTGTGAAACAGTGTTTACAAGGGTGGTGTGGAAGAGTCGCAGGGTGCCTGGCATACTTAGTGTATTTGGGAGAAGTGAGCGACAATGGAGTGAATGGTGGGGTGACAGGATGCCAGGAATTAGAAGTTTATTTGGCAGAGGTTAATTATAACGGCGGGGCCAAGACAACAGTTAAATGTTATTTTTAAGTACTTTTAGGCGCAGGGGGCTGAAGAAGTTGAGGGAAAGAGAGTTTTGGGGGAGCATACAGATCTTACCTCTGTAAATGTTGTCAATAATGTGGAGTTTTCCATCTCCAGGTTCCAAGCTACTTCATAGACAACCTGAGCTCCACTTTCATCTACTTGATGTCACTTGGAACCCCTCAGTGGAAAACTATTGTTGACAGCCTCTCATCAATAATTCAATATAACCTATCTGGAGTACTATTTGGTTGCTGGCCATTTCGAGGGATACCAGGTTTTTCTGTCCTTAACTAATGGTCAGCTTAAGACATGTTTCATCTTCTGGGATCTGGAGATAATATACAGTCATTAAGCTACAAAGATTCCCATAATTCTGGGTTATTCTGTCAATGTTAGTCTTGAGGTTCCTTACCTTCATCCCACTTGTCATCCACCTGGACACCTTGCTGCCCATTCTCGATTGTGCACCATCAGTCAGCCTATCTCTTGTTTTCCTGTTTTTCTCCTTCAAGATCCATTTCGGTTTTAGCAGAAAATGTCGGGTGTCCGGAAATCAATTGAATTAATTGTTGCACATTCGACAAATACCCTCCCACACGTTTTTTTAACTTCTACTTCAATCTTTTATAGCATCTAGGATAGATTTCCAGTGGTAGCAGGCAAAATACATATTTTAATTTCGGCGAGGCCAATAACTTGATGACCTGCTTTATGGTCTGTAGTAACATGCTCAGTCCGTCACATTTTTGTAGGTCCTACAAAGTTGCATGCTTTATCTTACACTAAGCAATACAGGCATGGGTTCTGTTATATTTATTCTACTTCAACTGAGATGTCACCCACTAAAATGTATCAAGTCCACAGGAACAACTTGTGGGTTCTCTTGTTTAACAGTATTACCTCCCATTTTCCCCAATTTACTTTGAAGTTGTAAAAATGTGAGATTTTTCTTTCTTCATTGATTTCGCAGCTTAAATCAGGATGTCATCTGCATAAGCAGTGTTTTTACTCACCCTTCTAGGGTTCTCGTGCCTTTAATATGTTCGTGTCACCAAGGACAAAGTCATACATGATTATGAAAATAACAGTGGTGACAAAGAGCTCCCTTGTCTCGTTCTTCTCTTAGTATGAAAAGGCTTTACTGTGTTACCGCCACAACTGAGCCTCACTGTGGGATTGGGGCCCATTGGGGAAAGGGAGGGGGGGGGGGAGAAAAGCACCGACCCAAGACTCAATATAGGTGTGATAAAGGCCGCTTTATTGGAAGCAGGTGCATCCTATACAATAACAACCTTGGCCTGCGCCGCACAATCTCAACCTCATAAATATGTAATTTCCTGACTCACCCCCACCCCCTCCCCTAACTGATTCCCACAATCCACAAACAGTAACAATTAGCATAACGTCAATTTTCCTCTCCACCTAGCTAAATACTTTATTGTGCTTGACCTACCCCCGATAATCCAAACAGTTCTCCTACTCTTCCCCCATATATTAGGAAGAACCGCCCCTACATGCAGAATGCACCCCACACCTGCTCCAGCGACATGCGAAACCCCACACCCAATCATAAAACCCCCTATGCACCAGCCTCCAACGAAACATCGCCCAAAATCCCCCGACAACCCCAAACTCCCTTGACAACGAAAAAAAACCCCGAAAAAGGGGAATACCTGCCCTCGGGGCCCCCCCCTTTAACATGACCCAGGGAGGGGACCATTTTTTCTTCCGCCACCCCCGCCCGCCGGCCGAGACACCACTTAAAATGGTGTCTCTGCCGCGTCCCCGGCCGGATATCCCAACCCAGCCCAAAAGGAGCCCAACCAAGCCCCGCCCCCCAGCCCAAAAGCTACTGGACAACCAAAACCCTTCCCCGGGCGGCGCCAGCTCCACCCCCCCCCCTTCCTTTCCCTGGCCCCAATTTCCCCCGGGCAGGGCAGGCCTCCCTTCGGTCGGCCGCCCCCCCAGGACCCCCATTGGGGCCCATTGGGGAAAGGAAGGGGGGGGGGGGGGTAGAAAAGCACCGACCCAAGACTCAATATAGGTGTGATAAAGGCCGCTTTATTGGAAGCAGGTGCATCCTATACAATAACAACCTTGGCCTGCGCCGCACAATCTAAACCTCATAAGTATGTAATTTCCTGACTCACCCCCACCCCCTCCCCTAACTGATTCCCACAATCCACAAACAGTAACAATTGGCATAAGGTCAATTTTCCTCTCCACCTAGCTAAATACTTTATTGTGCTTGACCTACCCCCCGATAATCCAAACAGTTCTCCTACTCTTCCCCATATATTAGGAAGAACCGCCACTCGAGGGACGTGCTAACGGTCCTCGACCCCCCCCTAGGACTCCCCACCGCTTAAACCCAGTACGTGCCGCATGACCCAACCGGCAGGACCACACCCTTAACCATATGGCGTGCCACGGACCCCCCTCAAACACAGTGCTGTCAGGTCAATGCCTTCTTACCGCCGGCAGGTCCGCCCCCCTAACCATAGGACCATGTCCTCCGTCCCAATGTGTAGGGCCATGCCCTCCGTCACCCCGTGTAGGGCCATGCCCTCCGTCACCACGTACAGGGCCATGCCCTCCGTCACCAATGTATAGGGCCATGCCCTTCGTCACCCATGCATAGGGCCATGCCCTCCGTCACCACGTATAGGGCCATGCCCTCCGTCACCACGTACAGGGCCATGCCCTCCGTCACCACGTACAGGGCCATGCCCTCCGTTACCCATGTATAGGGCCATGCCCCCCGTCACCAGCGTATAGAGCCATGCATTCCGTCACCAGCGTAGAGGGCCATGCCCTCCGTCACCAACGTATAGGGCCATGCCCTCTGTCACCAATGTATAGGGCCATGCCCTCCATTACCAATGCACAGGGCCATGCACTCGTCACCAATGCAGAGGGCCATGCCCTCGTCACCAACGCATAGGGCCATGCCCTCGTCACCAATGCCTAGGGCCATGCCCTCCGTCACCAATGCATAGGGCCATGCCCTCCGTCACTAAATATATAGGGCCATGCCCTTCCTCACTAAATGTATAGGGCCATGCCCTCAGTCAACGTCACCCCCGGGGCGTGCTTCCCGGTCGCGGAATCGAGCTCCCTACGAAGTATGACCGCACTGAACCGGGGCCGTGCCCTCTCTCTGGCACCCAGGGCCCCCCCCCTGTCAACACAAGGCCTGGGAAGCCGCCCAGCGCCTGCAGGCAGTCCGCCGAAACCGGCCGTCCCACCAGAGAGAAGCCCTTCGGATGGTGCGTCCCACACCGGGGCCCGTCCGCCAGGAAAAAAACCCTGCCGCAGTGCCCCCAACACCCCCGTCACCTACCATACCCTGCTGCCCCCACATGGCTGCGTCACCGTTCCGCGTCAGACCCCACCGCGCCTTGCGACCCCCCTGTCCTCCGGCGGGCGTGCTCCCTGACCATGGAGTCGAGCTCACTACGGAGAATGACCACACCGACAGGGGACCGTGCGTCCTCTCTGGCGCCCAGAGGGAAGTCCTCCACACAGTGCGACACCCTCCAGAGCCTGTCCGCCAGGAAAAAGCCCACTACAAAGAACGTACCTCTCACCCGCGCACGACTCCCAAATGCCCTTGATATGCCCGCGGCCTAACCGAGACGCTTGCCCTGTTCACGTCTATACGCCCGTACCGACCGCTCGGGCCCCCCAAACCTGCACCTAGGCCGACACCCCAAAAGTAGTCAGCACCTAACAGACGCCCCCATGTTCACCCTCATGGCAAGAAAAGGATCCAGTACGCTCCGCCCAAAAGCCCCCGACCCTGCGAGACGGGTAGACTCCCCCCTCTTCAGAACCCCAGGTCCCCGACAAAGCTGCACCGGAGCCCGAATGAGGCCCGAACGACTCCCCTATCAATGCCCCCCGTGTCCCTACATACAACTCCATCCCCCCCCAGACCTTCACCCAGGCCGCCCCAAGCAACGTGTAGCCCTCCCAGACAGTCTAGACAAACCTATCATCTTAACTGATATTTGCTGCAACTGTTATTGCCTCCACTTATAGCATACCAGTAACCTTACACCTACAACAAGCCATGACTATTGGCTTTGTCAAAGGTTGTTCGTCGGATAATATAAATATACTACATGCATATATAACACCACGGCGTCGTTGTACGTACTATTGAAAACGCTTTGGTTCTTGTGCGAGTGGTTGTGGCATAACGGCTAGAGAGCTACCAACTTTGGCGCTCAGGAAGCAAGTTGGAGTCTCATCATCAGCTCAAGGTACAGTGGTTCTGAGCAAATCCATTAATCGCCAGAGCCTACCAGAATTAAATAAATATGTCCTTGTTGCCGCTCAGGTAAGGCACTTCAAGTTCAACCCCATTTAACTGCACACAAATAAAAGTTACGGCAAAAACAGTGCACTGCTGCAGGGTAAGATTTCTTTCCGTTCAGAGAGCGAGGACGAAAATGGTGGGCCCAACAGGGACCCGTCTCGGTACCTGCTGTGGGTTCGCGCGTGATTTAAATGTGCGTGACCGCGGCGAAACGCAGAAATCACGGGGACGCGCAGAATACCCAAACCGCTGTCAGGCCTAAAAACAGACAGGGCGTGGCCAGCCCGCCCTGTTGACACTCCGCATCAAGTTGTTCGTGTTTAGTTATACTGCCCACCCTCTGCACACTTGCTGCCCGGCCACTCTCCTCACAGGCGGTGTCTGTGACGCAGCCTCGAGTACATAAAAGGCACACTCTGAAAGCAGGTGCCTAGAAACGAGTAACTTCCTTCAGGGACCAGCGAGCGGAGCACCGTGTCGGCCCGGGCAGCGAAACAGGCGAGATTCACAGAAACAGCACTGTATTAAGGAAACGTCACTGTGTCCGACCAGGTGTGTTGAATGGGTAGCCGCGGGTGTGGCGGCAAGACCCGCAGTCCTTCTGCGGTACCTGTCGGAAAAGATTGTCACCCCTGTCTCCCATCTTACAGTCACGCCCCCTAATGTCAGAGACCATAACAGCTCTAAAAACACTAGCACACTGTGAACGGGTATAGCTTCCATATGGACCACCAGCGACGGATTCAATTCTATAGTACCCGCGTTCTCAGAATTTGTATTCCTATTTAATTATTTATTTCTGGATTTAATTATGTTGAGTTCTACACCTCCGCCCTAATCCTTCTGCGTGTCGCCATGGATCATACACCGACCTGAAGCAGTGGTCCATGTGAATGCCGTGACGCCGAAAAAAGCCGAGAGTTCACTGCCTGCACAGATAGTCCTGCTTAGTGTTAGCGATCTGAAAAGCCACCTGCTGGAAGGAAGCAATAATCCGGCCCCTTCTGCAATTCCACAACTGTTGGTTGTATCTGCCTTTCAAATGTCCGGGCTGTGCTCAGAAAGGAAAACGCTCGTCGTTTAGCCTACAGAAGGTGCACAGATAAATGGAATAAAACTGAGTTGGAAAAATTCTTTAACAAAAAGACTATTTACTTGAAGAAAAGGTTCCCCGGAGGCATGTACCAGTACGCCTCAACGACCTCGCAGGCGATGCATAGCCGGAGTCGTGGATAGTCTCGCAACGCGCCCCCCGACCGGCATCGTCAGGACAGTGGCACGCGCCACGCTAGGCTGTGACCGCGCTCAAGAGCGCGAAACGAGCGCCCGTGGCAGCGGAGCGCCGCTCCTCTACCTCCGGCACGTGGCAGGCACACCCCGCACCCACAGAGCGGACTGACAGCCCAGCGGCACTGAACGCACCGCAACCTATTTGCCAACCATGCGCAGTAGGAATATGCACATGCGCTGTAATAAATTCACCTGTCCGCAAACCCTCCCCCACTCTCAAGGGTGGCAAACCTCCCCCCTGTATCACCCATTCCTCCCCTCTCTTCCCGCCCCCCATGCCCCTACACCACCGAAAAGTCCATACCCCACGCGCACACACCTAAAATTTTTCACCCCCCAGGAAGCATTTATTTAAGTATTCCTGTACGTATGCTTTACTATGCAGCGTGGGCCAAAGCGCCTCACAACCGGGACAGAAATGAAACATAATGAGAAACAGTACAAAATAACATATCCCACAGCACACGTCACGTTACATAAGGCAATAGTGACAATTTTGAGCAAACAGAATACATCAGGCAGTAAATATTGCGAGCAACCAAAATCCATGAGGTGAAACATAATGAGAAACCTTACAAAAGAACATATTACCCAGCATACGTCACGTTACATAAGGCAATAGTGGCAATCGCGAGCAAACAAAATACATGAGGCAGCAAATATTGCGAGCAACCAAAATCCCTGAGGTGAAACATAATGAGAAACATTACAAAAGAACATATTACCCAGCATACGTCACGCTACATAAGGCAATAGTGACACTCGTGAGCAAACAAAATACATGAGGCAGTAAATATTGCGAGCAACCAAAATCCATGAGGCAGTAAAGATACTAGTGACAAGTGTGCTGCCCCAAAACGAAACCCCGGCGGCCGTAGGGACCCTTCGGGTAGGGGCAGCTGGGACTCACCTAGTCCCACGTGGGAGCGCGACCGCCCGCACCAGGCAGAGCCGGCCCATCCGCTCGGCCGCGTGGAGCCGCATGCTGCTCACCCGAGCTCCACCGTCGTCCAGCGATGTGTCCAGCATACCTCCTGCGAAATGTCCAGCCTGCCGGGAAAGTCCCGTTTCACCGAAGTCTAAAATGTCCCATTGTACCCTACCTACAGTAAGTCCATTCTTCCACAAAATTTTTCTTCAACATTTTTTCTTCCGCCACCCCCGCCCGCCGGCCGAGACACCACTTAAAATGGTGTCTCTGCCGCGTCCCCGGCCGGATATCCCAACCCAGCCCAAAAGGAGCCCAACCAAGCCCCGCCCCCCAGCCCAAAAGCTACTGGACAACCAAAACCCTTCCCCGGGCGGCGCCAGCTCCACCCCCCCCTTCCTTTCCCCGGCCCCAAATTCCCCCGGGCGGGGCAGGCCTCCCGTCGGTCGGCCGCCCCCCCCAGGACCCCCATTAGAATAAAGCAGTTTAACCTTCTTCATAAGGCACTGACTTCATCTGAAATCTGATAACCTTGGGTGCCTTTTGTTTTAGCCAATAACTCAGTCTTCCAGCATCTGCCCTGACCCAATTAGGAAAGGCTGAATTTAAAGAGTAAGAGCTCTTCTTTCTCATTGCAAAATGTATTAAGCTCATATTTAGCTGCCACTAGATGCCTCCATAAGTAGCTTTTGGATCCTCTATACACCTGACCACAAGGGATATAATATATCTTCCCCACTATTTCTTCTCCGGGCTATCTCCCCCCCCCCCCCCCCGATGTAGTGGAATATCTATGAATTTACTTCACTCTGAAATACATCTTTTATTATGGCAATATACTTTTCACCAAGCCATCGGATCCTTTACTCTTTCAAGATACTCTATATTAGCTCTAGCTAAAGTCACTTTTTCCGCCTGCCACTGACTACTGCTCACTCAGTGTTTTCAGCGACTCATTCTTTGTCTATCCCTCCACATTTACATCTTACTCTGGATTAGGGCATGATCCGATACACCGCTTGCTTGAATAGTCAAGACAGTGAGTTATTCAATACAGTTCCTGGGCAATAACACAGTTTATACTCCACACAACCCCTTGGACACACAAGATGAAACAAAAGTCACTCCCCTTAGGATTGGCAAGTCTCCAGGGGTTTTCAAAGCGAGGTTTCACATAAGTTGTGTATGATTCTTCCTCCCTGTTAGACTGCAGGCAAAGTTATCCAGTGTTGTCCAGCAGCAGACTGAGTGCCTCTCTCACTGATCACAGAGGTTACTTTGGCTCTCCAACGGATCTGTATTGAGATGAATATTGAAATCCAGAGGTGGCCAATTTAGTTACCATTAGGACAGTAGACCACATATAATATCGAAATGAATTTCCAAAGATACTTCAAAGACTCAGCAAGTGACAGCATGCCATTATATGTACAGGTAATTTAAATACTGTATACCACCCTTTATCAAACTAAATGTATTAAAAAACACACATTGCCCTGTAAATGATGCTTCAGCTAAGAACAAACAAAACACCTTCAAAAAATATGTTTATTTGGATTAAAAACAAAATATTTTCTTAACGTTCCATTTCAATAATACTAAACTAGCACATAGGGTATCCTATTATTATGCAGGGGTGCAATGTTGAAGGCAGACCAAGTTTTAGCACACAACTCCGCCTAATCTGATTGTCATAAACATTGGATATACCAATAATGTATTTGTTTTGTATGGCCCTTATTGACAGCCAGTGGCATGAATACCCAATTGAAAATCTGGTTATTCACTGCTACCACAGCAGTTTAAAAACAAAAGCTGTTTTCAATTGTTCCAATGTCATCGAGAAAGAACTTGTTGTTCATATGGTTTTGAGAAAGATGTTTTTTGCCGAAATGGCTGCACCCAGGTTTTTCCCCTTATTTTTACAACTGTGGTATGCCTTGACTGCCAAGCCATAGCCCATTGGTCGACATCAATGGCTGCAAGTCATTTCTCCTCCAATAGTGTCAGATGTGGAGATTCCAGACATTTGTCAACTTCCCCACAATGATTTCCCATGCTGTCATCTGGTAACTAGCAAGACACTGCTAGTTTCAACAAGGAAGAAAAAGTAGCCAGAACATCCTCTGCCTTCATCCCCTTTTGTATTGCTTTGTTCGCCCTAAGTTGGCAGGGTATGCTCAGACGTGAGTCCCTTGCTCACTTTGCCACTGGATTCAAGCAAGCCGGGCTGAAGACGGCTGAAATGCCAGAAACCGGTCCCAGGATGCTGGTTTCCGGTCCAGGGAAGAGATGGCTTTGGCAGTTCGGGCTGGACTGTTCCCATGAGGCACAGGGTCAGACTGATTTGCATATGGCCATGTCTGAACTGGGGTGGCGGAGTGAGCTAAAGAATGGTGATGGATTAAACCCAGATCAGTTGACTGGGGGTGAGTGTTTGATTTGCTCAAACGATCCGTCCATCATCCCCTTTTGTATCGCATCATCTGGTAACTAGCAAGACACTTGCTAGTTTCAACAAGGAAGAAAAAGTAGCCAGAACATCCTCTGCCCTTTACTTCACCTTTTCCATTACAACTATCTTCTTGCATTAGATCAGCCTGTTGTGTCCTGACATTTATTATTATTTTTTTCACTTTCAACTCCATCTCTTGGTTATTCTACTCTAATCTACTGTGCGAATGTGTGCCATGCTAGTGGCTATGCCATCCCCTCCTTCGCTCTGTATCCAGTTCCCGCCTTCAACACCTGGTAGTGTTATATTCTAATTAGACAGCACTGAAACATCGGAATCCATTAGCTTGCAGAATTTCTTTAAGAAATCTACATCTCTGGTTCGATTACTTATAAATACGTGCATTCTTCTCCTTATTCCTAACCCTAGAACTTATTATCTGTTGGGGGCGTTGTGCTTCTTGAAATCAGGCCCCTGATTTGAGTCATCCATGCCCCAATGCCTAAAATCACTTCCCGACTACGCCGACCATCAAGAGTTCTGTGTTGTGCACCAACCTAGTAGTGTATGACAACGTTCTCTGTTTTCATTACTCATGTTTTCTGCATCCAGCCTTTCTGGGCATATTTTTAAGACCACCTTGGTGAGGTGCATGATATTGAGAATTCACTACTTCCCAAACACTGTGCTACTACATTGATCATGTTTCTCTTCAGTTAAGTTTGAACTTCAACTATCTGCTTCGTACAAGGGTTTTAAGACCTGTTTCTTTCACTATGCCTAATGGAGGATGAGTTGTTTCGTTATGGCAGTTTTTGTGCTTAGCACCATGCAAATATTAATTTACGGCAGGAGACAGAACGCTGTGTGGACCTGGACTGCACATCCGATTTTCAGGTGGGAACTCACAACCCCAACTAATTGAAGGAATGAGTGACCGCTGCGCCTCTCACCAGGCCGGGTCACCCCCTTGCTCCTCCTGCCGCCTCCTGCTCCTGACAAGCCAGCCTTTTGCCGCATTTTCCGCCGCCGACGCCCCCCCTGCCCCCCCGAGCGGCCCAGCCACAGCAGAGACGCCCGCTCGCCAGTTTTTCCCGCCGCAGCTCCACACAGGCCCCACCCACCACCAGCCCATTGGCCGAACCGCAACCGTCGCCCAGCTGACCCGCCCTCCCGTCCCCCTTCTTATGACGCCCCCAGAGCGACCGAGCAGCGGACGCGCGCAGCGGGAGCACCGATTGAGCGCCGAAGGTGCGCCAAAGGTAAGCCCATCTGCGCCCGTCCGCGCCTGGACCGCGCCCAGCGCCAGGACCCCTGGCCCCCGCAGAAACCAGCCCACCCGCCGGACCTACGACGCCACCGAACTCTACGCACTCAACGCCGGTAGATTCCTGGGCTGCTACCGATCCACCCCGAGACGCACCCACGGACCCTTCTGCTGCCACGCCTGCAAGTTCACCTGCATCCGGACCTGCACCTCTCCCCGCCGACCAAGACCAAGACGAGCAACAGCAGCAGCCACCTGAAATGCATCCTGCTCAACACCTGCTCCGTCCACAGACACACCGTCGAGCTCTGGAACCTGCTCGACACAACTTCACCAGACGTCGCCTTCCTCACGGAAACCTGGATGAACGCCTCTTCAGCGCCCGACATCGCCATCGCCATCCCAGACGGCTACAAGATCATCCGTAGGGACCGTATCAACCAGACCGGAGGAGGCATCGCCATCATCCACAAGAACACGATCCGCATCACGACCAACACCGACGACTCCCTCGCACCCGCCGAGCACCTGCACTTCCAGGTCCACATCAACCCCAAGACCACCCTCAGAGGCACCCTCATCTACAGACCCCCGGGACCACGCACACAATTCAGCGAGGACATCGCCGACTTCATCAGCCCACACGCCCTCCTCTCCGCTGACTACATCCTCCTCGGGGACCTCAACTTCCAACTGGAGAACAACAGCGACCGCAACACCACCACCCTGCTGGACAACCTCGCCAACCTGGGACTCAAGCAGCTGGTGACCACCCCCACCCACTACGCCGGACACACACTCGACCCCGTCTTCTCAT
Source organism: Lissotriton helveticus (assembly GCF_964261635.1). NCBI lineage: Eukaryota > Metazoa > Chordata > Amphibia > Caudata > Salamandridae > Lissotriton > Lissotriton helveticus. Next base: position 1,381,911,471 of record NC_136059.1, read on the forward strand.
CCAACAAGGACATCACCTTCAGCCACGCCACCGGACTCCACTGGACGGACCACAGCTGCGTCCACTTCAGCTTCAGAAGGACCACGATCCACCACCACCAGCAACAGGTTACACGCAGAAACTGGAACAGGATCTCAGCCGACCAGCTCGCGACTTCCCTGAGCAAGAACCCACCCACCAGCACAACGAACCCCAGCCAAGCGGCCAACAACCTCACGCAGTGGATCAGCGACTGCGCAGACGACCTCGCCCCCCTGAGGACCCCGCCCAGCAGACCCGGCAGCAAGAAAGCCCCATGGTTCACCGACGAACTCAAGAGCTCCAAGAAGAACTGCCGAGCCCTCGAGAGAACCTGGCGCAGAGACCCAACACCGGACAACATGACTGCCCTCAAGCTCGCCACCCGAAAACACCACCAACTCATCCGCGCCACCAAGAAAACTGCTTTCAAGGAACGACTGGACTACAACGCACACAACAGCAAGGAACTCTTCAACATCGTCAAAGAGCTCTCCAACCCCAACGCCGGAAACAACGACATCACCCCTTCGCAAGACCTCTGCAACTCCCTCGCCTCCTACTTCCACAACAAGATCGCGGACATACACAACAGTTTCAGCACTCAACTGACGCACGCCACGTCCGAACCACCGCCCCCCACCACCACCCTCCGCGTCTGGACCCTGATCAGCACCGAAGACACCGTCCGCACGATGAACTCCATCCACTCCGGATCTCCGACCGACCCCTGCCCCCACCACGTCTTCAACAAGGCCGACGCTGTCATCGCACTGCACCTGCGGGACATCATCAACACCTCATTCGACACCGCTACCTTCCCGGAGAGCTGGAAGCACGCCGAACTCAGCGCTCTTCTCAAGAAGCCATCAGCCGACCCCACCGACCTCAAGAACTACCGCCCCATCTGGCTCCTCCCGTTCCATGCAAAAGTCATCGAGAAGACCGTCAACAAGCAGCTGGCCGCCTTCCTCGAGACGAACGGATACCTCGACCTCTCACAGTCTGGTTTCCGAGCCAACCACAGCACCGAGACCGCCCTGATCGCAGCCACCGATGACATCCGAGCACTGCTTGACAACGGAGAAACAGCAGCCCTCATCCTCCTAGACCTCTCCGCGGCTTTCGACACTGTCTGCCACCGTACACTAGTACAGCGTCTCAGCAACGTCGGAATCCAGGAGAAGGCACTGGAGTGGATCACCTCCTTCCTCGCCGGAAGGACACAGAGAGTCCGCCTCCCCCCGTTCAGATCTGAAGCCACCGAAGTCATCTGCGGCGTTCCCCAAGGCTCCTCGCTCAGCCCAACCCTCTTCAACGTCTACATGAGCCCCCTCGCAGCCATCGCACGCCAGCATAACCTCAACATCATCTCCTATGCCGATGACACCCAGCTGATCCTCTCCCTCACCAACGACCCCGCCACCGCCAGAGCCAACCTTCACGAAGGGATGAAAGAGGTAGCCGAATGGATGAAGAACAGCCGCCTGAAACTGAACTCGGACAAGACGGAAGTCCTCATCCTGGGATCCTCTCCCTCCGCCTGGGACGACTCCTGGTGGCCCCCCGCCCTAGGCAGCGCACCCAAACCAACAGACCACGCATGCAACCTGGGATTCATCCTGGACTCCTCCCTCTCCATGACCAGACAAGTCAACGCCGTCTCCTCGTCGTGCTTCAACATCCTGCGCATGCTACGTAAGATCTTCCGGTGGATCCCCACCGAGACCAGGAAGACGGTCACCCAGGCCCTCGTCACCAGCCGCCTGGACTACGGCAACTCCCTCTACGCCGGAACCACCGCCAAACTCCAGAAGAGACTCCAGCGGATCCAGAACGCCTCAGCACGACTCATCTTGGACATCCCCCGTCGCAGCCACATCTCCGGACACCTGAGAGACCTGCACTGGCTCCCGGTCAACAAGAGAATCACCTTCCGTCTCCTCACCCACGCACACAAAGCCCTACACAACCAAGGCCCAGGGTACCTCAACAGTCGTCTCAACTTCTACGCTCCCAAACGCCAGCTCCGATCGACCGGCCACGCCCTCGCCGCCGTCCCCCGCATCCGAAGAGCCACCACAGGGGGACGGTCCTTCTCCTACCTCAAGACATGGAACTCCCTCCCGACCCACCTCCGCCTGACCCAGGACCACCTCGCCTTCAGGAAGCAACTCAAGACCTGGCTGTTCGAGCAGTAGCGGACCCCCCTCCCCTAGCGCCTTGAGACCCTCTGGGTGAGTAGTGCGCTATATAAATGCTCTGATTGATTGATTGATTGATTGAAGGAATTAGATCTGGGAAATGTTGATGCTGAAGTGTTCATTGGATTTCAAATACGATGATCGCGCATAATTCAGATATATTTGAGATACTACCGGGACAGAAGTAGAACTGGAGATAAGGTCGGTCACTTGAAAGTTGAGAGGAACACAGCCCTGAGGAAGTCATGGAAATACCCGCTACAACGGAACACGTGTTGGCTGGGTACCAGGAAATAAATAAAATTAAGAACAAAAGACAGAAATTCCCAAAAATATTGTATATTTTGTATATTACTGAATCTGAAGTGTGTGCTTGGGAGTCGAAGTGTACAAATACAAATTTGAGTTATAGGTTCATTTAATTTATTTATTTATTCATTATATACTAACAAAGCCTCGGTCTTCCCAGGAAGTAGAATGAATGACCATTTGAACAAGAAAGGTCAGGTGTCTGCAGTTGGAATTAACATAATCTGAGGTTTAGAAGTAGTGTAAGGATCTGCATGCCAATATACAAGAGCCCGAGCTGTGGAAATTGAAAAGAGACAATGGGTTTGATTCACAGAGGACCTCCGCATTTGTGGTGGAGGACCCGCAGTCGCGGCGGGAGACCCAAACCCATAGCAGTATCTTTGTGTTTCAGTTTCACATTGCGAAGGTTCAGTCACAAGTGCGGGCCCACAGCAACGAGTGCGGAGGCTCTTTGTGAATCAGGTCCAATGTATTTATTTTATTTTTATTTATTTAGGCAACTAATATAATTTCAATAAGAAATGCTATTCATAGCAACAGGAGCACTGTACATAACATCTAGAAAAAAGTGGGTCTGAATTATGTATATGAAATTTGTGAGGCAATACATGCATTAACAATAAATTATAGATAATGTGCATATTTAGACTGAATAGTGGTGTGTGGGAGCTGAGGATTTGAGCAGATGAGATAGAGGTATGTTGCCTAAGGCCTTGAGGCATGCATAGTTGTGGTTTGAGAGAGGGTTCACAGCAGATAGAGATTAGATTGAGAATAACTCTACTGGGAGCTGGGCCCAGTAGATTAAATGAACAGAAACGTACAGCAACACATGGAGGATTGGAAACGTGAGGTAGCACATGGAGGCTTGTGGGCAACTGTTGATAAAGGGAAATAATTGCCCTTTGAGTGTGGTCACCTGTGGTCACAGGCCACCGACGCACCTCTTCACTGAGGAACAAGGAAGGAAGATATGAGATGATGAAGAATCATATTGAAGTGGCACTTTTATTCGTTAAATCACAGGTATATCAATAAATGCATATCATTTCATATAACTAAGCAAACACCATTAAGAAACCTGACTTCACCCCGTCCGGAATAAAACACATGATCATTATTATAATGCTCAAAATTCTATAGACAAGCTGGAATGAGAATCTAGTAAAAAGGCATAATCGAAATCAGTTAGAGAATCAAAGATAGGAAACACACTTTATGAAATTCTAGTGCCTAGAGGCAAACCTTCCTACAGAGAACTAGCCATGCAAGGTTCATCATTTTAAGAGACCCTACATGCAAGGAATTGGGTGTGGATGAAAAGTACAGAGAACAACCAAGGATTTAAAAAAGGCAAAAAGGTTATCTAGATTGGGAGATACCACCTGAAAGAAAGGCTTTGAAGTCCCAAATCAGATGAACAGCCGGCCGGAGAACCCACACTCGTGTTGGACACAGCAGCAGAGTTCTGATTTCTAATTGAGGTGTTGGATCACTTATACCTGTAAAATGCAGAACTGTAACACTGCTCTGACGTACTTTCTGGTGCAGGTGGCTGACCGCATGTCCTGGGACACGGAAATGTTCAGGTGGTTGAGCGGGTGGTTGGCCATGCTTGACCGCAAAATATAAACAAAGAACATCTTGTCACGTACATCTCTCTAAAAATATATATGAGAGCGGAACCTGAAACAGGTGCTACTATCGCAAGATACGACTGTGGTTTCTCTTGAGCAAGCTATCTTTCAAAATAATAATGTAGCAACGGTCCAAGATGTAAAAACTTGTACCAGCTGGTCCTGTGTACGTGTGTGTCGGTGTTGGTCTTGCAAGTGTGGAAAATTACTGTACTTTGTGGTTGCCCAAGCTACCCTGTTGTGTTCAGCGTAACAGAAATGCATGTTTGGAACCATCAGGGCCTAGTGGATTTTATCATCAAAAAACTGGTAACACGAGGCAGTGGCCTTTGGCTTAGGCCTATATATGCAGGGGGTTCAAGGATTGGGTGGGCTGTCTCTTACTGATTGTGTATGGTGAAAAATGGTCACTTCAGCATATTTTCAGTTTTCCACTTGCAGGGCCCATATGAGACCTTCATTCTATTAGGGTCGATCAAAAATGCTATATTGGGAAATCAGATGGTAAAACGTGATCCCGCATCATTTCCCTCCTCTTGTTCATTCATGAACACACTTTTTACGGAATATCGCGGTGACCCTTCCGCTAGTGGGGGAATCTAGGGCATGTCGTTAACAGAACACTTAAAGCTGCCCTGGGGCTGTTGTCTCTGTTTGGCAATTTCTTTATCTGGCCTAACGAGTATTTCGACATATTCTGCACCTGATTCATTAAGCAGACATTCATATTGAACAGCTGCCTGGCTCTTGCTCAGGGTGTCTCTACCTGGGGGGAGTGGAGGAGCTGATGGTATGCCGTAGTGAGTGCCCAGTGCTGCTAGCTCACTCATTTCTAATTGCACCCCAGTCCCATCCCCAGGAACACGATCCATGTCTTCATACTTCGCTACCTGGTAAATCCCTGTGCTAACGTAGTTCATCCCTACTGCCTTGGCGCTAAACCTCTTTATGCAGTGGCTGCCTAGCTGAAAGACGCAACACAGAAGCAACATAATTCCAACTATGGGTATCACTAATTTCAGGATTGCTGTCAGCCATGAGTGCATCCAGCCAAAGTTGAACCAGTCCATTGGAATAATGTCCGCAGGGGCACCTCCTTCCTCGGTCATTTCTTTTCCCAAGTTGGTCATCTCCTCAATGGCCCTTGCTATTGATCCGTTGTCCTCGTCGGTTCCCGGTATGAACGTGCAGCAGGATTTTCCTATTCTAAGGCACAGTCCACCGTCTTTAGCAGTTAGCATGTCGAGGAAGTAGTGATGCTCCAGAATCATCAGTCTCAAGGGGCTCAGTTCTTCCCTAATTACATTTAGTCCATCCCTGGTGCTGTTGATGGCTTTCATGACCTCATAGCGGGTCACTTCTAGCCAGCGGGCATTTGCATTAGTTTGGAAGACTGGAACTACCCCTCCTAAGAAGAGCTGGGCCTCGTTGAAGAGGCGGAACTCTTGAGGAACGTTACCAAGGGCATTGGTCGCAAAGTACTCAGCGGTTCACATGTGGCGATGGAGGAATGTGACATCGCCTGTCATTGGGTGTAACAGGATGTGGGAGGCATTCTATGTCGGCACAACCAGGTGTACTTCATGCAAAGTCACTAGGGAGCAAAGTCCAAGCCACTGAGGAGGTAGCTGGAGATAGAGGCGTTCTCCACAGGCCCAGTAGTAGTCCATCAGAGCGGAGGTGTCAAACTGCATATCAAAATTAAAGATAGTCATGTTGCAATCTGTGTTACGCCCAACAGGTAAAGAGCCGTTACCTATGAAACAAAGAAGAGGATTTTTTAGTTTAAATGCTTTCTTAGGTTTGAACACCCCCTCCCCACACCAGGTGTATCTCTTGCCTTCCTTATTCCAAATGTCTTCACATTCATCCTCAACTTTCCAATCAATTCCTTCATAATCTGAATCTACCCAAGGGGGGCCCAAAGATGCTGCTTTGCATGTCCCAAAGCCGAGCCATTCCATTTGTCGTTAAAAAAAATGTGTGCTAGATAGACACACCCTTCTGGTGGGTGCTCGTGTTTCATTGATATATCACATCTAGCATGGAGTACGGATGATGAGATCCATCCACGTTCCTTTATTATACGTGCCTTATAGTCCATATTTCTTACGCCGATCCTGTGCATTTCCCTGATTATTTCCTTCAAACCAGCAGGGTAAGAGACAACTCTGTCTATATTGTAGATGTAGTCCCATTCTGAGGTGTTTACATATGACGTGGATATGTCAGCCGTGATTACCTGAATTTGCCCTTGCATGCGGGGCAAAGATACAAGTGCAGAAGGCACATGACAATGTGTGGTGGGACTTCGTTAGGAAAAATTAGTGTGTCCGCACCTACTGCATGGGGTATGTAGGAACATACGTAGCAAGAGTCATTTGTTATTGTCTTCCCTACTGCTGTCATGTCCCTGTACCATGAGTTTTCTACTAGGGAAGAGTGAACCAAATGATCCTTGATTGACTGCTGTAGACTTATTATGGGCCCTAGGTCCTTCTGTATCTCTACAAGATGTTGGAATGTCTTGAATGTCCTGTACCCTGTCCTCTGTTCCGGGGGCCTGTGGGGGACAAGGGGCTTTGTCCTGCGAGGGGAGATAGCGAATCGGCGGGCTCCATGGTGGCGAGAAGGGCGTTGGCGGGAAACTTGTTGTTCTGTGAGGTTAGCAGATCTATTCCATGTACTGTTTCTGATACCTGGGATGGAAGTCGAGACTTCGAGATGCGTACTGGTGCGTGTATTGCTAGTGCTACAGTCAGGGAGCTTGGGACCTAGTGTGCTGTGTGTTGTGTTCTTCTGGTTGTGGGTGTCCGCTGGTACAGTGGATGGAACAGTGGACACTAAGGCATTTTTGCTACCTATATCGTGATAACTCTTTACAGCAAGAAAACAGATATACCAATTAAATGTTGCTAGTGCCACTCAAACAATGATACATAACATTAATATAGTAAGAATACATATCTTGGCATCACGACTGCTATATTCATGGAGCAGCACGTGAGTGTCTTCTTCTTCGTCAACAGTGGAAGGAAAGCCGCTGTCCTCATTCAGGGGGACCATGGGCATATCGCTTTCCTCTTTTAGTCCATTGTCTGTTGCTGCGGAGGTGCAGGGTCGAGCCTGACGTCCTTCCTGTGGATCCATGCTTTGCGCTCAGCTATCCGGATGGCAGTTGGGGATGAATCGGTCACCTCAAAAGGGCCTTCAAACGTGGGGTCCTTCCAGCGCCTGACGTGCTTCCGGATGAAGATCAGGGTTCCAGGACGAATTGGTGGGAGCTCAGGATCAATGGGGCCCTTCTTTTTCCTCTTGGATACCTGGGCAGAAAGAGACTGCACAGCGCGGGTTAGTGTGCACAAGAAATCGTAGAGCTCTGCTTTAACAATCTCAGAGGATGATTCACTATCAGTTTTGGGCCTGGTGGAAGGGACAGCTACATTTATGGATCGTCCAGTGACAAGCTGGTGGGGCGTGAGATGGTGATCCGAACTTGGGGAGTTCCTTAGTGAGCAGAGGGTAAGTGGGAGGCAGTAGAGCCATTTTTTACCGATAGTGGCGCTTATTTTGTTTTTGAGCAAGCCGTTGATGCGCTCACAAATGCCATTACTTTTGGGGTGGTAAGCAGATGTCAGTTTGTGTCTGATGCCTAGCATTGTGGTCAGAGAGGAAAAGATGGCGTTTGAAAAATGGCTTCCGTTTTCTGTCCTAATGGCGTCAGGGATTCCCCAGCGGGAAATGACGTCACGGAGTGGGAACGTGGCTGCTGCTTTGGCATCGCAGTGGACGCATGGTCCAGCTTCAATCCAGTGTGAGAATAGGCATACTACCGGTCGAGGTGGAGTTCTTTGAAGGGGCCAGAGGGCTTAGGGATGGTGGAGGCGACTGTTTTAAGAGTTGGGTTTGGTGAGTATTGTTGGCAGATGAGGCATTTATTAACAAAGAGTTGTATCAATGTGTGGGCATTAGGAATGAACCAGTCTGTTTGCAATGTTGTGGACATGTTATCTCGGGAGACATGTGCGGGAAAGTGTACTTGGTCCAGTGCCACCTGCAGTAAGGCTTGTGGCATGACAGGCTTCCCAGACATGGTCTGTCTGTATGTAAATGAAATCGGCAGGGTCCTGCTGTACTCCCCTCTTCTTCCATAGCTCTTTCTCTTGATGTGGTTCACTTTCTTGTATTTCTCTGAGATGCAGTTAGGCAATGTGATCATATTGTTGAGTGTCGTCGATAGGGAAGGGAGTATTTGTGTCAAGAGCTTCACTATTCACGTCTGTGTGCTGTGCTGGAGCTACACTATCTTCATGCTTGTTGGTCTGCTCTGCTGGAGCTACTCTTTCTTCTGTCTGCTCTGCTGGAGCTACTCTTTCTTCTGTCTGCTCTGCTGGAGCTACTACTTGAGCAAGTAGGATAGGTGTGTTTTGAGGATCTGGCGCAGTCAGAGGTGGGGGCCTCTGGCTGCAGCTTTGGCTGCCCAATCTGCCAGAGCGTTATCTCTGGAGACAAAGTCCTGTCCATTAGTGTGCACTGCACATTTAACAACAGCTACCTCAATAGGGAGTGTAAGCGCCTCAATTAGTTCTTCCAACAACTGTTTGTGACTTACAGGCGTCCCATCAGATTTAAGAAACCTGTGCCTTTCCCAGCGCAAGATGCTGGAGTGTGTTGTTGTTGTGACATATGCAGAGTCTGAGTAAACGTAATGCGATCGTCAGCCCCGTGGTTCAAAGCGGCAATTAGTGCCACTAGCTCAGCAGCTTGGGCTGAGTAATGTGGGGGTAATGCAATCTGCTGTACAATGTCTAGGGAATCAGAGGACTCGTGTTGTTGGGCTCTAACTACTGCTGCTCCTGTGTACCTGATCCCTGTTTCTTGGTCAATGGTGGAGGACCCATCAACAAAATATACAGTGCTGTCTGGCAAGGGGTCCTCCTTTGTTGCTCCTGACTCATCTGGAGAGTATGTGGCACAATCATGGGTGTCATCGTCTAAGGCTGCAATGGGATGGGCAAAGAATGTGGCAGGATTGACTGTGTGACATTTGACAACTTTCAAGGAAGGTAATAACAGTATGACTTCGTAACCTGACACTCTTTGTGTTGTTAATGTTGTTTTGGCTTTCTGAATTATGGCAAAGACAGCGTGTTCAGTGTACAGTGTCAATGGGGAGCCCATGACAATGGGGTGCTCTTCTCTACAGCGAATGCTGCAGCTGCAAGAGCTTGCTCGCAGGGGTAATGGCCTTTCATAACAGAGTTTAGCATTCCGCTGAAGTAAGCGATGGGCCTATGGCCCATGGGGTATTTTTGCGTAAGTACAGCAGTCATGACCTGGCCATTGCAGTGAGTGAACAGGTAGAATTCCTTTGTATAGTCAGGTGAGCCTAACACTGGTGCGTTTGTTATTTCATCTTTTAACTTCTTGAGGGATGCTGTCATTTCAGGTGTCCAGTCTATTTTGTTGCGTCTGTCTTTGGCTGCTTTAACTGCTTTCAACAAGGGGGCAGTTATCGTTGAGAAATCAAAGACCCACTGGCGGACATAGTTCACCAATCCTAGGAACTTCTGCATGCCTTTGACTGTTTGGGGCTCAGGGGTAACTTTTATGGCCTCAACTCTGTCTGGCGTGACTCGTCTCCCTGATGCTGACAGTAGTTGGCCTAGATAGTGTACCTCTCTTTGGCAGTACTGAAGTTTTTTTTTTCCACTTTGTAACCTCTGTGTGCTAACGTAGTAAGCAGAGAGGTGGTGTCTTTTCTGCGCTGTTGTTCTGTGGGGCTGACGAGCAAAATGTCGTCGACATATTGCAGCAAGGTACTGTCACATTGGAAATTGGATAAGTCTTCTTTGACAACTCTGTTAAAGACGCTAGGGGACTGGCAATACCCCTGAGCTAACCTTGTATACGTCATTTGAACCCCTTTATACGAGAAAGCCAATAGATATTGACTGTCTGGGTGAAGGGGCACGCTGAAAAACGTATTTACAGGTCGATCACGGAAAAGTACTGTGCTTCTGGGGGAACATTTGTGAGGATGACAGAAGGGTCAGGGACAATGGGAAACTCGGGCCAGTAGTCCACAGATGTGGCGGGACTTCAGCCAAGTCTGCTTCACGCACAGAATCATACTTTGGTAGGGCAGTGGGTGTTCTCTTTTCCACTGTTACTGAGAGGGGTACCTCATTCATGTAAATGATCTCTGTTTTGGAATACTCATCAGGATCGCCAAAGAGTTGCTCATCTGAAATGCTTCTAACCAGTTGTCCAGGCTCAATAAAAATGACACAGGCCCAGGTGCACATGCGGTCGTCACCTGCTAGGAATGCCCCATATGTGGGCGTGATTTCAAGAGCATATATGCCTAGGATCATGTTCCTGTCTGATATTGGGGAGTCCTGGGACTGTGGGCGAAAGAGAAATTCTTTTGGGATTTGGACAGTGCGATTGTGCAGTTCTGGTGTGTTTGCTACGATGATGTGTACCGCAGTAGAGAACGCTTGTTCAATCTTTCAAGGAGGAGTCAATAGTGAGTGCCATCATCCTTGCCAAGGATGTGCCTGGTATGGAGGAAATCATTGTCCCATTCTCATTGAAGTGAATGGTCATGTTCAATTTTGCCATGAGGTCTCGCCCTAAAAGTTTCACTGGAGAATGTGGCGAGTAAAGTAGTCGTTGTTCCAGCACACGGTCTCCTATTTGTATGGGTACTGGCTTGGTGAAAGGGACCCTTGCTATTGCCCCAGAGAATCCCTGTGTGCCCGCTATCTGATCTGAAATGTGCAGAGGTCCACCTGTAATACAGGAGTACGTGGCGCCTGTGTCAATGAGAAAGCTATATGTTCTGTTATTTATCGTGACCAGGAAGGTGGGGTCATCTTCACCGCTCATGGCGCATGATAAAACCGGGCACACAAGAGTTGTCTGTGGGCTGTTCTAGCTAGTATATCCTCCTGCTTGGTATTGTTGGATGGTGCCTTGTGTGAATGAATTGTTGGGGGTGATCACCACGCCACCTTGGGGTGCAGTATTTTGCTGATGGGGCATCACTTGGTAGGTGGGTGTCTGTTGTTGCTGCTGCATGGGAGCTTGCATCTGTTGGGGCGACTGTTGAGCTTGGGCAATCAAGGGTGCTTGGAGCTGCACTTGCTGCATGTTTTGCTGAGGGTCAGATTGGGGTTAGGCTTACAGTATCTGGTGTTGCTGTGGATATATTTGTTGTTGCTGGAATCATGGTGGTGCTTGTTGGGCGGGCCCATAGATTGCTGGCCTTGGTCCCGAAGTCCAGTGCAGCACTCTCTCTGCATGTGGCCTACTTTGTGGCAATAAAAACAAGTGTGTTGTCCTTGGTGCAATTGGACCCTTTGTTGTCCCATTCCATTACCTCTTCCCTGCATGCCTGTGTTTCTGTTGGCATTGTTTCTATTATTGTTGTAATAATGTTGTTGGTAATTATTGTAGTCAGATTGTGCTGCTATGTATTGTACAGGGGGATGCTTTTGCACATACTGCACGGCAGGCTGTGGTTGGGGCTGTACATATTGCAAGGCCGGTTGGGGCTGGGTCTGCACGTATTGTATGGCCGGTTGTGTTTGCTGTTGGGGCTGTGTCTGCACGTATTTTATGGCCGCCTGTGTTTGCATCTGCTGGGGGGCAGGCTGGGTGTTAGTTGTTAGTGCGTTCAGGGCATTCTGGGGGAATGTAGTGACTGCCGTCATCTGACTGACGGGTGCAGCCAACCTGACTGTGTCTTTTTTCTTATTAAGTTTCTGTTGCACCAATTTTGCAGCTGCATTCTCTATAGCTAGCTGTCTACTCAGTTCCTGGTCTTGTCTCTTTTTGCAGAAATGGATAATGTGGTCCTGAATCTCAGGCCATGGTTTTGCTTCCATGGCTACTACTCCGTCTAACTTTTCCTGTACATCCTCTGGTAGTCCTCTCTTAACCATGTGGTAGAAGAGCCTTCCATTCCCTCCTGTTGCGTTCCATTTATCTCCTAACTCCTGATGCCATTTGACTTTCATACTGGAGATAAAGTTAATATAATCCTCGTTCGCTTGCATTGTCAGCGACATGAGGGATCCAATGTCAGGGACATCCGGAAACTTTATCCGTAATTTGATCCAGACCACTGGTCTTATTTTATCAAATGATTCCCCATCATACTGTGTGTCATTCATAGTTATTAAACCATTAATGACGCTTTTAAAGATGTCCTCTGCTTCCTCTCCCATGATGGAGATGAGCAAACTTTTCATATCACCTATCCCTACGACGTTACCCGTAGTATTCCTTTCCAGGGCCACTATCTATTTGCCAGCACCCTCCGAGAGGGGGGGAGGAGCTTCTTAATGTTTTCCTTGTCCGCATAGGACCATGAAATATAAACAGGTGGGTCAATGGCTTTTTTATACGAGAGTGGCATCTGATGTGTCACACCTGTGTCTAGATCTTTTGGCCGTGTGAGGTCATGTTGTCTGGCATATTTCTGCCAAATCTTTAGACTGGCCTTCATGTAGGCATAATCCCAATCTTGATCTCCTGCACCTTGTAGGATGCATTCTACTGCTGTTGCCATATGTTGTGGCTCAAAAGACCCTTCTCTTGGCCATGGGAGCATCTGCGGGGCTAGGGACTCTGTCCAACCTGCCAAATCGTCTGAGAAGGGGTTGACAGCATAATCTGAACCTTCACCTAGTATCACTATCTCGTTGGGCGTTAGACCGTTGTTTCGCGGGGCACATGGTCTGCTGAGAAAGATGCCATTACACTTTCTAGCTCGGGTGTTGTGCATAGAAGCGGTACCAGAGACATCATACATTATGTCATCCGGACATCCGTGCATCCCTTATACCCAGAGGCTCTCTATTTCTGTTGTCCTAGTCCTCCTTCTCCCGCCTGTATCACCTGAACTTCGGAATTCCTGACGTTGTTGGTGGGATGGGTTTGTAGTTGTTGTGGCGCATGAGTGGCTGAAATAGATCTATCCAAGCTGCGGTAGATCGAGGGGCAAAGGGATCTGCCACAGTTGCTGCAGGTAGCGGGACAAAAGGAATGAGAGGATGATGTCATAGTTGCATTGTTTGGTAAGGGTGGCCCTTGCTGTGCGAAGTGGAACTGGGCTGTTGGGGCGGGTGTATGTGTCTGTCCCGATGCAGCTGTCTCAAACCAAGGGGAAGGACCGCTGTGGCACTGTCCTGCATTCCTCTCAGTGTCCCCAAAAGTATATGCGTGTAATGTGGGTGGGGATGGGGTATGTACTGCTGCTTGGCCGTTGATGGTCCAATGCTCGTTCTCCTGAGGGCGTCAGTTATTTGGTCATTTAGTCATTCCAACTTCAGTGACGTGCGTTGGATTGAGTGAAGTACATCCCTGGGTGGGGGGCTGGGTGATGTTTTCATTCTGGCTATTCTCCAGGCTTTTGCTAATGTCTGTGGTCATTCTCCAATTGTCATAATGGACTGGGTGAAGTGCCGGAGGGGCCTGCTGTTCCTTGTCCCTATGCTGTTGTAATATACTCGAGAATGTTACCAGTTGGTGGTCAGCGATTGTATTAAATAATGGCAACAACTGGTCTTGGGGGCCACCCCCGCTCCTGGAGTAGTGGGGCCTTGGGATTTGGGAGTGAATGGTGAGAGGATGTGAATGAGTGGCGAGATGATGCGTGTGAACTGTTGGATGATGCGAGTGAGTCATTATCCGGACCTTCGTTTTCTTCCTCGGGTTGTGAGGTGGTCATTGACGTGGGAGTAAGTTTTAGCATAAATTGTGCATCTATCTGTCCTGGTAGTCCCAGCACTATGGCAGGTATAGTTGGGCTGCTACTGGTGGCGGGTGGTGCAGGCATGGGTATTACAGATGCTGGCAATGTGGGAGGTATTGTTGGACCGCTGCTGGTTTCGGGTGATGCCGGGGTAATGTACTGCATTCCGCAGTGGGTGGAGGGGGTCTGATAGGGCAGATAATTCATCTGGGAATTGATTGTATCCAACAGTTGGCATATTATTGGGGTTACAGGCAGGAAACAGGTGGCAAACCGGCAGTGGAGGAGGAAAAGATACAAAATCAGGAATCGGAGCGGTAAAAGCAGTGTAGCATGAGAAAGAAAAATATAAACATTATGTTCAGGCGAAGGAATATATGTGCAGCGGAGTGTATTCAAACCCCGCAATACAATGCAATGGACAAACACATAATTCAATGTAATATCAAAGCACAACCCACAATAGAAAACCGTTGCACCTATGCACTAAAGGACACTGGAGTGATACAATCAATCCCAGAAGAACCAGAGGGGGCTCAAACCCCTACCATAGAACCCGTCCCCCGGACTTGAACCGGAGGGGAAACACCGAGAACAAAAGACCCACAAAACCTAGAACCATGTAACCTAGAACCATCCCTCAGACTCGAACCGGAGGGGTAAACATGAAACCCACAAGACCTGTACCCACAGGATGTGTATCAGAGAAACCAACAGTTTGAGCTGACAAAAAAGGCAAGAAATCGTGACAACACAGAGAGAGAGAGAGAGAGAGAGAGAGAGAGAGAGAGAGAGAGAGAGGGAGGGTGTTAAACGTGACCAGAGAGACTGCAATGGTGGGTCAGGAAATCAGCCAGAGACCCCTTAAAAGAGTCCACCGCACACCCTCATAGCAAAGACCAAGGAAATTCAAAGAGGAAAAAACAAAACTCCTTGGCTTACCCGTGGTCTGCAATGGGTGGAGACAGGACCCTCGGAGGCAGTTCGTGGAAGTGTTGCAGATCCACCACAGACAAGAACAGTCGTGGTACGATGAATTCGTAAGTCGCCAGCTGATCATATCATTTCATATAACTAAGAAAAAACCATTAAGAAACCTGACTTCACTCCGTCTGGAATAAAACAAATGATCATTATTATAATGCTCAAAATTCTATAAGACAAG
This sequence comes from Lissotriton helveticus, assembly GCF_964261635.1. Classification (NCBI taxonomy): domain Eukaryota; kingdom Metazoa; phylum Chordata; class Amphibia; order Caudata; family Salamandridae; genus Lissotriton; species Lissotriton helveticus. The sequence continues at coordinate 1,381,926,573 of NC_136059.1, forward strand.
CTGGAATGAGAATCTAGTAAAAAGGCATAATTTAAATCAGTTAGCGAATCAAAGATAGGAAACACACTTTATGAAATTCTAGTGCCTAGAGGCAAACCTTCCTACAGAGAACTAGCCATGCAAGGTTCATCATTTTAAGAAACCCTAAATGCAAGGAATTGGGTGCGGATGTAAAGTACCGAAAATAACCAAGGATTTAAAAAAGGCAAAAAGGTTATCTAGATTGGTAGGTACAACCTGAAAGAAAGGTTTTGAAGTCCGAAATCAGATAAACGGCCGGCCGGAGAACCCACGCTTGTGTTGGACACAGCAGCAGAGTACTGATTTCTAATTGAGGTGTTGTATCTCTTATACCTATAAAATGCAGAACTGTAACACTGCTCTGACATACTTTCTGGTGCAGGTGGCTGACCGCATGTCCTGGGACATGGAAATGGTCAGGTGGTTGAGTGGGTGGTTGGCCATGCTTGACCGCAAAATATAAACACAGAACATCTTGTCACGTACATCTCTCTAAAAATATATATGAGAGCGGAACCTGAAACAGGTGCTACTATCGCAAGATACGGATGTGGTTTCTCTTGAGCAAGCTATCTTTCAAAATAATAATGTAGCAACGGTCCAAGATGTACCAACTTGTATCAGCTGATCCTGTGTACGTGTGTGTGGGTGTTGGTCTTGCAAGTGTGGAAAATTACTGTACTGTGTGGTTGCCCAAGCTACCTCGTTGTATTCAGCGCAACAGAAATGCATGTTTGGAACGATCAGGGCCTAGTGGATTTTATCATCAAAAAATGGTAACACGAGGCGGTGGCCTTTGGCTTAGGCCTATATGCAGGGAGTTCAAGGAATGGGTGGGCTGTCACTTACTGATTGTGTATGGCGAAAAATGGTCCATATGAGACCTTCATTCTATTAGGGTCGATCAAAAATGCTATATAGGGAAATCAAATGGTAAAACGTGATCCTGCATCACTGTAAAGTCAAGGTTTATAGATCTAAGTTTACATGATTGTATGTATTTTTTAACCAATTGAGCTAGGTAGCTAGTGTACAATATTTTCTTTTAGCATCTGAAGACAAGGGAGATTAGTTTGCATATTGTTCTCTTTTCTAATATCCAACCAATTTGATGTTGCAATAGTGAGAACTGCCTAGACAGATTAGAGAGAATCTTTTCGCCAACGTTTATTAGTGACAGACATTAATAGATTTTTTAATGAAATCACTTTTTTTTAAATGTATCTTTTTGTTATATCAGAGCAGTGATAATGTCATTACATTACTATAAATATAAACATCACCAAGCATTGTTACAGTATGGCATAATTTATTACCATTGACCCGCTCAGGGCTCCGCTTCATTTGCTTACCAAGTTTCTGATTACATTCAATTAGTCTCTGCATGGACCAAGGAGAGAACAGGGATTTTAATTAAATTGTTGACATTTATATTGTATCATAACGACATTAGATTTCAAGATACATGTAATTTATAAAAAATTGATACTTCCTTGAGCAGGATCATGGAGCCATCATACACCAATATACATATGCACTATTATGAACAGAAATGCATACTAAACAAGCATTGGCATAGCCAATCAGTCTCGCCTTTGGAACCTTGTAAGTATTTAGCCATGAAGCACATTATCCTTGGTGCTGTGACGCCATGAATTGAAGAGCTATATAATTACTGTACACTGGGTGATGCAGTCCTTAACTACTGTGAAATTTTAGGTACAATTTCTTTGAAGCATCATTTCACTGTGTTCATTATGAAAGTTATTAACTTTAGCCAAATTTAGACTGTCAGAAAGTGTCTACATGTATATAGCACTTGCTACCCCTGATGAGGCGTTGAAATGGAGCTCCTTATGACTCCATGCCACTAGGTATTCAATGCTGCAGTAACGGTTTTTTTTGGTCCCCAAGTTCAGCAGTAGTAAGGGCAGTGCAGCTGGACTACAAGTTCCAGAATAGTTTAGGGTGTTAAACAGAAGCCCCGAAGTGGAGCACTGCCTCCTTGATGACACAAAGTCTCCTAATTTAACTAAGAGAACTAGAATGAAATACAGATAATGGAGTGGACATACTGTGCTCAACTACTAGGGGACAGTTAAGATTTGAAGTAGCCTCCTCACCTCAACAATGGTAGTGTGTCCACAGGAAGATATAAAGAGCATAAAGGTATGCACATGGTTGCAGTTGTGTATATTTTATTTTTTATTTTTGAGGCTCTTAATGTCCACTCCAGTCTTATTTATTTTCTCATGAGGATTGTAACTGACTGCGAAACATCTGTTCTGGATTTTATATCCATTGTAGCATACCCCGTTCAGTGTTGGAACTGAGACAGTAAACATTCCACATTCGAAGAATTCACTGCGTGCAATTTTAATTTTGATTCAGCGTTTCAATGCGTCACCTGCACCACCTATGTTATGCCACTAATATAAATGAATTTGCAGATGTTAATCACTGTAACCGAACGAAAGGAGGCGGACATGGGGCCTCTGGCTTCAAAGGCACAAAACTTGAGTTCAGATCTTAGTTCCTGCACACGGGCAAAGCATCTTATCTGACCGTTTCGCGCCTCCTGAGCGGGCGGGCACAGTGAGTGCTGAGAAGCCGGACTACCACTGTGCACGTTGTTTTTGCTGCCTCCTTACTATTTTTTTTCTATTCAGCCATGAAGTGAAGGCATCCCAGTAAGTTAACTACACCACAGATTTCTCCGTGCAACTAGAAGAATTCCGGGGTCTGATTCCAGTCGGGCCGAGTCCGACGTTTATCCTTTTTTGAACAACAAAGTCAGTTTGAAATGGACAGTAAAATAAATAAAACACACTGCACACCTTTTGCTGTGGGCTCAGAGACGAGAATGGACAGGGAAGGAAGGCCCGGCAGGAGAGCTGTTAAGAGCTGTGGCTATTTTTTTTTTTTAAGCTCAGCAGGCGTAGTGTTTATTGTATCCTGCTGTGGGCTGAGAGACGAGATGGATGTTGTGACTGCAAGTGAGGCAATGCTGTGAAGCAAGATCTGACCTGCCTTCTGCATTGCAGAGGCTATGGAGTCCCTTCTGTAAAACAAGATTACACACATAACGCCAAAGAATACGGTCCACAGGACATTATTGCAAGGAGCTCGTATTCAATATTCTCACTCAAAGTAACTGTATGTGGTCAAACAATTAGTCTGACACTTGAGCTCCACAAGATGGCAAATGCAGCTCACCACCTCCATCAGATAGTTAATACATAAATTATGGTTTCATGAGAAGTGTATATTTGCTAACACTTATTGGAGGGTGGTACTACAGATAAACATTAGACCAAATCTTTATGTGGGATGTTGGAAGAGGGGCGAGGCAAAGGACGTGTGTGTGTGTGTTGTTGTGTAGAGTGCCGGGGGTGTGTGTTAATATATGTGTGGGGGAGTGGGGGGAGCGGTGCGTTAGTGCCATTGTGCGTACAACCACAGATGTGTGTGTCTGTGTGTAGGGCGAGGGGCGTGGTCTGGCATGTGTGAGGGTGGGGGAGTGTGTGTACATGTGTAGCAAGGAACAGTGTGTGTGTGGTGAGTGGGAGAGCGCGTGTGTGCTTGGAGGTGGTGAAGGGTGGGGTGAGGCACAGACCCTACTAGTGGCAGGATCAGCCACAGATGGTAACCGCTGTAGCAAATCGTAGTTCTGCTGATGATTATATTTAATCCAGCTGGAATCTTCCCTCATGTTCTGGAACCACTTAGTGTGCCGGTGAGGGAGGCTGGCCGGGCTACACTTCCCAAACTGGTAATTTTCTGAATTACAAACAAATGGCGACAGAGGGTTTCGATCATTCAGAAATAAGACTGACATCTTACATGGCCTAATTAGACAAGGTGCCGTTAATTACAGAGCCAGGACCTCGGAACAACTGAATTCCTTTCTGTATTAAAGACAATATTGGAACTTTCTAAGCATTATCCTTTGCACATTCAGGAAATGCTGCTGGTCCGGGGCACGCAGCATTCTTTCAGGCTCCTTGGCCGATCCGCTCTTGGTGTGGACTTGAAAGATAAAAATAAACACATATAGTGTTTATTAAAGAAAACATGCGCGCGCCTCCGGCTGTGGGCAGAGAGACCGGATGGAATAAGGAAGGGAAGCCCAGCAGGGGAGCTGTTCTTATTAAAAACACGGGAGGGCGAAGATGAGACAGGCAGGGGAGTGAGAGTAGAGGAATGTCAACAAGCGCGAGCAGCCACGCTAATTGGAAACAGATGACTCCTGCATGCCGATGCGCGCTCCCGCAAGGTGGATGCCAGCACAAGCACAAGTGTTTCAAAAGTGCAGACCGAATCCAAAAAGTCATCTCCTAGAGCAGCACTTGCGCGCTGCGCTAGGCTAGACCTACAAATCAGCTGTGGTAATAGAATACATGTGCCTAGTGGAAATTCATAGATGATATTTTTGGACTATGGATGGGTACTGGTAATGAATTGAGAATGTTTAGTGAATTTCTTGTAGAAACAATGTACTCATTTAATCTGATATTAGAAAAGGGAGAATGACTTATACATTTCTCAGACATGGAAATAGGTGGCATATTTCAGACAGATTGATGTATGGAAAGTATAGACCGGCATAATTTCTTGGTAACCTCAATATGTCACCAAAAGATAATGTTTAATTAACTACCATGCAGTGAATTTGATCAGATACAAATAATTAGATAAGACAATGAGATACAAAATAAAGATAAAAATACATTTTGGATACATTTGTTGCACAGGATATTGAGAATCATGCTTGAAATCAGCACAAGAGAGAATAAAATATAGCACCTGCTAATCATCTTGGACTACACAGATAAATAGGCAGACATAATGAAATTCATAATACTTTTCTGTCGGCAATCTACAAAAAAATGCAAACTTTTGTTGCAACATTGGGATATTTTTTAGAAAATGATCAAGGGCTATGAAAACTTTTATTGATTAAACAACAAAGACCCTTATTACAAGTTAGGCTTATTTGGGTACACTTTTTATTTCTCTGACAACAGCATTCAAACTAATACCACCTTCTGTCTCTCTGTTAGGCATTTTTGAAAAACCCATAGCTAATTCCAGGCTGTACCCTATGATGTGTTGTAACCTCTGATTCCTACATCCAAATAACTTCCCCTGAACTTTTTGCTACATTAACATACAGTGATTTATTTGATCTATTATTAGTTGCTTACTAAATTTGCAGGACGTTCCGAGGCTTTTGATGCACCCCCAAATGCTTCAATCGGCATGAGCACATGCTGATATGAAATGTAAAACCTATGATGCTTTAAAACCAAATCATTTTCTGAAATCGAACTCGTGAATAATGACTTGCAGGCGTTATTCAAAGTTAATGAACGTCAATTACCGGCTGGAGGATTGTACAGGTTGTACTGCATATCTGATACATATACTTTAGGTTTAAATGTGGTATTCCTGGATTCGCCGGGCAAAATGGGATGGGCTCACCTTCTGTATCTGGAGTTCAGTGATATTCACTTGTTCTCCGGGTGACCGACCACACATTCCATACATATTATAGCACTTTTTATATATTTTTATAGCACATATATTTTTATATATTTTTATACCACCTTGTACTTTTTAAGTTCATCTGAAATAATCTTAGTAAAGTTCATGCTGATTCTCGTTTTCATTCGAATAAATTGTCATTAGCATAGCAACTGACTCACCAATCCACCCACAGCCTGCACTTTGTCATTCATGCACACAGTGGCGCTTCCAGGATGTCTGCTGCTTGATTTCTCAATCTGCAGGGTGACCAATCGTCCGTAAACTTCACGGACCGCCTGTTATTTGGTCCTCATGTCCGTTTTCTGTGAGGATTTCTTCCACGGACACCTTTTGTCCGTAATTTCAGATACTGGGGAATGCTGCCCCCTGCAAGCAGCCTGAGAGTTCTGTAACTCTCACTGCAGGGGACAGCTCGTGCTCCTGCTGTGAACAATGGCCGGCAACAGCCCCCCCCCCCCCGCCCGACCTGGCGCAGGCTGCTATCGGGCCGATTATCATTCTGTATGCCAGCCTAATTATCACATACAGATAAGGTGACCAACCATCCGTACTTCACGGACCGCCTGTTATTTGGTCCTCATGTCCGTTTTCTGTAAGGATTTCTTCCACGGACACCTTTTGTCCATAATTTCAGATACTGGGGAATGCTGCCCCCTGCAAGCAGCCTGAGAGTTCTGTAACTCTCACTGCAGGGGACAGCTCGTGCTCCTGCTGTGAACAATGGCCTGCAACAGCCCTCCCCCCCCCCCCCCCCCCCCCCCGCCCGACCTGGCGCAGGCTGCTATCGGGCCGATTATCATTCTGTATGCCAGCCTAATTATCACATACAGATACGGTGACCAACCATCCGTAAATTTCATGGACCTTCCGTAATTTGGACCTCACGTCCGTTGTCCGTGAGGATCCCTTTTACGGGCGCCTTTTGTCCGTAATTCTGGGCCCCGCAGGGAGCAGAGCTGTTCCCTGCGAGAGGCCTCAACTCCCTGGTGGGGGCGTCTCGCACTCCTCCTCGAGCACAAGAGCAGGTCCACCCGCCCATTGTCATTCTGTATGTGGCTGATTGTCACATACAGAATGACAATGGCCAGTTTGAGCTGCTAAAGCATACTTCCCACCCTGAACCTCTAAAGCGCCTTAGCTTAAAATCACTGAGGAGCCGAGCCGAAGGAAAAGTTCAAAGTTGAAGCTTACACATGACACACATGGTAAGAGAAGCAGAAGAGCACTGCAGGGTTAAAAGAAGTCTCCTCTTGCAGTTGGGGCACACAGTTAAGGCAGTGGGGGTACCCTGGGGGGTGTCGGACCGTAAAAAAATGCAAGTAGGGGATCCGTGCAGTTGAAAGCATAATCTTGCATTTCTCTTATAAGAAGACGCGTATCTTTTAACAAATGTACCTACTTGTATTCAATAAACTGTGAGGTCTTGTTACTCTCTGGTGCCATTTCATTTTGTAGTGTGAAAGGAATGGACAACGTTTTATCTCGCCATGAAACTGTTAAAGAAATGTAAATCAATCTGTTGTTTTTATTGTCTGTAATGAAAGAGAGAGATAGAGCAATGTTTGTGCATGTGGTCTGTATACTAGAATAAACACAAATAGCTCCAATAAAAATACAAGGGCCATTTAGAAAAATACCAGAATGACTGCAAGCAGCAGTAGAAAAGATTTGATCCTGCTAGTAAAGATTAGCAGTAGGGGATGTGAAAGAACAGTAGTATGCACTTGTGTGTGCTGTCCTGGGGGTTCCCCACCCTTCACACCACCAAATGTGAAAGATGGACCAGTAAAAGGATGGATTGATGAGTGAAAGGGTGGATGATGGGCGAGTGAACGGGTGGATGGATGAGAGAAATAATGGGTGGATTGATGAATATGATAAGTGAAAGGGTGAATGAATTGATGGATGAGTGAATGGATGGATGGGTGATAGAGTGGATGGGTGAGTGAAAGGATGGCTTGGGTGAAAGGGTAAATGGTTGGATGGATGAGTGAATGGATGGATGAGTGGAAGAGTGGGTGGATGAGTGAAAGGATGGATTGGGTGAAAGGGTGGATGGATGATGGATGAGTGAAAGGATGGATTGGGTGAAAGGGTGGATGGATGATGAATGGATAAGTGTAAGGATAGCTGAAGGGGTAAGTGGTTGGATGGATGAGTGAATGGATGGATGAGTGGAAGAGTGGATGGATGAGTGAAAGGATGGCTTGGGTGAAAGGGTAAATGGTTGGATGGATGAGTGAATGGATGGATGGGAGAGAGAGTGATGTCCGGCCCTGCTCATGCCTTCATCAAGATCTCACCAATAGTATGATGAGCTAGCCGGAGTAAGGTAGAATATTTCAGTCTCTTACTCAGTACAGACCTATCTGCAGCGGCATCCAGGTGCTTTCCACATCTGCCACTTAGGGTGTGTGCTATGTTTTCACTACAGCAAGCACAGTTTAGTGAGATAAAAAAATTATGATGGTGGAGTGAAAGGATGGATTGGGTGAAAGGGTGGATAGATGATGGATGGATAAGTGGAAAGGATGGCTGGATGGGTTAAAGGATAAGTGATTAGATGGATGAGTGATTTGATGGCTGGGTGGAAGAGTGGATGGATGAGTGAAAGGATGACTTGGGTGCAAGGGTTAATGGTTGGATGGATGATTGAATGGATGGAAGAGTGGATGGATGAGTGTAAGGATGGATTGGGTGAAGGGGTGGATGGATGATGGAAGAGTGAAAGGGTGGATGGAGGGAGGGATGGATAGATGATGGATATGTTTACAAATGGTTAAAAAGGTTTGGATATGGCTGGGAACACAGATGGAAGGACAGAATGAATGGTGAAAGACTGAATGGTGGATGAAAAATTAATAAATAGATGACAGAAAGTACATTTTAAGTGGTTTGATGGGAGGACGAATGGCTAGATCCTTGGACACGAGCGCTCTTCTGGGCAGGGTTGTGATGACTTACTTTGCTTTCTTTGTGCCATAAGAGCTTTATTTCAAAGTGAAAGTTGTTTTAATTTTTTGGCTACTCCCTGGCCTATGTATTACTATTCTGTATTTGCTGTGTGCTTATGTATGGGATCTATACATCATGCATATGACATTTTGAGTGACACCCCACTGCTACTTGAATGTTACATTAGTAATTGTTTGCATGTTTTGTTTTAGGTGTAAGGTTTTACGGAAATCCTCATAGTGCCATGAGCTGTGCTTGAGATGTATATTGTGTTTGTAACAATAGGCAAGGCGTCAAAAATAAACTATGTAATAGTGTATTGACAGTGCCTTCTTTAAGAAAGCTGCAGGGAAAAGTACTTTTCTGACTTCCATCAGCTAGTGCAGCTCTCTGCGAAGCCCCCATAAGCAAAGTCAGATTCCATATTTTAAGTTCTACTTGCTGAAACACCCATAATGCGTTCCCTGTAGTGGGTTCATCACAGCAACCCTCCCTTTAGTTCACCTATGCGTTCTGCTTTACATCTCACAATGGCACTCAGGTATGAGATGCTAGTAACAAAGTCTATCCGAGCAGATTTTCCTGAGCACTTCTCTCACCATACATGTCTGCTCACGACCATGAGTTATAAACAAAATATCAGACTGTACAGCCCAGTGCAGTAACCATATAAATAGATTATTATCATATTAAATACCTAAAAAAGAACTGCACAGTTGCTCAAAGCTGTGCGCATACCGAAAAACCGTGAAGTGCACGATTGTCTCAACCCAATATAAACTTATTTTGACTTGTACTTAAGTGGTTGTCTATTTACTTACTTTTATACTATCTCGCATTTTCCTCTGATGTGTCTTTAAAACATACCTTTTGTCCCGAAGATTTGTCCTGAATTTTGACCTTCTGTCCTGAATTTTCGTTCTGAATTTTGACCCTTTGTCCTGAATTTTTATACTTACTGTCCTGAATTTGCAACCATGCCAGTTGGTCACCCTACATACAGAATGATAATGGGCCTCTCTGTGCAGTCACAGGCTGACCTCTTTTCACTAGTAAGTTCACTCCACATGATGCCCTGTGCAGACTCCAGCATGCAGCCAGTATTTGGTACTTTGTTTTCTCCCCGCAACAATCAGAATCATTTAGAGAAGTCAATCTCTGACAGTGAGCTTGAGAGTAACCTCTCAAAACAATGTTCAATAATCACATACAGTATTTACCCTGCTTGGCTCTATCCTTGAGATGGGACAACCCAGTGCAGTAACCATATAATTAAATTATGATGATATGAAATACCACAAAGATACCTGCACAGTTGCTCAATGCTGCATGCATACCAAAAGAATGTGAAGTCCACGATTTTCGCAACCTAATATAAACTTATTTTGACTTGCACTTATGTTGGTTGTCTATTTACGTACTCATATACTATTGCGTTACTTCCTCTGATGGGTCTGTAAAAGGTATCTTTTGTTCCGAATTTCTGTCCTGAACTTTGAGCTTCTGTCCTGAATTTTTGTCCTGAATTTTGACCCATTGTCCTGAATTTTCACATTCACCATCCTGAATTTGCACCCATGTCAGTTGGTCACCCTATCAATCTGAGGTTTGAAATGTATCAGCAGTAGTAAGTTCAGTGCGCACTGGAGGGCCATTACACTGTCTCCAAAATGGCCGCAGCTCAAAGAAATGTGTGGCATGCCAAGCACTGCATGTTTAGATAGTCTGGAACTGGAAAAGTTACTCTAGAACCATAAATTTGGGACCAGGGTGGGCTAGAAAATGGTGATGGAGTTCTAAAAATCAGCTTGACAGTCATTTTATGCATTTAAAAAAGAAACACTGTCAAAAAGAGGTTGGCACCAAGAAGAAACCGGACAGAAAATATGCGCTAACTTAATTGGTTTAAAAGTCTGCCTTTTAAAATATTTTATGGGGTTAAAACAGCTGCTGCAGTAAACTTTGTGTGCCCAGTAAATCTCAGGAAATAATAATAATGGTAAGATAACACTGGTGGCTAAAACGCTTGCTAGAGAGATTTGTGTTTTGCTTAGTCATAGTTTTGACTCATAACGTAGCACTCCTGCAAAACACATTGGGCAACATGCAGATGACAGATTATTATGTCATGTAGACAGGTAAATGGGTCACTGTTTTTGACAGAGGGCTTTTTTTATTTACTTGCAGTTAATGAACTCCAATCCTTCTAATATAGCATAATGAACTATGAACCAGCATCAAGGACCTGCATGTAAACTGCAAGACATGAGTTTAGAGCATTTTTGTTTTTTCTCAATCTGTTATTGCAAGGCTGCTAAAAAGGGTTTTTTTGGTAGTAAGGGAGGAAAACCCCAAGCACTGTGTTACGTTTTAAAACCTGACTTTATGTTTCCCCCGGCGAAACAATTTTACCATATAATCCCTATTAGTATAGATGATTTGTGACTCCTACACCTTGAAACCCTCTTTGTCATATGTAACATCTTGATTTACACTGCACACTTGTATGATTTATTCACGAAACACAACTAACACCCAACACAGATCTAGACACAAAACATTAAGTTCAAAAACTATGTAAGTGGCTAAAGGAACCTTTTGATATCCTAATACCTCTTAGAACAGCAAAATACAACAAAATAAAACAGGCACCGTGGAAAAATACAGAACTAAAAGAGATAAAACAGAAAATTAGAAAGCTTCAATGCACCTGGCTCAAAACAAAGAGGACATTTCACCTACAGAAACTTGACAGATTAGCTCAGCTATCAAAAAAGCAGAAACTATTCAGACAGAATTAAAAATGCTAAATGTGCAAATAAAGAATTTTATAAAATTCTCACAGTATTTCATAAGCCTAAATGCATAGAAAGAACTCATCCCATTACTCAAGAATTCAATGACAAACTAGCAAATCATTACACAAACAAAGCAGTCATGTTGGATTCCTACTTAAAACAAAGGAAAACTGCCAGAACCAACCCATTTCCAAAAATACCCTCCAACAGTAGGCTAACCCAGCCTCTCTTTTCCTTCAAACAAATTTCACAAAGTGAATTTATAGACCTGGTCAAAGCAAGCATCCCTGCTGGCAGCCCTTCTGACTCTTGTCCACCACAAATATTCAAGAACATTCTTATACTACCTCTGCTGCCACACCAGTAAGAAGAATCATCAATAATTCGTTAACTACGGAAATCTTTCCCAAAGACCTAAAAAAGGCATATATACGCCCATTATTAAAAAAAAAAACTGGATCCGCTAGACCCCCAACAACCACAGATCGATTACAAATTGTCCTTTCCTGGGCAAACTGATAGAAAGAGTAGCATTCGGACAGATGTCGCAATTCATTGAAGATAACTCCATACTTTCTGACTTCCAAAAAGGAGTTCATCCAGGAAGAGGCACAAAATCTGGCCTCATCGCCATCTGGGATGATTTTAAAACCACAGTAGACCACAACATGGCTGCACTACTTCTTTTGGACTTCTCTGCTGCCTTCGTCACAGTTGACGATGACACTCTAATCCAAAACTTTATGAAGCCGGCATAGAGAGGACTGTCCTCGACTGGATCACATCCTACCTTAAAAACAGAACAAATGTCATCCATTCTCCACCTTTCTCATCCAAACCGTACTTCACAATAGCAGGGGTCCCTAAAGGCTCCATGATCTCACCCATGCTTTTCAACATCGACATGAAGTAATTACTGGCAATCATCATTGAATTTCAGCTCACATGCTATAACTATGCAGATGAGACACAAATACTTCTTAAACTGGAAAGCCCCAAAGACATTGGAATCGCACAAATCTTCTGTTGCCTCAGAGCCCTTGATCAGTGGATGACATAGAGCCATCTCAAAATGAATGCTTCCAAAAACGAAAATCCTCACATGTGGCGAATGGAAAAATGATTATCCACTTTGCACCATGCCTGACGATCTGGGACTACCTACTAAAATATCTAATGTGAAACCTTGTAATTATCATAGACATGAAGTTATCAATGAATACCCAAGTGGACAAGTTAGCAAGATCAAGCTTCATTACTATGAAAACTCTGGGATGCATTTTCCCCCACCTGGGATTTCAAAACAAAGTACAAGCCACTATCTCTGTTGTACTGTCTAAACTTGATAACGCCAATGACCTCTCCCAAGGCTCATCTTTATCAACTATGAAAAGACTACAATGGATTCCGAACTCTGCTGCCAGACTACTCCTGCCTTGAGGGCCCTACATTGGTTACCGGTTGCCAAAAAATCAATATTCAAGCTGCTTTGTATCACCCACAAAGCAATACATGAAACAGGACCTCTTTTCATTATGAATAACATCAACAAATACATTCAAGAAAGGAACCTCTGTTTCAGATTGTCACCTTGCCTAAAAATCCCAGAGTACAAGAAAAAACCCACAGGTGGCCCATCTTTCTCTGTTGAAGCAGCCGGGAATTCATTACCTCCAAACATAAGATCCACAGATAACTATCCTAGCTTCAGAATACTTCTCAAGAGTTGGCTCTTTCCTACATACCTATCAAACTGAAACACAAATGTACAGCATTTCCCTGTGTATATAAACGTTTAATTTGATTATATGTATGTATCTAGGTATGTGTGTTTCTTTATATAAATATGTATAATAAGTAATTGACCCCTGGCCCACGAAGACCCCGACCCCGACCGACCCGCCTGACGTACACCGCCGCCACCCTCATCGCACTCAACACCGGCCGACTCCCAGAATGCCACCAAGCCTCACCACGACGCACCCACGGACCTTTCAGCTGCCACGCCTGCAAATTCTCCTGCACCCGGACCTGCCTCACACCAGCACCCGCCAAGTCGAACACCAGCAGCACCCACCTCAAGTGCATCCTGCTCAACACCCGCTCCGTCCACAGACACGCCATCGAACTCTGGAACCTCCTAGACGCCACAGCCCCTGACGTCGCCTTCCTCACGGAGACCTGGATGAACGACTCCTCAGCTCCCGACATCGCCATCGCTATCCCAGAAGGCTACAAGATCGTCCGGAGGGACCGCAACGCCAACCAGATGGGAGGAGGCATCGCCATCATCCACAGAGACACCATCCGGCTCACGACCAGCACCGACAACACCCTGACCACCGCCGAACACCTGCATTTCCAGATCCACACCGACCCGAAGACCACCCTCAGAGGCACCCTGATCTACCGACCCCCGGGACCACGCACACAATTCAGCGAGGACATCGCCGACTTCGTCAGCCCGCACGCCCTCCCCTCCGCCGACTACATCCTCCTGGGGGACCTCAACTTCCACCTGGAGAACAACAACGACCGCAACACCAGATCCCTGCTCGACAACCTCGCCAATCTTGGACTCAAGCAGCTGGTGTCCACCCCCACCCACCTCGCCGGACACACCCTCGACGCAGTCTTCTCCTCCAGCCCAGACATCGACTTCAGCCACGCCACAGAGCTTCAATGGACGGACCACAGCTGCGTCCACTTCACCTTCAAGAGAACGACGACCCACCACCACCAGCAACAGACCGCCCGCAGAAGCTGGAACAAGATCACAGCAGACCAGCTCGCCACCTCCCTGAGCCAGCACCCTCCTGCCAGCTCAGCGAACCCCAGCCAGGCTGCCGACAACCTCACGAAGTGGATCAGCATCTGCGCGGACGAGCTCGCCCCGCTAAGGACCCCGCCTAGCAGACCCGGCAGCAAGAAAGCCCCGTGGTTCACCGACGAACTCAAGAGCTCCAAGAAGAACTGCCGAGCACTCGAGAAAGTCTGGAGAAGGGAACCTACACCGGACAACAGGACCACCTTCAAGCTGGCCACCCGGAAGCACCACCAGCTGATCCGCGCCGCCAAGAAAACTGCATTCAAGGACCGGTTGGACAACAACGCACACAACTGCAAGGAACTCTTCAACATCGTGAAAGAGCTATCCAACCCCAGCGCAGGAAACAACGACATCACCCCATCGCAAGACCTCTGCAACTCCCTCGCTTCATACTTCCACAACAAGATCGCAGACATACACAACAGCTTCAACAACCAACCAACGCACACCAGGACGGAACAACCACCCCCCACCACCACCCTCCACGCCTGGACCCCGATCAGCACCGAAGACACCATCCAAACGATGAACTCCATCCACTCCGGATCACCGACTGACCCCTGCCCTCACTACGTCTTCAACAAGGCCGACGCTGTCATCGCACCCCACCTGCGAGACATCATCAACACATCCTTCGACACCGCCACCTTCCCTGAGAGCTGGAAGCACGCCGAACTCAGCGCTCTACTCAAGAAACCCACAGCGGACCCCACCGAACTCAAGAATTACCGCCCCATCTCGCTCCTCCCATTTCCAGCCAAAGTCATCGAGAAGACCGTCAACAAGCAGATGGCCGCCTTCCTCGAGACGAATGGATCCCTCGACCCCTCACAGACCGGCTTCCGAGCCAATCACAGCACCGAGACCGCCCTCATCGCCGCCACCGATGACATCCGAGCCCTGATGGACAACGGAGAAACAGCGGCCCTCATCCTCCTAGACCTCTCCGCGGCATTCGACACTGTCTGCCACCGCACCCTAGTACAGCGCCTCAGCAACGTCGGAATCCAGGACAAGGCGCTGGAATGGATCATCTCCTTCCTCGACGGAAGAACACAGAGAGTCCGCCTCCCACCGTACAAGTCAGAGGCATCCGAAGTCATCTGCGGCGTCCCTCAAGGATCCTCTCTGAGCCCCACCCTCTTCAACGTCTACATGAGCCCCCTCGCGGCCATCGCACGCCAACACAACCTCAGCATAATCTCCTACGCCGACGACACCCAGCTGATCCTCTCCCTGACCAACGACCCAGCCGCCGCCAGAGCCGACCTGCACGAAGGGATGAAAGAGGTAGCCGAGTGGATGACGACCAGCCGCCTGAAACTGAACTCCGACAAGACGGAGGTCCTCATCCTGGGCTCTTCACCCTCCGTCTGGGACGACTCCTGGTGGCCTCCCGCCCTGGGCACCGCACCCAAACCAACAGACCATGCACGCAACCTGGGCTTCATCCTGGACTCCTCCCTCTCCATGACCAGGCAAGTCAACAACGTCTCCTCGGCGTGCTTCAACATCCTACGCATGCTACGGAAGATCTTCTGGTGGATCCCCACCGAGACCAGGAAGACCGTCACCCAGGCCCTCGTTACTAGCCGACTGGACTACGGCAACGCCCTCTACGCCGGTACCACCGCCAAGCTCCAGAAGAGACTCCAGCGGATCCAGAACGCCTCTGCCAGACTCATCCTCGACATCCCACGAACCAGCCACATCTCCGGACACCTGAGAGACCTTCACTGGCTCCCCGTCAACAAAAGAATCACCTTCCGCCTCCTCACCCACGCACACAAAGCCCTACACGACCAAGGCCCGAGCTACCTCAACAGCCGAATCAACTTCTACGCTCCCAAACGCCACCTCCGATCAGCCAACCACGCCCTCGCCGCCGTCCCCCGCATCCGAAGAGCGACTACAGGAGGAAGGTCCTTCTCCTACCTGGCCGCCAAGACCTGGAACTCCCTCCCGACCGACCTGCGCCTGACCCAAGACCACCTCTCCTTCAGGAAGAAGCTGAAGACCTGGCTGTTCGAGCAGTAGCGGCACCCCCCCTCCCCCAGCGCCTTGAGACCCTACGGGTATGTAGTGCGCTCTATAAATATCATTGATTGATTGATTGATTGAATTATGTATCTAAATATTCATTACTCTACTCCTGCTGTAAAAAAATGGACTCTCTCCAATTGACTACCGAATACTGCACACTATACCTCTCTCAATATATCCTCTACCTCCACTCTCTGACTCATCCCAAACCTCATTCTACTACTATGATCTCTAAAATAACCCTTTCTAGACTCTTCCCTCCTCTATCCCTTCTTGACTCACCCCAAATGTAATTTTAATATTACAATCTCCCAAACAACCCTTATAAATTCTTCCTTCACCTATCCCTCCTTTGACTCATCCAAAATCTAATTTTACACCTATGATCTCCCTAATCCATTTCTAGAGATTCTTCCCTCCTCAATCTCCCTTATACTCATCCCAAACCTCATCTTACTACTATGATCTCCCAATGAACACTTTCTAGACTCTTACCTCTTCTATCCCCTCACTATCCTTTTCAATCCAACTAACAGGCTCACATGGCCACCGCTCCAATTAACTAAAACTTTACTATGCTAATCCACTACTAATCCTTTTTGAGTTCCAGAATAGAGTGAAACTCACAGAAAAGCTCTTTGATGCCTCGTCAGGGGTAGTAAGAGCTATATAAATACTATTGCAATAAAATGCTATGTATGATGTGTGCATGTGATGTAAAGCGCTTTGACACCCTACAGTAGGATAGGTAGTGTTACAAAAGTATTTTAAAAAATGTGAAAATGCTATTTCAATTGTTATTCTTGTAACTATGCCTGCATACTGATAGATCTGACATTCTTACAGTGCATGACACCACCCATCCATATGGGCAAAGGGGCCATGCCCATCACCTTTTTCCAGAGAGGAAGAGTGTCTGTCAGGCTGAGCAAATGTCTGCCTGACAGACACTCTTCTTGTTTAGGCCAGTAGCTAGAGATGCGCTAAATGTGCATGCTCCTGGCTACCTGGCCTTAACTTTGCCAGGCTGAGGATTTCACAGCCCTATGAGTGTAACCTCCTCAGCTTGGTAATAGCGCCTCAAGGCCCTCCCCCTTGTGATGAGGGGGAGCGTCACCGATTGCCTCGGACCTGTTTTAAGCTCTGAAGTGCCCAGGGTTGAGTGTCAATCAGTGACACCTCGTCACTGAGTGTGGTGGGGTCAGCAACTCTCACTGAGCTTATCCCACTCTGTGACGAGTGAGGGACTGCTGCCTTCCTTCATTGGCTGACCTAAGGTCCCCCTTCATTTCTGACTACTCCCTCAGTTACCAGTTCAATCCCTTGCTACCACTTGTACAAATTATTTATCACACACAAGGAGCTGATGGATGGAGTGATGAAACTTTTCAGACACTCACCCCCAGTCACAGATCTGGGTTGAATCCATCATCATTCTTTAGCTCACTTCGCCACCTCAGGTCAGACCCAGCTATATGCAAATCAGTCTTGACCCTGTGCCTCGTGGGAACAGTCCTGCCCGAACTGCCAAGCCAAGTCTTCCCTGAACCTGAAACAAGCATCCTGGGGCCGGTTTCTGGGTAACACGCTTCATCAGCCAGGCTATCTTGAATCCAGTGGCAAAGTGAGCAAGGGACCCACGTCTGGGCATACCCTGCCAACTTGGGGTGAACAAAGCAAACACAACAAGGAGGAGAGGTGACCTACTGGCTAGAGCGGTCGACTTTGGAACATGGGAAACCAGGTTTGAATCCCGACCTCTATTCAATATCCTGTGACTCAGGGGCAAATGACTTAATCTCTTTGCACTAAAAAGGAACAAAAAATATGTAACGTAGTATATGTATATGGCACCATGTGCCAATTAAGTATTTGCACCATGTGACCATTAATCAGTGCAATCCATCTTGGATTGCCACTGCAAACATACCGCACAAGATATTTAGAGGATGAATGCTAGACAAGGATTGTGTATACCTAGAATTCCTGTGGTTACAGGTGCCAACTTTAGAACATGGGGAACCAGGATCGAATCTCAGCCTTGGCTCAACTTCTTGAGGACCTGTGTAAAGCACTTAATATCCCTGTGTATAAAATTTGGGAAAAGAATGCGGAACATAGCCTAGCTCTATTGAGTTAATGTGCTTCTGTACAGGTCGCTCTATAAAAAAAAACCTGCAAAATGAAAAAAGTTTTTTTTGTAGATGGGACTTTGTTCCAGTGAAACGTGTGCACTGTATGACTGTTAGTGAATAGAATCCCTCATAGATTGCCAAAAAGGAGCATGCTGTACAAGATATATAGTGGTAGCCTGCAGACAAGCATTGTGCATATCTGCAGGCTTTTCTTTGGCAACAAACTGAATTGTGGAGCATGATGACAAGGCCCCCTTTAGAACATGACCTTTTGCTGTGCCCTGGCTCTTGTTCTTTCCTGAAGCACTAGCTTTAAACTAGATGAGGGTGTTGGGAGTCGCAGTGCATCAGTCTCCTCTGAAGTGCAGGGTTAGCCTTTGTCAGGGCCTTTTCCCTTAGTTCCCCAGAGTTGCTGCTTTCATAAGGCTGATGGGTGAAAGCTGTTGTGGAATTCTCCCAACTGAGACCCTCAGCCTCAAGTCCTGCTGCCTGCCTTCCATGGAGACAAAGAGTGTGTCTGTTCTTGAAGAAATGAAAAGCGAATCAACTGCCTCGAACTGGGAAACAGGGCCTGACTGGAAACTTGAAACAGCCCTGGCAAAAATGTAAAATTCAGCTCGCATGGGCAGACGTCCTAATGTGCGCTAGAATAAAAGCAACTCTTTCAAGTTGCGGCCGAGATCAGTAATGAGCACCACCATTCCGAGAGGCTGAACCCGGCCTCCAAGTGTCAATACCGGCCTCCTGGGGCTCCAGCCTACCGGGGAATTGCCCGCTTGCCCGGCTGGCCAGTCCGGACTTGCTGGGAAATGTGGAAAAAAAACATGCGTGAGAAATCAGTGTAAGGGAAAGACTAAATCTGCCACTCAGTGTTCCAGAACTTGTCACTTAGTGGGGTAGGGGACATGCACCCTGCAGGGTGTTGGGGAAACATCTGAGATTGAGGACTGGTGTCCTCGACAGCCAGCCTGCAGGAGGTGAGAGTAAATCACCTAAAGACTTCTGCAACAACCTCAGTAAAGAAGCTGTGATTCGGTGTTGGTAAAGGAGACGTGCTGGAGGTGTCTCTACGGGAGGGGTCTGCCCAGAGGCAGAATCCCAGCTGCTGATGCCTAGCAAAGGCGCTGCCCAGAAGAGTGAACTGACTACTGGGGAAATTGTGGTGGGCTCCCTGCTGCTACGGTGCATGTCGCTGGTTTACCCTCATGAAGCTTCAAGACATTTCAAGAGGTGTGGCCAATGTGGATGACTGGAGAGAAATAACAGGTTCACTACCCGTAGAATGACCGAAGGAGGTCTCCCTTTGTCCTCTGCTTGAGGCACACTGAACCAAGACGCTCAACCTCTGGTCACTGCCAAGGATTGAAGTGTCTTCAAGGAGCATGTGGAGCCAAAAGGGCGCAACGAAGCGCCATCGGTGCTTGTCAAGGCACCCTACTGTCCTGGCGTGGTCCATGCACCCTCAGAACTCGGAGCCCCTCTTCCATTGTGTGCCAGGGATCTCTGGGCGGGGCTCCAAGGGTCAACTCTAATTCCCCATATGAACTCCTGTGAACCTGAGTCAAGATCCGCGGTTTTGGTAACTCATGTATGTTAAACGTATGTGATCTGGAAATGTCCCTGTCCCTGGATAGAGGTGGACTTGAACTCTACAGCAGAGACCTCATGAGCGGGCCCCATTGCAGTGCTCTAGGTAAAACAGTGAATCTCATCTTTCTGGTCTTAGAAAGTCACTGAGCATGGTGTTAGGCTACAGCGTTGCAAATGCAATAGTGTACCCTGACAGCCAAACACTCGTTCCACCCTCCCCATTTAGAGATGGGAACACATTATGTATTCCATCAATGGAGCCCCCATTGATTCTGTCAGCCCAATACTTCCTCTGACAGCTCAGTGGAGTAGGGGGCAGTTGGAGGAAGGACATTCATTTTTTTTTCTTTTGTTTTCTATAGCGCGAACTAGACCCAAAGATATCGGGTATCAGAGCTCTTTACATAGCACCAGTTTCGTTATATGAGGACACATTCATTTTTGTTAGGCACTGGGAGATTACGTGCTTTGCCCAGAATCACAGGATGTTGAGCGTCGTTGCGGAGACTCGACCTGGTTCCCCAGCTTTGATGTCGACCGCTCTAGCCCTAAGGCTACATCCTCTCCCAATTACAGCACATTACATTACAGCACCCGCACTATTTAGGACAGACAGCAAAATGCCTTTTTTCCTTTCCATCGCCACCAGGAAAACCCAGGAGGCGAGGACAAGAAAAAAACAATAATGACCCTAATGCATTGGAGATTGGATTTGCACAGTGCAAATTATTGGTGCAAACTCAAACACAAATTGCACTTGAGCAGATGGACCTTTAGTCCCGGCTGAGGTTTAGCATCAACAAATCAACAAAACATCAATAACCGTGAAGTGCTTTAGGCCCCACAAGGACGAAAGAGAGTAGTAGGTTTGCAAACCATGAAGGTTTCTTAACAGACTAAAGGAAATCAGGAACATTGTGAGCGCACTTACGCAGAAGGTGTCAGCAGGTGAAGCCTCTATGAGGCAAAACCAAATGAAGATTCAGTCAGGTAGGTATGAATAGATTTCCTCAGAAGTCTAACACTTTGAGCAGGAGCGAAGTAAGGCATCTGATCTCAAGAGATCAATGCACAATGAAAACATAGAATTCCTCAACAAGATACAACACTCCCTGTGGCTCTCAGGCAGAGGAGACCAATCGGGACTGAGCATTTCACGATACAATGGCATCACCCTTCTTCTCAGCCAAAGCACAATGGAAAGGTTCAGCTGCATGACTTTCAAGACATATCGCGTAGCAGGATGATATATCGCGGTCAGTTTGTCCTCAGCTAAAGAGCAGAGATTCATACTCAGGTCTCAGTAAAACACATAACCTATTCTTACAGAAAACAGATCATTTTTAAAATATTTAATTAAAATGTAATTTACTCAAACAACTGTAGCTTGGCTCCTGACCCGTGTCCCCAACACCTTGGGAGTAGATTTTGTGTTTTACCAAAGCAAACTCTTTATATGGGAGTTTGGTTTTGACAAACAAAAAAAGTTACAAGTTACAAGTTTGGTGCACGGCCATTAAAACTGATGGTAGCTGTCCACCAAACATTTAGTACAGTGAAATGAACAACTGTGATGGTGGTTCCCTATGGATTAAATCTATATCTCTTGACTGGGCTGAGTGGTTGAAAAGTTTCAGCACTCCGTCCATCATCTTGTTGAGTTTGCTATGTGTGCCCGAAGTGGCCAAGGGTATGCACAGACATGAGTTCCTTGCTCGCTGTGCCACTAGATTCAAGCTAGCCTAGCTGATGTAGGGTGATACCCCAAAACCGGTCCCAGGGTGCTACTTTCTGATCCAGGGAGGACCTGGCCTGGCAGTTGGGCTTGACTGTTCCCATGAGGAGTAGGGTCCAGACTGATTTGCATAAGGCTGGGTCCAAACTGGGGTGGCATAATGAGCAAAAGAATGATGTATTAAACACAGATCTCTTGACTGGAGATGAGTGGTTGAAAGGTTTCAGCAATTCGTCCATCATCTTGTTGTATTTGCTAGGTTTCCTTCAATGTACAGAGTTGCCCGCTGGGCCAGCGGTCATCTCTACATTTGGAGAATGGTAGTCCATCAGGGTGGCAGAGGTAATTTCCTCATCAGCCTGATGAATTTAACTTCACACTCTCTAAATCAGCCCTTAACCTAGGATGCATCTACTAGTCACAGAAGAAAGAAGCTATTCTCTCCTTACACTGTGAGGCTGCACATGTCCAGATCTCCCAGATTACTGCTTTAGCGTTGTCTTACTGGTAGAATTGCAGTAGAAAATCCTGTCCCCCTGACCAACTTGAAATTCTTTTATTGAGTGATATCATGTTTATTTTTGAGGTCCGAGTCTCCTACACCACACCATCTCTGCGTAAGCCTTGGGCTGCTTGCCTCACTACTCTGAAACCAACTCTAAAGGGGTGTAGTTTGTGCTCAGTTATCGATATCCATACAAGGATGGATCTCAGGACATCCGTGTAAATGGATTTAACTTGTGCGCTTGAGACCTAGCAACTCCAGCGTGTTCTAAACTGGTTCTAACACTGTCTTCCTCTGTTTTGTAGCAAATAGGGATGTAGGTACAAAAGCAACCCGAGCACAAAACTCAGAGCTTCAGTCTTCAAGTATAAGGAACATAAAGGAATCATAATAAAACTTAAGATTAAAATGACAGTGATCCACTTACATGCAGGGCCGGACTGGGAACCAAAACCGGCCCTGGCAAAGTGCTCGGCCCATCTGACCCCCTCCCACAGGGGTTGGAGGTGCCGCCAAGCTCTTTGCCAGGGCCGGTTATCTGCCGATTTTGTTACAGGGACGAAACGGCCCCCACCCATGTGGCGCACCGGAGGATTGACCGGTGCCCGCTATGGCCAGTCCGGTCCTGCTTACATGCAGTAACAAGTACGCCATCCTAAAATAGATGCACCAGGCATTAACGGAAACTGTGGCCTATAAAAAAAAGTAAGGAAACCCAAATGTTTTAGAAACGTACTGAGGGAAAATAAAAATTGTCATATGAACGGTTGTGATGATTATGTTTCTTTGGCTGTTTGTTACAATGATAGAATCTTGTTTTTGCAAGTTTGTGTGCTGTACACCTTTGTACCTCAGTCCTACTTACATTGCAGGTTACAATGGTCCATGAAGAGTTGAAAACACTCATGACTAATGTGAAGCACTAGGTTGCATAAAAACAGTGTAAATCCACCAAATTTACACCAACATGCATTGTGTACTGATGCAAAGCAATGGAAACAAAATGGGAAACTGTTTATCATTTCTTAAACCAGGCTCCACTCTTGCTTTCAGACACTGATGTGTGAAAGCTCTACTAGTGAAAAACAAAAATATATGTCATCAGGAATTGTTTTCATTATAGCATACATTCCTTTAACCTCTACCGCGCTAGCGGGTTTTCCCGCTGTGCGCTGAAATTTGAAAAACCCGCGTTACGTGACAAAGCCAGCTCGTCATGCGCGTAGCGCAGGTAACGCCCATGACGAGCTGGCTTTGTCATCAGCGCTGAAGGAGTTAATCACTTCAGCATTGTAAATAATGAGGCACAAGTGCTAAGACTTTTCACCTGGGGCCGTATTACATGAAGTGCCCTATGGGTGCAATGGGCGTTTGCACCTACTTTGTGTGCCCCCGGGCACTTTGTTATTAGAGAAGGGGCTGCAGATGCCAATAGCACTGGCGGACATGAAGCGCCAGCGCTATATTTAGGGGGGAGTTCCCTCCATGCACATGAGGGAATCCCATTGCCTCTGCGCCCATGCCGTATTACCAACATGGACACAGAGGCAAAGAAGCCCTCAAGAGGCACACTGACAGTCCGCCTCCTGAGAGCACCCCTCTGCAAGGCATAAAGGGGGTCCTCTGGATCCCCCAGACATCTGGGAGCTCTCTATTCCCCTTTAAAAAGTGCAGGCACATTGCCGCCTACACTGTGAAACACTGAGCAGCTTCAAAGCTGCCGCTCTGTATTTCAAGTGAATGCGCTACACCCAGGGCAGCACAAGTTCACGGCTGCCCGGGGGCAGTGCATTCCCTAAAATGAGTCGCATTTTCCTTCATTGCAGTCGGCCTACCTGTGTAATGCACATGTGTAATTCCGCCCCAGGTTTGTGTCAGGCACAAAGTGAAGAACTGGGATTTGCTTTCCAGTGCAAAACTTGTTTTGAGCTGAAAGTAGCCCTAAAGTAATGCAAAGTAGTGATATGCATAACTTTGTGCTACTTTGCACCAAGGGGATTACCATTGGTGCTTCATTGGCATTTCTATGCATACACCCATGTGTTTTTTTTTATATAAAACCGTATTACAAATGGCAAACAGGGCGTTTCACCAAAAATGAATGCCTCTTCGAGGCAAGTATTAAAAATAAGAAATGTTTTCATTTCAACTAAAGATTCCAACATTGCATTGTGCTGTACTGCCTTGTAAAAAATAAGAAAGTGCAAATGATCTTAGCACAGGCAGACTGATTATTAGCAATACTGACTGGTGTAACTTCAAAAGGATCACTGTATTGATATGGTCTATCGCATTAATATGGTTTTAATGTTTTTTGCATTATTATTTTTTGCATTTTGACAAGAGTTATGTTCTGAAAAATGAAATGGGTAACCTCGAATGCATGAAATATGTACAACTGTTGCTATAATGTGACTTTAATGGACTACAATTGTTAAGTATGGTACAATAACTAAATGTGTTGTATTCAAAATCTGCTGAATAAATAAGCAGTATTGTGAGTTGGAGGCCAGGTAATTTCTATGTTATAACTGTACTGTACTGTAGAGCACACATCCAAAGTGGGAAACATTTTAAACACAAAGTAGTATAGTAAGCATAGTGTTAGAAATGGGGCTCTCTAGTTGGCAGAGGTAGGTACCTTTGTACAAGTAGGGACCATTCTTCCTAGTCAGGGTAAGGGGTATACACTTCTAAAATAACCCCTGCTCACCCCCTTGGTAGCTTGGCACAAGCGGACAGGATTATCTCAGAGGCAGTGTGTAAAGCATTTGTGAACACATACCGTGAAAACACTACAAAAGCACACCACACCAATTTAGAATAATAAGTAATCTTTATCTAAACAAAACAACAGAACAAAATCCACAATATAGTACTAAAAATATGATTCTTAAAAGGAAGAAACGGTTCTGTTGCAAGGAAATGTAGGATGTGACACTTTTACACAAAGTACCTTGGATGCGTCAAACAAATGCAGGCAAAAAAGGTGACAGGGAAGGTGATGTGTCAGTTCCTTACACTCAGAGATAGTGATGTCTTATTTCCTTGCTCCGGGGTAGGTGATGCATCCGTTCCTTACTGCTGCGCAGGGGAGGTGATGCATCAGTTCCTTACCAGAGAGGAGGTGGAGCATCGCTTTCGTACTGCGTGGGGAGGTGATGTGTCACTTTCGTACTGTGTCCCCCAACAATACGATGGACTTGACTCTTCGATGTGATGCGTGACAATCCAGTATGATGCAATGCATGAGGACCCGGGATGCACTGCGATGATTTCAGCCGTGTCCCCCTCGCTGCGTCGGTTCTTCCACAACACGGCCTGCATCAGAATCGGTGTGGGGATCTCGGACGTCTGAAATTGGTGCACAGGATTCATCACACGGCAGATATTTCAGCCGCGAGTAGGTGCTTCCTCCTTTCTTCGGCGGCGGCGATGCAGCGAAAAATTATTTTTGCACCGCTATGATGTGTCGGAAACAGGTGATGCACCGATTTTCACAGTTTCCAGCCCCAAAACAACATCCAGAGGTCCAGAACACTGACAGGCACCTCTCAGCAGGTCAGAACGCCCTGCAAAGGAGTTCAGGGGTGACTGGGGGTGAAGTCTTTGTGTCCCTGAGACCTCAGAACAGGAGGCAAGCTCTATTTCAAGCCCATGAAGATCTTTCTCAAGCAGGAGACACAACACATAGCAAAGTCCTTCTCCTTTCCTGGGCAGAAAGTAGCCACTGCAGGCCAACCCCAGAGAGCAAGCAACACAGGGGCAGTATTCCTCCTCAGTTTCACCAGCTCTTCTCCTTGGCAAATGTTCCTCTTGATTCCCAGAAGTGATCTAAAAGTCTGGGCCCCTTGTTTTATAATACAAAATCATTTGTTCTCTGTGGCAGAGAAGCTCTTTACCCAGTCAAAACCAGTTCTGTCCTCTCTGGTGCAGCTTCCTGGCAGGAGGTGGAGACAGCATTGACTTTGGCAGACCAGGTCCATTCGGGAGTGAAAGAAATCTCCTGCCCCTACTCTGAATCCAGTCGAGGTCTATTCAGCCAAGCCCCGACTCACCCTGGAAAAGCAGGACACACCTAACCCCCCAAAGTGGCTGCCTGAATAGAATGCACATCCCCAGCCCGTTACTCCAAAGCCAGACAGTCATTACACAACCAGGCAGAGGAGCACTAGATGGTTCGGCAAGAAAATACCTACTTTCTAAAAGTGGTATTTTCAAACCCAGAACGTAAAAATCACCCTCACTAAAAGATGCATATTAACATTCTGAGTTCAGGCATATCAAACTTTATTTTCTTATATTGTTCCCATGGCCACAGTAATGCTCATAAGATGTTATGAGCAAAGTCTGCATTCTATCCGGTGGGACAGATAGCCTTACAATAGTGAAAAAATGAAATTGGCAGTATTTCACTATCAGGACATGTCACACACATCAGGGCATATCTCCCCTTTCCCACACATTGCACCCTGCCCACAGGGTACCTTAGGGGTGACTCACATGTAAGAAAAGGGAAGGTTAGGGTCTGGCAAGTGGATGCACTTACCAAGACGACATGGCAGTACTAGACTTCTCACAGGCACCACAATGGCGGACCTGAGACCTTGTTGTAAGGCTGCTTGTGTAGGTTGCACACTCCGTTCTGCAAGCCTACTAGCAGCATTTAATTTACAGGCCCTGGGCACACACGGTGCACTATACTAGAGACTGACTAGTAAATCAAATATGCCAATCATCGAACCACTAATCCAGCCGTCTGGACTACGGGAACACCCTCTACGCCGGAACCACAGCCAAACTCCAGAAAAGACTCCAGCACATTCAGAACGCCTCAGCACGACTCATCCTGGACATCCCTCGCCGCAGCCACATCTCTGCCCACATGAAAGACCTACACTGGCTCCCCGTCAACAAGAGGATCACGTTCAGACTCCTCACCCACGCACACAAGGCCCTCAACGACATGGGCCCGAAGTACCTCAACAGCCGCCTCTCTTTCTACACACCCACCCGCCAGCTCCGATCCGCCAGCCTCGTCCTCGCCTCCGTCCCACGAATTCGGAAGTCCACCGTCAGAGGAAGATCCTTCTCCTACCTGGCAGCCAAGACATGGAACTCCCTCCCCACTCACCTACGGCTGACCCTGGATCACCTCTCCTTCAGGAAAAAACTCAAAACCTGGCTGTTCGAGCAATAGCGACCCCCCTCCCCTCAGCGCCTTGAGACCCTTACGGGTGAGTAGCGCTATACAAATTCTTGTGATTGATTGATTGACTGATAACAACAATTTGCAACAGGAGTACTTGCACTTTGGCACTGAACAGCAGTGGCAAAGTGCCCAAAGCATCCAGACCAGCAAAACAAAATCCATCACACGGTAAAAATACAGGAGGCAAAGGCCAAAAAAATACAGGGGAAACCCACTCCAATGATGCCAGGTCTAACACATAGTATTTGGTCTTTGAGGGGGAACCCTTCCAGTACAAGCCCTATGCTAGACATCACACAGACACCCTTGCACCTGCAGGATATGTGCGTGACGCAAGGTAGGCTCAGAGAGTGCCGGCACAGAGGAAGAGAGAAACTGCGCCATATCTTAATGGTGCCATGCTGCTCCATCACTTTCATGCTGTACTCTGTGCGCTGTGTGAAATGTTAGTTAGTCTGCCCGAAAGTATTCTCCAGGACTTTCCATCTATTTCTCATTCCTGTATCGATTACATGCAGTACAGGTGAGAATTGTAAGGAGTAAGTACTATTTTGAAGCTGGAATGGCAGACTTAAGATGGCCGCCGTCTGTTCGTGGTTTGAGATGGCTTGGAGTAGCAGCCCACAAATATTGCATCTGCACATTGACAAAATACCGGAGGCCCTGTACCCGGGCCTGGACCTACTATTTAAGACTGAGCTTCTTTCGTACTGGGCAGGGAGGGGTTAAACAGCCCATCTCTTCTGATTGTGAAAACAGCTGTCTGTCAGGCGTCCATTTGATGGGGGAACGCTGTTAAGATCATTTAATACAAATGGAATGAGTCACCCCCTTCACAGGCCAGCAGACAGCCGTAAACGGCTCTGCTGAAGGGACATTTGTTTAACTTAGTTTAAAGGCTTTTATGCTAATGATTTTCCATACTTTCATTATCATGTGATTGACTAATAACGGGCAATCCTGGCCCTGCGCTCCTGACAGCTTTGTAATAATGTGCATCCAGGCATGAGGAAGATGGCAGGTTCAATTTGGGACTTTGCCAATGCTCCAAAAAATCGAAACCATCTTAATGCAAGTGATTCCGTACATTCACCAGCATTTCCTATAAGATGCAACTACCCTTTCGATTGCCTTTGTTTACACTTGCCGTGCTCACACAAGTGCATTCACACCACATGCACAAAAATGCCCTAACACACCTTTTGATAAGGGTGGTCTGTTTGTTGGTAGGGATGTTTTTTTTTTACTTGCTTTCTTGGGGTTTTTCCCACAGTAAGTTCGCGATTGTATTACTGGGCCCTTGAAAATGACAAGGGGCTCCAGCTCAGAAAAGAAGCAACCCTAAGTGGCCCCCAATTAAAAGCGAGGCAGAGTATTAATGCTTGGGATATTGGGAAAGTGCCAGCCCAGGTGGCTAGAATGAATTTTTGGCAGAAAAATAATATGAAATTGCTGGACTTCACTGGGTCTTCCAGAGATTTTATTTAGCCATTTATTTACATGATCCAAGCTCTACAGCTAAGGTAACAATTTAGGAGCCCCTAAAACCTAGATTAGGAAATTAAGGGAACATATGCAAGTTATTGACACATACATCTGTCAGCCGGCAGAAATGGCTGTAATACAGAAAATCAGATATCTGGAAACAAGACAAGTTGTTACAAAAACTGTAGAAATTCGGACTCTTTTTGTTAAATATTCTTAGTGTGTACATTTACATTCAGGTACATGAAAACAGCAAGGTATTCACAGTTATTAGCTGAGATAAAACTCGATTTGTCCAGATATGTGGCACAATCAGGTTTGATAAAAAAACATACACATGAAGAAGTCACTGTTACTTGTACAAATCTGCCCACCTGGAAAGCTGGCGGGCCAACAGCTTTTAGAACGACATTTCTAAAAAGGTACCAATGTTTTATTTTTAGTCTGAATTATTTGTAATGCTCTGCTGTCATGGGATCATGCAAACATCATAATTTCTTAAAGAAATACAACGATGAAATGGAATATAGCTTGTTTTGCTCTGTCATTCTTGTTAATGGTTAGTGCCTTCAAAATATACGTCTTTATCATCCAAACAAGCAAACTATGAAACTCCATCCCATCCACTTACTAAAATAAGCATTTGCAATGCAATAGGTCTCACGTTTACGAGAGTTTGAGCTATTGGCATTGTAAATGACAATGCTCTTTATTTATGTGTTGTTTTTAAAACAGATAAATGAAAGGGATTGTCATTTACAATGCCAATAGCTTAAAGTCTCACAAATGTGAGCCCTATTGCATTGCAAATACGGTTTGCGCCCGTGATTTAAAAATAATAAAAAGCGTTAGGCAAGAGCGTGTCCTGCTGGCAACAGCAGGCAGGATAAAGTTATTTGAGAAAATAGTGCTCGGAGGCTATAATTAAAGCCTACCGCCTCACAACACCATAACAGGAGATGTCTCCATGGGAGGTTACAAAATGAGACAAGGCGATACTAAAGAGGGACTACTATACATATTGGCCAATGAACAGTCACAGTGTACAGTAGACAATGACACAAGCCAATGAAAAATATGGGCGGAGAGTGGGCGGAGCTTCAAGTCCCTACCTGAATACAAAATGCCTCGCAGAGCAGCGCATGCACTGCCTAAAAACGAAACCTCTCTGTTTGCAGGAAGTCAATAAAGTTTGCCTTTTCAAGTTTTAGACCTCTGTATGAGCTTTAGTTCTCTTTAACTCCTAAATAACAAGCAGCTACTACACAATAAGCCACGCCAAACAACCAGAGCTTGAGCCGTACACAAACAATAATTGCCAGCAGATTGCTTCCAGGGATTGCCAACCCATACCGATTATCTACTACCAACTGAATTGCACTCTTTGAAGAGTAGATGACATGGTACCGGAATATCCGTGTCAGAATATAGTCAGACAGAAATATTGTGTCCCAAATATCATCCACCAAACTATCACCCAATTGGAGTTAATAATAGGAAATGTGTAAACAGCAGAACAATACTTTTGTAAAAAAATGTACACCACAATATTTATGTAAGACAATATTTCTATATATAATATTCTGAACATATAATAATAATTGATCAGGTACAATGAACACTTACCTACCTCTACTCACATCACAAGAACAACTACCACACACTCTCCCAGCCCCAAATACAGCCCTCCTTGTAATTGAGGGAAGTTTGAGGATTTCTATCCTATACCAGTAGCAACTGCATGCAATACAAATACTTTATAACATAGCATGATTGGCAAAGGTATTCTCTGTTACAGTAGCAAAAGCCAAGAAGGACTCCTGCCAGGGAGAAATGCCCATGTTTAGGTGACAGATCTATTCATTACAAATCAAATACAAGGTGCCAAGAATACTCTTTGGCTGTAATAATGACCCCAGGTCACTCCCCACGCCGCACGGCTCCTGCTGATCACCGAGTCTATGCCCCTCTGCTCTGCCACTGCCGAGGGTTCGCCCCTGGTGGCTGCTAACTGTAATCTGCTAACTGTTTTTCCCCCCTCTGTTCTGCTGTGTACTCTATTTTTGTTTTCTCTTTTGTGGCTGTACTGTATTTTGTGGAGCTCCTTTTGCGCCCCGGCCCTTTGTGACCCCCTCCGCTTCCCGCTTCCCACCGCTGCTCCCCCGCGGCCCGCCCCCTTTTTCCTTTTGTACCCCCTGCCCTCGCCCATTGGCCGCCCTGCTCCCGCCTCCCAGCTGCTCCTCCCTCCTACTTGGCCTCTTATGGAGACCGCGCAGGTGAGTGTGACCTGACCCCAGGTCACTCCCCACACCGCACGGCTCCTGCTGATCACCGAGTCTCTGCCACTGCCGAGGGTTCGCCCCTGGTGGCTGCTAACTGTAATCTGCTAACTGTTTTTTTCCCCCTCTGTTCTGCTGTGTACTCTATTTTTGTTTTCTCTTTTGTGGCTGTACTGTATTTTGTGGCGCTCCTTTTGCGCCCCGGCCCTTTGTGACCCCCCCGCTTCCCGCTTCCCGCTGCTGCTCCCAAGTGGCCCGCCCCCTTTTTCCTTTTGTACCCCCTGCCCTCGCCCATTGGCCGCCCCGCTCCCGCCTCCCAGCTGCTCCTCCCTCCCACTTCACCTCTTATGGAGACGCGCCAAAGGCAAGCCCGTCTGCGCCCGTCCGCGCCTGGACCGCGCCCAGCGCCACAACCCCTGGCCCCCGCCGTCTCCAGGGAACCCGACTGAGGTATGACACCGCCACCCTCATCGCACTCAACACAGGACGACCTGCCGCCTGCCACCGAGCCACCCCGAAGCGCACCCATGGACCCTTCACCTGCCAAGCATGCAAATTCTCCTGCCTCCAAACCCGCACCCCGCCCACCGAACACAGCAACGACAACAACAGCCACCTCAAGTGCATCCTCCTCAACACCCTCTCCGTCCACAAACACGCCGTCGAACTCTGGGAACTCCTTGATACAACAGCACCAGATGTCGCCTTCCTCACGGAAACCTGGATGAACGCCTCCTCGGCCCCCGACATTGCCATAGCCATCCCAGATGGCTACAAAATCACCCTGAAGGACTGCGTCAACAAAACTGGAGGAGGACTCGCCATCATCTACATGAACACCATCAGCATCACGACCAACGCTGAAGACACACTCACCGCCGCCGAACACCTACACTTCCAGATCCACACCGACCCCCAGACCACCCTCAGAGGAACGCTCATCTACAGACCCCCGGGCCCATGGACACAATTCAGTGAAACCATCGCCGACTTCATCAGCCCGCAGGCAAGACTAGCAACAGAAAAACCTCTTGGTGCACAGACACCCACAAAATCGTAAAGAAATCATGCCGAACCCTCGAAAAAGCTTGGCGCCACAAGCGGAGATCAGAAAACATGACAGCCCTCAAGAGCGCCACCCGTGAATACCACTAGATGATCCGCACCACCAAAAGGACATCGTTCAAAGAGCGGCTAGACAACTCCCACAACAACAAGGAACTCTTCAGCATTGTGAAAGAGCTCTCCAACCCCAGCGCCAGCAACAACAACATCACACCGTCACAAGACCTCTGCAACTCCCTCGACGCGTACTTTCACCGCAAGATCGCAGACATACACCACAGCTTCCGACCCCAGACCCCGCCTCCAGTCACCGAACCAACGACCCCCACCTCCACACTCAGCGCATGGACACCCATCAGCATGGAAGACACCACCCACATCATGAACACCATCCACTCCGGCTCCCCCTCCGACCCATGCCCTCATCATATCTTCAACAAAGCCGACACCCTCATCGCACCCCGCCTTCCAGAACATCATTAACAGCTCCTTCACGTCAGCCACTTTCCCTGGAAGCTGGAAACACGCAGAAATCAACGCCCTTCTGAAGAAACCAACAGCGGACCCCAAAGACCTCAAGAACTTTCGCCCCATCTCTCTTATCCCCTTCCCGGCTAAAGTCATCGAGAAGACCGTCAATAAACAGCTGACTGCATTCCTCGAAGCAAACAACTCGCTCGACCCATCCCAGTCCGGATTCCAAGCCAACCACAGCACCGAGACCGCCCTCATCGCAGCCACCGATGACCTCAGGACCCTGATGGACAATGAAGAGACAGCCGCTCTCATCCTCCTGGACCTCTCGGCAGCCTTTGACACCGTCTGCCACCGCACCCTAATAACCCACCTCTACAACTCTGGGATCCAAGGAAAAGCCCTGGACTAGATCACTTAGTTCCTCTCCGACAGAACCCAGAGAGTCCGCCTCCCTGCCTTCCGCTCCGAGGCCACCAAGATCATCTGCGGCGTACCCCAGGGCTCCTCACTCAACCCAACCCTCTTCAATATCTACATGAGCCCCCTCGCCACCATCGCTCGCAAACACAACATCAACATCATCTCCTACACCGACGACACCCAACTGATACTCTCCCTCACCAAAGACCCTTGCACCGCCAAAGCCAACTTCCAGGACGGAATGAAAGATGTCGCAGAATGGATGAAGCACAGCCATCTGAAGCTCAACTCGGACAAGACGGAGGTCCTCATCCTCGGACAATCCCCATCCGCCTGGGACGACTCTGGTGGGCACCGACGCTGGGCACCGCACGTACACCCACGGACCACGCTCGCAACCTGGGATTCATCCTGGACTCCTCCCTCACGATGACCAAGCAAGTCAACGCAGTCTCGTCCTCATACTTCAACACCCTGCGCATGCTCCGAAAGATCTTCCGGTGGATCCCCACCGAAACCAGAAAGATGGTCACCCAAGCCCTTGTCACCAGCCGACTGGACTACGGGAACGCCCTATACGCAGTAACCACAGCCAAACTTCAGAAACGGCTTCAGCGCATACAGAACGCCTCCGCAAGACTCATCCTCGACATCCCTCGCCACAACCACATATCCACCCACCTGAGAAACCTGCACTGGCTCCCCGTCAGCAAGAGGATCACGTTCAGGCTGCTCACCCACGCACACTAAGCACTCCACAACATGGGCCCGAATACCTCAACAACCGCCTCTCGTTCTACACCCCCACCCGCCACCACGGATTCGCAGAGCCACCACCGGAGGAAGATCATTCTCCTACCTGGCAGCCAAGACATGGAACTCCATCCCTGCACACCTATGACTGACCCAGGACCATCTCCCCTTCAGGAGACACCTCAAGACCTGGTTATTCGAGCAGTAGTGGCACCCCCCTCCCTTCAGCGCCTTGATACCCTCGCGGGTGAGTAGTGCCCTTTACAAATGTATCGATTGATTGATTGATTGAATGGTAGATGTGGAGGTCCTCAATGGTAGTTGAGCTTGAAAATCAGGGATTAATTGGGATTACCTGCTAAATTATTCAAATACATACACCTAAATTAAAGGGGAACCTTGTAATTGAGTTTATTAGGCACAGCCATGATGTGCAATTGGAATGGATACTAAACTCAGCCCTCTGGAAAGAGGATTTTATATAGCTATCGAATGGTGATTGACAAACGTAAAATTTAGACCACGGTACAAGGAAACTAAGTGAACATAAACAGATGTTGTGGCAGTGGCTTCTGTCAAACTTACAAAACTTGCCTAATAATTGTAATCACAATTATATTGTTGTTGTAGGTTCGCATTTACCAAAAGTATGCTCTAATTAATCCATAGAAAATTCTGCAAATAAACTATAGTAAAAGGAAATAAAGTTTGTGATCATAAAATTTGTTTTTTGAAGTAGCCTGTGACACCAGCCGTGCATAAAAATAACAGGGGAGATGCAGCATTTTATATTGAAAAAGGCCCGATGCAGGCAATCTGCAGGAAAAAAGACAAGATGGCACATAGAGTAAAGGGAATGTTGCGGTGCAGATTGATAGTTAAACAAGGATTTGCCATATAATAGGTCTTCCATTAGTAAACGTTTGAGCTATTGGCGTTGCAAATGGTAATGTTTGTATGATTTTTTTGTTTAAAAGTACCCCAGCAGCAGTGGAGGAGGAGCTTCGCGCGCATCCGAGATGGCCGCGTGAGCACAGGGCTCCCGAGGACCCTCGCTGCCTCCTGCAGTTATCCTGTACAATATCCTGATCTGATGGAAGATCATTGAAGACACAACCCGGCTGATGTACTAGCAGGTTTTTCAATCGAAATCGGACGCAGGGTCCCCGAGCTTTGCCGTCTTGAACTTTGCGGCCTTCTCCATGGAACAGCCTGGACCTTGAGTGGTGGCAGTGCCCGGATCGTAATTTAACAACAACGGCTTGAGGGGGTCGGATCACGGCCTCACTTCACTTTTGGTTTTGTTTCTCCGGCGCACTGCCTCATATATGCGGTGTGTCTGTTGATCGGACCGATGCCAGCTCATTGAGTTTCGAGCGGGCGACGGTTTGGCTGTGGCCTCCACTTGGCTCAACTTTGTCTCCTGTATTCCCGTGTGTGAATTTTAAGGAGCCATTTGGACCAGATCCCAAGCCTCCCTCCGGGGCACCCGACTCGCCATGACGGGGAAGCCTGAGGGTGAGAAACGGAAGGTCAAGACCACCATCTGTGGAGGTTCTACCCAGATGAACGTCATGGATCGCTATACACTTACTAAAGGATCCCCTGGTGGCGCACCTAAGACCCGGGAGGAGGTTGTCGATGATCCTGCGGTGTTGGCGGACTTAACAGTACAAGACGTGATGGGCGCCATTGCTGGGATACAGTCCTCTATTGGCCAACAGTATGAAGCCCTGGCTCTGAAGTTGGACACGGTGGCTATCGATGTCAACCTCATTCGCACTGACTTGGCCAAGACGAATGAGAAAGTGAAGTCATTAGAACTGAAGACATCCAGCCTTACCACAGACGTGTCCGACTTGCAAACTGAAGTGCGCAATCTTAGATCTGCCAATGACTTTTTTGCTCGTGGCTTGGAGGATTTTGAAGGCCGTGCACGGCGCAGTAACGTGCGTATTATTGGGGTTCCGGAAGAATCTAGTCCACTCGGCATTGATCTTCACGTGGAGGACCTCATTCTTAATCATCTGGCTCCAAAGGGCCTGAGCAAATTCTTTTCCATCGAACGTGCGCACAGAGTGCCAGGGGGACAAGTGAAGCCCGGTTTCCCCCCCGTCCGATTATTGCACGGATCTTCAACTTTAGAGATCGCGACGCCATTTTGCAGGCGGCACGGACAAGCGGCCCTACGCAGTTCGAGAACGCTGCTGTGAATTTTTATCCAGACTTTTCTCAGTCGGTCCAGAAACAACGTATGGGATTTCAGGGTGTGAAAAGGCGACTAAGAGATATGGAACTAAAATATGCTATGTTATTCCCGGCCCGACTGCGTGTTGAATATGACAATCGAACATTTTTCTTTGTCAGGCCTGAGGAAGTGAGTGATTGGTTGGACACTTTGCCGACTCGCCGCGCTGGCCAGGAACATGCTAGTGGTGCGGCAGGGGGACTGATGAACCAAGAATGATTCTGGTGCCTGTGTCCGGACCACTTTTCACGTGATCAGCCGGAGTTCACTGACTTTCTTTGATCATTCCGTTCGTATCCTCGGAGGTAGCGGGGATGGCGGGACCCTTTCCTCCTCTGGGGTTTTCTTTGTGTAGATTAGTTCATGTTTGCAATTGTTAGGGCGACAGGCACACTGCAAATTGGAGTGG
This sequence comes from Lissotriton helveticus, assembly GCF_964261635.1. Lineage (NCBI taxonomy): Eukaryota > Metazoa > Chordata > Amphibia > Caudata > Salamandridae > Lissotriton > Lissotriton helveticus. The sequence continues at coordinate 1,381,963,083 of NC_136059.1, forward strand.
CTTTTGAGTCGGTGCAGGGGTGCAGGGTGGGGGGGAGTTGCGTTGGGAATCTTGGGGGGAGGGAGGGACAAGTTCAGGGATTGTTTGTTTTTTCTTTTTCAAGGCAAGGTACTTTCATTATCTTTGACATTTGTGTGATGCTCGTTTTGCGATGGGAGTTCATTTTGGATTTGGATGGGGGTAGAGGGTTGAAGGTATTATGCTGGATTGTGAATGGGTTGGGTGATCGCATAGAGAGAGGGGTGGTTATGCAGCTGTTGCGGCGCCTTTCGCCTGATGTCGTTCTGTTACAAGAGACGCACTTGATAGGAAACACTTGTCACGCTCTCAATAGAAGGGGTTATCGTCTGGCTGCCCAGTCGGGATTTACATCTAGTTCTAGAGGAGTGGGTATTTTGCTTAAGGTTTCCCTCCCCCTCGAAGTTGATGATGTGATCCTCGATGCCAGGGGTCGATATGTTGCACTTGTCGGGCGGTGGGAGGGAAAGCCAATCTCGTTGGTGTCAGTTTATGTCCCCCCGGGCTTGCAATCCACGACATTTACGGACCTGGGGTGGATGGTTCTGGGTCTCCCCGAGGGTGTTTTGATACTGGGTGGTGATTTTAACTCTGTCATTTCCGGCAGGATAGACCGCTATCCCCCCGAGATCTTCCTGCTGCGCAATCCTGGTTGGGCGACTTCCTGGAAACATTGGGCCTAATAGACTGTTGGAGACTAATGCACCCAGAACAAACACAGTTTACTTTTCACTCGGGAGCTCATGGCAGTCTTTCTAGATTAGATTACATCCTGATACCGGCGGCACTGTCCCCCTCGATTGGAGAGGTTAGACACCTGGCCCGGGGCATATTGGACCATTCCCCTATTTGGTTTCATTTTAATCTCAGCCTCAGGGCCGAAGGTAGGGTGGCTCTGATTAACCCATGGTATCTCCTCAACCCCAAGACACGTGCTGAGTTGATTAAATCATTTGATCTGTATTTTACTGAAAATGTTGGTTCTGTATCCTCACCTGTCTCGTTGTGGGAAGCTTTTAAGACTGTGATCAGGGGACAGGCATTGTCTTTGGTGGGGTGTGCCAAGAAATGTAAGAACGAGGCAATTGTTCAGCTCGAAACTGAAATCACAGACCTGGAGACTGCATTGGAGCAGGGGGTGTCTCGAGAAGCATTACATGTCCTCCGCCTTAAACAATTAGAATATAAGACTTTGGTTACTGATGCGGCAAAGACGATGAGTAGGGAACAGCAGGGACGGCTCTATGATGTGGGTGATAAAGCAGGAAAATTGATTGCCTGGCTGGACAGAAGGGAGAGAGCGAATCGAGTTGTTCCGGTGATTGTGACATGTGATGGTGTGACTGTAACTGATCCAGTTGGCATTGTTGAATGCTTTGCTGATTATTTTCGAGAGGTTTATACCTCGGTGTCCGACAGGCCTGAAGGGGATTCGCACTTGTTGCTTCGGGACATAGCGCTCCCATGTTTGTCCGAATCGGAGCGTGATTGCCTGGATGCCACGCCCTCGGTGGATGAGGTGGCTCTCGCGCTGCGCTCCCTTCGTTCCGGCAAGGCTCTGGGTCCCAATGGCCTTCCTGTGGAACTGTATAAGTTACGCCCTGATACTTTAGCTCCCCATCTACGTGCTATGTTTTTGGCTGCGCGAGATATTGGCTCCCTCACCAGAGATCAGCGTCTTGCGACCATTGTGGTAATCCATAAGGAGGGTAAACCACAGATCGTTGCTCGTCTTATAGACCCATTTCGCTCTTAAATGCGGAGCCCAAGATCCTCGCCAAATTGCTTGCTAATCGTCTGATCACGGTTATTGGCGACCTGATTCATCCGGATCAATCGGGTTTTATCCCGCACCGTAACACGGCATTACATTTACGACGTCTACATGGTGTTCTCGCGAGGGCCCCGACGCTGCGTGAACCGGCCATCTTGTCGTCCTTGGACGCCACGATGGCCTTTGATACAATCGAGTGGTCTTATCTCTGGGCGGTACTCGCCAAGTTTGGATTCGGCGCGGGTTTTATCGGTTGGGTCAAACTCCTGTATGAAACACCACTAGCCCAGGTGGTAGTTAATGGCCGCGTCTCCGTGCCTTTTACTCTTGGTAGGGGAACACGACAGGGCTGTCCGTTGTCCCCGCTCCTTTTTGCTTTGGCGTTGGAGCCTCTTGCCGCTTGGCTACGGTGGGAACCCTCGATGAAGGGTATACGTTGGACGCCGGAATTCGAGGATCGCATTTCCTTATACGCGGATGATATTTTATTGTACCTTACCTCTCCCCAAAAATCGCTCAATGTGTTGTTTGACGTACTTACCTCCTTTGGGAAGAACTCGGGCCTCATCATTAATTGGTCGAAATCCTACATTTATGTGCTTGCGGGTGACGTCCCTCGTTTGCCATGGGGCTGTCCCATCCAGTTGTCCCAGTCTGGCTTTAAGTACCTGGGTGTGTTTATCTCCATGGATCCGGCGGTTCGCTTCAAACGTAATTTGCTCCCCCCACTCCAGCGGTTACGCTCCGATGTAGCGCGTTGGCGTAAATTACCGTTGTCTCCCCTAAGGCGTGCGGCCCTTTTTAAGATGATGTCCTTACCTCGGTTCCTATATGCCCTCCAGAATAGTTTTGATGTTATCCCGTCGACATATTTTCGGGAAGTAGAATCGTTACAGAGGCAACTAATATGGGACGGACGTTCGCGCATAGCTCTTCCGAAATTGACACTCCCCTGGTATGATGGCGGTATAGCGCTCCCGGATATTCGTAGGTATTATTGGGCTTCCCACCTTGCTGCTATCAACCACGGGATGTATGGCCCGGCGTTGAATCCAGCATTTGAAATGGACAAATGGTTGCTCCCGGGTGGTGATTACTACAGGGCACTTTACTCGGGACCCTCCCGTTCACAACTCACGGGACCTACCGCTATAACCGTGCGAGTATGGCATAGCGCAACGGCGGCTATGGGCTGAAGTGATAAATTAACGGGTGCGACACCGCTCTATGCCTCTGCGAAGTTGGGTGGCCTATGGAGGACGAAGGGATTTGATAAGTGGGACATGATCGGTATTGGTAAAGTGCGTGATCTCTGGGTTAAAGGAAAGGTTAAGGCCTTCTCTGAACTGCAAATAGAGTATAAGCTGAGTGACAGAGAAAGATTTCGTTACATCCAGGTACGTCATGCTCTGAATTCTGTGTTGCCACTGGGTAGTGCTGTTCCGGATTCCTCCCCCCTCGAAGATCGTATATTAGATGGCTATGTGCCGGATAGTACTATCTCACTGTTCTATAAGAAAATGATTAATGATAGATCGGGTCTGCTTGATCGCCTCCGTGAGGCCTGGATTGCTGATGGTATCGAACTGGATGATGAGGATTGGCAGTCCGCGATCTCCTCTCCCAAGGAGGTGGCGATTCCGGCCCGCCTCCGTCTGGTCCAACTCAAGATCCTCCACAGAATTTATGTCACTGGTCCCCGTCTAATTCATATGGGTTTCTCTACGGATGGCATGTGTCGGCGTGGGTGTGGTCTCCTTGGCACCTACCTTCACATCATTTGGGAATGCCCTGAGGTGGTGCGATTCTGGAAACGTATACATGAGATTATGAATGATGTCACGGGTGTTGTTATGATGCCGGAAGCCCGACAAGGTTTATTGAATGTATGGGGTCCGAATGACTATGACGTGTCGCAGCTTCGGTGGGTGATTTTGGCCAATATGGTTGCGAAGAGAGATATTGCCCAGTTCTGGGGATCCCCAAGGCCGCCTACAGTGACTGCTTGGAAAGAGAGTTTGGACTGGTGCATGTTTCGAGAGAAAACAGTATATATTGCAAGAGGCAGGCCCAAAAAATGGGGGAAGATTTGGACTCCTTGGAACTCATACCGTGGAGATATTTGTACACCCCCGCTCACCGCTTTCCAGAGTCCTCCTCAGTCGCCCTGACCTACTTCCCTTCCAGCTGTGGTATATCGTACTGTTCATATGCAACTCTGCCTGTGCCTCCCTCCGCTCATCTGTATTCAAAGACTTTTTTCTCCTGCTAATAAGTGTCTCCCGTCCTCCTTGAGCACATACCTAATGGCTGTATTAATACTGTATTGGCTTGCTTGTTTGTTTGATGTTTTGTTTCTTTGTGTTTCTAATAATAAAAAGTTACAAAAAAAATAAAAAATAAAAGCTGGCTTTATTATATGCAACTGCTGGAGGCCTAATCTCGCTCCACATAGTGTCTTATCATAACAGCGTGGGGTAGCTGCAAAGCCTGTCCTTTGGTCTGGCCTTTTAAAAATAATTAAATTGAGGGTTCACAGTCCCCGACGTAGGATTTGTACACCACCTCTGACTCATGGAGCCGTGTTGGATATTCTGGAGGGTCTATAAACCTGGATCCAGACCCGTGGACACCACAAAATATATAGCATAGGTCAAAAAACACTAACCATGCGTTTGTTGTCTTGTGACCGATTTACATGTCCTAAGTATCTTTGTGTTAATTATAAATCGTGATAACATAATATTGTTGGTAAGCTTTTCTTGTGATAAGAGGCAATTCTACAGATGTATTAATTTGTAGCTGAGGTTTGGATGTGAAAAGGAAAGTTCTGTTGTTTTCACCTCTGACAGTTCTAAACATATAGGTATACAATATATCATCTCCTATATACATGACAATGTTCTCCATATTTCTCAATTTTTGGAAAATGTTTTAAAGTTTGAGAAAATAAATGTAGTTTCCTGATAAGATAAAAAAAAAAAGTATCCCAGCAGTAGCATAAGTGATAAAAGTAATTAAACGAAGAAGGAAAGGTTGCAGTACCACAGGCTGTTACTAGGTGTCCCTGTAGAGATGTAAAGGGACCTCTATTAGCCACATATGGTACTGCATCCTTAATTCAATTATAAAAAGAAATATTGCAGCTAAGCATACCTTTCCATTTGTTTGTTTTGGAAGTGAGATTTTTGTTATCTTGCTGATAAAAATGCACCATTGTTTTTTTTTTCACTTCCGCTAAAAACAAATGGAATGTATGCTCGGCTGCATTTTTCATGCCTTTCATTGTCCTTGGCATGGGATACGCATGTATTTAGCACTACTTTTGATACTGTATGTCCAAATCGCCGTGTCATCTTGTTGATTATAACACTGATGTTTGACTCACTTTTAATGCACTTTGGCCGCTCGCTTAGTGTCTCTGAAATAGACAGCAGTGTGTACTAATGTTGAGTGGCACAAGACTAGTCGTTGGTCAGCCCTGGTGACGCAAAGACCAAGCATGAGTGGACATTGGTATGAGATGCGTAGAGTCAAATAAACAGTGACGTGGATAGAGGCTAACTGTGGGCACTGGTGTACTGTTCAACGAACAAGAGTGATTCCGGTGCGATGAGAGACAAACAAGAGTGTGCACCAATGGGATGAGATCAGAGAGGGCCACTGATGAGATGAAATGAAGAAGAGTGTATACTGGTGCGGTGAGAGTGTTGCAAGAGTAGTTTTAAGAGAGTGGAACTGATGTGACAAACAAGAGTGTGCACCAATGCGATGAGACCAGAGAGGGCCACTGATGAGATGAGATGAAGAAGAGTGTATACTGGTGCGATGAGAGTGTTGCAAGAGTAGTTTTAAGAGAGTGGAACTGATGTGACAAACAAGAGTGTGCACCAATGCGATGAGACCAGAGAGGGGCACTGATGAGATGAGATGAAGAAGAGTGTATACTGGTGCGGTGAGAGTGTTGCACGAGTAGTTTTAAGAGAGTGGAACTGATGTGACAAACAAGAGTGTGCACCAATGCGATGAGACCAGAGAGAGGCACCGATGAGATGAGATGAAGAAGAGTGTATACTGGTGCGATGAGAGTGTTGCAAGAGTAGTTTTAAGAGAGTGGAACTGATGTGACAAACAAGAGTGTGCACCAATGCGATGAGACCAGAGAGGGGCACTGATGAGATGAGATGAAGAAGAGTGTATGCTGGTGCGATGAGAGTGTTGCAAGAGTAGTTTTAAGAGAGTGGAACTGATGTGACAAACAAGAGTGTGCACCAATGCGATGAGACCAGAGAGGGGCACTGATGAGATGAGATGAAGAAGAGTGTATACTGGTGCGATGAGAGTGTTGCAAGAGTAGTTTTAAGAGAGTGGAACTGATGTGACAAACAAGAGTGTGCACCAATGCGATGAGACCAGAGAGGGGCACTGATGAGATGAGATGAAGAAGAGTGTATACTGGTGCGATGAGAGTGTTGAAAGAGTAGTTTTAAGAGAGTGGAACTGATGTGACAAACAAGAGTGTGAGCCGATGTGATGAGAGACCAGCAAGAATGGCAGTGAGAGATGAGCAAGAGTGGCACCAATTAGATAAAACATGTATCTTGGTTTTTCTTATTTTTTGCAGGGTAAATCACCTTTGTGATTTTTTTTCATGGCAGCATTAGTAACCTTCACTGAGAAGTCAAAATTAAACCTCACGTCATCTTCTGCCAGTGTCATTTTCAGCAAAACTGGTTTGATCTAAAGGAATGAGCACAGAAACCATTAGACGTTGATGGGCACACCACTGGAAATGAGAACTCCTGATTTGTAGGATTGTCATTTAAAAGAGGTTGCTTGCATGTGACAATCCCAACTTCCGCATTCAAAGTGCTGCCAAGGAAGCATTATAAAATATGAAAGCTCTTCTACTTTTATAGAAAAGGCAGGCACAACGCTAGAACAAGAAAATATGGATTACCTTCGATGCACGTGCCGTTTTGTGCATTAATGCCTTGTGTGAATCTACGTTTTGGGCTACTATTCAACAAATACTGAATAATGTGTCACAAAGATACCAGCAAAGCTTCTCTGCGCCCGGGTCGCGCAAATTCAAAAGAACGTCAGACTCCAGCTGAAACTGCTTAACTTCTCACAGCTCTTAGGGCTAGATGTAGGTAAATCAGATTTACCGCTTCATAAATACCAAATTTTACCGATTCGGTATTCATGAATCGGTAAATCTGATGTAGGTATTCATTCGGTAAAAAATACCGAATCGGTGGGATTCGGTATTTACCGATTCTGTAATTACAGAATCGGTATTTGCCATTGATTCCTATGGGCCTTGAAGCCCATAGGAATCAATGCCAAATACCGATTCGGTAATTACAGAATCGGTAAAAATACCGAATTGCCAAGGGGGACAGGGTGTCACTTTGACACCCTGTAGCACCCCAGTTTTTGCCTTGTGTGCAATGTGACACACATACATGCCCTTAGGCACAGAAATTCGTAATTTACCATGCAACAGTATTACATGGTAAATAACGAATTTCTAAGGGCCTGTGGCACTGTAAACTGTGCCACCTACATTTGGAATTACAAAATCGGTTTATTTACCGATTCTGTAATTTTCAGCCCCCTAAATAGCAAAACCCAAATACTGGTCGGTAACGGCCGAAATCGGCCGTTACTGACCGGTAAATGGCGACCTACATCGGGCCCTTAGTTAGGTTAACAATCCCATGTGTTATCTTTTGTGTTATAATAGCGATGAGAGACTAGCAAGAGTGACACAGAGATGAGCAACAGCAGCGCCGATGAGATAAAAAAAACAAGATTGTGCACTGGTGAGAGGCGTGCAAGAGAGGAAGGACGTCAGCAAATACGGGAGGGAGGGGGTGCGAGCGAGTAGGCAACAGATGACCAGAGATGGCCGACTAAAAGAATCAATCGGTGATGTCCCGTGGGAGGGAACCAAGCACCCAAAGTCGGGACAGATGGACACTATTGACCAACCAGAGCAAAGGAATTTCATAAGGCAGGCCAATCAACATGCCTTCGCAGAGCAGCGCAAGCGCTGCCCAGGCACAACCTAAACAAGCATTGGCATAGTCAATAGGTCTTGCTTTTGGGACCTTATAAGTATTTAGTTATGCAGCACAATATCCTTGGTGCAACAACATCCACTGTTGCATGGCTAAACACTTCTAAGGTCCCAAAGGCGAGACCTATTGGCTATACCAATGCTTGTTGTGATTGCAATTACAACAGTCCTGGGCCTCTAGTTCAAGAATCGTTTTATGTTGGCCCACTGATATATCTAGGATGATGTAGATGATACCTCGGATAATCACCAATAGCTTTATTTTTACGTTTTCAATGCTGCTGCTTATTATTTCTGCTTCACAATTACTTTTGTCCCCCATTCAACCCCAATTCAGTCTATGGCTGAAGTAACTAAAGGCCCACAGGCTCCACCAACAGATGAAAGTCCAAAACTTAGCACCTTGGGTAAGTTATGTCTTTTTGGTCGAGTACTATTGTTTTTAAATGAAGGGCTTTGGTTTGAAATAAAACCTTAGTTTGGGCATTGTGATTTCAATGCCTATTGTACTGTAACCAAATGACTGTCTCTTACTGCACCCCAACCACCTTCTGTAGACTTGGTCTTGTCCTTCAACCACCACTACCAAAGGTTGAACCAGGAGGCTCAGGGCGTGTGCAACCACGGGCCCCAGGAGGCGCCAGTGAAGTCCAACGTATAATCATCGTGTTGTTTCTAATGTCACTCTACATATCACTTTATCCAATTAGCGAGTAATCAATATATATATATTCCTTTTCTTATATTCTTAGAAGGAATAGAGGACATTTAAACATCGATTCTCCCCGTTATTGGCCAATGTTTAAATCAGTTTTCAAAACCTTGTCTTTTCCAGTTCAGGCACCGGTGCTGGCGAATAATGGGATACACTTTCCCCGCCCCTTAAGAGGCCTGTATTCACACAGAACCTTTTTAGACCAATGCTGGTGCAGTGTTCCACCATAAAGTTATATATATATATATATATATATATATATATATATATATATATATATATATATATATATATATATACGTCTGCCTTTTTTTCAGTTAGGTAGCACCCCACAGGAGCAAAATGAGCCCACAAGAAGGAGAGGAACGCAGGAAGGGAAACCCAACCAAGCACGCCCCCAACCCAGCGGACACGCAGAGCGAAGCCCCCAACGGAGCAACCAGAGGGGCCAAAACCAATGTAGAAAAGGAGCCAGAAAGGGCAAATGACCAGGGAGAAACCCCCCACGCGTGCAGCCCCTGGACCCATCCACCACCAGGCAGCCACCCACCCAGGGACCAAAGAGGTCAATCCAGCCCAACCGCCAAGAGCGGAGAAGAACAGACCGCACAGGGCAGCAGGGCCAAAGGCCCAGGTAGGAAAAAATAGAAGCAAAACACGACCAACCACCAGACGACCCCAACGCACCAGGCGAAGCCACCAGCTGAGCTGCAAAGAGGGCAGAACCGGACGAGCAAACAGGCACCCACTCAGAGGAACAGCCAGAAACAGAAGGGGCTGGGAACCCCCCCCCCCCCCCCCCCCCCCCCCCCAAGACAACAGAAGCAACAGGGAAACCGGAGGCCAGAAACCCACAGAAGGACCAGGCCACAGGACAGGAACGACCAACGGCCAACCCCATGCAAGACACCAAAGCGCCGCAGCAACCAAAAGGCCACCCCACCGGGAGAAGAACCCGGGGAACAAGAAAAGGCCAGGCCCGAGGCACACCCCCAAAGCACGAGACACCGGGACAAGATGCCCAGCAACCCGCCCAACGGAGGCCAGGGAGAACAATGAAGCGCAACCTGGAAACAGACTCGGCAAACACCAGGGCCCAAACAGGCCCCACCCGGAACCGGGGAAACCAAAACCCCAGACCCGGAAAGGAGGAACCAAACTAACCAATAGCGGACCATCCATCAGGAGTAGAAAGGAGTACACCAAGAACCACAGAAGGCGAACCCCAAGAGGCAGAAGGGCAAAACAGGAAAAACCTACAAGGAGGCCAATAGCCCAACCCCAAGAAGCCAGCCGGAAAACCGTCAGGCCAGCAAGCCAGGAGGCACAGAACACAGCACCACCAGGACCCGGAATGAGAGGCAAAAAGAATCCCCAACCACGAAGGGGCACAGGGAAAGGCACAGCAGACAACCACAGCTAGGCCACCCAGAGAGCGGAGAAGCAGAGGGAGGGATCCCAGAGCCCACCCAACAGACCCAGCGCCACAGCCACCCGAAGGGAGCGGCACCGGAAAGGATAGAAGACCAGTCCAGGACCTCGGCAAGGCACACGAGAACGCGAGGCCAGGAAAGGACCCAAGCAGGGACCGAAAGAGAACCCCAAGCAAACCAGGGCCCCACAGCACAAAGCCCAACTCAACCAAGCCAAGAGGCGCACCAGCAACCCAAACGCACAAGTGAACGGGAGGCCAAACACCGGGACTGCAAGGGCAAAGCCCAGGCCCCCGCAGCACACTGGAACAACCCAGACACTAAAAGCAAAGGAGAGGAGCCCGGAGAAGCCAAAGGTGCACTACCCAACAGGGGAGCGGGAACAGACCCAAACAAGGGGAGAAGGCACACCCCAGAGCAAACAAAAGAGCAAGGGCCACAGCCACCCCATGTCGAAAAAACCAGCCCGCGCGGGAGCACAAGACCAATGACAGGCCCCCAACGGAAAAAGACCAGAGCCCCAGACCCGAGGCAAAGCCAACCGCAACCCAAAGCGGAGCGGGAGCGGCGGGGTAGCAAAGCGCACCACTACAGCTCCCCACCGAACAGCACAGTAGAACGTACCATAACAACACGGAATGCCACAGCTCAAACAGCGCCAGTAGGGCAACACAGGCAGGAGCCAGCTCCCGGGGAGGCAACACCTGCACTGCCCGTCGGCTCGAGAAGCAGCAAAACGGCCCCTACAACAGGGGTAGCCACCACCCAACACCCACAAGCAGGGAAAGGGCACAGCAAACAGGGCAGGGCACAAGAGCCGGGCACCCGAAGAACAAGAGGCCACCCAAGGCAGAGGCCAAGGAAGACCAACGACCACCAGCCTCCACAGGAGGCCAAAGAAGCAGCAGGTGAAAAGGCAAGCCCAACAAGCCAACACCCAACACCAGCCAGAACCCACCAGGGCGCCAACCAGCAACGCCCCAGAGCCAACAGCCCAACAAGGCCAAGGGACCCCCAGAACTGAGGAAGAACACAACAGCCCTCCCCCCCCCCCCCGAAAACAAGGAGGACCCAGTGAACCAGCGGAAGGCAGATACCCCCAGCCCGGGGCAAGCCAAAAGCCCCTGGAAGGATGCAAGAAGGGCCCAACAGCGAAAACCGCAGGAAAGCAGGCACCCAAACAGGCACGCACCAGGCCCTGACCCACAGAATGGCAGGAACAAACCGGCGGAAGGACTGCAAGCAGCCAAAGAAAGTCCAAGAACCGCAAAGCACCAGGATCTTAAAAGGGCAAAATGTCAGACAAGCAGCCAGGGGCAACCAAAACAGGCCACAGCAACAGGCAAACCCAGTGCACCCCAACCCACGCACCAACCAGGGCCGACCAGGGTCAACAGAAGCCCGCAGGACAGGACGGCCGGAGACCCAGAGGACAGAGCAAAGAGGCCACAAGAAGAAGCCAAAGAACCTCGGGAGAGACAGCCCAAATCGAGCCACGGCCCAGCAAGCAGACACCACCCCAGGGAGGAACCAGGGCCTGTCCGGCCAACCTACAGGGCGGGCAGCAGGCGCAACAGAAGCCAAGGCCGCAGCCCAGCACATGCAAGAAAGAAGACGCCAGGCATCAGGCCCCAAGGGACAGGCCAACGGGAGACCCACAGGGACCGACCCCAGCCCAGAAGCCAACCATCAACAAGTGCCGAGCAAGCAAAAAGCCAAAAGGCTAGGGAACACACAACCCACGGAGGAAGCCCCAAAGGACCCCCCCAGGGAGAGCCACCCAAAAAAAGGCAGCGACCCAGGGGAAACCATGGCCCAAGACAGGGCAGCAAAGGCAGGGAAGCCAACGTCTCAGGCAACTAAAGAAGCAGATGGACCGCCAATACCCCGGATGCAGGGGGCAGCAGACGCAGCGAACCAGTCCGGAGACACCAAGGGCCCAGGACCGAGACAGCAAGCAGACCCACGCCACATGCAACCAGCAAAGAACAGAGGGCCAGCACGCAGGAACAGGCATCAGCAAAGACAGGAATCCACCAGCACCGGGAGAGACCTGAGGCCGACTGGAACCAACAACACCTGAAGGAAAGCAAGGAACCCAGACAGCAAGGCTCAGGGAGACCAGCGCAAAAAAAGGGTGCAAGAAACGCAAACAGGAGGCCCCGGGTGCAAACCCCTGCACCACCCATAGGCCCAGGCACACAGTGTGGCAGCGACCAGAAGGCCAAGCAGGCAGCAACCCAAACACCTGAAGAGGGCATGGGGAGGAGACACCACCCAGGGACGCAAGCAAACCCCATGGAAAGCAGAAGCCAAATGAACCCGGAAAACCCAGGTGAAAAAGAAGATGCAGTAGCAGGGAGCGAAACCACAAGAGCGTGTACAAAGGCACAGGAACGAAGGCAGCAATGCTAACCCCGTCAAGCAGCCCATGCCCTAACCTGCCAAACTAGAAACAGCAGCACGTGACACTGCAAAGGAAGCTACAGCAAAGGGAAACACACAGCAGCTCCACATAACATCAACATAATACACAAACGTCAGTCACAGCACACAAGGATGGGAACACGCATGGAAACACAGGATGTGGAGCGGATGCCCAGCCCAAACCCGCCGACACAGGTTCGAAAGGTGGCAGCTCCAGCCGCACGCCACAACCTCGCCCACTGACAAGAACAGGAAGGAATGGCTAGAGGAGATGCGGCGAGGGCAGAAGCGGGGAGAAGCCCAGCGGAAGAGAGCCTGCACTGCAGGCATGGGGCCCCTGGTACAAACCCCGGCATCTCCAGGAGACCCCGCTCCCCCCTCCAGGCAGCACCCAGAAGGAGAGTCAGCCAACATACCCCCAAAGCAGCAAGGAGAATAAAAAGGAACCGCTACGCGGTACTCACCAATGGGTCAGGAGGGACGCACCACAAGCCCACTGCCCCCAAGAACCAGCCCAGGCGTGCACCAGGAAACCAGCGCCTGGAGGAGAAGCTTGCCGAAGATGGCCTCCAAGGCCACAGCAAGGCCTGCGCCAGCATCGACCCAACCGAGGGGAGGCAAGAAGAAGAGGAGGCCTGCAGGACAGCAATCGCCAGGCAGGGGGCCCAGGAGCATTGCCCAGCAGAGCCCCAGGACCCGCCAAACAGCCGCAGCAGCGCTTCCCCTCACACCGGCCAAGCCACAGGGAGACGCGCAATGCAACCCGGTAGAGACTGGGAGGAATGGCGCCCCAGCCGCAAAGGACCGGTCGACAATCAACGCAGCTCCTGGCAAGCCCGGCAGGCCAGGAGAATGCGGAAGAGGACAGCGAGGACAGCCCAGCAGTACCGACGAGAAGTCCAGTGAAGAATCCATCAGGTAAGTCCAACACGTCCAAATCTATCGGAAGACAGAAAAAACGAACAGGCTGCATGCTGGGCTGGTACCGCTTATGTACTCTCAGTGGGAGGGAGTGGGTAGGGTATCCCAGCATGCTCCTTTTCTTTTTTTCTGTCGTGGAAATGGTCATCTCCAATTAGTAAGGAAAGGGACGAGGACAACGGGACCAGGAGTAATGAAGATTACCGGTAAGTAATAGGACATTCACTGCTGTTGAGCTTCACTGCTGTTGAGCTGGTGAGAGGAGAAATTAAAAATGGGAATAGTGTTCGATTGGTTCGGCTTTTCGGTATCACAAATGGTTTTGATTGTGCAGTCTGTTTCACGGGAATCATTATTCAGGACGGACCTCTGATTATGGGATTTAGGTAAGCATTCCCCCACTCTGATACACGAGACGAAGAGTGCACTCTATATGTTTCACTATTAATCCTGCTGTCCTTGCATACCCGCATCGACAGCTTCAACAGTGAGAGGATTGGTTTACCACTGTTGGCTAATTACCCATGACACTGAGACATCGTTCACGTCACCATCCTGATTTTGCCCTGGTGAGTAAGGGATGCTTCCCCTTTCTTGTTATCAACTTTGACTTATACATATGGGGGTATCCTAATGCAGTCATTATCCCACAGGAATCCTTTGGTAACCACGGCAGCGACCCCATTTTAACCGCATTCCCGCATCAAGGATCCTCATATTCCGAGTAGCCGGCTGAGTCCCAGAGGCTTCAAGTTAACCCATTTTAGGGTAAGATATGGTTCCTCATATTCACTTTCTGAAAGTACCTATACCTATCAGGAATTGGTGTACATTAATGAGCCAACCCCTGTCCCATTAGGGTTTAGCCATCACAGCTACAACTGATACTATTATAGGACGATTGAATCCTCTACACCTTCGGCATTTCCCGATTGCCCAGGGTAAGCCTTCCTCAATTATCCCATTTTACAGCCCCCACTGCCCTATTCCCTCATAATAATTACATGTCCCACTTCCAGTCCCCAGAAGCCCCGTCCTGAAGAGACCCCGTAACATGAGAGGGTTGAAAGGGAGAGTCCCAGAATACTAGAAACAAGCTCTAGAACGATGGAATGAATCTGATTCCTTAAGGACTTCTTTTATTATTCCAATAAGCAATCGCTTCTCATTTTATTGTCACTATAAACTACTTCACTGATGGTTATGGTCACTACACTGGGGCACATGAGTCACGTTTTGATATGATGATGTATGTAGTCTGAATACACAGCAGAATTCTATTTTCCTCAATTATTGTTATTTCAAATAAAAATACACCCACTTTGGCTGAGGTGGGCACATCAGAAGTACTGTTGTTTGTTAGGTTTCCTCTCCTGAGGTAGAGTCACTACCGCATTCAAAGAGATGATATTTCTTAAATGATACACTTACTACACTAATTGCATACTAATCTTTGCTCAAGAAACTAAACTTCCTGCATAATTTGCATTTTTTTGTTGAAATGAGTTTCTTGTGAACAACTGTATTTTTGCTGACCAGCTATACCCAGTTCACAAGGACATATGGCTCGCTCTTGTTTTTGTTATAATTTACCTCATCACTAGCTTACTGATATAGGAACATGGGGAAGTAGTTTCTAATTCGAGCTTCAGAATATAATTAGAAATTCATGTGATTCTGGACAAAATGACTTCTTCTCTTATGATGTGCTTTAAATTGTAAATATGTGTTGCTTAGAATGCCTAGATGTGTGTATTGTAAAGCAAATCAAACCAAGCAATGCTCAGGCAAGCATTTCTTCCATTATAAATTCTCACTTAGGGTGAGCATAATTTTCAGGCGAATTTTATAAGATTCGAAATTTGCTGGGTTTTTCCACCTATGGAGTAGAATTAGGGCTGATCCACGGGTGAAAAAAAAAAGCAGACCAAAGATGTAGACAGTTGGTTTACAGAGCACTGTGAAGGGCCATGAAATGTAACTACCTTAATGATAACTGAATTAAGGTAATATATTAATAGGACATCTCACAGTGCTCAGGAAATCGCTTCCTGAGCAGGGAACCCTGTGTGCAGTGACCACCTGGAGGGTCCTTACACTGTTTTAGCAGGCAGGTGCTACACACAGGCACCCTTGCAGGGGAATTTGCTTGTATGCCCTGTCAGAGCCAGGCAGGGTAATTAACGTAATGCAATTACCATTAAGGTAATTACATTGTCCGGCTCCTGGCAGTGCTGGCTAGCACAAGTATTCTTTGTTCCGTGCATTTATCACTGCACAGAATTAACAATTCTTGTTCTGGGGGGAATTCTGCCTCTTTTTAAAACTGGGACAGGTGGATTTGAAACCAGCAGAAACAGCTGCAATCACCCTAAGTGTGTTATGTCTGATTAAAAAAATAAAAGAAATATGCCTAACCCCTACTTCCACATCTCTGTACATCTCATCCTGATTTCTCTAACCTGTTTTCAACTGAACACCCACACATAACACTGTCCTATTCTTCTGCCACTCAGAGGCCTGTGGCGTCAAGAGCAGTGAAAATGCAGATGCACTCTACAACATCTTTTAGATGCCTATGTAAAAATAAAAGAAAATGTTTTGTGCAGTCTGTGGATGGCCTGTCTGTATCCCTGGGGTGGTGAGATGAATATCAAAGATGAAACCATATCTCTTGGCCTGGTTTTAGCACTTTGTTCTCTATGCTAAATGAAGACAGTCGACCACTTGTTGCTACGACAGGGATCTAGTTGTGCTGCTGTTGGACGTCAGAGAGTATTACAATTTCACAGAATGAAGGCATGCATTGTTGGATTTGCTTCTTCTTTTTTCATATTGTTTTCTTGTGTTTGACTCATTCCCAAAAACATAATTCATTGTCAAGTTGGAAAGGGAGCTTTGTACCCATGTCCTCCAGCAGGGCCCGGATCACACCTATGCCTGAGGACGTTGAGGAGATACAGCTTTAATGACTATCTGCAGGCAGAAACAACTGGAATGCTAACCTCTCATACTTTGTCCCAGTGTGAGTGCCAGGTTTGCAGGTAGATGGCTTTGTATTACCCTCCTTGTGAACATGTATGACCCTGGATACCCTCTGTTTGGATCCACACCATTGTGGATACCATCTTTGTGCCCATCCAACCCACTACGGATACTGTTTATTCACACCACTATGCATGCTTTTTGTGCAAACCTACACCAATGCTGATACGCTCCGCATGAATTTAAACCACGGTAGGTAACCACTCTGTGTGAATCCACACTAATGTGGATGCACTATGGGGAATCCCCAGTATTGTGGAAACTGTAAATATCTTAATCCATACCAGCGTGGAAGTCCTCAATGTAAATCACCATTGCTGTAGATTCTCTGTATGAAGTCCAACCACTGTGCATCCCCACTTTGAAAATCCACACCATGGTAGACACCCTCTGGGTCAATGTCCTTGTCATTTTAAGGAAAAGGGAGATTCTAACCACAAGAAGTCCTTGTGCTAAATGATTTATTTTACAGCACCGTTTTCCAGATAGATTTGCCGAAAAATATAAAGGTTTTGGAAGTAAGTCTAAAAATAACCGCATTAAATATTATAATAATTCTGGATCTGTCACAGCCACATGAGCATTAGGACTCAGCAGCAGCAAATCTGTCCTGTCTCAATGGTGATAAGACACTTGTTTCAATGTTCTTTTCTTTTTTCATTGCGTGCTTTTTGTTGTTATTGAACCTTCCAGGGCTGCTGTTCATATATATTTCCTATAGACAGCAGCTGCAGAGATGTTGGAAGGGCCCTTTCATTAAGCATGCTTGCCCTAGCACAGTTCAGGTATTATAGTGGAGTTACGAGATTGACAACTGGGGAACAAGGGTATAAGATGCTTCACTTGGTTCCCCTACATTCATAAACTGTATGTTAATGCAATCAGAGCAAACTGATGATTCATTGTGCCAATTGATGCTGCTTACCAGTAGCTATCTTAAAATGGCGCTTTTCCATAACTTCATAAATAACCATTCATACATATAGAAAATTGGCATTCTTACAAAGTGCATGAAAATACATGTTTTCATTGTTTCATAGACAGTAATTGTTATAATCATTCGTACTATACCATTTGCTATAAATGTGTACTCATTTAGCATTTATTTCGTTGGGGAGTTGTACAAGTATTAGAAAACTTGCTAAACATTTGTAAGAGGGTGAGTTACATGTTAGGAGGATGATAAAAAGCCGTTTCTATCTGGCTAATACTCTAGTAACAGACCTTTTTTTTTATATCATAATCATGGCGATTAGGGACAGGGCCTGTGACACTCAAGTGTGCCCAACCAATCAGGAAGTTAGAAGCACATTCTATTAGAGGTGAGAAAGCATGGATTCCTTCGAATGGTTGGGAAAACTCTAGTCATGTGATTAACTCGGGATGTTCTTGCCGTTGATTGGCTTTCTGGCCTTGAGGAGTACATTATGGCTTTGGGTTGTCTCGGATAACCAGGATGCGTGTACAAGTATGTTTTTACTTGGTGACTGCCTGCATCGTCCATTTTAGAAATCTGATATCCTGGCAGTCGGGCAACCTTGTTGACCCACATAAAATGAATGCACTGCTGAGCAGACCCTTCCACAAGGCGGCTCAGTCTGACTTCACTCCATCTGCAGCAGCTTCTCTGGCTCACACCTGTGCCGTAAGTTAGTCATCTTCTGTGCACCGACGTCATTTAGGGGTCGCCAAAGTGGCAAACCTAGTGCCAGGAACACATAGGCAGCTTGTCCTTAGTCCTTAGACCCCATTCTGTTTTGTCTCATTTCTTTTTTTATTAAATTAATTGCAAATTTCTGAGTATGTGTAAGCATGTGAGTGAAACTTGAGCTCAAAGGGCGTGTGATGTCACTTACCTTACCCCAGGCATTTTGGTGAATTCAATCACTCAATCAATCAATCAGAGTACTTGTAAAGCGCGCTACTTACCCGTGAGGGTCTCAAGGCGCTGAGGGGAGGGGGGTGCCACTACTGCTCCCAGAGCCAGGCCTTGAGGAGTCTTCTGAAGGCGAGTAGGTCTTGGGTCTGCCGTAGGTGGGTAGGGAGGGTGTTCCAGGTCTTGGCGGCGAGGTAGGAGAAGGATCTGCCGCCGGAGTTTGTTCGTTGGATGCGGGGGACAGCGGCGAGGGCGAGGTTGGCGGAGCGGAGCTGGCGGGTGGGGGTGTAGAAGCTGAGTCTGCTGTTCAGGTAGGCTGGTCCGGCGTTGTGGAGTGCTTTGTGTGCGTGGGCGAGGAGCTTTAAGGTGATCCTCTTGTCGACAGGGAGCCAGTGTAGGGCTCTCAGGTGGGGGGTGATGTGGCTGCGGCGTGGGACGTTGACGATCAGTCGGGCGGAGGCGTTTTGGATGTGTTGTAGTCGTCGTAGGTGTTTGGCTGGGATTCCTGCGTAGAGTGTGTTGCCGTAGTCCAGTCTGCTGCTGATGAGGGCCTGTGTCACCGTTCTTCTTCTTTCGGTCGGGATCCACTTGTAGATCCTGCGGAGCATACGGAGGATGTTGTAGCAGGAGGAGGAGACTGCGTTGACCTGTTTAGACATGGAGAGGGAGGAGTCGAGGATGAATCCTAGGTTGCGTGCATGGTTGGTGGGTGTTGGTGCTGTTTCCAGTGTGGTCGGCCACCAGGAGTCGTCCCAGGCTGAGGGGGTGGGTCCGAGGATGAGTACCTCTATCTTCTCCGAGTTTAGCTTCAGACGGCTGTTCCTCATCCAGTCGGCGACGGCCTTCATTCCCTCGTGGAGGTTGGTTTTGGGGGTGTGCGGGTCCTTGGTGAGGGAGAGGATGAGCTGGGTGTCGTCGGCATAGGAGATGATGTTGAGGTCGTGTTGGTGGGCCACTTGTGCGAGGGGGACCATGTAGACGTTGAACAGCGTTGGGCTGAGGGATGAGCCCTGGGGGGCGCCTCAGATGATGTCGGTGGCTTCGGATCGGAAGGGCAGGAGGCGGATGCTCTGGGTTCTGCCGGAGAGGAAGGACGTGGTCCAGTCAAGGGCCTTCTCTTGGATTCTGGCTTCTAGGAGGCGTGTCTTTAGAGTGCGATGGCAGACAGCGTCGAAGGCAGCTGAC
Source organism: Lissotriton helveticus (assembly GCF_964261635.1). Classification (NCBI taxonomy): domain Eukaryota; kingdom Metazoa; phylum Chordata; class Amphibia; order Caudata; family Salamandridae; genus Lissotriton; species Lissotriton helveticus. The sequence continues at coordinate 1,381,982,565 of NC_136059.1, forward strand.
AGGTCCAGGAGGATGAGGGCTGATGGTTCGCCGTTGTCAAGTTGGCGCCTGATGTCGTCTGTGGCGGCAATGAGGGCTGTCTCGGTGCTGTGGTTTCGTCTGAACCGGGACTGGGACGGGTTCAAGATGTTGTTGTCTTCCAGGTGGCGGGCCAGTTGCATGTTGACGATTTTCTCGATGACCTTCACCGGGAATGGGAGCAGGGAGTTGGGCCGGAAGTTCTTGAGGTCCTTGGGGTCCGCCTTGGGCTTCTTGAGGAGGGTGTTGATTTCGGGGTGCTTCCAGCTTTCTGGGAATGTCGCTGTTTTGAAGGAGATGTTGATGACCTTCCGTAGTTGGGGTGCGATGGCCGTGTCTGCTTTGTTGAATACATGGTGTGGGCACGGGTCTGACGGAGATCCGAGTGGATGGAGTTCATGACTTTGCGTGTCTCGTTGTCGTTGACGTTGGACCAGGAGGTCAGGCGGTTGACACTGGTGGTGTTCACTGGGGAGGTGGGGTCTGGCGTAGTCGGGCAGTCGTGGTGTTGAAGCTGTCATGGATGCCAGTGAGCTTGCGGTGGAAGAAGATAGCTAGTGAGTCGCACAGTTCTTGTGAGGGCGGTATGTTGTTGGCTCTGGGGTTGGAGAGTTCCTTTACGATGCTGAAGAGCTCTTTGCTATCGTGTGCGTTGTTATCAAGGAGGTCTTTGAAGGAGGATCTCTTGGCTAATCTGATGAGGTGGTGATGTCTGCGGGTGGCGTCCTTGTGGGCTGCGTGGTTGTCCGGTGTGCGTTCGTGGAGCCATATCTTCTCCAGTTTCCGGCATGCGCGTTTGGAGGTCTGAAGCTCATCAGTGAACCAGGTGGCTCTCTTGCTGGCGTGGTTGTTGGAGGGTTTCTTCAGCGGTGCGAGGGTGTTGGCGCAGTCGTCGATCCACTGTCTGAGGTTGCGGGCTGCGGTTTCTGGGTTGGAGGGGTCGGTGGGTGGGTTCTCGGCGAGGGTGGTGATCAGCTGGTCTTTGCTCCAGCAGCGGCGAGGTAGCTGTTGGGTGCGGTGGTGCGTGGTTGGTTTCTTGAAGGTGAAATGAATGCAGCGGTGGTCGGTCCAGTGGAGTTCGGTGGTGTGGTTGATGGCGACGTGGGTGCCTGTGGAGAAGACGGGGTCCAGCGTGTGGTCAGCGGCGTGGGTGGGTGTGGTGACGAGTTGTCTGAGGCCGAGGTTGGTAAGGTTGTCGATCAGGGTGGTGGAGTTGGCTTCGTTGATGTTCTCGAGTTGGAAGTTCAGGTCCCCGAGGAGGATGTAGTCCGTGGAGGTGAGTGTGTGGGTCCTGGCGAGGTCGGCGATGGAGTCGCTGAACTGAGCTCGGGGTCCGGGGGGGTCTATGGATGAGTGTTCCTCTGAGGGTGGTGTTGGGGTCGGTGTGGATCCGGAAGTGCAGGTGTTCGGCGGTGTTGGGGGTGTCGTCTGCGTGGGTGGTGACCTTGAGGGTAGACTTGTGGACGATGGCTATTCCTCCTCCGATTCTGTTGGCGCGATCCCTGGGAGTGATCTTGTAGCCGTCCGGGATGGCTATGGCGGTGTTGGGCGCCGAGGAATCGTTTCACCAGGTCTCGGTCAGGAAGGCCACGTCTGGGGCGGAGGTGTCAAGCAGATCCCAGAGCTCGACGGCGTGTTTGCATGTGGAGCGGGTGTTGAGGAGTATGCAGCGGAGGTGGTTTGGTTCCAGTCCTTGGAGGTTTGGTGGCTCTGTCGCAGGTGAAGCTGCAGGTGTGGCAGGAGAAAGGTTTGTGAGTCCGTTTCGGGGCGGCCTGGAAGCAGCTGTGGTTTCGGCCGGCGTTGAATGCGTAGAGGGTGCTGGCGTCGTAGCGGAGTCTGGTGTTGTGGCGTTCGCGGGGTTCAGGGGTTCTGGTGCTGGGCGCAGTCCAGGCGCGGACGGGTGCAGACGGGCTTGCCTTTGGCGCGCCTTCGGCATGGCCACTGCACGCCCTCCATAAGAGGGGGAGAGGGAGGGAGGAGCAGCTGGGAGGCGGGAGCGGGGTGGCCAATGGGGAAGCTGGGGGGCGGGTCCGCAGGGACACAGCGGCGGGAGGAGTGGGAACAGCGGGAAAACGGCGAGAGAGGGCGGGCAGCAGTATCAGGCACGAAGCAGCTGTCAGCCGTGTGGTGGTGTGGGGAGCAACCTGCCTGCGAGCAGGGTCAGAGTTCGCTCCTTCACCACCGCGCGGCATCCATAAGAGGGGCCTTCATTGACCTTCATGCTCCTGTGTCCTGTATTGTTGCTTGCTGAGGCTCTCCTACATCAAAGATCCTGAATCCAGTTGTAGGCCCCCATGTTGTGCTACCAGCAGTGTACTTGGCCAAGCTCCAGAGCTTAGGACAGTCTCTTATCTGTTCCCGTGCCCCACTATAGGTCTGTGTCACCTCTTGGAACTGTTGGAGATGCAATTTGAGACTCACAGGCCGGCCATAAAGGGTTGGCCACTACCACTGCACTCTGCTGTCTTTGGTGCAACTGCTTTGTGTGTGTGTGCGAGAAACTTGCATTTCTGCTCAATGTATTATGCCAGGTGGGGAGGAGAGGGGTGGGGTGTGCGTGCATGCGTGGCCGTGTCATGCATGGCAACATTTTAGAACAGCAAAGATTTTGAAGAAAAAATAGGGAGATCGTATTTTCCACATTGACTTTTATTGAAGCATTGCCAATTTTACACTGGAGCCAGCAAAAATAAAGCCATATTTGGCTTAAAAAATAGGGAGGCTCCCTCCTATATCGTGCCTATTGAATGAAATGAAATGAAAGTGAATTTATTGAGCACAATGGTTGCTCAGGAAAGAGTTTCAAGGCGCTAAAAACCAATAGCTCCACTGCTGAAACCAGAAAGGAAAAACTAACGATCGTGGCTTAATATCAAAGTTTTCTAATTTATTAGGTCAAAAAGAACAAACAGTATGCTGTGCGTGTGTCTTACATTTATGCTATTAATACTTTATCTGTTCTGTGTGTGTAAGCTGGCACTCCCGATCGCGGGGCACCTGTTCTAGGTGTCTTAATGTAGCTTGAGAAAATGTTTATATAAACATCAACATGATTGCCACTGGCAAGGCTTAACAAGGACGAAGGGGAACTAGGAAGACAAATAGCTGCACCTACTGGCTGGTTGCTGCAGTTGGCAGGCGGGGTTAATCTGCCTTCCCTTTACTTGTCTGCAGTGTGTAGTGCCCCAGCGCAAGTCAGCATTCTAGTGCTGAGCATGTATCTACACTTAACACCCACCCACCACTGATGTCACCGGTCAGGTGACACAGCCTGAATAAAAGAGGCCGAGCCCACGTGCTCTGGGCCAGTTGCACCATACCTCCAGTGTGTCCTGTGTCTGCGTGTGACTGATTGCCAGCATGAGGGCCTAGGGCCCATCGAGACCTTACAATGGCGACAAGGAGGTAACGCTATGCCCACGCGTGCCAGCCAAGAAAAACATCGAGGACAAAGGGAAGAGGAGAGCTGCCTGCATCGACAGCACACACCCTTTGAAGCGCGCCAGCCGCCGAGAGGCCCACGGGGCGTGTGTCGAGCCCCGGGCCTGGAGAAAAGGAGAAAGTGACCGGGAGCCCACCCCGCACCTCTCCAGCCTGCTGTGGCCCGCCCTGCCATGGCGGTGCCCTAAGAAGACAGAGAAGCCATCGCGGTGCCCACCCGCGGAAGAACAGGCCCGTCGGCCGAAGGTGAGCCCCGGACTGTACAGCACCAAAAGCGGAGCCCACCCGCTATAAGTCATAGACACTGACTGTGCCCCGATAAGATAAGCGGACTGACCGGAGCCCACCCGCGTCGGCCGCCACTGACCCCGTCATGAAGAAACCAACGCGGAGCCCACCCGCGTGGTCGAACAGGCCCGTCGGCCGAAGGTGAGCCCTGACCGCGGCCGTCAACGAAAGCGGAGCCCACCCACAACGTTCAAATACAGCATAATGGCGGCCGCCAGCTAGCGCCGTCGAGAATACTTGCAGAGCGGAGCCCACCGGCTATGGACTACACTGCCCCCAACAGTGCGAGCGCACCATAGACTGTCCCCTTAATGAAGCAGGACCAGCGGAGCCCACCCGCGGCCTGCCTGCAGCGTCCCCCGCCGCGCTGCGTGTGTGAAGTGCAGCGGCGGGATGAATAAACCTGAAAGGAGAGCGCCCCCAGCGTGAGGAGAGCTGCTGGGTGCCGAGCCTATGCATGACATGAAGAAGACATTTATATAGCGCACGTACACCAGCGGTTTCTTGGCGCTTAAGCTGCAAGCAGTGCCCACCCGCGTTGAAGAGGACTGCCGAGAGCCAGTAGGAGCTCGCCCCGCTGCATCCAGCCTGGAGGTGAGCCGTGAAGTGCCTTAACGATGAGGAGGCGGCAGCGGAACCCACCCACGAGGACCGCGCCACCCGACCAGCGTTTGAGAGAAGCTGCGGCGGCGGGGTGCAAGCGCGGAAAAAAACTGCATCCGGCCTGTGGCCGAATAAAGTAAGCTTTCCCCAGCGCCTGTCTTTGCCCCAAACACAGCGGACAGACCCCAGCAGCAGCACCGATTCTCCCCCGCCCAGCGCAGCATGTGAAATGAGAAACTGCTGCGGGCGGGGAGAACAAGAGAGACAAAGGGCAGTCTGGGCTAATCGGAGGAGCCGGCAAGATACGTGCCCCCCTCCGCGAGACTGACATGAAAGGCGCCGTGGTCACTAGAAGAGCCACGGTCATGGGCCACAATTGCACAAGTCTTTTCACAAAAGAGCCCTGAATAGTGAAAATCGAAGTCTTACACCAGTAGAGCCAGAGTGGTTGCAGCACCACTTACCCCCACGCAGCACACAGCCCAGCACTAGCAGCCCCATCAGGAGGTATAGCAGGAATCCCAGCATTGTGCACACAGGACCTAGAATAAAGCAGTGAGGTCCTTCCAACGCAGAGCACAAAGCCTGCAGCAAATGTGAAAACTTTCGAGGCTGAAGGGAGAGAAAACAGCGCCATCTAGTGGCCAACATCCGGTCTTGCAGTAAAGGAGACAACAAGCTGCGACAAGCCAAAATTCCCTGCAGCAGCACTAAGACACAACCAAGACTAGCGTCAGTGCACACAAGGGGTCGTGACACCTCCACAGGAGCACAGCACAACAAGGGGCAAAGGAAACTGCGATTGAGACGTCAGCCCCAAATAAAAGACCACAGTTAATGAGAAACTCAGCTGCAAAGGAAAAAGGAAAGCACGAGATGCAGTGGCCCTGTGGAAATGGCCCTCCTGAACGAAAGGAGAGAGACTAATGGTCCCCACAGAAAGAACCACAGGCGGTTCAACCCTTACAGTTACAGCCAGTGTAGCAGAACCTCAACCAGCCCAAAGCCGCCAAGCCAAAAGGTAAATTGACCACTGCAGCCCTGCAGTATAGCCCCAAGCGTACCAAAGGAAAGCGGACTCCCAGCAGAGGATGGAAAGCGTTCAAAAGACAAAGCAAAGGGCAAGCCAGTGCTACCAGACACGCCAGTGGCACTGCACCACCACAGGACTTCAGAGCACAGAGAGTGGCACTGCGCCACGCCACGCCAGCACCACCGGATACACACAGTAACGCCAGACTGACACAGGAACGCCACACAGCGACAAGGAAGCCCGACCAAAGGCGCTGCACAGCAACACGCCAGCGCCACCAGGACAGCATAGCACTGCGCAAGACGGCGCAAAGAGTGAAGGAACTCTGCACCAGGTGAATGCGCAACAACGCCAGGAGAAGCTGACCAAGCGCAAGAACACTGTTACACCGGAACGCCACCAAACCACCACACAGCCTGAGAAGATAAAAGGCGATGGCGCAAGCGCGCGCCAGAAGTGCAAGAACGCGACAGAACCCAAGAAGAGCGTCAGGAGTGCAGCAACTCCTCAGAGGACACTCAAAAGCACGTAGGAAGTGCTCCCGAAGAAGTTCACAAGGATCGCAACTGACAACGCACAGAAGAAGAAAGACCAGAAGAAGGTCTACTGAGTAGTGACGCAACCCTCCTGGAAGCAACTCCCCAGAAGACACTCCAAAGCACACAGCAAGTGCGCCCAGAGAAGTTCACAAGGAGCGCAGCCAGCAACAAACAGAAGAAGCAAGACCAGAAGAACGTCGATGGAGTGGTGACGCAACCCTCCAAAAGTAACACTCCAGAACCACCTATGCCACGCCAGAAGAAGACACAGCGATGCCTGGTGGGCACAGGCCATCGCTGCAGCAGTATGGCGAAAGTAGAAGCACCCCCACACGAACCAACGATGATTCCGAAACCCGGCACTAGGAAGTGCAAAGACGCATGACGCAAATGCGCAGCTATGCAGACAGCACTAGCCCAAAGCAGCAAGTCACAAAGAACACCCGAAGAGCGCACCCAGATGCGCGCCAAAGCAGCCGAACTGCGACTCAAAGAAAAATGGTTGTGCAGACAACCCGCAGCATTGAAGTCTCAACACACGAGCAACCGGACCACTCAGCAGGGTCACAAAGCACGAAGTCGACCAGCCAGATGGTCGCACCAAAAAGTCGACCAGCCAGTTGGTCGCACCTCGAAGCCTACCTGCTGGACATCGGCAGAAGGGACCAGCACGAGGTCCAAGAAGCTCAACACCATGAATCCTACCTGCCGGACATCGGCAGAAGGGACCAGCACGAGGTCCAAGAAGCTCAGCACCACGAATCCTACCTGCCGGACATCGGCAGAAGGGACCAGCACTAGGTCCAAGAAGCTCAGCACCATGAAGCCTACCTGCCAGACCTCGGCAGAAGTTCAGCCAAGGCGCGGTCCATGGACATGGATCAACAAACTTCACCTAATTCAGCCAAGGCACGGTTCGCGAACATGGACCAACGAACTTCAACTTCACAAATATTAGAAGCGACTGAAAGAAGAGGTGAAGGTCGCGACGATAACCCTGGGAGTTAAGTGACAAGAAGACAGTGTCCTAGGACTAGGACAGGACCAGGCAGACCTGTGTGCGCGCGCTGCATAGGGAAGCATGGCCAGAGAAGATGAAGAAGAGGGGACCAGGGTACGTCGCGAGAAGAGGAGAAGAGAAGAAGACAAGAAGGAAAAAGTAATCAGAGTGGCACGACTGTCAGGTTAAGAAGAAGGAAGAAAGAACAGAGTGGCCACCGCCACTAAGAAAAGAAGAAAGGAGAAGTCGTAATGGCACGCTGCCACTGCAAGAAGAAGCCGCCCCTGCGGAAAGAAGCAAGGTGACAGGCAATGGAAGACAAGCCTGGCAAGAGCACCGGCAGCGCAGACCAAAGACAACCACCTACGAGCCAGCCATCCATCCACATGGCGAACGCAGAAGAGAGCAAGATAAGACTGTTGGCGACATCTACCTCTGTGGTTGAGCGGCAGATTGGATGGCGAGAGTGCTCACACATCCGGCTGATGAACTGACCACTCCACACCGACCCGTGGCAACCCAAGAAGGAGACCTTACACAGTGCTTTAAATTGAAAAAGAAGAGTGCAGGTACTTACCAAATTAATTGATGGTGTGGTAGGGGGGTGCCTGGGGGAGTGGCTTCGAGGCAGGTATTTAACAATAGCGTAATTTTCTTATTCAATGCAAAAGCCCCCTAGTGTCCTTCGGCCAAGTTCCTTCATATGTGCAGGGTGTAATTGGTGTTTTTTGCCGTTGTATATAGTGCGAACTTGGCAAAAGGGCATAACAACTTTTTACTTGAGAAGCAGAAGTTTTACATGGAAAAATACTGTTTTATTCTTTTTATGGCACGGCGAGATTGCCCAGAATAACAGGATTGGATTTCAACTCCCCGTGCCATAAAAACAAAAGAGAGTATGCTTTCGTGCAAAACTTGCGCTTCTCATGTAAAGTGCTTTAATTACCCTCCTGCCAAGTGTGCGCTATATATAACTGCAAAACAAGTTTAAATTGCGCACTGTACACATGTGCCGAACTTGACCAAAGGCGTTGGGCGCTCTGAAAGTCGGTGGCGAGTGTAAACCAGAGCTTCAGCCTTACAATCTAACTGACAGCGCAAAAGTTCCAAAGTGAGGAGCTCTGTCCGTCAGGCCACATCTCCTTACTCCTGTCACGCTGTTAGTTAAGAGTGTAAGGCAGCAGCAGCAACAACCTAGCGCAGCACAGGAATACACTCATTATTGACTGTCAGATCACCTCACAGGCACGCACACACCCTCTGAATGTGTTCAGCAGTACCTGCTTTGTGTGTACCCAAACCCCAGAGCCTGACCCCAACATGCCTCTTGGAGTACCGATACTCTCTTGACCCAAGGAGAAGTTCCGGTACTCTAGTAGAGAAAACTGAGAAGTGCTGGTACTCAGTACCGACCCATTTAAAACACTGCTTGTCTGCAGGGTCGGATTAGGATCACAATTAGGCCCGAGCACTCCAAAAAGTGGCCCACATTCCATGATCATCCTTTCCATGGATCACCATCTGTTTAGTCTCAATGGAATCTGGCCGGTTATTTTCTGCTATAGTTTTGTATAGTGTGAACTCGACCCAGAGTCATTGGAGCAATGTACATGAGCACCAGTTACATTACACACGATCAAATTCATCTTCAATATAGAGATTACGTGATTTGCCCAGAATTACAGGATGTTGAGCTGACACAGGGACTCAAACCTAGTTTCAACGTCAACAACTCTGTGAGCATAGCGCAACTTTATGCAACCCCCCCCCCCAACAAGTCTTAATAGGCATTGGAAATGAGGCCACAACACCTGGCTGCTACAGGGGACACTTCTCCTACTCACCCCCTCTCCAGCCCATTATAGCCTCAGGGCATTTACCTGGCAAGGGGGGGTCAAAAAGCACATTGCTGCTGCCGGGGTAGGCGAGAATGGCAAAACATAGCCTGCCCCCCTGTGAGGCCAATGCCTACAACCCACCCTGCCTGCACCCGCCATGGTCTAAAGGTGATGGTCTGGTGGGATAACACTGCTTCTGGCAGGGCATGCGAGGCAGGGCGCCAAGGTGAGAATGCCCCAAAGGCTAAACCAACGCCTGGCCTCCAGCCTCAATTTACAGCCCGGCAGGAGAGTGACCAAGATACTGGCATCACATTAAAGTAGCCTAGCGGGGACTAAGAAAGACAGTCAGGGGCCTGGCCCGGTTAACAGAGGCCCAGAAAAAAGGCCCACAGGTGACCCTGGGGCACTGGCTGCTCGACTGATGCTTTGCTGCTGCCAGGACTATGTCAGCCTATAGATGTGGAAGGACAACTCAAATTCTTCAAACATGGCCGTCGTTTATAACAAACACACAATTAAAGACAGTGCTGATGGGTGGCATTTAAATAGTCATTCAGGCAGGCAAACTCATCTTTCCTACTGAATAATCAGTGCTTTAGGCTCAAAGCATGTGTTTTCCATTAACACCACATACAATTACTGTATACCAAACAAAATACCAGCCTTCTGTTGTTTGAAAGCTTTTTTAATTACTAGTATTTTTTGTGTGTTTGAGTTTAGCTTTCTCAGTTGAAAGCGTTCTATCGTTGAATCTGCTGGGCTAAGCATTAATAAAGATGAAAGTGCATTTTAAAACAACACCCTTTGATAGAAATGCAAAAAATCGAAATATAAAAATCTCACTCAGACATACAAAGACTTCACTTAAAAAAAACTCTGGTCCGCCTCACATTTACTAATTAACAGCTTTTGAAGAGGGTTGAAATCGAAATTGGAGGTCGAGCACAAAAAAAACCCTTCCGCTACAAATCATTAATCTGGAATTCCCGTACGTGGTTGCCATGAGTTTTAATGAGGCATTTCTGCCATCTAGTGGACAAATTGTAGTACACTTGGTAGCTTGTGTGAGATGGAGCCCAAGAGCACTTATGTTTGGGGATCGGCACGTCCTCATCAGACTTTTACCCTGAGCAAAAGAGAAGAAAATACGGAGGAGGAAAAAAAGAGGAAGGGAAACGCCAAAACACCGTTAAAAAGAAAGAAAGCAAGGATGAAATACAACATGAAAGAGGGAAATAAGGAGGCACACAGTATCTGGTGTTTGTAGACTAAAAAGCATCAGGTGGAATCAAGACTATGTAGCCTTGGTATTCGGCATCTCTGACATTCTATAGCGCCGGCCACGGGCTTGTGTGCAAAGATTTGGGGCGGCACTATTAATTTTACAAATTAAGCATTGGGGACAACGAATGAGTGGATGAGTGCTGAGAAGGCTTCTTTTATATTCATCATCACAGTAGTACCCAGATGTACTGTATATAGTTAAGGCCCTCGCTTGCGATGGATTGAGGCTCAAACAGAAATATCAATGAACTTTCTGGTGCATAAGTATTTTAGCGTCAAAAGTTAATGCAACAACATTTTGGCTTCGCGTTGTGGGGGATATTCACAAGGAAATGGCGCTGAATGAAATTTAGCAGCACTATGATAAGTCATTTGAAAAAGGCAGGGATGCGCCATATTTACAAGAATACAGTGCACCCCTGTGTCTTTGCTTGTGCTGGTGCTAAAAAAAAAAGCTGCATAGCATCAACACAGACACTCTTGCACCATATTCCAAGGATGCTTGCATTGCAGGGATGATTCCCTGCAACGATGGCACCCTTGCACCACGATGAAGGGTGTCTGTGTAGCAGGGCTGAATGTTTATGTGCAGTAAGGGACACCATCTTGCACAAAAGCAAACTTTAAAGACGATTTGCTCTGTGTGTGCTGCAGAATTCAGCACACATAGAAAGAGCAAAAACGAGGAGAATTAAAAGCATTTCTACACGTTGCACCAATCTGATGCCTGCTATTCAGTGGCATTAGTTTTTGGCTCAGCCTCAGATTTATTTATTATATTTATATTAATCTGGGGCTGCATCAAAAAGCAAATGGTGTTGCAGTGGAACTCCCACCGCAACACCAATTGCACTCCTCATTCACGCAGATACCTGCGTGAAAAAGGACGATATTTACAAAGTGGGGTTAAGCCACGGAAAGGGGTTTAATGCCACTTTGTAAATATGGAGCAAGGCAGCGTGCCACCGGAACATCGTAAAAAGTGAATTTTAAGTGGCGCAATATGCAGGAGAGTGGGGTAGGCAATCCTATGGTCACCCCAGATTTTTGCTTTTTTGCCTCACTGGTTTACGACTTTCCCTGGCTGTGGTCCTGCTAATCAGACCCACAGCCTAGCTGTTCTCTCTCTAAATTAACAACCATGTACTTTAGGTGCATTTACCAATTGGTACTGGGCCCTCTTATCAGTCCCTGTACAGTGTACCTTAGGTATCCAGGGCATAGGTGTACCCAGGGCCTACCAGGGGCTGAAGCATGTATTATGCCACCCCTGGCAGGCCATCTAAAACTGACACAACTGGCTGCAAGACAGCTGGAGCAAGGTGGTGTAATCACCCATTGCTATAGATATAGTATACCTATATCTAACCCTAAAATGGACACATATATTCCTATCAGTCACTCCTATGGCAGGCCTTATCAATCCTGAAGGCAGAGTGCTTGGAATTATGGGAGATGGTGCTCTGGCATGAGCTGAGCCTGTGTGCAGCTTGCGGAACCAAGTCCTAATAGCTGTTCCATGATAACGCTATACCATATACTCTTAAGTGCATTATCAACCTTGCGGTTAAATGCTAACTCTGGTATAACATTATCAAAACATGTCAAGTAAGGTGTCATACGAATTGGAATACTACCCCCTCGCCAATTCTGGCGATGGGGGTAGCATTCCACCCTTCCAGAGGGACACAACATGTATGTAACTGTGAACCCCGGTTAAAGTTAACTCAAGCCTTGGCATCACAAAATGGATGCTGCCACCACAGACACAAGTCTGACTTCCTGCTGATGGGAGTCCTTCCAGCGAGGGAGGCTTGGACAAAGGGTTTCCTGCCTTGGGAGGTGCTAACACCACCCCAGACAGGATTTTGTGTATTGGGTAGGATAGGCCTGAAAGGAATGAGAAATGCCTGGGGCACACAAGGTGCCCTGTGCATACACCGGTTCAAACCAGTTGCTGGGGCATCCCTGCCCCAGCTCTGGCGCGAAATTGGACAAAGGATAGGGGGTTTAACCACCCCCCTTCCTGGTCCCACCCAGGGGAGGGACCTAGTCACCAGTACAGCCCCCTTTAGCAGGATAAAGGTAGGAGCTGGTCCCATTCCAAATTAGATTATCCTGAACAACTTTACAAGAAGAAACTCTGGACTTCGACGTTCTGCTCCCCAGAAGACTGAAGAATCTCCCTTGTGGGCAAGGAGTGTCCTCCCTGCAACTGCAGGCACCATCAAGCGTCCAGCGGCTTCACTTTGTCGTCTTCCCTCGAGGATCCAGACTTCAGAGCCCAACGAGACCCAGACTCCCAGACCTCTCCGACCTCAACTCACATCTGCAGCAAAGCTGAGACCCGTGGGTGCGACGAGACATGTGGGACTGGCCATCTTGAAAGAACCTGCACTTCGCTTCCAGCACAACTCCCGAGGTAAACTCGATCAAGTGCTTTGGGGATTGAGAAGCCCCAGCCACGAGCAGCCCCTGCACCGAAGATCAGCCCTCCAGTTTCCACGAGATCTGCGTGGGGCCCTTCTGCTTGTTTGCTGCTTGACGCGTTGTCTGGTCACTTGCCGGCTGGCTAGTGGCCTCCTAGACGACGAACCTTGAAATCTTCACTGCTGGTCTGGTTGCTGCAGACTGGCCCTTGCTCCCTTCCAAAAGAGGGGCACCCCGGACTCTCCTAGTCCGCACCAGATGCCTTTTCCACTCACCGCGTGGGTTGCCTTTGCCAAGGCCTTTTGACGCCGAATCCGGAACCAACACTGCCGACAGCGACAGCATCTGGTTCCTTCCTGGGTCCACACCGGTCACTGGCTAGTGACTTTGAACACTGTCCCCTCTGCTTTCAGGTCCCCTGCTTCACCGATCCACCCTTGGATCGCACCGGACATCTTCCTCCTGGTCACCTGCAGCATCTTTTCCTCCAGGCTCCATAGACTTCAACGCGAGAACCCGACACACTTTGACACCTATGCACCCGCAGCCCGTGGGTGAGGTAACGAGAGCATTTTGGTGCTCAAGGGTAGTTTAACTGTCCTAGTGTCTAGTTCCACAGTCGTTTTTGTCCTAACTAGTCAGGATTGTCCGTACTCACCTTTAAACTTGAACTGTACTGTCCATAGACGTTGTTACGCATCTCGCGTGTGAGTTCACACTCTGCACACGCGTCCCGTGGGGCTCCTATTACTTACCTAAGGCGAAGATAGCGTAGTCCTAGCGAACCTCCAGCCTCTGGACAGCTCCATTCCTTCTATCGACTTTCACATTCCACTTACTTAGTATATGGTTTGTCGTGCCTCTAGGGCACCATTGTAATTTTGTGCAACTTGTCGTATTTTTCGTAAGAGATTGTCATGTGCTTAGCCCTCTGACCTCATAAAGAGTTCAGAGGTGTTGTTATTAATAAATATAGTGTTTATTTTCATAACAACCTGTGTGGTGTCCTTTCATCTGGTATTCAAGGGGTTATATTGTGGTAAAACAGCTGGCTTCACATGCCAAAAGAGTTTAGCCTAAGACTGCTTTGTCCATGCTACCATTAGGATAGCTGGTCTATAAGGTTGACCTACAACCAATCACCATAAGGGTTGTTTGGACTGATGCAAGGTGATCACTAGAACTAGTGAGCATCATATATCAGGCCAACTTCTCACATTGGTGTGCAGCGGTTGGGATTTGAGCTTGCTGTTGTTTTTACCACGTATAATCTTGAAATATCATTTGAAAGATCACATTAGGTACCATAGGTACATATAACAAGCTTAGAAATACTCTGAGTTCTACTGAACCAGCTGTTGTAGTAGAAAGGGCCTTTCACACCCTGACTACAACTCTTAGCAAGGGATCAGTAGGAAAACCCATAGTGTAGGTAGGTGCATCACTTACACCTCACTAGAAAGCATGTCTACCCATGGAGAGACTTCAGAGACTCCCCTAGTGGTTAGTGACCCTCCACAGGTCCTTTCCAGATATGCAGCTCTCAGTTTCCAGGAGATGAGACAATTGTGTACCTCCAGGAAATTGAAACAGGGTTCTAACCCTACCACTCCTTTTCTGTTAGGTCTCTTAGAGACATATGATGCTAGAAGGGCTTCTAACACAGGCCCCTCTAATCCAGATGGGAGCATGCCCCCCTTAGAAGGTACACCTGGTGATCCAGATGCCAACCTCCCTGAGACAGAGAATGTAGCTGAGGAGGAAGAGGAAGAGTCCTCTGGGGATGAGGCAGACAAAGGTCCAGTAGTAGTCAGCAGACTCACCAAGGCCAACTTAAGCCTACATGAAGGTGGAACTGGGGGAGCCCCAAGACCATCCTCAAGCAGGCCTAACCTTGGGAATAGACGAGTTAGATCTCATTCCAGAGGCTCTAACAGATCTATATACACCCATGTCTCTCAGGCATCTTCTCAGAGAGGGATGACATCCCCTCAGAGAAGAGAGCATGAAGCTAAGATGAGGGAAGTGAATCTAAGGATTGAAAGGGAAGAACTTGCCCTTGCCAAAGAGAAACTTGCCTTCTGCCAGAGAGCAACAGTTGAGTGGGGTAGTCCCCACTGGTGGCAGCAATATCCCTAGGGATAAAGAAAGGGGTTTTGATAATCAAAACCTGAGTAAAATAGTGCCCTCCTATAAGACAGGAGATGATATCCACAAGTGGATAACTGCTCTGGAGAGAGCCTGCAAAGTACAGCAGGTACCCCAGAGTCACGAGCGGTCTAGTCGCCCTATAAAAGGAGGGCTTAGCGACCAGACCGGGAGATAGAGAATCACTGAGAGGCTGCTAGTCGAGCGCTCAGTTGTTATTTTAGCTGATAAAATTGTACTTGAATTTCCCTTTGTGTCCGATCCCCCCCTCCATTTGCACTACCTTTTAGAATTTAAAAAAAACAGAATTTTTAAAATCTATTTTATAATCTTCTTACTCCTACCCTCGTTTGGGCTGAGAATTCATTTCCCTCGGTCCCCGATCCCTGGGTGCTGAGTTTCGACCAGGTCCCGGGCTCGATCCCGTTTTGGCGGCCATCTTAGGTGGGGTCACATTCGCCGAGCGGTCTAGTCGCCCTATAAAAGGAGGGCTTAGCGACCAGACCGGGAGATAGAGAATCACTCAGAGGCTGCTAGTCGAGCGCTCAGTTGTTATTTTAGCTGATAAAATTGTACTTGAATTTCCCTTTGTGTCCGATCCCCCCCCTCCATTTGCACTACCTTTTAGAATTTTAAAAAAACTGAATTTTTAAAATCTATTTTATAATCTTCTTACTGAACGCTCCTACCCTCGTTTGGGCTGAGAATTCATTTCCCTCGGTCCCCGATCCCTGGGTGCTGAGTTTCGACCAGGTCCCGGGCTCGATCCCGTTTTGGCGGCCATCTTAGGTGGGGTCACATTCGCCGAGCGGTCTAGTTGCCCTATAAAAACAGTCCCCTATGGCTCCGCGCAGCGGACGCGTGCAGCGGACGCGCCGGATCTGCGCCGGAGTTTCGCCAGAGTCAAGCCCGTCTGTGCCCGTCCGGGCCCAGACGGGACCAGGGCTAGTGGCTATGCCGGTTGCGAGCCCCCATCAAGCTATTTTGGTCAGGTACACGAAGGATGAGCTCTTATCTTATAGAATACCGAAGTATGCCACATGTTGCTATATTGCCAAAGGGGGAAAACGTTTTAGGGGATGCAGAGTCTGTCAACCAGATTTAGGAGAAATTACCCCCACGACCTTGCGCCGTCTTGCCTTGCTGAACTGCAGGTCTCTTCCCTGCCACGCTATGGAGATTAACTCCCTACTCCTGGACCACAAGGTTGATGCCTTGTTCCTTACTGAGACCTGGCTATCTGACACCTCGGGTCCGGATGTGGTTACAGCGCTGGCGCCGGGATATTTGATTTACCATCTTGATAGAGGCGCAGGGAGGGGGGGGGTCTGGCCATTATTTACAGAGAGTCACTGGGCTGCAAGGCACGGGAGGCAGGGGTGAAAGACTGTGAGAGCTGTCAATTCTCCCTTCAATTCTCCCCTACCTGCATGTTGACAGGCCTCCTAGTTTACCGACCACCTGGGAGTGTGGGTGAATTTACATCTTCGCTTATTGAAACTACCACTCTCCTGGCCTCGGCTTCGTCCAACTTCATTCTGTTGGGAGATCTCAACTGCCATTTCGATGAAGCAACTGACCCTATGGCAACTAATTTGATGAGTGAGCTGAGCGCCTTGCAGATGAATTTGATAAATACCGGGGCCACACATGTTAAAGGGCATCTCTTGGACCCCTTTTTTACGAATATGGTGGGTTTATCAGCTATGCGCCCCCTCGCTCTTCCCTGGTCCGACCACTCACTGATCATGGCTAACTGGGAGGTAAAGTGTGATGACACTCTGCCACCCAGGAAATTTAGAATAGACAGGGCATGGTCAAGGCTCCCGGTAGAGGCCTGGAAGGCCCGATTGGAGGGCTCCCGGCCGGAGAAAGGGCGGGATCCGATGACCGCAGACGCTATGATGAGGAACTGGCTGACCAATGCAGTGGACCATGTGCTTCCACTCAAGAAGATGCTTATTAGGGATAAGAGAGTGGGGTCCGCCCCATGGTATTCCCCAGAGCTTAGAACCCTGAGAAAGAACTGTAAACGGGCGGAGAGATTATGGAGGAGGAACCCGGAGACAGAGAGCAGGGAAAAATATCGTATGGAATTAAGGACATACAAACTTGCAATACGCGCTGCTAAGGCCTCCTTTTTTGGAGAGAGAGTGAGTCATGCTGCGTCCTCATCCAGGGAAGCCTTTCTAGTGATGAAGGAACTTCTTAAACCACCTGATCCCATTCTTGTCCACGATAGACCACAGGAAAAATATCTGGAATTGGCCACTTACTTCAAGAACCAAAAATTGACATCATTATTAGTTCTCTTCCCCCGGTGATGGGAACCTCGGCCTTTTCTGAGGACTCAAGCAGGTCCGAAAATCTATTGATGTCATTCGGCCCCGTAACCTCAGGTGAAGTACTGAAGGTTCTCGGGAGCTTGAAAAGTGGCTCGCCTCGAGACCCAGTTCCAATGCGGTATTTAAAACAGGCTGCCTTATCGATAGGAGAGCCTTTGACCGATTTGGTCAATCTCTCCTTCGCTCATGGGACTGTGCCACCGGACTGGAAGAGCGCGGTCGTTAAAGCGCTTCTAAAGAAGCCTGGCCTGGACTCACAGAACCTGGCCAATTTCAGGCCAATCTCCTTGCTACCAGGGGTTAGTACAGTTGCAGAGAAGTTGGTTAACCGCCAACTATCCAACTTTCTCGAGGAGAATGGCCGGTTGAGGGACTCCCAGACGGGATTCCGACCGGGTCATGGAACTGACACGGCTCTGCTAGCAGTGGTAGAGGAGGCCAGAAGCACTTTGGATACAGGGGGGTCAGTGGCAGTGATCCTCCTGGACCTTAGTGCGGCCTTCGATGCCGTCAATCATGGAGTGCTGATACAACGCCTAGCAGAGTCGGGTGTCACAGGAGTGGCCCTGGAATGGTTGGCCTCTTTTCTGGAGGGGCGCACCTTCGAGGTTTGGGAAGGTAACGTGAAATCTCCTCCCCTCCCACTTCATTGCGGGGTGCCTCAGGGCTCATCCTTGAGCCCCACATTATTTAACGTGTATATGGCACCCCTGGAGGGCGTGGGGTCTCCGTTTGGCTTTAAGACTATAAGCTATGCGGATGACACTCAGCTAGTGGTGGGTCTGACACAGCTGGAGAAACACCCTGAGACGCTCCATTCATGCTTAAGAGAGGTGTTTGATTGGATGTCCAGGTCATCGCTCAAATTGAACGGCTCAAAAACTGAGCTGATGATCTTGGGCCAGTCAAGTTTTGCCCTCTCGCCGAGCAGCTGGCCCAGCTGCATGGGCACCCCGCCTGACCCAAAGAAGGAGATTAAGAGCCTGGGGGTCTGGCTGGAGCCTGATCTGTCCTTCAGGACACACGCCAAGAAGATCGCTGGCGTGTGCTATGGATTGCTCCGATCGGCCCGTAAGGTTCTCCCCCTCTTGCCGGAACTTTCCCGGAAGCTGTTAGTCCAAGGTTTAATCA
Organism: Lissotriton helveticus; assembly: GCF_964261635.1. Lineage (NCBI taxonomy): Eukaryota > Metazoa > Chordata > Amphibia > Caudata > Salamandridae > Lissotriton > Lissotriton helveticus. Next base: position 1,382,000,666 of record NC_136059.1, read on the forward strand.
TCTCACGCCTGGACTACAGTAATGCACTCTTTCTCGGAGCACCGGAGTCAACGTTCAAGATCCTGCAACAAGTGCAGAACGCAGCAGCTAGGCTGCTGCGGAACGTTCCGGCCAGGCAGTCAGCCAGGCCTGCTTTAAAAACACTCCACTGGCTGCCTGTTAGAGAGAGAGTGACCTTCAAGGCCCTTTGCATTGCTCACAAGAGCATACAGGGGAAAGGACCAGCTATTCTCAAGGACATGATTCGGCCCTATAAGCCCACAAGAGCTCTACGCTCTGACAACAAACACCTTCTTCAGACAAAGAGAATCAGGAGAGCCCGCTCAGGCGGCAGGAGTTTTTCTATCCATACAGCTCGCGCTTGGAACTCCCTCCCACTCTCATTACGCTCTGAACCTAATTTTCTCAGGTTCCGGAAACATCTGAAAACTTACCTATTTCCAGAATAACCTCAGCTCTTCTCCGCTCTGTATTGGTAGTGTGCTCTAGGTCTCTATAAGCGCTGGGATGCCTCTGGGTAACCGTGCGCGGTACAAAATTCTTTAATAATAATAATATTGTGGCTCTCCTTTGAAGGTAAAGGTAGAGATAAGCTCCTCACTGTTAGAGATGAGGATGCTAATGATTACCAAGTCTTGAAAACTGCACTGATTGATGGGCTTGGCTTAACAACTGAACAGTACAGGTTAATGTTCAGAGACACCCAGAAAACTCAGGCTCAAGATTGGACTGACTTTGTTGATTGTGCCACTAAGGCTTTGGAAGGCTGGTTACTGGGTAGTAAAGTTACTGATTACACAGGATTGTATAATCTAATTATGAGAGAGCAAATCTTAAATAATTGTCAGAACCAGTTGTTGCATCAGCACTTGATTGACTCAGATCTGACCTCTCCCCAAGTATTGGAAAAGAAGGCAGACAGATGGGTCAGAACAAGGGTCAAGCAGCAGAACCAGAACCAGGGTGGTGGCCAGAAGAAAGCAGACCAGAAGGGTAATAATGAGAATAAGCAAAATGACCAGAAGTCTTCAACAGGGCCCCAACAATCTAAGGAGGGTGGGTCCCATAATTCCCAAAAGAAGAAGAATGATGGTCCTAAGAAACCATGGTGCCAATACTGTAAAAGTAAGACTCACTGGTTTAGTGAGTGCACCAAGAAAGGCCAAACTCCTACCACTACTGTCCTTAAGACACCTGCACCCCCTAGTACAGTTAGTAGTGGTAGTATACCCCCCAAGGCTATAGTTGGGTTAACCCTGGGAACTGAGGTGGGTTCTGACTTAGTCAGAATACCTACTCAGGCAGTTCTAGTTTGAACTGGGGACATGGATATGACCCCTACTGTAAGTCCTAGTACTCTGGGCAAATACAGGCAAACGCCTTTAATCAATGAAAAAATGGCTCAGGCCTACAGGGACACATGTGCAAGTGTCACCATGGTGACACCAACATTTGTGGACCCTGACCAGATCATGCTAGGTTCAGATTATCTAGTGACCGATGCTAGCAATGTCACTACCAATCACAGTATGGCAGTTGTTAATTTCTCCTGGGGAGGGGTAACTGGCCTCAAAAGGGTTGTAGTTAGTTCAGACCTCCCAGTAGATTGTCTTTTGGGCAATGATTTGGAATCCTCACTGTGGTCAGATGTGGAGTACAGGGCTCATGTAGAAATGCTAGGTCTCTCCTCACATGTCCTTGCTGTGACCAGGTCACAGGCCAAGAAATGCCCGGCTGAACAAGTGCTGGATCCTGGAAGAATGGACCAGACACTACCCAAGAGGAAGAGCAGTAGGGTTAAGGCAGAGCCTTCCCCCCTGACTCAGGTTGAGGATCAGCCCTCTCAGGAGGCTGACCCAAAGACCCCAGAAGGAACTGTCCTAGAAGAGCTTGAACCTGAACAGGTTGAGTTTCTTGGGACAGGGGGACCTAACGGGGCAGACTTGAGACAGGCACAGTTAGACTGTTCCTCCCTTGAACCCCTCAGACAGCAGGCTGCTGCTGAGGCTGCAGGGAATGCTACAGGTGCCCATAAGGTATATTGGGATGAAGGACTCCTATACTCTGAAGCAAGAGACCCCAAGCCTGGTGCTACCAGGAGGCTGGTCATCCCCTTGTCTTTTAGAGGTTTCCTTCTCACCTTAGCCCATGAGATTCCCCTTGCAGGTCACTTAGGCCAGAACAAGACTTGGGACAGGCTTGCCCCACACTTGCACTGGCCTCACATGTCTGAAGACACCAAAGAGTTTTGTCGCTCATGTGTCACCTGTCAAGCCAGTGGCAAATCAGGTGGCACAACAAAGGCCCCCCTTATACCACTACCTGTGGTGGGGGTACCCTTTGAGAGAGTGGGGATAGACATTGTTGGACCAATGGACCCCCCAACAGCATCTGGGCACAGATTTATACTGGTGGTAGTGGATCATGCCACCAGGTATCCAGAAGCTATTCCCCTTAGGACCACTACAGCTCCTGTTGTGACCAGGGCCCTACTTGGAGTTTTCTCCAGAGTGGGGTTTCCTAAGGAGGTTGTCTCTGACAGAGGTGCAAACTTCATGTCAGGATACTAGACTGCAATGTGGAAGGAGTGTGGTGTAAATTACAAATTTACCACACCCTATCACCCACAGTGCAATGGGCTTGTTGAAAGATTCAACAAGACCCTGGGTTACCTGAAAAGCTTAGGCGAAGATGGGACATCCTTTTACCCTGCCTCCTGTTTGCTTACAGAGAGGTCCCACAGAAGGGGGTTGGCTACAGCCCTTTTGAGCTTCTGTTTGGGCATCCTGTAAGAGGACCCCTATGTCTTGTGAAGGAAGGATGGGAGTTACCTCTCAAAAAGCCTAAACTTGACATAGTGGACTATGTACTTGGTCTCCGTTCCAGGATGGCAGAGTACATGGAGAAGGCATCCAAAAACCTTGAGGCCAGCCAAGAACTTCAAAAAGCTTGGCATGACCAAAAGGCTGTCCTAACTGTGTATCATGCAGGACAGAAGGTGTGGGTGTTGGAGCCGGTGGCCCCAGCAGCTCTCCAAGACAAGTGGTCTGGACCCCATACCATCATTGAGCAAAAGGGAGAGGTCACCTACTTGGTGGACATGGGAACTCCCAGGAGCCCCCATAGGGTGCTTCATGTAAACAGGCTCAAGGCATTTGTCGACAGGGAGGACATGGGCTTGCTTATGGCCACAGATGAGGGGCAGGAGGAAGAGAGTGACCCTCTCCCAGACCTGCTCACTCAGAACCCTGATGATGGGTCAGTAGATGGTGTAGTCTTTTCTGACAGCCTCTCTGAGCATCAACAAAAGGATTGCAAACAGGTTCTTCAATCCTTTAGACAAATGTTCTCACTGACCCCCAGTCAGACAAACTGGTACACCCATGAGGTGGACACTGGTGACAGTCTGCCTGTCAAGAGTAAAATCTACAGGCAACCTGACCACATCAGGGACTGCATAAAGAAAGAAGTCCAAAAGATGTTGCAATTGGGAGTCATTGAACCCTCAGAGAGCCCTTGGGCTAGTCCTGTAGTTCTAGTGCCAAAACCTCACACCCAGGATGGTAAGAGAGAGATGAGGTTTTGTGTAGACTACAGGGGTCTCAATGCTGTCACTAAGACAGATGCCCATCCAATACCTAGGGCAGATGAACTTATAGACAAGTTGGCTTCTGCAACTTTCTTGAGTACATTTGACCTAACAGCTGGTTATAGGCAGATCAGGTTAGCTGAGGATGCCAAGGCCAAAACAACATTTTCTACCCCAGGAGGTCATTACCAATTTGTGGTGATGCCCTTTGGTATGAAAAATGCACCTGCCACTTTTCAAAGGTTGGTGAACCAAGTTCTCACTGGGTTGGATGACTTTTGTGCAGCATATCTTGATGATATTGCTGTCTTTAGCTCCACCTGGGAGGATCACCTGATCCACCTGAGGAAAGTTTTGGAGGCCCTGCAAAAGGCAGGCCTCACTATCAAGGCCACCAAGTGCCAGATAGGGCAAAGTCAGGTTGTGTACCTGGGCCACCTTGTAGGTGGAGGCCAGGTTCAACCCTTGGAGAGCAAGATACAGGCCATAAAGGACTGGGCTCCTCCAACCACCCAGACACAGGTCAGAGCTTTCTTGGGCCTTTCTGGTTACTGTAGGAAGTTTGTCAAAAATTATGGGTCCATTGTGACACCACTTAATGACTTGGCAAGCAAGAAAATGCCAAAGAAAGTTCAGTGGACAGTTAGCTGTCAGAAGGCATTCGATGACCTGAAGCAGGCCATGTGTACTGCACCTATTCTCAAGAGTCCTGACTACTCCAAAACCTTTATTGTCCAAACAGATGCATCTGAGTTGGGTGTGGGAGCTGTTCTATCTCAACTGAATATTGATGGTCATGACCAGCCCATTGCTTTTATAAGCAGAAGGCTGACCCCTAGAGAGAAACGTTGGTCAGCTATTGAGAGGGAGGCCTTTGCTGTGGTTTGGGCCCTGAAGAAGTTGAGGCCATACTTGTTTGGAACTCACTTCAAGATTCAGACCGACCATAAGCCCCTCTTATGGCTAAATCAGATGAAGGGTGAAAACCCCAAACTTCTTAGGTGGTCCATTTCCCTACAGGGGATGGACATTACAGTGGAGCACAGACCAGGGACTGACCATGGCAATGCAGATGGTCTCTCCAGGTATTTCCACTTAGAACAGGAAGACTCACCTGGTCAAGGTTAGTTTAATGTCCCTAAGTTTGGGGGGGGGGGTTATGTAGGAGAGTGGGGTCTGCAATCCTATGGTCACCCCAGATTTTTGTTTTTTTGCTTCACTGGTTTACGACTTTCCCTGGCTGTGGGCCTGCTAATCAGACCCACAGCCTAGCTGTTCTCTCTCTAAATTAACAACCATGTACTATAGAAGCATTTACCAATTGGTACTGGGACACCTTATCAGTCCCTGTACAGTGTACCTTAGGTATCCAGGGCATAGGTGTACCCAGGGCCTACCAGGGGCTGAAGCATGTATTATGCCACCCCTGGCTGGCCATCTAAAACTGACACAACTGGCTGCAAGACAGCTGGGGCAAGGTGGTGTAATCACCCTTTGCTACAGATATAGTATACCTATATCTAACCCTAAAATAGACACATATATTCCTATCAGTCACTCCTATGGCAAGCCTTATCAATCCTGAAGGCAGAGTGCTTGGAATTATGGGAGATGGTGCTCTGGCATGAGCTGAGCCCGTCTGCAGCTTGCGGAACCAAGTCCTAATAGCTGTTCCATGATAACGCTATACCATATACTCTTAAGTGCACTATCAACCTCGCGGTTAAATGCTAACTCTGGTATAACATTATCAAAACTGTCAGGGATCAGGCTCCCCTTGCGCCTACCTAGCTCACGAACTGCTGAACTACATCTCCCATGAGCCTTTGCTTCACGAAGCTAATTAGCGTCAGAACGCGCTTTGGCTCATGCGCGTAATTCTGTTGTGTTCCGGTTTCTGCCGAGGTCCGTAGGAACGGGTCCGGAGGCTTGCCTTGCTGCTCATGCCCCACTGTGTTGGTGACTGTTTGTTTCCAGCTGGTCGGAGGTGGGGAGTGATTCTCCAGCGCCTACTGACACGGAACGTTGTGCGTCGGCCGACCACACTTTGCCGGTGTTTGCCTCTCTTCAGGTTCTCGGGGCTCCGAGGGCTAGCGCGGCTGCGCCTATTTCGTTCTCCACTTACGCTGTGTGCCGGCTGGCCAAGCGTATTCATTGCTGTGTACGTATAGACTTTCCTCGCGGATCATAGTGGTGGCTGCCACATGATACGGTGCTCTTTTCTGACTTTCCATTCCTGTAGCGGAGCGCTGTGTGCCGGCTGGCCACGCGTTACCGTGTAATGATTAATCATTCCTTCGTAAGTAGCGGAGCAAAGTGTGTGGGCCAACCACTTGCTGCCGTGATTCCGTGGATTCTTTTGTTTCTCTTGTGTTCAGAGGTCTCGGATCGACTTCTATTACTACGGATTGACCTGGTTATTACTGGGTCTCATTCTCTTGCACTGTTCATTACTCCCAGCTGGATATGGCGTATAATCCCATCTGGTTAAGAAATATGGTTTTCCTTTATTTAGACAGTGCTTCTTCGTCCTGAAGTCATCAGTGATTTCATACTGGTGAAAGGAGTGGGAAAGCCTTCCTTGTTTTCCTTTGAATCACTTTGCTGGGTATTCATTGACTCTGTGGTTCAGGTCTGTATGGGTGTTGTGCTTGGTGTTGCTTTCCCTAGCGAGAATTGAAGAGAGTAGTTATTTCTTGCCACAGTCTTACTTACCTGTATATGTTTGTTCTTATATCGTTTCAGAGCCTTTGTCCCAGCAGACCCCTCCCCGTTCCTGTTTTCCCTCGCTTAATGGTCCCAATTCCCTGTGTTCTAAGATCAAGGGAGTTGGTAACGTTAGGAGGTGGACCCCCATTAACAACGACCGGATCCTGTGGAACGTAATCCTGACAGAATTACGCGCCCACGAATTGTGTTCCACCCGATCCGGTGGTTTTGGGAAGTATGGCCACCATGGATGATGTACTCCAAGCGCTGGTTCTAGTGCAACAAGAACTGATTGCTTCTAAATCTGAGGCCGCTGCTCTGCGCGAGAAAGTAGATAAGCTAGCCAGGAATCCCTTTGATGTAACGAATGCTGCCCCTCCAGTTCAGGTCACTATACCACCTCCTATTCCACTGGCTAACCCTGAGAGATATTCTGGGGATCCCACTAAAACACAGATATTCCTCACCCAAGTGTTGATGCACTTCTCTTGTAAGCCTTCTTTGTTTCCTTCTAATCATTCACGGGTTGCTTTCGCTATTTCTTATTTAAGTGGTGATGCGGCCAACTGGGCAGTGCCTCTGGTGAGGAATGACGATGCCATTCTATCTGACTGGACGGCATTCCGAGCTGAGTTTGAGAGGGTATTTGATAGGATGGCCACCACCTTTAGTGCAGACAGAGAGTTACTAGAGTTGAGACAAGGGAGACAAGACCTGGTTACCTATCTCACGACCTTTAACAGGTTAATAGCAGAGATAGCATGGCCTAAAGAAAAAAGGATGTCTCTTTACTATCAAGGGCTGCGAGAGAGTCTAAAGGATGTTATAGCACAAATTGATCCTCAGCCTCGCACTTGCTCGGAATGATTAGCCTGTCTCTTCGATTAGATGGTAGACTCACTGATAGAGGGGGTGAAAGACGCAAGGCTGAGAGAGGAAACTATCGCCCCGATTTCAACCCACGAAGGACAAGTCAACCTGTAGACACCAGTAGTGAACCTATGGAGATAGGAGCTGTTAGGGCCCCCTTGTCCAGAGCAGAGAGGGAAAGCAGGAGAGTGTTAGGGTTGTGTATGTATTGTGGAAAGAAAGGCCACTACGTCAGGGAATGCCCCTCGAAACCTAGAGCAGCTGGGACTTGGTCACGTGCTAAGAAATCAGCAGTTTCCTCCATTTCTACGGAAGAAATACCTTCAGTGGAAACGGCGGAAAATACCTGGAAACTCCCGTTTCTCACAGTTCCTGAGATACAGGAGCATGAATCTCATATTGTGCTCACCATGTCATTAGAAAGTCATGCGCAGGTGCATCAAGTAATGGTAATGGTGGACTCAGGGGCTACGGGCAATTTCGTAGACAGTGGTCTAGTCTCCTCATTATCATTAGGTAGAATACAGAGAGACAGTCCTGAGGAAGTATGGGTGGTAGATGGCAAACCGCTAAAATCAGGCCTTATAACGGAGAGAACTGAGGACTTAGTGCTATCTTTGCCTGTCCCGGGATGGTTGCATCGGTAGAACATCCGCTTGAACATCATAGAGGCCCCTCAATACGAGGTCATCCTTGGTATGCCGTGGCTTAGCCACCACAACCCTTCGGTGGATTGGAGAGAGAAAACCCTGAGGTTCGTAGATCCCAGTTGCAGAAATCACGAATCAGATGTAGGAGCCATTTACCGACCGGTAACGGCCGATTTCGGCCGTTACCAACCAGTAAATGGGTTTTCGATATGTAGGGGCACATTTTTACAGAATCAGTAAATTTACCGATTCAGTAAATTTACCGATTCTGTAAAATACCGAATCTGTATTTTTACCGATTCGGTAAATCTCAGATGTAGGTGGGACTCTTCAGAGTCCCAAAGGCCCTACAAATTCGGTATTTTACCACCCAATCCAATTGGGTGTTAAAATACCGAATTCAGGTGTGCATGCACATGTGTGCATGCACACCTATGCCATGTGACAGACAGACATGCCCTTAGGGCATGTCTGTGTGCCACATGGCGCACATGTCAATTTCTGGGGTGCCAGAGGGTGCCAAAGTGACACCCCCTGCACCCTTGCAGAATTCGGTATTTCCCATTGATTCCTATGGGCTTCACAGCCCATAGGAATCAATAGGAAATACCGATTCGGTATTTACCGAATTGGTAAATACCGAATATTTCCGATTCGGTAATTCCACATCTGGAATTACCTACATCTCCCCCCCTCTATTTTACCACTTCTTAAATACCGAATCGGTAAAATTCGGTATTTAAGAAGTGGTAAAATAGATTTACCTACATCTAGCCCATAGTGTCTGAATCCATTCCTCATGTGGTGTCATTGACGTATTCTTTGAACCAAAGTTGCATAGAAACGCTGTCCATGTTTAATTCACATGTCTTGAATTACATCCATTGTCCAATCTCATTCAAATGAATTGTGTATTCAATCCAATTGTTGCATTTAAACAGTTTCACAATTTCCCTCCCGATGCATTTCGGACCTCAGTCCTTCGTCAGGGGAATCCTAAAAAGACAATGACATCGTCTAAGAATTGTACCCCGAGGTTCATTAAACCAATTTACATCAAAATTATAACAGTGAACTGAGGTGCTCGATCCATGATACAGAGTTGCGCAGTTGTCGTTATACTGAATCATTCCGTTAAAATAATCACCGTGCTTGTTCAATGAAACCAAAAAATAATAGTCATTGAGTTCGTGATATAACAACCAGTTCCAAAGCGCCCAGTGCTCGATAAATAGTGCTAATGTCCAATTACTTAACATACAATCGCGTGCTCTGTGCCTGATATGTTAAAAAAAGTGCCCTAGATCGAGAAATGAAATACCGATTTAAAACTTACAGGAAAAGGTGCAGTGAGAGCCCGCGTCCCACTCGTGTGCTCGCCGGCGTCTACAAACCGAATTCAAACGTGAACACAGACATAAATAAGGGATAATCAAATGCATGCAAACCCGGGGGTCTGTGGCGGCCATCTTGTAATGGTGTGAAAAGGTCTCCAAAAGTGTTCATGAATCGATTAAGGAATAAATCGTGTGGTGCAAGTGAGCTACCCCATAAACCTCATTGCTCAAACAAATAATATTGATCAAAGCTCAGACGGCAATTCATACTCAAACTGAACCATATCCACAACATTAGAGTAACATTCAAAATACAGTAAATTAGTATCATAGCATAAATGTGAAGGCAAGTATCAGTGTCCATGGTAATGTTTTACAGGTAACATATAAATTCCATCCGATCATTAAGACCGGATGGTTTCATAGATTGAAGGAACTTAATCCAGTGATTCTCACGCTGTAATAAAAAACCGTTATTATCTCTGCCATCCCGTTTGTTCACCACTTCCACAGCAGCAAATCGCAGTTGACTAATGTTGTGCCGGTTGTCTTTGAAGTGTAAGGCAAGATTAGATTTCAGATTCATTGTTGGTTTAATGAACCTCGGGGTACAATTCTTAGACGATGTCATTGTCTTTTTAGGATTCCCCTGACGAAGGACTGAGGTCCGAAATGCATCGGGAGGGAAATTGTGAAACTGTTTAAATGCAACAATTGGATTGAATACACAATTCATTTGAATGAGATTGGACAATGGATGTAATTCAAGACATGTGAATTAAACATGGACAGCGTTTCTATGCAACTTTGGTTCAAAGAGTGAATTTTTCATTTTAAGGTTGTGCTCAAGGAGTTGGTACTTACCTTAGGTACCACTGACTGAATTGGATTACTACACCTTCTTGTCAGGGGGTGATATCCTTGAAGCACACCACAACCACACAGGTTGATACAAAGAGGAGTGCGTGACCCATACCACATTTGTCATTGACGTATTCACATTGCTTGGCCACTGCGGCAGAAAAGGTGGTGGTATTGCCTCCGTGTTTTCAGGAGTTTCAGGACGTATTCAGTGAAGTCATGGCAGAGCAGTTGCCTCCGCACAGGGAATACGACTGTCGGATAGATCTGGTGGAGGGTGCAGTGATTCCGACGTGTAGGGTTTATGCTTTGTCAGTCCCTGAAACAAAGCACCTGAAAAGACTATTTAGAACACTATGTGAGGATTGGGTTCATCCGGCCTTCCCGTTCGCCTTCTGCCTCTGCTTTGTTTTTCATATCAAAGGCAAATGGTGATCTTCGGGCGTGTGTGGATTACCGCCGGCTCAATAAGGTTACTGTGCGTAACAGGTATCCCTTGCCTCTAATCACAGTACTACTAGATCAGGTCCGTAACGCTAAGATATACACCAGGCTTGACCTTCGAGGGGCTTACCATCTAGTCCGCGTCATTGCAGGGGATGAATGGAAGACCGCATTTAAGACCCATTATGGCTTGTATGAATACTTGGTCATGCCATTTGGGCTTTGCAATGCCCCTGCCGCTTTTCAGTTTTTTCTGAATGACGTGTTGAGAGAATTGATTGATGTCTGTGTGGTTGTCTACATTGATGACATTTTGATTTATTCCGAGGTGGTAGGCACGCATACAGCCCAAGTCTGCATGGTACTACAGAAACTGAGGGAACATAAACTGTATTGCAAATTAAGCAAATGTGAGTTTGGGGTGGACTCCGTTGAATTCCTGGGAGTCATGTTACACCCCAAGGGTCTAAGCATGTCTGATCGCAAGGTATTGGCAGTCCGGGACTGGCCTACACCAAAGTCTGTCAAAGAGGTGCAAAGCTTCCTGGGCTTCGCCAACTACTACAGGCGTTTTATATTAGGCTTCTCTCAGATGGCGGTCCCCATGGCAAGGTTGCTTCGGAAAGGAGTGGCGTTCTGTTGGTCACTAGAGGCAGATCAGGTGTTTCAGAGTATGAAACAGGCTTTCACCTCAGCCCCGGTGTTGGCTCATCCAAAAACTGAGTCACCTTTCATCGTTGAAGCAGATGCCTCCGATGAGGCCATTGGGGCCATCCTGTCACAAAGAGACTCAGAGACAGGACAATTACATCCAGTGGCATACCTTTCCAGAAAGCTGAACACCGCCAAAAGAAACTACACAATCTCCGAAAAAGAGCTCTTGGCTGTAAAAAGGGCCTTCCAGGAATGGAGACATTATCTGTGGGGTGCGGAGCACCCGGTGACTGTCTATTCCGATCACCGAAATCTGCAGTATATGCAAACAGCCCGGCATCTGTCTCAGTGTCAGATGAGATGGATGTTGTTTTTCGCTGAGTACAATTTTATCATTACCTTCAGACCGGGCTGTGAAAACAGAAAGGCAGACGCACTGTCTAGACAAGACGAAGGCGATACCGCTGCTGTTTCTGCGATGGACTCTATCATAGAACCCACAAAGGTGGTTTGTGTGCTCAGTGCGGAAACATTCTTGAATAAGGTACGGGAAGCAAAGACCCCTTCGCTTTGGGAGACCTGGGCGGCGAGAGACAGTACGAGATCCATAAAGAAGGGATTGCCTTTCGTTAATGCTCAGCTGTTCTTACCATCCCTGGCCTTGCAGCAAGAGGCGTTTCATTGGTGTCATGTGGCTCCCATGGCAGGTCATCAGGGGGTGCTTAAAACAATACACTTGGTTCAGAGACATTTCTGGTGGCTAACCTTGAGAAAAGACATAACAATGTGGGTAGCCTGTTGTGACGTCTGTGCACATTCAAAGACTGACAGCGGGATGATGAGGGGAAAATTGATGCCCATGCCTACGCCAAGAAGGCCCTGGCAATCTATCTGTTTGGACTTCGTGACAGGGTTGCCATCTGATCAGGGCAAGTCCGCGATACTGGTAGTGGTGGACAGCTTGACCAAACTGGGTCACTTCATACCTTGCAGCAACCTACCAACAGCTGGTCAGACGGCCCAATTACTACTCACAGAAGTGATCTGTTTGCATGGGGTACCCGAGGTCATTGTTTCTGACAGAGGGCCACAATTCGTAGCCAGATTCTGGAAGTATTGGTGTACGGCATTACAGATTAAGTCGTCTTTGTCCACCAGCTTCCACCCTCAAACGGATTGCCAAACGGAAAGGCTTAACCAGACACTGAAGAAATATCTCCGTTGTTATGCCAATATCGCTCAGGACTCGTGGGTGTCATTACTATGGATGGCAGAATTGGCATACAACAATGCTTGGCATTGTTCTGCTGGCATGTCCCCTTTTTATGCCACTTATGGGGTGGACGCTAACATTCTTCCGGTCAAGATTCCTGAGAGCGTGTCTGCTCAGCCCTCTGTTCATAGCAGAGTGAGGAAGTTACACTCCGTACAGAAACAGCTCATCACGCATTTGACCAAGGCCAAAGTGGCTTACAAACGATGGGCTGATGTTCATCGAAGGGAAGGACATGATTACCAGGTGGGTGACCGTGTTTGGCTCTCTACCAGGAATATACGCTTCAAACTGCGTAGCGTGTTCCATCCACGCTTCATAGGTCCTTATGTCGTCGTTAAGAAGGTGAACCCTGTGGCGTTCAAGCTGAAACTGCCTGCCAGTATGCGCATCCATCCCGTATTCCATAGCAGCCTTTTGAAGCCTGCTTTGACTTATGCGAGGAAGGCGACCCCCCCGGTGTTGGGTGATGGCGGGGCAGAATACGAGGTGAGATGCATACGTGATTCTAAGTGGAGTAGAGGAGGACTATGGTACCTGGTGGCCTGGAAAGGTTATTCGGCTGAGGACGATTCGTGGGAGCCACAGCAGAATGTTCATGCTCCTGCAGCAGTGCGCCGCTTTCATGCTCGTTTCCCGACTAAGCCTGGCCCTAGGAGGCGCTAGGGAGGAGGACCTGCTGTCAGGGAACAGGCTCCCCTTGCGCCTACCTAGCTCACGAACTGCTGAACTACATCTCCCATGAGCCTTTGCTTCAGGAAGCTACTTAGCGTCAGAACGCGCTTTGGCTCATGTGCGTAATTCTGTTGTGTTCCGGTTTCTGCCGAGGTCCGTAGGAACGGGTCCAGAGGCTTGCCTTGCTGCTCATGCCCCGCTGTGTTGGTGACTGTTTGTTTCCAGCTGGTCGGAGGTCGTGAGTGATTCTCCAGCGCCTTCTGACGCGGAACGTTGTGCGTCGGCCGACCACACGTTGCCAGTGTTTGCCTCTCTTCAGGTTCTCGGGGCTCCGAGGGCTAGCGCGGCTGCGCCTATTTCGTTCTCCACTTACGCTGTGTGCCGGCTGGCCAAGCGTATTCATTGCTGTGTACGTATAGACTTTCCTCGCGGATCATAGTGGTGGCTACCACATGATACCGTGCTCTTTTCTGACTTTCCATTCCTGTAGCGGAGCGCTGTGTGCCGGCTGGCCACGCGTTACCGTGTAATGATTAATCATTCCTTCGTAAGTAGCGGAGCAAAGTGTGTGGGCCAACCACTTGCTGCCGTGATTCCGTGGATTCTTTTGTTTCTCCTGTGTTCAGAGGTCTCGGATTGACTTCTATTACTACGGATTGACCTGGTTATTACTGGGTCTCATTCTCTTGCACTGTTCATTACTCCCAGCTGGATATGGCGTATTATATCCCATCTGGTTAAGAAATATGGTTTTCCTTTATTTAGACAGTGCTTCTTCGTCCTGAAGTCATCAGGGATTTCATACTGGTGAAAGGAGTGGGAAAGCCTTCCTTGTTTTCCTTTGAATCACTTTGCTGGGTATTCATTGACTCTGTGGTTCAGGTCTGTATGGGTGTTGTGCTTGGTGTTGCTTTCCCTAGCGAGAATTGAAGAGAGTAGTTATTTCTTGCCACAGTCTTACTTACCTGTATATGTTTGTTCTTATATAGTTTCAGAGCCTTTGTCCCAGCAGACCCCTCCCCGTTCCTGTTTTCCCTCGCTTAATGGTCCCAATTCCCTGTGTTCTAAGATCAAGGGAGTTGGCAACGTTAGGAGGTGGACCCCCATTAACAACGACCGGATCCTGTGGAACGTAATCCTGACAAAAACATGTCGAGTAAGGTGTCATACGAATTGGAATACTACCCCCTCGCCAATTCTGGCAACGGGGGTAGCATTCCACCCTTCTAGAGGGACACGACATGTATGTAACTGTGAACCCCGGTTAAAGTTAGCTCGAGCCTTGGCCTCACAAAATGGATGCTGCCACCACAGACACAAGTCTGACCTCCTGCTGCTGGGAGTCCTTCCAGCGAGGGAGGCTTGGACAAAGGGTTTCCTGCCTTGGGAAGTGCTAACACCACCCCAGACAGGATTTTGTGTATTGGGTAGGATAGGCCTGAAAGGAATGAGACATGCCTGGGGCACACAAGGTGCCCTGTGCATACACCGGTTCAAACCAGTTGCTGGGGCATCCCTGCCCCAGCTCTGGAGCGAAATCAGACAAAGGATAGGGGGTGTAACCACCCCCCTTCCTGGTCCCACCCAGGGGAGGGACCTAGTCACCAGTACAGCCCCCTTTAGCAGGATAAAGGTAGGAGCTGGTCCCATTCCAAATTAGATTATCCTGAACAACTTTACAAGAAGAAACTCTGGATTTCGACGTTCTGCTCCCCAGAAGACTGAAGAATCTCCCTTGTGGGCAAGGAGTGTCCACCCTGCAACTGCAGGCACCATCAAGCGTCCAGCGGCTTCACTTTGTCGTCTTCCCTCGAGAATCCAGACTTCAGAGCCCAACGAGACCCGGACTCCCAGACCTCTCCGTCCTCAACTCACATCTGCAGCAAAGCTGAGACCCGTTGGTGCGACGAGACACGTGGGACCGGCCATCTTGAAAGAATCTGCACTTCGCTTCCAGCACGACTCCCGAGGTAAACTCGACCAAGTGCTTTGGGGATTGAGAAGCCCCAGCCCCGAGCAGCCCCTGCATTGAAGATCAGCCCTCCAGCTTCCACGAGATCTGCGTGGGGCCCTTCTGCTTGTTTGCTGCTCGACACGTTGTCTGGGACGCGTTGTCTGGTCACTTGCCGGCTGGCTAGTGGCCTCCTAGACGACGAACCTTGAAATCTTTACTGCTGGTCTGGTTGCTCCAGACTGGCCCTTGCTCCTTTCCAAAAGAGGGGCACCCCGGACTCTCCTAGTCCGCACCAGACGCCTTTTCCACTCACCGCGTGGGTTGCCAAGGCCTGTTGACGCCGAATCCGGAACCAGCACCGCCGACAGCGAGAGCCTGCATGGGACAGCTCGTGCCTCCATCTTGATTGTCAAAGACACCTCCTGGTCCACGTGGCTGCTGAGTCAAGCATCCACTCTTCACCTGATCGCGACGACAGCATCTGGTTCCTTCCTGGTTCCACACCGGTCACTGGCTAATGACTTTGAACACTGTCCCCTCTGCTTTCAGGTCCCCTGCTTCACCGATCCACCCTTGGATCGCACCGGACATCTTCCTCCTGGTCACTTGCAGCATCTTTTCCTCCAGGCTCCATAGACTTCAACGCGAGAACCCGACACACTTTGACACCTATGCACCCGCAGCCCGTGGGTGAGGTAACGAGAGCATTTCGGTGCTCAAGGGTAGTTTAACTGTCCTAGTGTCCAGTTCCACAGTCGTTTTTGTCCTAACTAGTCAGGGTTGTCCGTACTCACCTTTAAACTTGAACTGTACTGTCCATAGACGTTGTTACGCATCTCGCATGTGAGTTCACACTCTGCACACGCGTCCCGTGGGCCTCCTATTACTTACCTAAGGTGAAGATAGCGTAGTCCTAGCGAACCTCCAGCCTCTGGACATCTCCATTCCTTCTATCGACTTTCACATTCCACTTACTTAGTATATGGTTTGTCGTGCCTCTAGGGCACCATTGTAATTTTGTGCAACTTGTCGTATTTTTCGTAAGAGATTGTCAAGTGCTTAGCCCTCTGACCTCGTAAAGAGTTCAGAGGTGTTGTTATTAATAAATATAGTGTTTATTTTCATAACAACCTGTGTGGTGTCCTTTCATCTGGTATTCAAGGAGTTATAATGTGGTAAAACAGCTGGCTTCACATGCCAAAAGAGTTTAGCCTAAGACTGCTTTGTCCATGCTACCATTAGGATAGCTGGTCTATAAGGTTGACTTACAACCAATCACCATAAGGGTTGTTTGGACTGATACAAGGTGATCACTAGAACTAGTGAGCATCATATATCAGGCCAACTTCTCACACAATACCCTTGTAAATTGTGTTGCATATTGTCACGAGTTCCAACCTCAGTTAATGTATATAATGGAAGCTTAATGGAGTGGCAAAAATCACTAAGATTTAAGGCATAGAAATAGCTACTAAAGCTAGTATTGTATTGTACCATTTTTATAGTGCTGAGTGTTTACCGACATGGAAAGCAAGCTACACCGTGTAAAGTGTGTGGTTGTGAGTGTGTTGGTTTTGTAACCTTTGGCATGTCATGCGTGATGGCCACATATGGCGACATGCGCTAGGCTTAGTTGCTGTTGAATGAGTAAAAGGATAAGAAAAGGGAGAGAATGGGAATTGGTGGCATCAGGGCCGGACTGGCCGTAGCGGGCACCGGGCAATCCCCCAGTGCGCCGCACGGGTGGGGGCCTGTTTTGGGCCCCTTGGGGCCGTTTTTGTTACAGGGCCGTTTTTGCAGCAAAATCGGCCCTGTAACAAAATCGGCTGAAAACCGGCCCTAGCAAAGAGCTTGGCGGCACCCCCAAGCCCCCGAGGGGGGGGGCGAGCACTTTGCCAGGGCCGGTTTTGGTTTCCAGTCCGGCCCTGGGTGACGTAAGCAGTAAACATGCACCATTTTATTTTATTTTATTTAGTTTAATTTATTGTTTATTTATTAAATGCAGGGATTCTGCCTGCTTCTGACTAAATACAACTAATGAGGCTGGAAGAAAGTGAGAGAGCAATCAAGGTTTTCAACTTGAGCAGAAATTGCACAAACTATAAAAGGCACAGATTCCACCTACTTCTACTAGGCCAAAGGAATCCAAAATTGTCAGGGGTTTGTGTCCCAAGCCCCTCTCAATATCTCAAAGGCAGATGACCACCAACTGGGGGAGCGCTCATCAGCTCATGGCTTAGACCCAATCCAAACTGGCACCCTGCACATGCAAGAGTGAGAGATATAGTGCTTGGTAGATTGATGTCATCACTATGCACGAGTGAATCAACATGCCTCATGCTGTTACTACTTCATGCCAGCTCAATACTTTTTTTGGGTATACACCCATTACAACGCATTTTTTACAACGCACTACCATTACAACGGAACTTTTACAACGCAAATACTATTACAACGCATTTATTTACAACGCATGTTTTTACAACGCAGGTACTTTTACAACGCATACCATTACAACGTAAGTATTGGTAAGTATATAATTATATTTAAAATGTTATATGTTAGGTTTTTTTTAAAGGGGTATTTTTAGGGTTCAGGGTCAGTTTTGGGTTTTTGGGTAAAGGGGTATTTTTAGGGTTCAGGGTCAGTTTTGGGTTTTTGGGTAAAGGGGTATTTTTAGGGTTCAGGGTCAGTTTTGGGTTTTTGGGTAAAGGGGTATTTTTAGGGTTCAGGGTCAGTTTGGGGTTTTTGGGTAAAGGGGTATTTTTAGGGTTCAGGGTCAGTTTTCAGTTTTTGGGTAAAGGGGTATTTTTAGGGTTCAGGGTCAGTTTTCAGTTTTTGGGTAAAGGGGTATTTTTAGGGTTTAGGGTCAGTTTTCAGTTTTTGGGTAAAGGGGTATTTTTAGGGTTTAGGGTCAGTTTTCAGTTTTTGGGTAAAGGGGTATTTTTAGGGTTCAGGGTCAGTTTTCAGTTTTTGGGTAAAGGGGTATTTTTAGGGTTCAGGGTCAGTTTTTAGTTTTTGGGTAAAGGGGTATTTTTAGGGTTTAGGGTCAGTTTTCAGTTTTTGGGTAAAGGGGTATTTTTTGGGTTCAGGGTCAGTTTTGGGTTTTTGGGTAAAAGGGTATTTTTAGGGTTCAGGGTCAGTTTTGGGTTTTTGGGTAAAGGGGTATTTTTAGGGTTCAGGGTCAGTTTTGGGTTTTTGGGTAAAGGGGTATTTTTAGGATTCAGGGTCAGTTTTCAGTTTTTGGGTAAAGGGGTATTTTTAGGGTTCAGGGTCAGTTTTCAGTTTTTGGGTAAAGGGGTATTTTTAGGGTTCAGGGTCAGTTTTGGGTTTTTGGGTAAAGGGGTACAGGGTAAAAATAAAATAAAATAAAATTTAAATTAAATTAATTAAATGAAATTAAATTAAATTAAATTAAATTAAATACAATTACATTAAATTATATTAATTTTAAATAATATACAATTAAAAAAAATATATATACTTACCAATACTTACGTTGTAATGGTATGCGTTGTAAAGGTACATGCGTTGTAAAAAAATGCGTTGTAAATACATGCGTTGTAATAGTATTTGCGTTGTAAAAGTCCCGTTGTAACGGTATGCGTTGTAAAAGTATGCGTTTTAACGTCATATATCCCTTTTTTTGATCCCAAAGAACCCTGTTCTTTCTAGTTTACATAATTAGACATCCTGCTTAAGAATCTGATTAATTGGAATCAGAAGGTATTCCGCCATCCTTCAAATTTCTGCATTTGCTTGAAGTTGGCCTGCCTGGGAGACTTTGGTAGGCCTACTTTCTTCCTCATGGCAATTCTTTATATTCCCCCTGGGAGAAATTTTGATAATTTATTAAGTACTCCTTTCTTATACATTCACTATATAGCCATAAGGTAAGAATGTCCTTTAGTGGTAATAGTGGGAGATTTAAATGCCAAATTTTCCAAATCTGTGGTAGAGATTTATGTGAATACGGAGAAAGAGGAAGCCTGGCATATCCCTGAGATTCTCCTACAGGAACAAATAAAAACAGATAAACAGGGCTTCTCCATGTTGGATAGTACAAGAAGTTCAGATCTTGTTATTTTAAACGGGAGAGTGCCCGCCGATAAAATAGCGCAATTTACCTTTTACTTCCATCACACTCAGAGTCTCTTGGACTATGTAGTTGTGTCTTATCAAATGTTTGGGGCTTGTGAAAACTTATTTGTCCTGCCGTCGGTATGGAGTGACCACAGTGTAGTGGGTATGTCAATGGCTATTGCTCTTCCTGCACTGGACAAGGGGAATCCGGGCCAGGGCATGGCAGTCTAAAAGAAAACAAATGAACGCTCTTTCTGGACGCTAAAAAATATTACTGAAGTGAGTCTACTAGTGAAGGAGGCTCATGCAGAACAGGAGGGTTATGCATATGCAAATATTATACAGCACTTTGAGGCCCAAATGGAAGAGATACGGAATTTAGGTTCTAGATCCGCTGGTCCCCGCTTGCCTAAACAGGTTATCTCATCATTGAAACCTTTAAACCAAGAAATTAATCGATTAGTTCGAAATAAACATATCGAATTCTCAATAGTTCAGCAGCAGGAAATCAATCGCTTCAAGCGAATAAGAAGCCGTCGTAAATTTAGTGAAAAGAGAAGGGAGCTTGATGCTAAATGGGTTGGGTTGAGGGAAGCTGCAAGGGCCAAAGACTCAAGAAAGTACTGGCACTTGATTGCTGAATACTGCGACTCAAGGCAGAGGGCTGTACCTATACCGCTTCCAGAAAGGAAGTGGGTGGACTATATGTCTTCATTTTTTTTGTAAATTTCTTTTTATTGCAGCAAAATCAGAAAGGCATACAGTATGTTTAATCCATTCCTCTTGGTTCACAGTTGAAGCGCCGCTCCCTCACCCCTGTATCACACAGCCATTCAGCTCACACCCCGGAGGTCGAGCGGCAAAGTCACGGGCAAAAAGAAACTGCGCTGGAGCGTTCTGTGTATGTCTATAGCCACCAGGTGGGTGGGAAATGGCAGAGCTGCTTTTTGGTCCTAACACTCCCTCTCCCATGTCCCAAGTCCAGTTGAATCAAGAGTCATTTTACACCCTCCTCGAACAAACCCCCCTCCCTCCCCCGCAACACCCTCATCCCCAACTACCCCGCCACCCTCGTCCAGGACCCCCCCTGCCCACCCCCCGCCCCCGCCCAGTCCCCTCACCCCCCCAGGCGTGCCAGAGTGTCACCTATCCGAGCTCTCAACCCCTCCAACAAGACCAGATCCGAAGCATGGCAACAGGATTTATCAGCGATCATTCGTAAACCATCACATTGGAACGCAAGGGTGGTGAAGCAGCAAAGTGGGCCTAAGCCGCCCCTCGGCAGGCGGCGCCCCGCCGGAGCCGGACTATGCACCGGGGAGTCCTCCTCTTCCTCGTCCAGGAGCGTGAGATCCAGGACCAGCCCCTCCCACGCCCTGGCTCTCTCCAGTGCCATGTCATTGTCTATCCTGAGCGCGGCCCGCAGGCGAAGTTCACCCTCACATCTAGCCCATTTAAGCAGTTCAGCCTTCCAGCGCTCTATCATGGGGCCCCGGGACGCCTTCCATTGGGACGTAATGGCCCGCTTCGCCAGGAGAAGCCCCAAGTCCAGAAACTTGCTAGTGACTTTATTCTTTGATGTGTGGGGAACCAGTGTAGTATGCAATGTGCCATGGTGAGTTGCAGGTCCCTCCCCGTCACCTCCCTCAGAACCTCCACTACTTCCTCCCAAAAGGGCCCCAGCTCAGGACAGGACCAGAACATGTGCTGGAAATCGGCTGGATCTGCCGGGCAACGCGGACAGGTCGCCGGGTGGGCCGGGAAGTACTTATGTAATTTGTCAGGGGTCAGGTAAGCCCTATGTAGGACATAAAAGTGCACCAGCTGGAACCTTGCGTTGCGCGTGCCATTCCGGGCCCCCTCCAGTATGCCATTCCAGGCCTCCTTGGGGATCTCAGTCGCCAAGTCGGCTTCCCATTTCGCCTTCAAGGCCAATAGTGGAGCGATAGATTCCGAGACCATGCGTCGAGATAGGCACGTGACAGCCTTGACTTTCCCCGCCATCATCACGACGTACTGGCAGCCCAGCGACAATGGCGGCTCCGACACGCCCGCCCCCCAGTGTTTGCGGATCGCCGCCGTTAAAGCCGCATGAAGGAGGAAGTCCCCCCCGCCAGCTCAAAGCGATCTTGCAGGAGGTCGAAGGGCAACATCACCCCGTTTTCGTACAGATCGCCCATGGATGACAGCCCCTGCTGATCCCAACCGTCCAGCCCGTGCCACGAGCCCCCGTGCGGCAGTGCCCCGCAGAGTCTAAGTGGGATCTCAGGTGCGTACGGGACCGTAATACCGCATCTCCGGCGATACCTGTTCCAGCATTTTCGGGCCGTCGCAAACTCCTGAGTGAGGTGGAAATCCCCCATCGGAAGTCCCAGGACAATCCGGGACAACTCCTCGACCGGACCCGCCGGCTCTCCCGATCCGTCCGCCCCTCTCCTAGCCCGTGCTACCCACTGTGTCAGCCACTGCAGCTGCGCCGCCAAGTAGTAGAGCTCATAGTCCGGCACTGCTAGACCTCCGTCCGCCCGAGGGCGGAGAAGTGTGGCATGGGCCACCCTGCGCCTGCCCGCCCCCCATAGAAAGCCAATGACCATCGATCGCAGCCGTCGAAAGTAGCTCGCCGGGATCCAGATCGGGAGGGTCCCGAAGAAGTAAAGCAGCCGCGGCAGGGTCACCATCTTGAGTAGCGCCACCCTCCCCATGAGCGATAATGGGAGCGTGCCCCAAAAGTCGAAGTTCCCTTTAGTGTGCCTGATCGCCGTACCGATATTCCCCTCAAGGATATCGGCTCTGTCATGAAAGATCGAGGTGCCAAGGTACCGTAGGCTCCTCTCTTCCCAAGTCACGCCCTCCGTAGTGTGCGGGCATGCTCCCCGTGGGCGGGCCGGGAATAGGTGGGACTTCGCCCAGTTCACTCGGAGGCCCGAGATTTTACTCAGCGATTGCAGGAGAGTCTTAGCTCCACGCAGGGAGTCCGTCGAGTCCGCCAGGAACATCAGCAGATCATCTGCGTATAGTGCGATGTGGTGTACTTGGCCATAGACGTCCAGGCCCTGATACGCCTGGCCCAGCCGGGCCCGCGCCGCAAGGGGCTCGACGGCCAAGGCAAACAGCAAGGGGGAAAGAGGGCATCCCTGACGGGTGCCCCTGCCCACCCCGCACATCTCAGAGATAACCCTCCCTGTTCTGACTCTCGCCGTCGCGTTCGTATAGAGCAGCCTCGTCCAATCTACGAAGCCTTCGCCAAGGCCCAGTGCTCGTAGAACATGGAAGAGATAAGGCCATTCCAGGCTGTCGAAGGCCTTCTCCATGTCGACAGCAAACACCACTGCCTCGTCGCTGTCATATGTGTCAGCCTCTAGGATATGCAGGAGTCGCCGCACATTAAGCGCCGTATTGCGGGCCGGGATAAAACCCGACTGGTCCTCATGTACCAGCATGGGCATGTGAGGGAGCAAACGCGTCACCAAGACCTTGCTCAGGATCTTGTAGTCCAGGTTGAGCATGGACAGTGGGCGGTACGCCGATCTGTCCCATGGTTGCTTACCCGGCTTCAGTAGGGGGACAATCAGCGCCTCCCTCGTGGTCGGAGGGAGACAGCCCAGCCGCTTCGACTCGTTGTACAGCCACGTCAGCCGGGGCGCTAAGAGATCCACATAGGTGAGATAGAATTCTGTAGGGAATCCATCGGTGCCCGGCGTCTTATTCCTCGCCATGCTCTTGATGGGGACCCGCACCTCTCTCTCCTCGATCTTGTCCCCGAGTCGTATCGCGTCCTCCTCTTCCAGTTCCGGCAGGTCAAGACCCTCCATAAAGGTCCGGAACTCCTCCACCGAAGGGAGGACCCTGCTGCGGTAGAGCTCTGTATAGTAGTCGTAAAACAGCGCGTTGATCCCCTGCTGATCAAATCTCGCCGCCCCGCATGGTCTCTGAGCTCAAGGATGACCGGGCTCCGGCGGGCCGGGTTGGCCAGCCAGGCCAGGAGAGCCCCCGATTTGTCACGTTCCGAGTGCGCCCGCGTGAGGTAGGCCTTGTAATCAAAGCTTCTGAGGCGCTCCACCGTCGCCGCCACCGCCTCCCGCGCTCCCAGCAGGGCCTCGTGAGTGTCCGGCCGTTCAGGTCTCGCCCTCTCCAGCCTCCGCAGGGTCTCGTCCTCTTTCTCAATTTCTTCTAGTAGCGTTCTCCGCACTCCCGATGACGTCGCAATGCACTGGCCCCGTAGTACAGATTTGAAGGCGTCCCATTCCGTCGCGGCCGAACCCGCCGTGCCCACGTTCATCTGGAAATACGCCTCGATGCCCGAGGCAATCGTGGTACGGAAGAGCTGATCGTCTAGTGCCTCAGGGCGGAGTTTCCAAGCCGGAATCCTCGGGCGGATCTGCGACCAGCGCAGCCGCACGAGAAGCGGGTTGTGGTCAGAGATCGAGCGCGTGAGATACTCACTGTGGCACACTTCCGCGTGCACGTCCTGTGAGCACAGGAAGGCGTCAATACGGACATGTAACTCGTGGAGAGCGGAGAAGAATGAGTAGTCCCTGTCCGACGGGTGGTTAGCCCTCCAGGAGTCGACCAGTCCCCACTGGCGTTGCCAGGCTGAGCGCGCGAGTGCAAGTCTACCAGCTGGTGCGTTCGGAAGGGGGGGGTGGGATCTATCCAGGGCAACGTCGGCCACACTGTTAAAGTCGCCGCCCAGGAGCAAGGGCTCCACTAGGAACTGGGCTAGGTTTTTGGTCAGTAGTGAGAGGAATGCAGGTGGGTCCACATTTGGGGCGTACAAGCAACCCAGGTTAAGGTCCCTCCCGTCTAGCTTGCCTCGCACCATTATGTATCTCCCCTCTGGGTCAATTACCTGTTGTGTACACTGGAAGGGTACCCCCGCCCGTATCCAGATGGCCACCCCCCTAGCATAAGCAGAGTAACCAGTGTGAAAGACCTGCCCCCTCCAGCGCCGCTGCAGTGCCTTCCCTTCTTTATCCAGCAGATGAGTTTCCTGAAGGAAGGCGATGTGTATGCCCCGCCTGACCAGATAGGAGTGGATCTTATGACGTCTATGCATCGAGTGCATCCCCCTTACGTTCCATGTGAGACATTTGTAGCCTAAGTCGGATCCCATGGTAGAGTCCACCAAGCCCCGTTCGCCCTCTCAGCAACTCCCCCAGCACGCATAGGCCCCACCCTCATCCCCCCCCCAACTTGCATAATCAAACTACCCCAACTCCCACACCCCCGGACAGACAACCAACGTGGAAACCCCATCCAAACTCAAGTATCAAAAAGCGTATCACTACAAAATAGGGCTGGAGTGGCAGCGATGCCGGCCCCAGACAGGCCCGAAGCCCCCCGCCCCGCCCCACCTCCCCTAACAAAAAACAGGAGAGGTCCCCCGACTCTCCCCGTCCCCAAGGTCTCAGCAATAAGTCCCGGGGGGCATCCGCGCCTCACTGCATAGCGTCCGGAAGCGGCCCCCCCCGCCTGTGCGCCCCAGTACCTTACTTATGTGGCCAATGTCCCACGAACCGTCTCAGCAAAGGATACCATCCGCTGTCTGGGGAGTCACCACCGGCAGGTCTGTCGCTGACAGCTCGTGTCCACTGCTGGAGCTAGGGCTGGGAGCACTGGCCTTCGACTGCTCCGATGCGCTACTGGAGGGGCTGGCGTCCCCCTGGCTGATGGCCGCCACTGCCTGCACCGCCTTGGCTCGTTCCTGCTGCCAGCCCGATGGGGAGCCAGATCGTCGCGCCGGCGTCGTTTCCGTGGAGTGTCTCCTGGGAGGGGACCGTGGTGTGGGGCCTGTGTCCGGTTCTCCCCTCGCGTCCAACCAGCTCCAAGCTTCCTGTGGCGTTGTGAAAAAGTGGGTGCGGTCCCCATCGACCACCCGCAGCCGCGCCGGGAACAACATAGCGTAGGGCAGTTGCAGCGATCTCAATTTCCGCTTGACCGCCAGGAAGGAGGCCCGCTGCTTTTGCACATCTCTGGTGAAGTCCGGAAAGACCATGACCCTGCTGTTGTCGATTCTCAGGTCCGGGATGTCTCTCACCCTCCGCAGTATATGGTCTCTGTCCCTGTAGTGCAGGAGACGCAGTACAATCGGGCGCGGAGGCGCCCCTGGCTTGGGGGGATGCGCAGGGACCCTGTGTGCACGTTCAATGGCAAAGAACGGCGAGAGCCCCTCCGGGGCCACCTCAGATCGTAGCCAGCCCTCCAGGTAGGTGACCGCGTCTCGTCCCTCTGTGTTTTCAGGGACCCCCACGAGGCGGAGGTTATTGCGCCGAGAGCGCCCTTCACTGTCCTCAGCTCGGAGCTCTAGCACCCGTACCTTCTGCGCCATATCCGCCAGTGTCTTTTTCAGCTCCGCCACGTCCCCTGGCAGACTTTTCAGGGTAACCTCGGAGGTCGCCACCCGCTCCTTCAGCTTCCTGTGGTCATCCTTCAGTAGGGTCAGGTCCGACCCAATGGTGTCTATGCGCTTCTCAAGAGCCTCCCTCGACGCCACAATCGCCTGCATTATGTCCCCCAGGGAGGGGTCCCGCGGGTGAGTCGAGCTCCCGGCCCCCTCCCCCGGCGGGACGTCGTCGACGAGGTGCCCCGGGTCGTCCAGTCTCAGGGCCTCGAAGCCCTTCTTTCTGCTGCCACGTACCATCCTGGCGGGCAGCGCTCTTCAGATGCCCCTGCGGCGGCCGCCAAAGCTCCCGCTCTCCGCCCCTGGTCCGCCTCAGGTCTGCCGTCCCCTTCGATCTCTGGGCCCGTGCCTCGTGGGGTCCAGTTCGTGGAGCTGTCCAAGGGCCAAGTCTCACTTCACCAGTGTCGTGGGGCACCAGTGCCCCGGGTCTGGGCACCTAGAAGGCTCAGGCAGGGTGTGCGCCTATGAGCACCAGTCCTGATGTGGCCCGCTGTACTCGGGCGTCCCCGGCCAGGTAGGCGCCTCCTCCCACCCGTTCAGTGCCCCATGGGGGTGGGGAGCCAGCACCGCATCCCTGCTCTCCCCGTCGCCCTCTTCGCTCGTGCTCCACCAACCACCTGTGGCGCAGGCTCCCTGGCAATTCCACCACCAGGAGGGCAGGTCAGGTGCTCCCTGCAGGCCCAGTTCTCCACGCGGCCACCACGGCCCAGCAAACGACCGCCGAGGCCAGGTAGGCGCCTCTTCCCACCTGCAGAGTCAATGCCTCGTGGGGGAGGGTAGCCAGTACCTGATCCCCCGCTCTCCTCGTCGTCTTCTGCACTCGTGCGCCCCCAAACCACCTGTGGTGCAGGCTCCCCGGCAATGCCACCACCAGGGGGGCGGGTCGGGCGCCCCACGCAGACCCAGTGCTCCACGCGGCTCCAGTGGCACCGCAGCCGGCCGCCAAGGCGATCACAGGGTCTCTGTCGGCGCCATCTTAGGGTCAGGCAGGCCGATCGTCCCTCGTCCCCTGAATCCGCCCGCGAGGGTGCCAGCCAGTACCCCTCACCTCTGCCCGCCCTCCGGGGGTCTCCGCCGGCCAGCTGTCAGCCACCACAACGTCAGGGGGCTTCTCTTCGCCTCCCAGACTCCGCCGCCAGGCGCATCAATGCAGGACGGCGGCCGCCATTTTGGGCGCTCTCTTCCCCGGGTGCCGCGCTCGCCGCTAAGAGTCCAGCGGGGGCAGTTACAGGGGGCCCCCGTCCTCCAGAATCTCCCTGCGTGCCCCCGATGCCCTCCTGGGCACTGTTGAGGGGCCGGGGAGTGAGTCGGGGCGCAGGATATGTAGTGGTGCGAGGCGGGCACGGAGGAGCTCCGGAGTCCCGCTTCCACCTACATCGGCGCCTTAGCCACGCCCCGTGGACTATATGTCTTCATTATATAAAAACAACAGCTTAGCTGCTCCAGTAACTTTGTGCATAGAGGAGTCTTCTCTCCTTGAATATAGTCCCCCGTCGGGGGATGAGGTAGCAGGTTTTATAAAGAATGCCAGATCCTCTGGTGCACAGGAGCCGGACGGAATTCCAATTGCGCTAATCAAAAAGGAGTCAGTTGGTTTTTTTTTGAGCACCACTGTTCAAACATTGCTTTTGAATGAGCAGCCTCCGCCCTCTTGGAAGGGGAGTATTATCATCCCGTTGTACAAAAAGGGTCCAAAAACGACACCAGCTAGTTTTAGACAGATTGCTTTGTTGGATGCCTCGGGCAAGTTATTCGCAAAGAGTATTTTATATCATCTACAGCAATGGGTCCATAATCAGAATATTTAACCACCAGAGCAAGCTGGCTTTAGAAAGTATCATGGTACTCTGGACAACGTTGCAGTTGTACAGACCATTGTAGAACAAGATGTTTTTCTGCGAAGTATGTCAGTTTATATGGCATTTATTGATTTCTCCACAGTATTTGACAAAGTTGACCGCCAAACGCTGTGGAGAAAGCTCGCCCATCTTGGTATACAACAGCACCTTTTGGGTCTTGTTATAGAACTACACACAATACTTGGTGCCAAATCCTGATGGGAGGTTCGTTGGGGCTATCATGTAAGATTGAAACGTATAATGGGTTGAAGTAGGGTTGCTTGTTGGCTCCTTTATTGTTTTCCTTGTATGTATCCGATCTTCCCGCTGTTTGGAACTCCGTGCGGTGGATGCCCCCAAGATTGGCATAATGTCTGTTGGCTCCTTATTGTATGCGGATGGCGTTGCAGTTTTTGACTTAACGCCCATTGGCCTGCAGCTCCATCTGGATGCACTAACTGGCTATGCACAAGCTCATTTTTTGAAAATTAATATTGCCAAGAGCAAAATTGTTGTCTTCCCCAAGAGAGGACATAGTTTAAAAATACGTTTTAAGTGGTTACAAGGGTCTTAAAAATTGGAATTGGTTGATTCCTATTGATAGCTAGGGAAGGCTTTCTCGAAAACAGGACGAGATCTAGAGCACATTAATCTTTGTGTTAGCAAGGCTGTCTCCCAGGCTGGAGCCTTAAATAGATTTTATAAAACCTGTGGGAAACGCCATTTTGGTCACGTCTTGTCAGTTTTTACGGTAAAAATTCCCCCCTCCTTAATATAGGCGGCTGAGGTATTGGATATGAAATACTGGCTTTCCTTTGATCAGGCTGAAGGTCGAATCCTTCGCTAAATTTGTAATTTAAATTCTCAAGCTGCCGTACATGTCTTACGTTGGAATTTGATTTAGTCCCCTCAAATATTTTATCTTGGGCTGCGGTTTTGAGATGGGGTAATTCTCTGTGGTGGGGAGGAGGGTACTCTTAGGGCTGCTTGGAGAACAGAAATTTTCTATAAGCTTCATTTTTAGGTCCTTTGTGCAAGCAAATAATTCATTTGGGCTTACCTTGAATACTAATTCCCCTATGTCAAAATCTGCACTAAGGCTCTTCCTAAAGAAGTCTGAATCTTCTATAAGCTTGGCTAGAGACTCTGACTTAAGTCAGACCAAGCCCCGCAATGAGGGGGTCCCAGGGAGTGCTTTGGGGAATAGACCACAGTCTTTTTTAACCTGGAACCTTTCCCACAGATTCAGAAGGCTAATTCTTTTATTAAGAAATCATATGTTGCCCTTAAGAGATGTCACTGGTATATGACACAAAATTCCTAGTGAGGAGAGAATCTGCTAAATGTGCCATTCGTAGATTCAAGATTTCAATCATGTGTTATTTGTTTGCACGAAGTTACAAAAAGCCAAGTATATGTATTTTGCCCAGGAGGCCCGTTCATTTGTTTTGTCCTTTCCAAATGAAATGGTATTTTTTAAGATTGATCAATTTTTAAAATCATTTCTGGTTATTTATTAGATACTTTTTAATGATATTTTTGTGTATTGTAATATTTGATGGTTGAATTTGGAAGGATTTTGTATTGTACATGAAGTATTTTTTTAATTTTTTTTAAATGTTTGTTTATTTTTGTGGACCTTCGTAGGCGTTCCATATCAAATCTAATATTTGGTGAAAGCGGACTTACGCTTCAATTATTTTGGCTACCACAGCATCATGCCACTAAATTGGTAGTTTGCAATTTGTTCAATGTTAGCCTAGCTTTTCTCTGACCTGTTAGCCTCCTGAAAAAATACTTTTTTTAACATGTTTCCACTGTTTGCTTAACCTTCTGATCTTCTTTGTCCAGTCCCACTCTATCCCTTCGCATCACTCCTCAAATTAACTCTGTTCTCACCTCTGTTAATTCCTAAACAAAAATGAAATTATAAGCAATCAAGGGTCAAGTGAAATATTGCATCACAGTACACATTTTACAATGTTTACCTTTGCCAGTTACCATTGCATTGAAATGTATAATGGATACTGTAATTAGAGTGCAAATGGCACACTAGGCACCACTGGTTCACCCTTGAACTGTACCACAAAGCTTAAAGTTGCACTCAACAGGCATTTTTTGGACCAGCCTGTCTGATCACTGACTCTTAGTAAAATGAACATACACAATTTTCATCATTCGGTGAATGCAGCACTGTAGATTTTCACACAGCACTGCTTTAAATGAATACTAATAAATCTATGCCTCTTTTTAGTTAGCCGCTGAAACAGCGTTTGGTAGGGGATGAAGGGGGAAATGAAAGGCATTATGGGATTACCTCCTCATCAGCATGTGCTTGATGTTATTCTCGTTTTTCTAAAGACAACGGTCCCCAGACAAAAAACAGTTGAAAAGACAATAAACATAGACCCAATCAGTACAATATTGTACAAATCTGTCCAGCCGGACAGATATTTAATGTGCAATCAATTCAATATATGCAAAGAGTAAACAAGAAGCAGTTTTAAGTGGGACACAAGCCTGTATCCAACTTTAGCAAGAAAGACGGACAACATAAAGTGAAGGGTTCAGGCAAGGGAACATTTTAGTTTTCAGCAACTTTCTCACTGACCAAACAGTAGACATTTCTCATAGACCAAACAGTAGACACCATTACACAAAAATCAGGGCATTTTAAACAAGCATATATGGTGTACAAGGTGTCAATGGCGTTCTATCTTGCCTCCTTAGGCAGCTAGGCCATTAACCCAGGGTAAGCCAATCTCACCCTACCTCTCAGGCCCCCATGCGATAGCCTTAATGCGCTTCTCGAATGGTTGGAACATCTGTCATTTCCTTGTAACTGCCACATACCACACAGCTACAAATAAGGTTATTTTCACCCCTTCAAACAACCTTGTCAGATCCGGCTTCCTTCCTGATCGTCGGCATTCTTTTTTCCTTTTATCTGTCTCCTTGCATCACCTTCTCTAGAATTTTTCACTGTACCTTTATTTTCAAGTGCTTGTTTCTAAATAGAGGAGCCTCACGCACAAAAAACCAGAAATATCACTATAGGCAATCTCACGAGCACCTTGACGTACGCCGAATTCCCCTTGTATGTAAATTAACTCAAAATTTAATTTCTTTTTTCTTCCTTCAATTTCTCCCATGATTCTAGCAATTAAGTCATATGTAAACAGGCATGCTTATTAAAATGTCCTGAAGATGATCCCTGTATTTTCTTAAGGGATCGAAACGCTGTAGACACCTTGTACACCATATACTCTTGTTTAAAATGTCCTCATTTTTGTGTAATGGTGTCTACTGTAAATAAATCAAATCAAGGAAAGCTTTAGTCGGCTGCTTTTTTAAACCAGGCATAAAAGCACATAAATATAAAAGACATTTTCATTCATAAAATATTCACAACAATATAACAATAAAAGAAAACTCAATAGATATAATACAAGATACTCCATCTACAGCTCAGTAATTGTGCATCATTTTCTGTATGGAAGCACCTTCTTTGAAAACATAGCTATTCTCCACGCTACATGCTCATTTTCCAGTAGCTGGAGTAAGTACATAGCGGGGCGACACTGCCTAAGCCCCTGGTTTAATCCAAACTTTCCTTGGCTCAGCGTAATATTTACAAAACAGGATTAAGTGGATGGTAGATTTTTCTGAGGTATTATTGCATGGACAGGGTAATAGATCATGGGACCAATCATTCATTTTCGGTAAAGACACTAATCTGTGTACAATTCCCAGTGTAAACCTAGTTAAAATAAACCTGTTGAACATATCGGGTACAAAGTATAGGTAGGGCTCTATCCACAGAGTTGTTCGCAATGATTGATGTTGCCTTACACTAACTTTAGAGATTTCTTCTGCTCTTCTGATCAAATCCAATAGATGGAGGGCCTCTTTTAAAAAAATCTTTCTAGGGATCTCCAACATGGAGATCATATTTGAAAAATATTCTGGGTAACCCAGGTCGTTCATAAAATCATGAACAATACGAATCCAGGGGATTGTTAGAGCCCCCTCCAATCTCAAAGTATCTTTCAGGATCTCTCTGTTTAGCTTGGTCTGATCTTTACACCAGACTCTATGTCACAAGAGTATTGGCTCCAATTTTATAAGATTAACAATATAATGGAGGCCCAACTCCTCGTGGCAAACATATGAGGAGGTACTCGGGGAACAGAAAGAATGTACCTAAGAAATGAGTTTTTAACCGTTTGTAGTGGGATAACATTGGTGAACCCCCAGACCCCTGCCCCATACGTTGCCATTGTGACACATTTAGCTTTATATATTTGCAGGTGTTTACTGTATATTCTGTTAGTTCTATAAGAAATGTGCTGAAAACAAGCATTTTCCCTTGCCTGAGCCCTTCACTTTATGTTGTACGTCTTTCTTGCTAAAGTCGGATACAGGCTTGTGTCCCACTTAAAACTGCTTCTTGTTTACTCTTTGTATATATTGAATTGATTGCACATTAAATATCTGTCCGGCTGGACAGATTTCTACAATATAGTAGTGATTGGGTCTATGTTTATTGTTTTTTCTAACAATTTTTTGTCTGGGGACCACTGTCTTTAGAAAAAAGTACAATTGCCCAAATGTTTCTGACCAATTACGAATTGGGTCTCCTTGTCCTTTTACAATAAATTCTCTAGCAGCAGGGTGTCCTTGTCCCCATAAATTTGCAGAGATTTGTGGCTCAGCTATATCCTATTGAAGACATGGAAAAGTCTCTCCCTGATTCGAGACCTGTGAATTCTCTTGTGGGCAACTTAGTTTGGGAGTACTTTTTTCTGAAGGACTGCACTAAGGAAAAGACAAATTCCTGTCTATGTATGTATGTGCGAATGTATGCTTGTATGTGATATTTGTATAGCATGAACCTAGCCGAATGGTAGCAGAGAACTCTACAAGGATAAAGTTCAATATGCGATTGGAGGTGTAGCAGAATTCTAATAGTGGATGTGGAATGTTACTGCATTCTAATGTAGTGCACTTTAGATTTGTGTAGCTTCCGCTCTTCTCAAACTGGAGTAGTATTATGGCAGTCCTGATGAACCTGGCAACATCAGTCCCAGTCCTGGGTGTACAGATGGAGGAGACCTGTTGCCATGCTTTTGTTTGTTGCTTTTCTTCATCTACATTCTGATGGTGGCCTTTCTGCAGATGTTATAAGGACCAGTGGAAGTAGTCAATATGTCAACCAGTTAGGGACTGTGCCATTCATGATGGCTTTATAGATATTGTCAAGGTAGGGGGTGCAGTAGTCAAATTTTTTTTTCAGACTTTGATTAGGCCTGCTGCTCATGGGGGATGCCCTTAAGATGGGCCAGTGTGCAGTCGCAGAGCAGTGCTTAGTTTGTGAAAAACATAAGGCCAGGACCCTCATCAAG
Organism: Lissotriton helveticus; assembly: GCF_964261635.1. Lineage (NCBI taxonomy): Eukaryota > Metazoa > Chordata > Amphibia > Caudata > Salamandridae > Lissotriton > Lissotriton helveticus. The sequence continues at coordinate 1,382,033,408 of NC_136059.1, forward strand.
AGCCACCAATGACAGAACCACAACTACTAACTAGCTCCCCCTACAAGTGTGACAGTTAAGCAAGCGTGTTTTTCAGAGGACAGGCAGAGGGCGCCAGTGAGTAGAAGCAGCCACAGAGAGTGTGTGTGAGCCGTACTGAGCGGAGCGGAGCGGGAGCAGAGCAGGGAGGCTTGGCGGCTTGGCGGCTTGGCGGCTTGGCGGCTTGGCGGCTTGGCGGCTTGGAGGATTGACCGAAGCAGAAGCCGAAGCTAAAAGCCGAAAGCTATCTCGACCATCGGGCCGACGCCTACTCTGGACACTGAACCGGCAGCCCGCACCCCGCAGCCCGCGGCACGCCTACCGCAGCCCGCCTACCGCCTACCGTGAGCCCGCAGCCCGCACCCCGCACCCCGCTTCCCGCCTTCTGTGAGCCCGCAGTGAGCGGGACCTGCACACAGTACTGTGTGGAGCGAAGCGGGGAGCGGAATAGGAGCGGGCACCGGGAGGCTTGGGCCGTGAGCCTGCCGTGAGCGGGAACTGCACAGCGCATTGAGCGGAGCGGAGCGGGAGCAGACCAGGAGGAGGAACAGGGAGGCTCGGCGGGAGCCCGCGGCCTGCAGACCGCGGACCGCAGCCCGCAGCCCACAGTCTGCATCCTGCCACCCACCAAAAAGACAAAAACAGAAAAAATCGAAGAACCACCACCAGCATGGAGTAAGGCAGAAGCCAACAAAGGATATTTTAAAGAACCACACGCACCAACGCGCACACAGTAAGGCACGACCCTGGCAGGCTAACTATCAAGCCGCAGCCACAAGCAACTGCCCGAGGTGCCTAAAGAACCAGAGGAATCAAAGGAATCCAGAGGCAAGAAGCGTTTACCGAAGCTTGGACCTCCAGCAGCAGTACAACGGTGAGAGCAGCACTGGGGGTTACGGGGAAGGGGACAGCAGCGAACAACAGCCAGCAATATTGCCATTCCCCCCGAACTCCCCCTGAACTACCTCCTGTGGCCCCACCTAGTGCTTCACCTCCGCTACTGATTCAAAATCGTAGTGACGGCGAGCGGGATGGTAAAATTCAGCCCTTACCACGCTTGATAGGGCTGAGCAATAAGCTACGAGTGACAGAGTGCAGAGTGCTGAACACAGATCCCCCGTCCCAGTGGAGGAGGGTCGGCCTGGGTGGTAGGGACGACAAGAGCACTAAGGAGGAGCAAGCCTTAATGCGATATCCCTCAAATAACAACAAAAGGGAAGAACAGAACCCGACGGACTAAAGCATTCCAATACCACAGAAGAGAGACACACCAATACTGGCAGACCTTATCAACTCTTGCAATACCCGTGACTTTGAAACCCCGAGGCTACCCTCGCTCCCTCCCTGACGGCAGCTGCCCCCCTGTAAGGGGTAGACGGGCCCGGGAGAGTGAGGTGGTGGTGTCGTCGAGGCGTCGCGGGCCCCATAGGCTGAAACCTCGAGGAGGGTCTGTCTAAGTGTGACAGGCAAGGACCAGTATCATAAAACAGGAGTGCAGTAGAACTAAGCGGAGTGCAGGTGTGCCCGCTAAGATTGGCGCTATAAGAATAACACCGTTGGAACGCCAACCATAAACGGCCCAGCTGAAAATCATCTCAATCTGAAAGAGCTGGTGCTACCACAGAGTAGTAGGCACCAGCTAAAACCCAGAGTATAAAGGCCAGAGGAAGGAAGCCACCCAAATCCCCTGTGCAGTTTAAAATCAAATTAATATTCCACAGTCTCTAACCAAACTGATAATCTACTATCGGAAAAATACTATCAATATGCTTGGTGCAGGGAAATGGCCTTTAAGAAACTGAGATCAGGAACCATTTTCATGAAAAGAATGGGGACAGAAGAGGCAATTAGGAAGACCACTAACAAAGCGGTGAAAAGTGGAAGGATAACAATAACCCCCGGAATACGAAAATATTTTACAACATTAACCACGGATGGGCTAGTAGTAATAAATCAGTCAAACCCAGCTATAACAGCTGAAATAATGGAGGATGGAAAAAACTAAGAGGGAAGTGCACATGCCCCCCCCAAAGAACACACCTTAATTACATCTGAGGTTGACCAAATAACCCCCTTAACAGATCTCGCGGACTCATCTCCAGAAATAGAGTCAACCAGCCAAATAACATTGGACTTATCTAATATTCAACATAGCCCCGATCATATCTCGATGCATCCTGAAACAACCGTTAAGAAAGGAGAATTAGATCTGGGACCTCAAGAAGAGCCCGATGTTATACACAATAGCACATTACAAAAACCCTCGGACCGAGAGGGTCTCCTGGAATATTCCCCGGACTTTTTTATGTTCAAGTCCACCAGCTTAACGAACAATAATACTCCAGTATCGCAGTCTCTTTTCACACTGCAAAAAATCCTGGATTCGGTCCTCGCCCATCTAGGTAATATCTTGGAGAACTCGGATCAAACACTTGATGTGCAAATAGGAATTTTAAAATTCCTAGTGGAAGAAAAAAGGAAAAAAGAACAAACCGAGCTAACCAAAGTAAAGGGAATATCTGACAACTGTCAAGAGGTAACAAGTGACATCTAAAGCACCGGCCACTTAGCGCCGGCGAAAAGAGAAATGGGAACACAAACAGGTAATAAATCATGCAAGGGACCAATAAGTAACCAGTGTAAAACTACGGTATATTCCCTTAAGAAACTCTTCAAAGAAGACACTAATAGCGAGTCTAACCAATATCCTATATTCAGGAAACCCAAAGACAAACTTATCATGGCCAGTCCCGTCATGGACCAAGAAAAAAAGGACAGCATTGGCCTAAATGGTGAGGATGCGCAGGATTTACAAAATATAAAAAAGAAGCAAGTGGAAAGGAAGAAAAAAAGGGGAAAACCGCTAAGAAGATTTAAAAAGAAAAAAGCGCATAAACTCAAATTTCAGAAGACCACCACCCCTACTGATGCCCACCTTGTTCACGAAGAAAGTATAAAATCGCCCATATCTCTAAAGAGAATAAATCAAAACTTGATGGAAAAATCTAATAATAAAATACTCCAACAAAACCTGTTAAACCCAAGGGCAAAAGACTTCCTTTATGACCCAGTAAGCCCTGCATTAAGAGTTAATTTTAAAGGACCCGAAGACTACCGGAAAAAAGACTCACCACAAGAAGATTTAATATCGACGCAGCTGCAAATAACAGAGCTGTTTCCAACAGATGAAGCACCTCTCAACCGTGGCCGTATTATTAACCTCCTTCAACGTATTTTGCCCCTACAAACTTTAACACGAAAAGAAATCAACTTAGTAACCTTCCCGGATAAAGAAAAAATGAAAACCGCCGTGGTAGAATTTTGGTCACCAGTGCTCCCGGGAATTATTCTGAAAGAAAAAGAGACTCTCCATAAATGTGGCTACGATCTGACCTCAATACAGAAATCTACAGACGGAAAACCGAGAAATCTGCCTAAGGGATCATTACAAAAAACCTTTAATCAGCAAAATAAAAAAACTAATTACACAGGCGACTCTGCAGATCATCTAATTATCTTAGTAAAGGACGGGGAGAGAGAAATCTGGAGCCAAAGTTCCAAAGATAAGGATACAGTAAATGTAGATCAGTCTTGGTTATGGATTGCAGAGACTTTAAACAATAAAAAACAAGCACGGAACAAGATTCACCCAGTTTAGCAGTGGTCTACTGATATCATCTTGGAACATAGCTGGGAAAACACCAGATGATGGAACTGACGAAAAACCAACCAGCTATAATGGCAATTCAAGAAACTTGGTCAACAAAAAGTTTTTACCAGGAGGGGTATTTCATCTATGATATCCCAGCGCAGGAAGTTGGCCGAGGGCATGCGAAGGGAGGTATAGCAATCCTTTTAAGCGAAGAGTACAACTGGGCCCGAGAAATCATCTCTACAAAATCTAACCACTTTCAATGTATTAAGATCAGGTTGGGGTTAGACACTTCAGAGCTGCAAAAAAACTTTTTGCTTTTCAATGTATATATCCCCCTGGACAAAAAAACGATGGGCTATTTGTTGAAATCTTGGAGGGTATCCAGCTAATAACAGAAACTCAAGCCTATCTCCCCTTTATAATCATGGGTGACCTCAACGGAAAACTATCTAACACAGAAATATCGAAATGGGCAAGCTGGTATAAGGAGGAAGCTCTTGAAATTTCAGTCCCATTGTTCCCGACCAGAAGCAAGGCTGACAAAAGGGGGAAAGTATTATTACAATCACTACCTTTACTAAATGGAACTATCCTAAATTGAAATGTGGAAGGTGACATCCCCGCGTCTTATACGAGACAGGGAACGAAATCCATATCAATCTTGGATTATATGATCTGCAGCTTGGATATGTATGGGTCTGTTTCACAGGTTCAGACTTACTTTGTCCAAGGAAGCGACCATGCCATCCAGGCTTTACACACCCAATGGACAACGACCACATGCCCAACAAGCCACATCATGTTTAAATCCAGTACAGTTACGGTAAAGACAAACCAAAGGCAGATATATTGGAATTCCGCTACACTCAATAAAGTCACCACTCTAATAAATACTAAGCAGCTCCTTCAAGCAAACTATTCCTCCAACCCAATAACAAACTTTGAGACGATAATCGAGACATTAAAACAAACGCTCCAACACAAATTGCAACAAGCTGTACCAGCAAGACTCAAAAATAAAACTAGTAGGCCATCTACAAGCGCAAAAAGGTTAAATAAAATAATAAGATCACAGTTCCTGGAGCCCTCTATACCGAGACAAGCAGAAATTAATAAATTAAAGAACCAACGCAAGAGGGAGAAACAACGGCAAAAAAGTATAACACATGATAAAAACTGGGTCGACCTGCGGATAGCAGCAAAACAGTACATACTTACTGGTCACTAATCGCTAAAGAAACAGGCACAAAAAAGGCCTTGCAAGCCATCCCAGTCCCCCCTAAAGAATGGGAGATATATTTGACCAACTTGTATAAATTAAACACTAACTATGAAAGGCCTATAACTCCCACAAACAACTGCGAAGGAATTACCTCATCCATTGGAACTGTGTCCCCCTTTTCTGCAGAAATGCATATAAGGAAGGCAAGAACCACAGGAGCCACCGGCCCAGACCAAATACCTATTAAGGTCCTTCAGACTGACCCTAAGGGATGGAGCACGATACTATCTCCCCTCTTCAATTTCATCCTCAATACAGGGAAATTGCCGAAATCCTGGAAGGGTAGTATCGTCATACCGATATATAAAAAGGGACCGAGACAACACCCTGGCAATTACCGGCAGATAGCACTATTGGATGCTACGGGAAAGATCTTTGCTGCAGAGGTTCTTGATCAACTAAAAAAATGGGCTTTCACACAGGGACTGATCCCGCTCTACCAAGCAGGCTTCAGGCCAAAGCACTCAGTCTTAGACAACATCGCGATGTTACAAACTATCCTTGACAAATATGTGGTAGTTAAATCCCAGCCTGTGTATGCAGCATTCATCGACTTTACCACAGCGTTCGACCGAGTGGATAGAGTGACCCAATGGAAAAAACTGAAGAAATTAGGAATCCCTGAGCAGTTGTTACGAATTATAATTGCACTGCATACAGACACCTGGTGCCAAGTACAAATGGGGAGGGAAAAGGGCCTGACTAACCCGATCCCAACCCCTAACGGACTCAAGCAAGGGTGCCTCCTTGCCCCGTTGTTGTTCTCCTTATACCTCAGTGATTTGCCTCAGCATCTACAGCGAGAACTAAACTTCCCACCAAAGGTAGCTGCCCAAAAAGTTCATACCCTACTTTACGCGGACGATATTATAGTGTTGGACCAAACACCCTTTGGACTACAAAACGATATGGATGCCCTGTATAAGTATACTAAGGAAAATTTCCTAATACCTAATTTAGCCAAAACAAAAATAGTTTCTTTTTCAGGGAAGAAAAAAAGCAGTAAATATTGTTGGAGACTCGGTGACGAAAAAAATCGAAGAAGTTGAGGAGTATACCTATCTGGGTAGGATCTTCACTAAGTCGCTAAAAAACAACCGCCAGTTTCTAAACTTGTCGAGAAAATCAGAGGTACACGCAGGAGCACTGCTAAGGTTATATGCGGCCTCGGGAAATAGACATTTTTCCTCCCTGCTTAAAGTTTACAGTGTGAAGATCCCTGCAGTTTTATCGTATGCCCTGGAATACATACCTATAAAGCAGTGGACATTCCAGGACGTAAAAGAAGGAAAAATTTTGAGGAAAATGCTAAAAGTAGCGCCGTCTATCCCAGTACAAGCACTCCGCCTTGAACTATCGCTCACGAGTTCTTACTCTCGAGGTATCGCAAACATCATTAGGTGGGCATTCAACCTGCTCCATGCAAAGGATGGTACACTTCGCTCCCTGCTTAAGACAGAGACTTTTGATAATGATTCTACGAAGCACGTATTTTATAAAAACATGTCTTTCACCCTCAAACTGGCGAATATTAGTACTGATCTGTTGCTGACTTGGACACCGCCTCAATTGAAACTCTTCTTAAAATGCTATACCCCAAGACTAAGCTTTGACCTTGACTCATCGCATTGCGCCAAACTAATTTTATATAAAAACTACACTGAATCAGTGGTATTTAAGAAAACCCAGAACTACATAGATTTTAATCTCACTCACGGCGCTAGGAGATTAATTATCCTGCTCCGGTTGGGCATTCTACCCACCCAATCTATAACATCAAAATGGCATCAAAACTAGTCACCAAAATGTAGCCTATGTAACGGCGGGGAGCAGGATTTAGAGCATCTACTGTTCATATGCCCCAATCTAAAAATAGTAGCGGCGAGAGCAAAACATCTGTATCCTATATATCTCAGATGCCGCATCACCACCGTCAAGGAATTGATTATCGCTTGCAAAACTCCCCCTAATGAACTAGTTTGTTATAAACTTTATACATTTTTAAAACCTCTTTTATCTTTGTAGTAACATGAGAACTTTTAAAAAGCTGTAAGAATTTAATTTTATATTATTTGTGGTCCTCAGTGGAGTACCAAACCAAATAAAAACTTGTAACTTGTTGTGTGACAGTTAAGACTATGTAAATAAAGTTAGGACACACACTACCAGGTTGTGCAGTTTGTATGTTTGTGGCGTGCCTCTGAGGTTTCACTCTCTGGTAATAGAGTATATATGAAATCACAACAAATAGCATCTCCTGATTAGGGGACGTCCCCCAGGGTGCAGCATAAAACCCACGATTGGGTTAAAACATTAAAGAATGCCGAGTACACAGTCTTTAATCCTTGTATCCCAGGGGAGGAGTTTGCCTAACCGTTAGGGCGTGCAAACTCGAATCTGGGGAACTGGGTTCGAGTTTTGGCAATGACGCTGAACATCCTGTGATTCTGGGCAAATCACTTAATCTCCCTGTGCCTAACAAAAATGAATGTGTCCTCATGTAATGCAACTGGTGCTATGTAAAGCGCTCTGATACCCGATTCGGGTCAAGATCGCGCTATATAAAACTCTGTATAAAACAAAAATAATTATTAAAAAATGTATAGAACAAGCATGTATTGTATTTATTGAATGTTTTGATATTATATTTTCATATCACAACAATGTTCCAAAAAAGATTTCAACAGAATCCATCAAGGACTTTAGGTAAACATATTCTTTCCCAATGCATTTCGGTCCATTACAGACCTTCGTCAGGGGACATGCTCTACAACAAATATGAAACGAATCATAAGGAGAGGAAACCAGGCCATAATAATAATACACAATAAACAATGTCAAGTCCATAGAAATGTACAGATGAACAGCAGTGAAAAGAAATGCTATGGGAAGATGGCGTGTAAATCAAGACTGTGCGCATGCGATTACTTGTAAATGCACTGATGCAAGCAACTGTGAGAAATAAAACAAATGAACAGAATTGCAAAGACACCGAAACATGAAGTGAGGGGATTAAAATCATGAGAGGATTGAAGACACAAGGTCATGCACGAAGTTGAAGTGTCCAGTGAACAGTGATAACTACACAATCGATTGTGCCGATGTCGTGCAATGAGGCTAAATAGCAGGTGAACGAAGTGAGTGAAAACCTTCAAACAAGACAATTATACGCGTGGCAGGCAAATAACAAGAAGCCGGTTCATGCATGTATGCGTAGAGGGTACTCACGTATAGAGTAGCAAGCAGCATTTCCAAGTTAGACGAAAGCATGCAACTGGGACTGTATGCGCCGCGGTGTCCAAATAAAGAGGACTGTAACCGATTCAGATAAAAAATAACGGTTGCCATCTTGAAATGGTGTGTTTATGTGTGGGTGCCCAAGAAGTGTACATGAACCGAAAGAAAGAAATGTGATTAGTAAAAAAGCCATGAACCATGAGACTGTAGTACAGAGATTTAGGTAGAAATGAATAAAAAAACAAAAGTGGAAAGCGTATCAAGAATTTACCAAAGTGCCACATAGATCAACAGATAACACCCGATTGGAAATAATGATGAAAATATCACAAATGGTAAAAAATGGTGAAAAGAATTGAGAATACTTATGCAATACAGTGTGTGAAGTTTAAAAGGAATAGATGGAATAGAAAAAGTAAATGGGATGCAACCAACTCCCACATATAAAGACTGTGAGAGAATAGTAAACCATCTGAGGGTTAAAGAAAGTAGAACACAGTTAGGAGAGATTGAACAACATTAAAAAGGAGAATAGGAAACGTATTACAGATAGCACAAAAATTCTATGCAGTCATGCAAACCGTTGGGTTTGAAACAGTTCAAAAACTTGATCCAATGGTTTTCTCTTTGAAGCAGACGGTTGTTGTTGTCTCGTCCTTCAATTTTCTCAACAGATTCTAAACCCAAAAATTTAAATTGACAAATGTTATGATGATATTCTGCGAAGTGGGCGGTCACCACTGATTTCATATTTTTCGTTCTAATATTGCTCTTATTTTCAAGAATTCTGGTCTTATCTTTTCTTTCCGGCTTACCCAAATAAACCAGGCCACTAGGGCATTTTAAGAGATATATCACGTTCATCGAATTGCAAGTTGCATTGACATTTAAATTGATTTTCGTGCCCCCCATGGGGTGGGTCATCCACAATCCTTTTATGATGTTGTTGCAGTTGCTGCAATTATAACAAGGTGTGGTTAAGACTATGCCAGGCCCTCACAGCTATAAGAAGGGCTTAGGCAGCAGGTATTAATCATTTTTAATATATATTCAATTATTAAACAACTTGATGCATTTGCCTCTAATTTAGACAGACAGTGCCCCATTTGGCAGACTGTCATAAGTGCCAGTTTTGACAATTAGGTGCCTGTGCCAACCACTGGAAACCACCTGCTCAAATTAAGCACTATCGCAGAGTAGGGAATTGCCACCATCCAGATGTGTGAATACCAGGGCTTGAACAGCAGTTCTCACAACTATTTCTAGAAGGAATAGTTTAGCTGTCTTTAGTAGAGAACGCATGTACCAGGGCTTCTTGGTTTTCTTTGCAATGTTTTCCCTGAGAGTGACGTTGGTTTCCAGGATGAGTCTGAGTGACTTGGCATGAGTGAACGTTTGGGTCCAAGTTTATGTTGTTGGGCCAGGTTTGGACTAATCATTACTTCCTGTTCTTGGCAAACTATTTTAGTGGGGTTAACCTTGAAATAGGTGCTCGACATTCATATCTAGATGAGATGCAGGCAGTTCTTGAGCTGTTGGATAGCTGGAGGTGAGAAAACTTTCAAGTACAGTTGCGTGTCATCTAGAGAAAAACCAGGGAAAGATGTTGTCTATCAACCCCATTTGAGGTCTCAGGATGTGGATGAGGGTGTGATGTTCAACAATGATTAAGGCAGCTGATAGACCCAGCGATATCACAAGTCTAGGGTCATAATTATCTCTGATCAAGAGGATGTCCTTTATGATGAGCTGTCAATGTTCTGCAATGTGATCTCAAGCTGCATTGATAGTTATGTCAAAGTTAGTCGAAGTTGGTCTACTCTGATTCCCGATTTGGTGCTGCTCACTGGGATTTATGGTGCTTACACCTCACAGTTTGTACTCTCTGACTTTAAGAATTTCTTTCAAACTATACAAGAGGGGTCTCAATGCTCTTCTCTTTTGGAGTAGATGTTGAGTGAGGTTTAATTCCTCTTTGATATCTCTGTTTATGGGGACCATGCTGCTGCCCAAGCTGGTGATACTTCTGCAGCAGCTTAACACAATCTGCTTCCTAAAGATTGGCATACTGACACCTTCCGGAATGCTGCTGCTCTGTGACTTCCCTTTGAGGGTACCAGGCTGCTTGCTGGTGATCTAGAACACACGCCACTTTAATTGTTTTAATAGTATGAACTTTCTTCATTATTTCGACATTATCTCCAGTTTTCCTCTCCCTCAAGTGCTGCGACTTGAACTTCCTTTCAGAAGCTGTCAATAAGATTAGCACTGCTGCCAGTCAAGAAAGAAGGAGGAAGGGGTCTCTTTGGGTAGTCTGTGCTAAATACCAAGTCTTCCTCTCCAGAGAAATCTCAGCACTTCTGAATATGCTGACTACAACCGTAACTGGCATACTGGCAAACAGATGTAATGATTTGTGACTTCCTAAAAACTATTCACATCAGATGGTTGGTTCTTTCAAGTGGTGAAAGAAGGATATTGCCTCGAATTCTACACTATTCTGCTAAATTGAGAAGTTATTTCCATGTTGAGGTATCATTATCCACTAAAGGGAGTGAGCTTGGTTCAGGCTGTCCTGTCTTTCCTATTGAACTAGATGGCGGTGGTACCTGTCCCCATAGAGGACTGGTGGACAGGAGCCTACTATGTTGTGTTCTTGGTGCCCAAGGTAACTGGGGGTGTTCAGTAGATTGTCAGTTTGAGAATAGTCAGCTAATAGCTTCAGAAGATCCCTTTCGAAATGGAGACCCTCCAACTGATCATTTCACTGGGGCCAGAGTGGGTGTACATGGTGTCTATAGGTTTCATGAAGGTCTATCATCAAATTTCATCAAACCTTCCTTTGGGTTTGTGTTCAGGGACAGTTCTATCAGTTCTCTGTCATGTATTTCGGGTTCTGATCTGCCCAACATATGTTCACCAAGGTAGTGGCACCCATTGGGCCCATCTTCCTCAGCAGGGTTGGCACCTGCTCCCATATTTAGAAACATGCCTGCTGCATGCTTCTTTGGTGGAGGTGGCCTTGAGAAGACTGGGCATTCTTCAATCTGATTGTGTTTTGCTCATTATGGATTTTTTCTCATTTTTCTTAGGTGTCAGCTATCACCTTCCCAGGCCAGCATATCCATTGAGGCTCACTTCTACATCAACATGGACAGGTATTTTCTCCTGCAGCCTGAGCAAAGAGGTTAATATTAACTCTCTTTTCCTTGTTGGTTCCCCCCAGCTCTTCGATCCACTTGTGGTAAAAGGCTCACATGGCCTCATGTGTCTTTGCCAGACTCTGGGCCCACTTGCTTCTTTGAATTGTTATGACACATTTTCATCGGCACTTGGTTCTGCTGAGTCGAACATCGAGACATTGACTCTGGAGTCTTTCTCTCTTTGCTTTCAGCTTCACTGATGGCCAGGTCCAATCTCCTTTATTAAGAATCTCCTATTAATCCAGATCTATTTTTGTTGGTCACACCAGATGCCAGTTCCTTGAGTTGGGGAATCAACATTAGTAAGCCTCTTAACACAGGGAATATGCTCTTCCAAATGGTTAAAAATTGCAATTCTCCTAGTAGCATGACCAGAGAATCTGGATTTCATTAAAGACACGGAGGCTAACATTATGCATTCATCTTTTAATGCAGTCACAAGCAGCCGCACTACATCATAAAGAAAACAGTTCTAGAATGCAGTGAACAGATGGTATAAAAGGCATGAGAGACAAACAGACTTCCTCTTTTAAATGAGTAGAAGCAACAAGAGTTCCAAAAGGGTGAGATCCAACTTGATCTTGAGAGAGAAGAAAACAGGAGTGCTGAGGGAGGAAACGAAGTGAGGAGGAATCAAAGATGAATAGAATAATCCATTAGGCAGGATTATCTGGAAAGAAGAAGGAAAATGGTAATTAGGTCATAAACTCGAGCGATAAAAGCAGTATAATCAAATAAACAGTGCGAAAGAAGTCAACAGTAAAATGCAAACAATAATAAAAAAAGCAGTAAATACTCCGTCCAAGGGAGGGAAGGGTGGGATAATGTTTGCCTCCGTATCTTTAATGAAATCCAGATTCTCTGGTCATGCTAATAGGAGAATCGCAATTTCATTACAAGACGGGAGGCTACATTATGCATGTTGGTAGCCGTGAAGGACAACATCAGACATATGCTCGATAGGTTTACAATAGTGATGAGAAAATGTGGATGCATTGGACCAATCAGCTGCTTTCAGGATATCATCAAATTTACCACCAGACCAGAATGATTTGCTGGCCATAGCACCTCTGAGAGAATGGGGTTTGGAATTTAGATAAGTCAACACCAGCAAGGCTCATTGCGGATTTGACCCATCTGGCTATGGAGGAAAAAGAAATTGGTTTAAAGGGTTTAACAAAAGAAATAAGGAGTTGATTAGCATCTGAGGGCGAAGATCTTTCATTCTAGAGTCATACTCTTTCATACAGTCTACAACACAGAGTCTTTTGTACAGATCAAAACGAAGATAAAAAATTGAGTCTGACATGGTTTTAGTTCTTCTAAGGATTTCATACTTAACGCCATACATATCATATGATCTATTAGAAATATCAAGGCATTTGACATCAGAAACTTTACGACATGAGATTAAGCATAAGAGAGTTGCAATTTTAATGGAAAGACATTTTCTATCAAAAAAAGTATTATGAGATCAAGATTAAAAAAAGATCTAAAGTAGCTTAAACATCCCACAAGGATTGGTATTTAGGTCTAGGAGGTCTTTTCAGTCTAATACTTTTCAAAACTCTACAAATTATAACATTTTTACCTACCGTCTTACCGTTGACGAGGGAGTGCCCAGCAGAGATTGCTGATCTATAACAATTAAAAGATCTATTTGACATCCAAGCCACCAAACTCTCGGCTACTTGCTTCGGCCTTCTCAGGATGTTAAAGAAAGTTCTTCCCCTTTTACCCATGGAGGCCAAACAGGTAGCCATCCAGGGTTTGATCCAGTCCCGCCTGGACTTTAACAACGTCCTCTACCTTGCTGCTCCAGACTACACACTGCGGAGACTTCAGACAGTGCAGAACTGTGCAGCTCGCACACTGCTTCAGCTCCCACGCAGACAATCAGTTAGAGCTGGTCTGATCAGCCTACACTGGCTGCCAGTGCGCCAGAGAATCCACTTTAAGGCCATGTGTATTGCCCACCAGGCCTTCTGGGACACAGGTCCCATGATCACCCGTGACCTAGTCACCCACTACCAACCCAGTAGAAACCTCCGCTCCAACCAGGCCTTCATGGCTACCGCCCCCAGGACCTTCACCCATAATGCATCCAAGATGTGGAAAGCCCTTCCCCCTTATCTGAGAGCTAACCCTAATCTTTCCTTATTCCGTAAACAGCTAAAGACATTCCTTTTCAACTCTTCACAGTAATTCCCTGCTAGCAATTCCTGCCTCCGCTAATTATCTCTGTTGGTTCCTAGCGCTTGGACACCCCTGGGCAGCAACCGCGCTCTACAAATTCACTTACAAATACAAATACAAATACAAATATAGGAAAGGCCCTTGTCAAATTGTTCAACAAGAAAATTAGCTATATGGATGATAGGAGCCTCCACGGAATCCAAGTCCCTCTCCAGGCACCAACGAAACCATTTTCTCCAAATGTTATTGTACCTATAGTGTGTTCCTGGTGCCCAGGACTCTCTGAGGAGAGTGAGAGCTGATGACGAAAGGCCAGACAATTCGTTAGATTGCCTGACACTTTCCAGGCAAGAAGGTTCAAATTCCCTGAACGAATTAGGTGGTGATTAAAACCTATCTCTTTCCATCACAATAGTTTTCTGCCTTTAGTTCTGTATTAGAGTATATCCGCTGTGGCATCCAGGTTTATTTTCTGTTGTTGAAAGCTCCAGGACGCCCCTTTCCTGGGGCAGCTGCGCGCTATACAAGCATAAATAACATAACATAACATCTTCTCTGTCCGCGTTGGTAACCACGCCCTTGGCCGCTGGAATTAGGAAGGGAATGTCGCAAGATAATTCCAGGGTGGTCGGGAGCCATGCCTGAGAAGGCCAAAAGGGAGTTATCAGGATCAAGGAGCACTGGTCTTGTCTCATCTTCTGCAGGACTCTTTGAATCACGGCAAAGGGAGGAAATGCGTAACCCAGGAGGTGTGACCAGCACTGGAGAAAGGCGTTCACTGCAAGAGCGCCCGGATCCGGCATCTAGCTGAAGTATTTCACTAACTGGAAAGTCAATCTGCTGCAAATAAGTCCACATCTAGAGGACCCCAAACGCGATTCAGAGCGTTGAAAACGTTCACATTGAGTTTCCAATCGCTGAAGTCTGAGAGGAATCTCGAGTTCCAATCTGCAGAAATATTCGACTTTCCCGGGAGGTATTCTGCCTTCAGAGAAATCTTGTGTTCCAAGCAAAACATCCAGAGTTTCTTGGGTAAGTCGGAGAGGTCTGCTGCTCTGGTGCCGCCAAGGTGGTTGATATAGAAGACTGTGGAGATGTTGTCCATCTTGAGGATAACGGATCTGCCCTGAAGCGAGTGTTTGAAACTCATTAGGGTATAGAAGCCTGCCGTAAGTTCTAGGAAGTTTATATGATGGGAGGACTCCGAAAGAGACCATACACCACCCGTGTTTTAGTTGAGGAAGCGAGCACCCCAACCGTAAAGCCTCGCGTCTGATTCCAGGATAAATCCCGGAGTCAAGCCGAAGATTGCTTTGCCATTCCAGGCATCCAAATTCTCCAGCCACCAAGAGAGCTCTGACCTGGCTTCCTGATCTAAGGTTACGAGATCTCCGTACCACAGACCAGGCCTGAGAGCTTTCCCTTTTATTCTCTGAAGAGCACGGTAATTCAGAGGTCCCAGGAAGATAGCTTGAATGGAAGAAGAAAGGAGGCCCAGAAGTCTGGCCAACTCCCGCAGGGTTAGAGAGTCTTGTTTTAAGACAGACCTGATCTCTGTCCCGAATTTTGGCAATTTTCTTGGTGGGAAGAAGGAGGGGGCATCTCGAGGTATCTACGGTGAAGCCGAGGAACTCCAAGGAATTGGATGGGGTAAGGATAGATTTTTCCCGGTTTATAATGAAGCCAAGACTTTCTATAAGGTCCTGTCATATAGATATGCTTTGCCTTCACACTGTGTTAAGTTAGCATGAGCTTATTAGGAGTTTAAACGCCCTTTTACCTTTCTGCTGCTTCTGCACACAGCACATATTGTTATTAGAGCTTTGAGCCTAGTAGAATATTTTGCTTCACACAAGAATAATATGTTTTGCTATTGTATCAGCTTTGCTTGGTAAGCTATGTCTGTACAGTGAGTGCCGAGGCCTTCAAGGTTATTTCAACACAGTGGTTGTTGTGAGGTCTGATCTTCGCACGTTCTAGACATAACATATATGCAGCTGCGGCCAACTCTGGTTTTAGGCGCGTTTAATATTGCACTGCACAGAGCATGCCGACACACTTGATGACTCCTTTGCATGCAGAGAGCTGGTGGAAGATGATGTGATCCCTTTCCACTAGGATCAGAGGTATGGGGCCGCCCTTCTAAAACCCAAAGAGACCTTCTTTAGATATATTATAATATACTAGCAAGGGAGGGTATGATTTAGGTGCCATTTAGCCTTCTTCCCTCTAGCATTTTAACATGCTTTCTCCCTTTGTATTTTATGGACTAGTAACTATGCTGATTACTTTGTTTCTTATAATATGTTTGCTTGTATTAGCTAAGATACTGCGCTTGAGAACACTGCATTAGAAATAAACATTTCAAAGTTGCACATGTCTTCATTTATTCCTCGTTCTGGATTGATATGTTGGTATAACGAAAGAGTGTTCATGTGTTCCACTTTTCCTGAGGTGTTCTAAGTCCATGTTCTGGGTTGTCTAAACATTGGGAGTTTATAAAAACCAATGAGACACTGATTGCTAGTCTGGTAGGGGATTTTGGGTACTAAGGTGAGTTTTGGCACACCCTAATTCACTGAGGTTCCAAGTCTCTATGCACAGTTCTGTGTGAGAGCAGGATCCCTGCGACATGGCGCCCAACCGTTGTTGGTCTTATTACATGACACTTGAGTAGTACTTCATTCAGTCCTTAACACCTTCGCTATTGTTTCCGGTTAACAGTGGTGTCGGACAAACCTACCTATAGTTATATAGGTTTATTCAAGCTTGATTCTTTCTAAAACGGTTTACTTGAATTACTACCCAGTTGTGCTACGTTGTTTTTATTGTACCTCTTTCTTCCTGTGTCACTATGGCTAATGCCGTAGATATTCCACAGCTTAGTCGGATTGCAGTACGCAATCATTTGCAGACTTATAATGTCCCTGGGGACGGCATGGCTGTGATCATGGTGGTGAGTGCGGAAGTAGCTTACCCATACAAAATATTTTACTCGTGGGTGACCTCCTTCCCGGCAGTGAATGCAAATACTAATGTGTTCGACACGTACACTCCCACTGCCATGCCACAAGAATATGTTCCCTATAGGACACAGGAAGTTCCTATTAATGCTTGGCAGCACAGAGTTTGGTTTAATGGCGTCCTCCCCCACTCTTTGTTAACACAGCGGTTAGGTCCTTTGTCTATTCCAGGCGCAACTTGGCCTGTTTTGGCTGGATTTACAACGCATCCTCAAAAGGGGCGTGTCCCCTTGCTGATTTAAGACGACTACATGTAGTTGCAATTAGCGTGATTCGGTCGTTAGTGCAGTACATTACCCGCAATCTCTCGGGCGGGGCCCCGGGTGCTGCGGCGCTTCCTGCCAGACAGGGCAGAATGAAGCTCAGTCCTGTGATGGTGAACGCAGTAATGAGCAAGCACCCCCAGAATAAGGATGATTTTCCTTTCTGGCTTGCCTAGAAGTTTGACCAGCTGAAAGCAGTATTTCCTAACACGACTTCTGGTGAAAAACACAGGATTCTGAAGATTAGCATGCCGAAAGACTTGGTCCCGGAACCTGGTGACTGTGAGGAGATGGGGTAAGACCTTTGCGGCAGTCTATACGAGGTGCTTCGGCACTCCGTCAATGACTGTCCTTCCTACGGTCCTTAAGCGTGTTCAAGATGAGCATGGACCCGAGGTGGCGGTTGAATTGGGTATGCACCTATGCGGTGCTTTTGACGTAGTTTCCGATCTCGTACTTGCGAATGACAAGGGAGATGCTGTGAACTTTCAGGTGTCCAATGCTTTGCAGGCTGTACCCGATATCGACAAACCCAGACAGTTAGCAAGAATTATTGTTGCGGCTTATAAGACCGTAGGCCGTAATAGTTTGGGACTCAAGCCTTTCTCAACAAAAGAGAAAAAGCAACCCCAAGGGCAGAAGTCAGAAACTGACGAACAGCCCAGTGCCAAGAAGCAAAATTGGCCGAAAAAACAACAAAAACAGGGTAAACAACAACAGCAGAAACAGGAGTCTCGTCCTGCGTCTCCAGTGCCTGCACCTACAGAATGTATTTATGACTTGCGCGATCGCGCGACGATAAAATCACCTGATCGTTTTCAGGTTTCTGAACAACGCTCTCCTCGTTCTTTTCAGGAATCATCGGCCTCATCGACCGGTGGTGGAGGAGGCGGCAGAGGTCGGGGTAGCCAGCAGGGACGTGACCAGCCCCGCCCGAAGGACGGTAAAGGCAAGCAGGACGATTCTACACCAAAAAGACCCCAGTTTCAGAAAAAGAAAGTTGCCGCTTTAACAGCGAGATATGCCACAGATAGTGAGAATGCAGCTTCGGAATCAGACATGAGCTCTGACCTTGCTGGACAGCGCGGCGGAGATTACCATAGTGTGAGAGGCCCTGCGTCCACTACTGAAGGTGACAGCGACTGACCGTTATGTTATTGTGGAGACAGCTGACACTAGAGTGGCTCCCCCTGATAGACTTTATGAAATAGTCCTTTTAGTTGAAGGTGACATACAACGTACCATAAAAGGGGTATTTTGGGAAAATCTTACGACTACCTATGACATTTTGTTAGCGGAGGCTGACTGGTCCCCACCTTTTGTGCTCGCAGCTCGGAGAGGGGAGGAGGTAATCCTCCCTAGTTTCGCGCACGCTGTATCGAAGGAGCATGCGCTGAATTTTGTAGAAGAGTGGGCTAAAGCCCTGGCGCCGGCTCTGTACCGTACACACTGTGATTGGGATAAATTTTCCCCACACCACGAGATTCCCTTATGGTCTATGCCACAGCCTCAACCTCAATATCCCATCAGACGCGAAGCTAAGGCTTCCGTTTCGGAAATCCTTGAACGATTGGAATATCAAGGTGTAATTGAAACTTGTGTGTCACCGATGAATAACCCTCTTTTTACTGTGACCAAGCCAGATGGCTCGTACCGTTTGCTATTGGATTACCGGCATTTTAACTCGCATTGTCGTACCTGTGCAGTACAGAATACTCACGGCTCTGCTTTAGTGGATGGTCTTGTGAGTAAAAGGTTTAAAACCACACTTGACATTTCCAATGAGTTTTTTGCCCACAATTAAGATGGTCTAAGTTCCCAATGGACCAGTTTTACAAATAGCGGCAAACAGCGCCAATACAAACGTTTGCCGATGGGTTATAAGAATAGTCCAGGCGTGTTTGCTGCCTGCATAGTCTCTCTCTTAGAGAGGGTGGACACGGACGCGTGTTCGTATGTGGATGACATCTATCTCACAGACGACGAGCTTTGGGCGCATCTGTGTCGCGTTGACCTCATGATTTGTAACTTTGCGGACTTCGGTTACAAATTTAACTTTGCAAAGTCTCACATTGCAGAGTACACAGTGTTGTTCCTGGGCTATGAGCTCGATAATGAAGGTCGAGGATTGGCTCCTCACTTCTTGGAGAAATGCGCACTACTGCGCGCTCCTACAACTCTGAAAAAATTACAGTCCTTGCTGGGATTTTTGAATTTCGGGCGTACATATATTCCTGAATATGCCCAGCGTATCAAGCCTTTGTATGCTTTGATACAACTTAATTTTACCAAATCGTGCTGGCTGTCAGAACACTCAGCTATTTTGCAATCTTTGCAGGCTGATCTTCTAGAATCTAAGGGCCAGATGTAGGTAATCAGATTTTACCGATTCTTAAATACCGAATTTTACCGATTCGGTATTCAAAAATCGGTAAATGAGATGTAGGTAAAAAATCAGTATTTTTTACCGATTCGGTAAAAGTCGGTATCGGAGTTTCGGAATTTACCGAATCGGTATTTACCGATTCGGTATTTACAGAATCTGTATTTCCCATTTATCCCTATGGGCCTAAAGGCACATAGGAATGCATTGGAAATACCGAATCGGTAAATACCGAATCGGTAAATACCGATTCGGTAAATTCCGAATCGGGAAGCAAGCAAAAGTGAAACCAATGAAAACAGCCAATCAGGTGCTACCACCCTCCCCCTCCCTACCAGGAAGTGGCTACCCAGGCAGCTGCAACTCATTAGAAGTTTCTGGAGAGGCAGTCAGAGCTGAGCAGAGACACAGAGCAGCAGGGAGTGATTTTTGTGACTTTACCTCATTGAAAATGGCTAGCAGCAGTGAGAGTCAGAAGGCAGAGAGGAAAAGGAAAGTAAAGTTTAGCAGCATGGAGCTGCAAGTACTAGTGGAGGAGGTGGTGAGAGCCCACAAACAACTGTTTGGCAGGCACTCCCTCACTGTAGCAGAGTCAGCAAAATGCAAGCTGTGGCTTGATATAGGAGAAAGGGTCAATGCTGTGGGAGTGACAAGCAGGAGCATTGATTACCTCAAGAAACGCTTCTACGACATCAGGAGCCTCACCAAGAAAAAGATGGCAGAGCTACATAAGCAGGCTGGTATCACCGGTGGAGGCAGGAACCCAGCGCCGCCCCTGATTGACCTGGAGGAGTTGGTGGCGTCAACCATAGAGCCAGACAGGGTTGTGGGACTGGGAGATGTGGACAGCTCAGCCAGAGCCAAAGGAAAAGGTAAGACGCATGCGCAGCATGACACCCCATACCAACCAGCTTCCCTTAACCCTTTGTGCACAGGCCAACCCCAGTCCAGTACTGCTAGCACTATACAGGAGCAATGCATTATGGGAAATGTAGTCAGCTAATATAAGACCATGTGTAACTGCACAGACATCAGCAAGGCAGTGAAAGTAATGCTGAATAGTGACAGTAAAATGTGTAAAGCATTTATTTTAGTGACTGTGACACAGTAGCACTCAGTTGACATACGCTTATTTATACCTAGGGACAACATCAGCCAGTCAAGCTTCAGCAACAGCAGGGACTGCACCAGCGAGGGAGGAGAGTGACGAGGCAGGGCCAAGCCATGTCCATGCCTCGCAGGAGGAAGAACACACAACTGCCATCTCCCAGGAAGAGGAGACAGTCCAGACACCCGAGTTTCCCCACTCCCCACACCTCTCACAATCCCCTCCATTGCTTTTCTCTCCTGAGACCTCCCCATCACTGTTACAGCCTGCACCTGCATCCTCACCAGCCAGGAGGAGAGTCGTGGCCCCACTGCCAGTGATGGAGGCAGCAGAGGGAGAGGCCCAAGCCACTGCACCTGTCCTGCTGTACTGCAGCCCAACACACAGTCTTTTACCTCGCGCAGACGGCAACGCAGGCCCAGCAGTGCAGGTGTTCCTGGAGATGGCACTGTGTTCCGTGGGCTGGAGGGGAGCATGGTGCGCATCCAACGCATGCAGGGGAAAGCAATAAAGGCCTGCCACCGCCAATTTCGTGTCCTAAACCAAAAAATTGGAGAAATGGGGAAGGGCATCAAAGACATGGTAGAAAGCAACAGGGAGATATCCAAAACCAATGCTGACCTAGCTGCAGGAATGCAGCAAATGAGCACTTCAATAACCCAGCTGTGCTCTAAACTGGACAGCCTGGAGCACATAAGGCGCAGGGACGCCCGTGTAAACAATAGGGCCATGAACCGTCTGGCCACTGCCACATCACAGCTATGCCGTAGAGGCATTAACATGCAGGAAAGCCTCACTCAGAACACGGCCGAGGTCACCAGGGGCATGGCCAGGATCACCAGTGCCCTTGAGGCAATGATAATATCAAACACTGCACTGGATCCAGCCCTGGATGTGGCTGAGGGAGACGACAGCAGTAGCCGCAGCAGCTTGGCAAGCGCCGTGGTTCAGCCACGTAGGAGCAGCAGGCGCCCAGCTGAGCCTGCAGGCCATGAGGGAAGCAGTGAGCAACATCCCAGTGGCTCTGGGAAGCACGGGCGCAAATGACTTTCCCAGTGTGGGTGATGTAACCCAGGACATGTAGTCCCCACCTTTCTTTTCTTTAATTTGTTGCACTTCAGTGCATG
Source organism: Lissotriton helveticus (assembly GCF_964261635.1). Classification (NCBI taxonomy): domain Eukaryota; kingdom Metazoa; phylum Chordata; class Amphibia; order Caudata; family Salamandridae; genus Lissotriton; species Lissotriton helveticus. The sequence goes on from NC_136059.1 coordinate 1,382,054,903, forward strand.
AACGTTGTGGCAACATTAAATGACGTTCTTCTCATTCACAACCTGTCTGTGTCTCATTACTTACTCAGAAATAGTTGCATGTAATCTCCTCACGTCTGTATCTGCCATCACTTGGTGTTGTCACTCCAGCAGGTGGTGTGTCAGGCACAGCAATGTCCTCATCATGATCCTCGTGGTCAGACAACTCCACCTCAGTACCCTTCTTAACAGCAAGGTTGTGCAACATGGCACAGGCAGCAATTATCTTACAGCAGGTGATGGGGGTATACTGCCTTGCACCTCCACTCTTGTGCAAGCATCTGAATCTGCTTTTCCAGATACCAAAGGTCCTTTCAACAACATTCCGTGTGCTTTTGTGGGCCCGGTTATATCTCCTTTGGCTGGGTGTTGAGGGGTTGAGGTAGGGGGTGAGTATAAAAGAGCAGAGGGCATATGCACTGTCTCCTAAAAGGAAAAGGTAATACATTAGTCCCATGCATACATTTATTTCTTACTGCAATAGGTATTATGGGGGTCAGACACTGTGTCTTACCTAGGAGGTATCCTTCACCAAATTCCCCTGCAGTCAGCCGTGCATAGATGCCGCTGTTTTGAAAAATATAGGAGTCGTGGGTACTCCCAGGGAATTTTGCCACAATGTCAGTGATGGTGCACTTTGCATTGCAAATCACCTGCACATTGATGGTGTGGGTTGACTTCCTATTCCTGTAGATATATTCTATGTCAGCAGGGGGACAAATGGGAATGTGTGTGCCATCTATGCAGCCAATAATATTTGGAAATCGAGCCATCTGGTAAAAGTCTGATTTTGTTTGCACCAGTTCTGCATGGGTAGCAGGAAAATAAATGTAATGCTCCATCCTGTGTAACATGGCGTCAAGGAATTTGTGGAAAAACCTTGACAGGCTGCTCTGTGTCACCCCACCTACCACAGCAACCACGCTCTGGTAGCTCCCAGACGCAAGCAGGTGGAGGCTGCACAGCACCTGCACATGGGGTGGAATTGCATGTGCCCTTGGGGTAGTGTGCTGCAACAGTGGTTGGAGGTCCCTGATGAGCTCCAAGATGGTGTCTGGGGCCAACCTGTACCTCTGCAGTATCTCTGCCTCTGTGAGCATGAACAAGGTGACCCTCTGCCTGTAGACCTGCTCCTCTCTCTGCCATTCCCTCTCTCCTTCCTCCTGTAGCCATAGCCGTCTTGCAATGACATAAAATGCCGCCATTGTGCAAACAGAATTGCATTTTGGGTCCTTTTTTATAGGTTGCACCTGGTTACCACCTGATTCCAATCCATGGTAAATACCGACTCTTAAATACCGATTTTGAAGCAAATTCGGTATTTAAGAGCTTCCCTACATCTCAATTTCCATTTTTACCAATTCTTATTTACCGATTTGGTATTTTACTGAATCGGTAAATTTACCGAATCGGTAAATTTTCCAATTCGCAAACCGTTGTGATTCGTTAAAATTACCGATTCTGTAACTTTTCCGAATCGGTATTTTACTGATTCGGTAACTTTTCCTAATCGGTAAATTTACCGATTCGGGCTATTTTTGGTCTCCTACATCCCGAAAGCTCAATACCGGTCGGTAACGGCCAAAAATACCGATTTTCGGCCGTTACCGACCGGTATTGGGCTACCTACATCTGGCCCTTAATTCTTACTGACTCGTGATAACCACACCAACCTGGTGATAAGAATCATCCCTGGGCGGTGGTTTTCACTTACCTTACTTTTAACGAAGGAGACACAGTACCTATTGCTTACAAGTCACACTTGTACACTTCGGCAGAAATGCAGTTTTCCTCTGTGGAAAAAGTTTTGACAGCAGTGCAGATGGCGAATCTTAAGGAACGTGCGCTGTCGCAGGGAAAACGCATGTTGGTTGTTACCCCGTATCCTGCATTGGTGGCAGTTACGAAAGCCAGTGTACTACATTCTAAAGCTTTGCACCCACGGTGGATACAATGGGCAGCATCATTGACATCTCCAGATGTCACGTTCATTTTTGATGCCTCCTTACAGTCGAAGGAGTTTTTGCAATATGAATTCGTTCATCCTGCACCTTTGGCTATGCGGCTTTTGGAGGATTTCCATTGTATCATTTACACTGATGGTTCAGCGCAAGTTGCGCATGGGTCTAGACACGCATACGTTTCCGCTTGCGCTATTGTGGTAGGTGCCATGGTGAATGATGAGTTCAAGTCCAGTGTCGTGCACACACAGACTCTAGGGGACTGCACCGCACAATTGGCAGAGCTTCGTGCTCTGATGCTTGCATTGGAGTACGCTGATCCTAGTGTGACGACTCTTATTGTGAGTGATTCTTACTACTGTGTCCTGTCTTACAATGAAAACCTGTTCTTTTGGATTCAAAATGATTTTCGTGATTCCAAGGGTAGCACAATAAAACATAAAATGATCTGGGTCTGAGTGGCTGAGCTTAAAGAGCAGTTGCCACTCGTGTTTGTAATTCACACTTTAGGTCATCAGAGCGTAGGAGTCCACGCTGTTGGCAATTCGTTAGCAGATGAGGCCACGAAATCAGCAGTATCGTCATATTTAGTTGCAGCAGTTACACGATCCAAAAGTAAGATTGATGATGACATCTTGGCAGCTGTTGCTGCGACTGAGAAGGGAAGTAAATATCCTAAGGGCTTCCCTTCGAAGTATTCATACCACTTAAGTCCTGATAAAGTTCCTTATGTGAAAATACCTGACTTTGGTGAGAGATTGATTCCCAACGCAGATCGCAGGCACACATTGCTCACAGCGGCCCATGAAGGAGTTGCATCTGCACATGCGGGCGTTTCGGCTACTGTGGCTCAGTTACAACAGCGTTTCTGGTGGTGGGGACTGTACAAACAGACGCGTGATTATGTCTTTCAATGTGACATTTGCCAGCAGATTAAGACTTCAACTGCTGCGCGTCCGCCCCAGACACAGTTGTACATTTCTAATAAACCACTTGGTTGTGTTTATTTAGATCACTGTGGTCCTTTTTCTTCTGATACTGCGTATAAGTACATCTTAGTAGCAGTTGATTCATGCACACGCTTTGTGTGGGTGTGGCCTCACCGCAGCGCTGATTCACGAACTGTCATAAGAGACTTGCGTGGCTTTGTAGGGATTTTTGCCTGTGGTACCTTCCATTCGGATCAGGGTCCGGCTTTCGCCTCTAAGGCGTATAAGGAAGCCATGACTTCGTTGGAAGTCCAAGTCAAGTTTTCGTCTCCATACAGACCTGAGGATAATAGTGTTGTGGAACGAATGATCCAAGATTTAAAGCAGTCTTTGACAGCTCGAGTTATAGGCACTGGCAGGAACTGGCTAGCCCACCTCAATAGCATGCAGCGTGCCCTAAATAATCTCCCTAGAAGGTCTCTGGGTGGGCGGACCCCATACGAGATTCTCTTTGGTATCAAGATGTTCTAGACTCGGCGGATGTTGCTGCCTCCTTTGACGTAGATGAACATTGCAATGTTTTACAGAATCTACAAGAGACGAGAGACAGTCTTGCAAAGGAACATTTGCCCTCCACCTCGGATGATGCGTTACAGATCCCGGTAGTTGGCTGGATACCCCAAGTTGGAGAACTGGTTCGGGAGAAGATCGAAAACAAGAAAGAATTTGGTCCCTCTTATCGAGCTCCAGTTCCAGTGCTTGGTGTGAAGGGCACAAGAACAGTCATTTTACCACCACTTCCAGGTCGTAAGGAAAACAGGTATATCTCCATTGACAATGTCAAGATACACAGAGTGGCCGATTCTTCTTAGTATGACACCGGCGGTCTCATGTCCTTCGATTATGAGGAATTCTGTTTTGGCCCCGGCTTCAAATCCTGTGCCTGAGGTTGCCTTCGAGATGCCTGCAATATCTAGTCCTTTATTGAGTACATTGCCTGGTACTCAACTTGATGAAACTGACTACACTTACCCAACTGACTTATCGATGCCTGATTTACAAACTCGCTTGGCCACGGAATCCAGATTTTCTTTTCACTCTGTTTCTCACACATCCAGAAAGCCTTCGAGAATTACAGTTTATGCAAGACTGTTTAAAAAACATTTTTGTATTCCCCCTTGGACCTATATTTGGCTAGTGCTTTTTTCTATTTACCTTTTTATGTCAATTGGTTTTGTGTTTTATTTTTTCCGTCTCGTCAATGGACACTATGTCGAGGAGAGAACATGCATTCGACATATCAATGGAACATTGGCACCCCATTCCTCATCACACAGATTGAAGAGAGACTTGGCTTTTGTTAACATCACTGCTTGGCCTGTCCTAGATGGGATTGTATGGGATGCTGTTAAATTTCAAATCCATGGCCCCACTGAGGTTATAAATGTCCCTAATGTGCTTAGAGTTAACATGGGGGATGTAGTTAAACAAAATATACGTTCTGATGATTGGGATGTTCAGGCCGTAGAAGCGTTGTTTTCTGATTTGAAATATTATGCAGCCTTTGATGCTGAAGATTTGTATTTAGAATCTGCTAATTACGGTGATTTTTTTTTGTTACCAACATTTTGGCAATCACTACCTGCATAAAACTAATACCAGGAGGAACACTGTAAATTATACACAATGTAAATGTAAATTGATACTTGTATAGCGCACTACTCACCCGCAAGGGTCTCAAGGCGCTTGTACGAATACCGCTGTGGAACCCATCCTGGCTTTCCCTGTGAGGTGTCCACTCCTGGGCACCCCCAAGGTGGAGGCCAGGCATCCTTAGCGTTGTGGGGGCCGTTGTGGAGATTAAGCAAGCTATTGCCCAGAGTTGCAGAGTGGGACTCCATGATTGGAATAGGCACCGAGGCGAGAATTATCAGGTCTGTGGAATTTTGAGCCCAAGACCCGCCGAGGCGGGGAATTGAACCCTGGTCCCGGACTAGACCTCTGCATCAGGGTCTGTCGCTCTAACCATTGAGCCACACTTCTCCACAATGGGAACCTTGTCCAGCTCCTATACAAGGCAGCTCTGCTACCTTTTTGAAAAGGTTCGCTTATTTTACTGATTTTAATCAGTCAAATCCCAATGCATTTTATTTTAGAATGACCAAAAAGTCCACATCCAAAGTTAGACTTACCGATAGTAAATTATTGTACTCGAAGTACTTTCTGGACCAGTTGGCTGTTGGTGGCTACGAGTTGTGGAAGGAAACAGTTGACCTTAAATCTGTTTGGGGTTCTAAAAGTTGGCAGGTGCAAGGCACTGAGGCTTTGCACCGTGCATGTCTCATCCCGAATCATATGTTGTTTTTTAATTCTACAGTTTCGCAGACAACTTGCTTCGGATTGGCTACCTCTAAAAAATGAAATGCTCCTTCTTTCCCTGATTTAGAAGAATATTCAGGTTGGGGTAATACTAAAAAAATTTCGATCAAAGAGTTACAAACTCTATTGCTAAATTCTTCTTTTAACATATCCGGTTTGGATCCCATTGGCTGGTTGCTCTGGCACAGAAGTGCTGACTCGTGCCAGCATCGTTTTCAGGGTTTGGCTCAAGGCTTTACACAGGTCAGGGCGGATCCCCGTTTTGAAAGTGACCATTCTGTGACTACCAATTCTGTAGGCAAATTATGTCAGAATTGGCTCAAACTTTCTACCTTGGCGTCAATTAAACAGCATTTATCTAAAGTGACTGACGATGTTGATCTGAATGATTTTATAAAAAGGTAGATCTAAAAGGTGGATATATGCTGTTTATAACGAATTCTGGAAAACATCCCAGATTGAGGCGGCGACCCGCCTTAGGGCTATAGATCAAGCTAATTTAGAAAAAGTGCTAGCAGTTGTAGATAATAGCATTAACACGCTTTCTTCCCGCATTTACATATTGGATAATATTGTGTCATCTGTTGTTGATATTGTGCAAGATGAAGTGTCTGTATTGTACCATGGTCAGAATCAATTGCGTTCTATTATGCAGTTTGCATGGACCCTGCAGAAGCTTAAGGCAGGAAAAGTGCCATGGCATTACATGAATACCTCTTCCCTGTTTGCCCCATTTAATTTGACTGACAAACAACGTTTACTTTCAATGAAAGATGCCTCTTTTTCCATGTTACACATTGAGCGGTTAGAATCTTTATCGTTTTCTGTGGCAGAGGCCAATACTGCAATGTGGCTTATCCACGGATTGATAACTCTCCCGTTTCCTCTGTTCGAGTTTAAAAACTGTATGAAATACTTTGCCATTAGCAGATACGAGCCTCTTGGTAGTTCTTATCTCCATGAAGCCTGGTCGCTTCCTTTTACATATAGATGCCTTAGGGAGGGCAAGGAAGTTTATTTGAATGGTGAAGAATGCACTGAAACACTGGATCACTCATTAATGTGTAGACATATCCAATGACACGGCTCCTGTAATCAAAACGAGCCCAATTTAGCGTGTGTTTTGAAAGGTACCCCATGCCTGCTATCGTTCCCACATTCACATTACTGGCAAATGGGAGTTATTTGCTATTAAACAATGAGGATTGCTGTGGGTTAATAAAAGGAATTGCTTATGTCCGTACCGTCAGTGAGCGTGTGGTTTGCTGTAAGAATGTAATGTATCCACCCACGCATGGGAAACTGGATGTTTCCATCTGACCCAAGATTCTGACCTTGAAAGCAGAGTTCAATAAGATGAGTCGCATAAGAGCTCTATTGTTACAAAAAGAAGTTGCCCTCACATCTGCTCGTGAAACATTTGTCCTTCACGTGGCTAACACCCACACGGAGGTGCATGCTTTATTAAATACTGACTTGCCATTGCATTTCGGTGAATTGATTCACACAATCTTTAATGCACCCTCCACAACTGGGCTGGCGCACTTTTTTAAAGTGGTTAGCAGCGGCCTTGTGACTTTATTTCAAAGTATACTTGGGGTCTTTCCTGCTTTCTTTCATTCGATCTTTTCCAGCCTATTTGGTGGATTTCCCATTCTACTCGCACTAGCTGTAGGTGTTCTTTTGCTGTTTTGTTTCATTCAAAATGGATGCACATCCTGTGTTTCAAGACGAGCTGTCGCGACTGGCACTGTTTCGCAACAGAATGATTGAGTACTATGGAGCGCTGCCACTTGCCACCTTAAGTGCAGCTTATGGATTATCGTTTTGATTCTCTTATTTTACATGTGTCCAGCCTGTCTTTCATTGCCTGAGTTACGATTTCGACTGGGCCCTGGATTTGTGTCTCTGCAATACGGTGTCTCCTGATGTGGATTATAACCAGCTCATGAGCCCCTTAGTTGCTCATGAATTGCTTTGTTCTGACGGAGGGATTATGGCCTTTGAAGCGATGCATGGAATACTGGGTCATTGGAATGTGTTCGCAGCGCCGCAAGATTTCTTGGCACACAGCTTCATTGAGAACCCACCGAGTTGCCCTCTGATGGTGCAAGTGGCTCCGGTAATTGAAGAGCATGTATGTTCTTTCCCGCTATTAAATTGGATGGCTGATCTATTTTTGCATGAGAACAGTGACTTCCTATTGGAAGCTGTTGCTGCTTATTTTGCATATTCAATGTTAGGATGAAGTATATCATCACCATTTATTGGGCATTGAACATTTTTTTATTATTATTTTTTTCTGGCATATGACAATTTTCTCTGCCCCAGGCCTATTGACTTTGCTAAAGCCAATGACTAAACTTTCTCGATTATGAGATTTTGTTTTTGGGTGAATTTTTTTTATTTTTTCACTTGCGCAAATTTGAGCTGACTGTCAATCTTGAACTCTGCATTTCAAAATTTGCCCCTTATCTTATCTTATCCGTGCTCGGATCAAGGGAGGGTGTCATATAGATATGCTTTGCCTTCACACTGTGTTAAGTTAGCATGAGCTTATTAGGAGTTTAAACACCATTTTACCTTTCTGCTGCTTCTGCACACGTCACAAATTGTTATTAGAGCTTTGAGCCTAGTAGAATATTTTGCTTCACACGAGAATAATATGTTTTGCTATTGTATCAGCTTTGCTTGGTAAGCTATGTCTGTACAGTGAGTGCCGTGGCCTTCAAGGTTATTTCAACACAGTGGTTGTTGTGAGGTCTGATCCTACGCACGTTCTAGACATAACATATATGCAACTGCGGCCAACTCTGGTTTTAGGCGCGTTTAATATTGCACTGCACAGAGCATTCCGACACACTTGATGACTCCTTTGCATGCAGAGAGCTGGTGGAAGATGATGTGATCCCTTTCCACTAGGATCAGAGGTATGGGGCCGCCCTTCTATAACCCAAAGAGACCTTCTTTAGATATAATATAATATACTAGCAAGGTAGGGTAAGACTTAGGTGCCATTTAGCCTTCTTCCCTCTAGCATTTTAACATGCTTTCTCCCTTTGTATTTTATGGACTAGTAACTATGCTGATTACTTTGTTTCTTATAATATGTTTGCTTGTATTAGCTAAGATACTGCGCTTGAGAACACTGCATTAGAAATAAACATTTCAGGGGCGTGGCCAGCACCATGGCGTGCTAAGAAGCGTGGCTCCGGAGCTCCCGGCGAGTTGCTTCATGATCCGTCATTTCTACTACCCAAAAACCCACCAAAATAATTGGGGCGAAGCGGGGACACGGCGCGACCCAGCGGAGGCAAGAAACGAGAGGATCGCCTCCAGGAATCGCCCGATACACTGATTTTTGTCGCAGCGGTGCGCGCCCGGCCGGAGACAAGATGGCGGCCGCGGCACTCGCACAGCGCTAAAAGAGCCGAAGCTCGGCTTTCAGACCTGACGGTGGGCCCCTCCACGGGGGTGGAAGGACAAGGCTTACTGTGCGGCGATCCATCGAGCCTGGGCATCCCCGAGCCATGAAGTAGGAAGCGCCGGTGCCGATCGCCGCCTTTACCAAGATGGCGGCGGGAACATCCTCGGGCTGCTGAGGGGTGCTGAGGAATTACTGAGCCACTCTCCTGAAGATCTGCGGGGTGAGCGGCGGAGAGGCTAGAGGCGACGGCCTTACCAGGGGTGGGGCCTGAGAGGGACTCCCTGGGGAACCACCGTGGGCCAGCTTCAGACTTCGACCTGCACCAAGATGGCGGCCGGAGCTGTAAACAAGGGTTGGAGGGGCCCCAGTCCTGGCCTCAGACCCGGCGGCGCCCGCGACGCCCTCTAGCCGGACACTATTCCCACTCAGACGTCCATTGGAGTGCTCGGACGGCCCTGACTTCTTGCAAGTACAGACACGGTGAGAGCCGCCTGGGGGATTGTGCCACGCATTGGTCACCGGCTACTCGCACCCAGCCCATCTGTAGGAGGCCTTAAACACTGATTGTGCCCCGGACCATACAGGAACTTTACCACTCACCCGGCTTCTGCGGCAGGGGGCCCGTCACAGGCAGTGACAGAGGCCCGGGGCCTGGCGGACGTCCCTGGGAGGCGTACGACAGAGGTGGAGGGCCTGTGAAACCCCCCCCTTATGCCATTCTCCAGCGATCCGATTGCAGGGGAGTGCGAGCAAGAGATGACACTGCCCCACGTGAACGCCGGTGTGTAGCGCTTGGACCCTTGGCACACGGGGTAGGGTACGGACGTGACGACCGGTCCATTGGGCCACGACTAGTGCCCGGGAGGTAGGGTGCATCACTGCTTGCCCTGCGCGCTTGAAACAGCAACCTTGCACATCATGGGGAAGAAGGACCCACTGCCCAAACCGCCTAAACAAGGGCCTAAGGACAATTTTGCCGCACCAAGACAATTGGCGGAGACCCTCACGGCTTCATCAAGTGGGCGTTCTGACACCGAACTTCTGATGGGGGCCATCCAGGCTTCCCAAGCCGATATCCAGGAATCCCGGGTGGCCCTGGAGGTCAAGATAGGCGAAATGGGCTCCGAGGTGACTCTGCTGCGGCAAGACTTCCGAAATCTAACAGACAGGGTGACTTCTGCGGAGACGCGGATGGGAGAGGCCGAGGACTCGATCACTACCCTGAGAAAAGACATGGCGGAACTCAAGGCGTCCCATCGCCTCCTACAGTGGAAGGTGGACGACGCCGAAAATAGAGCGAGACGCAACAACCTGTGCTTTGTTGGATTTCGTGAAGGGATTGAGAAGGCGGATATGGTGTCCTTCCTCCACTCCTGGCTGATAGAAACCTTCCCAACTGTGCAGTTCTCGACTTGCTTCGTAATTGAGAGAGCACACAGGGCCCTCCTGGCTAAGCCGCCAGAGGGAGCGAGACCGAGACCGGTCATTGTGCGTTTTCTTAACTTTGCTGATAGAGACCTAATCCTGCGTGAGGCGAGGAAACTGGGTGAGATCCATCTAGAAAATGCGCACATCATGATCTTTCCGGACTACAGTCAGGAGGTGCAAAAGCAACGCCGCTCCTTTGACGCCGTGAAGGCGAAACTTAGAGACTTGAAAATCTCCTACATGCTACTCTTTCCGGCGAAACTTAGGGTGCTATACAGGGAACAATCACTCTTCTTCACCCATCCGGAGGATGCCTGGCAGTGGTTAGAGGAACGCCCCATTCTCAACAGTAGAGAGACCGTAGGACGGGAAATGTTGGACAGGTCTTTGCGGAATGGATCCCAATGGGAACTGCCGAAGGCACAGAGGATGAAGTCTAGGAGGTCCAGGAGACAAACCCCGGCGACGCCTTATCGAGGACGCGGCCCGGGAACCACACGGAATGGACGATCGGCCTCCCCGAGTGGGGGGGCGGAGGTGGGCTCGAGATTTACCTGTTTACGACCCACTGCTCGCTTAGAGGGGGAAGAAGAAGATGAACTTGAGAGCCGCACCTCGGGTGGGGAGGAAAAGGAGGAGGGGGGCCAATCTGTCCACCCCCTGGTTGATGCTATTCGAGTATTGGAGCAGGACATGTCTGGACAGCACAGCGCGCCTGAATCGGAGACTCAGGACTCCAGATCGTGAACAATGGTGGACTGGGCTATTGAACACGCAGCTCAATGATGGGAAGCACGCAAGTTGACACGCCCTTTTTGTTACTTACGTTCCTTGTTTGTATAAGTTCAGTTGTTGATTACACGCCTAACCAGGTAGTGGAAGGGAGTGCTAGGCGTGCTTAAAGGGAGAGATGTGTGGGAGGGCGACCGGTCTTCTCCTACGGACAGTTCTGTCTCGTGATGGGTTGGGACTTAATGGGGAGGGAGGTGGGGAGGGGGGGACAGGGGGATTTCACGTTCATTCTGGTGGGGGGTGGGGAGGGGGTAGTTGGGGGGCGGGGTAGCAGTCGGGAAGAAGCAGTTGCACGCTTTGATGTTTCACGCCACGTATCCACAACGGAATCCAGCCTCATTGACATATCGCATCCACGAATGGCTAGTGCACTAAAGACACCGCAAATGGGCAACAGGGGAGTTAGTATCCTGACATGGAACGTGAACGGACTGGGCTCCAAGGTCAAGAGAGGGCTTGTGAACGCCTACCTTAAAAGATTAGATCCAGACATTACCTTACTCCAGGAAACACATCTTAAGGGCACACACGGTGCCTTCATAGCTAGGGGACGTTTCAGGGTGCTGGCGCATGCGGGCTACACATCCGATTCCAGGGGGGTGGCGGTTGTTATCAAAAAGTCTTCTCCATTTTCCATCTCACGCACCTGGATAGACCCACTGGGGACGTACGCTGGAGTTCAAGGGACATGGAATAGACGCACGTACACAATACTCTCGGTTTATGCTCCACCTAAGCTGCAGGCATGTATACTCAAGGCCCTGACTAGCATCCTCCTAGACACAGCTGACACTATACAGGTCGTGGGAGGGGATTTTAACGATGTGATGGACGTAGGGCTGGATCGTTCAGGAGAGGTAGATAGAGGAGGGTCACGGACCGCCCTGGCACATCAGATAGACACTTTGGGTCTCATAGATATCTGAAGGTGGCTACATCCTACCAAGCATGCTTACTCCTACTACTCAGGGGCCCACAAGGTATTTTCGAGGCTCGACTATGTATTCATGTCCAGACAATACTTGAAAGTGGACGATACGGCGGAATATAAGGCCAGATTGATATCGGCCCATGCGCTATTATGGGTACAGACGGGTCAGATCTGGGGCGCGTCGGGAGCCACCTGGCGCCTGGCGGCATGGGACCTACAAAACGCAGCCATTTTGCGTGGTTTGAGGGCGGGCATCAAGGTCTACGTGGCAGAAAATGAGGGAACAGTGGAGTCACCGGTCACCTTTTGGGAGGCCATGAAACCAGTCCTGCGGGACAGACTGCAATGTAGAAGGGGAGATGAACGCCGTAAGCTCCAAGCCAAGGTTACAGCCATGGAACGGAATATCCTAGCGCTGGAAAGAGATTACCAGTGCCGGAAGGATACTGAGGTTCTTAGGCGATTACTAGACACCCAAAGACAATATAGGGAGATGGTCACTGATGAGGCGAAGACCCAATCCCTTGCCACCCTCCATCGTCTATATGACGTGGGGGACAAGTCGGGAAAGCTCCTAGCGTGGCTCAGTCGTAAGGAACAGGCGGCTAGATGGGTCGAGGCCATAAGGACCACGGATGGGGTGCTTGTTACCGCTGATCAGGCAATTGCAGACGCATTTGCCTCTCACTATGAACTTTTTTATGCAGCTAGGGATTTAGGAACATGCGAGGAGGCGGGCGATTACATGGCGCAGACGGACCCACCCACATTATCTCCCGAGGAACTCCGGGTTCTGGAGGCTGACATTACAGCTGACGATATATCGGAAGCTATAGCCCAACTGAGACCGGGGAAAACTTCAGGGCCGAATGGTTTTCCGGCCGAGTTTTTTAAACGTACGGCGGACCTCTTGGGTCGACATCTTAAAGGGCTCTTCATCGGGGCTTGCCGGGCAGAACGGCTCCCCCCGGATCTCTCGGTGGCCACGATTGTGCCGGTACACAAAGAGGGTAAACCAAAAGAGGACTGTGCATCATATCGCCCCATCTCCCTCCTTAATACGGAGGTTAAACTCTTGGCGACCATCCTCGCGCGACGCCTGCGTTCAGTAATCCCTAACCTTGTACACCTAGACCAAACGGGCTTTTTACCGGACAGGGCCACCAAACTGAATCTTCTACGAACTCACAATTGGCTCCAGGAAGTGAGGGGAAGGGGCGAGCCTCACTGGTTTCTCTCCCTTGACGCCGAAAAGGCCTTTGATGCGGTTCACTGGCAATTTCTTAATGCTGTGCGCCACAAATTTGGATTTGGTCTTAATTTCCAGATGTGGATCCAACTCCTTTACACTGCTCTGAGTGCTAGGGTACGGGTCAATGGAAGGCTATCCCGTGATTTCCCGATCCAACGGGGGACCCGTCAGGGCTGCCCCCTGTCACCCCTCCTCTTCACACTTACTATTGAAGTCCTGGCAGCCAGGATACGCCAGAATGAGGACATCTTAGATTTTAAAAGGACCGCCACGGACCTCGTACAAGAAAAGATATCACTCTATGCGGACGATGTCCTTCTGTATATCACGAAACCTGAGACTACGCTACCGGAACTATTCCGTGAACTGGGGCAATATGGTAGGTGGGCAGGACACACCATTAATTGGCACAAATCGATAATCTATGACCCAGGTGGAGGGGGCAGATGGGTCGGACTGCCTGACCAATTATTGACGACCGCTGAGGGCTTTCAAAACCTCGGGATATATATCACTCTAGATAAAACCCTATTGTTCTGAAAGAATTTGGAACGGATTATCCTGAGCTCGGTGGCAGACATGGATCGCTGGAGGCAGCTCCCACTCACACTCCTGGGGCGAGCAGCGATGTATAAGATGATCATCTTACCAAAATTTCTTTACGCTCTACAAAATGAATATTACCCGATTCCGGCCTCGGTACTTACCAGAATCCACTCTGATTTGAGAAATTTCCTGTGGCTGGGTAAGCAACCAAGGGTGGCGCTGACTACACTCCAAAGGCATCAGTGTAACGGGGGGATCTCACTCCCTAATCTGGATGCTTACTACTGGGCGGAACATATGACGCCGATCAATGACTGGCTACATGCCCCGGCGGATCACCCGACCTATGCCCTAGAGAGGCTAAAGTTGTCGTCCAGAAACTTATTGTATTATATATACGGAGGCTCTGGACGGGCACCGTTACTGCAAGCCACCACCCTCACGCTTAATGTGTGGACTAGGGCCGTGAAGCGCATGGGCTCGGAGAAAAGGCCTACTCGGCAGACGCCGCTGTAGCATTGCCAGTGGCTGACAGAACTCCACAAGCTACGTGGCTTCCGGGGTTGGGACGACATCGGCATTTCCACAATAGGAGATGTGATCGCCAGAGGGGAGCTGAAATCTTTTCAAACCCTTAGGACCGAGTTTGGGCTTCACCATTCCCAACTCTTTAAATACACTCAGTTGCGACATGCTTGGCATGCACAAAAAGTCCCACTCACTGATATCCCTGAATATGCGCCTTTGGAGGGACGACTCCTTCAGGAGCGGATCCCGGGGAAGGCGGTTTCCCTCACCTACAAGACCCTAACCAACCATATGCTGGGGGACCTAGTGAAGCTTCGACGCACATGGGAAGGGGAGCTGGGAGACATGGAGGACCTAGACTGGGAGATGGTGCTAATGCATCCCCGGGAAGTGGCAATTAAGTCCAGACTATGCCTCATTCAATTCAACGTGCTACATAGAACCTATTATGATAGAATGAGACTTCATAGAATGGGGAAGGTGGACGATGCACATTGTCTTAGGGGTTGCCAACGGGAGGGAGATTTTTTTCACACTATATGGACATGCGACAGGATACAGGCGTACTGGACACACATCTTTACAGAACTAGGAGCGATTTTGGGGGTCCCGCTACAGTGTGAACCCAAGCTAGCTCTGCTGGGCATGACCAACGAGGTAGATCTGCCGCGCCCACTCCTTATTTTCTTAGTATTAGCATTAGTGGTGGCTAAAAGGGATATTGCGAAATACTGGGGGTCACCGGAACCGCCGAGATTGGAGGAGTGGAGAAGAGGGTTGGAGAGAGTGACGTATAAAGCAAGGGGGTGCCCGAAAAAATTTAGAAAGATATGGACCAAATGGAGGCAATACCATGGGTTGGATGGGGGGTTGTGAAACGGAAGGGATGGGGCGGGAAGAGATAGTGTTTATGCTGTTGATTCTCGACTGCTTTGTTTAGTTCTTGCTGCACTGAAATGTTGGGGGGGTTGGGGGGGGAAACAATGTAAAAGCAGATACCCTACATGGTCCTTAGTTGCATACGACTACTTTTTGAGTTTGTACTTCCAGCATATTGGTGTTATTCGCCGCCCGACCTTCGGGGTGTGGGCCAAACGGCAGTGTAGGACCTTCTTGCTTTAATATGTATCGTAATGATGGCTAGCTGGATTACTGATTGTATGCTGCAATGTTTTGTGATTCTGCAAATAAAAAAAAAGAAATAAACATTTCAAAGTTGCACGTGTCTTCATTTACTCCTCGTTCTGGATTGATATGTTGGTACAACGAAAGAGTGTTCATGTGTTCCACGTTTCCTGAGGTGTTCTAAGTCCATGTTCTGGGTTGTCTAAACATTGGGAGTTTGTAAGAACCAATGAGACACTGATTGCTAGTCTGGTAGGGGATTTTGGGTACTAAGGTGAGTTTTGGCACACCCTAATTCACTGAGGTTCTCTGTCTCTATGCACAGTTCTGTGTGAGAGCAGGATCCCTACGACAGTCCATGGCAGTATTGAGGTCTCTTAGGACTTGTGAATGGAGTTGGGAGATGATGAGGATGTCGTCCAGGTAAATAATTAAGCGAATACCCCTTTCCCTCAAAAGAGAGACAATTGTTCTCATAATCTTGGTGAAACACCAAGAGGCAGAAGAAAGACCGACGGGAAGAGCCTGAAACTGGAAGAGACGATTGTTCCAAATGAACTGAAGGAAGGGTTGATGTTCTTTGGCCATAGGAATGGTAAAGTAAGCATCTTTTAAATCCAGTTTGACCAACCAGTTTCCTTCTAGGAGGAGGTCCCTCATGAGGTGAATACCCTCCATTTTGAAGTGTCTGTAGTCTAGGTACTTGTTTACTTCCCAAAGATTTATGACCGGCCTCCAACCCTTTTCCTTCTTTTGAACGAGTAAAAGAGTGCTGACAAACCTCTTTAGAGACCAAGGAACTTCTATAATTGCGCCCTTTTGGAGTATGGAAGTGACCTCCTCTTCAACACTTTTCTGATGGTCCTCTGAAAGAGTCAAAGGTTTGGGGGGATACGATTGAGAACCCAGAACCCAGGGGTCTTGAGTTAAGGATTCCCATACATGAAAAAAGTTTTGAAGTCTGCCACCTACCTTTGGGGGGGAAGAAGAAGAAGGAAGAGGAGGACTTACTTTGAAAGTTGGTGTTGTTGGGTGTTCCGCGGGATCTGTAGCCTCTGTTCCACAAACCTCTCCCTTTTTGAGGATAAAATTGAGGGTTTGATGGGTAGAAGCCTCTTCCTGTGCCTCTGAAAGTTGAGAAGGGCCTTTGGCTGCCACGGCCGGAAGAACAGCCCCTTCTTCCAGCCAGCCCAAAAAGGTTGGTATTGAAGACACGTTTCATATTGGCTTGGGCCTTGTCAAGGGCGGTAAAGGTGGAAACATATTTTCCGATTGATTTAATCATGTCTTCGCCACAGAGGCCCCTGGGGTTTTGAGAGGGCTCTTTTACAGACAAATCGCCCAACTTGGGATTGATCTTGGTGAGGAAAGTTCTCCTCCTCTAGATGTTAAGACTGGAGTTGGCATTTCCGGGGAGGACAAGGGCCCTTTGGTTCCATCCTCTAATGAAGTTGATGTCAAGAGGGGTGCGGGAGATATAACACTCTTCCGCCAAATCTAAAATCCTGGTGAGGGGGCCATGGATGTCGAGGAGGCGATACTGACAGCCCTTAAGGGATCTCTCTAGACCTTTCCTTGGGTCTTGGTCCAGTTTAACTAGAAATTTAATCCAGTCAGGGTCAAGGTTTGGAGTCTGACAGACCTTATCTTGTATGGAAGGTCTAGGGCACTCAGATTTAAGGGTGCTCCGAGTCTGTCTTTTGAGTGAATTCCTGAGCCATATTGTAATAAAGAGGGCAACTTGCTCCTGAGGGAACCATTTAGAGCTATTGGGTGGGAGATGTTGAGTGGGAAGAACATTAACTCTCCCAATGGGTTGAGGATAGCATTTTTAGAGGAGGAGGAGGAGTCGAACTCAAGTTGGTTGTTGAAATCAAGGTCTTCGTCATCCAAATCGAGGACAAATTAATCGTAAGGGTTCTGAAAAGTTTCCTCCTCCTCAGAGTCAGTGTCTGCATCGTTCTGAGCACTATTGTAGTTTGTGCCGCTAGGGACACCCATCAATTTTGTGCCGCGAGGAACACCAGTAACATTTGAGGCGCGAGGACCTGCCACAAAGTCCGAGGTGCTAAGACCTCCCAAACCAGTTGAGGTGCTAGGACCTCCCATAGTGCTTCCAGAAAGAGGCTCAGAATGTTTTTATTTTTTAGTCCTCTTGTCTTGGGTAACACATTGAGGATCACGAGTAATGGGGTCATCAGGGAGCTTGTCGTGATCAAATGCAAGGGGTCTCTTTAAAGACATCACTTCTTTAACGGTGTCCAGCATGCAAGACCTCATTTCTTTTTGGAGGAAGTTTTTAAAAGACTCATTGGCATGATTAGGGGAGCTAGCAGTGGCATCATCAGTCAAAGTCAGACATAGTATTGATTTTAGCAACAATATAGAGGTCTGAGACAGTTAAGAAAATGGGCAAAACTGTTTATATTCTCCCTTTCCCCTTTTTTATTTTAAAAAAATGTTTTTATGTGTAATATATATCTGGGCAAGGCGCGTTAGTTCATTAGCAGAAAAAAGACAGTTCCAAGCGAACCCCGGCAGCAGCTGAAGAGAGCGATGAAACTGACAGGATCGCTCGAGCCCAGCCGCTGCCCGAGAACTCAATTAAAGGAAGGGTCATAGGCAAGCGGGGCACGCAGAGCTACTGTTGCCAAGGAGCATTCCTCAGGGAGACGCGCTCGCGAAGCCGGAGCAAGCGCGCATAACAGTCAAGTAAAAGTGAGGCGCATAAGGAAATTAAGGAAAAACTGAAGTTGGGACGGTACCGCAAACCAATCAGGGGCGGAAAGTGGAAGGGTGTTCGTCGAACACGCGGCGCCCTGGAAATACGAGTGCGGGCCCGTCCGAGGCAGGAGAACGCTTTGGTGAGGAAGGGGAGGGGAAGGGCGGGTAAAACTCGATAACCATAGATTGGAAATCAAGGGGGAGGAAGGTTGGTAAGGAACCCAGGGAAAAGTAAAGTTCGAAAAAATTCAAAGCTCAGTGGCAGAAGTGTACAATAAGTTAGATAGGCAGTACAGTCTACAATCCTATAAAGCAGTACAATCTACAAGCCTATAAACCAAGAATAAGATTGTTATAATCAGACACAAAGGCATACAAAATGAATAATAAAATGTAAGGAACTTACCTGCTTGTGAGCCGCATTTAAAAGAGGCAGTCTGTTTGTCTCTCATGCCTTTTATACCATCTGTTCACTGCATTCTAGAACTGTTTCCTTTATGAAGTAGTGCGGCTGCTTGTGACTGCATTAAAAGATTAATGCATAATGTAGCCTCCGGTCTTGTAATGAAATACCGGGGTGCTGTTCTAACGGCTTACCACTATTTTTGGGTCAAACCCAACAGTGATTAAGTGCTGATACAGACGAACAAAGTTGCTACTCTGGACCATATAAACAGCAGGGAGAAAGATGCTTGGTTCAGGCCCCTCAGTTTGGTGACGTTGTATTTGTGGGCTTTGTCAGAACTCCTCCTGTTGTTTTTTTAGAGCATCCTACATTAGGAGACTGGACAATATCAATATCTGGGCAAAAAGATCCAAGAAAAATCAAGAGCATCAAGTGCAGGTTTGGGAGGCCTTTTCTGGACCGCCTTGGCTCTCTGGAGAATTTTCAGCTGCTTGCTTGTTCTGCCCCCTTTCCTGCTCCCAGGTCTTCTGGGGTGGATACCCTGATCTTGCAAGGGATACATCACCTTCTTTATTGCTTTCCTCCTTTCCCCTGATTCCTTGGCTGCTGTTGGGTATTCAGGAGGAAGGAGTCATGTTTCTTGTGACAGTCCCATTTTGGCCTCATCTGTGATGGTTTCCACTTCTTCAGTCCATGGGTCTGAGAACAGCATAGAGACTCCTCCTGCTTTCCTTCCTCCATGCACCCTGAGGTGTCTTCTGACTCTCAGTGTGGACATTGAAAGGATTGGGTTGCAGAATTTGGGACTCATGAAGCACCTTCCTCATATCATCCAGAATTGTGAGTGCCCCCACTTTGAAACCATATTAAGGTTAGTGGGGTCGTTTTCAACATTGGTCTACAGCTCATTTGCTTACTTCTATAGAGTGAGAGTTCCCTTTTGTCTTGCTCTACCTATGGGGTGGGGTGGGGAGTACTGATGAACTTTTCTTTTTCCACTTTAGTGGACAACTATCAAGGCATTCTGTGAACCTTGGGGTAGTCTAGATGAGGGAGTGAACATTTATCTCCTTGCCTACTGAGAACTTTTAACCCTTCCTGTAGTAAGACAGCTCTGCCCCCTTGGGATTTGCTTTGGTTCTGTGGGTTCCAATAATGACTACTTTTCAACGTCTTTATTCAGCAGACCTTACATTGATGGTCCTTATGGATGCCTTTTTGATTACAAATACCTTAGATTATCCTATTGGAAATCTCCTTTATTTAGGATTCTTGATGATGGTGTGGTGCTTAGGCCTGTTACAGAGTTTTTGCCTAAAGTTGCAACCTTGGCTCAGAGAAATCAGGAAATAATTGTTCTTGTTTTTCCATCTCCTTCTTCCGCAGAGGAGGAATTGCTGTATTCAGTAGAACTCAGGAGGAATCTCTTAGTCCATCTGGAGCCTTCTTAGTCTTTTCGTAGTTATGAGTATCTGTTTTTTAAATTAGGATTTGCTGGGTAGGATTGCAAGACCGCTTATTTATGATCTGGCGCAGAATCTGCTTCTGGTATTGCCCTGGTTTATTCCCGGGCAGGTATAGGTCAGCCCGAAGTCTAGATAGTTCTTGGGTGGAAGTGCAGGTAGCTCCTAAAGGTAAGATTTGTTGCGCGGTTTCTTGGGCCTCCTCACATACCTTTGTGAACCACTATAGGCTTGAAGGCGTAGAATCGCAAGGGTACTTTTTAGGTATGAGAGTCCTCATTATTCATAGCCCTACTCGTCCTCATCACAGTCATTATGACCTGTCCGCCTTCCCTTGACAGTTTGGCCCTACAGATGGCTTGGTTATTGCAAGAGGAATGCTGGGATGCTTGTGGAGAAGTGTGGCTCAATGGTTAGAGCGGCAGACCCTGATGCAGAGGTCTGGCCCAGGACCAGGGTTCAATTCCTGCCTCGGCGGGTCTTGGGCTCAATTTCCTCGGACCTGATAATTCTTGCCTCGTGCCTATTCTAATCATGGGTCCCACTCTGCAACTCTGGGCAATAGCTTGCTTAATCTCCACAACGGCCCCAACAGCGCTGGGATGCCTGGCTGCTCCTTGTGGGTGCCCAGGAGTGGACATTTCACAGGGAAAAACCAGGAAGGGTTCCACAGCGGTATGCGTACAGCGCCAGGACACCCCAGCTGGGGTATAAGTGCGCATTACAAGTACACATTTCATTTCATGCCAGGATGCTAGGATGCTGGGATGCTGGCCTGGTCACAGTGCGCAGTAGGATGCATTCGGCCACACTTCTACAGAGGATGGATCACCTCATGAGTAATGGCTGGGACGAGGACGAGTCGGACTGAACATAATGAAGATTACTGGTAGGTAATCAAGCATCCTTGGCTCTCTGCCACTCAGATGTCATCAACGTAGCTCCCAACATTCCAATCTTCTAATTAGGGAAGACACGTGGCGTACCCGGTCATCTTTGCAAGTGTGAACACACGACCATTAACTGTCCCTCTGTCACCAGTCTAAAATGACGGTCTGATTAGAATTGTGTACTACTGCGTTTCATAGTCGTATTTGCCACTGGACACTATTTAAAACTACTCTAACTTCTGCAGCAATTAAATCTGCATTCATGCATGAAGAGAGCTGCCCACGGCTCCCAGCACGATTTAAATTGGAGCTGCTCATTCTTGACTGCATCTTGTGAATCCAGCATTATGTCCGCCTGGTGTGGCCTGGTGGCAAGCTGGGCTCATTAAAGAGACATTAAAGGAGCCCAGAAAAGGTTTACATAGAACACAGACGTGATTAGCTCATTAGGGCGTTTTAAGGATCAAGCGACTCGTTCATCCATTCCTCCCTTCTAGACGAGGTGTTAAAAGGCGCAGTAATTACTGCGCGTGCACCCCCCGCAAAGTGACGTCCTTAAAAGAACTCACCTTCACTTACCAACTAAAAACGCTGCAATTTTGATGTTTAAAGTAAACACGTTTGGAAGCGGCCAGTCGTGGGTCTTTCATTTGAAGCTCGAAAGTTTGACGTGGAAATTCGGAGCCAAACTAGTACATGACACCGGTAATATTAAAGAGGGCTGATGCCCATGCCCAGGTCTGCCAAGCGAAGACTGCAAGGACGTAACCTGTATAGATGGGAAACTGTTTCGACTCCAAGGCAAAGATGTGAGGGGACGTCAAATGGCTAGTTTTAGACCCGCCGACTCGTACCTACTAAAACGCCACGAGTAGAACTTGCAACCAGCTTCTGCCCAACTGTCCCTCACCGGAATCTATATGCAGCCACTCCTGTTGACTCTGTGAGTTCTCAACCAAATCTTTTTAAGGGCCGCTGCCAGCATATAGGCACTACAAATGAATAAATACATACATTTCAATAGAGTCTGCATATATCATGTAGACACTTATTTTTCATGTCAGATTAGATTCCAGTGCCCACATTTTCCAAGGGTCACTTTGCATAGTAACCTTTCCACTTAGCGCTCAACTTATTTTTTTCTCGTGAAAAGTCCCTTCGACAAAGCTTTCCAAGAGAAAGGATGTTCGATTCAATGATGGGTGGGTGTTCACGGAAACATTGAAACTGATAAACCTGGCTGCGTAATATTTTGAGGAAGAAACTCTGCACTTGTCACCTCTGAAGCAGTGTTTTAGTGCTCTCAAGGCTCTCAGAAGAGCTGAGGGGCCGGGGCCCTCTTCATTAACTGTACAGAGTGAGGCCCCCCCGCACCGCGGGGGCTCGGGGCGTTTGTTAGCCCCTGAGCTGAACATCAGGGAAATCAAGCGCTATCTAAATGCAAGCCTCTTTCCCTCTTCTATCCTGCATTATCCTTCTGAATCCAAATAACTGACTAACCTATCCACCACTCAAATTACTTTCGTATTTCACTATACTAATTCAACAGTAATCCTTTATGGGTTCCGGAGTAGCGTGCTACTCACCAAAAAAGCACTTTGGTGCCACCTCAGGGGTAGTAAGTGCTATATAAATGCAATTACAATCACAATAGCGAGGGGTTGTTCACCATCTCACCCCCACCATTTCCAGCACTGTTGTTAGCATCGCCGGAATTACTGATACCACCGCCACCACCATTACCACATCATCACCAAATTTACCAACATCACAACCATTACCACCAACACATTGACCATTACCACTACCATTGGTATAACTGCCTTCATCAGCACCACCATTAACAACACCAATATTACCAGCACCAAAAGGCGCTTGGTAAATTAAATAGAGACCAACTAGAGATCCAACACCTCCGGCGAGAGTATAATAACGCCAGAAAGGCAAGGAAAAAAGAGTTGAAACTGTCTTTGTGGAACGCTTTGCACAAAAGCGCACTCATGAAAGACAGTCAGTCCTTTTGGCGAATAGTTAAGTCTCCCTTGCTATCGGACTCCAACATCCCACAGATTGACGTTGTCATCGATGAGGAAACCTGGGTAAACCATTTTTCAAAAATATTTGAACTTACATCTCTAACAGATGAATTTCATCTTAATCTTCCCCCGGTAGTATTCCCAATATCGATAGACTTTGAACTACTAGACGTTGAATTGGCACTACAGATGAGTAAGAGCGGGAAAGCACCCGGTCCCGACGGGGTCCCAGTAGACCTATTTAAACATCTCCCTGATCTCTGGACCCCAATACTCACACGAGTCTGTATTGCAGCGGCGAAACTTGGATTGTTGGAATCATGGACAAGCTCTATTATGGTGCCTATCTTTAAAAAGGGGGATCGCCAAGATACGAAATGTTATCGACCTATTTCGTTGTTAGACTCCCTGGGCAAAGTAGTAGGCAGAGTTATTTTAGAAAAACTTCAGCAATGGGCAAAAGATAAAAACATTCTCTCGGACCTACAGTTTGGATTTAGGGAAGGCTTTGGAACTGTGGAACAGGCCCTCAACTTAAGCATGCTAGTTTCCAAATATATTCACGCAAAGCCTGGGACAATCTACATGGCCTACGTGGATTTGTCCTCCGCGTTTGACTGCGTGTCGCATGCGAAGCTTTGGATCCTGCTAGGAACACTAGGGGTGGATCCTCCCCTCTTGGATTTTCTGAGGGAGTTATACGGTGAAGCCTCCGCAAGAGTGCGATACGGAACAAAAGGAGAGCTAACTGCATCATTCAGGGTAGAGCGAGGAGTAAGGCAGGGATGTGTCCTAGCCCCCTTCCTCTTCTCCCTGTATACTAACGGATTGGAAGAGACCATGTTGAGGGGGGGGCAGGACCTGCCCAGACTGAAACATCGCCTGATCCCCGCACTGCTCTATGCGGATGACGCAGTTATCTTAGCACGCACTCCCATCGAGCTTCAGAAGTCTTTATCCAAGTATGCCGATTTCATGGGTGCCCTAGACCTACATATAAATGTAAAAAAAACATTTGTTATGGTTGCGGGTGGACAACGAAAAGCCACAAAGACCATCTACTTAAAAAACCAAAAAATTGAAAGGACCTCACAGTATCCTTATTTGGGCATCATGATTGATGAAAGCCTAAACTGGAAGCCTGCTGTTGAGGCTAGGAGACATCTGTTCAAAAGAGCCATTGTAGCACTGATGAATTTTTCAAAGAGACTTGGTAAAAGATCACCAGTCGAATTGTTAAAGATTTATGCTGCAAAATGCCAGGCCATCGCCCTCTATGGGGCAGGGATTTGGGGACACACAGCTACTGGTTCACTGCAAAAAGAAGAAAATATTTTTATGAGATTCCTCTTATCCACACCAAAAGGCGCTTCCATCTATGCCTCTCATATGGAATTGGGAATTCCATACATTGAAGATCTGATAAAGATCCAGCCATTACTACTCTGGAGGCGTGTCTGGTTGTCGGACAAAAATTTGTTGACCAAAAACATCATACAGGATATCATGGCACTGGATCGCGCACACAAAATAGTATGGCTCGCCTACATCAAACATTTTTTTTCCGACTTGGGTTTACAAAAGTATTATTTCACCCCGGAAAAATTAACTGAAATATCCAAGAAAGACCTGAAACAAACTGCGCTGAGCCATCTAGAGTCCCTGAGGCTGACCTTGTTGTCGACCAAAAAATCTGTGATCCATGCGAATATGATACAGCACACCCCGAAAATCCAGCTTTATCTGACTCTAGAATTTACAACATATGATAAGATGCTTCTAACAAGGCTCAGACTGAATCAATTTCATAGACAAGTGACTTTTCCAGAAAAAAACAATTGGGACTCAAACTTGGCCCTTTGTTCATGTGACGATATGTCTCACCAGTCAACTATCCATACAATTTTGTTTTGTAAATATTTTCACACCCATCGAAAAATCTGGCTATTCCCTTTATTAAAAACCTGGGGTTATAGTCAGTGTCGTCCAGCCATGTTAGCACTACAGATGTTGGACTCCGAACGTACCTGCTATCATGTACTCAACTTCCTAAAGTGTATCATGAGACATAGGAATAATCTCTGAAATAAGAACAAAAGAAACTCAGATGGGTATTATCGTTTTTTCCCTTCCTAGACGTACAGGACTCTGGTCATACTTTTTTTTATATATATTTGTTTTTATAAAAATAACCATGTACTTTGTACTTTGTGCTAACTTTTATGGTTTTGAACTGTTAAAACCGAATAAAGATATATATTATTATTACCAGCACCAATCTTAGCATCGTTATTACCACCACCCCATTACTATAAACACCACACCTAACCTCAACCCCTCCATTTCGACTGCAACCACCATTAATGCCACCGTTGTCACTCCAAGAACTTAGTCACACCATCATACATCCTTTCACACATTTATATACATGCAGGGCATAAGTCCTAAAAAAAAGAAGTGGGGAGACTCTGACGTCACGGAAGGTGACTTGCCCCATCAGACTCATTGTCTCACTCCTTAGATGCGATTGCATCAGAGAGCAGCGTTCTGAATGAGCTCCGATCTCGCCCCAGAGAGGCCAAAGAGTGAATGTGTGGCTCCATTTGCTCCAGTTATCGAGCTGCCGGTAAAATAAGTGGGGGAACGTCGTCCACCCACGTGGTACCCCGACTCGAGCCCTGCATACATGATAAATGAGTCTGTCAAACACATCTCATTTGAAGCTTTCTCGCCTAGGGCCATGGATGGGAGTTAAGCTTGACTTAGTATGCAGGATTGGGGAAAGAAAGGTGAAGACAGCCCCTTAGCTCACTATCTCTGTTGTTATATGGCGGTGCCATTGTCAACATCCTAGTCGACTTTAAATCGCTTTAAGCTTTCGTTTTTTAGGAAATGTGCATATGATTTAGATTCTGTCTGTACATCCCATCATTACGTTACCACAGTAAGGGGCCCACGTCACTGGATTCGGCGTGCAGGCTGAATGTGGGCGTGTGTTTGTCTGTGTCTCGTCTTTTCCCCCTCCACAACCTGTTCGATCTTTAAAACAAGGAAGTATCATTTAGAAAAATTGGATAGTTCCAATAAATAATCTGAAATCCACCATTTCCTGCTTTTTTCAATGGAATCCACAAGGCATAGTAACACCTGTTGACTAAAAGAAGCTAATAATTAACCCCCAGTTTTCCCTTTCTTCGCTCAAACAGAGCATGGAGTTCATTTCCTGTGCCAATTGATGTCAAAGACCTTTCTGTACACTGCAAATAGTGATGACATGTTTAAGCTACCCTTGATCTTTAAAACACTAATGAGATGTCGGATAGATGCACAGCTGATATTCTAGTGATGTTTGAGAAAAAGGTTAGTTCAAGTTTTATGGTGCTCCTAAAGGTGACCACCTACAGATTCAAGCACGCAAAACCAGCACCCCAGGTTAGTCTGCATCAGCCGACAGGCTGAATGCCCTCCGAACGCTTTCCCGATACGCTCCCATAACACTGTTAACCAGGCCTTATGTTCTTTCACAGATGTAAATCAAAACCCATGAGGAAAGGCTTGTGAGTGACACGTTGTTTTCTTTTGTTCCATATTGTTTATCTGTTATGTCCTGAACCTTAATTGCATGCACATGCACAACGAACTCTCAGAACGTCACTTGATATCACTGTACACACAACGTTTTACAACGTATAGATATTACTTTATGTAGTTTCTAGCAGTAATTATGATTCACAGTTACCATAAAACAACATTGTAATTGTTATTATATTATGTTTACAGTGTCGATTCCCTGATGAAGGGCATGAATATAATGCCCGAAATGCATTGGATACTTCGAAAGGACATTGCCTGAAATGCACATGATTATAATCCACATGAAAAATTAATGAAGCTGATAAACAGAAGTGAAATTTAAATTAATTAAAAAAAACATTTATGCATTAAACAAAAAACGGAGTGGAAGTCTCTTTTCCAATGGGAAAGACACTAACATGTGTGCCTTAAAGGGATGAAACTAGAGGTCTTCTAAGCTACCCTTGACACTTTATTAAGAATTTAGCGTTAATCTTTTGGAACGTGATGTAGTGACGCAGCTTTTCGACCCATTCCTTGCAGAGGTCATGTCAAGGCATCCGATGCTGCAGAAACGCTGATCAGAAGAGCGTTAGAAATGTTAAACTCATCTGAACACTGAACAAGGGCCCCTACCGCGATCTGGAGCACAAGGAAGTGAATCCTTGCCTGGTTTACAGCAGCTGAGACGTTGTAAAGTACAAAGGACACAAACGTACTTTATTGTTCAAAGTTAAACGGATAAGGCTAAAGCTAAGCTACAGAAATGCTATGAACGGCAAGAAATATATCTGGGCTTCCATCATGAAGAGTTTTGGCTAAAACATTCACAATTGGATGTGTGGTTCTATACATCTTTGCAGCTTTATAATGCTTCAAACATGCTTCCTTTCTGGGATAGAAAGCTCTCCCCTCTGCACCTAAAAACCGCATCGCTCCAGAATATTCACTCAGCCTTCTTGCCTCTGCAAAGTACAATTCTGGATGTTTACGAACCTCCTTGTGCTAAAATGATTGCTGCTTATCAGCACTAAAAAACAGGGACAAGTTTGATTCTTCTCTGCTGAGCCATCTAACGGTCCTTTTTATGAGAACCTTGCGTCATGTTTGCACCACATGAAGTAATACACGCGCGACACGCACTGAGTTAGACTTATGAAGTCGCTGCTTCAGCTTACTCTGCGCCCAGGAGGGGTTTGATTGACGTTGCAGTGAGTTTTCCCACGCAACACCCATGGATGATGCCGCAAATTTATAAAAACATGTAAACCTGGGAAGCACCAAATCCGTACGCCTTCTGAAGTGAGGCATACGAGCAGAAATAACTTAATTTCTCGTTGTGCTTTTCTCTTTCCAGGACACGCCTCTAACGATTGTTTTTGTGCAGGGAGGTAACCCTTCCTGGACAAACACAATCATGCCTGCAACGGAAGCACACTTTCACCGTGAGGCAAGGGTGCCTACGTTGGCGCTAGGCTGCCGAAACGGTGGCAGTGTAGGCAGAAATACACAGTATTGCTGAAATACGGTGCATTCCTGCCCTTTCACTGTGCCATAGGGCAGCAAGCTGCCTTGCTGTGCTGCCCTACGCCAAAATGCCACAAATGAGGCCTTAAAGTTGGATGGCTTCTCTCTTTCCCTATAATAATTGCCACCTATGCCAATGGTGTTCATCCTCAATCATAATCTCACTCATTCTCCATGATTACTACACGTCTAAATCAGCAAACATTCACTTACATATTGTCACAAGGATACATTTTCACTTTTCATTGTCGTTACCATTGATACAACCACCTCCATCATCATTACCACTGTTACCAGCACCACCATATCAGGAACTAGATAATTACCATCGACACCACCACCATGACAACACCAACATGACCACCTCAATTACTACCAGCACAACTCCAAGAACTTAGTCAGACCATCATACAACCTTTAGTACATTTCAAATTATCATGAACTAGTATCTCAAAACCTGTCATTTCAAGCTTTCTCAAGTATTAACATGCATGTGAGTTGAACTTGATTTAGTACAGCTGGGTTGGGAGTGGGACACAAGGTTACAGCGGTACAACAAGCGTTCATTGTAATCCTAAAGATGAGTAACACTTTACCCATAGTCATTCCGCAGGCAATGCTTGCTCCTCTCAGCGCAGTACTGTATTCAGCAGCAAGGCTCTTCTTCTCATTAATCTGTTAAAACACTTTATAATTGCCCTCTGTAGATGCCCATTGTAGGTGCCTCCACCAGTTTTATCAGTAGCCCAATTTCCCACCCACCCCTCTTAAAATTCACTTTTAAAGATGCTGTTGGTTAGGAACATGTTCTGCCGTCTTCCATTCTGCCATCCAAGGTTTAATTTGGTCAGGTGCTTGCTGGTGAAGGACACCAGCACTCATTTTTTGGGACCTGGCCTTATTGTTCATTTTCAGAATTTTGACCCCGTGTGAGAGTGAGAAAAGCAGAAACAGGGGAAAGAAGGAGGAAAAAAAGATAGGGAAAGAGTAACAAAAACAGAAAGTAAAAATGAATTACAACCTGCAGAAGCAAGGTAATGTAAGTGTAGGTGGTAGAAGAAAGAGTTATGAGTTTGAATCAAAAGTCATCAGCCTTGGTATTCAACAATCCCGGAATTCGGCAACGCTGGGTCCTCGGAAAACATTGACCGGAACAAAAGACTGCCTGCTGATATTTACCCGTGAGATTGGGCATCTGGCTGTTTGTTGAGCTCATAGGATATTTGTGGCATAGTGGGAAGCTTCAATATTTAGGGGCATGAACCTTTTTGAGATGCTTGATGAATGATTGGCCAGGATAGCCATGCCTTTTCTTAGATTGGTCATACAGGCTAGCAGTCACCCCTGGAAGGGGGCATACAATAGCATGTTGTAAGGGATAAGTAACTGGAAGCATGGGAGGATCGTGTTTATTACCTTGCTAGTGCTGGTACTGCACTAAAGACATGCCAGACCGTGTAGCAATGCTGATGAAGCAACGGAAGTTCGACACAGGAATACGCTGAATAAGGTGCATAATTTAAGC
Organism: Lissotriton helveticus; assembly: GCF_964261635.1. Lineage (NCBI taxonomy): Eukaryota > Metazoa > Chordata > Amphibia > Caudata > Salamandridae > Lissotriton > Lissotriton helveticus. The sequence continues at coordinate 1,382,084,363 of NC_136059.1, forward strand.
ACTTGCAGGATTGGCCAAGTCTGTGATATAAGGATTCACATTTTTGGGTTCCACAAATTCAAACCTTCACAGAGACACTGCGGGGTGGAGAGAGGGTGAGACTTGAGGCCATTGAGGCAGAGAAAAGCAGATTCTGAGAGGCAGCTCCCATATGGGGCCACAGTGTGACATAGCCACTTAAGGCACTGGTCTCATCTTTGCGGGACATAATATGGAATGTAAAAGAAGTACGATACATTTATAAAACCTGCATGTCTCATCTGAGCACTGAGACAGACGTACCTCAGTCTAACCCAATATTTTAAACAAGGCTTCAACCAAGCGATGACTGGGGGGGGCTGACCCAAACCCCTCCCTATGTATAATACTTTTATTTTTCTTTATTACAACAGATTTAAAATAGCCAGAGCTTTCGATAGGTGGATTCTAATTAAAATAGCCTCATAACTTATCCAATATTTCATTAAGATGTGCCATATTAATCTAGAGTGGCATGCTCATGATGTCACTGATGGTGTTTGGAAAAAAAAACCTGGGCAATACTAAGTGTTGTGTCATAATGGAACGATGAGCAAGTGGTGTCCAGCATGAGATTTATGCTTGATGGACAACTTCCAGTCCAAGGGCCTGATTACGAGTTCGTCAGTAAGGGAACCACAGTCGAAGCGGCGTCGGTTACCCTGCCGCACAGTTGGTGGTCTGCCCTCCGAATTACGATGTAGGCAGTCTGTTGAAGGAAAGACCACCGGAGTCTCGCTGACCCCACCAGCCATTCGCAGATCGCTGTGATGGCGGTAGGGGGAAAACAGCTGTAAGAGCGCCATACAGGCAAGCTCACTGTCATCAGAATTATGGGTTGGCTTTCCATTGAGCCGACAATGGCGGGAACACTGCCTACTTTCAGTTGGTGGAATCGAAGGGCTTGGGGTGCATACTTACTCACTCATTTCCTTTTCTTCCCTTCAGTCTCCCACATGGATCCCTTCCTCCTGGGCTCCCCTTCACAGCAGCATCTTGACCCTGAAGAAAACGACCCTGTTTGTGCCAAAATCCAGGTAAGTCCGTTTTGCACTATTTTGGTCATTGACTGGATGGGCACATGTGGTCGGAACTCCAGCAATGGGAAAGTACTCTCAGTAAGTATTTTTTCACATGTGTTATGCCTATGTGTACATTTAACACTTGTGCAGTCAAAATATGCACACCTGCATCGACACGTATAAAAAAATGTTCCCCGCCATCAGAAACACTGCTGCTAGCCCAGCAGTGACATCGTAATAGAGCGGGAGGGAGACCACCACAGCAGCAGTCTTCTTGGGACCGTGGCAGTATGGTTGTAAGACTGTTGAACTTGTAATCAGGCCCTAAAGTTCTATGTGTACACAACCTCTCAGGAATCAATCACTTATGTGCAATTTCATGTAAATTACATGTTCTGTCCATAGGGAAATGTTAATTGTTTGCACCTGCTTTTGTTTGGTTATAGAGTTTCATACAAAGCCAAATTGTGTTACATTACTAGATCCGGCTTTGTGCGGAGTCCTAGGGACTCCACATTCATGCCGCAATAAACAGTCCTCTGCATACTTTTTCAGCATAACAAATGGTTGTGTGGGATTGACACTGCATTGCCCCGCTTTACATTGCGTACTCCAGCTTTGTGCTGCTAGTGCAAAGTAATAGTAAATCTGGGCAATAGTCTCAGTGCTAGGGGAGAGGTATGTAGAAATGTATATGGAACATCATATGTTTCCACAATGACAATATCAGAGATAGTACTGAAATCTGGGGGCACCTCTCAACTAAGTCATTCATTGTCATCTCTGTGTAACCCGAAGGCAATAGGTATAAATCTTTGTGGGTTTGGGTTTCTCGTCCTTCAGAGGTTCTGAAATTGTCTACTGCTGAGTTGAGGTATATTAACAGCTGTTATTAATGTCTATTTAGTTTAGTTAAGATCAGCTTATATTTTGCTGTGAAGCTGTTGTTCACCAAATAAAGCACTGAGGCAGTTATGAGGAGTACTTTTTCACATTTATTCCACGAGCGCCGGGGAGAGCGTCCGTCGGGCTCAAAAGTCGCGGCTCCACAAAATGGCCGCACTTCCGGTTCCGCCCGCGGCGCCCGCCCGGCGACACACTAGAACGTCATCACATATCTCCCCCCTTTAACAATCTCACAATAAACCACTCAGGACATGATACAATTCTCAGTCCTGGTGGAAGTGTCTAATGCAGAGGTCTTCAAACCTTTGGATGCCGAGACCCCCCCTGTCAACATGTTGAGGTGTAAGGACCCCCTACTGACAAACATTTCTAAACCTGTAGGCAGGGCTACTGGAATTATGATGCAGGTGAGGACCATATTACGTGACAGGCTTGACTAAAATGTGTGGGAAGAAAATGTAAGTGATGTTATGTGATGCCGCGTATTTTGGGATAGCATTGCTTCATTATTTTGACATTTTTTACACACGGTAACACTGAGAAAATATTTCACCCCATCAGAACCTGTTTATAACCAAAATACAGCAATTAACATCAGAAAGATTTCTAGTCAACTTTGAGAAGGGCCTTCCACTGTGCAGGAATACGTGCTGCCACATTAGAAGCTCACCTGGCCCTGGCCGGGAGAAGCAGGGGTCCCTTAAAAACCTGGCGGTTTTGTGCAGAGTTAAGCAGTTTACCCATGCAGCTTTCCTCTCACCCTTCCCTTCCCTTCCATCCCCCTCTCCTCTCCTAACCCAGGATCCCTCTCTCACTTTGCAGGCCATTTTCTTTCACCCCTTTTTACAACTTCTGAACTCTCCCCATTCAACCTCTCACTTCACCTTTAATCACCTCTTGCCATTCTCTCTTTTCACTGCCCTCATCTCTTACAGTCTCTCGCATTTATCTCATGGCCTCTCTGGTCCTGTCACCTCCCGTGCCCCTCAGCACTTCTCATTCACCTCATCTCTCCATTCAATTTTTGTCTATTTGTATCTTACATTCAACTTTCACATCTCCCCTTTGTTCTAACAGAAGCCCTCACCTTTGGCTCACACTCACTTCTTGTGTGTCCACACTTCTCTTCGGCAATTCACATTTCTCCTCATCCCGGACCCCTTCAATCTAATTCTCTCACTCCCTTGCTGTCCTCCCTCATCCTCTAATCTCTCCTCACCAAGCATATGGGTCGGACCCATATGGTCCTCTCAGCCTGTGCCACTCTGCTTATTGTTCCCTAATTCAAGAAGGCATGAGTTGTCTGTCTCGCTGTTTTGGTGCAGGCCATGCAGTTATGGAACTTGCACCCTCCTTTGCTTCACTCCACTAAGAATCTATTATCCTTTAGGAAGATATAAAAAAACTTTCTCTCTGCTCTGTAGGTTGCCCCATTTGGTTGGTTCTCCTTCTGTGTGTTTCTCATTTGACTACAGGCAGCAGATGGTTATTAGCCCCAGGACAACTTTTGGTAACAGTAGCGCACTACGAATGTACATAATAATAATAGCCAGAAGCAGGGGAATCACTAGACCAGAAATTCGGAGAGGAGTAACACTCCCAGCTAGGGCTAGTCCTAACACCGGTCGCACATGGTGCAACAGTCTTTATTGGTGCCCCACCCCTGTTTCCTCCTCCTCCATGAATTCCTTCACTGCCACTCACCAACAATGCACCTCATCTCTCTATAGCACCTTTCCAAAAACATTTCATTTTTTTATAGCGCTACTCATAGTTTACTCACACTCAGTTCTGTGAACTACATGGTACACGTTCTTTGTAGCAGGCACAATAACCCTCTGCACACTGTGTGGGTGACAAGAGTGCCCATGTGAGTGCACGGTGATCGATGCAACAGTGCAAGAGTAGGGTAAGAGGAGTGACTGCAGGGTGAGTGAGGTGGCGTATGAATTTATGAATTTGGGTGCGAACACAAGTTCAGAATGGGACGAATGAATGTATGATTACTGATGGGCTTGTTTGAGTGAGTTGCATATTGAGCAGTGAGGGGAACAGGTGAGTGAAGTGTCACATGAGTGCAGGATGAGCAGTGTACTCGTGTGCCTGCAGGTTGAGGTATAGGGTGAACAGCACAAGTGCAGAGTGATCACTGTGAGTGCAGGGTGAGTGGGTGAATGGTGTGAGTGCATGGTGATCAGTGTGAGTGCAGGGTGAGCGTGAAAGTGAAGGGCGAGAATGAGGAGCGAGTTGTCTGAATGCAGGGTACATTCCCAGACACTTGAAGTAACTCAGCATGTTATTGATGGAGGTGTAGGGTTTAAGATCTAAGTTAAATTATTGGGGCAATAATCGGGGATTTAGGGTGGAGGAAATAAATAATGTGCTGATCTTGCAACAAACTTACAGTCCTATGGTTAGCGTTGCCAGCAGATTATTTTGATTGCCCAGTCGGTACAAAAATAAGCAGTCACCTAAAGCTGTATTTTCAGCACTTATCTGTGCATACTTCGAACAGCAAATATAAATAGAAAACACTTTTAATTGTGTTCTAGTGCTGCCTCAATGACCCATGACTGACAAAGAGAAAAAAAAACAGAACAGTCACATAAAGAATGCAAACATACTTTTGTAATTATAAGTCTATTTAGTGTCAAGATGAGGTCTTTCCAGACTCCTTAAACAAAACAGGCAGGCATTTTTCTTTTGGCAACCCTACTTTATATTCCTTTTCATTAAATGCATTCTCACAGTACAAGAGTAATTGTGAAATACAAATATAAGGATCAGGCAGAGTGGGGGCCCAGGGGGTACTGGAACCAGGAAAAAACTAAGCCTCTTTAACAGTTTACAAAGCCATGTAAATATGCAAATGGTCTTTAAAGACCAGTCTAAAACTCGGGCTGCTGGAGATGACTCCAGACACTGCCCAGCCGATCCCCCAGCAGCTCGAGTTTCACTGCAGCAGCAGCTGGGCTGAGGCACACGATGAGGGAGGAGGGTGGCCGAAGCCCCTGGGCCTGGGCAGAAGTGTGAAAGGGAAGGCGCGACCCCCTTTGCATCGCTCCACGGTCCCCCTGGGGGTCGCGCCCTACAGTTTGAAGACCCTTGGTCTAATGGGAGAAAATGGAACAGTCTTACTTGATTTCCATGCTGAAGTCCTCGAATTTCTTGGGTGCTTTAATCTCTCTACCTGACCTTGTTCTCACAGGCTCCTGGCTGGTGTTCTCACTTTGGTCTCTGACTGTGCTTCCGTCCTTCTTGCGTGTCACCGGTCTTAGTCCTCGTTTGAGTCCATCACGTCCTTGGCTCCTTGGTGTTTGAGGGTCGGTTCTTTCATCTTCTTCACCTTCCTCCTGAAAATGCAGATCTTCATTTCCCTCCCAACACGGTCGGATTCCTGACTTGTCCGCCTCTGCTGTACTTCCTGTCCCGCTTCTTCACCACACCCCATGCCGAGCGGATCGGTCTCATCCGGAAACTCCCACTTTATGATTTTGCTGCACTTTGCCATCCTGTCTTGCGACCATACCTTTCAATCACTGAGGAGAGCCGATCTAGAGTACGGTTCTGTCACTTGCAATGGTGGAGTGAATTTGCTGTCACCCTTCTTCTTCAACATGGCCTGTTTCACTCTCACCCACTCGCCCTTTTCTAAGGCCGCATCTTGAACGTTTCGTCGTTTGTTGTATTGTTCTGTATACAAGGCTTGAGCCCTCTCCATGTTCCTCCGCACCACAGCTGGGGACCACTTGCTCTGGACAATTAGGTGTTTCCACGCCAGATTGTCCTTTGTGAAAGGGTCTCGCCCTCGCAGTATTCGGAAGGGGCTATACCCCGTGCTTCCGGGAGTGATGCGGTATGCCCATAACATCTTCGGGAGCTCCTTCTCCCAATCTTGCCCCGCACTTATCGCAGCCTGCACTGACCCCATTATCACTCTATTGAATCTCTCTGCCAATCTGTTCCCCGCTGGGTGGTAGATTGGAGTGTGTTTGACCTCGATTCCGTTGCGGACCATGAAAGCATCCCACTTTGCAGATACAAACTGCGGTCCGTTGTCGCAGGTGATCACCTTCGGGATACCTTCCCTCACGAAAGTGGAGGTTAGGAAGAAGAGCACAGCTTCAGTGTCCACTGTCTCACGTATTTCCACTTCCGGCCACTTGGAGTACCGATCCACCAGTACTATGGCATATTTCTGCACACTGTGGGCATCCAGGATGGGTCCCAAAATGTCCACCATCAGCATTTCCCACGGGCTGGTGGGGACAGCGAATTTTCCCAGTGGTGGCCTCAGCAAGATCTGTGTTTTGTCCGCCCTGCTGGATGATTTGCACATCCGGACGTGTCTTTCCACTTGGCTGTCCATGGCAGGCCACCAGTACGCCTGCTTTGCCCTGGCCTTGGTCTTCTGTATGCCGAGGTGTCCCTCATGGAGAATAGTTAGGAGGTGTTCGTCCAAGGTCTGCGGGGGAATTACCTTGTCCCCTCCTAGTAAGAACGCTGGATTGTCTCCTATCGACAGTTCTTCTTCAGCTGGCTGTCTCTTGTCCGCGAACCCGTGAGTCACGTAGCCTTTTATCGCCTCCAAGGTTTCGTCTATGGTGTATGCTTCTTCCCATTCCTTCTCGCTGATCACCGTTTTTTGGTCTTGCGTCAGCGCCACCATGTAGTCTTCCCATCCTGAGGGTTCTTGGTCTGTCGCTGGTTCCATGGCTGCCGCCCTACTTAAAAAATCAGCCACCTTGTTTCTGTTTCCTGGAATGTACTCCACTTCGTACACGTAGTCCAGCAGTCTCAAGGTCATCTTCGCTATGCAGGGCGTAGCATGAGCGTGCCCACAGGAGGTGAGGACCTTTACTCGTGGTTTGTGGTCCGTGCGGAGCAAGAAGCAAGAACCCATATGAATTTTCTGAACCGCTCCATGGCCCATACCACTGCCAGCATCTCCTTTTCGATCACGCTGAACTTTTCTTCGTTGGGCGCCAGCGACCTTGAGGCAAAGCTGACCGTGGTGACTTCACCCTCTTGTGACCTCTGCATCAACACTGCCCCCAACCACTTGTCACTGGCGTCAGTGGTCAGTATGGACAAGTAAATGTGTAAATGTAAATGTGTTGTATTTGTATAGCGCGAACAGTAACCCGGAGGCATCCCGGCGCTTGTACTCCTACCACAAGGGAACCCCTCCTGGCTTTTCCTTGTGAGGTGTCCACTCCTGGGCATCCCATGGTGAAACCAGGCATCCCTTGTGCATTGGGGGCCGTTGTGGAGACTAAGCAAGCTATTGCCCAGAGTTGCAGCGTGGGGCCCATGCTTAGATTCGGCACTGAGGCGAGAATATCCGGTCAGAGGAATTTAAGCCCGACCCCGCCGAGGCGGGAATCGAACCCTGGTCCCTGGCCAGCGTTCTGCATCAAGGTCTGCCGCTCTAACCATTGAGCCACACTTCTCCACAAGGCAGCTTGGTCGAATCCCTTGAGGGGTACCGCATTGCAGATCTCTTGTTTCAGGGCATCAAACTCCGTTTGCTCTTCGCTGGACCATTTGAACGTGTTCCTCTCCTTCAGAAGTTGCTGCAGATGATGGGTTTCGGACGCGAAATGAGGGATGAATTTGCTGCAAAATTCAGCCATGCCTAGAAACGAGCGGATGTCCTCCTTCCTCGTTGGTGTGGGTGCATCTTTAATAGCTGCCACATTAGCTCTCTTCGGTTCTATTCCGTTCTCGCTGATCTTGTGACCCAAGTATGTCACCGACCTTACACCAAACTTGCATTTCGACCATTCCGCTGTGAGCCAATTTTTCTCCAGTATGGCCAACACGGTGTGTAGTTTGGTATCGTGGTCATCCTTCGACTTCCCCATTATTAGGATATCGTCTTGGAAGTATTTTACTCCTTCTACCTTTTGAAACAGTCTGTGCATTAGTTTCTGGAACACCGCAGCCGCCGATGCTAGTCCAAACGGCATCCTCAGGAACTTGTAACATCCAAACGGTGTTATGAATGACGTAAGGTGACTGCAGGAAGGATGTAAAGCAATCTGATGGTATGTGGATGAGAGATCCACGGTGGAAAACCACTTTAACCCTTTTGTCTTCTACAGCATCTCGTTGATCCGGGGCAGTGGGAACTTGTCCACCCATATGTTCTTGTTCAGTTCCCTTAGGTCCTCACACAGACGCACCTTCCCGTTGGGTTTCTGTGCGACGACGAGGGATGCAAGCCATTCGGCACTGTCGATCGCCTCGATAATCCTGCTCTTTTCCAGACGCCGTAGTTCCTCCTGTACTGCCTCCCTACTTCGGAAGGGAATGTTGCGGACCTTGTGGCTCACTAGGCGCGCTCCCTCCTTCAAGCATATTTTGTGTGTGAATTTGGTCATCCGACCTATGGTCCCCTTGAAGACCTCTGGGTACTCTCTCTTCCACGCTCCTTCCTTGTATTCTTGTTCTGTGTCCGTCATTAGGACTTGGTTGACTCCTCCTGGGTTAAGTTGAATTTCAAGGGCGCCTTGATCGATCCATCCCTGGACCTAGGGTCCTTTCTCGGCCATGTACAATTTACCGTCCGCCGTTCGCCCCTTGAATTCGACCGTGAGAGGACAATACCCCACCATGGGTATGGGTAAGCCTGTATATGTGACAGGGCGTATGTCCGGTAATGTTAGGCTTTTGTTGGAAGTCTCTTTTCCATACCGTTTGTTGGATAATCGTGTATGGGGAACCAGAGTCCGCTACTATGTCGATTTCTACCCCGCCGATCTTCATTTTCAGTACAGGCTTCTTGGATCCCGAGCAGTTTATTCCCAGGACTTGGTCATCAATGCACAAGGCTTCTTCTTCTTCCTCTTCCTCATGTGTCTCATCTTCCTCCTCGCCGCCTTGGGCTACATACTTCACTTCTGTCTTCCTGGGCCGGCGTCGGCATACCTTTTCATAGTGGCCCATAATGCCACAGTACGAGCACTTGGCCCTGAAGGCTGGACAGGCCTTGTCATTGCCGACGGCGTTGGGCTTCAACACCGGTAACAATTTTCCTTGTTATTCCACTTGGGCCTTTGCATCCCCCCAGCTCCCTGAGGGTATTTCATTTGGAACCGTGTGTTGGAGGGTCCTACTTGTTGGGTCTTGGCTGGTCTGTTCTCTTCTGAAACCTTGCAAACTGTTGTTTTGCTGATTGTCTCCTTCCTCGTAGCTTCCGCGCACCTCTTCGACAGTTCCGCCTTCTTCACAAGCGCCAATACTTCTTTGAGCGGAGCGTCACAATTGACCCACAATTCCTTTTGGATGGCCGTGTTGGATGTATGCATTATGATCTGGTCCCTTATCAGTTCGTCATGTAGCGTTCCAAATTTGCATGTCACTGCTAGTTTCTGCAGGGCCGCGACATACTCGTCGATTGATTTTCCTCCGCCCTGTTTCCTCTTGAAGAAATTGCATCTGTCTATGGCTACACATACCACGGGTCGGTAGTGCGAGTCCAAATCTTCAATCGCATGTTGGAACTCATCTGTGTCCGTAGGGAGCCTGGTCTTCTTCACTAGGTTGTCATATACCCTAATTCCCTCTGGGCCTAGGTTGTGCAGGAGTATCTTTTTCCTCCGGGAGCTCGAATATGCGCCTTTGCTCTCTTCCTCTAGGGCAGATAGGTAATTCAGAAAATACCTCTTCCAGTCCTCCCACGGCATCGTTGGTTCTCCTCTCTTGGGCAAGAATGGGACCAGGTTGGTGAGGGAGTATGATTGCGCACTCATTCTCCCCGTGTTACGTTGGCTGGGTTCTGCTGTGTTACGACGCTTGTTGGGCTTCCCAGTGCTTGTCTCTCTTCCTGTCTGTCTTCTTGTGTGGGGGCTGGACTTCCTTCCTCACTACCGGAAGCATCCGGGGAGTCCAGGGCTGCGTTTCAGAGCTTGAACCCGGACTTGGCTATTTCCCTTCTTCAGTGCTTGGTTTGTGGTGGGCCTTCCGGGGGTATCTTGCTCTTCTGTGCTCTTGCGTAATACCCCTTTGTAGATCTCCCCCTCACGCGTGCCGTGGGCGGGGTTGCCCTTTCCCTCCTGATTCACTTTCGCCCACGTATACAGTGGTCTTCCTACTCTTTGACGCTCTGCGGCCCTTCCTACGTGGTGCCTGCCCTTCCTAGTGCTTAACGTGGTTCTCAGCACTAGTACGCCGTTGCTGGGTGTAATGCACACTCACCGATGGCCAGGTCGTGTCCCGTGTGCTGCTCTCTGCGGGGGAAAGGGGGCTCCATTGTCTAGGGGCACACGCTCATCCCTCTGCCATGCTCGGATTGACGTGGGTGGCGGGTGGTGCAGCGTGTTGCTCCTGCTGCTATGCCATCCCTTGCCTCGTCGCCAATGTTAAGATCAGCTTATATCTTGCTGTGAAGCTGTTGTTCCCCAAATAAAGCACTGAGGCAGTTATTAGGAGTACTTTTTACGTTTATTCCATGAGCGGCGGGGAGAGCGTCCGTCGGGCTCGAAAGTCGCGGCTCCACAAAATGGCCGCACTTCCGGTTCCGCCCGCGGCGCCCGCCCGGCGAAACACTAGAACATCACCACATACTACAATTTATTTAATACTAACTAAATCCAACAGTATCAGAACGCTGAACAAAACAACAATTTTCTGGAAACATTTTCTGAAATACAATCATTCCCTGCCTAGAAATCATTTCCTAAAGTGTACTTTAACTGTCTTGGAACCATTATTCAATTGCGTTTAAGGTCATCAATTTTAGACTCTTTGAGCTATATGTGGGGCATATATTCCACATTACAGATATAACACACACTAGCTAAAGTAGGCCTAAATAATTTAAGCAAATGATGCAATACTAAAGCAAAATGGCTGCTCGGACATATTAATATGCTGTACCAGAAGTGCTTACATTGCAAAACATTAAGGGCCAGGGGATGAGAGGTCGGTATTATTCATTTGTAATGTATATTGACTTAATAAACAGCTGTTGTGCTCATCTCAAAATTAAAAAGACAGCATCACCATGTGGATGGTGGACTGTCACTTGAGCCGGTGCTGACAATTAAGTGCTGCTGCTGAGCACCGGAAACCACCAACTCAAATGAAGCACTAACCAGTGATACCCAGTCTACAATAACACACACAGGGCAGCTGATATGTTGCAAAGTAAGGAGCAAAGGATAGCCAACTCACAGTGAAGTGGTGGTCCTCACTGTCTGTAAAAGTAGAAAATATTGCCTTAAATGAAAACTTAATTCAATAAAAATGTAATTCAGTGCAGGTGATTTCCGTGAATTGATAACCTGTTCGCTAGAGAAAGCTAGGAAATTACTAAATGACTGATACACCAGGGCTCCTCGGCAAAATACATTTTTATGAAATCCCTTTGAGGCTCAGTTCTTTCATCAGCTTTAGCAAAGTGTTCGTCAAACATGGCCTACAAATGTATACACTCTTTTTACATTTTATTTTCTTCTTTATTTTTTTAATCATTTTTCCCTTATCTTTTCCTAGACTTTGCAAATGGAGAAATCGTAATAGGAAATATGTGTTTACTAACTTGATCCAGATGGCTGCCAGTTGTGTATACTGCTGAGAAGCAGCATCAATTGCAGAGTTCAAAACTGATCATCCATGAGAAGGTGACAGCCATGAGCAGTAGACTTTCTCTTTGGTTCTGGACTGGCAGAAGTTGACTTGCTGTTATTTTTAGGTCTCACTTGACAGCATATCTGCCTTTTTGACTTTTAATCCATCAAGAGTAATATTCCCATCTAACCTGATTCTATTGGTTGCTTGTTCTGAAATTCTACATTCAAGGAAGAGCTTGCACTGTAGTGCATGAGGGACCATTGTACTTCTCTTACATTGAATCAGGACACATGCATTTTTTTAATATATGCATTGTATACAAAAAACAATAATTTTTGTTTTGTCTTTTTCACTGCCTTTTTATGTTTTAGACTGGACTTGTGTGCATGATTTTCCTCTGTTCTTCCACATCTGTGCCCTTCCTATAGATTTGCATTCTGGTTTATTTCCTGCTATTTTCCCAGTATGAATGTTCACACTGTTTTCTCCACCAGTCTCTTATACATTGATCTTTGTATGTGTTCATGAAACAAAAAGTTGCTAAAGATAATCAGTCTGGCTTTAAAAGGGTAACACATGCAGATACATGACCACATGCGTTTTCCATGCATTAGCACATTAAAGTCAGAACTATTGGGGTTACCAATAGTTGTAATTGTGGTTGACATCACCCAGGGATACAAAGGGTCTGCAAAAAGTAAAAAAATGTTTTGATAAAAGAAAGGTTACTGAAACAGTGATAGACTGGATTAGGAACCAGAGAAAGGACGGATGCTAGCAAGGGTTTATTTACCCGGCCACTGGCCAAATAGTACAAAATCTCTGCTATTTATCCAGCTGCCGACAGAATAGTACATAATCTCTGCTGTTAAACTGGCCATAGGTAAGTGCAAGAGGTAAGTGCAAAAATTGAGCTAAGCTGTTTCCGGAGGAAAAAAACATAAAATCAATTTTGAATAAAAACATTTATGTTGTTTTAATATTCAAATAAGACATGTAGGAATCGAACGGAAACTTCAGGATATGACACACAAATATTTTGTGCTTCAGTCAGCGAGTATTTGGCCGTCAGCAAAGAATACTGAGTATGATTTTACGAAAAAACACCACAGGGTCTGGGCTCCCAACAGTACAGCCTAGCCACAAGCTACTGTTAAGCAAAAAGAAATGCCGATACTGCTATTAAATTACACAAAATATTTTTTCAAAACATCTGAATTAAACACTATGCTTTGTACTTTTATGTGATTTCAATTATTTTATTTAACTCAAAGATTATTTATTTTCATCATTTTGGTTTCTTAGTTGACCAATTTTATGTTTTTAAGACCTTATGTACACAACAATTACATTAATTCATCCAACAACTATAAAACATTATATATATTTCAGAAAAATCATTCAAACATTCAGTCATACCTCTCTCATACAACCACAGACAACAAAAATTATTTTTTTCAATATATGCTGGAATTCTGCTACTCCCAGCAAAGTCAACACACTTCTTTGTTAATATCAAAAAAAGCCTATTCTTTTTCAATTCTCTTTGACTTGTTCTATCCTTTTGGCTTTAACAGTCTGATTTTACAGCATGTTACATAATTGTTTTATTCACTCATGAAAATACATTGCTTTTTTAATGTTCACAATGCTCCTTTTGATGATTTTTGAAGGCTGAGCTATTTTTAGGCTTCTCATGGAAGGGTTTGTGCTAGCTTTAGGCTTCTATATAAGGGAGGTTGTGCTTGCTTAGTATTTCATATCAGGCAACACAGCAGCAGTCAACAGAGAGCAGCAAACTAGAAATGCAGACAGATAAGTGGTATTTGAGCTCCAGAGGGAGGAACATATACAGTAGGCAATTTGTGTTTGGGGGCACAGTGCTTTGGGGCACTTGCAGGAGGTAAATGTAGTGAGACTCTAATGGAGCTTCAATGGAATGGGGAATAGAAAGCAGGAGACAGGTAAAGTAATGCGTCTGGGTAATTCACAGGAGGCGTTTACTTTGTTGCCTGTGAATAAACACACTTTTCATACTAGTCACCCAACAGTGTTGGTTAAGGGTGTTAGGGCCCGATGTAGGTAAAACGCATTTACCGATTTTAAAATACCGATCCGTACCGATTCGGTATTTCAAAATCGGAAAATGATATGTAGGAAATAATCATCGGAAAAATACCGATTCGGTAGCATTCGGTATCGAGAGTCGATACGTACCGATTCGCCAACTACCGAATCGGTATAGGCCGGGTCGGACAAGTCCGAATCGAAAAAAAAAAAATGCGGAACCAACCGAATCGGTAAACGCCGAATCGGAATAATAAATACGCCCCATGGGCCGAAAGGCCAATAGGAAGGCATTATACATTCCGAATCGGTATTTACCGAACACATTCGGAAATTACCGAATCGGAAAATACCGATTCGGAGAATGCCGTTTTGCCGAGCTGGTTGAGTGACACTGAAGACATCAGCCAATGAGCTGTAAGCACCCTCCCCCACAGGGTGTGGCAACCCAGGCAGGTGCAACTCATCAGAACATTCTGGAAAGCTGCATGAGTTGAGCAGACACAGAGAGAGCAGCATTGTGAGCAGGATCCCTGAGAGACATGGACACCAGCACAGAGAGCCAGAAGGCAGGGCGGAAGCGCAATCCTAAATTCAGCACCATGGAGCTACAAACTTTGGTGGAGGAGGTGGTGAGGGTGCACACCCAGCTATATGGCAGGCAGTCCCTGACTGTCCCGGAGAGCACCAAGAGGAGGCTGTGGCTCGACATCGGGGAGAAAGTCAATGCAGTTGGTGTCACCCACAGGAGCCTAGACGACCTCAAGAAGAGGTTTTATGACATCCGTGGCGTGACCAAGCGCAAACTGGCCGACCTGCACAAGCAGGCTGGACTCACTGGAGGAGGAACAAACCGTGCGCCACCCCTCACTCAGCTGGAGGAACTAGTGGCGACGACCATCGAGAGGGCCAGTGTCGTGGGCATTGGGGACCTGGATAGCTCATCCCGAGCTACAGCTACAGGTAAGAAGCATGCGCAACTTGACACACCATACCAGACACCTCCCCTACAGACCCAATGCACAGCCAAACCCCAGGCCAGTACAGCTAGCAACAGACATGAGCAATGCATCGTGCTAAATGTACTCAGCAAAAGTTACCAATAATGCCACAGCAGAAGCATGAGATAAATAACTGTAATACAGCATCAACGTGTTTGTAATGAGATGTGCAATGCTTTAATAGTTGTGACTGGAACACATTAGCACCCACTTGACAAATGCTTCTTTGTACCTAGGGGCACCATCAGGCGGGGGAGCAGCATCAGCTCCAGCACCAGCTCCAGCACCAACAGCCAGTGCGGCAGTGGCAAGCACCAGTGCAGCAGCACAGGAGGAGGAGGACAACAGCTGTGCCCTGGCAAATGAGGAGGACACAGGACATTCCCTCACAACTCCACACTCCCCCCGACTGTCTCAGTCTCAGTCGCCCTCATTGGTATTCTCCCCGGACAACACACCACCACAGAGCCACCCTGCACCTGCCACTTCCCCGGCCCGGAGGAGAATAGTGGCTCCATTAGTCATCATGGAGGGGGCAGCGGGTCAGGCTCCTGCACAAGACCCCGTGACACCAGCGACACCAGAGCACACACAGCAGGGCAGCAGAATTCCACGTAGGCCACGTGCTACCAGCAGCCCAATACCAGCACCGGGAGGCAGCGTCTTCGCAGGGCTGGAGACCAGCATGGTCACAATACAGAGGATGCAGGCGAAATCCATCCTGGCCTGCCATCGCCAGTTGCGCCTGCACAACCTGCAGATGGGTGAGATGACACAGGGCTTCAAGACCTTCGTTGACAGCAACAAGGACATAGCAACATCAATTGGCCGAATGACCACTGCCATCACCCAGCTCTGCACCAGGTTGGATGACCATGAGCTGAGTCGTCGCAGGGATGCAAGAGTCACGAACAGGTCACTCACCCGCCTTGCGGCTGCGACTGCCCAGTCATGCCAACGTGGGGCAAACATGGAGGCCAGCCTCACACAGTCCATGTCCGAGGTCACTAGGGGCATGGGCCGTATAACAACAGCCATGGAGACACTACTCATCTCCAACACCGCAGTGAATCCCGTCCTGGGCGAGGCTGGGGACAGCAGCAGCCGCAGCAGCCCGGCCAGCGCTGCGTCAGAGCCGCGCCGGAGCACCAGGCGCTCAGCTGAGGCTGCAGGGCATTCTGAAGGGGGTGAGGTTCATCCCAGTGGGCCTGCTAAGCGCAGCAAAAAATAGGACTGCCACTGCGGGTGAGGCAACCCGGACATTGGACATTCCTACCCCTTGTTGTTTAACTTTTCTTTTGTTGCACATCAGTGCAGTAACGTTGATGCAACATTATTAAATTTAATTTCTGAACACATACATTGACCTGTTTGTGCATCTGTACTCACTCAGAAATAGTTGTCTGTGATCTCCTGACGCCTGTATCTGCCGTCAGATGGTGCAGAGACTCCAGCAGGTAGTGGTAGTGGGACAGCATTGTCATCGTCGGGGTCCTCGTAGTCGGATAACTCTACCTCAGTGCCTTTCCTGACTGCAAGGTTGTGCAACATTGCACAGACAGCAATAATCTTGCAGCAGGTGATGGGGGTATATTGCCTTGCACCTCCGCTCTTGTGCAGACATCTGAACCTGCTCTTCCAGATGCCAAAGGTCCTTTCCACTACATTCCTCGTGCTTTTGTGTGCACGGTTGTACCTCCTTTGGCTGGGTGTTGAGGGGTTGAGGTAAGGTGTGAGAATGAACGAGCGTAGGGCATATGCACTGTCGCCTGGAAGGAGAAGGGGTAACATTACTCACATGCATACATGTATTACACACTGCAATTTTGGTAATGGGGGTCTGACACTGTGTCTTACCTAGGAGGTATCCTTCGCCAAATTCCCCTGCCATCAGCCGTGCATAAATCCCGCTACTCTGGAAGATATAGGAGTCATGGGTACTCCCCGGAAACTTTGCAACCAGGTCAGTGATCACACACTTGGCATTGCATATCACTTGCACATTTATGGTGTGCCGTGACTTCCGATTGCGGTATACGTATTCGGTGTCAGCAGGGGGGCAAATCGGTATGTGTGTGCCATCTATGCAGCCAATGATGTGGGGGAATCTTGCCATCTGATAGAATTCAGCTTTTGTCTGTGCCAGTTCTGCATGGGTGGAAGGGAAGGAGATGTAGTGGGCCATCCTCTGGATCATGGCATCAAGGAACTTGTGGAAGAACCTTGACAGGCTGCTCTGGGTCACCCCTCCTGCCACAGCAACTACACTTTGATAGCTGCCAGACGCCAGAAGATGTAGGCAGCATAGCACCTGCACCTGCACAGGGATTGCATGGGCCCTTGGGGTGGGGTGCTGCAACAGGGGTTGGAGGTCCCTGATGAGGTCTCTGATGGTGTCTGCCTCCAGCCTGTACCTCTGTAGGATCTCTGGATCTGTCAGCATGCACAGGGTCACCCTCTGCCTGTACACCTGCTCCTGTCTCAGCCATTCCCTCTCACCTTCCTGCTGTAGCCGTAGCCGTCTAGCTATGACATAGAAAGCTGCCATGTTGCAAGTAGAACTGCATTTTGGGTCATTTTTTATAGGTTGCACCTGGTTACCACCTGATTCCAATCCATGGTAATTTCCGAGTCAGAAATACCGATTTTTGAGCAAAATCGGTATTTCTGTGCTTACCTACATCTCAATCTTAGGGTTTTCGCATGGAATCGGATTTTCACCGAATCGGAATATATACCAATTCGGCGATTTTACCGATTCGGAAAGTCACCGAGTCGGTCGGATTCCGAATCGGGAAAAAGTAGTAATCGGAAAAAATCTCCGAATCGGTAGATTACCTATTCGGAGATTTTTTCCGATTCCTACATTTTTCCGATTCGGAATCCGACCGACTCGGTGATTTTCCGAATCGGTAAAATCGCCGATTTCGCAGGATTTCGGCCTCCTACATCCCGTTGTCTGTATTCTGATCGGTAACGGCCGAAAATACCGATTTTCGGCCGTTACCGACCGACCTACATCGGGCCCTTAATGTTTATCGGCCTCATATCATGAGTGGCCTCTTCAGCCACACTGACATTTTAGTCACCCAAACAATGCATCTTGAGAATGGTAGTTTTGATTTTTAACATGTTAAGCAGTACTTTAAGTGGGCAAGCTCATGAATCTGCTGGGTCCTCATTTCTATACCTGACAGTGCTGTCTCAGCAAATACAACCTGGTAGCCAAAAATAACTATATAAAGAAATAAACATCTGTGTGACAGGCTTGGAGGTTGTATCTAACTGCAGTCTTTGTTGATGGGGTGCTGGGTAATGAAGCAGTAAGAGGAGGGGGATGAAAAGTAGGACAATAAGGGCCAAGGGAGCAGTAGGAGTCTTAGGACGAAAAGGATAAGAAGAACCATGCACAGGGAGACCTAATCTATGACAACAAGGGTTACCAATGCCAGAGGGGACCAGAAACAAATAAATGTGGAGGAACAGGACAATGAAAAACAGCACTAGCTGCACCAGGACCAGTGTGCGATGTATCAGGAGGGCTAAGACGATGTGGAACAGGGGGAAATGGACCCAGTAGACTAGGGCCCGAAGGAACAGAAGGACCAACTGTAGAAGGAAAAGAAGGCCCTGGAACATAACGACAAGGAGGTCCATGAGGGCTGTGACCTGACCAGTTGGACAAGGATAATCAGGTCCACAAGTAGCAGACCCAAGTAGACACACCAAAGAGGTCCAGGAGACTACTGGAGATAAGGAACAGAGGCAGGAAGGATAGGAGCTCAGGCTTCAAAATGGAAAAAAACCAGGAGAACAAACCAGGAGGACAAAGAGTAATAGTGCAGGACAAGAGAAGCAAGATAGACTAAGACCTGAGGTACCAGCGCTAGGAGGTTTACCATGAGGAGAACCAGGACAAGGTGACTAATACCAAGAGGACCACAAAGGAATAGGGCCAGATGGTCCAACACTACGCCAGGAGGGTCTTGATGGCCAGAAGGCAATGTTTATGGTAATAATCAAAATAGGACAAAAAGGACCAGGACGGCCATGCCTAAAGAGACCAAGACTAAGATAGGAGATGGCTCTAGTCCAGGAGAACTAGGTCCAGGAGAGCCCAAACTATAAGGAACAGGACCAAGGGGATCATAGGAAATGGGCACAGAATCTTAAGATGGGACAAAAACAATGAAAAACAAGGCTGGCATGCTCTTGCCAAGAGTGCCAGGTAGCTGAGACCACGGACACAGGCAGACATAGTCAGAAGGAAAAGTCCTAGGTGGGCCAGGAAACAAAGGACTAAAGGGACCAGGAAGATCAGGGCAAAGGGGATCAGGACCTTTAGTGTCAGGACCAGGATGACCAGGGTGAGGAGGAAAAGGAGGATCAGGACCAGGGACATCAGGACCAGGATGATCACAGCCTGGAGATCCAGGTCACAAGGCTAAGAACAGAATGGCCAAGATCAGCAACAGGATGACCAGGTCCAGGAGGACCAGTTAAAGGAGGACCATGATGAGTTTTTGAAGCAGCATGAGGATAAGCAACGGAAAGACCGGCGGCAATAGGATCAGGACCAGATCCAGGAAGACAAGATCCAGGCCAATAGGACCAGAGGCCAGAATAAGCAAGGAAAACAATGGAGTCAGTAGCAAGAGTACCAGAATGATCGGAGCCAAGAGAACCAGGACTAGAGCAAGAATGGTTAGAAGGATCAGCACCAATATGACCAGGAAGAGGCCTGGGAGTGTCAGGCAGGCTATGACTATAGAACCTGGGCCCAGAGTTCCACGTTATGTTACGTTAGAAATTTTTAAAGCGCGCGATCACCCAGGGGTGTCTTGGTGCTATCTGAAAGGCAGGTTAGAGGCAATTTCAAAGGTTAAATAGCCAGGTTTTTAACTCCTTCCTAAACACCGTAAGAGAGGGGATTGCTCTAATATATGGTGGGAGGCTGTTCCAAAGTTTGGTTGTTCATACTGAGGTTGTCATCAATAATAACTCCTAAATTATTAGCTTTAGTGAAAGGAAGGAGAGGATGCGGCAAATTCACAGGCCACCAATTAAGGGACCATGCTGGAGAAGGGTTCCCAAAGCCAATGATCTCGGTTTGCCTGAATTGAGTTTCCGGCAATGTCTATTCATCCAGCCACTGACCGCCTTAATGCAGTTTCGACATCTTCAAGGGCCAGATGTATCGTTGTTGGCTGCTGCAATTATCAACTGGGTATCATCGTCGTAGGATGTTACCTCCAATTTGAAGCTTTTAATGAGAGGGGCCAGCTTCGCTACATAAATATTAAAGAGCGTTGGACTCAGAGATGACCCTCGAGGGACTCCACAAGGTAAGGAGAATGGTGTAGAGTTAAATTTCCCTAACGTTCCGGGCTGTGAACTATCTCTGAGAAAGAATGTGAATAAATCCAGCGCAACACCCTTTACTCATATTTCCTCCAGGCATTGGAAGAGAGTTGTATGATCTACTGTATGGATGTAACGGATACGTCTAAAAGACTCATGACTCCTGAGCCTACATTATCCACTGCCTTTGCCTTTTTCACATGGAGCAAAAAGACCAGGACCTGGGGGTAGAAGTACCAGGGTGAGGAAGATCAGAAGCCCCAGAACAGCCAGGACCAGGACCAAGGTGGCTGGACCTGGATGTCCCAGAGGACCAGGACCAAAATGACCAGGCTCAGAAGGACCCAAACAAAGAGAACCAGGACCAAGAGGGCCCAGGCCTTTGGGTGTAGTGCCAGACTGACCATGAGGACAAGACACAGGCCAGGAGGTCAATGATGATCCAAAGCAGGAAGACAAGAGCTAAGAAGGCAAGGCTTAAGAAGGCCACTACACAAGAGGCCAGGTAGACTGAGGGGACCAAAAGGACCAGGAACAGATGTACTAGGAATCAGATGAGCAGGGTGAGAAGTATAGAAGGATCAGGTTAAATGGATGAGGGTCAAGAAGATCAGAAAAGAAAAAAAAGAACTAGGAGAAAGGAGTATGAAAGGCCCCGGATCACCAGAAGGACCAGAAAGAAAGAGCATTAGCCATACAAAGACCCAAACAAAAAGGGCCAGAAACAAAAGGCTCATGTTTAGTGGGCACACAACCAGGAAGATAATATGGACTTTGAGGACCAGGAATAGGAAGACCATTGCTAGGCAAACCAGACTGAAAGTGACGAAGACTAGGAGAACAGGACCTGGAGAATACAGAGGGGTTGTGCAGGCAACCTGAGCCAACAGGACCAGGGCTTAATGAGCCAGGGCAATGAGTACCAGTGAGACCACAATCAAGGGGAAAAGGAAGCTCAATTCACAGAGGCCCCAGAGTCTCAGGGCCTGGAATACCAGGACAAGCAGGACCAGGATGAGGAGGGAAAGGGGGACCAGGACAATGAAAGCCAAGATGACAGAAGCCATGATGACCAAGCTAGGTGGCTAAGAACGGTAAAGTACAGGATGACCTTAAAAGGAGGATCAGGATAAAGAGGACAAGCTAGTCCAAGATGACAATGAACTGGAGGACCAGGACCAAGAATATCTTGAAATATTGCAGGAGGACCTGAAGAACTAGTCAGATCAGGAGTAGGTGGATTGGGGCCATTAGGACCAGGGGCCACATAGGGGTGGATGGGTTGGACAAGAAGGATTAGAATGATCAGGACCAGGAACAGGGTTAGGAGGACCAGAGAGATCGGAACCAAGAGACCAGGACCTGAAGTTCTAAGTGGAGCAGGAGGATTAGGACTGGGGTATTAGGACTAGGCTGGTGAGAAGACTGGGGTCAGAAAGGACGATAAGGAGGAACCCCAGACATAGGAGACCTTTACCAGGGTGACCAGAACTAGTTAGAACAAGGTCAGAATGAGAAGCAGGAGAACCAGCATAGCCCAGAAAAGGAGGACTTAGAACAAGGCTAGGGGCACAGAAGCGCCTGGAATTCAAGGAAGAAGACCAGGAATAGAAGGACACCTATGTGAGTCTAGGGCACATATATTAAGATATGCCTTTTGTAAATGGTTTGTGTTCATTAAGTATGGTCGCAAAATCCGTTCCGCTCACGGAATTTGTGGATTTTCGGCAATTTCGCATTCCGCGAATCTCGCGAAATTGCAGAAAAATCCGCAAATCTGGATTTTTTTTTTTTGCACATGCCCGAGTTGAAGCTCAAATTCAGTAACGTTTTAATCAGCCTAAAAAATTAGTGAGCACGGTGGAGGCTAGGCAGGTGTGCTTCCTCCCTATATCTACCATCTACAATTAGATGTAATCCTTGATGGAGGTCTTTGCATCCAAGAGTTTCTCGAGCCCAATCACCGTGTACTTCCTGTGACCAGGAGGCTGCTTCCTTCTCATCTGCTGCTCTGATCGATCTCTGACCCTTTATAAACAAGAGGCATGTGAACTCACAAAGAAGCCCCAACCGTTTGGCCCCACCCCACACACACTAGGGTATGCAACGTCTACCCGTCCTTTCCCCTACTGTGATGGACAGCTCACTCAAGGGACCTCGGCGCCTATGGGCGCGGTGGCAAAGTTACAGACACACGTGGTCACTGGAAACAACTCTTCTGGCCCTTTACACAGCTGTAGTGTAGGAAAAGCACCATACATTTACCCAACGAGGTAGCATTTACTGATTAGCCAGTAGAAAGTACTCCAGTTGAATAGAGGTATGGCACAACACAGTGGCATCTTCGTAGATAAATATGCAGGCAGGATTCATTCTGGCACGATGCTCCTGTCACAAAAATTAAACCTCAACAGGAAGCACTTACAGATATAAATAAAGCAGGTGCCCGAGTTGAAGCTCAAATTCAGTCACGCATTATAATCATCCCAAACAACTAGTGAGCACGGTCTAGGCTAGGCAGGTGTGCTTCCTCCCTATATCTACCGCCTACAATTAGATGTAATCCTTGATGGAGGTCTTTGCATCCACGAGTTTCTCGAGCGCAATCCCCGTGTACTTCCTGTGACCAGGAGGCTGCTTTCTTCTCATCTGCTGCTCTGATCGGTCTCTGACCCGTTATAAACAAGAGGCATGTGAACTCGCATGGAAGCCCCACCCGTTTGGCCCCGCCCCACACACACTAGGGTATGCAATGTCTTCGCGCCCTTTCCTCACTATGATGGACAGCTCACTCGAGGGACCTCGGCGCCTTTCGGCGCAGTGGCAAAATTACAGGCACACGTGGTCACTGGAGACAACTCTTCTGGCCCTTTACGCATCTATAGTGGAGCAAAAGCACTATACATTTACCCAACGAGGTAGCACTTACTGATTAGCCAGTAGAAAGTATTCCAGTTGAGTAGAGGTATGGCACAACACTTGGCATCTTTGTGGATTAATATGCAGGCAGGATTCATTCTGGCACGATGCTCCTGTCACAAAAATTAAACCTCAACAGGAAGCACTTACAGATATAAATAAAGCAGGTGCCCGAGTTGAAGCTCAAATTCAGTAACGCATTATAATCAGCCCAAACAACTAGTGAGCATGGCCGAGACTAGGCAGGTATGCTTCCTCCCCATATCTACCGCCTACAATTAGATGTAATCCTTGATGGAGGTCTTTGCATCCACGAGTTTCTCGAGCGCAATCCCCATGTACTTCCTGTGACCAGCCCAAACAACTAGTGAGCATGGTCGAGACTAGGCAGGTGTGCTTCCTCCCCATATCTACTGCCTACAATTAGATGTAATCCTTGATGGAGGTCTTTGCATTCACGAGTTTCTCGAGCGCAATCCCCATGTACTTCCTGTGACCAGCCCAAACAACTAGTGAGCATGGTCGAGACTAGGCAGGTGTGCTTCCACCCCATATCTACCGCCTACAATTAGATGTAATCCTTGATGGAGGTCTTTGCATCCACGAGTTTCTCGAGCGCAATCCCCGTGTACTTCCTATGACCAGGAGGCTGCTTTCTTCTCATCTGCTGCTCTGATCAGTCTCTGACCCTTTATAAACAAGAGGCATGTGAACTCACATGGAAGCCCCGCCCGTTTGGCCCCACCCCACACACACTAGGGTATGCAACGTCTTCCCGCCCTTTCCCCTACTGTGATGGACAGCTCACTCGAGGGACCTCTGCGCCTTTCGGCACGGTGGCAAAGTTACAGACACACGTGGTCACTGGAGACAACTCTTCTGGCCCTTTATGCAGCTGTAGTGTAGGAAAAGCACTATACATTTACCCAACGAGCTAGCACTTACTGATTAGCCAGTAGAAACAGAACTCTAGTATATATTTGTGCAAATCCGCGAGTTCATGGATTTTCCCGCAAACTCGCAGATTTTGTTGCCATTTCGCGAGATTTCGTGGACCGCAAATCCGCAAAATTCGCCCATACTTAGTTTTCATGCTTTCTATACTGCCAACCCCAAGACCCCCCCCCCCCCCCCTCCCACCTCTTTAGTCCATGTATAGATCTGGTAAGTTTTTGCTGAAAAATCAGAACATGCAAAGTGAATAAAAAGCTGGGACTATCACTAACTGACCTCTGAGTGTAGAAGACACGGTCTGATGCTGACACAGTAGACTGAGGGTGGTTCTGAGGGCAAAGGAGTTTCAAGGTGGATGAGTAAAAATGAGTGTGGTCTGTGAAGGATGGCAGAATGAGTTTGAGAAACTCAGATGGGCAAAATCAGAAAAAATGGTTAATGGCTACCAAAGGGGTCAAAGGGATATGGTAATTATCATAAGAAAGCTCTGATGAGCAGAAGGGAGGGTAATGGAGGATCCAGATAGATCGTCTCAGATGCCACAGACGGATTCTGTGTGACCGCTAGATCTTTGTGCTGACATTCCATGTGTGTATGTGAGGTGGGTATGTAGCAAGGGTCAGATTTACTAAGAAGTCACTAATGCAAGGCAGCAAGATAACTTTCAGCACAGTGTTGCGTGACAGGGGAGAGCAGAACTGCACTATCTCTACTAGGATCTGGCTTATTTCTTCTCTCTCCATGCACTGGCACACTGAATGCTGCTTAGCACCAACACAGACATCCTTGTGCCATAGTGCAAGGGTGCCTACATTATGAATAGATTGTTTTGTTGCAATAAGGGGCACCTTCCTGCACAAAAGCAATCTTTTGAGGAATTGTCAACTTTCTCTGTGTGCAGCAGCATGCGTAGAAAGAGAAAGTAACGAGGAGCAATACAAATATTGATCATTGTTACATCTCATTTGGGTAGCAGTACCATTTTTTTTGTGTTCAAATTTGTTTATTAAGGTTTCACATATCACGCCCCCCAGGGGGGGGTAAGGCAGAAGATGGTTACACAGTATTACACACATTAGAGGGTTACATTGCAATGAGGAGAAGTACATTTAGCAAACTGCTAGGGATACGTAGTCCCGACCTCGCCTGATTGTGCTGTATATGATGGATCTGTCTGCATGTAGAGTGGAGGTTTAGGTGTCTTGTACTAGGGCCCTCGACTTCGATACTATGACACTGCTCGTCAATGGATGCGCGTGTGGGTCTAGTCCCCGCGTGTGTTGTTGTAACTTGTAATCCCGTGATCGATTCTGGTGAGGGTAATGTGCGCCAGTCTCGGAACCGCCGGCCTGTAACTTGAAGAAAAACACGGAAACCATGGGGGAAACTTTTCCTAGTGTAGCATATGGTGTCGGACTTGCGCGGTATGCGAGTCGGGGCCAGTGGCCGTAGTGTGCCAGGGGGCGGTAAGATTTGCCGGGGGG
The DNA here is from genome assembly GCF_964261635.1 of Lissotriton helveticus. NCBI lineage: Eukaryota > Metazoa > Chordata > Amphibia > Caudata > Salamandridae > Lissotriton > Lissotriton helveticus. The sequence goes on from NC_136059.1 coordinate 1,382,109,674, forward strand.
AAGCAGTACCATTGTGATGCAATTCCAGGTTTACTTACCTTAGTAAATCTGGGATTGCACCAAAATCTATGGCCAGATGCATGAGAATGCCCATGCCCCACCTATGACATGCCTTCTCAACACAGGGTAATGCAAAGCAGTGATTTGCCCTGCCTTGAGTTACTCTGGAATTACTAAGCAACGCATAGCCAGGCAAGGTAGCTTTGCGTGGCATAGTAATTACCATTCAAGAGGTTGCGTTGCCTTGCTTGACACAAGGGCAACACAAGCCCTTTGTAAGTCTGCCCTTAAGTGCATAATAGTGATACTGCTTGTGCAAAAATCTTAGTGCATGGACTGGTGGGATGCATTTTGCAAGGCATGATGTAGAGTAGATACAGCTTCTCTACACTGTGAGGGTGTATTAACTGCATCCCTGTGTATAGACGGTGGAGACCCAAAACGGGAATGAGGGAGGTTAGAGAAAAGGCTACCCAAAAAGTTCTGTTTGGTCCTCTTTAGCACAGGGCTGCTGATCAGTTCTTCCTGAGTGATGACATAGGGTAGCTTATAGAAGTAAGGGGTAGGCCATAGGTTTCTCTTGTTAAAGGTGACAAAGTTTCTAAGCAGGGCTGCCATTTTGTCTGTGTCTGATGACTACTCAGAAAGGCTAATTACATCCAGATGCTTAGATCTATTATTCATTGAGTCCTTGTTTTGGATACTTCTGCTTGGATCCAGCACTATTGCTACTGCTGTGAGAGCCATCACCTAGCGCAAAGGCTGTGTCTGAGCTATAGCCAGAAAATGATACTTGGAAGAGAAACACCCCAAATAAGATCTAAAAACTCAATAGTGGATCCACATCCCCTGTCTGAAAAATGAGTATTAAAGTGGAACTCTGAAGTGATCGATCAGTAGGTCACAAGATTGGTGGTAAAAAATGTCTCTGTTTATTCAGGGTCTTATTTCTTACATGATTTGTAATAAAGTCCAAGAATAAAAATCTTTGTGATTTTCTTCTTTTCAGTATCTTTGATGCATATATGTCTTTTTCCGATTTAATGGGAATTTTCATTCATATTCCAATGACAATTGTTTCAATTAAGTATCATCCCATTGCTTTGCTTGTGGCTTCTCAACAGGATACTTATTCTGAGGGGCCAACAAAGTACAGGCTGCCAAATGAAGAATTTTATACCATCTACCCTTTTTAGAGTAAAACCGGGCTATAAGGAACAGGAAAAAATAGTGACCCCCATCTCCCTGGGAGAAAACTCACAGAGTGTGGGACCATTTTTTTTTCTCAAAAACAAACTCCTGCTTTGGGAGTATGTTTTTGAAAAACAATATTTTTTCAAAATTTGCTAGTTAGCTATCATGTCTGACTGCACTGTCCGTCAAATGTTTTGTGCATAGACAGGAACCACCATGACAGCAGTTCCTGACAATGTAGAGAGTTGTCCACAGAGCTAGCTGACAACTTTAAATTTGGTGACCAGAGGTCCTTCAGGATGGCAGAGGAATTGTTGTCTGCCATCCTGATAGATTAGCTCCGTCCTCAAAACTCTAAATCAAGCCCATAGTTTTTCTTACTTATGTGATGAGATTGGAATGAAGCCTCTTAATTATACTGTGTTGGTCACTTCATAAGGGCCTTATGCAATTGTTTCTATGTTGATACTTACTTACGTTTCATGTTATAGCATATAAGATGGAATAAGATTTCTCCTACAATAAGACATGCCTACTACCACGCCTGGGGTATAGGACATCAACCAGGACTCCCCAGCCATCTGTATCCTGGGCTTTTCTTTCAATCTGACTCCAGGTGTAACTCATCTCCTTGCATTCAGCCTCGAGGCCTCGGTGCTTCTTGGCCTTCCTCTTTTCCTTTTCTCTTGAGGGTTCCAGGCACAGTTCCCTGTAAGGTGCATGCTATAATATTTTTTTTAAACTTTATTTAGCATTTTAATAGAAGACAAAGTAAGGCACTGAATAGCATCAAATTCCTTTTCAAGTACAGCAAAAAATAAAGCTAACATGAGGTTTAGCAGGCTTAGGCGGGAATGTGACATTAAACTTAATGCGTAAATAGGTCCAATAACATCCTTCTCAGTCTGCACCCCAGAGACCACATCCATCAATACGCCCGTGGTCCATACCGCAATGCTATATATATAAACTGTTCAAGATCATATCCATGCACAATTCTCATGACATGTGGATTAATAATGTGTGCAGGTCTTGCATCAGCCTAACATGCCCCTGTCGGAAGGTGCATGCTATCATTAACCTCCACGAAGGGGACCTGCATGAGCACACATCACAAAGGGCCTTTGTGATGGATATACGATGGTACATTGCATGCAATTACTTTGCATGACTTTTACACGCATGTTTTTACAGCGAAAATGCATTTAAAACGCATGACAATACCACGCATTGTTTTTATATTTAAAAGCAATGTATTTGTGGGGGTAGACCCTCCCACTCCCCCCAATTTACCTTAAATGTGTTGTATTGGCATGCGTGTTAAATGCATATTCCCGGTAAAAATATCAGCGCTAAAAATACGTTGTAAAGGCTTAATAAGGTAAAAACCTCGTTGTAAAGGCTGTTTCCCCTTTGGGATGTGATGAGCAACAGAAGCACCCTGTAAATGGCAACTGAAGATCTGAAAAGAAAACAAAAGCAAAGTTAAATGAAAGCTCTTGCTTCAAGTGAGAGAATTTGATTTCTCTCACAATCTGTGCATACATGTGACTAGTCTATCTGGGGGAAGAAACTTTGATTGAAGGCACCACAATTTACTATTCAGTCTAACGATTTTGAAAATAGTGTATGCATGTTTTCTGTTCCTCTCTTGAAAGTTGATATTCCATGTGCACTTGGTTTTGAATATTTTGTCATTCTTGTCTTTATTTTATGTTCAGACTCACATTTTTCTGGTCTGTGCAAAGCACTCTTGTACTTATTAGGCCTTGTTCGCAGTATATAAAGCTACACAATTCAAACTAAATCAAACAATTCACTTTTAAGACCCAATGTGCTTTTAAACCATATCCAGCTAAGGTTAGTTTTTCATCTGAAAATCATATTTAACTAATTTGAAAGATAGGTTTAAAAGTTATGGTACAGTTTTCAGTGTTGCAACAAATAATGTGTACATATTTTAACAGTGCCCCACCCCCTATTTTTCTGTTTATTTCTAATGTGTTTGAGATGGAGAGGGTTTTAGTTATTTTTATTGTGAAATAGCGGTCTTACAGCACACCGTCTGCCACTAGCATTGCAATACAGCACCTTTCCTTCGTCCAGGAGATGACTTTCCAAATGTTTCCATCTCGCACCGGAATCTGATTTGTTTTTATGCGGGTGAGTAAGTGTGCCGTTTTTAATACCTTTTGAACAATGGGCAGTGACTGAGCCTACAGAGCTATGCCAAACTGTTCACATGTCTCCTTAGTTGTTAGGATGGCTAATTACTCAGCAAATAGAAGTGTGATTGATCGCTGGTATTGCAGATGTTTTTGGTTGAAAGTAGTACGACAGAGTTACATCTAAGCTAAAAATGGAATGAAATTTCCCATTTTTATGCAGTCCATGATGCATAAATCGGTATGTTACTGTATTTACCCCCTGATTTCTGCTAGGATTTACCTGGTCAAAATCCAGAGGGAAAACATCTTGAATGTCAATGCAAATTCAGCTACGAGTGGAAGTTTACACTTGAAATAGAATTGGCAGCCCAATTGTATTCAGGGCCTGAGTGACCCAGTTGGCAAAACAGCAAAAGCCAGACCCCCCAGATTATTGCGGCATAAATTTGGAAATTTAGCGGCACAAAAATGAAAATTTAGCGGCATTATTGCGGCACTTTATTTTACTCATAATCTTTTTTTTTTTCAGCCTTAAACCAATGGAAACTATTGTAGCAGAGTATTCCACTTTTGAAGTACGTATCTTTAAGGTGCTTGCAGGTCTACGGAAGCACAGCTCTAATCCTAACCTCGTGAGAGGGGGCCCTATTTCACCCTGGAATGTTTTAGTACCAATGTATGCATCCCTGCAGGAACATTGCTACCTCCTGGACCCATGAGGCGTGACACCTCTTCACCAGGCGCCCTAGTGCTCAGGATGGTAGTTGGTGGAGATGCATTGCCTGCTGCAAAGAATGTGTGCCATGGAGATGGCAGAACTAAGTGTGAGTGAACTATGAGTAGAGCTATAAAAATGAAATGTATGTCAGAGAGGGGCTATGGAAATGGGAGCGGCACTGTTGGAGGGTAGTAGCATGGCTTAATTTGAGCCAGTGGTTTCCGGTGCTCTGCACCGTCACCTAATTGTCAACATCTGCTCTGATGACAGTCTGCCACATACTGGTGATGTATTTCTGCTTTCAAGATGAACAGAGCAATATTGTTTATTCATTCAATATTCTTTAAAATGGACTAATACCAGCAGCCCAAGTGAATCCTATAGATTTGGGGGTCTATAATAATCTGAACAGTGTCACTTGTAGGGTATGATGTTTGGTAGTTGTGTTGGTTCTGACATTGGAGGAGCTGACAGGGGTACGGGAAGGTGCAAGCTGCAGTGGCCATCTGACGAGGGCCCTGACACTTCTCTTTTTTTTTTTACAAACTAAGCACTCTGTGGTAGTGAAGGAATTCGTGCAGAAGGAGGTCAATGAGGGGGGCCAAAACAACTGTGGCATCAGGGCGCCCACCAGCGCTAAAGCCAGCCCTGGAAGTAGTCACTGTTATGTAAAATACTGCTGCGAGAAAATACCCAGTACCAACATCGTTGTGCAGACCAGGTTCAGTCCTGGCAGTGCCGACACAGACTTCCACATATATTTTCGAGGTGGGTAAATCGAGCACCATACGGCTGGGTAATAACATTAAGGGTCGGGTGAGATGACATTGTACATTGACCTTCACAATTTGAACGGTTTTTATTTGCCTCCTTTAAATGACCTGGTCTCTGTCATGGGTAATGCATAATTTGTTAGCACAGTGTACTCCGAATTGGGATTGATGTATTACCTGGCCAGATTGCATCCTTCCTTTAATAGCAATTTTTTTAGCATTTGAGGGTGGCTTCAAATTTTTACAGTAATTATTAAGGGGTTTATGAAGAATGTCAGATGTGGTAGGAAGAAATCAGAAAGATGGATGTGGAAGAGACGATTGCGTTCTGTGATGCTGCATGCTGTCATAGCTAAAAAGATGTTTGATGTGTTACCGGCTTGAAATCAAATCCCCAGTTGTATCCATGTTGGATAAAGAGGGGCAAAAAAAGTGAAGTTGCATGTGAGTGAGATGAGGAAGGACCAGAAAGTTGTCAGGGTGTAAAACAAACTGAAGTACAATTTTAGAAGAACTATTTAAGTAACCTGTGTTCGGGACAGTGTGATGTTGAGGTTTAAGTTCCTTTAGGGTAGTATCCAAGGAGAAGTGCCTGTGTCTTTTTGAAACCCGTTACAGTTAGGAACTGCTTGATATGCTGTCCCTGTATCTGAGTGTGGATTCCTAATTATGTTGCCAAGTATGTTATTAGCTAGGATATTATTGGAGTTAAATGAAGGGGGGCAACTTGGTCAGGTGAGTGAGAAAGTAACGAGAAAATATGAAATAGACTTTGCAATTACAGACTGTAATGCTCGATATGCGATTTCGAGGCTAATATTTACTTGTGATCTTGCGTCTTTTGTGCACTTTGATTTTGTTGTTTGGGTTTGTTTCATGAATCGGAAGATGCGCATTGGCTTTTGGTGATATGTTAGAGGAATGAAAGGAGGAGTGTTAGGTGCACGTGGAATGTTGTGGGAGTGCTGGGATTCTAGGTAAAAATGTTGGTGTTTTGCTTCATGAAGAAGAAAGAACTATTCTTGAGGGAATCGTGATTTGTGCGCATTCCAGTGAAGAAATAAATGGCTATTTGGACAGTGAACCTTTTATTTCAGCCCCTGTTTGCAGTTGTTTCCTCTTAATCAGTGTTGATCAACATGCACAGTTTGCTGCCATTTCCAGGTCTCTAAAATTACATGATTATTTTATATCCAGGCAGATTGAAGATTTTCAGAATGCAAACACTTCTATGAGCGTAAGGAAAACAGTTGTTGCTATTTTCTTGCTCTAAACCCGGTTTTTCTCAGGAGTACTCGTATTGCACTATGAGTTTCAAAACTCTATTTGTACAAGTAAAGAGCACTTTCTGAAGGTGAAAGGCAAGCACTGCTCGACATTTTCGGAGACTCGCATCTTCTTCAAAAGCACACGGACACAGATCCCTTAATGCCGCAGGAATAAGCAGGCGGCTATTACAGCTGAACGGCGCCACGTAGTGACGTAGACGCGTACAGCCAGTAAGATGTCACCATCTTTTTTTGATGCCTGCAAGAGCATTTTTCGCGGCCAAAAAGGTCAATATCGCGGTCATCGCGCTCAGCAGTCGATTTCGCGATTATTTTGCAAATCGCGAAATCGCGCAATGCTGGAGGGTCTGAAAAGCAAGTATGAAAGAGTAAGAGTGCTTGTTGTAAGTTAGAAAGCGAGCAAGAGAGACTTAGAATAAGTGAAATAATTAGTTTGATTGAGTGAGAGAGAACATATCTGAGAGTGTGTAAGATGACAGATGGCTCTCAACAATGTAAACATAGGGGAGGAGCTTTGCGCGCATCCGAGATGGCCGCGTGAGCACAGGGCTCCCGAGGACCCTCGCTGCCTCCCGCATTTATCCTGTACAATATCCTGATTTGATGGAAGATCATTGAAGACGCAACCCGGCTGATGTACTAGCAGGTTTTTGGGTCGAAATCGGACGCAGGGTCCCCGAGCTTTGCCGTCTTGAAATTTGCGGCCTTCTCCTTGGAACAGCCTGGACTTTGAGTTGTGACAGTGCCCAGGTCATAATTTAACAACAACGGCTTGAGGGGATCAGCCCACAGCCTCACTTCACTTTCGGTTTCGTTTCTCCGGCACACTGCCTCATATATGTGGTGTGTCTGTTGATCGGACGAGCCCTGATGCCAGCTCATTGAGTTTCGAGCGGGCGACTGTTTGGCTGTGGACTCCACTTGGCTCAACTTTGCCTACTGTATTCCCGTGTGTGAATTTCAAGGAGCCATTTGGACCAGATCCCAAGCCTCCCTCCGGGGCACCAGACTCGCCATGACGGGCAAGCCTGAGGGTGAGAAACGGAAGGTCAAGACCACCATCCGTGGAGGTTCAACCCAGACGAATGTCATGGATCGCTATACACTTTCTAAAGGATCCCCTGGTGGCGCACCTAAGACCCGGGAGGAGGTTGTCGACGATCCTGCTGTGTTGGCAGACTTAACACTACAAGACGTGATGGGCGCCATTGCTGGTATTCAGTATTCTATTGGTTAACAATATGAAGCCTTGGCGCTGAAGTTGGACACGGTGGCTATCGATGTCAACCTCATTCGAACTGACTTGGCCAAGACGAATGAGAAAGTGAAGTCCTTAGACCTAAAGACATCCAGCCTCACCACGGACGTGTCCGACTTGCAAACAGAAGTGCGCAATCTTAGATCTGCTAATGACTTTTTTGCTCGTCGCTTGGAGGATTTTGAAGGCCGTGCACGGCGCAATAATGTGCGTATTATTGGGGTCCCGGAAGAATCTAGTCCACTCGCCACTAATCTTTGAGTGGAGGACCTCATTCTTAATCATCTGGCACCAAAGGGCCTGAGCAAATTCTTTGCCATCGAACGTGCGCACAGAGTGCCAGGGGGGCAGGCGAAGCCCGGTCTTCCCCCCGTCCGATTATTGCAGGGATCTTCAACTTTAGAGATCGTGACGCCATTCTGCAGGCGGCACGGACAAGCGGCCCTAGGCAGTTCGAGAACGCCGCTGTGAATTTGTATCCGAACTTTTCTCAATCGGTCCAGAAACAACGTATGGGATTTCAAGGTGTGAAACGGCGACTAAGAGACATGGAACTAAAATATGCTATGTTATTCCCGGCCCGACTGCGTGTTGAATATGACAATCGAACATTTTTCTTTGTCAGGCCTGAGGAAGTGAGTGACTGGTTGGACACTTTGCCGACTCGCCGTGCTGACCAGGAGCATGCTGGTGGTGCGGAAGGGGGACTGATGGACCAAGAATGATTATGATGCCTGTGTCCGGAACACTTTTTAACGTGATCAGCCGGAGTTCACTGACTTCTTATGATCATTCCGTTCGTATCTTCAGAGGTAGCGGGGATGGCGGGACCCTTTCCTCCTCTGGGGTTTTCTTTGTGTAGATTAGTTCATGTTTGTAATTGCTAGGGCGACAGGCACACTGCAAATTGGGGTGGCTTTTGAGTCGGTGCAGGGGTGCAGGGTGGGGGGGAGTTGTGTTGGGAACCTTGGGGGGAGGGAGGGGCATGTTCTGGGATTGTTTGTCTTTTCTTCTTCAAGGCAAGGTACTTTCATTATCTTTGACATTGGTGTGATGCTCGTTTTGCGATGGGAGTTCATTGTGGATCTGGATGGGGGTAGGGGGTTGAGGGTATTATGCTGGAATGTGAATGGGTTGGGTGATCGCATAAAGAGAGGGGTGGTTATGCAGCTGTTGTGGCGCCTTTCACCTGATGTCGTTCTGCTACAAGAGACACACTTGATAGGAAACACTTGTCACGCCCTTAATAGACGGGGTTATCGTCTTGCTGCCCATTCTGGATTTACATCTAGTTCTAGGGGAGTGGGTATTCTGCTCAGGGTTTCCCTCCCCCTCGAGGTTGATGATGTGATCCTCGATGCCAGGGGTCGATATGTCGCACTTGTCGGGCGCTGGGAGGGAAAGCCAATCTCGTTGGTGTCAGTTTATGTCCCCCCGGGCTTGCAATCCACGACATTTACGGACCTGGGGCGGATGGTTCTGGGTCTCCCGGAGGGTATTTTGATACTGGGTGGTGATTTTAACTCGGTTATTTCTGGCAGGATAGACCGCTATCCCCCCCCCCCGAGATCTTGCTGCTGCGCAATCCTGGTTGGGCGACTTCTTGGAAACATTGGGCCTCATAGACTGCTGGAGACTACTGCATCCAGAACAAGCACAGTTTGCTTTCCACTCGGGAGCTCATGGCAGTCTCTCTAGATTAGATTATATCCTGACACCGGCGGCACTGTCCCCCTCGATTGGAGAGATTAGACACCTGGCCCGGGGTATATCGGACCATTCCCCTATTTGGTTTCATTTTAATCTCAGCATCGGGGCCGAAGGCAGGGTGGCTCCGATTAACCCCTGGTATTTCCTCAACCCTAAGACACGCGCTGAATTGATTAAATCATTTGATCTGTATTTTACTGAGAATACTGGTTCTGTATCCTCACCTGTCTTGTTGTGGGAAGCTTTTAAGACTGTGATCAGGGGACAGGCATTGTCTTTGGTGGGGTGTGCCAAGAAATGTAAGAACGAGGCAATTTTTCAGCTCGAAACTGAAATCACTGACCTGGAGACGGCATTGGAGCGGGGGGGTGTCTCGAGAAGCATTACATGTCCTCCGCCTTAAACAATTAGAATATAAAACTTTGGTTACAGATGCGGCAAAGACGATGAGTAGGGAACAGCAGGGACGGCTCTATGATGTGGGTGATAAAGCAGGAAAATTGATTGCCTGGCTGGACAGGAGGGAGAGAGCGAATCGAGTGGTTCCAGTGATTGTGACATGTGGTGGTGTGAGTGTAACTGATCCTGTTGGCATTGTTGAATGCTTTGCTGATTATTTTCGAAAGGTCTATACCTCGGTGTCTGACAGGCCTGAAGAGGATTCGCAATTGTTGCTTCGGGACATAGCGCTCCCATATTTGTCGGAATCGGAGCGTGATTGCTTGGATGCCATGCCCTCGGTGGATGAGGTGGCTCTCGCGCTGCGCTCCCTTCGCTCCGGCAAGGCTCTGGGTCCCAATGGCCTTCCTGTGGAATTGTATAAGTTACGCCCTGATACTTTAGCTCCCTATCTCCGTGATATGTTTTTGGCTGCACGAGATAATGGCTCCCTCCCCAGAGATCAGCGTCTTGCGACCATTGTGGTGATCCATAAGGAGGGTAAACCACAAGATCGCTGCTCGTCTTATAGACCCATTTCGCTTTTAAATGCGGAGCCCAAGATCCTCGCCAAATTGCTTGCCAATTGTCTGATTACGGTTATTAGCGACCTGATTCATCCGGATCAATCGGGTTTTATCCCGCACCGTAACACGGCATTAAATTTGCGACGTCTGCATGGTGTTCTCGCGAGGGCCCCGACGCTGCGTGAACCGGCCATCTTGGCGTCCTTAGACGCCACGATGGCCTTTGATACAATCGAGTGGTCTTATCTCTGGGCGGTACTCGCCAAGTTTGGATTCGGCGCGGGTTTTATTGGTTGGGTCAAACTCCTGTATGAAACAGCACTAGCCCAGGTGGTAGTTAATGGCCGCGTCTCCGTGCCTTTTACTCTTGGGAGGGGCACACGACAGGGTTGTCCGTTGTCCCCGCTCCTTTTTGCTTTGGCGTTGGAGCCTCTTGCCGCTTGGCTACGGTGGGAACCTTCGATGAAGGGTATACGCTGGACGCCGGAATTTGAGGATCGCATTTCATTATACGCGGATGATATTTTATTGTACCTTACATCTCCCCAAAAATCGCTCAATGTGTTGTTTGATGTACTTACCTCCTTCGGGAAGAACTCGGGCCTCATTATTAATTGGTCGAAATCCTACATTTATGTACTTGCGGGTGATGTCCCTTGTTTGCCATGGGGCTGTCCCATCCAGTTGTCGCAGTCTGGCTTTAAGTACTTGAGTGTGTTTATCTCCATGGATCCGGCGGTTCGCTACGAACGTAATTTGCTCCCCCACTCCAACGGTTACGCTCCGATGTAGCGCGTTGGCGTAAATTACCGTTGTCTCCCCTAGGGCGTGCGGCCCTTTTTAAGATGATGTCCTTACCGCGGTTCCTATATGCCCTCCAGAATAGTTTTGATGTCATCCCGTCGACATATTTTCGGGAAGTAGAATCGTTGCAGAGGCAACTAATATGGGACGGACGTTCGCGCATAGCTCTTCCGAAATTGACACTCCCCTGGTATGATGGCGGTATAGCGCTCCCGTATATTCGTAGGTATTATTGGGCTTCCCACCTTGCTGCTATCAACCACGGGATGTATGGCCCGGCATTGAATCCAGCATTTGAAATGGACAAGTGGCTGCTCCCGGGTGGTGATTACTATAGGGCACTTTACTCGGGATCCTCCCGTTCACAACTCACGGGACCTACAGCTATAGCTGTGCGGGTATGGCATAGCGCAACGGCGGTTATGGGCTGGAGTAATAAATTAACGGGTGTGACACCGCTCTATGCCTCTGCGAAGTTGGGTGGCCTATGGAAGACGAAGGGATTTGATAAGTGGGACATGATCGGTATTGGTAAAGTGCGTGATCTCTGGGTTAAAGGAAAGGTTAAGGCCTTCTCGGAACTACAAATAGAGTATAAGCTGAGTGACAGGGAAAGATTTTGTTACATCCAGGTACGTCATGCTCTGACCTCTGTGTTGCCAGTGGGTAGTGCTGTTCCGGATTCCTCCCCCCTCGAAGATCGTATACTAGATGGCTATGTGCCGGATAGTACTATCTCACTGTTCTATAAGAAAATGATTAATGACCGATCGAGTCTCCGTGAGGCCTGGATTGCTGATGGTATTGAACTGGATGACGAGGACTGGCAGTCCGCGATCTCCTCTCCCAAGGAGGTGGTGATTCCGGCCCGCCTCCGTCTAGTCCAACTCAAGATCCTCCACAGAATCTATGTCACTGGTCCCCGTCTGATTCATATGGGTTTCTCTACGGACGGCATGTGTCGGCGTGGGTGTGGTCTCCTTGGCACCTATCTCCATATCATATGGGAATGCCATGAGGTGGTGCAATTCTGGAAACGTATACATGAGATTATGGTTGATGTCACGGGTGTTGTGATGATGCCGGAAGCCCGACAATGTTTATTGAATGTATGCGGTCCGAATGACTATGACGTGTCGCAGCTTCGGTGGGTGACTCTGGCCAATATGGTTGCGAAGAGGGATATTGCTCAGTTGTGGGGATCCCCAAGGCCGCCTACAGTGACTGCTTGGAAAGAGAGTCTGGACTGGTGTATGTTTCGGGAGAAAACAGTATATATTGCAAGAGGCAGGCCCAAAAAATGGGGGAAGATTTGGAACCCTTGGAGATATCTGTATGCCCCCGCTCACCGCTATCCCGAGTCCTTCCCAGTGGCCCTGACCTACATCCCTTCCAGCTGTGGTATATTATGCTGTTCATATGCAATTCTGCCTCTGCCTCCCTCCCCTCATCTGTATTCAACGACTTTTTTCTCCTGCTATCATGTATTTCCCGTCCTCCTTGAGCACAGACCTAATGGTTGTATTATTGCTGTACTGCCTTGCTTGTTTGTTTGCTGTTTTGTTTCTTTGTGTTTCAGATAATAAAAAGTTACAAAAAAAAAAAAACAATGTAAACATAAAATACACAGTTTTGAACAGTGGCAATAACATGGGGACATATGCGGCTAAGACTAAATATACATGCTGGAGATGGCTGCCCACAAAGACTTGTTTGGTAGAGAAGTAACTGAAGTATTGGAATAATGCGGCAAAAGCTTGTTGACACATTATCTATGATTTGCATATTTAGATTAATTAGATATTTATTAGCTTATCATATTAAATGTAGGTTTGCACCTAACTCTGCTGACAGCTTGCTGTTCCTCTGCCCTGTACTTTAGGCTCAATAACTTCCAATTGCAAATAAATTCCAATTGACTTATTCTGTGACATGGTAATACTGATGGATGTATTCTCCTTCAACATGAATTCTTATGGACTTTTTCTGTCATAGTACTAGACAAATCAAACACAAGAAGATGACATACATAGCGCTGAAACTTTTCAGACACTCACCCCCAGTCACAGTTCGGGTTGAATCCATCATCATTTTTTAGCTCACTTCGCCACCCCAGTTCACTGCCAACCATATGCAAATCAGTCTTGACCCTGTTCCTAATGGGAACAGTCCAGCCCGAACTGCCAAGCCAGGTCTCCCCTGGACTGGAAACAAGCATCCTGGGACCAGTTTCGGGGTAACACCCCTCATCAACCAGGCTAACTTGAATCCAGTGGCAAAGTGAGCAAGGGGCCCACGTCTGGGCATACCCTGCCAACTTAGGGCAAACAAAGCAAACACAAGGAGAAGATGGACGGAGTGCTGAAACCTATTGGACACTGACTCCCAGTCACGGATCTGGGTGGAACCCATCATTGTTCCTCAGCTCACTTCGCCACCCCATGGTACATTAGACAGACATTACATTTCATTTCATAGCATTTATGATGGAATACAATTTCTCTTACTATAAGACATGGCGTCATTTCCCAGATTAGCATGATTAATCCTGTGCTACTAATAAGTTTTACCATGCAGCTGAACAGCATCTGGCACTCCACAAATAAATCAAACACACAAAAGCCAATGGAAAGATGCTTGTGATATGTATAACCACTGGCAACCACACCGCGTAGTATTCCAACCCATCAATGTGCTCAAAATCAAAAACAAAAAAAATTATCACATATGCAAAACTGTACAGTGATCCTATGAGACGTCACAAGGTGAAGGCTTCACTGACAGTAACCTGCAAAAAAACATGTTCAGATCGTTTTATGTATACATTAGTGTGTAGAAAAACAAGGCTAGGACAAAACAGGTAGGTCAATGATCATACTTAGGTTAGCATGCAGGATATTTCTATGAGTAGGAAGATCAATTCAAGGGCATCAGACAGGATAGCAATCACTGCCACATCCCCCATTAAAATTAATTTTGACGGCCCTTTAATTTGTTTTTGATTTTGAGCCCATTGAGCACTGAATCTAGGTCCTGAAGAAAGCTGCAACGCCTCTGTTGAGGGTTACAGGCCGGGACATTTCAACCTGTTTTTACACTTAAAGTGGGTTTATTCTTCCCCTATAGTGCACTGTTTTTATTCCTGGCACCAGGGATGCACAAATAAAGGTATTTCCAGACACTGTAGCGAGTTTCAACTATCACCTTCACTTTGCTCTGCTACCCTCACTACCCTTAGCTCACCTCGTTGGTAATTATTATACCTCTCTTTCAACAAAACAGTCTTGAACTCCTCCCTCTCAGATATGTGGTTGTAATCTGTACATAGACTAGGCATCACAGTACTAGGAGGTTCCCAATGATGAAGCATGCCACCTATGGTGGGTGAGGGAAATCGTCCTTTAAAAGGGAACCTTCATTATGGCTAGGTCTACAGCTATGATAGGATCTCTTATAGACCCATGGGTTTCCTTTTTGTGGTTCATGTATTATGTAGGGGAGTCAACCCTTGCAGGTCTCTAAACCTCCTCTGGCGGTCTTGTGTGATATACCTGCTCCAATACCACCAGTATCCCAAACTGCAAAGTCTGGTCCTGTCTGAACTAGAACGCAAGCAACCCAAGACCGGTTTTGTGTGTTTCACTCTACAAATAAATACCAATCTACATAAAGGAATTTTCTGTCTCAGAACATCAATTTATCTGGGTGCGCTGGTAGATCATGAAATACTGGAATATTTTCAGAAACTCTACCACCTGATCTAAACTTTTGTGTAAAATCTGTGGCTTTTAGCAAGACAAATATTAGTTAAATATTTACCTTTCAGACCATTTCTTTATAAAACGTAACAGAGGTTTCGCACACAGCTCAGAAAAAAATGCACACATGCTTTGTACTTTTTAGAGGGAACATTGGTTTTAGTTGAGGACTTGCCTGGTGTTGTTTGATGCAGGCTTGTGGAGGGTGTGACTTATCCTGCCCCAACGTCTTTTTATTATTTCTTCATAAGGATGAAGTTGGAAATCCTTCTGCCATTGGTCGTTGTTGCAGATCGAAAAAACTGCGCATAATCATTGAGCAGTCAATGGAATGGAACTCACCCATCTATGTCAAGTTCATCGACTATGAGAAGACATTCTACAACATGGACCGAGAGGCACTTCGGAAACTCCTCTGCCACTATGGTGTGCCAGGTAAACTCACAAGAATCATCAGGAACTCTTTCAAGGGAATGGCCTGCAATATAGTTTATGTAGGACAACTTACAGAAGCCTTCCAAGTGAGGACTGAAGTCCACCATGGATGTTTTCTCTCACCTTTTCTCTTCCTGCTGGCCATAGATGTGGAAAATTAGTACGGTTTGGTAAACATTATCTGCGCCATCTTGCCTTTTTCCCTGATGCCACACTTTTGTCGTGCGCGCCCGCCATTTTAGGTGCCTCGATCAGGACCATCCCTTTTGCATGCCACTGGCCTCCCCCCCCCGCATAGCCCTTCGCCCTCACCAAGCCTGCACGCTGACCAACCCCCTCGCTCGCACATGCTTTGGGTCATAAACCCCTCTTCAGCGCAGCGCTGCCTCAGAACCCCACCCTGTTCCCAGCGCGACACCTCCCTTCATTCCTTTTCATGATCCCAGGCCCTTTGATGCAAACCCCCTTTTCCTGTGTGTCCGTTTGTCTTTCTCGTTCCCAGGCCGACACCTAGCTCTGCCGATACTGTTTATTGCCCCTCCCCGTACAGTAGGAAGGCTTCCCTCATCAAAGGACCCCCGAGCTGATCAAAGCCCCCACCCTATGCGATCCGATCAAACCCCCACATTCCGTGGATCGGCGGAATGTCCAGCTGCGCGATAATCATCACCTGTTGTGACCGGGGTGGGACTTCAACTGTAAATGTGTGTGGGAACGGGCTTGGAGCGGGGATTCCGAGAATGTCTTTCTGTACATCAAAGCTTCGCCATGAATATGTAATATGTAATAAAGTAATAAACCTGGATATAAGAGGCGAGGCCTCAGGGATGCGGTTAGAGCACCTCATGACGATACCTGCTGTCTGATTTGTTGTGTTCTCCTCCGGAGAGAATAAACCTTGTTTCCTGCTTTCCAGTCTCCAGCGCCTGCCTCTTCATTTATTAATAATTCGTGGGTTACAGAGGCAATACCGCCGGGCAAATATCGATTGTCCCCGACCATAGATTCTACAATTGGCGTCCCAAGCGTGGGGCCCATCAGCGACTCGTGGATCCAGTGGGAGAGGTCCTGACGACAGAGTGAACGACTGCAACGATCGGGAGAGCTCGTGCCCAATAGACCCTCGTCTGGCAGCCGATCATCCGAACTTCACTAGTTCCGAACAGACCTCTCTCGAGTGATCCACGGTCCTGACTGGGAACCATTAGGAGTGCCGTGAGAAATACGAGAAAAAGAGGACGAACGGGCGCTGGATTCGGAAGACAAGAAACTGTCCATACGGTCCGGGTAAGGTCGTGTAAACACGACAAACTGCAAAATAATTGTATTGGTTGTTCAGAAAATACTAGTATTACTCTTTATTTGACTTATTTGGAGATTCACTGTCTGCACACGGAGAAACAGTAGGCTCTTTCCCTTTGGCAAACAGTGAAGGATAGGTAACGCAGCCGTCGTGCCTATTTTTCTCCCCCACTGATTCTATTATTTATTAA
The DNA here is from genome assembly GCF_964261635.1 of Lissotriton helveticus. NCBI lineage: Eukaryota > Metazoa > Chordata > Amphibia > Caudata > Salamandridae > Lissotriton > Lissotriton helveticus. Next base: position 1,382,126,239 of record NC_136059.1, read on the forward strand.
CGGTTTTTGGGAGATTCCCTCTCCCACACTGATTAACTGGGTTCTTTGACCCCGAACTACTGTTCACGGATCGTTTTCTGGAGATTCGCTGTCTGCAAACAGGAAATAACAGATTCCTCTTTACGGATAGTGAAAGGGTAGAGGACGCAGACTTTTGCGCCCCTACTTATTCTCCCCACTGATTTCATTTTATTTTATTCTATTTTTATTTTCTTTTTATTGGTTGTTCTTTGTTATTGGTTCATGAGGTATTCACTGCCTGCAAACAACGTAGAATAGAAATATTCTGTCTAGTCTTTGCGCACAGTGATAAGATAGGCAGTGCTGACTTTTTGTCCCTCGCTGCGAGCCGTCATGTCTGTCTTCTCCCCACTGGTTGATAGCTGGTTCAGCCCAGACCGTTTATTAGAGGTGGATCATCTAGCTCCACTGGAAGGCACCCCTAATAAAGACATGTTCATAAACTATGGATTAGTTACCATAGCCTATAATAAATTGTGGCACAGGTATACCAAAGAAAGTCAAGACAAACAGTGGCCACTGGTAGGATCCTTCGATCTTGATAAAATAGAAACGTTAGAAATAGCCCTTCGTAATAATAAGACAACGCCTATTATGCTCGACAGTCTCGGTATGTGGCGCAAAGAGGCAGTGCAACGAAAGAAAAGAGACAAGGACAGAGCAGGTAGAGGAATATATCAACAGGACAACCCCTGGACACCACGACCCGAAGGTTATCCCCCGACACTACGTACAGGACGGCCAGACTTAGGGCAAGACCAATGTGCTTTTTGTAAATGTGTCGGGCACTGGAAAGCACAATGCCCGACTTTACTGAACGAGGGTAGGAATAAAGGACCGACAGGAATAGCAGTCCGGAAGAAAGGAAAAAAGCGCCAGACAAAGAAGAATCAGACTGACATGGCCAGGCCAGATAGAACCACCACGTTTGATTATGCCCGATGGCACAGATTTCGCCAGACCGATTTCAGCGACATGTTCGAGTTTTCATAGATCGGACAATGTTAAGACGAGAACCCAGTCTAGCTCTAAATTAACAGACGGAAAAAGATAATTATGGCCAATAACTGTTTTATGTTTGTCTTGGGTCTTTTTATATAATATTTGTACTGTCTCCCCGTCTGAGTTTGTGTGTACGTAATGCATGAATCTGCGTCATCCCTCTGCCTGTGTTACTTTGGTACTTAAACTTTTGTTAACAGAAGCTTTAGTATGGAACAACCTGGAAAGAAAGGAGTGAGAAAACGAAATCTATAGGCCACTTATGAACTTGAACTTTTATTTAACATAACGAACAAGAAACAAATAACAATATGTAATAATAACACTTAATAATGCCCTAACAACAGAAAGCGTTTGAAACAAGAACGGTAAAACTAGAAAATGAAAGTCAACACAACATTCGCCCCCCCCCATTCTGGAACCTTCCAAAGTAGGGCAGGGTTACGGTTACGCCCAGCCGGCGGCAACCCATATAAGGCGGGCCCTGCTGCCAACAACCGGTCAGGAAATCATAACATAGAGTGGAGCCGGAGGAGAGGCAGGGGCCAGCGGAGTCCGGCCGCAGCGGCCCTGGATAGCTGCAGGTAGTCCCGCCACATGTCTTCCCGGTCTGGCCACGGTGGCGCATGGGAGTTTTTAGGTAGTCCCGCCACATGTCTTCCCGGTCCGGCCACCAATGGCCAGGGACCGGGGCCAACTGGATCCGGCTGCAGCCGATGAGCCAAAGAACCCGTTCATGGGGCCAGAGCAAGGGGCGTCCGGCCGACATCCGCCGGAAGCCCGGTCCAGAGAAGGACAGGACACTTCTTTCTTTTCCCCTCCGTAATGGCCGCAGCAGCACGCCCGGCGCCACTTCTGTCATGAACAATGGCCGCGACAACTCTGGGCGGCGGGATGTCTTGTACATACCTCCAGTCCTGGTCGGGCTGGGAGGGAGAGGCGACGCGGACGAGCCTCTCCCACCCCCACGGATAGGAGGTTTCCCAGCCCCCGGCCCAGCGCCGAACTCCTCCAGCCAGGCGGTGGTGCCAATACCTGCGTAGCACCGAACATACCATGGTGGCGCCCCGATACTTGCGCAGCACCGAACATGCAACGGTGCCGATACTTGCGCAGCACCGAACATGCAACGGTGCCGATACTTGCGCAGCACCGAACATGCAACGGTGCCGATACTTGCACAGCACCGAACATGCACCGCAGGTCGCCATACTTCCGCAACACTGGACATGGGTTCATTCCAAAAGGTCTCTTCCACTCTTGCAGACTCGACGAGAGGGGACTGCTGCAGGGCCTCAAAATGGCGTCTGGGCCCGCTGAAAGGCGGGTCTCGGCCGCTAGAGTAACTTTGAACTCTCCGCTTTCATCGAGGATAACAACTGTCTTGACGAATCTCAGTTTGGGTTCCGTCGCTTCCACGGAACCGAGACGGCCTTGGTCAAAGCGGCGGATGATATCAGATCAATTCGGGATGCGGGAGGCACCGCCGTCCTGATACTGTTAGACCTGTCGGCGGCCTTTGACACGGTCGACCATACCATCTTGGTCGACCGTGTCGAAAGTATTGGCATTCAAGGCAATGCCAAAAATCTTCTTGCCTCCTTCCTGGCCAACAGGACTCAGGTCGTCACTGTGGGACCTTTTGAATCTCCCCCATTGTCACTTCCGTGTGGAGTTCCCCAAGGCTCATCCCTTAGTCCGACACTATTTAACATTTATGTGTCGGACCTTGCCAATGTCATCAGGGCACACGGGATGAGCCTCACTTCATACGCTGACGACACCCAATTGGTCCTCGCCGTCAAAAATGATGGGCTTCAGAAAGCTAACCAATTTAATCAAGGCATGTCGGCTATCGGTAACTGGATGTCTCATAATTGTCTGAAGCTAAACTCCGACAAATCGGAGGTTGTAATTTTTGGCAACCTTTCTCCGGAGTGGTCCCCCCTCTGGTGGCCGTCATCTATGGGCCAGCCCCCAGTCCCGGTTGACAAAGTGAGGAACCTAGGAGTTATGTTCGACAACCGTCTGAATTTCCTCCCACACGCCAACCAGATATCTTCTTCAGCCTTTTATAAACTCAGGCTCATTAAAAAAATCCTGCCCTTTTTACCTGAAAACATGGCTAAAACGCTGGTAAGCTCCCTGGTGCTTTCCACCCTAGATTATTGCAACGCGCTGTTTCTAGGGGCCCAGGAGAGAGTGCTAACAAAAATGCAGTCCATTCAGAACGCGGCCGCCAGGCTCCTAGGGCGAATCCCCAAATTCCACCCGGTTTCACCCACCATGAAACAACTCCATTGGCTACCGGTGAGGAAGAGGATTGAGTTTAAGACCTTGTGCCTGGTTTACAAGGCCCTACATAACACTGCCCCAGCATTCTTCACCCAGAACCTCACTCCTTACTGTCCATCTAGAGCATTGCGCTCCTCCAGCTCTCTGGGCCTGGTGTTCCCCCGAACCAAATCTGTCAACTGGGGTGACAGAAGATTTCTTGTGGCAGCTCCAAAACTTTGGAACTCACTGCCTCACTCGATCAAGACTAGCCCGTCCCTCTGGTCTTTCCGAAAAAACGTCAAGACTTGGCTTTTTAATCAATGATCTCCCGGTCCCCTTGTTGGTCAGAACATTGCAGTTATTCAGCGCCGAGATGCCCACGGGCCTTCGTTTCGCGCTTTACAAATGTTAAAATAAATAAATAAATAAACAATGTAACTCGATCGCTTGCCCACCGGAGCACGAGCCCCCACCTCCGACAGCACCCCCACAGCCTTGAAGATTCTACAAACGTCCCAGGAGCCCTCGGCCCCTGCAGGCTTTCGGTAAGGGACAACTGCTTCGAGCGCTAACAAAACAAGCATGACATTGCCACTCTTTCTGTTAGCATGAATTCTCGAACTGCCGAAAAGGACTCTGGTCCAACTGCCGGTTGTAGGAAACATTTTTTCTGATGCTACTTCCGGACTAACCCGGCCCCGCCCAAAATGGCACCGGTGACAATAGGAACTTACGAACGCCACGTGGTGTCTTCTTTTTGCTAATAAAGAAAAACTTGATTTTCTGAGACATGTACCTGACCCTTTGTACGCTTAACGAGAAAGAAAGAGAATTCACTCGACGAACATATAAAGGGACTCCGTTAAAAAATGTTGATTACAAATGTACGATGTATTATATTTTTTTATAGCTGATGTATAACCTCGCTCATGACGCACATACACGGTATGCATATAGGAAATCTGATTGCGACTAGTCTGACGGTTCTTCTAAACTATGAAATAAATGCCCCCCGATCCCCCGACCAATTTATAGACGTTTTTAGTTTCCTACGAATGAATGAATAAACCTTTCTAATGTTTTCTAATGCTGCAAATTAACCCCCTACTGTACGCACTTTAGCCATTACCGTGTCCAGCCAAGTACGACTGCACCTTCATAGATCTACATGCTGAATGATTTTGCAAAATAAAGGTTTCTCAAACTATGAACGGATATTGCATGCTTTATTTAAAATATGGGATCGGCGGGAGAGTTCCTTTCTGTGCACCCTACTCTGCTCTCTCTTTAAGGTTAAAAGAAGATGGTTGCCCAGCCCCGGATGGAGGATCGAATCTGAGACACGACACTCCGCCGTCAAAAATGCGACTGACTCAGGGATTCGCGCATGGAGAAAGACCCCGACTTCTAGGGATGGGTAAAAGCGAAATGGCGTAATGTAAAGGATGGGTAAGGGTGAAACGATGTAAATGATAGAATATTATAAAGATACGACACTCAAAGGCACTAGGGAACAGAGTTGGCCGAAGAGCTGATAAACCTTAAAAACATCACAGCGTTGAAAGAGATTTAAGGACCTCGATAGTTAAATACACCTACCAACTAGAAACCTCTCGCTAGGTGCTTCTGATTCTCTAACGTTTTCCTACTCACAGCCCATAAGGATACACCCCCCCCCCCTGGGTTCCAGAAACCACGACCTCAGGGATTCTATCCCGAAGAGATAAGACGAGTAGGAGGTAAGTAAAAGACTTTCGTACCCGTGCTTTTTATGTGCTCGAATGTTGTCCCCCTCCCCTCTTTCCCCCCCTGCAGGTTACATCAGAAATCACGACCGAGGTATGTCGAAGATCTGAAGCCTTGCCATGTCTGATACGCGAAGCGGACTAGCGCCGCAAGGTGGCACCCAAGCACACCCACAAACTGCTAATGTAACAAACAGGTCAATAGATGATATGACTTGATGAAAAATGATCACCCTTAATCCATGTTGTATGAATGGACACATGTTGCGTGTGTATGAAACTATGAGAGAATGTTTGTGTGTGACTGAAGCGCTGACTCAACTGGTCAAAGGACCGAGAATGCAAGGAATGCGACACAATGGTGCCCCCCTTTTCCTTTTTCCTCAAAGCATGTCCCCCGTACCCGACCTAATGTTTGCCCGTCCTGAACCGCATGCTTTCAAAATACTAACACAGACCCGCGATGTCTTGTATCGAGTAATGCGCTGAATAATCTATCTTAAATACACGGCCGGCCCCTATGTCGCACGTGTACTATCTAACCTATTATTGCACATCTCTCTCTCTCTCTCTCTCTCTCTCTCTCTCTCTTTCTCTCTCTCTCTCTCTCTCTCTCTCTCTCTCCCACACTCTCACTCTTCCAAACGACTAGCCCCTAAATTGGCAAACCGCCACCCCTAGCACACCACCCAATTGGCTTCAAATACCGCCAGTATTTGCACAAAACTTGTCTTTAAATACAATCACCCTGACGCCGTGTCACTACCTCTCCTTTCTGCTAAGTTGATGAAACCGAGATTTGGCCAAGAGGGAAAGGACAGGTAAGACGACTGAGGTTCCCTAATCTGACCCGAAATAAGGAAACTACATGTCAGCGGCTCCTGTGTTATAAAAAGATGCCTCAGATAACGCGACCTTCCCCGTCCCGAATTGTCGCAATACCCAAACAGTAAAGGTGATCGAAACATCCCCATCTTCCCAGAACACCCCCAGTTTCGTATCAGCTGCCCCCGACGGGAGATTTAAAGCTACCCCTCACCCCCGGTTGTAAGAGATGGGTCGATTTACGCCCTTACCACAGTTTTTCTATGTCCCTGGTTGTTTTCCACAAGACCCCGTTTTTTTTTTTAATTAAGTAGTCAGGTTGTAGGAGGCTATGTAGGAACTAGAACGATGTTTGCAAAATTAAGATTAGACCAAAGTGAAGAAATCGTTGCAATGAACCCTGTTGAAAGTAAAATGTTTAGCTGAAAGGCAGGATGCATTAATAGAATTAAAAATGTTTAGCCTATGTTCATCTCTCAGAAAGATACCTATCAGACCATGGTGATAGCACATTGCGTATTTTATATATAGCCCTAGAGAACGGTATAGCTTTGTCAGGCTTGTATTACGAAGGTGGGCCTCCATCAGACGAACGGTCGTTACTGTAATAAATAGTTGTGAAGGAAAGTCCTAGTAAATCCAGCAGGCCCACCAGCGATCATTTACATGTCAGTTGTGAACCCTAATATAACGGACGTTTCCATTCCCCTGCCTGGAGCTGGGAGAGAAATAGACTATGTGATTACCTTCCTCTGCCAATTCTCTAAAGACTGTCTTTTCAAACTCCTTCAAGGGTACGACTGTCGGAGGAAAGAAGGACCGGATGTGGGAGCACGTGGCCTGACTACAGACTATGGAACGTCTGCGACATTGGCCAAGGCGAGACCGCGACAGACCGGAGTTGCAGGACGAGGCACTATTTCCGACAAAACGAGAGGAGAGGGCTAACCTGATGCCCCTGCCCAATGTTCAAATGTGTGCCGAAAGGTCCCCGCTCCCTAAACTCGGTCATGAGCCCGCCTACCTGAAATTTTCCGTTCCCCTAGTCTGTTCCCGATCTGGCCTTGCTCCATCCCCCTTTTTCTCCGACCTACCCTATGGACTATTTATACACTCTTCTTCCATCTGAACTTTTTGACTATCGACTCCAAAAGACACAGGGCGAAAAAGACCTTTTCGACCAGAAACGCGAGGAAAAGGTCGTGCCCTGCAACACGGGACCTAGAATAGAGCTGGACCCTTAGCTCCACCGCCGGTGCTCCACAGCGCCAACAAAAGACGACAAACAATACTGAGAACTCATTAACTTCGAACATTGACACCCTCAATCATCGTTTCTGCTACGTCTCATTTCTCTCCCAGCCACCATTGTATTGATTATGCTCCAACCAAATATATACGGAGCCTGTATATAATAACCTGTCAGTTCACATTATGCAATGTACTCACTGCTCCCACTACAGAATCGTTTTTGTATTACATTACTATGACTTTCCTGCTAACAAGTTTATCAAAGTTTATCAATAGGCCCGCCTCCTAAAACTAGAGATCTTAAATGTAATGTTTACGACTCCTTCACCTGGGTTCCTACTGCTTTTTCTTATGCCCACCATAATAGACCTGAATAGGAAATAGACCAGCAAGATGTCTTGAATATGTTAAAGGGAGGACTGTGGAAAATTAGTATGGTTTGGTAAACATTATCTGCGCCATCTTGCCTTTTTCCCTGATGCCACACTTTTGTCGTGCGCGCCCGCCATTTTAGGTGCCTCGATCAGGACCATCCCTTTTGCATGCCACTGGCCCCCCCCCCGCATAGCCCTTCGCCCTCACCAAGCCTGCACGCTGACCAACCCCCTCGCTCGCACATGCTTTGGGTCATAAACCCCTCTTCAGCGCAGTGCTGCCTCAGAACCCCACCCTGTTCCCAGCGCGACACCTCCCTTCATTCCTTTTCATGATCCCAGGCCCTTTGATGCAAACCCCCTTTTCCTGTGTGTCCGTTTGTCTTTCTCGTTCCCAGGCCGACACCTAGCTCTGCCGATACTGTTTATTGCCCCTCCCCGTACAGTAGGAAGGCTTCCCTCATCAAAGGACCCCCGAGCTGATCAAAGCCCCCACCCTATGCGATCCGATCAAACCCCCACATTCCGTGGATCGGCGGAATGTCCAGCTGCGCGATAATCATCACCTGTTGTGACCGGGGTGGGACTTCAACTGTAAATGTGTGTGGGAACGGGCTTGGAGCGGGGATTCCGAGAATGTCTTTCCGTACATCAAAGCTTCGCCATGAATATGTAATATGTAATAAAGTAATAAACCTGGATATAAGAGGCGAGGCCTCAGGGATGCGGTTAGAGCACCTCATGACGATACCTGCTGTCTGATTTGTTGTGTTCTCCTCCGGAGAGAATAAACCTTATTTCCTGCTTTCCAGTCTCCAGCGCCTGCCTCTTCATTTATTAATAATTCGTGGGTTACAGAGGCAATACCGCCGGGCAAATATCGATTGTCCCCGACCATAGATTCTACATAGACTGGATCATGAAGACTTCGACAACAAGGAAAAGAAATGGGATTCGGTGGACACTTGGATGCAGTTGAAGGACCTGGACTTTGCAGACGACCTGGCCCTGCTCTCCCATACCCACCTGCAGATGCAGGAGAAGACCGACTAGGTGCCAGCCACATCAGCACAACTTGGCCTCAACAACCGTAGCGGAAAAACCAAGTTCCTGAACGCTAACGCAGCCAGCCCTACAGCAGTGAATCTTGCAGGTGATGCAATGGAAGAGGTTGAGGCCTACACCTATCTGGGTAGTGCCATAGACAAGCAAGGTGGCACACACACTAGCATCAAGGCAAGAATCTGCAAAGCAAGGGCTGCCTTCATTCAGTTAAAGAAGATCTGGAGTTCCAAGGACCTAATAATGCAAACAAATATCAGGCTTTTTAACACCAACATAAAATTGGTCCTTCTGTATGGAGCAGAAGCTTGGAGGACAACAGTGACCACCACCAACAAAGTTCAGACCTTCATCAACACCTATCTGATTAAATTCCTCCAAATCTGCTGGCCAAACACCATCAGCAGCTCAAAACAAAGGAATAAAATCACCCTAAATATTAGATGGCTCTAAGTTACTGGGATGCAGCCTGTCCATGTATAGGATTTGCTTTTACAAATCATTGTTTTCAGGTGTTTTAGCCTCATTTGTTTAATTGAACTGAAACAGAATTAATAATTCCAAAATGCACTGATCTGATGCAGAAAAAGAGGTGTTCCCATAACATGGAGCTTTTTGGTAATCCTATATCTGGCCATTGTACTTTCCCCTGGCTTTGTGAGTAAGAGCGAGTCTATAACTTTAGAAGAGTAATCCGCTATAACTAGTCTTGTAAAGGTTCTAATAAGCTTAATCATTAGTCACATTTGCAGGTAAATGTAAAGGAGTAGGAGCATTTGTGGAGCACGAGTGAGTTACATAACGGTCTTCCAAATTGGTATGTCTTGTTGTGAGACAGAATTCAGAGCGTAGAAAAGAGATAAAAATTATGATGTCCAATATTTTGTCAATAGAAAATCACCTGGCAGAAGCCCTTCGTCAAGGCTCACAAAATATTGCCGAATTAGGATTTAAACTAGTGAGTCTTCGGTCTGCCACGAAAAACAATCTTAGAGAGAAAAGTAACGAGAGTGGTGACAAAATTGGGAAAATGTTGGCATACAAAGTTGCTGATGATAAGGCCAACACATTAATCAAGTCAATCAAGGGACCTAATAATATTATCTATAATCAACCTGCACAGATAATGGAGCAATTTGTTAATTATTATAGTAATTTATATACCCCTGAGAACTACCCTACCATGAATAGCATACAAAAGTACATTCATAATAACTTGACAAATGACAGAGAAATTGAAGGAATGGGGCAATTGGTCGAGAATATCACTACTACAGAGCTTAGACTCGCAATTGCTTCTCTTCCTTCGGGCAAGGCTGCGGGGGAGGATATGCTTCCCATAGAACTTTACAAAATTTGTGTTGACGAATTACTCCCTCTTTTTAGTTGAGCAATTAACTCGATTGGTGAAAGTGGAACACAGCTAAGATAGTGTTTTTCCTAAAAAAGAATAAACCTGCTAATGAGTGTGGGTCATTTAGACCCACCTCACTCATTAACGCGGATGCAAAAGCATTCGCGAAAGTCCTTGCCGTACGACTGGCTCCTTTTATGCCAAAACTAGTCAATCTACAACAACATGGATTAGTTATAGGCAGGGATACAACAGCCCATGTAAACATGGCGATAACCGCCTTCGATGTAGCGGCGACTAATTCCACCCCACTCAGTATGGAATTGCTGGACACTGAAAAAGCTTTCGACCGAGTGGGGTGGGACTACCTCAGGGCCGTAATGACGGTGTATGGTTCTAAGGGCCAATATCTAAGGTGAATACAGGCGTTATATGATCATCCCACCGCAAAAATTAGCTATGCTGGTATGACATCTTCTAATTTTATAATATCTAGGGGCACTCGGCAAGGGTGCCCTTTGTCACCCTTGCTGTTCGCACTTTACATGGAGCCATTCATAAACGCACTGCAGACTCAATCTCTTATTGTTCCTTTTGAATTCGGCCTTAATTCTCTTAAAATTACAGCCTTCGCTGACGATATTGCCATATATTCTACAGACGTGGTAGAAGCTCTATTAGGGATAACTGAGGAAGCTAATAGTTTCGGGGCGATCTCGGGATACAAATTAAATATAAACAAAACACAGGTTATAGCGAACTATAAACCTCAGGCCCCTGTCCAAGGGGTATGTAGGGCTGCTACATATCTGGGTTTTAAAGTCTCATCTAAAATAGGGGAAAGAATCCCACTTAACTACGATGCTTTACTAAAGGAAGTGTCAGTTCTAGTAAAAAAATGGCATAAGGTCCCTCTAAGTCTTGTTGGTCGGATTAATTTAATAAAAATGAAGGAACTGCCAAAAGTCTTTTATTTATTTAGATCAATTCCTTTACGCGTTAATAATTCTTTCTTTAAAAAACTAGATGGGATTTTTAGTAGTTTTATTTGGGGGTATAAACAAGACCGTAGATCGATCATCTTACTCAAGCTCCCATTTAATAAAGGTGGGCTAAATTTCCCCGATTTCAGACTATATTTTCTTGCAACCTTCTTTGGTCGCCTTCGTAGCTTTCTCAATTCTAACAATCAATTTTACTTTCATGAATTCATGCTGGGCACAGACTCCAATCAGTTCTTAGCAAGAGTAAATAACCCCAATTTCTTTAAAAGGGTTAAGTTTAAGACTGCGAGGGAGACGGTCAGAATATGGAATTCGATACTGACTATTTGTAAGACTTCTTTTTTTCATTCTAAGTTACCGCTGTGTGGCAACCCTGGTCTTCCCGGAATTTTTAGAGACGGAGCAGGGATTACTTGGGCCAACTCTGGTATTAACACTTTAGGGGACCTTTACGGCTCTGATGGTTTTTTGGATTTCGCAACACTTAAACTTCTCTACAAATTGACTGAATGTATGCGGTTTAAATATATGCAAATTCGGGATTTTTGATGCCTAAGATGAAAGTTGAGGGAAGTCTCTGATTCGGACATCTGGACTTGTCTCTACTCTGAAAAGACGAAATCATTAATTAGTGAGGGCTATAAATGCCTTAATTATTATAAGGCTGACGATTGCTTGAAACTTGCTATGAAATGGACCACAAGATTAGGTACTAATATAACTGCTAATAAGATCTCTGCTTCACTTGGTAGCATCAATAATGTAGTACAGTCCTCTAGTTTAAGGCTTCAACTATATAAAACAATATGTCTCCTATACTATACCCCGCAAAGAATATCAAAACAGCCCACCAAGTGATCGCTCCAAGTGTCCCAAATGCGACCTAGCAGCGGTGCATCTCGAACACATGCTTCTTTTATGTCCAGCATTGTCTGAGTTCTGGTCTGGACTGGAAAATATTCTGAACCAAAAACAAGTCACTTTCTCCCCTTTCTCAGTAATCACGGTATTATTAGGTATACAACCGTTAAACTGTCCACATAAAGATTTAATAACTATCTTACTTTCCTGTGCCAGATTGACTATTGCAAGGGCTTGGGTTTCCTCGAAACCACCGCACATTATGGAATGGTGGTCTTTGGCTAATGAAATTTACACTATGGAGTCCGCACTAGCTAAAATAAGGGGAGTGCGATCAATGATGAAATTGGATAGAATCTGGGGAACCTTTCTTTAATCTTAATCTTACTCTAACATCTTTTGCGTTTAATGAATGTTAAGGCCTAACGATGGTGATGGTTGAAAATCTATTTATTATTCTTTGTTTAATACTGTTTTATAATTGATTGTACTCTTTTGATCTGGCTAAAGTCATATTTCTGTACGGATTTCGTATTATTCTATCGCTTATTTTTCTTACTGTATATGCTACTAAAGTTATTTTTTTCTTATCGTGTTGTTAATAAAAATATTACAAAAATAACAAATTGGTATGTCTTGGCCCTTGATGGAATGGAGTGGCATTGTGTGCCAAGTCTATCAAAATAACTGGAAACATTCAAACATTTGGAACCTTCAGCCCTATAAGTTGGTGTCTGCATCTAAGCCAATTTTAGCATAAAGAACTTGAGTCACACAATTTCAAGGTTTGTGACCACAAAAGTACTTATCAGTATATAGGAAACCCTTTTTATGAGCTGGAAATTTCTTTAGACTAGTAAAAGGACTTTTGCGATTGTTTCTGAATTGCGAATAGGAGGGTTCATGAAAAGGGATTCCTCCTTCCTTTTTCCAATTCAGAAAGGAATTTATTGATAGTTTGTGACTGTAATTTCTGTCCCAAACTATTGATGAGCCAACGACCCCCGAGTTGGGGTGGTAACTAATTTGTAAAAGGGAAAGGGACCCCTTAAGACAGGACATTTGCAGCCTCAGGAGAGAAATTTTCCCAAATCTACTGGCCAAACAGTGAAGAATCTCTCCTAGTTATACAGGGACCAAGTAAATAGTGAAGTTTTTCTGCTATTTGCATGGCTGCTGACCAAACAGTGCACAATCTTCACTGGTTAACCAGTTACCAGGTGAACAGTGACATTTTTCTACTATTTGCACGGCTAGCAGCCAGACAGTTCAGAATCTCTACTGTTTATGTAGCAGCCGGGGAAATAGTGAAGTTTTTCTGGTATTTGCACGGCCACTGGCCAAACAGTGGAGAATCCTTCTTGTTTAGCCAGCGGTCAGGCAATTAGTGACGTTTTTCTGCTATTTTCAAAGCCGCCAGAGAAACAGTGGCAGTCAGGTAAATAGTCGCTGCCAATTCATAAAAGGTTCCTGGTAGAAGATTCTCAATAAATGAACTCCTGATCTTTATTCCAGGAATGCGATGTAGGACGTGCAGCTTATTTCTGGCAATACTGTTCCATGTTAGATACCAAGAGGACCAATAGGCAGTCAGAATTTACCATGTGCATCATCCGCCATGAAATATGCCAAAACATACTTGATAACACTGCAATCATTGTGTTGTTTGGAAGTAGAATTTGCCATATGTGCACTCTTATTTCATGCATGCTGAAGCATGCTCCATGGCTAGTTTATTTACTACATATCCTTTGCAAGCATGCATGCAAATAATGTGTAAAACTTAAGCCCTTAAGAATCCTGTGTAGGTATTGCTGTTCATGTTACAGTTTATTAACATCATCGCAGCATTCAGAGTGTGCACTAACATCGCGGCCATTAGAATTATGCTGCCCAGGAAGCCCAGATTGTGCAATAGGGTTGCGTACATTATGCAGCATTATGCGAAAATTTTGGGATAGTATTACTTCATTATTTTGTCATATTTAAACTTGTTAACACTGTCTGGGCATTAGTTACAACCCATTAATACCAGTTTAACAATCACACTCAGCAATAAGCTACAGAAAGTTTATCACTCAACCTTTTCAAAGGCCTTACACTGCGCTGCAACATGTGTTGCTACATTTTTAGTAACTTTTGAACAGTTTGAGCTAAAAACTATGGGCCTCATTTATGATGCCCCTTTCGCCATCGGAACGTCACGTTTTGTGACGTTCTGTGGCGCAGAAGCCTGCGTGATATTTATCAGGCAGCACTAAGCCACTTTATGTGGCTTAATGCTGCCTGATAAATATCAGTCCCTTTAACGCATTGTTCTGCGTTAAAGGGGCGTGCAATGAGTGTTGCTGGGGGCATTCCCAGCAACATCCATGGTCTTTTGACACTGCCCGAGATTTATGAGCAATCGTAAATCTGAGGCAGTGCCAAAAGCTTACGCCTCCCCAGGGGAGGCGTAAGGGAGGCGCAACGGGGAGAAATATCTTTATTTCTCCTTGTTTTTCCTTTTTAGGGCTCGGGCCTACGCCACCACGAAGTGGGGGGCGGAGCTTCCGAGCTCTTATGTGTTCGGAAAAAAAAAGAATTCTGAAAGGGGTCCTGCTGGCACATTCTTTAGTGCGCGCCGCGTTTTTTCTGGCATCTGCCTAGTGATTCGTCTTCGCTGTGCTGTCTATTTAGTAGCCTTGACGTGATAGGCTATATTTACTTTTCGGCCGTCATTTATTTCAGTTTCATGGCATAAAGTGTGCGGTTATGTGCCCGGCAGACTTATTAATCTTAATTAGGAGCTGTCAGAGTGCCCGTGTAATGCAATGCAGATGGTGGGAGCGCGTTCACCATTGCAGGAGCTGTCAGAGTGCCGCGTTCACGGCGGAGTTAATTGAAAGAAGTTTCCTGTAGCTTCAAGGGCAGTCACAGTACTTTTTAAGAAACACGCGCAGAAGAATACATAAATCCTCAATTACCAGCTGTCCGAGGTGCCGGTAATTGAAGTCAGATGGAAATGAGATTTTAACCTTAGATTTTAGTTCAGTTCTAGTCTGGCTGTCTTCTGTTTCGAATTGCAGCTTCTTCTACAGATGTTTTGACTTTGTGTTATTTTGCAGCAACAGTGTCGTGTTTTCGTGTTGTTGGGTTAAATATTCGTATCATTAGCGTTTTTTTGTCAACTACATTTTATGTTAGTATTATTGTTTTTTGCGTTGTATGCATTAGCAGAAGCTTTTTTTTACCTCTGGTCATTGGTTGTATACATTATGAGGGCAAGTCACACACAAATAAAATATCTGTACATGTTAAAGTACTGAGAATGGGTGCAGATGACTACTTTTTGGAATTTCAAACTTTTATTATATTATATTATAATTTCTATTATGTTGAAAATCTACTCCTTGTGCAGGATTGCAGGAATAATAACTGGGAATGCCAGGCCACATATCACCCCAGCTCCCATTTCTCTAATACATAATTCTACCTCAAGGTCAGCAGCTAGCTATGTGCTGGAAGGCACGCCTGCGCCCCTCCCCCCTCCATCCCAAAATGGTTGATAGACTTGCACAGAGCCCTCATGGCCGAATAGGGCTTTTTTGGGGAGGGGGGACCAGCGGGAGGCTTGCCGTCTCGACTGGGCCCCACGCAGGCAGGACTGAGTAGCTCTTCCTATAAGACAGTCACGATTAGAAGCTAAACATTTCCCCACGCAATGTACCCAACCCTCGTGATACCCAAATTTACTAAGGATACCTCTGGTGCAATTAAGGTAACCACACTGTGATTGTGACCCCATGTCATTCTGAAGTCCCCTGCAACGGGCTGAGTGAATGGGGCGTGCAGTGACAGGGGTGGAACGAGAGTTATAATAAGGTAGAGATTTTGCTCATATCGCTCTTCCCCCGATTTTTACTTTTATTAATATGCTGAATATTGTTTCTGATGTTATAACAGATATATCAAGTAATATTGTAAAACGTGCGCAACCATCGCTGTAAGTTGTGATCACTGATGCACATATGACCGAGAAATTGCATACCGCATGACTCCGGTACTATTACTAAACTTTTACATTGTTATACATTTGTAATGACAAGCGGAGACACTGTGCTATGTTGTTATGTCTCGTGTAATTGTATTTGTGGCGGATGCATACATTAGAAAAACTAATAAAGACAGCCCCCAAAAAGTACACTTCAGCACTGGGGAAATGATGCCCAAAGTGCAAAGGTAAATATTTTACTTTCCTGTTTTTTAAATGGAAATCCCTCCTCTCTGCATCGCCTCCAAGGTTGACCCATTCCCTCCCCATTTTCGGAAGGGAGTTACTCCAGCCCGCTACTCCGACCGTTTCCCGATCTCAAAATAGTCGGATTGAAGTTTGTGAATGCTTTCAAACATAAAACTCACAAGGCAAACCACCCCTTCGTCTATCCCCTCAACACCCCTTAAAGATAGTCACCACAGCACATTTCTTCACACTCGTGGCGGGTATATATATTCAGTGCCAAACCCGTTTACACGTGCCAAGATGCCTTTTGTGAATTCCTAGGCAGCATAGGGTACTAACCCAGCAATACAATTAACACCAAGTGGCATATTTACAAGGGGGATATCGCCACCCGAATGTCACTTTTAGCGCCGGTCTGGTGGTAATATTCTCCGTATATTACAAAGCAGCGTTAAGCCACTTAACTTGGCTTAATATCACCTTGTGAGTAGAAAGTAGAGTAGTGAGTGGAGAGTAGTGAGTAGTGAGTAGAGTAGTGAGTAGTGAGCAGAGTAGTGAGTAGTGAGTGCAGAGTAGTGAGTAGTGAGTAGAGTAGTGAGTAGTGAGTAGAGTAGTGAGTAGAGTAGTGAGTAGTGAGTAGAGTAGTGAGTAGTGGGTAGAGTAGTGAGTAGAGTAGTGAGTAGTGAGTAGTGAGTAGAGTAGTGAGTAGAGTAGTGAGTAGAGTAGGGAGTAGTGAGTAGAGTAGTGAGCAGAGTAGTGAGTAGTGAGTAGAGTAGTGAGTAGTGAGTGCAGAGTAGTGAGTAGTGAGTAGAGTAGTGAGTAGAGTAGTGAGTAGAGTAGTGAGTAGAGTAGTGAGTAGTGAGTGCAGAGTAGTGAGTAGTGAGTAGAGTAGTGAGTAGTGAGTAGAGTAGTGAGTAGAGTAGTGAGGTGAGTAGAGTAGAGTAGTGAGTAAAGTAGTGAGTGCAGAGTAGTGAGTAGAGAAGTGAGTAGTGAGTAGTGAGTAGAGTAGTGAGTAGTGAGTAGAGTAGTGAGTAGTGAGTTGAGTAGTGAGTGGAGAGTAGTGAGTAGAGTAGTGAGTAGTGAGTGCAGAGTAGTGAGTAGTGAGTGCAGAGTAGTGAGTAGAGTAGTGAGTAGAGTATTAGAGTAGTGAGTAGAGTAGTGAGTAGAGTAGTGAGTAGAGTAGTGAGTAGAGTAGTGAGTAGTGAGTAGAGTAGTGAGTAGAGTAGTGAGTAGTGAGTGCAGAGTAGTGAGTGCAGAGTAGTGAGTAGAGTAGTGAGTAGAGTAGTGAGTAGTGAGTGCAGAGTAGTGAGTAGAGTAGTGAGTAGAGTAGAGTAGTGAGTAGGACATCACAGGCAGCAGCAGTGCAAGCTTCTTACACTCACAAGGAGACCACAGGCAGCAGAGGTGCAAGCTTCTCACACTCACAAGAAGGACATCACAGGCAGTAACGGTGCAATATTCTCACACTCACAAGGAGATCACTGGCAGTACACACCACATGAACACACTCCATAACACATAGCAACAATACATTGGCATTTACAATGCCATTAGCTCAAACTCAAATAAATCCGAGCCCGATTGCATTTCTAATGCTTGTTCTATGGGTGCTGCATTCTGCAGCACACATAGAAAGAGGAAAAGCCTCTTGTGATTATTTTTGTACAGAAAGGTTTCCCTTCCTGTACAAAAATAATCCTCCCCGCAAAGCAGGCACCCTTGCACCATTGTGCAAAGGTGCCTGCGTTGGCGCAGGCAGCCCATTGTGCGCCGGTGCAGAGGAAAAGAACAGGAATGCGCCGTATCTTATAGATCCATCGCATTCCTGCCCTTTTCTTTTGCCGTAGGGAAGCGCAGCAGGAAGGCCTGCTGCGCTCCCCTACGGCAAAACCTCATAAATGAGGCCCTATTTTTTTGGGTTAAAATCGGCAGATTATGCAGCAGGTGATGGATTATGTGGCAAATGCGGTAAATCGATAATCATGCAAAAATTGCAACACAATCTCATAATTACAGTGGCCCTGACTAACATACACCTGCAGTACAGTAACTTGGCAAGGGTTACCAAGTGTGATTTACTTACCACTGCTTTGTCATTGTCTGTAAGCATAATGGACCGAATGAAACCTCATGATACAGTTTGAAAAATTATTTTGCGAATGAAAGAGAAAATGTGAATATTTGCGTTGACCCAATTGAACGAAATCAGATGTTTTTACGTTCATTGTCAACCCGTTATCACAGACAAAGCCAACAGTTTGATTTATTGATTTGATTCCACAGAATCATTTCCTAAGTCTTGCCAATTAGCTTTGTGCTCGTTTACAGTGGGAACCGTATGTGCTATTCTCGATTCAGAAATGTGACATGAAGATGTGACTTTATATGCCTTTGAACTCTTGAGAAACATGTGCAAAGTTCGTACATAGGAACAACATTTGTCTTTCTGCCATGAAAGAATGCAGTCGCTCCGGAATGTGGGCATGATCTCATTTTCAGACCTTTACCTATTTTCTGGGTGTTGTCATTGTTCAATGTTATTTTCGTTCACAGTGGCAGCTGGTTTTATACCAGAAGAGACATCACGACCTGACACTGGCTTCAAACGCCTTTTGTCAAAGGCCTGCTAAAGATGAATAATTAACTTTGTGCTAAGCAATATTGTGTTCTGTGTGAGTTTCCGCATTAGGTTAATCAGACATGAAAACCAAGCCCTACCCTAAAAGAACCCGGTGTTTTCTGTAGCCGTGCCTTGCTCCCTGAAAAGGAGTAAATCACACATACATTATGAGTTGTCTATAAAGCCCTAATGGATATCGGGAAAATTCCCATTGAGGAGTGTCTAGATACCACAGTAGAAGGGCTACCACTACTCAATGCATTCAGGCAGATAACCAGTCTGGTAGAGGGGTTGTTAAAATCAAGTGTGCCGATAAGAAAAAATAATAACCCGAGGTGGTTTGAAAGGGATTGTTCATGTGCCCTAAGGAAGCTTAAATGCAGCCTTAAAAATAGGCCAAGGGACATACAAAAAGTAGCTCAGTGTAGACACACACATAATAGGGAGACCAAGAGGAGGAAAGTAGGTCTTCAGGGAGAAGCATGGGCAGACTTAAGGGAGGCCACAGAAAGAATGGACATTACTGAACTCTGGAGAATTGTTAATAGACCATGTTTTCAGGACGGTAATGCCCCAGAGATCGGGACTAATATTCTGCTGGATCAGTGGCTTACACATTTTAAGGGCCTGTATAACTACGGAACAGAAATTGACCCAGAGGAGGGGGGGGGGTTGCCCACCAGAGACAAGTAGTAGACTTTACCTTAAATTAAATTACTGTGGGAATTGAGGGAATGACAAAAAATAAAACCCCAGGCCCAGATGGGACCCCACCTGACCTGTTTTTGAGTAATGTTGATCTGTGGGCCCCAATACTGACAAGAGTAATAAATGCTGCTACTAGGTCTGGCTTGCCCCGCTCTTGGTCTACGGCTATAATCGTCCCTATTTTTAAAAAGGGTAATAGGGACAATCTCCAGTGCTATCGACCAATCTCACTTATAGATGTTTCAGCTAAGATATTTGGTTGGGTTATCCTTAATCGCCTTACTGAGTGGACCGAGGATAATAACATCGTCTCGGACATTCAGTATGGCTTTATGATAGGGAGGTCTACAAGTGACCAAGGCCTGAACCTCTATAGGCTGATTGCAAAATATACTAAAGCGAGCAATGAAGCCATTTACCTGGGGTTTGTGGATTTGGCAGCTGCCTTTGACCATGTGAATAGGCTATGATGATCAATTTGGGGATTGACTGGGCTTGATCAACATCTTAAGGGAGTTACATAGGGATACCACTGCTAGGGTACGCTACAACATGGATGGGGGGTTGACAGAATCTTTCCCATGCACGAGTGGGGTGAGGCAAGGATGTATCCTTGCCCCTTTTTTATTCTCACTATATATTAATAATTTAGGGCAGTTTCTGATTAATCTAAAAACAGATTGCCCAAGAGTAGGGTCCCGCTGCATCCCGGTACTTTTGTACGCGGATGACGCGGTCCTAATCGCGCGCACCCCGAAGAGCCTACAGATTTTAATAGACGGATTCGTTAAGTTTATGGAAACTTTAGATCTGTCTGTTAATCTGGGCAAATCATATGTAATGCTGGCGGGTAATAAACCTTGTACCAGTTCCTCTTATAGGATAGGAAGCCATATACTAGAAGGGTTCAGTCCTTCTCGTATCTAGGCTTATTATTTGATGGTTGCTTAAAATTCAATCATTTAGTGGAGGAACATTGCTGTAAATTGGTTTCCGCTAATGGCGCTATTGCAAGTTATGGGCGGAGGGTTGGCCGATGGTCCCTTGAACAAGTAAAGAATCTTTATAGCTCCATTTGTTGCTCTAAAGCTATATATGGGGCAGAAGTATGGGGCTTTGCGAATATCAGCCAATTACAGCGGGAGGAAAATAAATTCCTACGATCAATTCTGAAAATCCCTCAGAGCACCCCAGCTGTAATAGCCCATAGAGAATTATGGAGGCCATATCTTGAAGACTTGGTTAAGCTCAGACCCATCTTGGCTCGGTTAAAAATCTGGACAAATCCCGAGGCGAACTTGAGTAGACAAATCCTAGGTGATTGCCTGGGAAGGGATAAAAGTATGAGTATACCATGGCTTAACTATGTAAAGACTAGTTTAGAAAGCCTCGGTCACAACAACCTTTTTACAAATCCCGCAGCAATTGTATCTCAAGATAAGTTGACTATGAAGAGATCTTTTTTGGCCCAGAGAATCGCACACAGAACAGAGGTTGAAGGGATTAAATGCACTGTGAGTGCCCATAGCCTTGTCAAAAGTACTGAGGGAATGGAGCCGTACCTCTACTTTATGTATAAAGCCCAGGATAGGTTTTTAATGTCTCGTTTTAGGCTCAATCTGTTACCATATTTATTGGCGGATCCACCAGGTTTGACACTTTTAATTGAGCAGAAGGATGCCTGCGGCTGCGACAATAGGTCTCCGCAGGACACCCTTCATTTTGTACTTTTGTGTTCTTTTTATTCAATGCCTAGGCGTAGATTTCTGGTAGGAATTTTAAAACAAGCCAAATTGACACATGCCAAAGCCGCTTTACCTTTTTTGCAAAAGGCGATTGACCCCCTGACATTATGTTGTATTATGAATTTTATCAAAGTTGCGGTGAGATTGAGGGTAACTAGAGGGTAGGCCTGATTGTTATTATTATAATGAATTTTTTCTGCTAATCCCTTTTAAATTTTATGTATTTGCAGTCGGGTTCTGATAATGATTTAATTGTATTTTAATTGTTTGTATATATGTGCTTTTATGGTGTTTTTTTAATCACTGAATAAAGAACTCTTGACTTGACTTAACTTGAGTTGTCACAGAAATACTCTTTATTTTTCCTTAGGGCATCATTTTGAATATCTCTGAGCTACATTATAAGGAAAAGCAAAGTATTAATTAAGAGTGTAGGTGGTCGCGCTTTAAATTAATTTTAAATGTTTCCTAATGGTCTGCTGACAGCCACTGGCATGTTTAAATGGGCTTTGAGTCCCTTTACACAGCCCAGACTAGTTGGATTGACTGGCCATTGGTGGGATCACATCTTGAGGTTGTCTAAACCCTTGTGGATATTTGATTAATCAATTCTATGGAGCTGTGACTGTATTGGGTATGTTTAAACTGGTTTTCAGCATGTTAAAATGGACAATGAGGGCCTGATTTAGAGTTTGGCAGAGGGATTGAGGTACTGGGTTTTTAAGAACCGGCACAGAACCGGCAAACCAGCGGTGTCAGGGTACACCCAGAGACCTCGAGTCCTTCCTGATTTAGACCACAGAAACTCAGAGTCTTCTAGGTGAAGTCAAGGATCGATTTTATTGGCTGCAACCAAGGTAACAAGTGTCCTAGAAGTAAAACACACGGGAAGTATATTCTCAGGAGACTGCTCGAATTTACAAAGTCAGGCTTCTCTTCCTATACAGAATTTTAAGCTTCAGGCAAACATTCTTGGTTTTACAGTAGATCATTGACATATTTTCAATACAAAGAAAAAGCAGAGTCATGATGACATGTCCATATTTCACTTCGTGCTGCCTACAACAAATCACCCGGCAAGGCCCAACATTTCATCAGATATCGGTGGACCCCCAATAAAACGGGCACCTCCCCACCATAAAGCAAGTGAAGCAAAAAGAGCAGAGACAGATGCGAGCAAGATACGGCAGGTGTGGGTGCGCTGAAATGGTTTTATGGCTTGTTGAGCCTTGATGCTATCTTGTTCGGCCACTGGGAGGGGAACTGACCTAACGAGTTCGGCCTGGGGCAATGGTTCCAACTTGCACAGGTCATAGGAAAGTCGATTAAGGTGTACGTGTCCTTGTGGAATCGAATTCGGCTGGATTATAAGCCTATGTAAAGGGCAACTCATAACTCATAAAATGGCGTCCATACACAAAATGGAAGTCGAGGGTTCTGAACGAAAATGACGATTTCGAGGTGAAATCGTCACACGAATATGCTGAAAATGCTTGTACACAGTGTACTCGTCATTCTCAGTCTTTTGATACTAAATTCGTCATGTTACGATGAAGTTTTTATTCTCGAGTCCAGAATAATTACACGAGTCCAGAAGTTTCAGAACCACAAACCCTCCTTTTGCCCTTACATAGGCAATTAATCTATCCTCATACTAATCTGAGTCCAGATCTATATTCTTAAAGTCATTGAGATGTTGCTGTAACATCATTCTAGTACTTAGTTCGTCTCTTGATACAGGTTTCCTTACACATGATGTGACACAGAGGCCACATATTGCAGGAGCACACTGCCCGCATAGACAGAACAGGAAAAGAATGGCTAAGACCATCCCAATGACCATCAGAATTTTCCATCCCCAGGCGGATATCAGTTCCCAGAACCATCCCATTAACGACCAATCTCCTTTATCCACATGAATAGATTCGGAAATCTTATGTAGTTTGGAGATGGCCTGGTACACTGTTGGAGCGTTATCTGGGATGAAAACACAGCAACTCGATTGGATCAATCTGCATACCCCACCTCGGTCTGCAAGTATGACATCTAATGCGACCCTGTTCTGAAGGGTCATAAGACGATCCGACTGGAGCTCAGCAGTCAGGTTACTAAGGGCACCAGCAGTTTCAATCACGGTGGACTCAACTACCCTTGTCAATTGCCTTATATTCCTGCTGTTAGCCATGGATCCCCAGAACGGCAGAAAACCCTTTGCAAAGTCCCCAAATTCTTGACCTGCAGTGTCTTCTTCACTCAAGACACCTCTAACTATCCTTGTCTTGTGGTAATCTGCCACTGCTGTGTAGGTGGGAGGCAACAGGAATGAAACAAAACATGAGCCCGAAAAGTCAGGGGGCAACCATGTATAGGCTCTATCATGGCAGATGAAATAAGTACCCTTAGCTGCTAAAAACGCGGGGGAAGTCTGGGCTGCAAAAACATACGTTTTAGTGCAGATACTCTTCCCTAACTGAGCTCTGGGATTCGTGCCATTACCTTGCAGACACAGATGACCCTGATGGGGTACAATCCAAATCGGGGAAGATCTCTTAGCTTGCTGTTTCTCACTCAGAGTAGCTCCATATCCAGTCATGTTCCATCCTATGTATACTAGTGTCTCATCTCTCGGGATAGTCTCATAAGAAATACCTTCCTTAATCATGTCTACTATACCCTTGACTAGAGCACTTTTTCTAGGATTGTCTGTTACAGAACGTAGGGGGTAGACTTCATGCGCATATATGAACATTGTTCTGTATGCCCACACAGAACCATTGTGGCTGAAAGGCAGGACCAAATAAGGGATACCTTTATCCGTTGTGTGAGGCATAAGACCGCACACCCAACAGTTAGTTGTGTTCATTACAAGTTGGTGTTGGTGCAAGAGCTGAACAAAGGAGTTATTAATGAACTCCAATCTCCTATTGGATTCATGGTCAGGAAGAGGGTGGAAAGAATGAGAGGAAACAGTAGGAGGAGGTATGGGTGATGCAGTGGGTGCAAATGTTACACGAAAAGAGAATAAAACGTAACTTATTAAAAATATCATCATACTGAATAACATACAAATGCACAATATTAAAAAGCTTTTCTTTGTCATCACTTTACATAATTTGCGTTTAAAGTTCGTTGGTTTGGCAGGTCTCTCCATCTCGGAAAACTCCATCCTCTCTAAAGTGCTGCCCGCGATGGGAGGTTGATTCTGCTAAGAAATGCTTCCGTCAGTCTAGGGCAACTCCCTTGGACCAACCAGAACTGCCGACCTAACGTTGTCAGCTGCACCCCGAAGACTTTAAGCAATCACGGCCCTAGCAGCGGAACCCAGATGGCGGTTCGAAAAACAAAAATAAGCAAGTTTTCTTCAGATGGGAGAGCTGCACTTAAAAAAATAGTACTGGGAAGGGAAAAAAGAAATATCTTTTATTTGTCCATAGGTCTCGGTCTCAAATTGTAACGTTCTCTTCCGGGTACTGTTTGATCCTGGAACAAGAGTTCAGGCTCTGTAGTGTTCAATCGCTTGGATGGTGGCACAGCCTTGTGCAAAATGTTCTCGCTTTCACGTTCAAAGTTAGTTCCTTTTACACGTGCATCACTGAAAGGTATGACACGTGGCACGGTTTTAGGTTCTGGGTCAGCGACACCCTTCTGGACCCACTGGTCATATGGCAGAGGTGAAGGGATTCTTTTGCAGTGGACCCCGTGGATCCAGTTGGCCTTCCCCTCCACTCGAACAGCCGATCTTGTGGAAAGAAGGACGAGGTGCGGTCCGGTCCACCTGGGCTGGTCGTTCTTAGTTCTCTGGAAGGTTTTAACAAGGACCCAGGAGCCAGGGTCGATGGAGTGACCTGGAGTCTCAGAGACCGGAGGCAGGGTGTCGTGAACCTGTTGATGCAAAACACGCAATTTAGCCGTCAATTCATACAGATAATCAAGCAAAACAGGGTGTTCAAGCTCGCTGAACTTGGTGGGTCGTGGCACTCCCCATATGTTGGCCGGGCGGCCAAAAACGATTTCGTAGAGTCTAAGTTTCACTCGTGAGTACACAGTCATTCTGGTGGACAGGAGTGCTAGGGGTAGAGCATCAGGCCATTTAAGACCTGTGCTCGCTTGGATTTTGGCCAGTTTAAGTTTTAAAGTGGCGTTGTAGCATTCTACTAATCCAGCTGATTGGGGGTGATTTGCAGCGTGGAACTTCTGCCGAATACCTAGCCCTTCACACACTCTCTTCATCACACGACCCACAAATTCACTTCCATTATCAGACCAGACCATTCTAGGCATTCCAAACCTGGGGAAGTACTCTTTCACCAGGGCTTTTGCTGTGGACAAGGCAGTGTTGTCTTTTAGGGGATAGGCTTCTACCCATCTTGAGAAGGCACAAACAACAACGAGTACATATTTTAAATTGTTGCACCTCTCCATGTGAATGAAATCTAGCTGCAAAACCTTGAACGGATCCGTAGGAGGTGCAAAATGACCAGCTGGAGTTGGGGTTCCCCTACCAGGATTGTGCTTCAGACATACCATACAATTCTTGACGACATTCTCTGCACATTTGGGAATTCCTGAATTTTGCCATACTGGAGCCAACAACTCGCAAATCCCTTTTACGCTGATATGAGCCATTCCATGAGCCATTGTAACCACTGCAAGCACATATGCATCAGGTAACAACCATCTCTGATGCTCTGATAATTCAATCCAGCAACCATTTGTATCCATTCTACCCGTACTTTCTCTCCACGTGCTCAACTCTTTCTCGGTGGCCTCAGCTTGGATGGACTTCACACTCTCTATCGTGTCTTCACACATTCCAACATCACCAGTCCATCTTGCAGGGCCTGCAACATACATTCGGCTCATCACATTCCTTGCAGTCTCTTTCGCGATTTCGTCAGCAAATGCATTTCCACGACCAACATCATCAGTCACCTTCTTGTGAGCACTACATTTCACAACCGCCACTTGCAGGGGTAAGGCCAGTGATTCAAGAAGCTCATTCACCAACTGACCATGCTGAATCTTAGCTCCATGCGAAGTCAGGAACCCACGTTCTCTCCACAGTCGTCCAAAACTATGAGCCACACCAAATGCATACTGACTGTCGGTATAGACAGTCACTTTCATTCCTTTCGACAACACGCATGCTCTTGTAAGTGCAATTAATTCTGCTGCCTGAGCTGAATTATGTGGGACACGTGCAGCTTCAACAATTGTATGCAAAGTCGTAACAGCATATGCTGCAGTCGTGTCACCATTCGGGAGCTTGAAGCATGAACCATCCACCCATAATGTACCATCACATTCAGCAAGAAGAGTGTCTAGGAGATCTATTCTCCCTTTCGTTTCTTCCTCTGTTCTAAGAAAACAATCGTGCTGTTCTGAAGCATCTAATTCCTCTACAATTGGCAACAACGTAGCTAGATTTAAAGTACTGCACCTTTTTATGTGCACATGACTCGCTAACAATGTTAATTCGTAACCTGACAATCGAGCACTAGTTAAATGCTGTGTCTTGGTTCTATATAACAACGTGTCTACTGCATGTGGGACCATCACGACTAGTGTATTATTCATTACTAGACCAGCAGACTGTCGGATAGAAACAGCTGTTGCCGCTGTGGCTCTTAAACAACTTGGCAATGCTCTAGCTACCGGATCCAAAGTCGACGAAAAATACGCGCATGGACGTTGTTTGTCCCCAAATAACTGAGTCAGAACTGACAATGCACATCCTTCCTTTTCATGGACATATAATGTAAAAGGCTTACTGTAGTTGGGGGTACCTAACACAGGAGCCGAACATAATGCTGTGCGCAATTCAGAAAAACTTTTCTGACACTCTTCAGACCAAGGAATGGGATTGGGTGTGTCTTTACATGTTAATGCCACCAAAGGTTTGGCCAATAACGAAAAATTTGGAATCCACTGTCTACAGTACGATGTAATGCCCAAGAAAGCACGCACTTCTCTCTGTGTTTTTGGCACACTCAATTTCGCTATTGCCTGTATTCTTTCTGGGGTCAGTTTCCTTCCCTCCTTCGATCAGAGGTGACCTAAGTAGGTCACTTCTCGTCGGCAATATTGCAGTTTGGAAAGTGACACCTTGTGATGTAAATCACACAGATGGCGCAACAATGACAGCGTGGCCTCTTTACAAATTTCCTCAGTGTCTGCAGCAATGAGCAAATCATCCACATACTGAATAAGGGCAGCACCTTCAGGTAAAATAATCGAATCAAGCTGTGTTTTTAGAGCTTGACTATATATTGATGGACTTTCACAGTAGCCCTAAGGAGCGCGTTTAAAGCGGAAGCTGCGACCTCCTAAACTGAAGGAAAAAATATCCCTGCTTTCCTCAGCAATCGGAATGCTGAAGAAAGCATTCTTCAGGTCAATCACGGAAAACCCAGTGGCAGAAGCTGGAATCATAGTCAATAATGTCGTAATGTCGGGGACAACTGGGAATTGTGGCACAACTATTTTATTCACCTCTCTAAGATCAATCACAAATCTGTACACAGGTGGCTGAGAGGGATCAGTTCGTTTTAAAACAGGCAGAACAGGACTATTGCAAACGTTGCCTCGTGTTTCTTCAATCACATCCTTTTCAATCAATTTGTAAACGATCGCTAGCAAAGCTTTTTCACCTTCACTAGATATCCTATATTGGGGAATTCGTGGCATTTGAACATTGGCTTTCAATGTTACAACATATGGTGGTATTTCTAAAAGACCCACATCATTAGGACCAGCGGCCCAAAGAATATCTGGAAGAAACGACAATTCTGCTGGAAGTTTATCCCGCGACAAATACATTGGAGAAACCACTTTTTTACCTACAGTGAGTTGTACTCCAGAAGGAGAACAGTACAAAGTCGCATACAACCTTTTTAACAGATCTAATCCCAACAAGTTCTCGCCACAACCTGTTGTCAGAATCAGGGGTGCTTCGAATTCACAAGGACCAACAGAAAGAGACAAAGGGTCAGAAATCGGGTTCCTAACCGGGGCGCCAGAAAAACCTACAGAAACATTCATTTCTCCAGACAAAGGTGCGCCAGGGAGTTTGGAGTGCATAATAGAACTCTTTGTAGCACCAGTATCCAACAGAAAAGGCTCTGACACACCTGATGTAATCACCTCAACGTAAGGTCCACTCTGATCTACTGGAACTGAAACAACTCCCTCTCTTTGTCTATGGCTGTCCTAGCAATCATTACCCTTCAAATACTCAGCTTCTGTATAGTAATCATCAACATAGTATTGAGCTGTCCTGTCAGATGCGTTGTTCTGCTGATCGAACCTATTCATAGAATTTTGGGGTGGAAGGGGACGTGCGTTCTGGGGGACGTTTCCACGTCCTCTACCTCTAGGCGCTTGCTGAACACCACGACCTCTTGCACTAGAACCACCATTTGCACGCTGTAACAAAATAGGACAACTATACTTGAAATTACCCTCTTCCTTGCAATACGAACACTGGTTGGGGCCTACAGGGACACGTGGCTGAGTGTACTCGACTCTTTGCGAGTTCCTCTGATACTGTTGAGGCTGCTGAAAATTATTCTGATAGTTATTCTGACCACTATTGTTTTGACCACCACCACCACGTGACGGATATGCTTGCTGTAACAAAACCTTAGTTTTCAACTCCTTAGTTTTCTTTTCTGCTCTATCTTTCTCGTCCTTGTCTCTATTTTCGTAATATTGTGCAGTAGCCAATATCTGGGCTGAAGATGACACAGCCCAAGAACTTTCTGAATCCTTTAACTTTTTACACAATTCTGGAAGTAGATTGTGCACGAATTTATCGACGAACAATCTCTGACCACCTTCTGTGGTCATATCTTGACCGCTGTGGTCGACAAATGTTTCTTCAAACCTGGTGAAGAAATCTGAGACAGTTTCTTCTTTCTTCTGCTTGCATGCAGACAACTTATCCCAATTTACACGTATTGCAGGCATTATCGTTTTCATGTAATCAACTATTTTACCAGGGAGTTCTGCTATTAAAGGCTCAGGCTTAGCACCACCAACTTGTCGGGCATCTGCAGCAGTGATATTAGCCCATGAGTCACCTAATTCCTGGTCATGATCTGTATGACGAATCTTACCCCATGAAGGCTGTGGAACAACATTCCCAAATAACATATCGATATCGGCTAAATTCATTATACGTGACCCAGCAGTTTGTGACAACTCTTTGTAATACCCTGCAGCATTTTTACGGTGATCAGGTAATGTCTGTTTGAGTGCTAAAACTTCAGCTCGCTTCCATGGGACATGTACCCATACACGCTGAAAGTGTGGCAGAATAGGGGGTTCAACAGTTGTGTCGCCCTCTCTCCATTGTGGGGGAACTTCTCTCATGGGGTATTGTCGCACCTTTTTCCTACTAGATGCACCAGGCTCAGATTGTGACCCAGAACTGCTCCCCTTACTCCGATATGATAACAATATTTCAACCGCTCTCTCGACATCGGGACCTACGATCATGCCCTCTCCAAACTTGAACCGCACACGACACAACTCTTGCGGGTTGCATTCCAGATCATTGTCTTCCAAATCCTCACATATCTCTGCGTCGGTGCTTCCCATTGACGGAAGACTTCCATGACAGACTCTACATCATACTTTACAGTATCCATAACCCATTTACGCGCTAAACGATTCAGTGAATCTCTCTCTTGATAGTCAGGCAGTCGACTTCGCAACTGTCTTCGTCCCATGTTAGGGGTCGTAGTAGGCGACCCGAAAAGAGGTGAGAAAAGGTTAGTAACAGTGCTGGCCATTTTCTGCCGAACGGAAGGTGAAACTGAAGGAAGAACGGGTGGAAAAACGGGGTGAGATAGGGAAGGGGCAGAGACAATAGCAGAGGAAGCATCAGGAGAAATAGAAGGTGTACTAGGCAAAGTCGTAGAAAGCACAGGTGAAACAGATGTGATCGGTGGGCCTTGAGGAGGCTGCACCATAGGGACAGGAGCCAGCTGGAGAACAGCTGGTGGGTGCTGCGGAGGAACAGGAGGCACAGGTTGCACAACTAAAGGTTGCGGAGGTGCCATGGCATTTTGCGCATAGGGGGTGGCGAACTTAATAAATGCGACATTAACGGATCTTTTTCACGCTCTTTTGCTGCCTCTTGCTGAAGAGATGGCAAAACTGGATAGCATTTATCTATTGCCATTTTACGTTGCCTGTGCAACTGCTCACTCATCTGCTCTTCTTCATTGTCTTTAAACTGCATAGCAGCTTGCATTACTGAAATACCCCTTTCTCTCTTATTTCTCTTCTCTAATTTAATTTCCTTCTGTTTGGCCTCTTTACGCCATAGGCGAAAAGAGTCGAACATCGCCGGCCGGGCTTTCTTTTTGAACAGTTTAACTTCGAGGTTATCTAAGATTTCGGTATCAAAGCTACCATATTGGGGCCATTTTAAAACACCATCTTTCCTGGTGTATTTGATCCACACTTTATTGTATGTGATGGGGCCTACCCCATGTTTCACATATAACTCGTAAGTTGGAGTTCCAACCGGAGGAACCGGACATGAGTCCTCCAATCGGGAGTCCCTATTATTACAACCAAGTCAAAACAAATTTCCAAGTCTAAGACTAGGCATCTTCGCTCTCTAGTCTAGCTCCAAACTTCAAAGGATTATCGATTACGATATTTCTCGTGAATAGACAAGTCCTTCGGTTTTGGCGCTTGCAAGCTCCAAATCAAAGCCAACTAAGGACTGGGAGATGCTCCACTTATACTTAACTGAGATATCGATGACGTCACCAGAAGACTCGTCTTAGTGTTTCGCTCTACCAAACTTCAAGGGTCCAAATCAGGGCGATAGCCTTCGGACCACGTCGACATGCAGGGGTCGATGAAGTGGTTGACCGTCCTCCGGAATTTTCACACGAAGCTCCTCACGAACCTCTGGCTGGGCTGGTACCGCTGGAATCGCCCCAAACGTTGGGCGCCAACTGAGGTACTGGGTTTTTAAGAACCGTCACAGAACCGGCAACCCAGCGGTGTCAGGGTACACCCAGAGACCTCGAGTCCTTCCTGATTTAGACCACAGAAACTCAGAGTCTTCTAGTTGAAGTCAAGGATCGATTTTATTGGCTGCAACCAAGGTAACAAGTGTCCTAGAAGTACAACACACGGGAAGTATATTCTCAGGAGACTGCTCGAATTTACAAAGTCAGGCTTCTCTTCTTATACAGAATTTTAAGCTTCAGGCAAACATTCTTGGTTTTACAGTAGATCATTGACATATTTTCAATACAAAGAAAAAGCAGAGTCATGATGACATGTCCATATTTCACTTCGTGCTGCCTACAACAAATCACCCGGCAAGGCCCAACATTTCATCAGATATCGGTGGACCCCCAATAAAACGGGCACCTCCCCACCATAAAGCAAGTGAAGCAAAAAGAGCAGAGACAGATGCGAGCAAGATACGGCAGGTGTGGGTGCGCTGAAATGGTTTTATGGCTTGTTGAGCCTTGATGCTATCTTGTTCGGCCACTGGGAGGGGAACTGACCTAACGAGTTCGGCCTGGGGCAATGGTTCCAACTTGCACAGGTCATAGGAAAGTCGATTAAGGTGTACGTGTCCTTGTGGAATTGAATTCGGCTGGATTATAAGCCTATGTAAAGGGCAACTCATAAAATGGTGTCCATACACAAAATGGAAGTCGACGGTTCTGAACGAAAATGACGATTTCGAGGTGAAATCGTCACTCGAATATGCTGAAAATGCTTGTACACAGTGTACTCGTCATTCTCGGTCTTTTGATACTAAATTCGTCATGTTATGATGAAGTTTTTATTCTCGAGTCCAGAATAATTACACGAGTCCAGAAGTTTCAGAACCACAGGATTACTGTGTCACAAGAGTGACGCATATCCTCTCCGCCTTTTTACAAGTGTATTAGATTCCATGGCACTTGCTATAAGGCGGACGGGATATCCGTCAAGTTGTGATGGATTAACCCATCTGCCAATCTCTAAATTAGGCCCAGAGTATCTTTCTTGCATCTGCTTTAGTTGGGGAGTCTGGTTGGGACTTGGGGGGATCTACATTGACTCAATCCTAAGAATGGGAGGCACAGCTCTGTCTCACTCCCGTTCTTGTCACTCTATGCAAAACATTTTTACACATATGCTCCAACGTGTCATAGGCTGCCTCTACCATACATGCTCACAACTAAAGCACTTTCCTTGTACATGGTAATGCATTCACACACTTCCCGATCCACACAGTCGTGCCTTATAAACCTAAGCATCATATCTCTCACTCCTTCGCTTTACGTTGTCGTAGTAACTCAAACCCAATAAGAGCACAGCTCAGGTCATTGCATATATGAAACGCTTACCACATGGGCCACATCAGAAAGTTTCACCCTTTCATGCAAAGCGCGAGGCTGGGCAAAGCGCGCCCTTAGGACTTGGCTCCCGGGCCCCTGCCCCCAGTCACATGCGTGAGCCATGGCGGCCGGCTTGCCCAATGGGCGACCGCCCGCCAATCACTTCCGAGTCAGGTCGGCGTGGTGACGTAGGTTCGGAGTGGCGGAGGGCGGAGACCTTTGACCTATATAGGGTCAAGTCCGCGTGGCATCGGTCTCTTGTCCCTGTGCCACTCCGGTCTGCAGAACTCGCGTCGGCGGTCCTACTCCCCCCCCCTTATCCTCCTCGAGAAGTCCGGTTTTGACCGACTTTACCTCCCGTTGGATTGTCGAGGGAGTGCTTCGAGGAGGGCCAGGACTGCTTGACTCCCGTTGGATTGTCGAGGGAGAGCAGATTCTGGGTCGGGGTTTGGAGCGCGGCGCCGAGGCTTTCAGCAGAGTAGGAGACGGCAAATTCGAGCAGCGTGGTCGGAGAGACGCCCATCGAGCCAGGTGAGGAGTCGGGTGCCTGTGGGGACCCGCTGGCTGCGGTTGATTGCGGGAGGGGTAGGAAGGGGTGTGAGGGTCCTGATCTGTCCCGGTGGTCGGCTGCTGCCGGTGGGGCTCCAGGGGTGCGGGCTCCTTGGCAGGCAACGTGGGCGGCTCTTCTCGGGGATCGGGGAAGTAGGCTCCACGGGATAGCGCGGCGGGAAGAGGGGCAGATACTTAAAGAAGGGTCGCTAGGCGCGCAGGATACTGGGCATCGGAAAGGAGCATTACTTTGGTTGCTAGGCGATCGGGTGGGGCACGAGAAAGCGCGCGCTCGCCAACGACAGCGAAAGGGCAGTGCACGCGGCCAAGAGGCAAAAGGAGCAGGAAGACACCGCTTATTGCGAAGAGAGCAGGGGTGATATTTGAGGAATGGCCCCTAAGAAAACGAGCCACAAACAAAAAAAAAAGGACCCCGAACTGGCCCAATTGCTGAAGCTAGTGTTGGCGAAATTAGGAAAAGATAACGAGGAGAGCAGCGAGGAAAGTGAATCCTCACAGGAGGAGCAAGCGCAGGGTAATTTAGTCAAGCGCCCTCGCAGAGAAGGGGTGCCACCCAGGGCTGCCTTCCCGCCATTAGTTAAAAAGCCCAGAGCGCAGCGGAAGAGAAATGGGGGGGCTAAACACAAGAAAAGTAGAGTGCAGGAGTTACCTGGGGAGGACGAGGGATCAGT
Organism: Lissotriton helveticus; assembly: GCF_964261635.1. Lineage (NCBI taxonomy): Eukaryota > Metazoa > Chordata > Amphibia > Caudata > Salamandridae > Lissotriton > Lissotriton helveticus. The sequence continues at coordinate 1,382,159,917 of NC_136059.1, forward strand.
AGGTCCCGTCCCCCTCCCAGCTGAGGATGCTGGCACCCCCCCTCCCGCGCCATTACCGCAGGCAGGTGCGCAAGGCGCAGTAGACCCAGTGGGTTCAGCGTTAGCAGAGATAAAAGAAGCATTGAAGGCGTTGGCACCAGCAAATGGGCCTACAGCAATACCCGATCCGCTGCCCCCCCCAATCCCACAACCGGTGGTTCCAGTGGCGGGGATGCGGACCCTATGATTGGCTTACTGGCATCGGTGACTTCCCTAGTCGCGCAATTGGCGTCTCCTGCCACCAGTAGTAGGCCCAGTACCGCAGGGGTAGCCCCGTGGGTCCCCACGCAGACGGTAGAGCAGGGTGCGCTGAATGAAGTGCAGAAGCAGTTAGCTCTCACAGTGGCAGCGCGAAGTACGAATTCTAGCATGTCAGCGGCAACGAATACCCCAGCGCCAATAGTTGCAGCGGTACCTACAGGAGGTAAGGTCTGCGAGGCAGCTGCCAAGGGCGTGTAGACGGGGATGGTGTTGGGGGGAGCGCACGGGAATGTGTTGTCCCAACCTGGGATGCTAGCTACGCATGTTACCTTGGAAGTGAGGGAAACGATTTGGAAAGGGGCCTATGTGGACATATTTGCGCTTATCAGACCCAAGAGGAGGGATGTGGAATACAAAGAGAAGGATGGGAAAGAGGGCTCCTTCAGGGACAGGAAGCCAAGAATAGAGGAGACTTTAACTAACTGGCTTTTTGGTTTTCACGTATATTCAACTGTGTTGTTGGAAAAGAAACCTGAGTTGGCGATACCCTTGGTGTTCTACACGAATAAGATTGTGAAGGCACATGCGACCCATGGGGGGACAGGGTGGTTGGACTATGATAGGGATTTCCGCTGGGCAAAGGAGGAGAATCCTAACATTGGGTGGGATCAGGTGGAAATAAACGTCTGGTTGGAGAATGTTAATGGCAGGGAACACCATTCTAAGCAGCCCTTTCGGACCTCCCAAGGAGGCCCAGGGGAGAAGAAAGGATCATGTTGGGCATTTAATAAAAAGGCGTGCACTTGGCCCGCGGGGCAGTGCAGATTTAGGCATGCATGCTCATTCTGTGGCCACTCCTCCCACCCCGAGTTCAAATGTAATAAGAAGTCCAAGGAGTGGGGGGGACCAGGAGGCAGGGATGTCAAACCCGCTCAGCCATAGGCTGCCCACGCCAGTGGATATCGGGAGACTGATTTTTTGGCTCAATCAGTACCCTGACAGGGAGGCGGCCAAGATACTTTATGAGGGATTTTCTGTCGGTTTCCGCATTCCCGCCTTAGGCATCCCCCCGTGGATAAGTGTAACAACCTCTTGTCAGCTAGGGTATACCCCGCTGTAGTAGCATTGAAGATTGAAAAGGAGCGGGCAGCGGGCCGGGTGGCGGGCCCCTTCCCTGCACCCCCGATGGGGGGATATGTTTGTTCCCCTTTAGGTGTGGTCCCTAAGAAGGAGCCGGGGCAGTTCAGAATGATCCACAATTTATCTGCCCGAAGGGATCTTCGGTTAACGATGCCATTGATCCCGCGCTGTGTTCTGTGACTTACTCTTCCTTTGATGCCGCAGTCCAAAAAGTGAGGGACCTTGGGCGGGGAGCTATGCTAGCCAAGACGGATATTGAATCTGCATTTCGCTTGTTACCTGTTCATCCTGATGATTACCACCTTTTGGGCTTTCAGCTACATGATCAATTTTACTATGACAAATGTATGCCGATGGGGTGTGCAGTATCTTGCAGATATTTTGAGACCTTTAGCTCCATGCTGCAGTGGGTTTTTTCTCGCAGGACTGGGTACAAAGAGGTTGTGCACTACCTGGATGATTTCATGGTTATGGGGCCTGCGGCGTCTGAGGCGTGTGCCTTGGCCCTCAGCAATCTTGTAGCAATGTTTCAGGAGTTTGGGATACCTCTCGCTCCAAGCAAGACAGTGGGCCCAGATACATGTATGTCTTTTTTGGGCATTGAAATAGACACAGTGGCAGGGGAGTGTAGGCTGCCTCCGGACAAGGTGCAGACGTTCTCTCAGGCCATTGACGCAACCCTGACGGGGCCTAAGGTTACTTTGCATCAGTTACAGGTACTGGTGGGTCAGCTCAACTTTGCCCTCAGTATCATCCCCATGGGGCGCCCGTTTTCCAGGTCCATAGCCAGGGCAATGGCGGGCCTGACTCACAAACACCACCGCGTGCGTCTGAGGGCTGAGGTGAAGGACGACCTGAGGGTGTGGCGCAGCTTCCTGAGCGATTTCAATGGGCGGGTAGTGTGGCCTGCGCCGCCTGTGTCCAGCACGGAATTAGGCCTGTTTACTGACTCGGCAGGCAGCATTGGTTTTGGCGCAATCTTAGGTCCGTCCTGGTGTGGGGCGGAATGGCCTGCTGAGTGGCACGAGTCAGGCCTGACTAAGAATATAGCTTTCTTGGAGCTCTTTCCCATTCTAGTGGCAGTCACAGTCTGGGCCGACCGCTTTAAGGACAGGGCAGTAGTGTTCTGGTCTGATAACATGGCGGTGGTGGAGGCAATCAACAGACAGGGAGCTACTTGCAGACATGTGTTGAGGTTGTTGAAACAGTTGGAACTGGCTTGCTTGAGACTCAATTTAACATTTAAGGCGGCACATATCCCAGGTGTTGATAACCACGCTGCTGATGCTTTGTCTCGTTCCAAGTTGCAGGATTTCCGGAGGTTCCACCCACAAGCATGGGAGCAGATGACAGTGTTTCCTACATCACTGTGGATAACTGGAGCCCCGCGTTAGCGGGGCTGGTAGGTGCCTCTCTGAGCGATTGCACCAGGAGATCGTACCAACAGCATTTTAATTCCTACAGGTCTTTTGTGGAGAAGGCAGGGATGGCTCATTTGTTTTCACCTGCAGCTATATATGGTTTCTTGCAGGCCTTAAAGGATCAGGGCAGGGCAGTTTCCTATGCTAGGGCGCACTTGTCAGCAATAGGCTTCTTCGCTAAGCTAGCAGGCGCGCAGGACCCGGGATCCTCTTTCGTGGTCAGGAAGGGACTGACAGGGTGGGCCAGATTAGAGGGGTCCAGGCGGGATCACCGGAGGCCCTTAGACATTTCTACACTGGGGAACATCGTGGAGTCTTTGCCCACGGTTTGCAGCTCTCCTTTTGAGGAGGCTTTGCTGGGAGCAGCATTTACGCTAGCCTTCTACGGGGCTTTCCGACTGGGTGAGGTGGTGGGGGCCTCCAGGTCTGACTATGAGGGTGGTATTCAATTCCGTGACACTCTCTTGTCCCCGGGAAGTCTGGAAGTAACTTGGAGGAGATCCAAGACTGATCAGGTGGGAAAGGGGGCCATCATCCACTTACGTCCAGCACCCGGGGTGGCGGCTTGCCCAGTAACCCGGATGCGAGTCTACCTGGCCCTGCGCCCAGCTAGGGGGGGTGGGCCCTGTTCATCCACGAGAACGGCGATTGCCTTTCACAATTCCAGTTTAAGGCAGTCTTCAGGATGGCACTAGCGCAGCTGGGGTTAGGGGCAGTAGGGTTCTCCTCCCATTCTTTTAGAATTGGCGCTGCCACCCTGGCGGCTGGGGCTGGCCTGAAGAGCAGTGAGGTAAAGAGGGTGGGGCGCTGGTCCTCCGACTGTTACAAACGATACTTGAGGCCTGAATTGTTATGACCAAATGTTGATAACCAGTGGTGGACTGTGCTTGACGTTTCCATTTCTCTCCTCTTCATTAGTATGCCCGCGAAGGTGGTCTGGGTCTTGGGGCACTCATTCCTGCGTCGCGCAACGGTGCGTTTACAGCAGCGGCGAGTGGTGAAACCACCAGGCTTGAGTGGGACGGAATTCTTGTGGCGAGGCGTCGGGGGCATGCGGATACGGCACCTGAGGCAGCTCTTGGAGGAGATAAAGGAGCAGGAGGGTCACAAGTCTCCGGATTGGATTATCCTACACTTGGGAGGCAATGATATGGTGGACCGCGGCCACCTGGTAGTCAAGGAGGCTTTGCTGACAGAATTTGCGTGGTTGGGGCGAGTCTTTCCATCGACCAGGATCGCGTGGTCGGCCATGATATCCCGCAGGACCTGGGGTCCGGGAGTCCGTGCGAGGTCCTTGAATGTATCGGTGAGGCGACTGAATGGGGAGTTGGCAAAGTTGTGCTCAGTGAAGGGCCGCCTGTGTCATATCCCGCACAAGATGATCTCAGGGGACGCCATGTATCACCCGGATGGAGTCCACTTGTCGGACTTGGGCACGGACACTTGGATCGAGGGGCTTTGGTCTTTTGTACAGAACGCAGGTGGGGAGGGTGGCAGACCTGAGGGCCTTGGCCACCCTTGTGGCGTTAAAGAGACCTGCCAACAGTGACATTCACTAACACAATGGATGGGAGTCCGCCTTGCGAACTCCCTAGGCCAGCACTGAGGGGGGAGATGGTAAGCTCTCCGCTGGGAAAATGTGACCACCGGCTGGGGAGGCTAGGGTGACAGATTACGAGCCTCCTGGGTCCCTGGGCAGCCTGGTGGTCAGGGGGTGGGCCCTGCAAATGGCGGACAAGGATCAGAGGGTGGGGCCCACCACTCTTGGGCGCAGGTGCGCGGCACCTTGCGCGGGAGGCTCAGTGGCGAGATGCAAGCATGAGGGGCCCCCTTGGTGCTGGGAGCGACGATGATAACTTGACAAAGTATGAAGTCATTATTAAAAGTGTTTTTTGTATGATTATTAATTATGCATGTTATTTGCTTTTGTCATGTTTATGGAATGTTGTGATTAAACATGGCCTTTTTAAACCCACTCTAATCTCTTGGTGATTTAAATGTGGGATTGGATGTTAACTAGGGGGAGGCGGGGACCAGGCTGGGGGATCCGGTTCCTATGCAAAGCGCGAGGCTGGGCGAAGCGCGCCCTTAGGACTCGGCCCCCGGGCCCCCGCCCCCAGTCACGTGCGTGAGCCATGGCGGCCGGCTTGCCCAATGGGCGACCAGCCGCCAATCACTTCCAGGTCAGGTCGGCATGGTGACGTAGGTCCGGAGTGGCGGAGGGCGGAGACCTTTGACCTATATAGGGTCAAGTCTGCGTGGCATCGGTCTCTTGTCCCTCTGCCACTCCGGTCTGCAGAACTCGCGTCGGCGCTCCTACTCCCCCCCTTATCCTCCTCGAGAAGTCCGGTTTTGACTCCCACCCACCCTTCCCTATCCTTAGTGGTTTGAGGGGGTGAGTTGCGGTAAAGAGACCTGCGAACAGTGACATTCACTAACACAATGGATGGGAGTCCGCCTTGCGAACTCCCTAGGCCAGCACTGAGGGGGGAGACGGTAAGCTCTCCGCTGGGAAAATGTGTCCACCGGCTGGGGAGGCTAGGGCGACAGATTACGAGCCTCCTGGGTCCCTGGGCAGCCTGGTGGTCGGGGGTGGGCTCTGCAAATGGCGGACAAGGATCAGAGGGTGGGGCCCACCACTCTTGGGCGCAGGTGCGCGGCACCTTGCGCGGGAGGCTCAGTGGCGAGATGCGAGCCAGAGGGGCCCCCTTGGTGCTGGGGGCGACGATGATAACTTGACAAAGTATGAAGTCATTATTAAAAGTGTTTTTTGTATGATTATTAATTATGCATGTTATTTGCTTTTGTCATGTTTATGGAACGTTGTGATTAAACATGGCCTTTTAAACCCACTCTAATCTCTTGGTGATTTAAATGTGGGATTGGATGTTAACTAGGGGGAGTCGGGGACCAGGCTGGGGGATCCGGGTCCTATTGAGGCACACCCGTACAGTAGCATTCCACACAACTAAAAATGTGCTTCTAAACCTGGTCATGAGCATGAACTGCTGTATAATACAACTATGTAATCGTACTATGGTTTGATCTGTAGGGTTTTGACCCTCATTTTGCAATTTTCATCCTGTGCACCCCCATCCTGTTTGAAGTCTTGATCTAGGAACTCAGTCCATGGATCAACAGTCCTCCCTGAAAGGCTTCCTCACCCACTTGCTTGCCCAAATCAAATCAAATCAAATCCGCTTTATTCGGTGTAAGTATTCTCACCATAAAAGCATACTATTAAATGAAGCATTTAAAATTACAGTTTTAAAATGTCCAGATATAAGTCGGGAATGAGATCAACGTTACATTGAGTTGCAAGATGTCAGATTACAATACAATATTATGTGCAAAAAAGCAATCTAGCCAAAAATTTCAAAATGTACAATCAGGGGGTACAACCGGCAGTTCATTCAAATACGTAAAGTGCAAATACATGTGTAAAAGACTCGAACTATGAGCCATCGTCTAACTGTTCGTACGACAAAACGTCCAAGAAAGCATATGCCATACTTCTCCTTATTGCCTGTTGTATGTACAGAATACCTGCATTGCTAATTTTCTGATTTTCCAAACTACATAGAAGGGTAAAAGCCTGTTTATAGTAAAAAAAGTCTCTGAGTTAAAAAGAAAGGTTTTAAAATTGATCTCCAAATATCCATATAGAAACTACAAAAAAGTAAAAAATGCAATGTAGATTGGGTGGACCTTCCGTCACACGCACAGGGCGAAAGTTTATGGCACCACTTCTCCTTTTTGGAGAATGCTATTAGGTAATGAAGGGTATCAAACCTAAGCCTGGTCAGGTAAAATCTGTGTTGTGTATTCCAGACCTGTATGAGATATGGTTGGTGTTAGACCTGACACCCTTGGCGTGGTTTCCCCCCATCTTTTTGCCTCTGTCTACTGTATTTTTGATGCTGTGCTGGATTTCGTTTTTGCTGGTTTAGATGCTTTGGACACTCTGCCACTGCTGATCAGTGCCAGAGTGTAAGTGCTCCCTATGTAAATTGTCATATTGATTGGGAATACCTGATTGGCATATTTGTATCACCATGAAGTCCCTAGTAAAGTGCACTGTGTGTGCCAGGGCTGGTGATGACAGATGCTACTAGTGGGCCTGCAGCGCAGATTGCGCCACCCACATGAGTAGCCCTAAAATGGTGTCTCAGGCCTGCCAACGCAGGGCCTGTGTGCAGTCAGTGGACTGCCATGTCTGCCTGGCCAGTGTCCCCACTGGCTGGGCCTAACCCTTCCCTGTCTGTGCACATCAGTCACCCCTATGGAAGGCTCAAGGTACCCCCCTGGGCAGGGTGCAGTGTATGGGTAAGGTAGAGCATGTACTAGTGCAGGTCACATGCTCTGGTAGTGAGCAGCAGCCATTTTGTGTGCTCACTGCTGTAAGGTTATCTTGCTCCATAGAATAACATGGGGGAGGCTGGTCCCATTGGATACCAGCCTATCTTCTCATAGGAACAAGATGGGACATAAGTGATTGATATCCCTGAACTCAGAATTTAATAACACATCTTTTAGGAAGGGTTGTTTTTAAATTCTGTGTTTGAGAATAGTACTTTTAGAAAGTGGCTGTTCTCTTGTCTAACCTTTCTGTGTGCCTGGGCCTGTTTGTGGATTGACTGTCTGGCCTGAGTGTGACAGGGGCTGCAGAGCCCCCAGGAGGTTGTCTGAGTCAGCCCGTGGATGAAAGGCAGCATCTGCTGCCAGGGAAGTGGGAGGAGATCACACCTGATAGTGATAGGGCTGTGCCTGCCTGACCACAATGCTGGCTCCACCCCCCTGCTGGGCGACTGTCACCTCTGTCCCTGATACTGAGAGGAAGAAGGGAGCCAGGAAACCCCCAGTGCCTCAGCAACAGCCAGAACTGGTTTAGACCGGGCTCAGGGCCCACTTGCACAAAGACTTCAAAGGACTTCAAAGACTTTTTGGGGTATAAGAGAAGGACCCCTGACAACAGAAAATTTAGATTCTACAATCAAGAGGAACCTCTGCCAGAAGAAGGACTGCTGAAGGAACTGAAGGAAGATTGCCTTGCTGTGTGCCCTAAGGGCTGACCTATCCTGCTATCCAACTGAAGGAGAGGAGAAGAAGGGCTTTGCTGTGTGCTGTGCCTCCTACCTGTTGAACTACCAAGACTTTGCTGTGTGCTGTGTATCTGAATCTCCAAGGGCCTGAGAAGAGCTGGCCTCCTGTTTTGCAACCCAGGAACAGAAAGGTTGTTAAGGACTACAAGACTCTGCTGTGTCCCCCTGAAGCTGCTGTGGGCAGAGGAGATCGTGAGCTGCTGTGTGCGGTGGAAATCGGGGGCTGCTCGACTAAGACCTGCTGTTTTGCCCCGTGTAGCGCGCTGGCCGCTCTCTGATCTGATTGAGAGTGCCACGCTGACTGCTGCCTGCCGTGTCCCGAGATCGGCGTGTTCATCGACACGTGTTTTGTGGTGGCCGGAGGGTTCTGAGCTTCCCCAGTGCGGGGCGGGTTGATTCAGCTTGCCCGCATAATCACCGCCGCGGGCCGGGGCCCTGAAATTGACCTCGAGGGTCCGCTCGCAGCACCGAAGGGGCCGCGCTGTAATTGGCTGCTGCCGGAGGCTGGTCGTGAAGCGCCGCGCCCTGATTGGCTGATTCCCCCGCAGGAGTGTCTGCGTCACGGAAGGCTCGTCTGAGCGCCGCGCTGTGATTGGCGGGCTGCGGCAAGTTCGGCGTGTGGAGTGGCCTGCTGATTGCTCCGTTGAGAAGGAGCTGTGACGTCAAGGAGGGCTCGTCAGAAGAGCCGCGAGCGGATTAGTCCAGGCAAGGAGCCTTCGCCGGGAGTTACCGGGAGCCTCGCCGAAGCCGAGAAAGCGACGAAGAAGCCGCAGCGATCACCCCCGGCCTGCCGCCTCCGTGTTAATAAGGTATTTGAGCCCTCTGCCGCTCGCTGTCGTAGCAGGAGCAGGCGGGGAGCTAGCGGGTTCAGCAAAGGCCAGGGGGGAGTCCGTGGGATCCGAGTGGGTGACCAAGAAGGAGCGCTTCATCGGTAAAGCGTAGGCACGGCCCACGCTCGTTGACCAAGCAACCTACAAACACAGTCTTTGATAACTGTTTTTAAGAGAGACTTAAGACTATTGTTGATTTTAATAAGAACTTCCTAATAAGTGCAACCATTAAGAAGAAGTGCAACATTTTTCCTAAGAAAGTAATTATAGCATATTGTCGATTTTTACTGCTGCAAATAGATAAAGATATATTTTTGATATATACTTACCTGTGTGGTCTCAGTTTGTGGTGGAAGGGGGGTCATTGTTTGTGTTAAGTGCAACTATTTGTACACATTGCCTCAGAGATAAGCCTGTCTGCTCGTGCCAAGCTACCTAGAGGGTGAGCAGGGGTTATCTACTTTGTGTAATTCTTCACCCTGACTAGAAGCAAGGGTCCCTACTTGGTCTAAGGTACTTACCTCTGCCAATTAGAGACCCCCAGATCTAACATTGTTGGACAGCGGTGCGGATTTTGAACTAATAATTGCACTTGACCTGCAGTGATTTCTTGTACATCACTAGTCTAGTTTAGCAGCACAGGTTGCGCAAGATTTTTTCTTTTTGGTGAAACCCTTTTGTTGAAAAGGTTAGGAAGCATCATGTATCAGAAAGCAGCAAGCGTGAGGGTAGAACAGGAGTTGTTCAACTACAAAAAGGAGCAACTGAAGCAATTCTGCAAACAGCTTGGATGCCCAGTGAAGGGCAGCGCAAACAAGGAAGAGCTAAAGAAAGCTCTGAGGGCCTGGTGGGAGGCCAAACACGGTGATCCAGAAGTTGTTACTGGAGAGGGAGGCACACAGGAGAATGCTTTTGTATCCAGTGATTTGCCAGTGAGGAGGCCAGCGTCTAGGGTTGGCAGCAACCACTCCAGTAGGATCATCTCTCCAGAGGAGCTGGAGGATAATCAGAGAGCTAGGGCCCATGAGATTGTGCTTTTTAAACTCAAAACCCAAGCAGATGAGAGGAGACTGCGCCTTGAAACTGAGAAAGAGGCGGAGGAGAGAAGAAATGCTCTCGCTTTGGAGGAGAAGAAACTCCAGTTAGCTCATGAGTTGAGCATGAAGGAGCTGGACATTAAATCCAAACAGGTGGCGTCCAGTTCTAATGGTGGCAGCGCACAACCAGTACAGGCGGGTAAAGTATACATACCAAAAGATCTGGTACAGAATTATCAGAGGGGTGAGGATATTTATGCGTGGTTTAGATTGTATGAACTTGCCTTAAAGATGAATGAAGTGCCTTAGAAGAATTGGGGGGCAGGTTTGTGGAAGCATTTTTAGGCCTCTGGGAGGGATGTCTTAGCACCCTTAGAAGCAGCAGGTACTTTTTCCTACCCCGCTATGAAGGAGGCTTTGTGCCTCAGGTATGGGCTCACTCCAGAACAGTACCGCCAGAAGTTTAGGAACTTCAAGAAGCTTGATTCAAGTACTTGGGTGGAGTGTGTGAGTATGTACACACGTGCACTGGAAGGTTGGATAAAGGGCAGCAAAGTTACTGATTATGTGGGGTTGTGTCACTTGATTAGTTGGGAGCACTTGAGTAGTTTATGTGTTCCAGAGCTGCGCCAGCATCTTTTAGACAGCAAGTTAACTGATCCCAGTGAGCTTGCTAAAGAGGCGGACCGCTGGACTAGCACCAGGGTCCACAAGGGGGGGTAAGTACCCCAGCCAAAGGTGGACAGGGTCCCCAGCAGAAGAGTGGGGGGGACACGGGTAATCAAAAGGAGTCTTCTAAAGGGCCCAAAAATAGTTCCCAGGAGAAGGAGTCTCAACCCCCCAAGTCTAAGAAGTCCGGGTCCCATAAGGGCAAGCAGGACAACAGGTCCCCGCCTACTTGGTATGCATGTAGGGAGGTGGGGCACATTGCCCCCAAATGTCCAAAGAAGAACTCAGCACCCACTGGTGCTCCCACTCCGGCGTTAGCCAGTGTAGTTTTGGGAGGGGATTTGATTTCCAGTGGGGAGGAGGGGTTAGCAGTGATGACCCTTGTCTCTTTAGGAGACCAAGAGATGGCCCAGGAAACCTTGCTGCCCCAAAACACTAAGAAATACAGGTAGAAGGTGACCATCAATGGACAGGAAATAGAGGCTCTGAGAGACACAGGGGCCAGCGTGACATCTGTCAGGTGTCAGTGGGTGACTGAAGAGCAAATCATTCCCAAGGTACTCCGACCTGTGGTGGCATCTGACAGTTCAGTGCGCTTCTGCCAAGTGGCAAATGTTTCATTTGAATGGGGAGGAGTCTCCGGTATTTTGGAGGTTGTTGTAAGTGATGCCTTGCCTGTAGATTGTCTGTTAGGTAATGACCCGGAGAGCTCTCCATGGAAAGAGGTGGAGCACAGGACTCACTTGGAAATGTTGGGTTTGCCCGTGTGGATCTGTGTGACCACCCGTGCAATGGCAGCCAGAGAGGGCGGATTAGCAGAACTGGAGCCTGGAACAATGGCCCAGGGACCTGCCAAGAGAGGAAGGGGTAGAGGGCGTGGGAAACCAGCCCCCACCGTTCCCACGGTCCAGGAGGAAGCAGACCCTGAGGGGGATGCCCTGGAACCTACAGGGGAGCAGGTTGCCGAACTGGGGGAATTGCCTGAGCTGTCCCAGTGGCAGCAAGATGGTGGTCCCTCCAGGGAGGAATTCTGCCATGCTCAGAAGGAGTGCCCTTCTCTCATTGGTGTGCGGCAGCAGGCTGCAGACCAGGCAGCAGGCCTGGGGTCCAAAGAACATTTGATCTACTGGGAGGATGACTTACTTTATAGTGAGCCTAAGTTCGCTGAGCCCGGTGCAGCCCGTGTGCTGGTAGTACCCGAGCGCTTCAGGAACTTCCTACTGGGTCTGGCTCATGACGTGCCTCTCGCAGGACATCTGGGGCAAGACAAGACCTATCACAGGCTTGTCACCCATTTCTACTGGCCCCAGATGAAGAAGCACGTCTATGTCTTTTGTAAGTCTTGCCAAACTTGTCAGGCCAGTGGCAAGAGCGGAGGGAAGTGCGTGGCACCCCTCCAACCCTTTCCTGTGGTGAGCACCCCTTTTGAGCGGGTGGGCATTGACATTGTGGGGCCCCTGGACCCCAAGACAGCCTTAGGAAACAGGTTTATCCTGGTCTTGGTGGACCATGCCACTCGGTACCCGGAAGCCATCCCGCTCAGGACAGTCACAGCCCCCGTGGTGGGCCGTGCCTTGATGGGAATCTTTTCCCGTGTGGGGTTCCCCAGAGAGGTGGTCTCTGACAGGGGGACAAACTTCATTTCTAGGTACATGAGGTCCCTGTGGGAGGAGTGTGGGGTGACATACAAATTCACCACTCCTTACCACCCTCAAGGAAATGGGTTGGTTGAAAGATTCAACCGCACATTGAAGGGCATGATTATGGGCCTGGAAGAGGCCATGAGGCGGAAATGGGACGTCTTGTTACCATGCCTGTTGTTTGCCTACAGGGAGGTGCCTCAGAAATCATTAGGGTTCAGTCCCTTTGAGTTGCTGTATGGCCACCCTGTCAGAGGGCCTCTCACTCTGGTGAAGGAGGGGTGGGAGAAATTCCGTGGGAAAACCCCTCAGGATGCGTTCAGCTATGTGCTGGCCATTCGCAACCAGACCAAGCACTTCAGGAAGCTCGCTCAAGAGAACCTGGAGGCTAGCCAGGAGGAAATGAAGAGATGGTATGACCAGAACACTTCTCTGGTTGAGTTCCACCCTGGTCAGAAAGTGTGGGTTTTGGCGCCGGTGGAGCCTTGTACGCTCCGTGACAAGTGGACCGGGCCATATGAGGTGGTAGAGCGCAAGAGCGAGGTTACCTACTTGGTTAACCTGAAGACTCCCAGGCAGCCCCTTAGAGTGCTACATGTGAATCGCCTCAAGCCCCACTTTGAGAGGTCTGAAGTGACTATGCTCATGGCTACAGATGCTGGAGGGGAGGAGGATAGTGATCCACTCCCTGACCTCCTGGCAGTCAAGGAGCAAGATGGCTCAGTGGATGGGGTGGTCCTCTCGCCAACCCTGACCCCAGAGCAGCAAAAGGACTGTCGCCAAGTCTTGGGTCAGTTTGCCCCCCTGTTCTCCCTGACCCCAGGTGTCACCAAGTGGTGCGTCCACGATGTGGACACTGGAGATAGTCTGCCTATGAAACAGAAGTTTTACAGGATGGCTGACAAGGTCAGAGCTAGCATCAAGGAAGAAGTTTCCAAGATGTTGGCACTAGGGGTTATTGAGCCCTCCAGCAGCCCCTGGGCTAGCCCAGTGGTCTTAGTACCTAAGAAAGCTGATACCCCCGGTGGCACCCCAGAACTCCGGTTCTGCGTGGACTAACGTGGGCTCAATGCGGTCACCAAGACTGACGCGCACCCCATCCCCAGAGCTGATGAGCTGGTGGATCGGTTGGGAGCTGCCCAGTACCTGAGCACCTTTGATTTGACTTCAGGGTACTGGCAGATTGCCTTAACTGAGGGGGCCAAGGAGAGGTCGGCATTTTCAACGCCAGAGGGGCACTTCCAGTTCCGTGTCATGACCTTTGGGTTGAAAAATGCCCCTGCCACATTCCAGAGACTGGTCAACCAGGTATTAGCCGGGCTGGAGGATTTCAGCGCAGCGTACCTGGATGACAATGCTGTGTTCAGCTCCACTTGGGAGGAACACCTGCAACACCTCTGCGCAGTGTTGAAGGCTCTGCAGAAGGAAGGCCTTACTATCAAGGCCAGTAAGTGCCAGATAGGGCAGGGATCTGTGGTGTACTTGGGACACCAGGTGGGGAGCGGCCAGGTGGCGCCCCTACAGGTGAAGATTGATACCATTCTGGCTTGGGAGCCCCCCAAGACTCAGACTGAGGTGAGAGCCTTTCTAGGTCTCACCGGGTATTATAGACAGTTTGTCAAAGGTTATGGCACCATTGTGGCCCCTTTGACAGAGATGACATCTAGAAATCAGCCCAGGAAAGTGAATTGGACTGAGGCCTGTCAAACTGCTTTTGACACCTTCAAAGCTGCCATGTGCACAGCACCGGTGCTTAAGGCACCTGACTTTTCCAGTGAGTTCATTGTGCAAACTGACGCTTCAGAGCAAGGCGTGGGAGCAGTACTCTCACAAATCAATGATGAGGGCGGAGACCAACCAGTGGCTTTCATTAGCAGGAGGCTACTCCCCAGGGAACAGAAATGGAGTGCCATTGAAAGAGAAGCTTTCGCTGTGGTCTGGGCTCTGAAGAAGCTGAGGCCCTACCTGTTTGAGACTCACTTCCGTGTTCAGACCGACCACAGGCCCCTCAGATGGTTAATGCAGATGAGGGGTGAGAATCCAAAACTGTTGAGGTGGTCCATTTGCCTACAGGGGGTGGACTTTACGGTGGAGCACCGCCCTGGTACAGAGCACGCCAATGCTGATGGTCTGTCCAGATTCTTCCGCCTTAGTGATGAGGACTCTCAAGAGGTTGGGTAGTTCTCCCCACTTTCAGCTGGAGGGGACACGTGTTAGACCTGACACCCTTGGCGTGGTTTTCCCCCATCTTTTTGCCTCTGTCTACTGTATTTTTGATGCTGTGCTGGATTTCGTTTTTGCTGGTTTAGATGCTTTGGACACTCTGCCACTGCTGATCAGTGCCAGAGTGTAAGTGCTCCCTATGTAAATTGTCATATTGATTGGGAATACCTGATTGGCATATTTGTATCACCATGAAGTCCCTAGTAAAGTGCACTGTGTGTGCCAGGGCTGGTGATGACAGATGCTACTAGTGGGCCTGCAGCGCAGATTGCGCCACCCACATGAGTAGCCCTAAAATGGTGTCTCAGGCCTGCCAGCGCAGGGCCTGTGTGCAGTCAGTGGACTGCCATGTCTGCCTGGCCAGTGTCCCAACTGGCTGGGCCTAACCCTTCCCTGTCTGTGCACATCAGTCACCCCTATGGAAGGCTCAAGGTACCCCCCTGGGCAGGGTGCAGTGTATGGGTAAGATAGAGCATGTACTAGTGCAGGTCACATGCTCTGGTAGTGAGCAGCAGCCATTTTGTGTGCTCACTGCTGTAAGGTTATCTTGCTCCATAGAATAACATGGGGGAGGCTGGTCCCATTGGATACCAGCCTATCTTCTCATAGGAACAAGATGGGACATAAGTGATTGATATCCCTGAACTCAGAATTTAATAACACATCTTTTAGGAAGGGTTGGTTTTAAATTCTGTGTTTGAGAATAGTACTTTTAGAAAGTGGCTGTTCTCTTGTCTAACCTTTCTGTGTGCCTGGGCCTGTTTGTGGATTGACTGTCTGGCCTGAGTGTGACAGGGGCTGCAGAGCCCCCAGGAGGTTGTCTGAGTCAGCCCGTGGATGAAAGGCAGCATCTGCTGCCAGGGAAGTGGGAGGAGATCACACCTGATAGTGACAGGGCTGTGCCTGCCTGACCACAATGCTGGCTCCACCCCCCTGCTGGGCGACTGTCACCTCTGTCCCTGATACTGAGAGGAATAAGGAAGCCAGGAAACCCCCAGTGCCTCAGCAACAGCCAGAACTGGTTTAGACCGGGCTCAGGGCCCACTTGCACAAAGACTTCAAAGGACTTCAAAGACTTTTTGGGGTATAAGAGAAGGACCCCTGACAACAGAAAATTTAGATTCTACAATCAAGAGGAACCTCTGCCAGAAGAAGGACTGCTGAAGGAACTGAAGGAAGATTGCCTTGCTGTGTGCTCTAAGGGCTGACCTATCCTGCTATCCAACTGAAGGAGAGGAGAAGAAGGGCTTTGCTGTGTGCTGTGCCTCCTACCTGCTTGAACTACCAAGACTTTGCTGTGTGCTGTGTCTCTGAATCTCCAAGGGCCTGAGAAGAGCTGGCCTCCTGTTTTGCAACCCAGGAACAGAAAGGTTGTTAAGGACTACAAGACTCTGCTGTGTCCCCCTGAAGCTGCTGTGGGCAGAGGAGATCGTGAGCTGCTGTGTGAGGTGGAAATCGGGGGCTGCTCGACTAAGACCTGCTGTTTTGCCCCGTGTAGCGCGCTGGCCGCTCTCTGATCTGATTGAGAGTGCCGCGCTGACTGCTGCCTGCCGTGTCCCGAGATCGGCGTGTTCATCGACACGTGTTTGCGGTGGCCGGAGGGTTCTGAGCTTCCCCAGTGCGGGGCGGGTTGATTCAGCTTGCCCGCATAATCACCGCCGCGGGCCGGGGCCCTGAAATCGACCTCGAGGGTCCGCTCGCAGCTCCGAAGGGGCCGCGCTGTGATTGGCTGCTGCCGGAGGCTGGTCGTGAAGCGCCGTGCCCTGATTGGCTGATTCCCCCGCAGGAGTGTCTGCGTCACGGAAGGCTCGTCTGAGCGCCGCGCTGTGATTGGCGGGCTGCGGCAAGTTCGGCGTGTGGAGCGGCCTGCTGATTGCTCCGTTGAGAAGGAGCTGTGACGTCAAGGAGGGCTCGTCAGAAGAGCCGCGAGGGGATTGGTCCAGGCAAGGAGCCTTCGCCGGGAGTTACCGGGAGCCTCGCCGAAGCCGAGAAAGCGACGAAGAAGCCGCAGCGATCGCCCCCGGCCTGCCGCCTCCGTGTTAATAAGGTATTTGAGCCCTCTGCCGCTCGCTGTCGTAGCAGGAGCAGGAGGGGAGCTAGCGGGTTCAGCAAAGGCCAGGGGGGAGTCCGTGTGATCCGAGTGGGTGACCAAGAAGGAGCGCTTCATCGGTAAAGCGCTAGGCACGGCCCACGCTCGTTGACCAAGCAACCTACAAACACAGTCTTTGATAACTGTTTTTAAGAGAGACTTGAGACTATTGTTGATTTTAATAAGAACTTCCTAATAAGTGCAACCATTAAGAAGAAGTGCAACCATTAAGAAGAAGTGCAATATTTTTCCTAAGAAAGTAATTATAGCATATTGTCGATTTTTACTGCTGCAAATAGATAAAGATATATTTTTGATATATACTTACCTGTGTGGTCTCAGTTTGTGGTGGAAGGGGGGGTCATTGTTTGTGTTAAGTGCAACTATTTTTACACATTGCCTCAGAGATAAGCCTGTCTGCTCGTGCCAAGCTACCTAGAGGGTGAGCAGGGGTTATCTACTTTGTGTAATTCTTCACCCTGACTAGAAGCAAGGGTCCCTACTTGGTCTAAGGTACTTACTTCTGCCAATTAGAGACCCCCAGATCTAACAGTTGGGTACACCTTACAGATGGAGTTTCACTGTAAAGGTTAACACTGTGTTTTTGTCTAGCTTCTGCCTCTCTAGCTCCTTCTGTGGCTTCTAAGTATATAGTCTTCAGATCTCCACGATAGCTGCAGTGATTTTTCTATCAGTACACACCCTGCAGCGGGCCAGGAGATTATGTATGCAGGGCCAGACTGGGAACCACACCCGGCCCTGGCAAAGTGCTCGGCCGCCCCCCCCCCCACCTCCCCACTCGGAGGGGGTTAGAGGGGCTGCCGAGCATTTTGCCGGGGCCAGTTTCCGTCCAATTTTGGTACAGGGCCGTTTTTGCAGCTATGTAACAAAAACATAGCTATGTAACAAAAACGGCCCCCAGGGGCCCAAAACTGGCCCCCATCCGTGTGGCGCACCGGGGGATTGCCCGGTGCCCGCTATGGCCAGTCCGGCCCTGTATGTATGTACTCAAGCCAAGGAATTTTGCTGCTGTGGTCAAGAGATAGACAATCTATGATTAGGCCCTGTGTAAATTTTGTCTCTTCTTTGCCCCATATCCTTTGCCAAAGATTGAGACCAGCCAGATTAATTAGGTCTGTTAGGAAGGAAACGTATAGTTCTTTGAGTGTTATATAATACGCTGTTGAACGAGGGACCGTCAGCTATCTGTCCATTTGTGGTGTTCCAATGTTATTTCACAGTCTTTACTTAGAGAGACATTTCATCGTTAGAACATCGGATGGTTATTAAGCCACAGGTAAACACCTATTGAGTATTTACTTTGCTTTCATGGGGCTTTACTTCAAAGGAAAATGTAACATGTGTGTATATCTACAAACACATACAAATTTTTTAGGGTTCAGAGACGAGTAGTATATAGGTGTCATAGGGTTTTCTGGATTCAGCACTGGGAAGTTTATACAGGTTTTCAAGGGGTTTTTAGGGTACAAGATTGAGTTGAGTATGATGTAGTAAGGGATTTTTAGAGTTCAGGCATGGGTTGTGTAGTAATGGGTTTTTATGGCTCAGGGATGGATAGTGTACAGAGGTAGTAAGGAGTTTTCAGAGTTTTAATGATGAGTAATGTACGAAGTAGTAAGGAAATTAGAATTTATATGCATGGGTAATTTAACATTTAAAATAGATAAAATTAAATATTTTAAATATTTTACCATGTTAACAATAAGTAATTCAGGCGTAGTTTTGGTGCCAATGAAGATGGCCGCTCCCCGGTGAAGCTCTGCGGCATCTCCGACTTGCAGGAGAAAATATGCTGCATACAAATGATGTAATGGCAGAATTCAGGTGACTTTTTCTTCTGCAGTCATGCTAGAGACTGGCTTTGGGGTCCTTCACACCATTTATCTTTGAAAAGAAAGCCTTAATTTTGCTGTTTGGGCCCGCAGTATGCCCCAGCCACTATTTTGTCTCTCAGGAGGTTCGCCTCAATTTTCTCTTTTAAGGGATTAGTGGAGTGCCCCTGCTGACTATGCCATATTGCTAATCTTGGTTTCTACATTATGCTTGAGCTTTAAGTGCCATACATTAATAGTTTAATAAATTGGAGCTGTTACAGACGCCATTTTGTACCTGACAATCAGAAAGTACAAATAATACATACTTTTCTGTCTCTTTCTTTTAATTGGATAGATATATTCGGGAAAGCATTCTGTTCTTCTGCCCATATAGTGTTTAGATTTACCCCAATATAGCTCACAGAGAGATTGTTGACTAATAAGGTCTTTCATTTCCTGTCAAGGAAATGCGCCTGTTCACAATATAACAGTTCTCATTTGACTTTTACATTCAATATGTTCACAATCGATTGGAGTTAACTATATCTAAGATGATACAACAAAAAAAGAAGAAAAGGACAGAATAAAAAAGACATAGAGGAGCAACACTACTAAGAGACTAGAATTATGGGGCCCTATCAGAACGGGCGGAGGAGGGGGAAATTGTTAAAGACTTCTATTCTTTATATTCTATAATATAAGGTTAAGCGTGAAGGTATAGAGAAAAGAATACTCACACAAATTACCTCCCCCCCCTCATCCTTTTACTTCGGCTTATATACTCATGGTCAGGCCACAGGGCGAGCTGAGGCGCACTGACTTCGCGGACGCCCACACCTCGGTGCCCTATGACCCAGGGCGCCTCAATGGGTGGTGGGGAAGGGGGCAGGGTGTCTCAGGGGGGGTCTGGGTGTGAAGGGGGAGGAGACCAAGGGAGTATACACATTTTAGGAGATACATAAAGGGTCTAGAATAAGACTGATAAACTTCAGTGGAATAAATTAGCTAGGGTAAGAATAGGGGTCAAAAATCAAGTCACAGTAAAAAACAAAAGCAACGAAAAAAAGGTGGATGGCTAGAATAAGAATTATATCATTGAACATCTGTGGCCTTAATGATCTAAAAAAGAGGCAAACGGTTGCGGTAGGATTGCTAGCTACTGAGGCCAATATAGTCTGCCTACAGGAGACACATATAGAAGGGGGACAGCAGCATCTATTAAAAATATTAGGGTACCAACTCATAATCGCTTCCACACAGGGAGCACAAACAAAAGGGGTGGCCATCCTTGCGAAAGGGGGGGACTTCAATTTACAAGAACGATCTCCGATAAGTTTGGAAGATGGGCCATTATGGAATGTCACTACAACAATGGACAAAACATGCTGACCATATGCTCAGTCTACGGGAATGTGGGGGATGACCCAGATATTCTGGTGAGCATTTCTAATGAGCTAGTTCACTGGCCTCTACCCCTGATTGTCTGTGGGGATCTCAACCTGCACTTACCAGGAGATTGGTCGCTGGGCCCGAGTTTAAATACCAAGGGAGGAAACCGAAGGTCTTTAGGGCTTTTAGGGATCTCTGCAAGCTACACGGCCTGATTGATGGGTGGCAATTGGGACACCCCGGGGACCATGGGTACACCTACTTCTCTTATCCACACTCACGCCACGCTCGGTTGGACTACATGCTCATCTTGAACTCAGTAAAGGACATTTGCAATGTAAGGAAGCTTCCAAGGGTATTGTCAAACCATATCCCACTAGAACTAAATATAGCTTGTAGCAACAGCATCCCCAGTTTAAGAACTTGGACCTTTGAAAGAGCTTTCTTAAAAAATGAGGAGTACTGACGACACTTGAGAGAGTGGATACCATCTTTCCTATCAATAAACATGGGCAGCGTACCCATCGAGGTAGTCTGGGATGCGATGAAGGCCGGCATTAGAGGGGAGACTCTTCAGTTCTCAGTCAGGAGTAATAGAACAGACAAACAACTTCTAGTTTCGTTACAACAGAATCTGAGTAGGGCGGAGGCAGACCTGATCATAGCCGCTCAAACAGGACAGGCTGGGGATGAATTAGCGCGAGTAGCAATCGCCAGAAACCGGATCTCAGAGATATTCACAGAGAAAGCAATTATCAAAGCCACTATTTACAAAGAAAAATCGTACGAGCTCAGCGAACAAGTGGGGCATCAGCTAGCAGTCCATACAGGGGAGGAGACGACAGCCAACATGGTCAAAGCTACTAATGACGTAGATGGTGGACTGAGAACTGACGCTCCAGCAATCAGAGCGGCATTTCAGAGGTTCTACCAAGAGCTATATAAAGAGCCTGAGAGGGATCAAGAAGACCCTGAGGAATATTTAGCTCAAGGGCTTGCGTTTGCCTCGAGCAAGAGGAACAAGACAGCTTGGATTCCCCTCTTAGCTGGGACGAAATATTGCTAGCCATAAATTCATTGGCAGCTGGCAAAGCAGCAGGGGTGGATGGGATTCCAACGGAGTTCTTTGTGAAATTCTCAGAGGAATTTAAAATAATCATGATGGAGCTATTTAATTCTATATTCCAGGGCGGGAAGCCACCCCCTTCTTGGTCCACTGCTAATATTATGGTCTTCCTGAAAAAACATAAGGACCCCCTGGAAATGGGCTCCTACCATCCTATAACTCTGATTAATGGGGATTCAAAGATTTATTCTAAACTCCTGGCAGGGCGTCTGGCACCAATTATACATAGGATCCTCTCACTCCGCCAACACGGGTTTATCCCTGGCAGATCGACAACCGATCATGTACATAGAGTGATATCTCTATTTGACCATACAGAAACTACAGGAGACCCTATGGCCCTTATTCTACTGGACGCGGAAAAGGCGTTTGATAGGGTCTCCTGGAAATTCTTATGGGCAGCTATGGTGAACTGCGGAATAGCTAGAGGATTTATTAAGGCCGTTCAAGGACTTTATGTTAATCCAAGCGCTAGAGTGGCGATAAATGGGACTTTATCCGAGAATTTTACCATTACAAGGGGAACCAGACAGGGGTGTCCCTGCTCACCTCTCTTATTTGCAGTGTATATCGACCCCTTTATCCGTAAACTCGAAACCCACCCTCTTGTGCAACCTATTCGGGTGAATAATCATGAAACAAAAATTCTAGCATACGCGGATGATATAGCTCTAGTCACCTCCGATCCTAAAGAAGCTATTAGGATTATTGAAGATGAGTCACAGCGATATGGTAAAACCTCCGGATATAAACTGAACTCAGGGAAAACCCAGATTGTGAACAATGATAAAATACATATGATGGATAATAGGGTAGTGGATCATGCTGTGTATCTTGGCGTATGTATAAGTTCCAAAGTGGATAATATTGTGTAGTTAAATCTTGACCCTCTTTTAGGCCGCACTAGAAAAGAACTGATCAAATTGGACAACCTGCAACTTACCATTGGTGGCAGGTGCAATGTGATTAAAATGTTGTTCCTACCTAGGTTCTTATATTTTTTTAGAACAGTTTGCCTTGAGTTCGCTACACAATACTTTAAAACTATTGAAACTCTGTTCTCCAGATTCATCTGGGGTTTTAAGAGACCCCGACAGGCTCTCGAATGGGTTACACTGCCAAAGGAAAGAGGGGGACTAGCTATGCCAAACTTTAAGATATACTTTTGGGCAACAGTGGCCAAGTATTGTGTGAATATGATAGCCAACGAACCTAGTAACCACCTAATCCCTACACCGCAGGAAATTATACTGGGGGAAAGACCCGAGGGATGCTTATGGCGCCATGTTAATGACAATTACTACAAGAAAATAAAACTTAAGACTATCTCTAGCATATACAAAGTCTGGACCAATATTCGTAAATCAGTAGGGTTGGGGCGATATTCTTGGTATACCCCCATCAGATGTAATAACGTTCTTCCTGAGATTTTCCAGGATGGATGCATGATCCGGTGGATCGGAACAGGGATCAATCAGCTGGGCAGCTTCTATAGAGAAAATCATCTGAAAAGCTTCTCAGAACTTCGTACCGAATATAACATCAGCCACAGAGATTTTTTTAAATACTTACAAATCAGAGATTTCTTGCTAAGGAAAACGGAGCCGAGAAAAATTCCAAAATAATGCAGTAATTGAAAATGTATGTAGTGAAACAGCTCCTAGAATAGGGGAAATCTATGAGAATCTTAGTAGCACATTTCCTGACAATTTGCATAAACACTATGCTAGATGGCACACTAACTTATCAGTGCAGCTAGCAACCCCGTACGTGCACTGGAACTATCACAAACTTGTCTAATGTCTATTAAACTGAAAGCTCAAATTTACAAAACATTATTTTCCCTTTATTATACTCCCTTTAAAATCGCTAAATGGGCAACAGGACAAGGAACTTCCTGCCCCCTCTGTTCACTGCTCGAAGCTGATATTATTCATATGACCGCCACCTGCACTACACTATCCAATCTGATACTAGAAATTTCCAATTTCTTATCTGGAATATTTCACTCAAGAATTGTTATATCATCTGAAGAAATTTTGCTAGGAGTGTCAGATAGCGAACGGCCCATCCACATGCAGGGGCTGATCTTTGTGGCCATGGCGGTTTTCAGACTTAGCATAGCCTCATCATGGCTAGATCCACAACCACCGATCTTCAACCAATGGAGGGCAAGACTGCTTGCAGTCTAGAGGTGGCCATATATAAAAATAAAGGGTTAAATAAAAGAAAGAAAGGAATGCTGATATGGGGACCATTGCTGCAGTGGATACAAGATCAGTCCTAGGGGTAGAAATGATACTGCCGGGCTCTGTTAGGATTACGGAGGGAGCATAGGTTTAGATATATATTTATCTATGTATTCAATTGCGTTGTGTGTTTTTTATCCCTTTTTTAAAAAATGTTTTTATTTTTATTATGCTCCATGCTATACACTCCTTAAAATATGTATGTAATGTAATAATTTGGGATTCTAACATGGATATGTATCGAGACCTTGGTCTTCTGGGGGGTGGGGGGAGGGGAAGATGTTCTTAAAGCATAAAAACTATGAATACATTTTTTTTTAAAATAAGATGATACATTTTCAATCACATATCAAATCTAAAGCTGATATGAAAAAGGACACGGATTTTCCTTCTTAATACGGTCAGGAAACTGTCCCCTACTCAGGGTCCTGGAGCTTTTGCTAAAAAGTTATACCACCTCAGGTTTGGTTAAGAGACCTAAAAAAAGATGTTGACTCTCCTCCTAAATCTCCTTCGTCATTAAAATTAGAAGATTTGATGGAAGTGCCAATGGTTTTATGGCCTTTTGTGATGGAAACTATTGCCACTCTGCAAAGGCCGAAAGAAGTCTGGCATATGCTCAATAAAAGGTTTTTACTATGGAGCAACATCTTAGCGATGAGCAGGACTCAGTGAACAAGGTTTCACAAATCAACAAAGATATTGATATGCTTAAAAGGGTAACTGAAGATTTGGAAACCAGAAACAGGAGAAACAACCTCAGACTGTAAGGCATTCCGGAGAGAGTGGAGGGCTTAAATATGATTGCTTTTTACAGTCAATATTATCAAAGATTATTCATTGCAATTCCATAAACTTGTTAAGCAAACAGAGAGCTCATCATTGGGGCCCAAAGCCTGCATCAACTTCAATAGCTAAACCTAGAGGTACTATTATTTTATTTCTTCAATATACTGACCTGATGGAGATGGCCAAAGCCTCAAAATTGCAAAAATCTCTGCAATGGTTAGGCAAAACTGTTTTTTATCTCAAGATGTTTCCAATGCAACTGCAACTAGGCGTAAACAATTTCTTGATCTGAGACCTCAGCTTTAGGCTATGAATGCCAGATATGGCTGGAGCATCCTTGTTTCTTCAAAGTAACCTACAGAGACATGACCACCACTTATACTGACCCCGCCATCTTATAGGACTTCCTACAACGTCCCCAGATGGAGACAATGGACATTAGTGCTCATGCTATTAGATGATTGTGCTCAGTTGTTGTTGAATGTCTTAATCATAGTGTTTTTTTCTTCAGAATCCTTGTTTTGAAAGTTTTAAGTAATCCCTTGTATCTCTTCATTTGCAGATACAACTCTCAAATTCCTTGGTTGTAGTTGTGTTGTCAAGTAAACATGTTCAATGGATTCAAGTTGTTTAGTGTTGTTAGTTTCATGGTTGGTATATCTGTCCTGCATGTAGGTAAGTAACAGTCTTTCTTTTTTATGTACTACATATTCCTGTTAATTTATATTTTACTAGTTTCCTCTGCATGTTATCCCCTGTTGTTTAGAATTTTGTCATTATTGTTTTAGACGAATATGGAGCCAGGTCCTGCACATCTTCTTGTGGGTGTCCCCACTGCCCAGCACCTGGTATGGTGTATGTTTCTTTATAATGGTTATCTTTTCTTTTTTTGTTTCAATTTCGGGATCCTTTTTCCCGTCTCATTATGACTTTTTTTGTCTGCTGCTTTACTTTCTTCATCTCTTTTTCTCCAACCTTTCATCTCTTTTCCTTGCTCTCCATCTCTCTTATTCTATTCAGGTACATAACCAGTGATTGGCATTATTATATTCATAATGTATAAATATAAAATGAACCTTAGAGTTTTTACTTGGATCATCAAGGGCCTAAAGAATCCTATCAAGAGACAACAAGTTTTGATTCACCTCTCAAGATTAAAGGGACAATAGGTCTTATTGTAAGAAACTCATCTTTCAGAGAATTGCATATGCAAACTTCGAACGGTGAGTTGGAGATATTTTCTTTTTACTTGCTTCAAGTAATAAGGCTTGAGTTGCAATTTTATATCATAAGCATTTAACTGTGAAACTGGTTTAGGAGGAAAGAGATTTTGTGGGTAGATTGACACTAGTTCATATCAAAGTAAATGATACTGAAGTATGCATTGTTAATGTATACAGACCCAGTAATCCTGATCCCCAATTTTGGTCTTCCCTATCACAGGCTCTACTAAAATATCCGATTGACATTTTCATTTTAGGGAGGACTGTAATCAGATATTCAATCCCTTTTTAGATAGACATTCACTAGCAAAACACATCCCTAACAATACACATAAATCTTTTTTGAGGCAATCTCTTAAAGAGATCTATCGATGTACGGAGATTAGTTAACCCCGATCTTAGAGAATACATTTTCCATTGAGCATTGCATCATTCTCAATCAAAGATTGATTATCTATTCTTCAGTGAAAGCTTGACTAGGCCTTATGTAATTCAGAGAGGGATTCCATAGTAATTTCAGACCATGCCCCGGTCTGGTCTGATTTTGATCTGCTACACAATAAATCAAAACCCTCATGTTGGAGATTCAATAACAATTTATTAAGGGATCAGGATTGTTTAACACAATGCCAACAGTTTGTTTAGGAACTTATTGCATTCATTCAATATGAATGACAGTATTGCAATACACACAGTTTGGCACTTCATTAAAGCTACATCTTAGGGATTTATTATCAATTACGTTTCCGTAAAAAAGCTGAAAAAAGAAGCTCTAAAACCTTTACAAAAAATTAAACACTAGAACATAAATTGTACACACTAAAACATGATAAAGAAAACTTAGAGGAACTCATCATCATCATCATAAAACTGTATTCAATCTTAAAGAAAAAAATATCATAAAAGCTCAATAAATCATGATTAAAATACATAACATTCATTAAATCTTTCACCCTAAAATACAGGAAATTCCAAATATATCATAGTCATTCTTAATGTTTAGAGAATAATTTTTCCTTCTCTTTATACAAACCCAGAGGAAACCAGCTATAGCAAAACTAATAAACAGATTGCTAAATTGTTTAAGAAATCTAAGCGCCACTCTGCACTGCTTAAAATTGTATTGTCTTAGTGTTGGAAATATATATCTTGCTCTTTCAGCTTTATACAAATAACAGAACAAGATTATATGAAGGTCTGATTTTTCTGAGACTCCATCTCAAGGACATACAGACAAATCACAATACTTACATTTTCCCGCCGGAAAACCAACCATCAGAGGAAACCGATTCAGTCGAAAACTTACTAGGATATATTGATGGTGTAAAGTCTGAATTTCCTCTATGTAACAGTAATCTTCCTCCCCTAAAACTGGGAGATTGCAATATATCCTAACTGTTGGTTTGTCTTTGTTTAACTCCACTCTTTCTCACACCATCTTTGACAAAAATGTTTCCTTTAAAAGATTTTTGGACAATTGCAGCCATTCGCTAGGGTTTCTAAACAACTCCTCCAGGTCTAAAGAATTTAGTGTTAGCCTTACGTAGTTCAGCCAGTCTATTTTATGCACATTGTCTACAATTAGGAATTGTGTTAATAATACTGGGTTCCTCCTCCAGATTAAGTGCCATGTGCTAATGGAAAAAACCTAACTAAATCGCTGATAATTGGGAAACCAATTCCACAAAACAGTTAAAGTTGGAAGATGATACAAGAAGAGAAACCAAACGCTTCCAAAATGTATCCTCTTGTATCTGTAACTGCTCAATTGGAGACAGGAAGAGGTGTGGCGCAGCGGCCAGGGCGACTGACGCTGGAATCTGGAGATCACGGTTCGATCCCCGGCTCCGGCGGCAGGTTAGCCCAGCACCATGTGACTCTGGGCAATAGCTCGCTTAATCTTCCCGACGGCCCCCAGCGCCTAGAGACCCTTACGGGTGATTGTGCGCTATACAAATGTGGATATTATTTTTACCCCTGCTCCATAAGTAGTGGCTGAGATTGTCTTGACATTATATATATTCTTTATAACTCTTATTGGCTTTGTACCCAGTTTCTTAACAAATTTAGTAATGGCTGCCATGCTACTTTCCATCACTGTTGCTCTATTTTTGACCATATTAGCCAAGGTGTGACCCTTATCAAACAACCCTTATCAAACATGACTCCCAGATAAGGAAAAGAGTCTACTACTTCTAATCTGCGGGCCCCTAGATGAAAACATTTTCTTTCCCGCGCCCTGTGGGGTCAGCTATTGAAGCAAACAATTTTGATTCATTGACCCTTAGCGCAAGTGAAGTCATAAAAGAGTCATATGCTGTTATCATGAATTGCAGGGCCCCACCTGTTCTAACAACCAGGACAGTATCATCAGCGTAGGCAAGCAATGCTAGGGATAAGGAGCCAAATTTCGCAATGTCCGATGTAATGCCTGCCAGGGCTGCCTCCACCCTGTTTGTATATAATGAGAACAGGAATGGGGTAAGGACACATCCTTGCCTAAACCCCCCTTAAAATCCGAAATGAGCTGATACATTACCTATCTCTAACATATCGCACAGATGAGGCAGCCTGAGAATATGATTGCCGGATGAATGTAAGAATTGGGAGATAAACCCCCAGGGCCTCCAATTTCTCCCATAACATGATAAAGAAAACTTAGAGGAACTAATTAAAGCCAAGATACAATTTGATTAAAAATAAATCCACAAATAGGGCCTCAGACATATTATGGAGGCAGAAACAGAGCTGGCGCACTTCTGGCGAATTATCTAAAATGTATAAAAGATAAGAAAAATGTCAATTCTATTATTAACTCACAAAAGTCTCTGGTTGATTGATAAAGTTGTTTTTTTTAAAACAGATTTTATTAGCATTTTACTTATAAACATGGTCGAATCTATGACATATATCGACAGACAGAATATAGACATACAAAAATATCGATACAAAAAGATCGATATCAAAAATATTGGATTTCTATCTACATAAAGGTAAGTACAAAAATATCGAAAAAAAATATCGTAGTACAAAAATATCGAAGTTAAAAATATCCTTTTTTTAAATGTATTAATAATAAGGTAAAAATAATTTAAAAATACATATAATTTAACAAATTATAAATATAAACATTGAAACATATCTAAAAAATAATAACTAATACATATACATTTAAAATAAATTAAAAACTCTACATATAAATTAATACATATATTTACTCCACATATTGCAACAGTAGGAAAAGCGTTGGATAACGTAGGGGTAAAAATGACTATTCCCACTCCAGAGGGTGCAACATTAGGGAAAGCGTTGGATAGCGTAGGGGTAAAAATTACTATTCCCACTCCAGAGAGTGCAACAGTAGGGAAAGCGTTCAATAGCGTCAGGGTAAAAATTACTATTCCCACTCCAAATGTTGCAACAGTAGGGAAAGCGTTGGATAGCGTAGGGGTAAAAATGACTATTCCCACTCCAGAGGGTGCAACAGTAGGGAAAGCGTTGGATAGCGTAGGGGTAAAAATTACTATTCCCACTCCAGAGAGTGCAACAGTAGGGAAAGCGTTGGATAGCGTAGGGGTAAAAATTACTATCCCCACTCCGGAGGGTGCAACAGTAGGGAAAGCGTTGGATAGCGTAGGGGTAAAAATTACTATTCCCACTCCAAAGGGTGCAGCAGTAGGGAAAGCGTTGGATAGCGTAGGGGTAAAAATTACTACTCCCACTCCAGAGGGTGCAATAATAGGGAAAGCGTTGGATAGCGTAGGGGTAAAAATTACTATTCCCACTCCAAAGGGTGCAACAGTAGGGAAAACGTTGGATAGCGTAGGGGTAAAAATTACTATTTCCACTCCAGGGAGTGCAACAGTAGGGAAAGCGTTGGATAGCGTAGGGGTAAAAATTACTATTCTCACTCCAAAGGGTGCAACAGTAGGGAAAGCGTTGGATAGCGTAGGGGTAAAAATTACTATTCCCACTCCAAAGGGTGCAACAGTAGGGAAAGCGTTGGATAGCGTAGGGGTAAAAATTACTACCCACTCCAGAGGGTGCAACAGTAGGGAAAGCGTTGGATAGCGTAGGGGTAAAAATTACTATTCCCACTCCAGAGGGTGCAACAGTAGGGAAAGCGTTGGATAGCGTAGGGGTAAAAATTACTATTCCCACTCCAGAGGGTGCAACAGTAGGGAAAGCGTTGGATAGCATGGGGGTAAAAATTACTTCCCACACCACTCTCCTTTTAACTCACAAAACACTACACATACAAATAAACACAATTAATATAAATATCAATTAAGCAATTAATAACAATTAATATTATTACATTGATGTAATTATAAATTACCGAATTAACACAAATTAATTACCAATTAATAATTAATTACCAATTAATAATTAATTAACAAGATATTTACAAGAATAAACAATATTTATTAATACATTATTTATAATTAATATTATGAAATAATTAAAAAAACGAATTACCAATTAATTAATTAACAATTAATTAACAATAAATACCGATAAATAAATAAAATCTCTTTAAGTAATTTAATTTAATTATGTCACGCCCTATTCCCTATAAACACACAACCCACTACACATAAATAAATCACATAAAAAATGTAATTGTCATTTAATCACTTAATAATAATTAATTAGCAATTAATGATTAATTAACAATAACAAAAAATAATAAATATTACTACATTAACTCTAATTAATTTAATTAACTAATTAATAATAATTAATTACCAATTAATTATTATTTATTAATTATTTATTAATCAAAAATATATAAAAAATAAATTAAATAATTATAATTAAATTACTTCCCACCCTATTTCCCTATAAACCCACAACCCGCTCTGATACTAAAACGCAAAATGTAAACAAAATTACCAATTTCTAAACATACATTAAAAAACATGTTTAACAAACATATAAACAACATAATAAAATACATAACACTAAACAAAATTTCGATATTAGTAACATACATACCTTAATATCGATATTTTGTCTATCGATATTATTGCACATCGTTATTCTATATCATCGAAATTAATACATCGATATTAATGTATATCGATATTTTAATTTCAATATTTTGTCTCTCTACCCACATTGTCATGATGAAATTTTCAGGTTACATGTGCACATTTCCAACTTACAGTTCCGTCTTCTCTTTTCTGTTGCAACAAGAAATCAACTCCCCACTTTCTTGACGAGTCACTCAATTTCAGTATAGTGTCTCTAGCAGTGTATGTTTGCGTCTTCTATTCTGTCTTTTGGTCTCACTTGGGGTCCACTTGTAGTGAGGAAGTTCATGTGCTACTCTCTCTCCCTCTTATTCTCTTTGGGCCGTCGTCCCGTTGTCCCTGTCCGGTGATGGTGGGCTCGATTGAGCATCTGCTGTGTCATCTATGTCTGGCACTGTATACCATCTAGCAGCCTCCCCCAAGCCCTTGCAGTTCCCAGGTTCCCTATACCTTGTCTTGCTTCCCTTAGTAGGATTTTGCTTTCTGCGCTTGCCCACTTCTCTAATTCTCTTTTCCAGGTCTCTATTCTCGGTCCCTCTGAGGACTTCCAATTCTTGGAGATTTCCCACTTAGCTAATACATATGCAAGGTCCTGAAACCTCCCAGTAACTTTCATCTTGGCTGTATATGGGAACCAGCTCAGTATGCAGTGGCAGGGTGTATGTGGTATCTCCCTATCTATAATACGTTCCATCATGCCTATCACCACCTCCCAAAATATTCGAAGACAAGAACAGTCCCACAACATGTGCAATACATGTGTCTCTTTTTCCCAGCATCGGGGGCAGGCTGCCTCATCTGCTTTGAAATATTGTCTGATTCACGCTGGTGTATGGTACGCTCTATGTAAGACGTAATAATTTATCAGCTTAAGCCGTGCATTCCTGGATATCTTGAGGGTTCTTTCCACAATTGCTCCCCAATTATCTTCTGTAATCGGTACCCCCGGGTCCTCCTCCCATTTTAGCCTCAATCGATTCATGGGCCTCTGGATTTCACTCCTTATTGTCCTGTAAATGCAGGAGACCATTTTAATTCTACTCGCTGACAGGGCCACATATCTACAGCAGCCTAGTGCCCTTGGTGCTACAGGTCCAGTGCCTCAATGTTTCTTGAACGCCGTAGTGAGGGCTCTATGCATCAAGAACTGGCCTCGAGGGAGGTCAAAATCCTCTCTGAAGTCCTCAAAAGGAAGCATCTGGGAGCCTTAAAATAGGTCTCCAACTACAGTCGCTCCAGCTTTCCTCCAGTTGCTTAGTCCTGCCCCGTTCCCTCCATGCAGCAAGTATCTGAGCATTTCCATAGATAGGTCTGGGGAGTAGGGGATTCTGCATCTGGTGCGCTACTGCCATCTGGCCTAGCACTGCATCACTGTTTTTGTCTCTTTGGTTCCCTTGCGCGGCCGTCGCATCAGTCTTAATAGCATTCCCGCAAGATCTGTGGTCTCTGGAGCAAATGGGCATTGCGCCCCTCCTGGCTTCCTACTGGCCACAGCGACCTCACAAGCCATTGGAGCTGCGATGCGAGGTAATATGCCTCAAGGTCTGGGACCGCCAACCCACCCGTCACTGTGGAGCACTGCATCATGGTTAGGGCTACTCGCCTGCAGCCTGCCCCCCAATGTAAACGCTTTTATTTGTGAGTTCAGGTCTTGGAATGTCGCGCTCGGGATCCATACCGGAAGAGTCCCAAAGATATATAGCAGACGCGGGAGGTCCACCATTTTCAAAGGACCACCCTGCCTGCCGTGGACAGCAGCAACGAGCCCCAGAACTCCATAGTGGAGCTGAGGGATCATATGCCCCTACCCATATTGCCCTCTACTAAGTCCGTAGATCTGTGGTATATTCTCACCCCCAGACACTCTAGGCAGGCGGGTTACCATTGTAGGCATCCCAATCCCTCCAAAGGAAGCCTATCTGGTGCCATAGGGAACAGTATAGATTTTTGCCAGTTCACCATCAGTCCTGAGAGGTGGTCAATCTCTTCTAGCATACCTTTGACGCCATGTAAGTCCTCCTCTATATCTCGGAGAAAGAGGAATAGATTATCCGCATACAGAGCGATATGATGGCGGGCCTCCCTTACCTTCAACCCTACATCATCCCACTGCAGCCAGGCAGGACATGCCAATGGCTCTGTGTCCACGGCAAATAACAGTGGGGATAGAGGGCACCACTGTCTTGTACCCCTCTCTACCTTCTGACTCTGGGATATAACCTACCCCGTATGCACTCTATGTCGTAAGATGCTACATCGTCTCTTACCTTGGTTTCTTTAGATGATGTAGTAGATTTCGCAGGGTCGCAAGGGACCAACTTCCCGAACAACTAACCTTAAACTTGCATTTTTTTAACTTAACAAGATCAAAACTAGAAATTTGGGAGGAGGGCCGGGTACTGGACGTGACGAGGATCCTTGCTGTTGACCTGCGAAGCAACAAGTACCAAGGGATCAGACCTAAATCTCTTCATTAGGGTTTTCTCATTAGTCACATTACATACTACACACAGTGTTTACTCTAGTATTCTTCAATTCTTTTTCCTACCTGCAAGCAGCAGTCGCTAGTCTAACGTCCAGTATGTCTTGTCAGGTTAGTGATGAGCTGGAAGTTGTCTGGCACCTTCTAATGATTGTTCTTTAGTTCCGTCGTGTAGAAATTGGCTAAAAGGTAAAGGAAATTGTCAAATTCTTTTCTTCACTTCTGTTTTACGTATACCCTCTACTCTTTCTTAAACATACTTTGAAATTGTCTTGGCTGTCCTTTAATTTTTCTGGGATGTCTGTATGTTCTGAAAAAAAGTCTAAATGCAAGAGAACACAACACCCCTCTTACAGTACAGTGCGACACTTCCTTCAAGCTCTGATCTTTACCTTTTAACTATTGACATGAATGCCTTCTTAAAATTACTACATGTATAAAAAGGTGTACAAAATTTTAGAAATAACAAAATTTAACAACAGTTTCTATTTCTTTACTCAATGAAAAAAGTTCCAATAATTGTTCTAAAATTGCCTTTCTTTCGTTGGGCGCCTTTTTAGAATCTTGTACTTATCTTCTTTTCTTTGTCTTTGCAGGTTCCACCGGAGATTGCTGAGATCGGGACATCTGAAGAATTGTTCACCAAAGACTCGACTGAGGAAAGGATTCCTATTCAAACAGGTAAGTTTTTCCCTTTGGAATCGAGAGACTTCAAACGCGACCTCTCTCGACGAGTGAAAGAAGGCAAAGCGCCTTCTAGAACATCGTGTGTGGTATAAATAGAGCATGACATAATACTAAGGTTGGGAAGGGGTCTCAGTGGAAACCTAATCTTTAAAGACCAAAACGACAGGACACACCCCCATTCAATATATAGAAGAAACACAAGACCTGTCACTGGTCTAACCTATAATAGGGACGAAACAGAAAAGCTATGTATCTACCTGCGATGTGTGTTTTACACAAAGGAAATTAATCCCATCAGCCCACCCAATTGGCAGAGCATCATCATCTGGGATAACTGTACTAAATGGTCCGGATCGGGAAACACACTTGTTGATATTGTGTGTGATGGAACGTGCCAACTAAGCCAATCGTGGTTGTAGTGGTGTGGGATGTTGGTTGCAGTAAAAAATTTGAAAAATGAGGATCAAAAGTGCAAGGTAAAATTGGCTATCATGATACAAGGGAGAAATTTTATTGGGAAAACTATCATGGTGTCAAGGTTAAAAAAGAGTGTATGACAGTTTGAAATTATAACTGTCAATCAATAGATGGAATATGGTCAACATGTTTCTGCCATTGTAGGTCAGTCTTACCTACCGAGCTTCATCAGGACCTTATATACACTACTGCAACAAAAATGTGAAACAAAATAATAGATTTATTTACACATACTTTATGATACCAAGCACCCTACCATACGTGGAGATGCTCCTACGTGGGATGTCTGGTTCACAGATAGTTAGGATTCTTTCCTAAGAAGTGAAATACACAAACATATGTACATATAACCAACAGGTAAGGCATAGACATATTCAAACCATACGTCACATGTTACACAATGCTAAACAGTCAACCTTCAGAGAGATAGTCATATTATTATTTTTGAAAGATTTTTGCTCTACTCACCCAATCAATCTAGGGAGTAAACCTCACCTCTCCTGGCCACTGCTCAGGAAAATGGAGGCCCCGCTCTATATTAGTGGAGAAATGAACAGTACATGTATGGGGTTCCTAATTAGGTTCCACCAACACTTTCTTTCCACTAAATATTCTTTTTTTGATTGAAAACCTTGGTATTTATTTCTAAAATTAACAGAGAGGCAGCACTTGCTTCGGCTGCCAAGAAAACAACAATGTTTTTTGGTGCGCAAGGTCTTTGCGCAAGCCTAGTACAGTGTTACCCTCAGAAAGCAGCACAAACTAGATAAGGGAAACTGCTTTTGCCAAGTCCTACCCAGAAATATTTGGTGCAATGTTAAATTTAAGCAGCCTAAAAACTTCCCATGGTCAAGGCATTAAAGGGCATAGATTGCGATGGCAAATGCTCAAGACAAACACTAATCTTTATAAAAATTATTTATAACAAATGGCAAGAGGGACGGGACGAAGTCTCAACCGCGTCTGTCCTTACCTATCCGTCGGTACCTCTGGCCTAGTCCTAAGCCAAGGGGGGAGGTACCGACGTGAAGTGATGGCAGGCTTTTTAGCTGCAGCGTAACCAATCAGACCGCCGCAAGTTATCAAACTAAGAAGCGGACCAAAGAGGGCCCAGTATTCAATGAGTTTCAAGCCTCCATAAAGCTCGAATCAATGTGGCGGACCAGAATGGAGAACCCAAGCTGACAACGCAAGGAACGGTATCCAGCATTTCCTCTCAGTGCGCGTGCACAGAGGCCGGCACGCCCATCTATACTAAGCTCAAACCAATGTGGCGGACCAGAGTGGGGCCCACACACTAACAAACCAAAGACCGGTAACTGGCATCTCATCTCTGTGCACATGCGCAGAGGCTGGGATGCCCGTCTATAAAAGTGTAGAGAAACGCCAAAGAGCGAATTCGATGCAACTAAATGTCTCTTGGCGAAAGAGATGTTTAAGCCTACTTGGCCATAATGATCTTGTTTCATGTGAAAGAGACCCCTCTTGTCTCTAGATGTAACATTACATCGAGGATATTATGCGTTTATACACTAGCGGACCAGATAGGGCGAAGCATGATAAGCTAGCGCTCTCAAACTGCCAGCCTATCAGCAGTTCGTCCATCTGGACTATTCAGAAGGTCCGACCTGCGTACAACGGTGAATGGAGTTTCAGATTCAATAATAAAAGAATACTCAATGTTGTGTGATTAATTCTTTAGTTCAATCGATACTAAAATGCAATTGTGAAAAGAGAGATTACTCGAACACAATTAATTAGTAAATTGTTCATCGTAAAATCGTAAAGTTGTGAGTGTCATAACTGAAAATCTCTACTTCACGAATTCCGAATCGATGAGCTGCTGGGTTTGAAGCATACCTCCTAACGACGCCAGTGATAACTGAGCAGAGGAGCCAATAGACCTCTTAAACCAAAAGAGTTTGGACATATCAGAAACACCATAGCATTAGTGTTGTTACTAGGACTCATGACTATAGAGGAGAGATCTATCGTACTATAGTCCGACTCAAAATGATGTTCAAATGGAGACACCTTGTGTGAGCCTGGACCTATAAGAAATATATTTGAACACTAACAACTAGTAGTAGTTATGGCTTGGCTGCCTGCAGTATAAAAGATGTCAGAATTTAACAACGACTGCTTGGTAAAATGCCACAAAATGGCAGAATCCAATGCTATAACCATGCCAGAACAAGGACAGGGATACCACCTATAGCCCATTTATTGTAGGGGTTTCACTAGTCCATATGAACCTGGCCCATGTTTAGTCAAACTATAAGGGACACAAATGAGGTCCATGCTAAAAATGTGTATAGTACATATGAATTTGATGTAAAGTACAGGCTAGATTGATACCCACGGGATATCATCATTGAGTCCCTCTGTATCACTCCTCAGTTTGAATATCCACTTCTGTTCTCTGCGGAAGAGGTACCGTGAGACGTCTCGCACATGGTGGGGCACAAACAGCTGTTCCAATATGGTCCAACTCATTTCCTCCGCTTTATGTTTCATTTGTAGGAAATGATTGGTCAGTCTGGTAGCCTGTTTGTTACACCGAATGGTGCTTTTGTGTTCGTTTATTCATACTTTAATTTTTCTGGTGGTCATCCCTACATGTCGCAGAGAACAGGGGCAGGTGATCAAGTATATGACTCTCTCACTGTTACAGTGTGTGTGATTTTTCAGGACCCAGGGTCTGGGGCTCCCTATATCGATAGTCAAGGTCTTCTTTGTTTGTGGACAAGCGGTGCATAGGCCACATGGATAATGGCCTTGTACCGGTGGCAGGTTCCACAGGGTGTTGACAGATGAACTTCCTTGTCTTGCTTGTCTTGGTCGAGTATGAACCAGACTATCCTTAAGGCTAAGACCCCTCTTGAATGAAAAAAGAGGTGTAGAGATGGTAGAGCCAGCAGTGTTCAAGATCTTCCAATTTTTTCTTACAGTTTTCTGTATCCTGTTAGACAAAGTGCTAAATGTGGTCACAAATGTCAGTCTGTCCAGTGGTGGTTTCTAAGCACGAGGGCACAATAAGGCCTCTCGATTTTTGTTAAAGGCTCGCTTATGTGCTCGCTTGATCATGCGTCGCGGATAGTCACGCTCCTGCAACTTCTGTGCCAAGTCTCTTGCATAAGCATTGAAATCTGCGTTATCAGAGCAATTTCTGCGAACCCTCAAAAATTGTCCCACAGGCAAATTTTCACGCAGGGCTTTAGGGTGGTGACTAGTAAAGGTCAACAAAGAGTTGCGTGCCATGGGTTTCCGGTATAGTCTACTTCCTAGTTTACAATCAACCGGAAAAATAGTTATGTCCAGGAAGGGGAGTTCCTTCTTGTTGTATTCAACATCGAACTTAAGATATGGATTTTGGTCATTTAGCCAACTCTGGATCTCTACGATGGTTTCTTGTTCACCCCGCCAGACCACAAAAACGTTATCAATATAACGTTTCCACACCATAACCCGATGGAAATGGGGGTTGGTGTGGTTGAGGACACATTCGTCTTCGAAGAGATGGACGTACAGGTTAGCCAAAGATGGCGCGAAAACGGTGCCCATCGAGGTCCCCGATATTTGCAAATACATATTATCTTCGAAGGCAAAAAAGTTCTCCGTCCTGGCCAGGCGGGCACACTCCATTATGAAGTTGACTGGCGTGATAGTCTCCAAATCAGCAGCCTCAAGGAGACCCCTAACTGCATGCAATGTCTCCAATTGTGGTATGCAGGTGTAAAGCGATTCAACATCGAAGCTGACCAAATAGTCAGTCTCGATGTTGTACTCTGTCTCAGGCAGAAGCCGCAACACATGTGTAGTAATTTGCAAGAAAGTTGGCACTTTTTTCACAAGTGGCCTCAGGAAAAAGTCTACGAAAGTAGACAATGGTTCTAGTATTGAACCAATACCCAAAATAATCGGGCGTCCAGGGGGCGGTCTCTGCACTTTATGTATTTTAGGCAGGATGTAAAAATACGGAGTGACAGGATGGGTAGTGATTAGATATTTAGCCTCAGGTGCCGTGATCCAACCTTCGGCGGACGCTTGCTTCCTCAACCATATGGTTTATTTCAGTCATTAGTCTAGTAGTAGGATCTTGTATGAGGAGGCGGTAAGACCTGACGTCCCCAAGTTGTCTGAGGCATTCCTCTCGATAAGTGTTTACATCCATAATAACAGTAGCTCCCCCTTATCTGCTGGTTTGATTATAATAGTGGGGTATTTAGCTAAAGTTTCAACTGCATGCTTTTCTTTTTTTGAGAGGTTGAAGAATGGCTGTTGATCACAGTTGGCCAAAGCTGTAATGTCATGCACGACTGCCTTCTCAAAGGCTCCAACTTGTGGGGGAACCTGATGTAGTAATGGTGTGAAAGTAGAGGGTTTCTTAAATCCTGTATTGGAATCAGAGCTCGCTGTCTCATTTGTCTTGTCTTTGAAAAAGAAGTGAAGTCTCACTTTTCTAAAGAACTTCTCGACCTCACACTGTAGCTGAAAAAGGTCAACCACATTTGTAGGTACAAAGCCAAGTCCTTTGTTAAGGACC
This sequence comes from Lissotriton helveticus, assembly GCF_964261635.1. Classification (NCBI taxonomy): domain Eukaryota; kingdom Metazoa; phylum Chordata; class Amphibia; order Caudata; family Salamandridae; genus Lissotriton; species Lissotriton helveticus. Next base: position 1,382,198,147 of record NC_136059.1, read on the forward strand.
TGTTCTTCTAGATCAGTTAGAACTCGGGAGCTGAGATTCACTACGAGACTCTCTCCGTGCTTGATCCCGCTTGTTGTGGTGGTTGTTGTGGCTGCAGTAGACCCTTCCTGCTCCTGGTGTTTGGAAAGGATGGTTCGTCCTCCCAATGACCCCTGGTTGACCTCTCCTTCTGCCTCGGCTTCGACCCCAGCCTTGTCCTAAAAAAGCCTGGTCATTAAACCACTGTGGTGGCGGTTGGAAATTTGGCATAGATTGTGGAAATTGTGGCTGTTGAAACCCCCATGGAGCTGGTGGCCACCATGGGCCTGCCTGGTAAAAATGACCTCTTTGTCTATTCCCCTCCGGTTGGGCCTGTTGTATCGTCCTCTGCTTTGTCCCATCGGTGTGCCTCCACCTGATGTCTCGGAATCACTGGAGCCAGAGTCAGATGAAGATGTTGAGTAATTAGACCCATACCTTTTGCCCTTTTTGTTGTATTCTGGGGGATTATATGTTTGGCTAGTGTACGGGTAAACCTTTTCCATTGAGAATTTAGCTAAATCTTTATGAATTTTTTCTATTTTAGCAAATAAGATGGACTCTTTGTATTCCTTATTTGACTTGTTACATTCATCAAAAGGTTTTTTAAACGCAGTGTTTGTTAAAGTTGTCTTTATTTTGCCCTCTTGTACCTGAATCTCCACTAAGATGGCATCAGCTACTCTTTTTGCTGTAGTGATGATCAAAATCAACCAATCGCGGGTACATCGCCACGCGATTAGTGACCAGTCTTTAAGAAAAGTTTTATCTGTGAGAAAAAGGCGTGGAGCATTTGTAACTATTAGCCCAGTGGGGGCACATTTTCCATGAAGGAATTCTGCCATAATCTGGCCATGAATACATGTACGTGAGTGCGTCTTTTTTAGGGTGAGTACCGTACCCCAATCATCCTGCTGGCTTGATCCTGCCACAGGTAAAGCATCTAAGATGCTTGGATTTTCGGTCAGGATAGAAAGAAGGGTGTCGTCGTCAAATGACAAACCCGTAAAGTCCACCATCTCTCAAGATCAGAACAATAAAATGACCAAGTTGAGCAAACACAGTTCTAACTTGGAACAGTGTGGCTAGAAACAATTATTATGGACTCGCAGCCGTAGCTGCTCTAAAGACATAATACTAAGGTTGGGAAGGGGTCACATGGGAAACTTAATCTTTAAAGACCAAAACGACAGGACACACCCCCATTCAATATATAGAAGAAACACAAGACCTGTCACTGGTCTAACCTATATGAGGGACGAAACAGAAAAGCTATGTATCTACCTGCGATGTGTGTTTTACACAAAGGAAATGAATCCCATCAGCCCACCCAATTGGCAGAGCATCATCATCTGGGATAACTGTAGACAATGGTCCGGGTCGGGAAATACACTTGTTGATATTGTGTGTTGTTCACCAATCCATCGGAACCACCAGTGATGGAACGTGCCAACTAAGCCAATTGTGGTTGTAGTGGTGTGGGATGTTGGTTGCAGTGAAAAATGTGAAAAATGAGGATCAAAAGTGCAAGGTAAAATTGGCTACCATGATACATAGGGAGAAATTTTATTGGGAAAACTATCATGGTGTCAAGGTTAAAAAAGAGTGTATGACAGTTTGAAATTATAACTGTCAATCAATAGATGGAATATGGTCAACATGTTTCTGCCATTGTAGGTCAGTCTTACCTACCGAGCTTTCATCAGGACCTTATATACACTACCGCAACAAAAATATGAAACAAAATAATAGATTTATTTACACATACTTTATGAACCTTTCCTATAAACTATTGCAATTAATGTTGGTACTTTCTAGGCGTAGAGTGGCGATTACCTGGATGGGACAGAGGGCCCCAGAGGTGCCCACCTGGCTTAAGGATGTGAGAGAATGGTCCCTGGCGGAGGAAACACATATGCAGTTTACACGGAGGGACGAGAAGCTGCAGGATGATTTACTCGCTTGGCGAACTATGTGTGCCTCAGGGCTGGCAGAAAGGGGGCGGTCATCCCAAAGTGAGTCTGATGGGGCAAGCGACAAATTGTTCTCGCCAGTGGGGTCGGGGTCTGACGGGGAGGGAGGGGGGGACTACTAGGGCTTATTTATTACAGGGAATTGGGTGGTGCTCGGCTGCTTCCTCATGCTGTTATTTATTCTTTGCTATTCTGTTACTCCTCATGTGTCTTACCTGTTCCGGTGATACCTGTGTCCTCAAGCGCTGTAATGAGGTTATCGAACTGTCTACATGTGTTGTAACTATGCCAATTTGTGTTTTTTTTTATACATGTTGTATAACCAAAAAATAAAGTTTAAAAAAAAGAGATAGTAGTAAACCCTTTTATAGTTGGAGGAAGCTCTACTATAAAATCTAAAGAAATAGTATGCCAAGGTTGCGGTGGTATAGGTAGGGGTGTCAACAAACCGCTTAGAGCCTGATGAGAAACTTTATTCTGGATACAAATACTACGAGTTTCTACAAATTTCTGTACATCCTTGAACATAGATGGCCACCAAAAGCGTATTTTGATTAGTTCATAAGTCTTTGTAATGCCTGGATGCACAGAAAAAGGAGTGTCATGATGAAGGTGGATAATGGACTCTTGAATAGCTGATGTAGGGACCATAATCAAGTCATGTACAAAATAAAGTTTTTCTCTTTCTTTAATAAATGGATAAACCTTTTTTCATTCTTCGAAGGTTTTAGTTTCCAATTCCTTTTTTATATCTTCAATGACACTACATACGGACAAGCTAGCTTGAAAACAAGTGATTGGTAATACAGGATGAACAGTTACATCTGATTCTGATTCTTTTTCTCCGATACGGGACAAAGCATCTGCTTTCTGATTTTCTTTTCCAGGACGATATGTGATTACAAAGTTATAGTCATTAAAGAACAAGGACCATCGTAATTGTCTGGCAGTTAAGGCTTTTACAGACCTTAAGGCTTGTAAATTTCAATGATCTCTATAGATAGTAACTGGGTGGCGTGCCCTTAACAAGTAATGGCGCCACTCCTCAAAAACTGCTTTTATGGCCAATAGTTCTTTGTCTGTTATGACGTAGTTTAATTCTGCTGGAGACAGCTTTCTGCAGTAATAAGCTATAGGATGCATATGGCCTGTGTCTTTATTTCGTTGTGATAAAATACCACCTAGGGTGAACTGAGAAGCGCCGGCTTCTACTATGAAGGGTTGAGTAGGATCAGGGTGACACAAAATAGGTGTTGTAGTAAAAAAAATGTTAACTCCTGAAAAGCCTCTTCTGCAAATTCAGACCAAATAAATGTTATTCCTTTTCATAATAATTTGGTAATAGGAGTTATCGTCTGAGAAAAATCCTGTATAAACCTACAGTAAAAATGTGCAAAACCTAAAAAAACGTTGTACTTGCTTTACCGTTGAAGGACTTGGCCAAGAACTCACAGCTTTGATCTTTTTGGGATCTATCTCGATTCCAGAAGGACTAATCACATAATCTAGAAAGTGCGCCTTAGAAACATGGAACAAACTTTTCTCTAATTTGACTTAAAAAGGGAATTTGAAAGCAATTTTTGAAGAATGACACAAACTTGTTTTACATGTTCTTCTTCAGAATTTGAATAAATGAGAATGTCATCTATGTATACAACACAACATACATCAATGAACTCATGTAACACTTAATTTATGAAAAACTGGAATGCAGCAGGAGTGTTGCAGAGTCCGAAAGGCATAACTTGGTATTCAAAGAGGCCAAACTTTGTACGAAACGCAATTTTCCACTCATCGCGTTTTCGGACTCTCACAAGATGATATGCTCCGCGCAAATCCAGTTTTGTGTATATGATGGCATTTTTTCTCTCATCTAACAATGTTGGAATAAGAGGTAAAGGATACCTGTTCTTAATTGTTACATTATTCAAGGCTCTATAGTCGATGCACACGCATAACTTCCCCCCTTTTTTTGGAGTGAAAAAAAGAGAAGAAGATACTGGCGACTTAGAATGCCGAATGAAGCCGTTTGCAAGATATTCGTCAAGATACTCTCGTAGATGTTCATTCTCCTTTTCAGTAAGTGCGTAAATCCTACTGCAAGGTAAAGTAGCATCTGGGGTAAGGTCAATCCTACAGTCAAAATCCCTATGGGGGAAAGAGTGTTAGCCTTTGTTTTGTCAAATACCTCAGTTAGGTCTGCATAACCTGAAGTTACTCTTTCTAGTACTAACACACTTAGGGAATCAGTTGAAAACTCAAATCCTTGTATAACGTCTTCAGGTTTTCCTTTTAGAAAACAATGATTAAGGCAGTGAGGAGATTTGAAAGTTAAAACCCTGGTTACCCAACCTATAATCGGGTTGTGCAGGATTAGCCATGGAATTCCTGAGATCAATTTGAACTGTGGTGCATCTATTATGTCAAATAGGATCTTTTCTCTATGGATGGGAGAAACATCCATTACCAATGGTTCAGTTTGACGTGAAATTGGTCCGGAAGTTAGTTCCTTACCGTCTACTGCCCTTACTGTTTCAGGGTGACTCTTGATGTTAGATTTAATCCCTAATTGAATAAAGAACTGTGTGTAAATGAAATTTCCTGTGGCTCCAGAATCAATTAGGGCTTCGATTTCCCAAGAACACGTGGGATCCGACAAACTTTTTAGATTTACCTTAAGACACAGATGACGACACCCTTGAGGTGGTACAGTAGAGGCCAAAGAAGAATAAGCACACGACAAACTGACCTCATCTTTTATCGAGTGATCTAGTTTTCCGACTTAACTTGAGCTACAGCTAAATCGGAAGATTTTACCTTACTTTTGATTGGACAAGTAGGGCACTCCTTAACAAAGTATCCAGAACCGCAGCAACCACAGCACTGAGACTGCCTTTATCGCCGCCACCGACGACATAAGGACCTTGCTGGACAATGGCGAGACTGCAGCACTCATCCTGCTAGACCTCTCTGCCGCCTTCGACACCATCTGCCACCGCACACTACACGCACGCCTCCAAGCCACAGGGATCTGAGACAAGGCTTTGAATTGGACCACCTCCTTCCTCTCCGGCAGAACCCAGAGCGTCCGCCTCCCCCATTCCGTTCCAAAGTCTCCGAGATCATCTACGGCATACCCCAGGGATCCTCCCTCATCCCGACGCTGTTCAACATTTACATGGCCCCGCTCGCACCTGTAGCCCGACAGCACGACATCAACATAATCTCCTACGCCGACAACACTCAGCCAATCCTCTCCCTCACCAAGGACCTCATCACTGCCAAAGCCAACCTCCACAAAGGAATGAAGGCTGTCGCCGACTGGATGAAGACCAGCCGTCTGAAGCTGAACTCGGACAAGACGGAGGTCCTCATCCTCGGCTCCAACCCTTCAGCCTGGGACGACTCCTGGTGGCCGATGGCACTGGGGGCAGACCCGACACCCACCGACCATGCACGCAACCTGGGAATCATCCTCGACTCTACGCAATCAGTGACCAAGCAAGTCACCGGCGTCACCTCCTCCTGCTTCAACACCCTCCGCATGCTCCGCAAGATCTACAGATGGATCCCGACAGATACAAGAAAGACAGTCACCCAGACTCTCGTCAGCAGCAGACTCGACTACGGAAATGCCCTCTACGCGGGAGCCCCAAACAAGCTCATCAAACGACTACAACGCATCCAAAATGCCTCGGCATGACTGATCCTCGACGTACCACGACACGGCCACATCACCCCCCACCTGAGAAACCTGCACTGGCTCCCCGTCAACAAGAGGATATCCTTCAAGCTCCTCACCCATGCACACAAGGCACTTCACAAGACTGGCCCAGCCTACCTCAACAGACGGCTCTCCTTCTACATCCTCAACCACCAGCTACGCTACGCCGACCTCTCACTCGCCACCGCCTGCGCATCTGAAGAACAACCACCGGTGGGAGATCCTTCATGGAACACGCTCCCACTGAGCATACGACAGACTCAAGACCTGCTGACCTTCAGGAGGATACTCAAGACCTGGCTGTTCGATCAGTAGCGCCCCCCCCAGCACCTTGAGACCCTCGCGGGTATATAGTGCACTTTACAAATGATTGATTGATTGATTGATTGGAACCCAATTTCTTGCATCGGTCCATGTACACCTGCATAGCGAGTCTGTTGGGTGGAGGCCCCCTAATAATATTTACACAAGAAAGTCTGGGGAAAGAGCCTGCTGAGAAAAAAGTGCCACGAGGACAGAGAACTCTGTGGAAATATTTCCACAGAGCAAGGAAGCATTTTATGTTGTCACTTTCTAAACCCAGCAGATGGATCTGGAGGCTGGGCTATAATATTCTGGTGAGCTGCCCATTAGCCATTTCCATTCATTGGGTGCCTGGAGCCCCATGGGCCTTTGTGGAGTGTACCTCAGTTCACCCTCAAGGTACAAACTCATGTGTGCATCTCTCAATCATCTTTGCTTTAGTTCATCAATAATTGCAGATACATGTTTGTGGTAATACCAAATAAGGAAGTTCTGCCATACATGCATGATACCATGACATTTTCAATATGACTACACTCCTTCAAGTATTGGCCTGGTGACCCCAGGGAAGATCAGACTTCTAAAGATTTCTCTGACACTCTTCGCTGCTTCAATTTCACTTCGCATGTCCACGCCCCCACCCACATTCATGGTCACACCCTCGACCAGATATGGTCAGCCAGTCGAGTTATTTCTCCTATCACCATCCTTTCCTGCACCTGGTCGGACCACTCGCTTATCTCCTTCTCTATTGATTTGGCAGTCACTAACCAGCCCCCCCTGCCTAAAAGTGTCTTAGCACGGAACTGGAACCGGGTGGACCTTAAATCTCTTCAATGTTCTTTGGCAACCTCCCTCCCTGACTTATCTGACCTTTCCCTTGACCTTCAAGTTGCCGCCATTAACACCTGGCTGTCCACCTCCTGTGACTTGGTCGCCCCCCTCAGGAGGGTCAAGGCTTGTCGCCTCCACGAAGCCAATAAATGGTTTTCTAGCGATCTCAAGGCCCTTAAATTGGCTCTCAGGCAGTCTGAGCGCCAGTGGAGGTGCAATTATTGCCCCCTCCTGAGAGATCGACACAGGTCTCTCCTAAAAAACTATAAGAGAGCTATTCTCTCAGCTAAATCAGAACATTTTCCCAACAAAATCCTATTAGCGACTAACAAATCCAAGGAGATTTTTTTCCATCGTTCACAATTTGGCTGCCTCCCAACCCTGTCCCTTCCCAAGCCCTCTGCCTCTCCTTGAACGATTTCTTCCTCGAGAAGATTGCTAACATCAAGCAGAACATCTCCTTGCCATCTTCTTCTCTCCCCTCCCCTTCTCTACCCCCTCTTTGAACCATTTCTCATCTATCTCGAAGGAATTCTTCCTTGCCCTGCTCAGGAAGGTCAAGTCAGGGTCCCCTGCTGACTATGGACCGGCTCGCATTTTAAGGGAGCTATTCTCTGGTTGCCCCGACCCCCTTTTACCCCTTCTCAATGCATCCATCTCTCAGGGTATAGTTCCGCTTTCCTTTAAATCGGCCACAGTCATTCCCATCTTAAAAAACCCCGGCTCTTACCCTTCTCTTCCTGCCAATTTTAGGCCCATCTCCCTCCTCCCCTACCTTGGCAAGATCATAGAGAGCCACATCACCTCCTGCCTGTCGGCCTACATCGAGGACAACCATCTTTTGGCCTCTCATCAAGCAGGCTTCCATCCGGTCCACTCGACCGAATCTGTGGTTTTGTCGGTTTTGGACGAGCTAAGAGCAAGGCGGATTCCAACTCTCCTCAAGCCCTGGTGCTTCTTGAATTGTCCGCTGCTTTTGACACGGTCGATCACTCCATCCTCCTCGACCGTGTCAGGGCAGCGGGCATCCAGGGCACCGCCCTCTCCTGGCTCGCCTCTTTTCTCCAAGGCCGGACACAAGCTGTTCGTCACTCTGGCTTCTCCGCCCCCCCTCGCTCGGTGTCCTGTGGGGTCCCCCAGGGTTCTTCCCTCTCCCCTCTTCTTTTTAACCTTTATATTTATCCCCTTATCATCTCTTTGCTCAATATGGAGGTCTCCGTATACAATTACGCTGACGACCTTCAGCTTGTTTTTGACCTTTCCTCTTCCTCTGACTCCCTTCTCAAATTCCAGACCACACTCATTTTTATTTCTGACTGGATGAATCAAAACCACCTCAAGCTTGACCCGGACAAAACGGAGGTGGTCCTGACGGGTGTCTCCATCAGCCCTTGGCATTCTGCCTTCTGGCCTTCCATCCTTGCCCCCCCCCGGTTCCCTCTGCTTCAGTAAGAACCCTGGGAATCAAGATCAGCCAGGACCTCTCTATGCGCCCCCAGGTCAGCTCCGTTGTTTCCTCCTGTTTTTTGTCCCTCAGGGTTATTCAAAAGATTTCTTGGTTTTTCTCCCTTGACGCCCTTAAAATCATTGTTCTGGCTATGATTCTCTCACACTTGGACTACGGGAACTGCTTGTACGTGGGTATTCCTGCCTACGAGCTGCGACGCCTCCAGACCATCCAAAATCAGGCTGCCTTATCCATCGGCTTCCCAGGTTCCACCACACCACTCCGTTACTCAAATCCCTTCATTGGCTGCCCATCTGCAGCGAACCCTCTTCAAGATGGGATGCATAGTCTTCATGGCCCGCGCCCGTACAGCGCCTATTTTTATCAACTCCATGATCACCCACTACCTCCCCTGCCGTGATCTTTGTTCCTCTAGCCAGTCACTTCTCAGTGTTCCCCGTTTCCGCAAGACCAGAGTCGGTGGCTCTAGGTTCTCCACTCTTGCCCCCCGCTTCTGGAATAGCCTTCCGCTTACCATCAGGTCCATCACTGAGTATCTGCATTTCCGCAAGGCGCTCAAAAGTCATCTGTTTGCTCAAGCTTTTCTCACCCAGTAATCCTCGTTCATCAGCTCTTTTCACCTGCCACTGTCAATCACACAGCGCCAGGAAACAGCTTGGTCACAGTGCGCTCTATAAATATTTTCAACTTTCAACTTTCCTTTCACACACCTCTCTTTCCATACACAAGCACCTTATAATCCTAAACTGCTTACCTCTATTTTTCGCTTCACTACTCACATAGTTGCAGTGAGGCTAACACAATAAAATCGCAATCAAAGGTGAAGGGGCAGGGCGAAGGAGCAACAGAGATGTGTGACAGCGCTTGTTATTGCCCAGCAGCAATTGGCACTACTTGTTCCTTGATTACATTTTTTTTTTTACATTATTTTATATGAAGAACTGCAAGGGGTAGGGAAGCAAGACAGTGGCAAGTGAAGGGCAGGTAAAGGGGGAGCAATCAGGGACATGTTAGCAACACATGAGAGGGAGTAAGAAAATGTATGCACTCTCTTCGAATGTTTAGCAAAAAATAATAAAGTAGTTACCAAAATGTGAGCAGCTGAAGGACACAAGGCATACAATAAAAGGATAGTAAAGAGATATTCGCAAGATAAAAGGCAAACAGAAGAAGAGGAAGGGAATCCATCAAATAGAAAGCAATCAAATGAGAGTAAACAGAAAGTAAACCAATGCAAAGCAATGGGTGAGCTCTGTACCCACTGTAACCTTTTGGTACGGCCCATTAGAGGCTTCTGCCTACTAGACAGCTTTTTGTTTGGTTTCTGGTAACCTAAACAGGCTGCATCCTGAATCATCTCAGGCCATGGCCCACAGTAGAAGACTGTCTTCAGCAAGGAAAAATTAACATGATATACGAAGGGTTTATAGCCTGGCTCAAGGTTGTTTTGAAACGGTCTTGAAATTGTCCTTCTTGGCTTGCGCAATTGTGTGCTGTTTTTACATTAGAACAGTTTTTAGACTGTCATCTGTTGCGAAAAAGGCCTGCAAACAAGGCCCTCACACAAGGATGAAAAAGAAAGAGAGGTGCTATAGAATCTTTGAAGTTGAAGAAAAGTTGGGTCGGGAATGTCTTTTTCTCTCCAGGTGTCATAAATCGTTAAATACTAATTTGCTTTCTCAACAGTCTGATGAGGTTGGTAGATGGTTATATACTAAATTGCAAGTTGGGGGTGTTCCGTTATCTTTGTTCAATGTTTATGCTCCCACTAACGGAGACCCTTTGTTTTGGTCTTCTTTGTCTTAGCAAATGTCCTCATGTATTGACGATAATTTTATCCTCGCTGGTGATTGCAAACAAGTGATGGATCCCTTCAAAGTTCGAAGTTCACTGGTATCTTTTAAACCTCATAAAACTCATAAACTATTCATTCAGACCATTCAACAATATAAACTCACAGATGGATGGAGAATTAGTAAGCCTGTTACTAGAGAATTTAAGTTTTATTCCCCAGCCCACCAAACTCAATCTTTTTTTATATCTCACAATTCATCCCAAACCCTACGAAGTGATGAAATTGGCTCTATTCTGATCTCAGATCATGCTCCAATTTCCATTCAATTGGACATAGTTTCAAAGTCTAATTTACCAAGCAGATGGCGATTTAATAATTCACTTCTTTTAGATCCAAATTTCAATTCCTCTTTTGTTTCTTTTTTTAATTATTATTTTTCTATAAACCAAACTGATACTCTTCATTTTTCCGTAATCTGGGACGCATTCAAAGCAGCTGTCAAAGACTTCATCATTGGTTTTGTCTCCAAAAACGTAAAAATGTCAGTAAGGTTACCAGTTATCTTTTGGCTGAGATAAAGAAGCCGGAACATTCCTATTTCTTCTCCAAATCCCAACATTGTCTTTCCCAACTTATTAAAGGAAAATTTCAATTTAACAAGGAATCTACAGATAATGCCTCATTATATCTGCTGAAACCGAGCACAAAGGTCTATGGTGGTCAAAACAAGGCTGGCAAACCTTTGGCAAATTACTTAAAAACTAAACATAATAAGTTTGATATTGATGCTGTTTACGATGAACATAACACATTGTGCACTAAAGATCCAGAAATACTTAATGAATTCCTTCTGTTTTACAAATCATTATAATCTCCTGAGATTACACCCCTAGAATCCAGTATTACACAATTTCTCTCAGGTGTCTGTAAATGTTATAATCCTCAAATTGACTTTACCCCCTTAGAAACTGATTTATCACAACAAGAGCTTCTTGTTGCCTTACAATCACTTAAGAAGGACAAAGCTCTGAGACCTGACGGGTTTACAGTTGAATTTTGTAACCACTTTGCTCCTATTCTTCTTCCTAAACTACTTAATCTTCTTAATCTTGTCACACAGTCAGGAGAATCTTCAGGATCTTTTTTACAGGCTCTAATATGTTTAATACCTAAAGATGGGAGAGATTTGAAATGTTGTAAGAACTCCAGACCCATTTCTTTTGTAAATATTGATTATAAAATTTTCTCTAAAGCCCTAGCTTTTCGTATTGAATCCTTCCACCCCCAATTGCTGGAAGCGGAACAATCTGGATTTGTTTAAGGCTGTCTCCTTTATGACAAGTCCCAATTGTTCTTCTATATTTTATCTAAAGCTTCACATTTACCTCACCCATTAGCTGCAACAGCACTGGACACCGAGAAGGCATTCAATAGAGTAAATTGGTCGTACCTCTTTCCCACATTGAAATGGTTCGGCTTTGGCCCCAAAATAATTTCTCTGATTTCTATCTCATATTCCAATCCGCGAGCAGCAGTTTTTGTGATTGGTACTTCATCTCCCTATTTTGAACTAAAAAGGGGGGTATGTCAGCTTTGTCCATTATCACGGTTCCTCTTTAATCTAACCCTGGAACCCTTTTTGTCCAGGATTCGGCAAAATGCTAGTATAAAAGGATTTGTAACCAAAGACATCCAATTTAAGTTAGCAGCTTATGCTGATGATGTTTTATTATTTATTTCCGATCCTTAATCTTCTCTACCCACCTTCTTACAAGAAGTAGAATTATTTGCCTCTGTCTCTGGTTATAAGCTCAATCGGGATAAATGTGAAATCTTGCTTCTAACCAAATATACATTCAAGGATGATTTTAGTTCCTCCAACTTTGCTTGGAAACCACCCCATAATAAATATTTGGGCCTTTACTTTACCCCGCTGATTTCGACAAAGGTATCTCTTTGCATGGAGGAATGTTTAGATAAAATTAGCTCTCTGACCACTAAATGGCACCCTTTATATCTTTCATGGTGGGGTCGTCTAGACACTATTAAAATGATGCTAGCTCCGTAAATTTTATTCACCATTTCAAATATCCCCGTCCCCATTCATTTAAAATTCTTTTCAAAGATTAACTCTGTATTATCATCCTTTCTATGGACCAAAAAATCACCTTGTATGTCTTTGTTGCAACTAATAAAATCTAAATTAGAAGGTGGGATTAATTATCACGATTTCCCCACTTAACATAGATCCTTCCTGCTTCGCCAAGCTTCCAAATGGCTTTCTGATTCTTCAATGGAATGTCCTTTGTGGGTTACACTCGAGCGTTTCTTTCTTTCCCCCTTTTCTTTTAAGGAATTTCTCTCATTTACTCGTAGACCACCATCTTTTTACACTCCTATTCTCAAGTACACTTGTAAACTTCTGGGTTTTTCTCCATCCCCATCTCCCACCGATGTAGACTCCTTCCTTAACTCTTCTTTGTGGCACAATACATCCATTTTAATTGGTGGAAAACCTTTTTTTTTTTAAATCTTGGAGAAATAAAGGCTTAATTTGGATACATCAACTATTTTCTCAAAATAAGATCTTGCCCTTTTCTGATACGAGTCAACTTTTTAACTTACCCCCTTCCTTGCAACCCAAATACAATTTACTTTCACAAGCTCTTTCAAATGCATATACTCGATTCCTAATCCATCCGAAAACTCCTCCAGTCAATAGTCTGTGTGCCTTTCTACTATCCTTTCCTAAAGCTTTTAATATTTATATACACATACAATCCTCGCAGCTCATTAGAGCAAAGTCTAAAGTTGAACTTTCTTGGGAAGAGGATCTTGGGATTGATTGGCCATCTTCTCTATGGAACAATATGGCCCAAAATCAGGAAAACTTCCTGTGCGGCAAACATTACTCAAACGTTATTTTTTATATACAATAGACTTTTGTTACACCCAGTTGTTCTACATAAGCGACATGCTACAATACCAGACACTTGTTGGTCCTGCTCCTCTCCACTAGCTGACTTAAAACACCTGCTTTTTACCTGTCCACACATACACAACTTTTGAACATCTGTTTGGACTCAAATGAACTCTATCTTCAATTCTAACTTAACTTTTTCTATCACACACGTATTTTTAGGTAGCGTATCTCCTATCTGGGAGGATCATACTTCTAACTTAAAAATTGTAGACTTATTGTTGGCGATTGCCTTTCATCAGATCACTAAAAATTGGAAAGATTTTATGAATCTGTTGTTCCAAGCTTGGTGGTACGCGGTGTGTTATCATCATCAATTAGATACAGCATGTATTAATCCCATTCATCTAGCCATGAAACGCCTTAGTGTTTGGTCAGCATATATTGATTTTAGTGCTAAACGCTCTTTTTATTTATCTCCTGCTCAACAAGAAGTTGCCTGACCTCCATGACATTCCACATTTTAGATATCAAAATTATATAGTACGTTGTTATATTCCACGCTAATACTATGTTGCTATATGGCTGTTAACTGCAATGCATTGTTGTATAGTTATAATGATGTTTTTCTGCTTTTTCATTCCATCCTAGTTATGCTTATTTAATACTTTTATGTTCTCCCTTTTTCTTTCTCTTTTTCTTTCTTTTTGTTTCCTTGCTCTCCTCATATTATATTGTGCCGTATCATTTGTTTTTTCAATAAACTTACTTTTTGAAACTAAAAAGAAAGAGAGGACATTTTTGGCTAAACATTTGTTATATTTAAAACTTGCAGAGTTCTCCATTGTGCTGGTGTCACAGGGGCATTTAATTTACCTTCTCTCCTGTCCTTCTTTGGTACCCACTCCCTCATTTCGCTGCAAACTCTCATTGTGCACATTAAAAATCTGGAAACAAGAATTCTGGAAGTTCAACATGAAATCTTCACCTGTTTTTGTGAGGCTTATGATGCATGTATTAGATTTGGTATTTTATGAGCAGCACTCTTTGGTTGGGTGATAAAGATCATGCCAAGCGATCTCCTTGCTTGAGATGCCAGTGTCAGGCTGGCTTTATTCTCGATCTGCAATCTACTTTCAAAAGCAGCACCAGAATTAAGTTTGGGGCGAGCTGATGATGGCTGAGAGCACCGTTTTCGCAGTACTCTTTAAGTGAGGCACCAGAGCAAACTGTTTATGCCTCCTTTGCTTCCCAGCAACCATCAGTGTTAATTGCGTAAACATGCTGGCTTTTGGACAAATTATTGTTAATCTTCATTACTCTTAGTCCTACTTGTTCTTATCCCAGTCATTACTTAGGAAGTTAATCCCACCTCCAGAGAAAGAAAACATCAGAAAATACTGAAAGGCGAGCCCCGCCCACCTTTGTCTGGTCGCAATAATGGATCTGGTTCAGTATCATCACTGTTGTGGAAGCAGATCCCACAATAAATAAGCCTGTGATTTAATTAATACTAAACAGTAGAACGTGCAATGTTTGAACTGTGTTCGATATAATCAGAATGTGAAGCTTGACATTAGTGGGCCTTAAACTACTCATGTTTTCAGAATTGGTCATTTTTAATGTGCGGGAAATGCTGTGAGTGTGACTGTCATTAAATTGTTTTCTCCCACAATGTCTGTGATCCAAGGACCCTCAATTGTGACCTTAATTGTTCAATCACTTATGGAATTCCACTAGCTCTATGGTCTATGATATTTATCAGATGTAATGTTTTCTGCTCCCAACGAATTTACAATTGTATATAATTGGATGCCACAGTTGAACTGAGGTGTTGTTTATATGCTGAATGTGATATTGTTTCTTGTCTAAGGCATAGTATGACAGATGTATTTGATGTAAAGCAAATGTTATTATACCATGTGATGTTTTTTCTGTTTACCTATTGATTGTGGTATGAACCTTTTTGTTCACACCGCAGTGGTTTCTTAGTCTGAACATGTATAAACTCTCCATTTGGAAAGGAGCCAAGAATAGCCCTTGATTCCCTTTGAGGTGGATTTCATGTCTAGCTCTTCATTGATCTTAACTTTGAATAATTTTCCTATTTCTTCTCTTCTGCCTTTACTGACTAGTTCATGTGACAAACACTTCTTGACTCTTATTTGCCTTGTGGTAGTTCGTCTTCGGTACTGGCTTTTAAAAAGATTATGGCTTTTAAAAAGATTAGGGGCTTCCTGACAATGGTATTTATCATTTTGAATATTTTGAATTGATGGACTAACCAATGTCCTTTTGCCTTCTGTATTGATTCTTTAATTTTAATAAACCTGCATGGTTTGTATTTTGAATCCTGTCTCATGTGATCACCCTACGTTGATTTCCTTGTCTATGGGTAAAATCCTATGATTGTTTAGGGCTGTCTTCTCATAGAGACTCACACATAGACCCGGACCATCAATTGGCCTTTTTGATGTAAAACGCGCAGACATTACCGAAAATTCCCCAGACTACAAAAGCCTTAGATAATGAGCAAGGGTGGATGATGGGAAAACATGGCGGCCGCTAGTTAGAGCGGTGCGCACGTCCCGATGGAGGCTCCAGTCCTGATGCCCCCACCTTAACAGAATCTCCGACTTGGTCACACACAGTGTATCCACGGTGGCCCTACTTCCCTGGGGGTTCAGAGCGTCGGCCGGAGTTTGTTTCTGTGCGTTTTGCGGAGTGTTGGGTGCTCGGCTCGGCTCGGCTTCTTCGCTTCCAGCTGTTCTTCTTCACGCGGCTCAGCAGTTCGGCGGCTCGGCGGCTCTCCTGGGTGCCACGGTCGAAGCAATCGATGTGCTGGGGGCGGGTCTCTCTCCCCGCGCCCTTCCGCTGGTGCGAGGCAGCCGTGGAGCTGCGGGGGTGCAGGAGGGCGGCTGCATTTAGTATTTTCACGAGAGGAGCTACCTCAGCCTCAGCAATACGGTGCGGTAAGCGGGGTCTTCGGGAGGAGATTGTTCTATTGGAGGAGCAGTTGGAGGGTAGTAATACAGCAGTTCTTGACAACAGTACTGATAGTGCTCCAGGTGCTCCAGGTGCAAATGTTGAGTGCGACTGCCCTAGTCACAAGCATGCACAGTCTGATATAACAGGCAGAAGTCTCCCGACTCTAAAATCAAAAAATCGAGGAGTAAGCACTGTGAAGCTCCCAGGAAAAGACTGCTATCCAGTTCCCACCCCAGACCTGACTAGTGTTAAAAATAAGCTGCAAGCCCTTTCCAGCGCGGTCTTATCTCAGAAAAATAGTAAGGCACAGTTCAAAAAGAAGAGAGCAGAAACGAAGAAAGGGTTCACTAGCGACAACCTGGGGAAGCGAAAGGCAAAGGGAAAGGGGAGAGGTAGGAAGAAGGACATAGATCTGGGAGACGCAGACAAAATTGTTGGTCCAGACTCAGAGCAAGTGCTTGAAGGGAGCCCGGAAAGAGAAACAGAAATAGAGTCAGAAACGGTGTCGGAGTCAGACTCACTACAATCACTGACTCTCAAAGTGCCGAGTGGTAGAAAGAGGCATTCGACAACTCACAACACTAAATCAGTAGCGGAGCGACCAAGCAGCAGCCAGAAGGAGTTAACCCAGAGCAAAGGTACTTCTAAAAAAATCAAAGCTACGAGAATTACACCCTCTCTGAAGTCTTACTTTAAGGCCCTACCCCAGGTCCTAAATATTAATCAAGATTGCCAGGGCCTGACTACCATACAGAATACGTCTATCTCACCTAAAGTCCTTGCCTCACCAGCTATACCCAGAAACTCAGGCTTGGATGACGACGCCGTAAAGCTGAGCAGAGCCACGATGCCATCAACAGAGCATTTGGGCATCAACTTAGCAGGAACAGAAATAGAAATAGAAACTACAAGCGTAGGAAAGGCTACGGATCCACGCTCAGGGGGCAACAAAGAAGACAGCGAAGACAGCGAAGATACAATCCAACATATACTCCTCAGCATGCGAAAGGAGATTAAATCGTGATTCGACGAGTCCAAGAAGTGCTTTGCTGAATCAAGGCAAAATCAATCTGAGATCCGGGCCATGTGCGAGAATTTGGAAGTCAAAGTGGACGGGCTTTTTGAAAGAACCGGGAGCCTAGAGAATACTGTGGGTGAACTTAAAGCAAAACTAGACCACGCGGAAACAAAGATCCTGACTCTGAGAAGAGAGGGGGAAGCAGTAAAAGAAAGAGTTGAGTCGTTAGAAAACTATTCAAGGAGGAACAATCTCAGGATTTTAAAAATCCTGGAAGGAAAAGAGGGAAGCGAAATAAAGAATTATGTTGTGACTCTACTTAAGGAAGCTCTTAACTTAGAGGATTCAGTATCAGAATTAGAGTCAGACATACAAAGGATACATCGTGACCCCTTCCGTCTCAACCCAGGCAGGACCAAACCCAGGAAGATCCTCGTAAATTTTCTAACTTACGCGACGAAGGAAAGGATTCTCAATTTAGCACTTAAAGCTAAGACTTTGAAGACTCCCGACTTTTCCTTCGAAGTAAGGTCAGATCTATCCAAAACCACATTGGATAGGCAATGGGAACTGGGACAACGGATGGAAAAGTTTAGAGCCCTAGCAGCCATGGTACAGATGCGATTTCCCGCCTTCTTGAAGATTATGTTTAACAATAAAATGTACAACATCAAGACTCCTCTCGAGGCAGATGAGCTACTAGTCTCCATCAGCGAATTTTCTCAAACTTCCTGATACATGATGTCAGCCAGGATCAAATATAAGGAGGGGTCGAAAGAGATAGAGTATAGGAGGAAAAAAAAAACGCGTACATTAAACGAATAACATCTGTGTTCCCCTTCTAAAAAAAAAAAAAAAAATTAAAATACACAAATATGGACATACCACCCATAAAGATAAATAATGGGGAAAAAAATGAATGAGAGAAACAGTTACAAGTAATTTCCCCCCCCCCCAAAAAAGGGGGGTTATAATAAGTGTACTTAAAAAGGGAAAAGGGAAAAGGCAAAGGCCAAAAAAAAAGAGGGGGGAGAATAATAAAGTAAAAAAAAACAACAAAAAAACCCCCAACACTAAACATAAAATAAATCAAGAGGGATAGCAACAGGGAGAAAACAAGGCAAAAGGAATAAAACTTACTCGGTTATTGATCTCCTTCCTCTTTTCCCCTTTAGTCTTTTATTTGATTTAAGATTTGATCTTGACCTACACTTGGATTACTCCTTAAGAGACGTTAATCATGCCTATCCGCAGGTTAAAAAAAAAAATATATATATATATCTAAACCAACTACATAATTCCGATTAGAGTGACCGAACAATGAGATAGATGGGGCCTCAGGTGAGAGTAAGTAGGGGGGGGGTTCCAGGAGAGGGAGGGGGGTAGGTGGGGGGGGGTAAAAGCACAAAAAGGTCCTCATAAGCAAAACTCTAAATTTCTAAAACTCATTGATTCCAGGGTGTACTACATAAACCGAGTGGTCGATATTAAAAACAATAGACAGACAACCACTAGAAATAAATATACAATGGGGGGAGTAGGTCAATTGGATGGTAAAGAAAAATGTCCTGGAACGTAAATGGCCTGCGCGTACGAGGAAGAAGACATAAAATTATGCAGTATCTTAGAGACTCGCCCGCACAGATCATAACGATCCAGGAGACACACCTAAATAATCAAGAGATCACAGACATACTTAAAAAATTGAAATGGGTTGACAAATTTATTAGCACAGACCACAACGCCAGTATTCGTGGATTAGCCATCATCTTCAAAAAGGGCGCTAGGGCTCAGATTGAGGATTGGAAGACAGATATGAGTGGTAGATGGCTGATAGCCAACATTCAGCTTGACTTAAGGCGATTCACCTTAGTGGGTTATTATGGTCCTAACCAGGATGACCCCTCCTACTTAAATATATTACAGAATCACTTGATTACCATCACCGATCCAATAATCTGGATGGGAGATTTTAACCTAGTGTTGGATCCCAAATTGGATAAATCCCCCAGTTCTAGGGCTATAGTCCATAATAAAACAAGAGATGCACTTCTGTGTTGCATGTCCAATTTGGGACTGGAAGATGTATGGAGACAAAGAGCCGGGAAAACATTGGGAGTCTCTTTTCATAATTACAAATATAAGCACAAATCGTGAATTGACTATGCCCTATTTAGTTTTTCCTTAAAAGACTCTATAAAGAACATAATATATTTACCGCAGCATTTGTCAGACCACTCAGCCATCCTCTTCTCGCTAACACTAGATCAGGAACCAACTTTTGCCTCATGGTCTTTTGACCACACCCTCTTATTAGAGGAAGCGGAAAGAGAGCATCTAATATCTGAAACCACCTCTTTTCTAGAGTGGAACATAGACTCTGCCCCTCTGGTCAGTGTGTGGGAGACATGGAAAGCGTACATAAGGGGCTGTATTACCAATCGGGGTTCCTATAGAAAAAAGAAATACAGAGAGGAGCTATTATCAATACAGCAAGATCTGGCCCGATTGGAGTCAGTAGATCAAGCGCCCTCGGCTAACCTAGAAAAGAAAAGAGAGCTAAAAGATAAACTAGAAACACTACTACAGGAGAGATTGAACAAACGATGACAGGCCAGTAAACTTTCTCATTTTGAATATGGTGAATCAGCAGGGAAGTTGCTAGCCTGGAAAATAAAAGCGGACCAGACCAGAAATTATATAAAAGAAGTGAGAGTAGATGGAGAAATTAACAATAGGAAGACTGATCTCGAAATTGGCGAAGCCTTCAGGGCTTTCTTTCAAAATATATATACAGATGAGATTAATGTTAACATTGAGGGAAGAACCAAATGGCTGGAAAAGATGAACCTTTCAAGGTTAAACGGGCTCCAGAGTGAAAATTTGGATAAAGAAATAACTGAGGCGGAAGTTGAAACTGTTATTAAACAAATAAAACAGGGAAAGGCTGCAGGACCGGATGGTATTCTGGGTGAACTATACCGAGTGCTTATTTCTACTCTCACCCCAATTCTAACTAAGCTATTTAACAACATACTAATAAGAGGTGAGACACCACCCAGTTCCTGGGGAGAAGCAAACATCGCCTTAATTTTAAAAGCAGGCAAGGACCCAGCAGACTGTGGCTCATATCGTACAATCTTGCTTCTCAACAACGATTATAAGATCTTTTCGTCAATTTTGGCTGCACGTTTGGGAAGCGAGATTGGAACAATCATCCATTAAGATCAAAAGGGATTTATAAGAGGTCGACAACTGGCCGACTTAACACACGACCTAGTCGGAGCTATAGATATCGCCTCAACCTTTGCTCTACCCCTCGCAATCATGACACTCGATGCAACAAAAGCATTCGACAGGGTCAACTGGTCCAATCTAAATGCAGCCATGGAAAAGTTTAAATTAGGCCCTAAATTTTGTAGAGCGGTAGGCTTATTATATAAAAAACCAAGGGCAAGTCTGTTAATTAATGGTACACGCACAAATCCCTTCGAAATTAGTAGAGGGACAAGACAGGGGTGTCCTCTTTCCCCCCTACTATTTAATATCTATCTGGAACCATTTGTCGATATTATAAGAGAGGATACCAACAATCCATCTTTCTCTTTCTCTGGTTGGGAGAAGAAAGTCGGGCTGTATGCCGACGACATTCTAATCTATACAACAGATCCGACCCAGGCATTCCCTGCGGTCATCAAAAGCGCGGAGGAGTTTGGGAAACAGAGATAATGGCTTGGAACATCACAAATCTTCAGCTTCCTGCGAAACTCTCAATGCGTTACCTGGGGATAAAAATCACAAAAGACCTAAATCTTCTGGCCCAGACTAATCTAGATCGGATCTCTCGTGAATCCAAATCATTGATGAAATCCTGGTCTTTTCTCCCTCCTACCATCTATGGGAGAACCAGCCTAGTAAAAATGTCCATCCTCCTCAAATATACATTCATTTTCAATACCATTCCACTAATATTCGATACCAAACAACTACTAAAATGTCAACAAAACATCAACTCATTTATTTGGTGCTATAAGTCAACCAGGCTGGCATGGAAGAAGTTAAGAAGGAGGAGGGAAAAAGGAGGGCTCGCCTTGCCAGACCTGGAATACTATGCTTGGGCCTTTCATCTTACCCACTCCAGGATGTTATTAAAGACCCCACTAGACAACTCGAACGGCCACATGTTTAAAGCAATGTTACTGGGTTCCAATCTTCCATTGGACGGATTCCTATTTAAGTTTGGGCACCAGAGATTCTTCAAAAAGGTTAGGCTAAAGTCATTACACTGTCCCATAAAAGAATGGTCTCAAATCAAATCCAAGGGTGGGATTGCATACTTTTCTAACTACGCACCGATCTGGGATATGCCAGGGTTCTCTCCGCAATACACTCAGACGGTTAAAACAGTCCTACAGGAAGCAGGAATAACACGATGGGGAGAGCTAGTGACAGGAGGCTCCCTTTTGGAATGGGAAACATTCTCAGACAGGGTAACCTCACCTCTATCCTGGTTCGTTTATATAAAACTATCCAGCTGGCTGCGGACTCAAATTAAGAAAAAGGCCAAATTTGGAGGATATAGCTCCCTAGAAAAAAATCTATTTGAGAAACCCTATAGAGGTAAGGAGGTTGCGTCCCATTACTGGAACATCATGGAAGAAGGGGAGGGCGAGTTTAACCTTCCGATAAAATTATGGGGAGGAGAGGGAGAACCCCAGGCAGAAGAGAAATGGATAGAATCCTTTACCCTTCTCTATAAAATCATAAAACCCTCATGGTTAAGGCACAATCAACTATTTACATTACATCGGGCGTATTATTCCCCCAAAAAACTTTCGAAGTTCCTACCAGGGAAGCGATGTAGCAAATGCCTTTTTCCACCAGCCTCAGACCTACATATGTTCTGGGAATGTCCGAACATCACTACTTTTTGGCAAGAAATCAAGACATCACTTGAATCAATTCTCAGAATCTCTATTCCTCTCTCATGGTCTTTAATCATCTTTGGGCTAAGTAACAACATCAGGGGATTAGAAAGAGAATTTCTGTATTATGCTATTTTACTAGCAAGAAGACAAATTTGTAAAAGCTGGGTCAATATTAATCCACCGACCCATGCAGAGTGGTTGTCTTCACTTTATGTAACATCGAAAGTAGATTAAGCTAGAACGTGTAGCCCCCGTACAGTGAGATTTTGGAACCTCTTAATGGAGTGGAGACGGAATTAGTTAAAGTGTCCGTTTTTTTTTTTTGTTGGTTTTTTTCCCCCGGGTCCGATGATTAAGCCTGAGTCTCCATGTCCTAAGGAAGGCACCCCAAGCCATCTTGACATTGGACCATCAGCCAACAATGGGCTCGTATGGAGATAGTTCGTATGGGGTTCTTTTTCTCTGCTGAGACATCAGGCCAGCCTTTATGGAGATTACGAGACCACTTTCTGGTTTCTTGATGGTACAGAGGTGACTGTGTCTTGCAGTTGGAGCACCCCTGGATCGACTGAGTGGCTAATGAGGCAATTTTTTTTTTTTTTAAATGAGCAAGGGTGGTTGAAGAGTAATGACTTGGAGAAGGACGAGTACGATTAAGAGTAAAATATAAATCGTAAACATGAAATCATCAACTATGATTTAACAGACTTGAACTCCTCCTGAACAAAATTCTGTGCAACATTCAGGATTCCTTGCAAATGATAATGATGAATGAAAGTATGTTCATGTGCCAAAGTACCTTCTCTATAGGTTTCTGTCAAATGAACTCCTTGTAATTCCAGCAAAGAGACAGATACATCTCAGATACATCACATGTTGAAGGTTCTTGATTTTTTCCTGAACGAGGTAGAACATGTTCTGAATAAGCTAAAGCAACGATCGACTTTATCCATCTGCTGATGGTCATCAGTGATGCCCTCTTACCTTGAAAAAAAGTGACAAGAAAGTGCTCCAACCTCCTGAAGTAGATGCTCCTGTCAGGATAAATCAATATTTCTCTACCAGTATCAAAAAAATGCAGTAATTTCTACTCTTCAGAGTAAGGAGAAGGAACTAACTGCCAGATACATCAACCTAAAAACCGGTCGCAAACGGGCAGATTCTCAGAATCTGCCCCTTTACGACCTGTATTTTTGCATTTGGGATGCATCATCCCAACTGCAAAAATCGCAATTAAAGAAATCGCAAAATTACGATTACTTAGATTGCGATTGCATTTAAGGAATCCCAAATTGAGATTACTTAAATGCAATGC
Organism: Lissotriton helveticus; assembly: GCF_964261635.1. Lineage (NCBI taxonomy): Eukaryota > Metazoa > Chordata > Amphibia > Caudata > Salamandridae > Lissotriton > Lissotriton helveticus. The sequence continues at coordinate 1,382,221,431 of NC_136059.1, forward strand.
AACAAAGTAAAAAAATTAGCGATTTCGCTAATAGGGGGAGCAAATTACCATGAAGTTGAACTTCATGGTAATTTACAAAAACTTTGAAAAATGCACTTTTGTGCATTTTTCAAATTTTCATGTTGCGCACACACATGCCCTTAGGGTATGTGTGTACACAACATATGTGCACAAATTAATTTCAGGGGTGCAACAGGGTGTCCTTTGGACACCCCTGCACCCTTGAAATTGCATTCTCAATTTGCGATTCGCTAATTACGAATCGCAAATTGAGAATGTCTTCCCATTCATTCCTAGAAGTATTCCTTAATTGCGACTCGCAATTTGCGAGTCGCAATTAAGGAATGTGTAGGAATCGCTATTTTTATAGAGATTCCTACATGCATGGGCTTTTGCGATTCCTAAATAGCGATTCCTTCAAAATCGCTAAATTAGGAATCGCAATTCCATCTGTTGATGCATCTGGCTGTAAAGCTGGCAATTCCTTCGGGGAAGTATGAAAAGAAGAGTGTATATTGGGAAGAAAAGAAGGTTCATGGTTACATACAACTCCATCCTCAAAAATATCAATAAAGTAAAATGGCATAACAGAGTATACAATTCTCTATGGTATGGTAATGGCCACAGATAAAGGCTACGTTATGGGTCAGAAACTTCAAATGAACCGAAATCACTGGCCAAAAGCATAGACCCACATGACTTATAGCACTAAAGGAAAATGCTAAGATGGAAATATAGAACGAATAGGAGGCCTGGATGAGGAAACGCTCTTTAACAAGCTGACACCCAAAATATCACTTTCCTTCTAGCTTTGCCCAGACTAGGAGAAATATATTGTCCATTTAGTTATTAAAGTTGATAAAGATAGATTCAATATAAAACAATTAATATGCAAGACAAAAATATGAGAGCAGGTGACAGAAGAGAGAGAATGATCTGTACTACACTTCTTAAATGAATCCCACTGTATGGAGTATGACTTTAGACCAGTAAGGCAACAAGATTTCTGGATTGCATGTGTTATATGGAGAGATGACCTCTTGAAAGCATCGCCTTTCAACTTCCAAACCAATAGACAGAGCCTGATTAAAAGTGGAAGAATTGAGGACTAAATGAGATGGGGATAGATGAAGGGCTCTGAGAGGAAGGACAGTAAGAGACTGAAGCAGAGGAAACCATGACCTATGAGGACAGAAAGGGACCACCACAAAAATTGTAGATCCATCTTCCAGAACTCTGTACAAGAGTTTGAGAATTATACAAAATGGAGAGGAGGCATATAACACCTTCCTGGGCCACTTCACTAATAGGGTATTCGCTCCCAAGCTCCAATTTCTGGTGTGTTGTTCTTGGATGCAACTGAATCCAGAAACAGGGAACCAAATATCCTGCAAACCTTCTGGAATGTTTCTGGAAACAGAAATGAATTCTGGCATGGCAGAAACAGTTTGCTTAACTGATCTATTCAAACATATATGTGTCCCTTTATATCGACTGCTGACATACAAAAGATGTGCTTCTGCCCAAACACCCATTTGAATCTCCACTGCATTCGATGATTTCAAATGCGTTATTCTTTGATGATTATACGCCACAGGCACTCTGCTGTCTGACCACACTAACACATTTTGATCTTGCACTTGAGGTTGAAAATGCTGCAGAGTACAGATAACTACTGTTAACTTGAACATTGATGACTTTCTATCGAGAACGATATGTCTTGGACTGACCAACTTTGTTGCGCACTCCAGGGATGCTGGCATCTGTTGGTGGCACCAGTGGTACCCCTGAGTGCAAAGTCAGACCCTTGGAGCGATATTCCAGATCCAACCCCCACTTCAGGGTGGACATCATTTGTGATGTCACAGGGACCATTGTTTCCATTGGCAGAGAATTTGGCACCAGCGCTTGTGAAGATGCCACAACAGTGTTCAAAGATGAAGTCTGGACCCATGATCTGTAAACACACATGCCCGCATCTGACCGTGGACATCTAGCCAAATCCTTGATGGAGCAACTTTAAGATCTAACAAGCTGGCCAACAGGGAACAAAATCGAATTGCTTTGTTTTCTCGTTCAAAAATCTTGTTCAGATATGTTTGGAATCAGGCTCCTATGAACATCACGTATATGAATAGAAAAAGTTGACATTTTGGGAAATTGTGAGTAAATAATTTCTTATGTGTTTTGACACTGATGAAGCATGCAGCAACCAGTCAACACATGAAACAATTTACATCCCTGGAAGATAAAAAGTGCCATGATAGGAGCTGGTATTTTTGTGAAGATCCTTGATGCTGACTGGAGACCAATTAAAAGAACTCTGAATTGCCAGTATTGATCCTGGATACTAAACCTCATGCATTTTTGGTGTAAAACTGAAATTATAATGTGAAAATATGCATCCATCAGATCAAACGTCACCAGAAAATCATCTGTAGAAATTAGACAAATAATTATTTGCAGGGTTTCCATCTTGAAAGGACAATCCATTACCCATTTGTTGACGATTTTCATGACTATCACCATCCAAAGTCCAACAGTCACTTTGGGAATCAGAAAGATTGCAGAATAAACTCCCTTCCCTCCTTCTGTAACAGGAACATGGATTATAGCTTGTTTCTCAACTAGAGCATCAATCCCTTACTTCATTGTTTTATTTTGGTGAGACACTTTGGCAAAGGAGTAGGTATGGTCACCAAATCTAGAGGAAGTGATACTCTATTTTGTAGCCCTTCTGAATTATCCATAGCACCTGGGCATCTTAAGTAACTTTTCTCCAGTCGTCCAGAAAATGAAGAATATGACCCCAAGCTGGTAACTTAGGGGCTACATCTGCCTGGAAGTCAGCACTGTCAGGGATTTAGCCACCCACGCCTGCCTGGCCTCGTAAAAAACAACCTTTCCCATGAGGCCATTGCGGGAGGAACTTTATGTATAGAGGGCGGGACCTACCGGATGTTGTGCATGATTCTGTTCGTGTTTGATGTCAAGGAAGGTGGCTGATTCCTGTGTTCTCTCTGGAGTTCGTAAGACTTTTTTGGAGCATTCCCTGTTTGAAGTTCTGTTCATTCCTTAGCGCTCTTTCCTGGTGGGCGCTCTTGGATTTACGGCGAACTCGGTAGGTAACACATTTTGAGACTGTGATGAATTGCTGTTTAGTGGGGGCAGAAGGTGGAGAGGCTTCTCTGTCTTTGTTTGTGGCGCAAGTTTAAAGGTGCAGAGAGAGCGGAATGCGGTGGATCCACCACGCATTACCGTTACGAAGAGAATAGGAGTAGGACATTGTGAACCCCACGCTTAAGGATTACAAGTGCCAAAGCGGAAGGTGGTAGTGGGGATAAATACACTTTGCCGTGTTTGGAGTATTGGATATATATTCATTGCAGAGCCCTGTGAGAGATATTTGCCAAAGCGGAAGACATGTGGCGAATATCCAAATTACATCTTACCGTATTTGCTTATTTATTTTACCTTTGTGGGTCAGTGTGGTGACGGAACCCCATTGACTCGGACTACTTGTTTTGTGTTACTGGGAAGGAGGCGTTTTGTTTTGTTACGCTAGCATACCTGAGTTCGGTGATTGCTGCACCTAGTTTTTTGTTGGAACTCTGCCTTACACTGAAGACAAGCCTCACTTTGCAAGGAGAGTCCCCTGTGTTATTTTGATTTGCAAAACAGAGGGTATGTTCCTTGGCCTAGGTTACTCACACATGAGATAGATGGCTGGTGAAAAAAGCCAAGATCATTCATGTATGTCTTATGTTGTTTAGGGGAAGGACGACTCTATGAGTTCAAAGAAACCTCCGCAGGAGCAGGAATCATAGAGAGCTTGATCCAGGTGAATAGCAGATTATACTAGTGAGAATTAATGAGAGTAGGTTGCCTATGTAAATGCAATAATTTTGTGTACTTTCTTTTGCAGCTTCTCTTTCCCTGCTGTTCCCTTCCCTTCCTTCCCTCACCCGATCACTCGAAAACCCTGTATGATTATTTATCTCAGTGTGTTGGTAAGGTCCGGAGGTGGAACACACTTGCTACATCTGGATCCTGTGGAGTGTGTCTTGACAAGCATAGCCAGAAAAAGGGATTTTCCTAATCTTATTTCTGCTTGATGTACTATCAGTCAGGAAAGTTCTTTACTTGGGTCTTATTACTCTGTTCCAATTACTGCTGTGTTCTGGAAGTTGCCTAAAAGTAGAGTTATGCTGATGAAAGCTAGAAGATTTAGACTGCTGGCATCAAAAGGGAAATCAGCTTTTCATCTCTTTGAAAAGACAATGCATTTTGTCTTCCAACTCAGACCCAAAATGTGAATACCAATAAATGGCATGTGCAATGCAATGTATATTTCAATTACTTTCGTATTCCGATCCTTTAATATCATGTTATGTTTATCCACTGTTGAGGTGTTGTAAACAGGAGGAGAGAGAGATAACACTGTAATTTGTAGAGTTGTCCCAGTACAGTGTGAACTAACCGGATAATCTGATTAAAAGTGCGAAGGGAGTTATGGGAGGGGGGATTAATTACTGCAAGGGATAAGTTGGTTTGAAAAAGAATGCTGCACTGACATATATATTTACAGTATATATGCATAACTAGTTGATTATACTGTGCCAACCTGTTACTGTGAAATGCAATATAATGATGCAGTAAATAAAAAGATTTTTAAAAAAAATGACTATCCACTGTTGATGATCCACTGGGCCAGGATGAGGCTCTCACTATATGAATTCAATTAAAAAAGCTTTATTGGGTATATATAAAACAACCATAAAAGTGGTGATACATAAAAACTGGTTGCATTACTCGTGAATAGGATCATATCAAAGTAATAAAAAAGCAAATCTGATAGCACTTAATATACAACATGGAGCCAAAATTAATCACATCTAAAACACATAAAATATGTTTTTAAAAAAGACAGTACAGTTATTTAAAACCATTATTGGGTCGTCATTATATTGGTACAGCAATACTTTTGCATGTATTAAATGCGTTTATAATAAAAAAAAGTGCCACATTAAGACAAACCCTGGCATCGTTTAGCTCAGACAGATATTTTACTGTGTCAAGATGCGAAACACTGCCATACGTGAGCAAGAGTGGTTTTAAATAGTAATTTCTAAAACTAGAATAAAAGCCACAAAACAGCATAAACTGCATGGTGCTTTGATTACTCTGTCCATCGCGTAGGCAAGGAATCGTGTCCAAAAGACAGGTTTTCATGTTGGGGAAGGCAACTAATTGGTTGACGATTCTCAATCTGAATATAACTAATACAAAACGATGCATGAGATTGGGAATATAAATTAAATAATTTTGACAGCCCACTTTTGAAGTAAGTGTTGGATAAAACTTCATAGTTGGTTTCCTGCTCTCACGGTCAAGCCGAAATTTCTATCCTATAATTCATAAAGGTTTCTCTAATCGACAATTTACTGAGTTATGTTACTTGTAGGGGGTTACTCCGGACTGACATCTTAAATAATTTACTGTACAATGAACTAATATAACTTAACCATGGGATCATCATGACATTGTCTAGAGTAAAACAGTCTAAAATAATTGATTTTGTAAAACTAGTTTGTCTTTGGACCATATAGAATGTCAGAGCACTACAGGCGGGATACAACTATATCTGTGAGGTACTGAAGTCCTACTTTTCTCTGTATGATCTCGGAAGAAGCCGAAGTGGGCAGGCTGAGAAGGCGTTTGATGAAACCATTTTCCTCCATCTGCAGGGCTTTGCTATTGTGGAGACTCAACACACCAGCCCCATATGTTGCAATAGATAAAACCCTTTCCCTATGAATTTCTGTCATCTCCTTAACCAGCCTACAGCCCAACTTTGCTGAGAATCTAAAAATACCATGGGTGCTTCTGTTCATTTTACTCCTGACATTGCTAATTTCACGACTCCATAAACCATTACCTGAGAAAGTAACGCCCAGGTAACAAAAAGTATCGACAGAGGTCACCGGCGATTTATCCATAAAAAATGTTCTGCTTTGTTTAACCTTTGATCCACAGGCCATTGTATAGGTTTTACTTTTATTAATAGTCAATTTCCTATCAGCAATAAAATCCCCATAGGCGTCCATTAAACGTTGCAGCCACACCGGAGTCCTGGCCAGCAGGACAGCATCATCTGCATACAAAAGTACATGTGTGGGGCACCCAGTCACTTGAGGGGTATCGGAATGCACTGCTTGTAAGGTCTGGTCCACCCCGTTAATAAACAAAGAAAATAACAAAGGGGCAAGTACACAGCATTGCCGAATGCCACGTTTGACTGCAAATTTGTTAGTGCATTCCCCTCAGGTGCCATAGCGTACTTTATTCTCCAGATCCTCGTGTAATCTTGCCATTGGCTTGGTGCCCCATAGCGGGTACAGTGGTCCAGAGGATAGTGTGATCTACTAGGTCGAAAGTACTGCGCAGGTCAGCAAAACAGAGATATAATCCACCGCCTTTGGCAGAAGTATAATTGCTTATAAGAAGATCAAGATTCACACATTTCTCTATGGTCCCCTTCCTGAATCCAAACTGAAATTGTGAAAGTATTGGGCAATCGCAAGCCCATTCTTCAAGTCTTTCTAGCAGGACTTTGCTCATTACTTTCACTGATGAATCTAACAATGAAATAGGGCTGTCATTTTAGGGATCTGATTTGTTACCTTTCTTAAAAATGGGGACCATAATAAACATACCCCATGTGGGCGGAGTCATAGTTTACGCAGCCGTGTTAAAAACTCTAGTTAAAATTGACACCCATAAATCAGCATTACTCTTAAAAACATCTACTGGGACCCCATCTTGTCCCGGGGCTTAAGCCCCTTTACTTTCCTTCAGGGCCCTTAACACATCTTCTGTTGTAATATCCAATGCTAATGGGGAATTTAACAACTGTGCCTTATTTTCAATGGTCACTGTTTCTACTATTAGTGGGCTAAAAATACTAAAAAGTGAACAACCCATGCCTCACAGGTAACATGTAACAACAGTTCGGGGAAGGAGTTTCCTTTAAGAAAGGAGAATTAACAGTGTCCCAAAATAGTTTACTATCACCTGTGTCCACCACGTGGGACAATTCCAACCAAGCTGTATCTTGTAATTCTTTTTTCCTAACTAAAAGTACCTCTTTATGTTTAAATCTAAGAGATTTAATCAATGAGTTGTCTCTACGTCGTTTCCAGGGAGCCAATTTCAAATCCCTGGTGGCAATGGTACATGCATAGTTGAACCAGCCTTTACATTTGCAGGACCTATGGTAATGGGGTGAGTCAAGAGAGCATCTATTAAGGTGGTAATGCAAGTAAAATTCTTGAGTATCTAATAAGGGGTAACCACACCTTCTAAACAACACATAATATGATTATAACCCTTAGTACAGATTTCATGTGAAAATTGGGTCTGGTCCACTCCGTTCCACTTAATGCGGGTCCCATTAGGTCTAATTAGGACAATGTTAGTGACACAACTAGGAGTAGTAACAATGGGTTTGTCTCATAAGAAAACTGCCAAAGTTATACAGTTGTGGTCACTCAGGCCCGGGCAAACAACTTGTGGTACGAAGCACCACTTACATAAATCAGTAGACATTAAAATATGGTCAATAACAGAAGCGGAATTCCTCCCTATGAATGTTGGAATATTATCCTCTAACTGTCCTGGGCGTTTTTTGGTAAATGCAGGTCAAACTTGGTAATCATGAAATGTAATTGATTACCATAATCATTGTGGGAAAAATGCCGGTACCCGACCCCAACCTCATCAGTCACCCCACATACTTGTGTAGCAGAGTGTGGACATATGTGAGTGTTAAAATTTCCAACCCATAACAGTGTAAAACTATTAGTGATGGATTGGAGTAAAATCTCCAGACCATCTTCAAGGGCTAAAATTACCTTACCCCAGGGTTTATTAAAAACATTATTATAGAAATTAACCAGAACAATATTCCGTCCTCCCCTAAAGGTTAACCATAAAATTAATGAATGGGGGAAAGTTGATGTTTTTCTCTTTAAGTTTACAGGGAGCTTGTTTGATATAAGAACCATGAGCCCCCCCTTAGCTCTCCCTGCTATAGATGGCTCGGCCTCAAACCACTGTGTCGTAAAATCCTCAAAATAGACAGGCTCAATACACCAAGTTTCCTGGATACATAATACATCCAGGTCACTTAAGAACTCGGTCCACCCTAGGGTACCCTGTTTTTTCGCGAACCCTCCCACATTCCAAGTTGCAATTCTATAACCATCTTCCATCCCTTGGCCGTTATTACTAGATTGGAATGTGTTAGGTGGAACAGCTACTGTGCGCGGAGGGTCCGCTGTATCGTCCCAAGGAAACGTAGGGGAAACGGATGAAGTAGCAGTAGTATCATAATAGCCCTCAGAGACCATGTGTGTATCGTCTTCCCGCCCTTCATGAAGTGGAGGCACATTCATTGTATGTTTCCCTATATCATGTCAATCGATATCCTGAATGTCACTCAGTACTTGGTATCTATTAGAGACCATCAGTGATTGAAATGAAGGGTGTACAGGTGCGGGGCAATTAACTGTTGGACCTAATCTGCTCAACAGGGATACAGAGGGCTGAAAATGTCTATAGAAGAAACCCAGGGGCTGGAGTGACATATTGTATTTAAATCGTAAGTGACGAGCCTCCCAGATAAGGAAACCCTTGGCCCACCTAGGTTCCCTAAAATTAATTATAATGCAATTCCCAGCATAGTTTTTTCTCATGGGGCCAATCCAACACACTCTCCTTATGTACAGGATTTGGTCAGCATCCCTTATTGGGAAATGGCCGTTCCTTTGAGCCAGTGAATCATTCTATTCTTTAGTGAGCCATAGGGTTCAATATGACCCGGCCGTAAGGGGGGGCGTTGACTATGACTGCTACATAGAGGACCCATTCTGGAGGTAAGTTAATGGTAACCTGGGCATTAACTACATTGGCTTGCGTTAAAGTGGCAGTTCTAGCCTCTGTTTATAAGGGGACTCATAGAGTATTACCATGTGGTGGATGTGTGTTATTTACATTAGTTGTCCAGGGCTGTAGCTGTATTTGAGATGTAGGTACAGGCGCTCGCAAATGATCCCTGAGAGAAACTTCAGGTATAGCGTCTGTACCTGTGGCTTATTCATATTAACATATGGTGACACAAAACTATCCCTCAGCAAGTTGGTTGTTGTAGTTACATTTGATACTAGTGTCATGTCAGACTTGTCAGATCCCTCTTTAGTTTGTCCCATAGGGGGGGTGAGATGGAGTGTCCTGATCTGTTTGACCTCAACAAACAAGGCCTCCAATTTTCTCTAAAATTGGTGCCAACAATTTCTCCAATCTAGAGTTGATCTCAGCCATTAGTGACGCCTGGTGTGATGACCCCAAGTCACATGGAAATGTCTGGAGTCTTGGACGTATGTGGTCCTCTAGGTCCTCCAGACATAACATAAGTTCTTTGCATTTCCTTCTTTTTTAGGAGTGGGATGGTTAACAAAAGTGGTACTGGGGGATAGTATTGCCTCATTGTTGAATTGGCCAAACTATCGGTAGCTCTAAAGTCGGTCTCTTCCCTGCTTGGGCTCTCAGATACTGGGGGTATGTCTATTACATCATTGGGCGACCCAATAATCACGCACCCAGACCCTCCACCAATAGAAAGACGATGTTCAACATTATCTATTTCTTGGGAAATCACATTAACTGCCCACACTAAAAACGAGTCAATAGTCGTCCGGCCACTGTCAGATGCTGGCGGAATGTTAGCTACCTTGCGTTTACCCATGGCCACCTAATATGCAAGTAACCAAACACTTGTTCCAGTTAGTACCCAAAAAGTATATGCAAAAAATAGCCGCTTGTGAGAACTGGCAGCCAGAAAAGTCCAAGACTTTGTTTCTCAGCAGTAGATGACCCCCACTTGTCCTATTAGGGTAGGACAGCTTGATCAGAGCTCCATTGAAAACCTGATACAGTCCTGCTCACCAAATGTAGGGGACAGTCAAAGGTTGGAATCCCAAGTGTCAGAGGAGTGGCCCAGCCCGGCCTTCTACGGCCAGTGACGGGCAACGACGGCCCACCCTGCCCGCCCTGCCCGAGCGCGTCCCACGCAGCGGGGCCTTCCGCAAAATTTATGTGGCTCCAGGCACTGGAAGAGACTCCAGGAGCAACGGTGGAGCCTGGGGGCTGTCGTTACTGTAGTACTTGGTGTGCCGCCCAGCGAATAGCTACAATACGACACTGGTCGTATTGTAGCTATTCGCTGGGCGGCACACCAAGTACAGGACACAGGTTAGTCGGGTACTTCCTTTATTCTCATGTTGTACAGCCGCTCGTCAGTACGTCCACCCTCGTCTCTGTCCTGGTCATTGTCTGTCCTCTTCCTGTCCCGTCACCGGAACTGGTGTCCGGTGACGACCTGGTCACTCTCCCTTAGGACCCACAGGGTCCTAACGCCCTACTGTCGGTCGCCCACCCTATCAGGACATGACATCTCCCCCCTTGTTGCAAACAAATGTTCATGACACATTTATCATAACCACTGTCGCCCACCATTGACAGTCCTCATTCGCAGTTACATTGATGAAGGGGAAAGAACGAAAAGAGAGAGAGAGAGAGAGAGAGAGAGAGAGAGAGATAGAGAGAGAGAGAGAGAGAGAGAGAGTACTTGTCATTCTACATTTCTTCAATGAGTCTCTGTTGTTTACTGCATGCCCTTCGTGAATCTAGTGTCTCCATCGCTTCCTTGTCCTCTATCTTCTACCTTCCATGTGGCTGCAGTTGTCGCTGCCATTTCTTCTTTTTCCGCCTTCTTTGTCCTTGAAATGCTATCTCTTTTTTGTTATTCGTTGTTTGTCGTAGACAGCCGTTATCATCCATCCTTTCACTTTCGTCACCGCCAGTGACTCTTTGGAGAACTTGTTGTCTTATCATCTATATTATTTCTGTCTCAACACCTTTGGTCCTGGCCCTGCGGTGCCTCTTTCCTTTATTTCCTTGGTGGCGCTTGTCCGCTCTGCTCATTGCATGTCTCTGTCCTTTCTTTTTGCTGCTCTTTCTCCTGCGGTATGTCTTTTCGTGTTGCTCCTTTTTACCCCTTTTTTTTTTCTAGGCTCTCCTTGTCCTTTTAGCCTTTTCTAGGCTCTCCTTGTCCTTTTCTCTTGTGTCCCTTTTGTGTCCTTTTTTCTTCTTCTTCTTCTGTTATTCTCCTTGTCCTTTTAGCCTTTTCTAGGCTCTCCTTGTCCTTTTCTCTTGTGTCCCTTCTGTGTCCTTTTTTCTTCTTCTTCTTCTGTTATTCTCCTTATCTTTTAGCCTTTTCTAGGCTCTCCTTGTCCTTTTCTCTTGTGTCTCTTTTGTACCCTTTTTCCTTCTTCTTCTTCTGTTATCCTCCTTTCCTTTAAGCCTTTTCTAGGCTCTCCTTGTCCTTTTCTCTTGTGTCTCTTTTGTTGTCTTTGTGTCTCCTTTTTCTTTCTTTTTCTTTTATGTTCTCCTTTTCTCTTTCCTGTTTCTTTGGTCCCTTCTTTCCTCGTTATTTTACTCCTCTTTCTTCTTTCTTCTTTTCTTTATTGCCTTGTAACTTCTCTTTTGCTCTTTCTTTGTCCTTGCGCAATCTTTGTCCTTTTATTTCTCTTTGTTGTTCTGCTTTCTTTCCTTTTGTTTTCTTTTCTTTTCTTTGTTGTGTCTCTTTTCTGTCTTTTATTTAGCCTTCTCTGGCTTCTTCCACTCTCTTGTTCTTCTTTCTTATATATGTATATATTCTTTCCTTCTTTCTCCTTCTCTAAGTCCTCTTTGTCCCTCTTTTCTTTGTTATTTCTCTTTTCTGTCTTTTGTTTAGCCTTCTCTGGCTTCCTCCACTCTCTTTCTTTCACTCTCTTTATTTCACTTATTATTCTTTTCTTTTCTCTTTTCTTATTGCACTCTCTTCTTTCTTTTTCTTATTGCTCTTTTTCCACTTGTGCACTCTTTTGCCCGTTATTTATCCTTTATTCTTCAATCAAGACATTTATTTCCTTTGTCTCCCTTTTCAGACCTTTTCCGTGCTTATCTTTCTTTTCTTCTTTATCTTCTTTTTCTTCCTGTCTTTTCTTCTTGCTCGCGTTCTCCTTAATTCACCTTGTCTTATGTTCTTCTTCTTCTTTGCCCTTTGCCTGGCTTTGAAATGGCTGCTCTGTTCTTTCCTTTGATCATTTCTTGAGTCTCTGTTTCTTTTGGTATGCTATGTTGTGCTCCTTTTTCTTTATCCTTTATCTTTTCCTCTGGCACCTTAATTGTGTTTGTACTTATTTTCTTCTCTTTTATCTTCTTTTACCCCTTGTTTTTCTTCTTTGTTGTTTTGTTGTGGGGATCTTTAGTCCCTTTCTACCTCTGTTTACCTTTGTTTCTCTTCGTGTTCTTTAATTGTCTCTTTTTCAATGTTGTTTCACTTATTTTCTTCTTCGCCTGGCCTTGAAATGGCAGCCCCGCTGTTTCTTATGGCCTGTTTCTCCAATGTCCCATTTAAAATGGCCGCCGTTATTTCGCGAGATTTCGCGATCGAAATCTCGCTTTTCCTGACCTCATAATGGCCTCCTCATTTGTTTCCCACTTTCATTGGCTCAGCCGCCTGACTTAGTGATGGCCGCCGGGACTCCTAAGCTCTTGCGGGACCTCGCGCCTTGTTTTCAAAGGCCCGCGCTTGTCCTTAGCGCTTACCGCGATCTGCTGCATCTTTCCACTGTCGCTGTCTGGTGGGCTCCCGCGTCGCTCTTTCCGTCTTCCATCTTACTTGCGGCACATCCAGGGTGAGCACCTGCTTTTTTCACGATGGTGCACGTGCTGGACACACGTCGATCCGTTTCTTTCCCTCGTCGCCAGTGTCGTATTGTAGCTATTCGCTGGGCGGCACACCAAGTACAGGACACAGGTTAGTCGGGTACTTCCTTTATTCTCATGTTGTGCAGCCGCTCGTCAGTACGTCCACCCTCGTCTCTGTCCTGGTCATTGTCTGTCCTCTTCCTGTCCCGTCACCGGAACTGGTGTCCGGTGACGACCTGGTCACTCTCCCTTAGGACCCACAGGGTCCTAACGCCCTACTGTTGGTCGCCCACCCTATCAGGACATGACATTGTGCAAGATATTCAAGAAGGGAGCTCTGGCTGTTGTTTAATTCCTTCACATACATCAGCATACAATGCCACCTTGGTCTGATTTAACTAAAGGGCCTGATTAACTTTTTGACGGACATGGTACTTTATCATAATAATCTTGCCTGCCAGGACAGGGATTTGTTCAAAAGTCCTGCAGGAGCTGCTGCTCCCTCGATGGTCCGCTGTTTTGTCCCAAGCCCAGCAGGGAATGAGTTTTCTGTCATCGAGATGAAAGCCCAAGCTCAGCAGGGACCTCTGCTGATGACGTCCTTGTTTGAGACGAGACAGGAAACAAGCAGAAGGGTGCTAAGAATCTCAGTGTCAGGATGAAGTCTAGTATTGGGTGATGGTTGCATTTTCTGCATTTTCTGTTGTTTTTTATCTCTGAAGGTGGTATTCAACTCTGAAGTAATGACTGGGACAAAGACAAGGGACATAGCCGCACAAGGCTTTGATTCAGAACTCCGAGACAAAGACTCCAAAACCCAAATTGCCTGTTGTACTTCTTCAACTGTTTGACAATTCTCCAAAAATTCAACTGAGAGCCCCTGGAGAGGGCATGTATTGATCTCCATTGTAGAAGAACGCTCCATTTGCAAAAATTGTTTTGTCGATTTTGAAAGCAATCTGGACTGAAGAACTTAATGAGTCGGGATGCTGAAGAAAGGTATTGAGGAACTTGTTTTTATACAGCACTTCATAACAGACTCTGTCAGTTCTAAGCTCTATAAACAACAGGCATTACTATTACCCCAATTTATTGTCAGTCAATGTACAGACCTCAGGAAGGTGGACTGGCCTTATCAGGGTTCAAGTTGTTGACCTGCAGATCACTGCATGAGTCAGCAGTAACTAGTCAAATGACTGAACCCTTCCACTCCCTATTGCGGGTTATTTACAACAAGGGGTGGTGATGGACAGAGTCTCTGAATTAAGCAGAGTACTCTCACCCAGTCAAGAGATCAGGGCTAGATCCAACACTGTTTTTTAGCTCATTGCACCATCCCAGTTTCAGAACCTGGCTGTATGCAAATTAGTCCGTCCCTGGCCCAGTGCATCATGGGAACAGGGCAGACCAGACTACAAAAGCCAATTCTTACACTGGGAAGGAAACAAGCTTCCGGGGACCGGTTTCTGCCATTTCAGGCGTCTTCGGCCCGGCTTGCTTGAATCCTGATGGTGCAATGAGCAAGGGACTCACATCTGAGTATATCCTTCCACGCTTAGGGTGGACAAAATTATTTACAACAAGGGGTGGTGATGGACAGAGTCTCTGAATTAAGCAGAGTACTCTCACCCAGTCAAGAGATCAGGGCTAGATCCAACACTGTTTTTTAGCTCATTGCACCATCCCAGTTTCAGAACCTGACTGTATGCAAATTAGTCTGTCCCTGGCCCAGTGCATCATGGGAACAGGGCAGACCAGACTACAAAAGCCAATTCTTACACTGGGAAGGAAACAAGCTTCCGGGGACCGGTTTCTGCCATTTCAGGCGTCTTCGGCCCGGCTTGCTTGAATCCTGATGGTGCAATGAGCAAGGGACTCACATCTGAGTATACCCTTCCACGCTTAGGGTGGACAAAATTATTTACAACAAGGGGTGGTGATGGACAGAGTCTCTGAATTAAGCAGAGTACTCTCACCCAGTCAAGAGATCAGGGCTAGATCCAACACTGTTTTTTAGCTCATTGCACCATCCCAGTTTCAGAACCTGGCTGTATGCAAATTAGTCTGTCCCTGGCCCAGTGCATCATGGGAACAGGGCAGACCAGACTACAAAAGCCAATTCTTACACTGGGAAGGAAACAAGCTTCCGGGGACCGGTTTCTGCCATTTCAGGCGTCTTCGGCCCGGCTTGCTTGAATCCTGATGGTGCAATGAGCAAGGGACTCACATCTGAGTATACCCTTCCACGCTTAGGGTGGACAAAATTATTTACAACAAGGGGTGGTGATGGACAGAGTCTCTGAATTAAGCAGAGTACTCTCACCCAGTCAAGAGATCAGGGCTAGATCCAACACTGTTTTTTAGCTCATTGCACCATCCCAGTTTCAGAACCTGGCTGTATGCAAATTAGTCTGTCCCTGGCCCAGTGCATCATGGGAACAGGGCAGACCAGACTACAAAAGCCAATTCTTACACTGGGAAGGAAACAAGCTTCCGGGGACCGGTTTCTGCCATTTCAGGCGTCTTCGGCCCGGCTTGCTTGAATCCTGATGGTGCAATGAGCAAGGGACTCACATCTGAGTATACCCTTCCACGCTTAGGGTGGACAAAATTATTTACAACAAGGGGTGGTGATGGACAGAGTCTCTGAAATAAGCAGAGTACTCTCACCCAGTCAAGAGATCAGGGCTAGATCCAACACTGTTTTTTAGCTCATTGCACCATCCCAGTTTCAGAACCTGGCTGTATGCAAATTAGTCTGTCCCTGGCCCAGTGCATCATGGGAACAGGGCAGACCAGACTACAAAAGCCAATTCTTACACTGGGAAGGAAACAAGCTTCCGGGGACCGGTTTCTGCCATTTCAGGCGTCTTCGGCCCGGCTTGCTTGAATCCTGATGGTGCAATGAGCAAGGGACTCACATCTGAGTATACCCTTCCACGCTTAGGGTGGACAAAATTATTTACAACAAGGGGTGGTGATGGACAGAGTCTCTGAATTAAGCAGAGTACTCTCACCCAGTCAAGAGATCAGGGCTAGATCCAACACTGTTTTTTAGCTCATTGCACCATCCCAGTTTCAGAACCTGGCTGTATGCAAATTAGTCTGTCCCTGGCCCAGTGCATCATGGGAACAGGGCAGACCAGACTACAAAAGCCAATTCTTACACTGGGAAGGAAACAAGCTTCCGGGGACCGGTTTCTGCCATTTCAGGCGTCTTCGGCCCGGCTTGCTTGAATCCTGATGGTGCAATGAGCAAGGGACTCACATCTGAGTATACCCTTCCACGCTTAGGGTGGACAAAATTATTTACAACAAGGGGTGGTGATGGACAGAGTCTCTGAATTAAGCAGAGTACTCTCACCCAGTCAAGAGATCAGGGCTAGATCCAACACTGTTTTTTAGCTCATTGCACCATCCCAGTTTCAGAACCTGGCTGTATGCAAATTAGTCTGTCCCTGGCCCAGTGCATCATGGGAACAGGGCAGACCAGACTACAAAAGCCAATTCTTACACTGGGAAGGAAACAAGCTTCCGGGGACCGGTTTCTGCCATTTCAGGCGTCTTCGGCCCGGCTTGCTTGAATCCTGATGGTGCAATGAGCAAGGGACTCACATCTGAGTATACCCTTCCACGCTTAGGGTGGACAAAATTATTTACAACAAGGGGTGGTGATGGACAGAGTCTCTGAATTAAGCAGAGTACTCTCACCCAGTCAAGAGATCAGGGCTAGATCCAACACTGTTTTTTAGCTCATTGCACCATCCCAGTTTCAGAACCTGGCTGTATGCAAATTAGTCTGTCCCTGGCCCAGTGCATCATGGGAACAGGGCAGACCAGACTACAAAAGCCAATTCTTACACTGGGAAGGAAACAAGCTTCCGGGGACCGGTTTCTGCCATTTCAGGCGTCTTCGGCCCGGCTTGCTTGAATCCTGATGGTGCAATGAGCAAGGGACTCACATCTGAGTATACCCTTCCACGCTTAGGGTGGACAAAATTATTTACAACAAGGGGTGGTGATGGACAGAGTCTCTGAATTAAGCAGAGTACTCTCACCCAGTCAAGAGATCAGGGCTAGATCCAACACTGTTTTTTAGCTCATTGCACCATCCCAGTTTCAGAACCTGGCTGTATGCAAATTAGTCTGTCCCTGGCCCAGTGCATCATGGGAACAGGGCAGACCAGACTACAAAAGCCAATTCTTACACTGGGAAGGAAACAAGCTTCCGGGGACCGGTTTCTGCCATTTCAGGCGTCTTCGGCCCGGCTTGCTTGAATCCTGATGGTGCAATGAGCAAGGGACTCACATCTGAGTATACCCTTCCACGCTTAGGGTGGACAAAATTATTTACAACAAGGGGTGGTGATGGACAGAGTCTCTGAATTAAGCAGAGTACTCTCACCCAGTCAAGAGATCAGGGCTAGATCCAACACTGTTTTTTAGCTCATTGCACCATCCCAGTTTCAGAACCTGGCTGTATGCAAATTAGTCTGTCCCTGGCCCAGTGCATCATGGGAACAGGGCAGACCAGACTACAAAAGCCAATTCTTACACTGGGAAGGAAACAAGCTTCCGGGGACCGGTTTCTGCCATTTCAGGCGTCTTCGGCCCGGCTTGCTTGAATCCTGATGGTGCAATGAGCAAGGGACTCACATCTGAGTATACCCTTCCACGCTTAGGGTGGACAAAATTATTTACAACAAGGGGTGGTGATGGACAGAGTCTCTGAATTAAGCAGAGTACTCTCACCCAGTCAAGAGATCAGGGCTAGATCCAACACTGTTTTTTAGCTCATTGCACCATCCCAGTTTCAGAACCTGGCTGTATGCAAATTAGTCTGTCCCTGGCCCAGTGCATCATGGGAACAGGGCAGACCAGACTACAAAAGCCAATTCTTACACTGGGAAGGAAACAAGCTTCCGGGGACCGGTTTCTGCCATTTCAGGCGTCTTCGGCCCGGCTTGCTTGAATCCTGATGGTGCAATGAGCAAGGGACTCACATCTGAGTATACCCTTCCACGCTTAGGGTGGACAAAATTATTTACAACAAGGGGTGGTGATGGACAGAGTCTCTGAATTAAGCAGAGTACTCTCACCCAGTCAAGAGATCAGGGCTAGATCCAACACTGTTTTTTAGCTCATTGCACCATCCCAGTTTCAGAACCTGGCTGTATGCAAATTAGTCTGTCCCTGGCCCAGTGCATCATGGGAACAGGGCAGACCAGACTACAAAAGCCAATTCTTACACTGGGAAGGAAACAAGCTTCCGGGGACCGGTTTCTGCCATTTCAGGCGTCTTCGGCCCGGCTTGCTTGAATCCTGATGGTGCAATGAGCAAGGGACTCACATCTGAGTATACCCTTCCACGCTTAGGGTGGACAAAATTATTTACAACAAGGGGTGGTGATGGACAGAGTCTCTGAATTAAGCAGAGTACTCTCACCCAGTCAAGAGATCAGGGCTAGATCCAACACTGTTTTTTAGCTCATTGCACCATCCCAGTTTCAGAACCTGGCTGTATGCAAATTAGTCTGTCCCTGGCCCAGTGCATCATGGGAACAGGGCAGACCAGACTACAAAAGCCAATTCTTACACTGGGAAGGAAACAAGCTTCCGGGGACCGGTTTCTGCCATTTCAGGCGTCTTCGGCCCGGCTTGCTTGAATCCTGATGGTGCAATGAGCAAGGGACTCACATCTGAGTATACCCTTCCACGCTTAGGGTGGACAAAATTATTTACAACAAGGGGTGGTGATGGACAGAGTCTCTGAATTAAGCAGAGTACTCTCACCCAGTCAAGAGATCAGGGCTAGATCCAACACTGTTTTTTAGCTCATTGCACCATCCCAGTTTCAGAACCTGGCTGTATGCAAATTAGTCTGTCCCTGGCCCAGTGCATCATGGGAACAGGGCAGACCAGACTACAAAAGCCAATTCTTACACTGGGAAGGAAACAAGCTTCCGGGGACCGGTTTCTGCCATTTCAGGCGTCTTCGGCCCGGCTTGCTTGAATCCTGATGGTGCAATGAGCAAGGGACTCACATCTGAGTATACCCTTCCACGCTTAGGGTGGACAAAATTATTTACAACAAGGGGTGGTGATGGACAGAGTCTCTGAATTAAGCAGAGTACTCTCACCCAGTCAAGAGATCAGGGCTAGATCCAACACTGTTTTTTAGCTCATTGCACCATCCCAGTTTCAGAACCTGGCTGTATGCAAATTAGTCTGTCCCTGGCCCAGTGCATCATGGGAACAGGGCAGACCAGACTACAAAAGCCAATTCTTACACTGGGAAGGAAACAAGCTTCCGGGGACCGGTTTCTGCCATTTCAGGCGTCTTCGGCCCGGCTTGCTTGAATCCTGATGGTGCAATGAGCAAGGGACTCACATCTGAGTATACCCTTCCACGCTTAGGGTGGACAAAATTATTTACAACAAGGGGTGGTGATGGACAGAGTCTCTGAATTAAGCAGAGTACTCTCACCCAGTCAAGAGATCAGGGCTAGATCCAACACTGTTTTTTAGCTCATTGCACCATCCCAGTTTCAGAACCTGGCTGTATGCAAATTAGTCTGTCCCTGGCCCAGTGCATCATGGGAACAGGGCAGACCAGACTACAAAAGCCAATTCTTACACTGGGAAGGAAACAAGCTTCCGGGGACCGGTTTCTGCCATTTCAGGCGTCTTCGGCCCGGCTTGCTTGAATCCTGATGGTGCAATGAGCAAGGGACTCACATCTGAGTATACCCTTCCACGCTTAGGGTGGACAAAATTATTTACAACAAGGGGTGGTGATGGACAGAGTCTCTGAATTAAGCAGAGTACTCTCACCCAGTCAAGAGATCAGGGCTAGATCCAACACTGTTTTTTAGCTCATTGCACCATCCCAGTTTCAGAACCTGGCTGTATGCAAATTAGTCTGTCCCTGGCCCAGTGCATCATGGGAACAGGGCAGACCAGACTACAAAAGCCAATTCTTACACTGGGAAGGAAACAAGCTTCCGGGGACCGGTTTCTGCCATTTCAGGCGTCTTCGGCCCGGCTTGCTTGAATCCTGATGGTGCAATGAGCAAGGGACTCACATCTGAGTATACCCTTCCACGCTTAGGGTGGACAAAATTATTTATTGCGGGTTAAGCATAGGAAATAACAGGTGTTAGGATTATTCACTATAATAGAACCCTTTATACCTACCTCAGAATAATGGACGGCTGAGTCAAGCTTTAACCTTATGACCTTTAGATCACTAAAGCAAAAAGTGCTAAAGTGACTGTCCCATTTATTGGTCTACTGTGGGTATTAATTAAAACATCATAGAATTTCAGGTTTCTGTTGATAAGATCCAAAGATATTTTCCCATAATTTTCTGTGTCAGTCAGGTACATTGGCTTAGCAAGATGGCCAACAACACACAATAACCCTTTGTATGCCAAGGATGTAATGGTTACATCCGCGGCAGCAGTGCTGCTGTGCCACGGATGTAACCATTACTTCCTGGCACTGGCCTGTGGGGGAAGCGCTAGCAATCCCCTCGTGGGCTGCCCCCCTGCATGCCTCCACTGGGGATGGCAGCGGAAGAGCTTCCACTGCCACCTCCAAACCCTCCCCCGGCAATCGACGATGTTGGCGCGGCGAGGTCATCATAGGCTGCCAGGGACGCGCTGGGAGCCATTGCTTCTAGCGCAGCCAGAGAGAGGACGCATTGTTGGTAAGCCCCCAAAGTTTTTACTTTCCCCCTGAACCGGTTTGGAATAGATTCCTGCTCCACGATCGCAGGTGAGGCCCGCAATTGTGGAGCAGATATCCATCCACTGGACTACCAGAGATGGTTCTTTTGTTTAGTTGGGGGAGAGACCATTTAGGCAAGGGTCACTCCCCTGGGGACATGTTTATCCGTATTCTGGCTGGTCAGCCCCCCCCCACCAGGGAGGCCAAAACCCACTAAGCACTAGAGAATATTATTTTGGTGCATTTTGGGAGCGACCCTTTGGGCAAGGGTCGTTCACATGGTGGTGATTATCTTTTCTCAGTGGTTTGGGCTCCTTTGGGGGTTGATTTGGCAATTTTTTAGGCTGATCATACCCCCCCCCCCCAACGCCAAAACTCACTAGGCACCAGGGAAGTTATTTTTACACATTTTGGGAGCGACACCTTAGGCAAGGGTTGTTCCCAAGGGGGGTATTACCTTTTTTCGGTGTCCCCCCCCCCCCCCCCCCCCCCCCCCGGGCTAGATCAGCCGTTTTTCCTGCTGATCTAGCCCCGGGAGGTTGAAACCCACCAGAAGTCAGGGATTTATTTTTTAATAATTACAGAGAGTGATCCCTTGGGCAAGTGTTGCTCCCCTTTTTGGGATGAATGTTTTGCCAACTTCTGCCTCCATTGGGGGCAGATTGGCCATATATTTTTTAGGCCCTTGCTCCCTAGGAGGGAAGAAGCCACTAGAACATGTGGGATATTTTTTATGTATGCAATTAGAAATGTTTTGGTGAGTGGCCCCTTGGGCAGGGCCACCTCCTTTTGGGGATGAATGTTTTAGCCATTTCTACCCTCCTTTGGGACAGATCAGCCTTATATTTTTAGGCTCATCTGCCAAGCTGCTAGACCACCAGGGAGTTTATTGTTTATGGCACAAAATGTTTTGGGGAGTGGTCCCCAGGGTCGCTCCGCTTTTGGGGGTGAATGTTCTGTCTGTTTCTGCCCCCAGTGGGGACAGATAGGCCTTGTATTTTTAAGCCCATGTAACCCCAAGGAGTAACAGAAGCCACTAGACCACCAGGGATGTTTTGGTATAAAAACGTTTTGCGAGTTGTCCTTTGGGCAAGGGTCACTCCCCTTTTGGGGGTGCCTGTTATGGCCTTGTATTTTAAGCCCATGCGCCCCCAAGGTGGGCAGAAACCACTAAACCACTAGGGAAAGTTTGTGTGTTAAATGTAGTTTGGCTGATGGTCTGCCTGTTTTGCCATTATTTGTGATTGTAACTTTTTTCTCCTTTTTATTTTAGTGCAAAGCTTTTGTTTTACTATGATGTAACTAGTGCTAGTGGTTTTGGCACTGGTAGAGCTGCAGTTTGTTTAAGTTGCAAGTGTTTGGGAAAGAAACATATTTTATATTGCTTACTACAAATGAGTATCAATGACCTGCATGACTGTGTTTTTTGGACATGTTGTAATAATAGCAACCTATTTAGCTTCTGTTTGAATGTGTGTGACATTTTCCTTCTATTTGTGCACAATGTGTATTGTGTTGCTTTGTGTGTAATTTTCTTTTGTTTTCATTTTTAGTGGGATATCGTGCTTGCTGTGTCTTTGCAGAGTAGGCGCTGATTAATCTAGCAGCCTCTGGCAAGTGACTGGTATTGTTTTACAATATATAGGTCTTTGTGTGCTTTGTACTGATTGACTTTACCTTGCAACTGCTATATGCCTGTAGTTTTTCTTTTAGTTTTATAAATCCATACTTTGTTTCTTACTGTTTTTGTATTCGGGACTGTCCACATATTTGTCAAGTTACTTGAATAACTAAGGGTTATGGCTAGCCACAGGATGACCACTCAGCAGATTGTTGGGATGCTTTTCGAGTCTTCTTCTGACCATGATTATGAGACTATCTCTGCATCTGAGGCAAAGGAGGAAGGCCAGGATTCTGGCAGTGAATTTTCTGTCCGAAAGGAAACATCTGATGGTGAAGCTACTCTCAGTGTAGATGAAGCTCCTCCCAGTGCAGATGAAGTGCCTGTTATAGAGGAAGACACTGATGTGCCAATAGTGCAGCAAGATTGGATTGCAACCCAGGGCTGCAAGGCTTCCCATTGGAAGTGCTGGACCCTGGGTTGACCCAAACATTTTGCAGCCAGTGTTTCCTGTCTGTAGTGGTGTTGCAGGGTGTAGAGTGAATTGTGAAATGTGTTTGCCTATACATTTCTTTCAGTTATTTATGGACAATGTATTTTTGGCTGAGATTGTTGAGCAGGCTAATTGTACGCTGAACAGTATTTGAGCGACAACAGTACCAGACTTAAGCCCCACTCTACAGCAACCCGGTGGACTCCCACAAATGTGGATAAGCTGAAGAAGTACTAGGGTTTATATTTGTTTTAATGGGCCTGATAAGAAAGCCATCGCTGTCTTCATATTGGTCTACTAATCACTTGATGGCAACAGCTATACTTCCTTCAACCATGAGTCATAATCGATATTTGCTTTTTCTTTGGATGTTGCATTTTGTTGATAATGTTTTTGCGTTGCCCCGAGATAGCCCTGATTGTGACCATCTTTTTAAGGTTTGGCCTGTCCTTTATCACTTTGTAGATCGATTTTCAGAGTTTTATGTGCCATGGAAAGAAATAGCTGTGGATGAGTCTTTGGTCCTGTTCAAGGGCCAATTGGTTTTTAGGCAGTACATTCCTAGCAAGAGAGCACATCATAAACATCTGTTATTCAGCGCCAAGATACCCCTTTGGGGGTGAGTGTATTCTTTACAGATACACATGTTATGTTACGTTATGTTACGTTATGTCATGTTATGTTATTATGGAATTACGATGTATATGCATTCTGAGAGTAGTACTGGATATGTCTATAATTTCAGGGTCTACACTGGTATGAATTCCAGTATTGACCCGCCTGGTTGTCCATCCTCTTTCTGAGTTATAGAGAAAATTGTGTGGAACTGGGTAGAGGACTTTTTAATAAAGGTAACCATTTATATGCAGACAACTTTTACACCAGTGCGCCATCTTTCAAGAAATTGTTCAAAGTGGACACTGTTGTTTGTGGCACAATCTGCTCTAACCGTAAAAGTTACCCAAAAGAGCTGGCTTGTAAAACACTTGTGAAGGGACAGTGCAGTGCCTTGCGTAGTGATGAGCTTCTAGCTCTGAAATATTCAGACAGGAGAAATGTCTATATGCAGACTACCATCCATGATGAAAGTACTTCACCTGTGACTGTTGGGGGTTAGGTTGCTGAAGTGCGCAAACCTGTGTGCATTTTAGACTACAATAAACATATGGGTGGTGTAGATTGAGTAGATCAGTGGTTGATACCTTACACAGCTGTTTGAATGACGTACATTTAGAATAAGAAGTTGGCTATCCATGTATTCCATTTAGCAAGCTACAATGCCTTTGTTGTATTTAAGGATTGCTCTCCAGAGTAAAAGATGACATTTGTTCAGTTTCAGCAGTCTCTGATTGGCAGGCTTGTTTTAGAGGAACAGGCAGGAGTTCCTAGAGAAGCAGTGGTGGAGGGTGTGGCTAGATTGAAAATTTGCCACTTTCCTGATTATCTTCCTCCCACAGCCAAAAAAGACTTTCCCACTAAGAAATGTAGAGTCTGTGCCGGAAGAGGAGTGCAGAAGGAGAGCCGTATGTAGTGCCTCTATTGTCCTCCTAATCCTGGGCTGTGTGTGCCCACATGTTTTGAATTGTACCACACACAGCAGAGTTTTTGGTTGCAACCATAAGTGTAAAAGTAAACTGACTGGTCTGCATTCTTTTATATTTTCTGTTCAGATTTCATGGTTGGCATAAGTGTGATGTATTTAGTTAGAGCTGTTGTGCTTTTAGTTATAGTTTTTTATTTATTGCCAATTGGTTTATGTTTTCTGACAGTCTGTGTGTACTGGCTCTTGGCTGGCAGTGTGTGTGGACTGGCACTTGGCTGGTGGTGTGCATGGACTGGTGCTTGGCTGGTGGTGTGCGTGGACTGGTGCATGGCTGTTGGTATATGTGGACTGGCGAATGGCTGGTGGCGTGCATGGACTGGCACTTAGCTGGTAATGAGGGCAGACTGGCGCTTGGCTGGCAGTGTGTGTGGACTGGCACTCGGTACAGTGATCCCTCAGCTTTCCCACACAGAATTCTGAGGAAAATGTCATTTCTTTAACAAAATTTGAGGTTTGCAGGGTATTCTGGGTAAGAAAGCATTGGGGCATCCCCGCAAGCCACACATCCTTTGACTCCCCCAGGCATCTAGTTTTCATAAATGTCTGGGTTTGGTAGGTTTCCCTGAACGGCCGCCAAGCCCAGGACCAAAAACACAGGTGTCTCCACAGTACATTTTGGGCCATTTCCTGTTGCGGGCTCTAGGCCTACCCACACAAGTGAGGTAACCTTTTTATTGGGAGACTTGAGGGAATTCTGGGTGGGTGGAAGTTTGTGGCTCCCCAAATATTTCAGCATTTTCCATTTCCACCACAGAAATGTGAGGAAAATGTGTTTTTTTTTATAAAGTTTGAGATTTGCAAGGGATTCTGGGTAACAAAACCTGGTACGAGCCCCACAAGCCACCCCATCCTGGATTTCACTGGGTGTCTCTTTTTCAAAAATGTACAGGTTTGCAGGATTCCCTAAGTGCAGGCTGAGGTAGGGCCAAAAATCCATAGCTAGGCACATTGCAAAAGAGGGTCAGTTTTCTGTGGAAAAATCTGATGTGTCCACGTTGTATTGTGGGCCATTTCCTGCCGTGGGCACTAGGTCTACCCACACAAGTGAGGTACCATTTTTATTGGGAGTCTTGAGGGAATGCTGAGTGGGTGGAAGTTTGTGGCTCCCCACAGATTCCAGAACTTTTCATCACAGAAATGTGGGGAAAATTTATTTTTTATTACAAAGTTTGAGGTCCTTAAGGGATTCTGGGTAACTGAACATGGTCAGAGCCAAACAAGTCACCCCATCCTGGATTTCACTTGATGTATAGTTTACGAAAATGTGCAGGTTTGCTAGGTTTCCTGAGGTGCCATTGAGCCAGGGCCCAAAATGCACAGCTAGGCACATTGCAAAAAAAGGGTCAGTTTTCTGTGGAAAAATCTGATGTGTTCACATTGCGTTTTGGGCCAATTCCTGCTGAGGTCACTAGGCCTACCCACACGAGTGAGGTACCATTTTTAGCGGATGACTTCGGGAAATGCTGGGTGGGTAGAGGTTCGTAGCTTCCCACATATTCCAGAACTTTCCATCACAGAAATGTGAGGAAAATATATTTATTTTACAAAGTTTGAGGTTCTCAAGGGATTTTTGGTAACAGAACCTGGTGCGAAGTCGCCCCTTCCTTTATTTCCCTGGGTGTCTAGTTTTAAAAAATGTACAGGTTTCCTAGGTTTCCCTACGTGTCGGCTAAGCTAGGGCCCAAACTCTACAGCTAGGCACATTGCAAAAAAAGGGTTTATTTTCTGTGGAAAAAGCTGATGTGTCCATGTTGCGTTTTGGCAATTTCCTGTTGTGGGCACTAGGCCTACCCACACAAGTGAGTTATCATTTTTACTAGGAGACTTGTGGGAATGCTGGGTGGGTGGAAGTTTATGCCCCCCCTGCAGATTCTAGAACTTTCCATCAGAGAAATGTGAGGAAAATGTGTTTTTTGACAAAGTTTGAGGTTTGCAAGGGATTCTGGGTAACATAACCTGGTGAGAGCCACACAAGTCACTCTATCCTGGAATCCCCTGGGTGTTTAGTTTAAAAAAATGTATAGGTTTGCTAGGTGTACCTAAGTGTCGCCTGAGCTAAGTCCCAAAATCCACAGCTAGGTACATTGAAAAAAAAGAATCCGTTTTCTGTGGAAACGTGGTTTTCTGTGGAAAAATGTGCATTGTCCATGTTGCTTTTTGACCCATTTACTGTTGTGGGCACTAGGCCTAACCACACAAGTGAGGTACCATTTTTATCGGGAGACTTAGTGGAACACAGGATAGTATAACAAGTGTTATTACCAGTTGTCTTGCTATGCATTTCTGCCATTCAAGTGTAAGACAGTGTGTAAGAAAGAAAACATTTTGAAAAATGTCACCTAATTCACTTATTAGTATGGCTACCCTCATATTTGGAGATGTGCAAATAACCACTGCTTCTAAACTCCATGTCTTGTTCCCAGTTTGGAAATTCATACGATTCCTTGATACCTATTTTTCACTCTTTATAGTTTACTAAATGAATTGCTGTATACCCAGTACACAAATACAAACATTGCAAGGTGTGGCTCAGTTATTGGCTCTGGGTACCTCAGGTTCTTTGTGAAACTACAAGCCCGATATATCCCCGCAACCAAAAAGGTCTCATGGACGTAACTGTATATTACTTTAAAAAATCTAGCATAGTTAGAAAAAGTTACAAGTGCAAATGTAGGCCCAAATGGTTGGTTTTTTCAACTCAATTTTCAATATTCTTTTATTTCAAGAATTACTTTCTATAGCAAAACCTTAAACGATCTCCACAAATGACCCCTTGCTGAATTCAGAAATTTGCTTTAATTTCATAAATGTATAGCTTTCCGGGTTCCATTGTTGGTTTTATACCCATTTGTACCACTAACTGGAAGGCGGTTGAAAGCACAAAAAATAGGAAAAATAGGCTGTCTAAGTAAAATATGAAAAGTGTGTAGAAAATGTTGGTTTTCTGACAAAAGGCTGACTGTTCCTGAAAACTGGGAAGATGGTGATTTTAACACTACAAACCCTTTGTTAATACTATTTGCAGGGAAAAACCAGACACTGATTCAGATTCAGATTCAAAGAACTTTATTCGGTTAAAAACAAATAACCATAAAAGTAACAGGCATAAAAAAAAAAGAAAAAAACAGGTTACAGTGATTACAAGTCTCAATGGGTGTTCAGTGAGGGAGATCAGTAGACAGTTATACGGTAGGAAAAGATTTATACCGTTTCCAATACCGTTTGTTTCCGTAATTTAACAACACTTTTTAGGAATTTTAAAACCACAGTTACAGTTAAAACCGTATCCATTCTCTGGACCTCTAAAAAAGCTGGGCGGCATCTGGTTAAATTAATATTTTTTTAAAAAGGGACGATAATTTCACTACGGGAGGCACTATAAAATCTGCAAAAGAAAAGGATGTGGATATCTGATTGTTGTGAATTGCCATCACATGGGCAAGTGGGCAATATACGTTTCCATGAATTCATACTGGGAAAAGTCACCAATCTAAAAAATATACAAAATCTAAATCGGGTTAAAAGAAAGCGGTCATAGTTTGTCATGGGCAGGGATAGGTATGGCTGTACGGACTTAGACTCACATAGGGTAAGGAGGTGTGAGTGTACTGAATGTTTCAAAGTTTCAACTCTCCTTCTCTTATCCTCAAGATGGTCCAGGCAGAGGACTTTCAAAGTGCTCCTTGAGATGCTGTCCATTGTAGATGGATCCGAATAATAAGAATAGCACACAATGTCAGTCAGGAAGCACTTAACATATCCCAGCCACTGTGATCTGTCCACGTGGTCCAGGCTGAGGGTATCCTGTAATATGGCCCGGTTCATGACGCATTCATTTGTGGTCCATACCCTGTGCCAGAACAGGATAGGTTGAATTTTGATAACGTCTGTTATGTGGGGTTGAGCAAGTTCAGCGTGACAATTAAATGTGGCAACACACTGTGGTACTGCAAGGACTTCCCTCATGAATTTATTTTCCACCACCTGGATCGGTTCAACATTTGCATACCCCCACAAGCCTGAGCCATACATAGCCACTGATAAGCATGTTGCTTTATAAATGGTTAACATTTCTTTTATCGGCTTTCTGCCCAATTTTCTAACAAAGTTCTTTAAAGCCATGATCGTTTTCATAAATAAAAGAGTTCTGGCCTTAATTGCACTTGTCCAAGAACCTGACTCATGGAATAAAATGCCCAAATAAGAAAAGGTTGAGGTATTGTCTAATGGAACATTATTTAAAAACATCCGTTTCATCAGTTTACCTGATTTAGGACCACAGTTCATTGTAAAAGTTTTACTACAATTTACTTGCAAGTCTAGGTTCAGCATAAAGTTCTCAAAACTTACTACTAGTTTTTGCAGAGCTTGAGGTGTGCGTGCCATAAGCACAGCATCATCCGCATACATGAGCACAGGGATTGCCCTCCTCCCCACCCTGGGCATATCCCTGCACTCAAGCAGCAGATGATGCTCAAGCCCATTAATGTAGAGGAGGAAGAGAAAAGGTGCTAAAACACAACCTTGTCGCACTCCACGACCCACACTGAATTGACTGGAGCATTCGCCCCCTCTACCGTAGCGAACTGAAGCTGTGGCTCCACTATAAAGTTCCCTCAGGAAAGAGATGATGGTGTTGTCCACTCCCAAACCTTTCATTACTGCCCACAATTTGGCATGTGACACGCAGTCGAACGCAGATGAAAGATCCACAAAGGTAAAATACAAGCGTTCCGACTTAATCCTAGTATATTTATGTTGCAGTAACATCAAATTTAGGCCTTGCTCGATTGTGCCAATCCCTTTTTGAAAACCATATTGCAAGTCACTCATGACTTCATTTTCCTCCGCCCAGCTTTGGAGTCTTGCCAACACTATTCGACCCAAGATTTTTATTGAGGAATCAAGAAGGGAGATTGGCCTATAGCAGGCACAACTGTTTCTATCCCCCTTCTTGTAAATAGGGACAATGACAGAGGTGAACCAGGAATCTTTTAAGCCCCTTGCTAAAGCCGCGTTGAAAAGTTGTACCAACATTGGGCCCCAGATTTCAGGATTTACTTTAAATAGGTCCGCAGGGATCCCATCAGGCCCAGCTGCCTTTCCTCCTTTAGTTGCTCTTAAGGCAAGCAATACCTCGTTAAGTGTAACAACCAAGTTTGGACCTGGTTGTAAGTCCAAGCTGGTCTGAGGACCTCCACTACGGGTATCATCCTGAGCCTTGTAAAGATTGGAGAAATGATCCACCCAATTATCCTCATTTATTGCGATCTCAATTCGCGCCGTGTGAGTTTCATAAGGGAAAGGGGTGTTAATTACTTTCCAAAATACGGCGGGATTTTTGGTTTTTGAAGCCTCGCAGAGTGAGTCTAATGCCTCCTTATTTAACGTTATTTTCCTTACTTTAAGTGCCTGGTTATATGCAGACCTACACATTCTTATTTTGCCTGTATCCCTGGGGCTTCTGTGTACTGCATGTTTTAGATTTTTCAGCGCTCTAGTGCATGCATTATCGAACCAACTCTTGGATCCCTTACCTCTACACTTTGACTCCACCCTTAAGCTACTCTTTATGTTTGTAGCTATAATACCAAAGTGCTCAATTATTTGATCACTACTAGAATTATGTCCCAAACAGGTCAAAAATCTAGTAGAGCACGCCTCCCAGAGTTCCTTGAGGAATGTTGCGGGGATTACTTTGCTCCAATTAAGTGTATACCCATTTTGTCTCCCAAGAACCACATCAACCGCTGCCTCAGCAAGTGGCGTGGCCGTAGATGGGTCTGGGAATAGTTCTTCTACCTTAAGGCATTGTGGGAGATGATCACTTATGGGCAGTAAGATATTTGTGACCCCCAGAACTCTATGATTAAAATTACTAGAGGCGATAATAAAGTCAATGGTTGACGCCAAACCTCTACCAACAAAGGTCGGGACAAAGGGTGTGGGTTTTAACGCTATTTCATTAGCAAACCCCAAGTCAAACATGAATAATAATTCATTCAGCAGATCCCCCATTAAAGTGTGATCGAAATGGGTCAGGTTCATATCTCTCTCTGTCATTAGTCCACATAGGCCCTGACTCCCTTTGGAACAGAGTGAACAGTTAAAATCCCCCCCCCCATAAAATTACTAGATCTCTGTCGTTTTTATCTACCTCTAACTGAACTACCTCCTTAAGCTGCTTCATCGCAACCACAATATCTTCCCTCGGGACATTATTATAAAAATTGATAATAATCACCTTTGCTCCTTTAAGATCTTTAAGAACTATGAGCTGGAAATATTTGGAATGTAAATGACATTGGAACTGTTTAATTTTAAGGTGGTTTGAAACAAACGTAGTCAAACCCCCCTTTGCCCTTCCAAAATGGCCTCCAATTGCTGGGAACCAGACACTGTCTTTTGCAGCACTGTTTTCCCATTTTCCCCCAAAACCCAAATTTAGCTGTATTTTGCCTAATTTCTCGGTTCCCTCCAGGGGCATCCACCAGCCCTGGATAGATTTGGAATCCTCAAGATGTTGGAAGAAAATAAAGCAAATTGTGCATGGATATCTTATGTGGACAAAAAGTTATGGGGGCTTAAGCGCAAACTCACCAGCATAGCCAAAAAAAGGGGTGGCATGGGGGTGAAGACCTGGCAGTGAAGGGGTTAACAGCATGCTACCGGGACCCCTAACATAATGCTGCTCCATGGAGGACCAAAATCTCCTTTTGCTAGCTCGTCTTCCTTCGAAACTGCCCTGGACATGAAGCCCGGCAAAGATAAGGTGCCCTGAAACGCTAAAGTGGAGATTTGACTACTCTTATACTTCAACAGGAGCAGTTAAGATAAAGCTGTTGCCGTGCCGGTGCGGGAAGGTTGTGATGGAGCCTGGTGACTGATGTACTACCTGGGGCCTGCTCCAGTGAGGCCATGGAAGAATGAGAGTGGTTGAAACTGAGCCATGCCCTGCGTATAACCTGGCGTAGTGCGAAGAGTATCTGCGAGGAGAGGATCAATGGATTTCTGGGAAGGATGGTTCATGGGAACCCAGCTGAGGCAGTTCTCTGGTGAGAGGCCTGAACTGAGAATCACCCGCAGGCCCCAAGACAGTAAGGCCTGTAGGGTCTCTGGTAGGTGTGGATCCCTTATCGTGGTTCCGATTGGTGCATGGGCGAAAGGCACTGGTTATCTTCTTGTCCCGGTGGTGGCTCGACTAGGAAGAACCCACACCTTCAGATAGTACTGAGTCAACAGGACTGGAAGGGCAGTGTAATTGAGCTCAGGGGGGCCCAGTAGGCATTGAGAGGAAGAGGAAACTGTGCATAGATTAAGCTGCATCCAGGAAATTACTGGGGTGAGAATAGCAGGAAAACTTAAACAGCTGAGAATGAATGTATGTATCTGACGGCCGAAGTGCCCACAGTGGCGAGGGTGACCCATTAAGATGTACTGTTAATAGGAAGAGACAGAGCATCCAAGCAAACTAGAATACACCAGCATGCAAGGGGATCAGACCACACCAATGGAGCCAATGGGTACTGAGATCCTGGCCGTGATGGGACATTCAAAGCAAATGCTTGGAAATAAAACTGCATTTCAGTGAAGTCAACCTCCTGCGGGTGGAGCTCCACAAAGTGATTGAGAGGTCATTTGAGAGTGAAAAGACTTTGAAAACTCTCCGAGCACCCACAGTGCAGGTCCTCTCAGACATGACTTGTTTCTCAGACACTAGACTGGAAGTCTCAGAAGGCAGGTCTTGCTGCAAGAACCCGGGTTTGTTACATTCCCAGAGCAAACAGAGGACAGCTCCCAGAAGCACTGTATTGAACAGTGTATCAGAGAGTCTCTAAAGCCGACTGGCCTCTCTGCTGTGTTTATAGTGCAGAGGGCCCACAGAGCTCTGGCCCCTGTGCCACCACCTAGGGCTCAGTGCAGAGCTATAGTACCCAGAATTTTGAAGTATAAGGACACAAAGCCAAAGGTGCAACTGACATACGAAGGATGAATGATATGCATTGTTCCAGACTAGACTCAAAAAGTGCAGAAACTGCAGAAATCATTTGATGCAGTGTAGTGAAAGCTCAGAACAACGAACCTGAGTACTTGCTTCTATTTCCTGCTAAGCTACATACAATACATAGGAACACATACCACCACCTTTAAGTGCCCAGATGATGTGCGGGAGTGGCTTGCACCCGGAGGCGGAGCTGGCACTGCACTGGCTCACATGAAAGACATACAACTATGCAGCATGAGCGAACCAACTCGGAAGAGCAGTGGGACCAAACCAAACCAGCAGTAGAATAATTGTGCAGCTGGATTGCATGACAAGTTTAGAAAGAGTCAGATACCATCAGATTGGAATCAATTTCAATGGATGGTCCTGAACTAGAAGTGGAAGACACTGCAGAGAAGCCTGAGCTTGCAGAACCAGCTGGTGGAGATGCATGAGACCGGTGAGGGTCCGCTGCAAGCTACTACAGGGTGCTCTGTTTCACAGTGAATTTGAAAGAGCCTGTATGGATGTGGAACGATTTCAGTATGAAAATAATAACGTAAAGACAACTGTCGTGGTTCACCGGAGTAAACAGTATACAAAATAGAGGGCCCGATTCACAATGGGCCTCCATAGTGGCAGCGCGGCAGTGGTGTAGTGAAACTTGAGGGCCCCCCCCTTGCAGGGTTCGTGGAGGGGCCCCCTCCACACTCAATCTGGAGCTCTCCAGTCGAAGTGCGGTGCTGAGGGGCCCCCTGGACGTTGGGGTCCCCGTACCGTGTGAATCGGCCCCAGGGTGTTGCTAAAGGGCAAGGAAAGTCTAGCATTAGGTAGACCTCAACCTCCGGTATGGTAGGATTTGATAAGATGGATAGGAACCCCAAAGAGTATGGTCACTTTTTATTGTTGCCAACAGACCTGTCGGGTCTGGTCGATGGGAGAGGAGACACACCTCCACGAATGTTAGATTTTTCTTAGGATGTGTTTTAGGTTCAAATCAGCAAACATTTTACAGAGATAAAATATATGTATAGGTGAATGTTGTTCATCTCTGCAAGAGTTTTATTATTTTTAAATTTCTTTATTCGATTAAAAATGATATAACCATAAATGATACATAAAATTAAATACCTCAAAACACAGCCAGGTAAGCAACATAAAAATCTATAAACAATTCTATAACATGTCATAAACAGGCATGTATATATGTTTAACATTCCTATCAGGACGTACTAGAAAAAATGCAATCATGCGTTGTACACAATATATAGTTATCGTTCTGGAAGGCACAGTAAAATAATGAACTATTACTCATCAAGTGACTTCCTAAGGTTAACAGCTGCAGATAAAAATCAAGCGATTGAATAATGTGAGTTCCTCAGACAACAATTGGAAAAATATTAGGGATAGTCATACTTGAGTAAAATCCATTCCGCTCAAAAGGGGAAGTATAAAATCCTCACGGGGCTTAACAACATAATACCCACAAAACATGACAAGCATTGGCATAGCCAATATGTCTTGCCTTTGGGGCCTTATAAAAGAGCTATTGACTTTGCCAATGTCTTCAAGCTGTGCTGTAGAAAAGTGTGGCTGCTGTGCAGTATGCTGAAAAGTTATAATTAAAAAAAGTGTCAGAAGCATTGCGC
The DNA here is from genome assembly GCF_964261635.1 of Lissotriton helveticus. Lineage (NCBI taxonomy): Eukaryota > Metazoa > Chordata > Amphibia > Caudata > Salamandridae > Lissotriton > Lissotriton helveticus. The sequence continues at coordinate 1,382,255,325 of NC_136059.1, forward strand.
TGAGTGATGCTGTGGTGGTGCTGAGTGATGATGTGGTGGTGCTGAGTGATGCTGTGGTGGTGCTGAGTGATGCTGTGGTGGCGCTGAGTGATACTGTGGTGGCGCTGAGTGATGCTGTGGTGGTGCTGAGTGATGCTGTTGTGGCCCTGAGTGATGCTGTGGTGGTGCTGAGTGATGCTGTGGTGGTGTTGAGTGATGCTGTGGTGGTGCTGAGTGATGCTGTGCTGGTGCTGAGTGATGCTGTGGTGGTGCTGAGTGATGCTGTGGTGGTGCTGAGTGATGCTGTAGTGGTGCTGAGTGATGCTGTGGTGGTGTTGAGTGATGTTGTGGTGGTGCTGAGTGATGCTGTGGTGGCGCTCAGTGATGCTGCACTGGCGCTGAGTGATGATGTGGTGGCCCTGAGTGATGCTGTGGTGGTGCTGAGTGGTGCTGCTGATTCCATAAAATGCATTCTGCAAGGTAATGGACATATCAGAAGCAGCTCTCAGTAACTGCAGACAAACTGCACTGTGTCCGAGGCGGCCTCTCCAAACCCACTGACAGTCCTCCATCACTCACCATTTTGAAGCACTTTGTGTAGCAGGAAGATGCTGAGAAGCAGCCAGAGCTTCATGATGGGGGGATCTGTCAGCCCACAAGCTATAATGCCGCTCCAGCTGCAAACTCCACTCCTCAGAAGCCGACACGATCGATGCAGGAAATATTCCCCTGCCCGCTTTCAAAGGATGCCGGAAAGGAGGGCTGCAAGGAATGTGGTTGGCTGGTGAGAAGGAGCCAGAGCTTCATGGTGGGGGGATGTGTCAGCCCACAAGCTAAAATGCCCGCTCCGGCTGCAAATGCCACTCCTCGGAAGCCAACATGATTGATGCGGGTAAGATTCCCCTGCCAACTTCCAAAGGATGCCGCAAAGGAGGGCGGCAAGGAATGTGGTTGGCTGGTGAGAAGGAGCGAGAGCTTTATGGTGGTGGGATCTGTAAGCCCATACGCTATTATGCCCGCTCCGGCTGCAAACCCCACTCCTCGGAAGCAGACACCATCGATTTGGGAAAGATTTCCCTGCCTGCTTCCAAAGGATGCCGCAAAGGAGGGCTGCAAGGAATGTGGTTGGCTGGTGAGAAGGAACCAGAGCTTCATGGTGGGGGGATCTGTCAGCCCACAAGCTATAATGACTGCTCCGACTGCAAACCCCACTCCTCGGAAGCCGACACGATCGATGCGGAAAAGATTCCCCTGCCCGCTTCCAAAGGATGCCGCAAAGGAGGGCTGCAAGGAATGTGGTTGGCTTCCATGAAATGGAGAGAGACTGTTGCCAAGATCAAGTTTCAGAGAAAACTGGGAAAGCCTTGAAAGACAAGAGCGCGTGCCTCGCGCAGCAATTGTTTTAAAAAAAAAGGCGTGCAGGCTGCAGCCGGAGAGGAAGGCGGAGGGATGCACCTGCGAGTGGTGCACGCACGATGGGGAGAACATTCTGCTCTTTTTCGAAGCACATACTCGTGCTTGTGGCGCGCGCTTGCATGCTCCCGCAAGGTGTATGCCGCCACAAGCACGAGAATGTGCTTCAAAAAAGAGCTGAACGATGGCTAAAGGTCTCCTATGCAGCGCATGCTCGCTGCGTAAGCAAGACATAAAAAAGTGAAGGTGTATTGTGGAGACAAAGAGTCGTAGCCACAAGGGCCAACGATTCTGGCAAAAAACCTAGCTGTAGGGACCTGCAAACAGGTTGTTTTGCCAGGCCAGGTCAGAATTAGTAATCTTGTTATGACTCTCAAATAAATCCGTCTGCCCATAAGGGGAAGGGAATTCCTTTTACTGTTCAGCCGTGGGAAGGACTGCTATTTGTCGAGAGTAAGACAGTCACTCAAGATTGCCCTATTTAGATTACACTCAGACCTCGCCCAGATTGCAACACATCTCAATATAGGGCGAAGACCAATTATATCCAAAAGATTGTTTAAACCCAGTTCTTGCTTCACTGTTTATGAAAGGATTCATTGTGGCACTCTAAATAGGTTCCATAGAATTCGTTTTCAACACTTTGCACAGAGGAGGTATCAACACAGCCCCAAATGTCACTGCCATACACAAACAAAGGCACCCATTTTGCCTGGAATATTTTCAACAGGACACCTATCCGTTTTCTGCCCTACCTAGAGACAAAGCCAAAAACTGCGGCAATAGACCTCAAAAAGGTGTTCTTCTTACCATGAATAGGAGGGAATTAAGGGCCAGCACAGTCAAATACATTGTACAAGGTACGGAAAATAATTCACCCTGGATAGGTCATGACCTTGGATTTGGGAAGATCTAGTCTTAGTAGATCTAGGGCCTGTCACCTTCAGGAAAGACTTATTAAAATTGGTGGACAGGTCCAATGCATCAATAAATTCCACAAATGAGTCCAGTAGGTTTTGAAGCCCACGCAGGGCTCTGTCTAAGGGAACCAAATCATCCCCATAAAGTAAAGTGGGGAGTGGACTAAACCAGATCTCTTTGACGGGGTGAATGTTTGCATTATTCAGCATTCCGTCCATCATTTCTTCTTTTAGCTTTTTTTGCCCTAAATGGTAAGGGTATGCTCAGACGTGGCTCACATGCTCACTGTGCCACTGGATTCAAGCTAGTCTGGCTGATGAAGGGTGATACCCCAAAACTCATCCAGGATGCTTGTTTCGGGTCCAGGGAGGACCTGGCCTGGCAGTTTGGGCTGAACGGTTACCATGAGGAGCAGGGTCAAGACTGATTTTTGCTAGGTCCAAACTAGTGGCATGGTGAGCAGAAAATGATAGATTAAACCCAGATCTGTGACAGGGGGTGAATAATTGCATTGTTCAGCATTCCATCCATCACATGTTCTTTTTGCTTTTGTCGCCCTGAATGGGAAGGGTATGCCCAGACTTGGGTCCCGTGCCCACTGTGCCACTCCATTGAAGGTAGCCTGGCTAATGAGGGATGATACCCTGAAACCGTTCCCAGGATTCTTGTTTCTGGTACAGGGAGAACCTGGCTTGGCAGTTCAAGCTGGACTGTTCCCATGAGGAGCAGGGTCAAGACTGATTTGCATATGGCTAGGTCCAAACTTTGGGTGGCATAGTGAGCAAAAAAACAATGGAATAAACCCAGATCTGTGACAGGGGGTGAATGTTTGCATTTATTTATTTATTTTATTTATTTAATTTATATGGCGCGTTATAACCACAGGGGTCTCTAAGCGCTGTTTGTCCAGATTTACGTGATAGGGTGTTACATTCACTTGAGACCAGTTGCATGCCTAAGATCTGCCCCACGCTTGTCTAAAAAGTACAGTTTTTAATCTTTTCCTGAAGGAGAGTAATTTACTTTCCTTCCTGAGTTCTGAGTCCAGTTTGTTCCAAAGAGCTGGGAGCGTGTTGGAAAACGCACGACCCCCCACCGTGGTCAATTTAAAGCGGGATTGGGACAAGAGAGTGGCGTCCGATGAGCGCAAGGTCCTACCCGGTATGTAGGGGGATAGTCGGGATTTCAAATATTTTGGTGCTTTGCCATACCGAGCCTTGTGGGCAATGCACAGACCCTTGAAGACAATTCTCTGGCGAATTGGGAGCCAGTGCAGCTCCTGCATCAGGGGAGAGGCATGGGCAGTCCTGGGTTTTTTAAAAATCAGCCTGGCAGCATCATTCATCACTCCCTGTAGTTTGTCCAGCAGCCGCTGTGGCAAACCTAAGTACAGGGAGTTCCCGTAGTCCAGCCTTGCCAAAATTGTGGCCGAAACCACATGTCTCAGAGTGGAAAATGAGAGGAGGGCAGCGATCTTCCTTAGCTGTCTTAAAAGGCCTATGCAAGTGCCTACTACGGTGGTGATTTGTTTTTCCATGGACAGTTTATTGTCCACGTGTAAGCCTAAGCTTTTAACCGCAGCTGCCGGTTTTGGTGGTGCGCCCAATTCTTTAGGCCAGAATTTCTCGCTCCAAGGGTTGCCCGAGATGGAAATGGGCAACACTTCTGTCTTGTCTGGGTTAACTTTCAAAGAGTTCTCGGACATCCAATTCACTGTGGTTTTCAATATGTCCTGTAGCCTAGTGACGGCTCCCGGACCGTCATCCAACCGGATGATTATCTGGGTGTCATCAGCATAGTTGTACACTAGGCAATCCATCCTATTCAGGAGGGCGATCAGTGGCTGTAAGTAGATGTTGAAGAGTAGGGGTGACAAGGCAGAGCCCTGTGGAACCCCACAGGTGATCGGGGCCAAGGTGGAAAAAAGGTCACCCAACTGCACTCGTTGTGTCCTACCCTGCAAGAATGAAGTGAGCCATGCATGTGCTGTACCCATGATACCTAAGGATCTCAACCGCGACAGAAGCTGTTTGTGACACACGGTATCAAACGCCGCGGAGAGATCCAATAGTATCAGGGCGCTCTGTGTTTTGGCATCTGCCCGCGTTCTTAGCTCATCTAGAATAGATAGCATAACTAGTTCCGTGCTATGATTAGCACGGAACCCTGCCTGGTTGGTCTCCAGCAGGTTGTTATTTTCTAGATGGTCCGATAGTAGAGCTAACACATGCTGCTCAGCCACTTTAGCCAGGAAAGGCAACTGAGAGATGGGCCGGAAATTTTTCAGACATTTTATGTCTGCACCCGGTTTCTTCAGTAAAGGGATCAGACGAGCCTCTTTAAAAGCTAGAGGGATCTGACCTGTGTGAAGAGAGGTGTTCAATAAATGCAGGACCTCTTCCTCTATTCCTGGCATTGCCATTTTAAAAATGTCTGGAGGGCAAGGGTCCACCAAGGAACCCGATTTAACTCGGCCTAGGATTTTAGAAAGTTCCTGTTTAGAGATGGAAGAAAACTCTACTAGTGGTGGGATGTTCAAAGGGGCGGCAAGGTCAGGTGGGCGGGGACATTCGAGGGGTGCAGTTTCCGCAATTTCGTCCCGGATGTCAGATATCTTTTTTACAAAGAAATCTTGAAACCTCTGGCAGTCTTCTTGAGTGAAATCGGGCTTTTGCTCTTTATTCACCCTGAGCTCCGCCAGGACCCGGAAAATTTCCTTTTGCGGGTTTCTTGCAGCAACAATTCTCTCCTCGAAAAAGGCAGCCTTTCTAGATTGTATAGCTAGTTTATACTGGGCTAAGGATGAAACATATTCCTGTTTGGGAATGGCGTCATATTTTTTACGCCAAGCCCGTTCCTTCTTCCTGACCCCACGTTTCATCTCCCTTAGGGAGTCATTGTACCAAGGCGCCCCAGCTCCTCTCGCCACCTTCTTCATCCTACGGAGTGGTGCCACTGCATCAATGGCACTCCCCAGTTTATGCTGGAGATGTCCATATAGTACATCAATGTTGACATCCTGCTCTTTAGCTGGGGGGTGGTTTTCTAAAAGGTGCACCAATTTTTGCCCATCAAGATTTTTCCATTTGCGGGCCATTATCCAACCCTCCCCAGGTTTAGACAGGGGGCCCCTCAATATGAGCCTGCCCTTTATTAGAGAGTGGTCAGACCAGGCACAAGGTAGAATTTCCGTAGTGCCCTGGACTGGCATGGTGGTCCAAACTAGGTCGAGCACATGACCTTTCTCATGTGTCGGTCCCTTAACCTGTTGAATGAGGCCCAAGGAAAAAAGTGCCTCCTCGATCTGCAGTGCTTGTCCTTCTTTTGGGGATTTTTCCCAATGATAATTAAAATCCCCTAGGATCACCAATTTGTCATATCTTGTGCACAGGTCCTGGACCAGTTTCAAGAAAAGAGTGGGGAAATCCGGCGACGCCCAGGGTGGCCGATATACCACCAAGAACACCACACAGGCCACTCCCCTCCTAAGCTTAACCCCCATGACCTCTGCTCCTCCAAGGGTTTCAGCGAGGAACCTATCGGCACGGAGGTATGACTGATATAAAAGTGCTACTCCTCCTCCTCTCTTTGCTCCCTCCCTATTAAAGTGAATAGCTAAATAGTTATCTGGGAGAGCCGCCACCAGGTCCGGCGCAGAACACTCTTCCAACCATGTTTCAGTTATTGCGAGGGCGTCTAATTCCCCACCTTCCAGAAGAGTGAAAACCTCCAGCCTATGGCTCTGCAAGGAGCGAGTATTCAAAAGGCCGTAACTCAGGGTATATGTATTAGAGGAACGCTGTCGCTCACTAAAGCTCCTCGGTGCTGTCAGCAGACCCTCACAGCCCAGCCTATCTATCAGGTCCGGCTCCAGATGGGTTTTACCTAAATTGAGCTGCAGTAAGTCGCCCCTTGAGTAGACCACAATCTGGCCAGGGGTTCTGGCCCCAGGCCCCGGATGGTCACGGATGGGCAAAGATGGGCTCACCTCTGGCTCACCTCCGGCGCAACTACGGCGCGCCCGCTGCGCGTTACCGCTGCGCGTCAGCTCCATGTGAGCTTTAAATAGGAGGCTGCTAATGGTCCTAGTACAACCACTAGACCGTCAGCACTCCAAGATGGCCCCCGGAAGTGAGGGTGAAAGGGCTCCCACTGTACCGCGTTTAGACACTCCCTCCACAACAAACAGCACAAGCTGCGGTGGACCGGGGAGGTAAGCGGTGATAAACTATTAAAACAAGTATACCGTGCAAATATTATTCATCCACAACAGTAAGCGGCGATTTTTAAAACATGTTAATAACGAGTGCAAAAATCAAATGGCATGTGAGCATGTGAGCATGACCCAGCAGCGCGTCTGCAAGCAGTGTTTTCAGCGCGTTTTCAGCAGTGTTTCAGCGCGCCTGCAAGCAGCGTTTCAGCGTCTCAGCAAGTGTAAATATTAGGATTCAGGCGCGGCAGGAAATGCTCGCCCTAAATAGGAGGCTGCTAATGGTCCTAGTACAACCACTAGACCGTCAGCACTCCAAGATGGCCCCCGGAAGTGAGGGTGAAAGGGCTCCCACTGTACCGCGTTTAGACACTCCCTCCACAACAAACAGCACAAGCTGCGGTGGACCGGGGAGGTAAGCGGTGATAAACTATTAAAACAAGTATACCGTGCAAATATTATTCATCCACAACAGTAAGCGGCGATTTTTAAAACATGCATTGTTCAGCATTCCATCATCATCTGTTCTTTTTGCTTTTGCTAACCTGTAGATGTGGCACATTTATTTATTTATAAAGTTTGGTATAGCGCGAACACGATCCCGAAAGATATTAGAGCGCTTTACAAGAGGAAAACATGAATAATTACAGTACAAAGGGGTCAAAGGAGAATAAAACAACAACTAATACTTAGGGGGCAAACAATGAGGTATGGGAGAGTAGCATCAAATGAAGGTCTAAGAGTTGTGGGATCAGATACTTCGAGCAGGTGATCATAACCCATTTAAGGTAAAAACTTGTTGATTAGGAATCTTTTAGCCTCCAGTTTGAAAGCAGCCATTGAGGAGATTCCATGTACTTCCGGAGGAAGAGAGTTCCAGATCTTCGGGGCAGCGCTGGAGAAGGCTCGTTGGAAGTTTCTCTTTTTGCTATAGATTTGTGGTTTCAAGAGGAAAGAATTTGCACTTCTTGAGGGTCTATCACCCCCAAGTTTTTGCACTAGGTAACAGGGGGTTTTGAGATGGAGGGCTTTGTGTGCCAGACAAGCCATCTTTAGCTGAATTCAAGCTTCGTAAGGCAACCATTAAAGGGATTTTAGGACATTTCTTTTGGTACCTGTAACCAGCCTAGCCGCCGTGTTCAGGGATGACCTTAGTGGAGCCAAGGTATATTTGGGGAGAGCACAGAGCGTAGCGCTAACATAGTCAAGTCTCTGCAACACAAGCGCTTGGACCACCTGCTTGAAGTCAGATTGTGGAAGAAATGGTTTGATATTTCTGAGTGTCCTCATCAAGTGATTAGCTCCCTTACACACATTGCTGATATGGTTGTTCATGTTCAGATAAGATTTGGCTGAATCTATAATGAGGGGGGAGCAGTTGAAGGCAGTGATGTGATTCAACCAAAGGTCTGGCATGGGGATGTGGTTTGGAGAAGAGATGAGAAGGAATTCTGTTTTGGAGGTGTTGAACAGGAGGTGGTTCTCGGTTAACCAGTTTTGAGTAGACGTTAGGACAGAGTTGAGTGAGGTGATGTTGTCCGGGGAGGAGAGTTTCAAATAAAGTTGTGTATCGTCCGCATACATATGGAAGAGAATGTTCGTGGAATTTAGTGTATTAGCTAAAGGTACCAAGAACAGGTTGAAGAGTATAGAAGATAGGGCAGACCTTTGGGGGACCCCCATGAGTACTGAAGAGGGCTGGGAGAGAGTGTGGTTCACCTTGACTCTTTGTGATCTATGGTGGAGGAAAGCGAGAACCATTGTAACACCTGACCAGAGAAGCCTATCTTGTTCTTTAGACTGGAAATGAGGTTATCGTGATTGACCATGTCGAAAGCGGAGAAAAGGTCAAGGAGGATTAGGAGGCAGGATTCATTTTGGTAGAGTATTTTTAAAAGGTCATCCAAGACGTGAATGAGAGCTGATTCAGTGCTATGCCCCCTCCGAAAGCCAGATTGATGCTGGTCTAGGAGTTGGAAATTCTCTTTGTGCGCACAGAGTTGGGATTGGACATATTTTTCTAGGAGTTTGGCTAGGGTGGAGATGTTGGATATAGGGCGGAAGTTGTTAAAGTCGGCCCAATCAGCATTAGTTTTTTTTAGTATGGGTGATACCTGAGCAGCTCATAAGCACTCTGGAAACAAGCCCTGTGACAGTGAAGCGTTTACAATCTTTGTCCAGGTGGGGATGAGGACATTCTTGATTTCTTTGAAGATGGAAGGAGGCAAACAGTTGCTGAAATGATTAGATGGGTTGATACTGTGAAGAATCTTGTTGATGTCTTTTTCATTGAGGGGAGTTAAGGTGCCCCATGATGCATTGTTTTTGGCCTTCAGGTTGAGCTTCTCGAAGAGGTCAATAGGTGGTGCAGACTCGAGGATGTCAGTAGAGCTTTTTTAGAAGAGAGTTCAATGTTGATGAGACTTGCTTTCTCTGTGAAGAAAGCAGCCAGTTTGTCGCATGAGGGTAGGCTGCCTCCCGAATCAGAGTGGTTTGGTGCTACCACCGATTGTTGTTTGACCAGCTCAAACAGTTTCTTGGGGTGGTTAGCTGCCTGATCAAGTTGGATTTCTAAAGTAATCAGCCTTAGCGCTCTTGATTTGTTTGTTGTAGGAGCTCCTAACATCTCTACGGAGTTTCAGTTGGTCTGAGGAGGGATGGGATTTCCAGGATTGTTCAACTGCCCTAAGGTTGCGGCGTTCAGAGTTTAAATTGTTGTTGAACCAAGGTTTGGATATTTTTGTTGAAGCATTTTTGGTTGGAGTTGTGCAATGTAATCCATGATGTTAGAGATGGTAGTGTTGTAAAAGTCAGTGAGTACCTGAACCTCAACCAGGTCAGCTTTGGAGGAGAGGGCAGATTTACAGTGGGCTGCTAGTTCAACAGAATTGATAGATCTGAGGTCCCTTTTCCAGATCTTTGATTTAGTTGGTTGGGCCTTCCTCAAAGAAATCTCCCTGTTAATATGAAAGAGGATGCAGTGCTGGTCGGACCAGTCGCAAGGGGTAATGGTATCCAATGAGATGGACTGACCATTACAGATGATGAGGTCTAGAATTTCACCTTTATTATGAGTTGGCCTGCCACATTACCCAAAATAATTACATATGGTGTAACATCAAGTGGCAGGTTTCAGACTATGCCTACAGTGGAACAGCCGCACCTTTGTGGCCAGAATGAGGGTTAAAAAAGAAAAAAGTCCCTTTGGGTAGATTTCTACACAAATCATGAATATCACACACCTCTTTGCACACCAAGAAATTACACTCCTTCAAATATCTTTCTTTCCACACCTGAAGATTGAACCATATGTAACAGGGGAACCACTACGAAGATTAAAATTGCATGTACATTTATTTACATAAACACAATTTCATTAAATTGAGTGGCCTAACAATAGATAGCCTAAATATCTCAAAGTTTTGAAAAAGCACAAAACATAAAAAATGTAATCCAACATAATTAAAAAACATACTGGAGAGTAAAAAAGCCAGACAGATATAATATGTCTTGACAAGCTACACATCCATCACAACACAATATCAATAGCATGGAAATGTACAGTTCACAATTGCCTTTTTGTAACCAATGCCGGATAGGTGGATTGTGTTTAAATTTGGCATCAAAGCATTTCGATGGCTCAATTAATCAATCCATCTTTCTCAAGCCCAGTTTATAGACTCTCTGTGCTTGTTATATTGATTCATGCATTCACTTACAGAAAAATATAATCATTGTTAAAACTACGCTACAGAGGTATTTTGCAACATCTGCACCATCAAAATTCAGAAATATATATAGAAAGACATATTTAGAACAGCATGCAAACATCTTTAGGAACCCCCTTGGAATCCAGATTTTCTTTTACTTTTTTGTCCCCAAATGTGTGGGCATCTAATCCCTACCGTTTTGTTTATTTTAACCCCTATTTAGGCCTATATTCTAGAGGTCAAACATGTCCCTAAAAAAATACAATTTAGAAATGCTCTATATCTTGCTCTAGGGAGAAACAACCCTTTTATATATGGCGCAATCTTTATATTACTGAGTGAAATAATTCAAATGGAATCAGACTCCAGATGCTTCCTTGTACACCACATTCTTTCCAATCATCCTTTAATATTCACATCTTTAATGAAGTTAGAGCTCATATATGCTCACAACCACAGTGGTTACATGTCACACCTCACCTTTAGTAAAATGGTAGACTTCCTTATCCTTTTTGTACTCATCTATCCCTTGGGAGTATAGACAATAGACCACGATTGATAGAAGTATCCCAGTATTTAAGCTACAGGCAGAAATAACCAAAATAAGAAACGGAATAATAAGCCACTGCTAAAAAGTCATTAGGGTCTGCTTACGGATAAATTGACCTAAGGATGAAAGCTATCTCACCTCAGAGCTGGATGTATCAGGGATCTTGATTTGGGCGCTCTATATGTGGTTCCAAACTGAGGTTTATTTGTATGGGCACAATGGCTCAAAATGTGTCCTCCCCTGCATAAACAAAAATAAAAAAAAGTTGTAGGGATAACGTCCTATCGCTTATTTGATTTTAAAACTCCCAAAATACATAAATATGATCTTAAATAGGGGGTAGTAGTAGCCACTGGACAATGGGTTGTCTTGTTATTCAGAAATCCCCTCTAGTTACTTCGTTTCATTGAACAGAAATCTTGCTCAGCATTCCTTTTGTGATTAGGGTCAATATTCCTGTATGGGAAAGAATTTAGGCACTATAAATCTAATCGCCCTCTATTTCAAAAACCACTCTTGGTAGTATAGTCTCTTAGCATATTATGCTTGTTACCATTAGCGCAATCCCCAATGACTCAACGGATGTTCAATAAACTAGAGAAACAAGTCCCTGCAACCCTTCGTATCCTTGGGACCATACACCCGATTCTTTGGGCGTTCAGCTCAAGTATGCCCCATCTCGTCAAGATGAGTCAGCTAGATTCAGCGCAATCCCCGACGACTCAAGGGATGTTCAATACACTCGAGAGTCAAGTCCCTGTAACCCTTCGTATCTATGGGACCATACACCCGTTTCTTTAGGCGTACAGTTCGAATATGCCCCATCTAGTCAAAACTAGTCAAAAATTTGTATAAAAGACGCCGACTTTTTAGCAGACGTCAATATGCCGGTAGACTCCAGCTTACGGAAGACGCACACAAGCAGCCCGTAATTACGGTGAGCGAAAGTTATGCATCGGATGGCAAACGATGAGATTAGGAGGGACGACAGATAGTAGTTCCCCTAGCCGGGTTTTGGAATTGAATTTAGCTGACTTGTTTTGACTAGATGGCGCATATTCGAATTGTACGCCTAAAGAAACAGGTGTATGGTCCCATAGATACGAAGGGTTATAGGGACTTGTCTCTCGAGTTTATTGAACATCCCTTGAGTCGTCGGGGATTGCGCTGAATTTAGCTGACTCATCTTGACGAGATGGGGCGTACTTGAACTGAACGCTCAAAGAAACGGGTGTATGGTCCCATGGATACGAAGGGTTGCAGGGACTTGTTTCTCTAGTTTGTTGAATATCCCTTGAGTCGTTGGGGATTGCGCTAATGGTAACAAGCATAATATGCTAAGAGTCTATACTACTTTTGAAATAGAGGGCGATTAGATTTATAGTGCCTAAATTCTTTCCCAAACAGGAATATTGACCCTAATCACAAAAGGGTTGCTGAGCAAGATTTCTGTTCAATGAAACTAAGTAACTAGAGGGGTTTTGTGAATAACAAGACAACCGTTGTCCAGTGGCTACTACTACCCCATATTTAAGGTAATAATGATATGTTTTGGGAGTTTTAAAATCGAATAAGCGATAGGACGTTATCCCTACAACATTTTTTAATTTGTGTTTATGCAGGGGAGGACACATTTTAAACTGTTGCACCCATACAAATAAACCTCAGTTTGGAACCACATAGAGAGTGCCCACATCAAGATCCCTGATACATCCAGCTCTGAGGTGAGATATTTTTCATCCTTACGTCAATGTATCCGTAGGCAGACCCTAATGACTTTTTCGCAGTGACTTATTATTCTGTTTCTTATTTTGGTTGTTTTTGCCCATAGCTTAAATACTGGGATACTTCTATCAATCGTGGGCTATTGTCTATACTTCCAAGGGATAGACGAGTACAAAAAGGATAAGGAAGTCTACCATTTTACTAAAGGTGAGGTGTGACATGTAACCACTGTGGTTGTGAGCATACATGAGCTCTAACTTCATTAAAGATGTGAATATTAAAGGATGATTGGGAAGAATGTGGTGTACAAGGAAGCATCTGGAGTCTGATTCCATTTGAATTATTTCACTCACTAATTTGAAGATTGCACCATATATAAAAGGGCTGTTTCTCCCTAGAGCAAGATATAGGGCATTTCTAAATTGTATTTTTTTAGGGACATGTTTGACCTCTAGAATATAGGCCTAAATAGGGGGTGAAATAAACAAAATGGTAGGGATTAGATGCCCACACATTTGGGGACAAAAAAGTCATAGAAAATCAGGATTCCAAGGGGGTTCCGAAAGATGTTTGCATGCTGTTTTAAATATGTCTTTCAATATATTTCTGAATTTTGATTGTGCAGATGTTGCAAAATACCTCTGTAACGTAGTTTTAACAATGATTATATTTTGCTGTAGGTGAATGCATGAATCAATATAACAAGCACAGAGAGTCTATAAACTGGTCTTGAGAAAGATGGATTGATTAATTGAGCCATCGAAATGTGTTGACGCCAAATTTATACACAATCCACCTATCTGCCATTGGTTAAAAGAAGTCAATTGTGAACTCTACATTCCCATGCTGTATTGATATTGTGTTGTGATGGATGTGTAGCTTGTCAAGACATATCATACCTGTCTGTTTTATTTACTCTCCAGTATGTTTTTTAATTATGTTGGATTACATTTTTAATTTTATTTTTTTAACTCTGAGATATTTAGTCTATCTATTGTTAGGCCACTCAATTTAATTAAATTGTGTTTATGTAAACAATAAATGTATGTGCAATTTTAATCTTCATAGTGGTTCCCCTGTTACATATGGTTAAATCTTCAGGTGTGGAAAGAGAGAAAGTTGAAGGAGTGTAACTTCTTGGTGTGCAAAGAGGTGTGTGATATCCATGATTTGTAGAGAAATCTACCCAAAGGGATTTTTTCTTTTTCACTGTGTAAGTGCCCCATTCCCGTTGGGTTTATAAGGGGCCCCTCTTATTCTAAGCGCAGAATGAGGATTATCCAGCTCTACATCCCTGAAGAAACTTGGCGACAAGAGACAGGATGGTAAGTGGGTCCTATCACAGAAGGGTTAGGGAGGATCAAAGGCAGAGGAACAGACCTGGGTGTAGGTGGAAATGACACATCCATCGGGCCAGCAAAACACAGGTGGAAGGGCTCTTTTGATCACCTGATCTTGAGCATAAGAAATTAGATGTAACCCCCTCAGCAATGCCCTTACCAGAAGCCCCAGACAAGGCACCCCTACTAGTTCCCATATCACAAACTGACTTTGGGGGCACCCTTGCCCTTGCTGCCAAAGTGGAACGGTCAACCTTATAAACACTGACCACAACAACTCTTAAATAAGCATTCAATTTTATTGGTCAATTTGTAAGAAGTTCATATGTTGATTCCTTTGACTTTTTGCAGCCCCCATTGGACACTTTTATAAGCCAGCGTACGGCCTTAGCTGCCATAGCAACTACACCTGTAGTTGAATCCACCTCCTTCTTTTTCCATTTACTGCAAGAGTCAATAACAGAGACACCTACTTTGGAGTTTGCAGAGTATTTAACTCTGCGAGGGGTTACGTTTGTAGTTTGTTTCAGCAATAAGAATGTAGGATAATCAGAAATGTTGTCTGAGCATCATTGCATATACCATACAGTGAAAATATTGGAGCATATTTGCATACTTGTGCACGCATTCTGTAGATGTATGCTCCATAATGCAGACCACAGTCAGTAATGACCCATAAATAAAATGGGGGGCAAACAAAATGGGGCTTTGCAAGAAAGACAGTTATTAGTTGTGAAGGATGTTGGTCTTTCACAAGTAATAAGTCCACAACCATCCATCAACAAGGACGAAATACCCCATTGTAGTACATGACTCACCCAGGATAGAGAGGCAGGCAGGACATTCAAAGGCTTACCCAGAGGAGGTGGTATAGGCTAGGACCCCAGTAACAGCAAATAAATCTTTGCCCAGTCCGGGCCTTAACTTATAAAATGGAAAAGTACTTTATTATGAAATGAAATGAAATGAAATGAAATGAAAATGGATTTTGTAAAGCGCAGATAGCTGCCCAGGGGCGTCCCAGCGCTGAAAGCTAACAAGTGTTCTCAGTAGGGCTGAAATGCAAAGAAAGAACACACTATTTATTGAACAGAAACGTTGTACACATTACTCAACATTACACAATAATGTATAAATATATAAGGATGGCAGGTGGAAATATGTACCCCTCAAATAAACTAGACACAATGTAATGGGGGGCGTCTTTGTCAAAAGGCAGGCCGCTTTCTCAGGGTGTCACCACTTTAATAAACTTCAACAAAGAGGGGGGGCTGAACTGTTCCTACAGCGAGTGGGAATTTAAAGAAAGGACTAAGAAAAGACTAAGAAACGACTGGCGTGACCAGAGGTGTAAATATAACACCTGTGGGCATCCCTTTTGTTGGATGTATTTGCCTCACACACCCCGAAGGATGTCATGCTTCATCATCGGCGGTTGCTCCTCGTCGGGGGGGCGGTGCAATCCCCGACGGGCACACCTCAAAGAGGGGCACTTTGGCGGAGATCTTTTGTATCCAACTGCCCTATGGTGAAGTGTGGGTGTGTGGGCGGGAAGGCAAATGAGCCTGAGGTGATAGTTAAAATGCAGCAAGGGGTGCCGGAAACTATTTTATTCTGGTGGCCCCCCTACTACAGTTAAAATCGTGAAAACAAGCTCGCTCGGTGTCACCTCGTTAGGTAGAGTGACCCATGTCGAGCTAAGAAAAACAACAAGTGGTCAACATGTTTCTCGCAAATGGAACAATATCCTGCGATTCATCAGGACCTTAAGAAGTGAAAACTATAAAGTAAACAAACTCAAAAACATGCCAGTGTCATGTATGTGGTGTGGGTATATTTTACCTCGATGGAAAGTCCTATGCCTGGATTATGAGAAAGAAAGGAGATACACATTAGTAGTACATTTCTCATTATAGCAGCATGGATTGTCAGCGCCAGAATGTGAACATAGTAAGGCATGCTTGGGGCGGTGTGGGGAATAGTCACTACCTCTCCATGCCAAGTGGTTTCAGCGTGCAGTGTGAGGTGCACACACACTCTAAAACTATATCAGTGGGAAGGTACAGGTTTAAAAACAAATTGTAAAAACAGCAGGCAACTTCAAAAACACCATAATGGCTCAGAGTGGCATATCGAACATTCATTGTGTGAGTGACAACATCTAGAACTCAGAGTGGTCTGTCACACCTAGGTGTCACACAGGATAATGAAATAATAATAGCGCCGGACTCACCTAAGGGTTAAGGGCTAAGTGCCACATGAGTGGTCGGCGGGTCAGTACATCGGGGTTAAGCCTTCAGATTTAGCTAAAAGGTAGATGTATTGCAAAAAGGTTAAGGAAAATGCTCCAGAATACTCAGGTTTGGTTACAACGCGGAAGCGCTGTAAAAGGGTTTTAGAAGCCGGTATTAAAGCCTCCAAATGATCGGGTCTCAGGGCGAGCCCCCCACATCCATCCTCTTACCTCAATCAGCCCGTGTCCGCGTTGGATCACCTACCCATCTCCGCACTCTTTAGGAAGGAGCAGAGATGGGTCCATCGACTTTCCACTGATAGCCGAGGGCTGAACGAAGAAATCCCCTGGCATTCATTATAAACCACTCACTAGCTATTCAGAGATGTTTTGTATGGCCCCCTGCAATCCCAATGGACATAGCCCCCTGGTTAAGTCCACTCTGACTCACATTGGTGATTACCCTCCTTTGGGTGAGTTATATACCAACTGTCTGTCACATCATAACCGCCTAGGGTACACACTATATCACGTGACCACCTGAATTCTCATAACTATTTGTACATTCAAGCAGATTACTTTGGGGTCTTATTTATTTATGGGTCAACACATAACATAACCCGGTTATAATAAATTGACTCACTGAGGTTCCCCCCCTTTTTTGCCCCCTTCTCTCAGCCCACCCATGCACGAGTAAGGGCACATGACCCTCACATCATGACTAACCCATATTTGATTGGTACCACATATGAGGTCCACATTGTTCCCGGCGCCCTACATTATGACTAACACGGTTACACACCGGACCACGTGATCACCGGTGTTCCAACAAACCTGGTCGTGATAAAATACTTTTGGAGCATACTTCATGGAATTAGATATAACACGACCTGATTTTACAAAACCGATGGAATATACACTTTTAAATTCCCATTCGTACTCCACTTGTATTTCACTTGTTCCCGGCCTCCTAGACCATGACTGACACGGTCATAGACCGGACCACGTCATGACCTGAGCTCCTACAAACCTATGTCGCAATGACATATTCCCGGAGCATATTTCATGGAACTAGATACAACACAACCTGGTTTAACTTAACCAATATAATATACATTTTATTCCCATTCGTATTCCATTTATCCATGAACAACGCGGTCTATTTGACCATTACATCATGGCCGACCTAGTCACCGCCCGTGTCACATGACATTGGCAGAAGGGCGGTAACGATTGGAAACCCCTGAGTTATTTTACAATATAAACAAACGCCGCGATCACTACCCATCTATCCGAGCTCGGCGGAGATGGGTAGGTGATCCCACGCGGACACGGGCTGATTGAGGTAAGAGGATGGATGTGGGGGGCTCGCCCTGAGACCCGATCATTTGGAGGCTTTAATACCGGCTTCTAAAACCCTTTTACAGCGCTTCCGCGTTGTAACCAAACCTGAGTATTCTGGAGCATTTTCCTTAACCTTTTTGCAATACATCTACCTTTTAGCTAAATCTGAAGGCTTAACCCCGATGTACTGACCCGCCGACCACTCATGTGGCACTTAGCCCTTAACCCTTAGGTGAGTCCGGCGCTTATTAATATTTCATTATCCTGTGTGACACCTAGGTGTGACAGACCACTCTGAGTTCTAGATGTTGTCACTCACACAATGAATGTTCGATATGCCACTCTGAGCCATTATGGTGTTTTTGAAGTTGCCTGCTGTTTTTACAATTTGTTTTTAAACCTGTACCTTCCCACTGATATAGTTTTAGAGTGTGTGTGCACCTCACACTGCACGCTGAAACCACTTGGCATGGAGAGGTAGTGACTATTCCCCACACCGCCCCAAGCATGCCTTACTATGTTCACATTCTGGCGCTGACAATCCATGCTGCTATAATGAGAAATGTACTACTAATGTGTATCTCCTTTCTTTCTCATAATCCAGGCATAGGACTTTCCATCGAGGTAAAATATACCCACACCACATACATGACACTGGCATGTTTTTGAGTTTGTTTACTTTATAGTTTTCACTTTTTAAGGTCCTGATGAATCGCAGGATATTGTTCCATTTGCGAGAAACATGTTGACCACTTGTTGTTTTTCTTAGCTCGACATGGGTCACTCTACCTAACGAGGTGACACCGAGCGAGCTTGTTTTCACGATTTTAACTGTAGTAGGGGGACCACCAGAATAAAATAGTTTCCGGCACCCCTTGCTGCATTTTAACTATCACCTCAGGCTCATTTGCCTTCCCGCCCACACACCCACACTTCACCATAGGGCAGTTGGATACAAAAGATCTCCGCCAAAGTGCCCCTCTTTGAGGTGTGCCCGTCGGGGATTGCACCGCCCCCCCGACGAGGAGCAACCGCCGATGATGAAGCATGACATCCTTCGGGGTGTGTGAGGCAAATACATCCAACAAAAGGGATGCCCACAGGTGTTATATTTACACCTCTGGTCACGCCAGTCGTTTCTTAGTCTTTTCTTAGTCCTTTCTTTAACTTCCCACTCGCTGTAGGAACAGTTCAGCCCCCCCTCTTTGTTGAAGACTATTCACGGACACATGCTGTAACTGGACCTTCCACTCTCAAAAGTGGTAACTAGTGTCCGTTGATCTATTGATCACCCTCCCTCCTTTTGATAAAGACCACTTTAATAAAAGCAGAAATCTGTCATAATAAGCTAGTGCCACACCATTGAAACCACTAGGGATGGGACCATCTTACAATGCCCTTCATTAAAACATGTGATGGCTCACGTTTAAGTTTGTGATGTTCAATCAAGCATTCCAAAACATTTCAATTTCCTTCATTAAAACATGTTGGAATTCGCTGTTAACTTTGTAACTGTCAGTACAGTATTTGCGCACAAGTCTTTCTTTTACCTTTAAAATTCTGCAAGAAAAGCCTTAGACCACAGCAGGGTTTCCCACACTCTAGAACCTTTGGATAAAAGCCCAAGCTCCAGGAGGGATTGAAATGAGTGGCATCTTCTTCCATTCTCCCAGGGTCACTAATTTGACCCCCTAGGATACTGTCTCTTTTTTGGGGCAGTCTATTGGGAATGCTGCACTTATGGCAGTCCCCACAATGCCCGATAAACTAATGGTTGTGCCTGTACCCTGTAGGTGGCTGCAGAGAGACACAAAAGGTAAATTTGCCCAGCGTCCCAGAGGTGTCTTGGGTGATCCTTTTACCAGGGACTTTTATATTAGTTCAGTGGCCTCAAGCTGTGACAATGCCTTGTTTTTTTCGTAAGTGGTAATATTTTCATTGGGAAATTTGGGGGGGCTAAAGCCCCAGCAGCCCCTGCCATCTCCCAGCATTGCTGCACCATTTCTGAAAAACCGTGTGGGAGACAGCTCCTTCTGGTCTCCTGCCAGTTAGCAGCCAGAAAGGGCAGGAGCAGGATTTGGCACTCTACCTGCCCGCTAAGACAGCTGCCTCCACACACACGAGCAAGGGTGCACTGAAAGCACTCAACACATTTTCCTATGCCTTTGCTCTCTGGACACTGGGGGCGCCTGGGGACCTGATACAAATGGGAGCATTGAAGAGCTCTTTTGCTTATGGCGTTGGTTGCAGCAATTCTGGGAAGAACTGCGAGGCCTAGGGGACAAAGGACGTTTCTGGGGAGGGGACCCAATGCATGCCCCCAATCATCCTCAATCTTTCATGTTTCGACCCATGGGTTCTTGGCCCTCCCTAGGGCCATTCCAGAGGGAGAAGAGGGAATGCTACTCAGGTCCACCCGGAATCAGTCCCCCACTGGGGATTAAGCTTTTTCATGCTTTTCTCAGGTTCTGTGGGCCAATTGAGAATGGATAGGGTCTTGTTTTGCTCCTGGTGGCCAGTTGCCATAGGACTGTTGATTTACAATCTCCTGTCCTCTAAATTGTTTTCTTCGTGGAGCTTTATTTGTGCTACACTCCTTTTTGGGCAGGACCTATCTCTTGTCTGTGTGCATGACACCTGCCCTGGACCCAGGGTCTTCCTCAGCAGCATACTAAGGCCCCAAGGCAGAATGTGCTTCCTGTCTGCACCCTCCAGGTCCCACTGCCTCCTGGTTGGTCACTTGTGAAGCACCTAGGGCAGTGGGAGGCAAATTGCCCATACTTCTGGAGAGCACACTCTGCAGGATCAGTCCTCAGAGGATCCAGGGGAGTCCTTCACGGTCCGCCTCCAGCAGGTTCCTCTCTATTCTATCTCCTAGAGGGTTTTTTGGTGGGGGCAGCACCACTGGCCCTGCATAAACAAATCTTGGTCCCTGGGTGACAAATGAAGTCAGAATTCCTTGATTACATCCTTGCAGCAGGGGTTCGGTATCTTTTCTCTTCCAGCTGGGCCTTCCTCCAGTGTCGCTTCCACCAGTTGCAGGTTTTATTCATAAGTCTCACTCTTGTGCAGTGCTTTTTAAGTGGAGATAGAAAGTTCTAGAATGTATGCACCTCAGCTCTATCTATGTGACACATCATCACTCCGCATGTGCTCAACTAGCTTTCACAGATTTAGCAAATTTCCAAAATGGCACTGTCAAATTGTCTATTGAAAGATCGCCCTTAAAGGACTAAGCCTTGCACTTAACTCCTGCAGTTTCAAAACTTCAAATGCCAGTCTCTCCTGCAACCGGCTCCAAGGGTTTAAGACATTTTCATTTTTGACAGAGTGGTGTAAAATGCAGTACACATGCAAAAATGAACACACGTGGAGACATTAAAAAATGTTTCCTTGTTACGCCAGACTCACATAAGTGCAGGATTTAGGTGTTAATTGCTATTGACAGTTTTTTGTAGAGATGGATTTGCATCAAAAGCCATCAGCTGTTGCCTGGAAATTCCCATGCACCCCCCAACACAAAAAACACAAGGCAGTGCATTGCCCTGCGTTGGGTTACAATCCAAAGCACATCGTGATTTGTGTTGGGTTGTAAATACCAACCCGACACTTTGTGTAAGGTCTGCGCAAAAAAATTAATGCAACCCCAAACACAAACTATTGTTAATCTGGGCCTAGATGTGCCATATGGGTCCAGAAGAAGACTGAAGGTGGGACCTGCTCAAATAGGTACCAGCAGAAGAAATTAGGATGAGATTAGCCAGGGCATTTGATAAGTTTGACAAAGATTTGTCTAAATGGAAGGATATGATGAACTAAAATCAGGCAATGATGAATCTAGGCCCTTACATTGATACTTGCAGACAGCAGGAATGCTCTGTGTTAGTATTAC
Source organism: Lissotriton helveticus (assembly GCF_964261635.1). Taxonomy (NCBI): domain Eukaryota; kingdom Metazoa; phylum Chordata; class Amphibia; order Caudata; family Salamandridae; genus Lissotriton; species Lissotriton helveticus. The sequence goes on from NC_136059.1 coordinate 1,382,276,642, forward strand.
TAAATTCAAAGCGGTAAGTTCATGATGTGAAATGAAAAGTTTAACTAAATGGAGGAAGTGACCTAAAGGTACAGCGCTGAAGGGTAAATAAAACAAAAATTTGTTCGGGTGACTCTCTAATTACAATACAGCTGCAAATATGAAGATTGCTTATAGTACAGATCGTTGCAGTGTTTCTGGGCCCGTACATTTTCTTTACTCTTTCTTTCTTATTTTGTACCACTCTGTTGGTCCTATAATGGACCTTGTTTTGTACTTAGACAGGTCAGATATAAAGGGTCCCAACAGTCATGTATTGTGAACCAGGAATATGATAACTGGACTACAAACTAGAAATTAAGCTCATGTAAATTACTCTCAAAACAATGCTGTAAAGGATTATCACTGCAAGCCCAAATCTCCTGAAAAAACGCAGGCGAGCCAAAATCTTACACGCCAAGAGCTCAGTTAAAGCTATTCAGCATGAATATGCCTTGTTTTCCCCGCAGAGAATTACAACACAGTTGTTACAACGACCGCGTTGTCATTCTGCATACCATTACCCCGCAAGTCGTAACAATGACTTGCGGAGGGGGGCACTGGATGTTGGAATTGTCTAATTTGCTATTTCAACTCCAGTCTGTACGGACATTAGAGAAGGTGTTGGATTTTTAATCCAACACCTTCTCCCCCCTCCGCAAGTCGTTGTTCCGACTTGTGGAGTAATGGTATGCGGAATTAAAACGCGGTTGTTGTTACGTTGTTAGTTTTGTGGTAAACGTTGTTTACCATTCAGAATAACAGCATTAGTAATTGATGCTCCAAGCTCTCTCTAATATGATCTCTCCTGATCATTGATGAACCCAAATTAAGGTTAAGGAAAGACAAGAACATCAGTAAATTAGCATCAGGTTAAAAGACGATTTGTTTAAATTCTAACAAGATACCAAAGCTCAAGAGTTCAGTAAGGGACATGAAACATGACAGTTTAAGTAGTCTTCCAAGAAGGAAGAGACCACTAGGTGCATATGGCGTATGTGTCACTTCAGAAAGGATTGATTTCAGGCCGTGTACGTGAACAGATTAGGTGTTCCTACGGGGAGTCGTTTGGTTGCAAATTTTCTAAACGTGAAGGTTTCCCCTGCCACGGACCTAAGGGGCAATTCTCATTCCACTGCATAATTGATCAACATGCAACTGTGACAATGTTTACATGGAAGTTTGTGCGTATAAACTTACAGATAAGTTTGTGATTTTAATCTTTAAATATTAGTTTCACCCCGCCTTGTATGATTTTGGCGCCACAGTGAGCACAGAACATGAGGCATGGGTTAATAATAATAATAATAATAATAATCTTCATTTAGATATAAAACAATATCTTTAAAAGTTTCCCAAATCACATTGTGTACAGTTTTGTGAGAACAATAGTTTAAAAGAGAAACCAATGCAAACATAAAGAGCATAAAAAATAAAATTTAAACTGTTTTGTTAAACATCACCTGGGGTGTCTCAAGCATCTCCCATCGTATTCAATTATAAAATCAAACCATAAAGGGTACATGCTGCAGGGTTTCGATTAGTGTTACGACCCTCCAGGTCGTTGGGGATTCTGTTACAGCACATTGTTTAATCTAAAAAGTCAGTGGCAAGGCCATGGCTGTTTTCTTTGTATTAAGGCAGCGATACGCTTGTTGAATAAATTTAGCAAGTTTTATGTTTAAAACAGTGTTGTCCATGGACAAAGCAGCAATAATGGCATGCCTACAGGTCCGAACCCCCAACCTGACCCATTCTGACCTAAGCATGCGCCTACGTTAAGAGTTAAAGGTGGGGCAGATACAGACCACGTGCAAAATTGATTCTATCGCTGACCCACATCCTCTACAGGTTGTGTCCTCCTCCGTACGTCGCCAGATGGGTAGATTTTGAAGAAAGCGCCAGTCCCCCATTCTTAGGGCGATGAAACTGCGCTTTAGATGGAGTGAAAAGGTGGTGGAAAAATACGTTGCTACAGACACTTGTTTGTAGGAGTTAACTACTGCCCAAGAATGGCTGCGTTTTATGAGGAGGGCTTTGTCAATTGCGAGAGATATCGATCGCACAAATTTTTTAATTGCATTTTTAAAGGCAGATTGGCTAGGATTGAGGGCCCAGAGGTCAGCGGCTGACATCTGGTGGATGTAATCCTTCAAAAGACGGCCAAATGATCCTCCTGGGTTACTCTCGTTAATCTCTTTCCAGACTAGAAATTCTAGTGTGCCAGATTCGGCCTGTCTTAGTCTGAGGCCAGGGTTGTTTTGGTCCTGAGGAATGCTGGGCTGACTTTAGGCTCTCGCAAGAAACATGTCGACCTTTTAGGACATTAGGTTCAAATTAACCCAACCTTGTATATGTCCGCCTTTCCACATTTGTTTTTAATAGAGTTAGAACTACCCTTATATTAAAAAAAAAATTTCTGGGAAGTAGTCCATACTCTTTTTATCTGAGCACTGATTTTTCTGACTACGTAGTATTTTACGTTTTCACAAATAAGGACCCAATGAAGACAACTGGCAACCAATATATCTAGTTGGTGCCTGAGGGTTCTTTTCTTCACTAAGCTTTTCTTTCCCTCCCACTTTGTTCTTTCATTTAGCATTTGTATATTTGGTACTCTTTTGTTGTCTAGATATAGTTCAGAAAGGAAGCCAAGTTAGTCCTCATCGGGCAAGTCAAGGTTGCCAGGAAAGTGCTGCAAAGTCTCCACCACAGGATTTGTTTGCGCCAGCAGAACTCAGATAGTAAGAAAATAGCCTGCAGTTCATTAATCCCCATCCATGCTAAACAAGCCAGCCGCCCGTCCAATGTGGGGCAATTTTATATTCTTAAAGTTCCTGGGGTTACACCTTCTGGAGTCAACTTATCTGGTCAGACCACTTAGTTCATTGTCCAGTTCGTACAGGATAAGTGTCAGGCGATATAAAGAAGACACAAAATATAGAGAAATAGGTGGGACAATTGCACACTCCGTAAGCAATGCATTATGTGAACTGTTGGAACAATTCTCCTTTACCAAGATCACATAAACAAGTTTAAGAGGACAGTTTCCCAGGCAGATGTTCCAGACTGTAATGAAATGGTAGCAAAATATATTGTACAGTAAATGAGAACTCAGGAAAGAAAACCCTGTTTCACGTTATTGGCTAGACTGAGGAATTCTCTCACAAGCAGTGGATTCAGCAAGTCAAGAGACTTCACATAAGCAGTCAGGCCCACACTAATTTGAGCTAATATTACGTAAAGTATACATTTCACTGAAAAAAACCATAGGTTTTACAGATGTTATTGTTAGCAATTAGCATTTATAAAACCTTTGAAATTCAGTAAAAAAAACATAGGTTTTCAGGGACGTTATAGTTAGTTGGACATTTGACTCATAAAAAAACAGAGAAATTTGCCTGTTATAGTTAGTTGTGCTAACTATAACTTGCTCGTCCACAATGCACTGCTGATGACGTCACATATTGCATCACTCATAACATGGTCAGTGACATCACTGATGACATCTCAAATGGCATCACTGATGACATCATTCAGTGAATGTGTGTTTCTGTAAAGTTTAATAGTTTTCATATATATCTATGCCAAGATGTATTTAAGAATGAGTGGATTTACAAGTGCCTGAATGGATTATTTAGTAGGTGCATGACTGACTGTATAAGTGAGTCATTGAACGTGTCTTACTAAATGCATGGGTAGTTACAAAACTGTGTGCAAGTCTATATTAGTCTCTATGTTGATGTGTAAGCGGCTGCATGGGCTGGTGAGTAGCTACATGAGTGTCTATATGGGTTATTGATTTGTTGTCTGAGTATCTGTATGGGTGCCTGAGTGTCTGTGTGAGTGGGTGGGGGTGTGTGACTCTGTGCATAGATGTTCGAGAGGGTGATTCACTGGTTTTATGGATTCAAAAGTGCATCTGGGAAGGGCTGTATGGGTGAGTTAGTGTGTGTATGGGTGTATTAGTGAGTGAATGAATGTCTCAGCGGTATATATGTGAGTAACTACATATGTTTTAAGGCAGTATATGTGAGTGTTGGAGTATATAAATGACTATAAGTGAGAGTAAGTTATTTGAAGAGTGGGTGTATAAATGAGTTTCTGCTTCGATCACTGATTGTATAAGACAGTAAGTATGTGTTAGTATCTGCATAAATAAGTGATGTGGTGTGTGTATAAATAACTGAGTTGGTGTGTATAACTGTAGACATGAGTAAATGGGTAAGTGATTGATTCTTTGCATGACTGACTAGGTGTGTGAGTAACTCTATTGATGAGTGGCAGACTGTGATTGTATGTATAGGTGTATGAGTGCATTATATTATAGTACTGTTTTGATGAGTAACTGCATGTATAAGTGACTGGATGTTAGTGTAGACCTAGGAAATAGTGGGTGGTAAGTAGTATCTGGCGTTGTTGTGTGTATGGTTTCAAAAATAGTAGTCTGTATTTTAGAGTGGGTGTATCAAAGTTTATATTAGTGCATCAGTATGTGCAACAGATTATCATGTGGATGATGTCATCAGTGATGTCATCAGTGATGCCATTTGAGATGTCATCAGTGATGTCATTAGTGATGTCACTGACCATGTCATGAGTGATATAATATGTGCCATCATCAGCAGTGCATTGCGGGCGCGCACATTATAGTTAGCTCAACTAACTATAACGGGCGAATGTCTCTGGTTTTATATGAATCAAATGCCCAACTAACTATAACGTCCCTGAAACCTATGTTTTCTTACTGAATTTCAAAGGTTTTTTAAATGCTAATTCCTAACTATAACGTATGTAAAACCTATGTACCTATGTTTTTTTCAGTGAATTTCGAAAGTTTTTTAAATGTTAATTTCATATTTTAATATTTATAAAACCTATATTTTTTCTATTTTTTGTAATATTTTGGAACTCTATTATCCTTTTTTTAACTTTAAAAATTATGTCATGTTTTATATCTTTTTTTTGGGGGGGGGGACTGAAGTCCCGTACCGGCAGTGTACCAAGCTCCATCAGCACGCGAACCCTATCCTCCATATTGCTAAACTCGTAAATGATGCGCATTTCATATCCAACGGGTTCGTGGCACCGCGTTCTGCTTTACATCATATATGTATGAGGTGGCGCCAGCTGCTACTTTGGTATGCGATGGGTACGCAGTACCAAGCCACGTGTTACATCATGTACATATGGGGTCGCGCCCGCTGCACGTTACTTATGCGACGAGTACACGCCGCCAGGCCCTGTGTTACGTCATAGACATATGGTGTTGCGCCGGGTATGCGATTCCCTCATTTTTTCTTTATGTCTCAAAACTATATCTAAATAACTTTAAAGTGTATTCGAGAGCAAGAGATAATCTAAAATATTTTAGACAGTTATATATTTCTAACTGTAATAAGTGGAGTGGTGTGGCTCACTGGTTAGAGGCGGCAGACCCGGAAGCAGAGGACGGCCCGGGACCAGGGTTCAATTCCCGACGCGGCAGGGTTGTGGACCAGGGTCAGCGGACTCGATAATTCTCGCCTCGGTGCCTACTCTAAACAGGGATCACACTAGGCAACTCTGGGCATTAGCTTGCCTCATCTCCACAACGGCCCCCCACAAACACCGGGGATGTCTGGTTTCACCTTGGAGATACCCAGTAGGGACCATCTCACAGGGAAAGCCAGGACGGGTTCCCCAGCGGTCTATAGCGCAGAGATACTCCTTCTGGAGTCGATTCTAGCGCTTTAGAAACCCACAATTAATAAACGTATATTATGGTAAATATATTTTCTCAAAATCGCGTTGGGCACGGCCTCCTTGCGCGCTCGGTGCGCGATTGCCATGTGACCTTAAAATAAAGCATTTGATTGGTTCATAACATTTCGCATTGTAACAGTTGGAGGACTCCACCCATTTTAGCCATTCTCTCTACAGTGTTTGATGAGAGACACCTCTTCTGCTTAGAGAGATTTCTTGAAAAGTTTTTTGCTTTGTACACGTAACTTATACTACAGACAAAATGCAACGATTGTATTGATCAATATTCATGGTCTGTACAGTAGCCTTCCACGTGCGATGGCCATGCATCTGAAACGTCACATAAAAAAACTAATGTGTGTTACTTGATGCCCCTGGTCTGTGTGTGTGCGCATTATTGTGCTGCCTTTCGGCCTGGGTATTGGTGGCTTGAAGGGATGGGCAGAGTGCACATACTAGATCACATGGGACAAACAGTAAAGTGTAATGTTTAGATTTGTGTTGCAGTAGGCTCTGTTGTCAGGCTTTACCAGTTTTGTAGTGTGTCATATGTGAGACTTTCAGATTCACGTTTGACATGCATTGCTTGACTGTAATGAGCGTTATCACTGTGTATGACGAGGCTTCACTGCTAATCCTCCCTCCATCCGAGTTTCGCGATAGCAACACTTTCAATAATACCGCACACCATTGACATGCGTGCCTGCGCATATCCACAAGCTTGACAATGACGTGATTTGGCCATTCAATGTTTTAGGACAGCATCTCATTAGCGATAGTTGCCGCCCTCCCGATACATGCTACATTAATGTAAATTGCGGATTGTGCGACGTCAAAACTGCAACAGGGACACACACATAAGTTCACTTCCTGGCTACGCAGGAACTGAACAACGCCCAGGTCCCCAGAATAATTATTCACACCCCTACGCTGGCCTGGCGTACGCAAGCCCAGCCCACTTTGTGTACGTATAAATAGGATAACGGCAACGCCACAGGTCCTAGTTCTTCCACACTGCCTCAGGTGATATGGCCGCATCCATCTCGCATATCATAATGCGCAATAAAAAAAAGGGATCCATGAGGTGTACACCATCCTGGAAATCAAAACTCAATTTTAATTGTGAACCCTGGTAGCCATCGTGTTTGGACACACAACAATGACAGCATGTGAGCAGTGGGTCCTGGGTGCACAGGGGCTGCAATTGAGCGCGGTGCGGCGGGATAGTGGGGTGCATCAGCCTGGCTGCGCAGGTGCGAACAAGCGATGCTGCCATTTATAATAATGCAATCATTGGCCTCATTCATATCTCTGTTTCATTTTAAGGATTTGCTGGTCCGCACTCTTTCTCCCGGACTCCAGCGTCCCAGACACACGGGTGACGGGAGGTGAACAGTGAGGGCTGGGTGCAGTAGGCCGATGCTCTGTCTCCTCCATCTGTTCTTTTGACTCTCCCTCCCCTTCTCCCTTCCACCCATTCGCTCTCTGTCCCATCTCACTTTATTCCTTTCATTCTGACTACCTTTCTTTTTCTCTTGGACATGGCACACATACTTTTGTTTCTTTTTTGTCTTGCAGGTTTTGTACTCTGCTTCCAGAGGAGTCCCACCCACTTATGTTATGGTATCCTGTTGTTTGTTCGAATAAAGTTGCATTTCCATTTATTTGTGTTCTTTTAATAAAGGTAATGTTTTTTTTACCAATAAATAAGTGAGTGTATGGGTCTTCTTTTTCTGACAACACTTGTCTGTAGTTTATTGTAAAAATCGGCTGTTGATAGGAGGTTATGAGGGAAAACATTTGTAATTTTGCAGTGCACCTACCAAATATAAACCAACAGACTATTACATAATGAAGCCTGGGTAATTCTACAACTGCAAGGGTTCTATGAGTGTATCACTTCATAACACCATGTGTACTGCCCGTGTGATTACAGAACCAATAGGGCACTGCCTAGGGCCACCGAGGCTTGATTTATTTATTTATTTATTTAAATTTGTAACGCGCAACAGCTACCCGCAGTGGGTTTCTCGGCGCCAGGGACAGACTCAAGATGGATAAAGGATAGGCATACTGAAGCTAGCTGATAGCAACATCTCATTGATTGAAGAGCAGAGTTTTAAGTCCTTTACGGAAACGAAACAAATTAGTTTCAGATTTTAAAACCGTGGGTAAGGCATTCCAAAATTTTGGGCCAAGGTAGGAAAAGGACCGACCACTCATCTTTACAAGTTTAAATCTTGGAGTAGTGAAGTCACCATTCGTTGAAGATCTCAAAGTGCGGCTTGGCCTATACGGTTGTACTAGGCTCTGTAGATATTTTGGGGCCGAGCCTTGTCTAATATTAAAAAGATAACACATGGCTTTAAACTTGACACGGTTTGGGATCCTGAGCCAATGCAAGTCACGCAGTGCATGTGAGGCCGATGTTCTCCTCGGAACGTTGCAGAGAAGTCGAGCAGCCGCGTTTTGTACAACTTGCAATTTGTTAATAGTTGAAGAATCAGCTCCGAGATAAAGAACATTTCCATAGTCCAGGCGAGATACCACCAACGCCTGGACTACAGTTCTTTGAGTAGAAGGGGGCAGCATCCACAACATTTTTTGGAGCCATCTCAGAGTGGCAACACAGATGGAGGCCACCATAGTGGCCTGCTGCCTCATTGAGAGCTTGTCATCAATGAGAAAGCCGAGGTTACGAACTACGGCTACAGGCTGGGGAGTAGGCCCCATGTCACTGGGCCAATGCTGGGGACCCCAAAGATCTTTATTCTTTCCCAGTATCACCACCTCGGTCTTGTCCCCATTGACTTTAAGGAGATTGCTCTGCATCCACTCAGCCACACGAGACAGGCCAAGCTTCAAAGCAGAAGTCTTATTACAGTCACAGTTAGAGAGAGAGAAAACAATTTGAGTATCATCGGCGTAGGAAAATAGCGTCAGCCCAGCGTCCTCCACAATAGTGGCCAGGGGTCTAACATAGATGTTAAATAAAAAAGGACTAAGTATGGACCCCTAGGGGACGCCGTACGCCGATGAACAAACTGCAGATGCAGCTTTCGCAGAAAAGACCTGGAATGTACGGCCGCTTAAAAAGGAGGCGATCCTGGCCAGCACCGGACCATCCACACCCAAGGAGCGGAGAGTTGCCAAAAGAATAGAATGGGACACGATATCTTACGCAGCACTCAGATCCAAAAGGATGAGTGCAGATGTTTCGCCGCGATCGATACCGTGCCGCAAACTCTCCGTCACTCCAAGGAGCGTGGTCTCGGTGGAATAGTGCGCTCGGAAACCTGACTGGGATGGATGGAGAAACCCTAAACTCTCAACAAAATGACTTAACTGGATATTAACGTGCCTTTCCAGGATTTTAGAAAACATAGGCAACAGGGAAATAGGTCTAAAATTAGACAGGTTGGAAACGTCTGCCCCAACCTTTTTTAGGAGGGGAACAACCATCGCGTGTTTCCATTCCTGTGGGACAAAAGACTCAACTAACGATGCATTAAGTAGGCTCATGATTACACGACGAGAGCTCAGATCCAATAGCTTCAGGACTTTGGCCGGCAAAGGATCTCGAGGTGAGCCAGATCTGACACTGTTCAAGCAAGAAAGAAAAGAAACATCATCAAACAGCTGCCAGTCCATAAGCTTCACCAACAAAGAAGATGTTTCCTCCAAGCATGGTATTGATACTAGCTGGGATGTGTTCGCCGTAGTCAAGGAGCTCAGGGAATTATGAATACGCTCCACCTTGGGAATGAAAAATTCCGATAAGGTATTACATTGGGCTTCATCCAAGGCAGGGGGAACCGGAGTCGTGTCAGCTCCTGTTAGTTTCTTAACCACAGAAAAGAGTATCCGGGGACAATTCTGTGCTTTTGTCACCGTATTGGCGGTATGGGCTGTTCGCGCTATTTTACATTTTTTGTGGTACACTTTAAGGGCTTCTTTATAGGCTGCTTTACGGGAGATGGAAGAAGAGCATCTCCATTTCCTTTCAAGGACCTTACAATTAGCCCGTAGAAGCTTCAAGTCATCTGAGAACCATGGCGTAGGAGGGCGATGGGACAAAGAATGCTTAGGCGTCAGGGGAAGAAGAGTATCTGCGGCATTCCTTAACCAATGTGATACCACAGTGTTTAACTCAGATACAGACTTATCTGATTCCGGAAGAGTATTAAAGAGGTGTTGGTTAAACTTTGTAATATCAAGTTTACCCCACCGACGTACCAGCTCGTCCTTCCCCTTACCGCGCTTGGCCATAATCTTAGCATAAGGCAGGGAAAAATGGACGGCATCATGGTCCGACCATTCCAGCGGACGAGCACTCAAGGAACAATCAAATTGTAAATTAGAAAGAAGTGGGTCTAACAGGTGCCCAGCAGAGTGAGTAGGTCCTGAATTACACAGCAAGATGTTAAGGGCTTCCATATCAGATATAAAGTGTTTACTAATAGTACAAAGAGGGTCTTCTAAATGAAGATTTAGATCACCAAGAATGGTGAAATTTGCAGCCCTCAAAGATAGTGGAGCTATTGCTTCAGCAAAAGAGGTCGCCCAGGTGTGGGAATAACCAGGAGGACGATAGACCAAGAGACCAGATAAAGTAAACTGAGGACTGATCGCTAATTTAAAGAGAGCAGCTTCACATCCAGGCTTCAGGGACTGGCGAGGCCCACCCTGCATATTTAAATAAAGCCGCGGAGGGTGGCGATCCCCGGACTTCAGTTGGCCTCGAAGCCCTCGAGCAATTAGTAAACAATACCCGGTGACGTGGTGATCCCCTAGGCTGCGAAACATTTCTGTGCCCTCCCGCACCTAATTTACATGTAAGATTAAGGTCCTGAGTGCTGCAGAGACCCCGCAATATGATAATAGGATTGGCCCCAGAACATTACCCACCAGGGGGCTCATTTAAATGAACTTGTGAGACCCCGCTTCATTTTTCTTTTTCCATTTTTACCACTCGGATCCGTTTTATTGAAGCGATACAAGGTTTTCCTCCTCTCGCTTCAATGAGGCAAACAAGGATTTGCTATCACAGAGTGGAAGCCATTCTCCCGCCCTGTAATAGAAAACATAAATGCCCCGCGGATGAACACCCCAGGACATTGTATGAGCTACGCCATGATGCATTGGTTACTGCACAACTACAGAATTAGTATAAACGCATACTAACACTACTTGCACACGTGTAGTACAGCGAACAGAGAGTAGTGAAGAGGCAGAGAAAGCCCAAAATAAAAATAAAAATCCTACCAGAGGTCGAATGACATAGTTCTATGAGCCAACGACCCTGGGATGAGTAGAAACAGCCTGACGAAGAAAACGAGTCTTCAGCAGAAGGCAAGGAAGCTTGAAATATTAGTGAGTGCAGCCTTCTTCTTACCTTCTCACGCTCACCGCCAAATTTATGTAGTGAAGAGGCAGACAGCAGTGGATCCAATAAGCAGATTTATTGCAGGAAAACAAGACAGCTTAAACAGCCACCAACAGGAGCAGGCAGCAAGTCAACCGTCTTCTCCAGCACCGTGTACAAACTCCCCAAGATTCTCCTCATGACAGTCCTACATTCTAAGATTACATACTTAGATTCTAGTAGCATTACATATTAACATTCTACCATGACTTACATTGGAATACTACACAAAGCACATGACTTTACAGCAATGAGCTCATGGCTTCATCCACGAGTCTTGAGACTGGTAGGGGTGAGTAGTTCGCATCCCACTCCCTGTATTGTATAAATGCAAACTAACACTACTTCCACAGGTATGCTATAGTGCCCAGGGCACATCACTTTACAGCACTGAGCTCACGATTTAGGCTCACAGCTTAATCCTCGAGTCTTCAGACCAGTAGGGTTGAGTAGTTCTCTTCCCACTCCCTCTATAGTATAAACGCATACTAACACTACCTACACAGTTATACTTCAGCGGCCAGTTTTTCCCCTTACTCGTTTCAACAGAATCACAAAATGGCTGCCAACACTTCCTAGTTGCAACAACTCGCAGCCAATATGCAGTAAGCTCGTGCTCGTAACACCTCAAGCAATCAGGTGGCAGAATTCCCAAATATCGATATCTGTAAATTTCGATATTTCTCAAAAACTACTGAACGGATTTACACCAAATAAACAAAAGCGTGCTTTCTAGACCAAGACCCTTCTCCCTGCCAAATTTGTAGCCTTGTCTAAAGTTTCCTATGGAAATTAACATGGAAAAAACATGTTTTGTGACTCCCTTTTTTCTTGCCCCCCCCTTGACAAATCACCCCCAAACTTTCAACATAGGAGCTGATATGAACAAATAATTAGTTTGGAAAATGTCATTAAGATTCAACAAACGACGCCATAGCTGTAAGCAAAACAAAAAATGTTCATCCTATAGGTCGCCAGTAGGTAGTTATAGTTAGGACCTAGTTTCCATAGGAAATCCGCAACATTCTATTGGGATTAACTTTGACGCCAGTTGATGAATCTTCGCGAATTTCTCAAAGAAGATGGCCCGCTCCGCTCCTCCCCTGAAAAATTTGGGGGGATTCATAAAGTGGGGGCTGAGAAAAAGGGGGGTCCCAAAACGTGCTTTCCCCATGATATTTCCCATAGGACGATTAGACACGGCTACAGCCCGAACGGCTGAACGGAATTATAAGAAATTTGGAAAAATGGTAGAGTCTGATTCGCAGATCACGCTTTTGCTCAAATGGTGTAAATCGATCCAGTAGTTTCTGTGAAAATCAAAAGAAAATAATATATATATCTATAAGCGCGCACCGTGTGCGCACACGGTGCGCGAATTGGGTGTGCGCGAGCGGAATTCTGATTTGCTGTTAGACGTCTGTCAACATTCCAATCGGTCGAAATCAGGAAGTGCTGGCCGAAATTTTGTGTCCCAGACAGAAGAGAGCCAAAAACAAAAGTGGAAAACGTGAAAAGGGGGCAGGGTAGAGACTCCCTGACCTCCTAGGTCTTCTCAGGGGGTCCTGAGAAGGCCCCCCAATTTTTTTTTTTTTTTTAAATCGCGGGGTTCGTCCACGTTGCACGCACGCCGAGGCAAAAGTGAGTCAAAAACAAAAGTGGAGAATGTGAAAAGGGGGCAGGGTAGAGAGTCCCTGACCCCCCAGGTCTTCTCAAGGGATCCCTGAAGGACCTCGAAGGCCTAAAAAAACTATTTAAAAAAAAATAAAAATCGCGAGGTGCGCGCACGTTGCACGCACCATCGAGGCAGAAGTGAGTCAAAAACAAAAGTGGAGAACGTGAAAAGGGGGCAGGGTAGAGACTCCCTGACCCCCTAGGCCTTCTCAGGGGGTCCCTGAAGGACCCCGAAGGTCCCCAAAACCTTTTTTTTTTTTAAATCACGAGGTGCGCGCACCTTGCACGCACCCTCGAGGCAAAAATTCGCGAGGTGCGCGCACGTTGCGCGCACGTCAAAAAAACTAACAAAAAATACTTTTAAATAATGAGTTTGAGTGTTTAGATGTTGGTTGGCTCTAAAAAGAGCCGTTGTGTTTATTGAGTGTTTTTTGTACCTACAAGTAAGTACCGATGCAGAGTCTAAAATTCAAGAGGAAAACTCTGTTTCCCTCATCTGTGAAATGTACACCGTCTCCTCTATAAATGTCTTGCATGTTGTAACGCAAGTTGTTGTGGTATATAGAACCCATACCATAGTCTCTGAGGAATGCAGAAACAGACTTATGCACATATTTCCCTGCTTTCTCAATCTGCGGACAGTATTGGTTGGACCAGTTCCATTTTTCCCTTTGGCATATATTAGAATATACAAAGGCAGTTTGTGGAAAAAGTTACATCAATTGCCCAAAGGTGTCCTATAAAAGCATTTTCTGACCTACCCCAGTCAAAGTGCCTAGGTCATTGCCACCACAGTGCACAATTATGAGGTCAGGGTGTGGGAGATGCAAAAAGGATTTTACCAATGGCATCAATTGGTGACATCTCAATCCTCTCTGGCCAATCAACATAATATCCACATTTGGTAAGTCAAGGTTGATAAAGCATCTATTTGCTGCATACCTTTCACTCCAGAAAATTTAGCTGTGTCCTACAATCCACACTCTAAGCATGTTGAAGGGAGATCTGGTTGTACTCAGATGGGCTCTGGAAATGAAATGGCGGTTTGAAAAGTAAGAGTTTAGAAAAAAATGTGGATGAGATTCAGTGCACTTGAAAAAGAATAAATGATTGGTGGTTTCTGTAAATTCAACATTGAAAACTAGGGTGCATGCTACTGTTTTTTTTAAGGAGAAATGCTAATGGTTGAGAGAAAGTGATTGAAAGGAACATTGCACAGGATTCGCTGCTGTTTTGAAAAGTCAAACACCCTTGCTGGTTTGCTTTGTAGATGAACTTTTCACCTGTGTGTTCAGTTAGGTGTTCTATGGAGTGTTACCATGGTAACAGGCAGAGAGAGCAGTGGGGGAAGGTTGAATTTTATGTGAGATTGAAAGTGATTCAATGTAGAACCAATTAAAATGTTAGTTTGGTTTTGAATTTGGGTGGGAAGATATTTGATTGGTTATCTTCAAGAATATGAGTGTAAAATCAGAGGGAAGCTTTGCCATTTTGTGCTTGCAGTGACTGGTGCACTATTCAGAGATTCTGCTTAAGAAAATCTGCTGTGTGATTGACACTGTTCTAAAACTACAAAAGCATTTTTAAAGGTGAGTTGTTAATTTGTAAGGGGATCTATGTTGTGCAGTTTAAGTTAAATTGAAAAATGTAATGTGGAAAAATGTAATGTGGAAGCAGGAGTTTATTTGTACAGAGTCTGATTTTGAATGTGTCTGCTTTGGGAAAAATATTGTGAAAGGAGCATTTGGTATGTTGATGTGTTTGAGGAGATATTTTTTTGCAGGACAGTGCTGTTGTTAAAAATGATATAATAATTTGCTTAGTTGATGTGTTTTTAAATTATGGTAATACATGTAGTCATGGAGTGAGTCATTCCTTAGGACAGTTAGTGCTATAACGTCCAAAGCAGCATGTGTGTCAGGCCTCTGAATTCCCAAATAGTCTCCATGCTGTGTAATAAAGATCCTGGGTGTGCTGTAGAAATTGCATACCAACTTTTTCAGTAGCATGTAGAAAATATTTCAGTGAATTCTCATTTCTACATTCTCAGTCCCACCTTGAGCCCCTGCATTGCCTGTACACCACTGCACTGTCCTCAAATGTGAAACAGCACTCCTAGCTAGCCTTTTTTTCACTGTAGTAATCATTTTACTGAATTGCAAGGCATACTGTCATGTGTCTAAGATCACAGTGTGAGTGAGAATTCATTTCAGAAAAATGTGGCAGAATAATTTGCTTAGTTGATGTCTTTAAAAATATGGGAATACATGTACTCATGAAGTGAGTCAGGGTTTAGGACATGTAGTGGTAGAAAGTCCTATGCAGCGTGTGTGTCAGGCCTCTCAATTCCCAAATAGTCTCCATGCTGTGTAATAAAGATCCTGGGTGTGCTGTAGAAATGCCATAGCAACTCTCTCTGTAGCATGTAGTAATCATTTCAGTGAATTTTCATTTCTACATTCTCAGTCCCACCTTGACCCCTTACACTGCCTGAACAGCACTACACTGTCTTAAACCCTGAAACACCATCCGTAGCAAAACCTGCTAAACTCTTTGAACACTATTGCACTGCTTCAAATCTAGAATCACCATCCTCAGCGAATGCCCCTATAATATTGAAACACCACTGCACTGCCTTAAACCCTGAAACAGCACTGATGGTCAGGGTCTCCTACACTGCCCGAACACTGCTGCTGTGCCTTAAAGTCTGAAAGAACACCTCCTGCTATACCTTACCTTCACTCCCTTTACTCTGCTCTACTTCTCCCTCTCCATCTCTTACTCCCCTTCCCTGTCTCGGTCCCCTCCTCCCCTTTTCTCACTCCTCCTCCCTCACTTTCCTTTCCTTACTGCCCTTCCCTTACTCTTTCACTCCCCTTAATTCACTCCCCTACCCTTAGTCCCCTTGTTTCAGTCACTCTTTGACTCCCCTTTCCTCACTCACCATACTACCCTTTCCTCACTCATTCCATCAGTCCCTTCCTCCCCTTCACTCAGTGATTTCAGTCATTCATTTATACACTATACATTCATTCAAAAAAAGTATAATACAGTATATAAGAGATATAGCTCTTCTTTGAGAAGTGAAGTTAGTTCTTACAAGAACTGTTTTTTTTTTCTGAACAATTTTATATTTTTGGGGGATTTTTTCAGAACAAAAATAAAAAATAGGTAACAAAAAACTGCTCAACAGGAACAAAAATTATTAAATGAAAAAAATTATTGGCGGGAGGATGTGTGCTGGGTAATCTTCAGCTCCATTAAGTAAAGACTCTGCTCTCCATAACAAAGAATCTCATTGCAGAAGTTGCATCGAAGGTGGACATTGGCGAAAAGTGGCCGGATATTCAGAGCAGTCGATGAAGGAGATGCTCCTGCAGATGAAGTGCTGGGGACAGCAGCTGGCGGGTTTGCTGCAAGGACTTGGGTAGATGCCTTTGCATAGTTGTTAGGATGCACATTTTTCACGTGCCTAATCATTGTGTGTATAATAAAAGAGTAGTGTTTCTTTGGGTCTCATCTAGAAAGTTCACTACCACAGATTTTGCAGGTGACCTTCGGTGCATTTACTTTCTTCTGCCCCTCTGGAAAGGTGAAAAAATTCCAGATAAAGGACTCCTTGGTCTTCTTACCACATGGCTGCTCTTCAACAAACTCCACATCTGAGTCAGATGCTGATGTATCCTGTGGCTGCTGTTGCTCTGCCATTTTGCCAAAAAAGCTGGAACAAATCAGCAAAGATCCTTCTCCCAGAAAAGTGAAAGAGATAGTGAGGGAAGTGGGTAGGGGTTTTGAAGATTCTAGAAAAGAAACTAGTATAAACCAATCAAAAGTGTTGTTTTCTAGTCATATGACTTTACGTACACGCATGGGTGCGCGCACGGTCGTGCGCACGTTGCGCGACCGTCGCATATGAATGACATTTTACCCGATTTTCGTAAATACTTAACGTGAAAAGGAGGCAGGGTAGAGACTCCCTGACCCCCTAGGCCTTCTCAGGGGGTCCCTGAAGGAACCCCTGACAACGTGCGTTGCGAGGTGCACGCACGTTGCTCGCACCCCGAGGCAGAAGTGAGTCAAAAACAATAGTGGAAAACGTGAAAAGAGGGCAGGGTAGAGACTCTCATACGCCCTAGGCCTTCTCAGGGGGTCCCTGAAGGACCCCGAAGGGCAGAAAACATTAAAAAAAGAAAAAAATAGTGAGGTGCGCACGTTAGAAAAAAAAAGTTAAATAACAAATTTGAGTGCTTATATGTTGATTGAAGATGTAGACTATACTGTTCAACTTTATCCAAATCATAAAAAGTAGCTGTGCCGTTGCATATTACAACATACAAAGGCAGTTTGTGGAAAAATAAATATATAAAAAATATAAAAATTGATACAGAAATTAGCATTTTAAAAACCTTTGAAATTCACTTAAAAACCATAGGTTTCACACACGTCATAGTTAGGAATTAGCATTTAAAAAAACCTTGCAAATTCACTGAAAAAACCATAGGTTTTACACTTGTTATAGTTAGGAATTAGTATTTAAAAAACTTTGTAAAATCACTGAAAAAAACATATATTTCACACACGTTATAGTTAGGAATTAGCATTTAAAAAACCTTGCAAATTCACTGAAAACAACATAGGTTTCACACACCTTATAGTTAGGAATAAGCATTTAAAAAACCTTGCAAATTCACTGAAAAAACCATAGGTTTCACACAATTTATAGTTAGCTGGACATTTCACTCATACAAAACCTTTGAAATTCCCCCGTGATAGTTAGTTCAGCTAACTATAACTCGCGCGACCGCTATGCACTGCTGATGATGTCACATATTACATCACTCATGACATGGTCAGTGACATCACTCATGACATCACTGATGACATGTCAAATGACATAACTGATGACATCACTGATGACATCATCCTTGTGACAAAGTGGCAGACCTCCTCTCAGCGTAAAATAACCTTTGACACACACATTCAAAAATAGAAACTAAATTTTCTTAAAAATGGAGATACCAATACGAATTACAACAACCTATTAGGTAATTCCAATATCTACATACACATCCACTCATTCACCAACAGTTCTATATACTCACTCATACATGTACTTACTCACCATATGTACTCAAACACCTATACATCCTGTTACACACTAATACTCATCCATATGGTTTCTCACACACATTATCACACATGCAAAAAAAATATCAAAAATCCATTTACTTGATTATACTGCTATATACACACCACTACACGTACTTCTACAGAAACGTATATATATTTACTCTCTTAAAAAATCAATTATAAAAACACATACTTATTTATATAGGTACTCTTCCAAACTGTCACTCTCACATATACTCAATTATATACATCAATACTCACATATACTAGTTTAAAACATATGTAGTTACTCATGAATACACTATTGAGACAGTCATTCACTCACTAACCCACCCATACACACAATCATCCACCCATACAGTCTTGCACACATGCTGTCTTCAAAATACATACAAATAGTGAGTCACTCATTCATGCATCTGTGCGCTAAGTAATATCCCCCACCGAACCATACAGACACTCATACTCAAAAAAAACTAAAAAACACATACACACTCATGTAGCTACTCACCAACCCATGCAGCCACTTATACACAAGTGAGACACTGATACATATATTTAAATATTTAAACATTACTCGCTAATACATGTATTCACTAAGATACACTTAATAAGTCAGTTAACCAATCATTTTTACAAAAAAAACATCCATTTAGACACTAATTTACCCATTCATTCTTCCATCTACCTTTAGATATACACATATAAAAAATATTTATTTTTCAGAAAGACACCCAATTATTGGATGATGTCATCAGTGATGTCATCAGTGATGTCATTTGACATGTCATCAGTGATGTCACTGACCATGTCATGAGTGATGTAATATGTGACATCATCAGCAGTTCATTGCGGTCGCGCGAGTTATAGTTAGTTGAACTAAATATAATGGGGGAATCGAAAAGGTTTTGTATGAGTGAAATGTCCAGCTAACTATAACATGTGTGAAACCTATGGTTTTTTCAATGAATATATATATGTAGTCACATCTAGCCACATACGTGATGCCCGCTGATAGGCTATATTGACAGATGCACTTAGACTTGTACCCACACACTGAGATCGACTTATGGTTTGCTCTTTTTTCATGTTATTATACATTGTTGCTCACATGTGACTCAAGGATAGAATTGATCTGTGTTGTAAGGAAGCATTCTCCTATTGTACTTACAACTCGTGTAAATTGTACGTAAAAGTAATTTACTATGAACATGTGTGACGACATAGAGCAAAAGATGAACATTCCTACTTACTGGCTAGGATTCTCCGGACATTCCACCTGAGCCACTCAAGTTACTACCATTGTAATGTCAATATTAGTTTATGTTGTAATGCAGATACTAATGTTATCAAAATGTGGAAAATCAATAAAAAGTATTTTTTTAAGTATATATATATATATGACCAGGAATCCACCTGCAAGATCAGTTGACTGTCAACTACAGTAGAAAGTTTCCAAATTTTGTGAGAATATGGTATCACCGCAATTGATGGAATTATTGCACTGACTATATCTCCTATTATTTCAGCAGCACTAGCATCCCTGGAAATACAGGATATACACCGCCTAAATTTAATCCCCAACCACCTACAATTTGGAAAGTGTGATCACATTCTCTGGAACCAACAGAATGATTAGTATATTCAGTTTTACGTCGTAATATACATAGCTTTCCTCTAAGTTGTCAGTCTAAAGCAATTGCAGCTAGTGTTCCCGTCTGTTTACGTTCAGGTTCTTTAAGAGCCCCTGGTGGATTTTTGTGTGATTTGCGACTTTACCCATAATGTCTCTACGTCTGCCGTCGATTGAAACTATTCTTTGAGTGGGTTGGAAAAATTCCCCCATCATTTCAGCAGTTTGTGTATCAGGCACAAGATTCAAGTGTTTTCTAATAGGCACTTCAGAAAACACTAGGTCATAATTAAAATAATAATATTGAAATTGTCATATGCAATAAAACAGACTAGTTAGTACACTGCATGAAATGTCATAAGTAGCAAGCAAATGAAGGTTGGTAACCCCTTCTGAAACAAAAGTGGGTAACTGTAAGCACACATAAGAGTTTCAGGCATCCATGGTTTCAACAAACTCATACAGAGGTTTGTTAAATACATTCAATGAGAAATCACTAGTAGACTGATCTCCATGTAAAGTTTTGTCAGCTTACAAGCTTAATCTATCGATATTATTTTCTAATGGAGATTTAGGAACAGAAGTAGGTTTAATCTTTTCTAAATACACATGATGAGCCAAATTGAGAATTATGAGAACTGTGACAAGAATTATAGAAAATGTAGCAAGTATACATGCACATACACAATAGCTTTTCAATGATACCGGATTTGAATCCATGACTTCTTTAGAAGTCCTTTAGCTCAATCATTTATTCAATTAATGGAGTAATCCATGCAATAGTTTCTAGACTCAGATTGTACTGAGGAATTTGAGGAAATTCTGCTTTGGTCTTCACAGTAATTTGTACTGGAGCCACACCTCTTATTAGGCCAATGTATTTTCCTGTAAAATACCAAACTTCCGTTGACACAGTATCTCTCAATTCCAGATGTAGATCCTCACTAGTTATCATAGGAAATAGTCCTTCAACATCTGAATTTTGTTTAGCCAATTTAAAAACATTATCCTCTTCATTAGTATGGAACTCAATTCCTTTAGGTGTGCAGTAAGTAAATTGTGCAATTGAGCTTGCACAGCAAGTCTCATCCTAACAGATTTGCCGAGCTTGAATCACACACCCCAAATGTATCTAAGTCCTCAAAGGACCCAATTTGAACTGGTATAGGTTTTGTTACTGGGTTAGACATAAATCGATTTGAAACTCAAATGACTTCAATTCTTTCTCCCAAGAGGGGTGGGTTTGGAACGTCCACTGTTCTCACTGTGGAACGGGTAGCACCAGTGTCAACATGGAATGAGATTGGCTCTGATACTTGATTACAGGACATGATCAGGGACATGTAGTTGAAATGGGATGAGCGGAGGGGCATGTCACAGTTCAAAATCCAAAATAAGGCAAGTACTCGAACAGAAAATAATGAGTTGTCTTATGTCAGGTTATGCAACTTTGTAATGTACTAATACGATATTGCTGGACAATTAATTACGGTTGTTGTATGTTTGAAAAATCAATAAAAAGATTTTTTTTTAAAACAAGGAATGAGATTGGAATCCCATTTACCTTGCCATCCACGTAGGGACCATTCTGGTCTACCTCTAAGGATGCGCCAAGCACACATTCCTCTTCCCCCCTCAGGCACTGTCATTGGGACATGTCTGGATATGTGTCATCAATGTGGATCAAATATTCTTGGGAGCCTTTCTGATTTGTATCGACTTGAACACTTGTGTGAAATCCTTTGGTTGAATTATATTTCTGAACCTGACCATTCATTTGAGGCATCGAGGCTTGGGGCATGTTTGGATTCTGGTTTCTCTGCCTATGAGTTTGCTGACTCTCTACCATGTTACCTTCTTGTGACTGTGCATTCCCAACCTGTTGAACCTGTCCATTTATCTGATCAAGGGGATTAACTGGACAATCGCATTTCCAATACCCAAATGTGACACAGGTTAGTCTTTTTCATCATCTTGATTAAAATGCATCTACCTCTACATTGTGGTTGCATACTCTGCTGTTGTCCTCCACATACTCTTCACATCCCGGAATTCGACTGACAATCTCCCAGTACCAAATTTGTGAAATCACCACCAGCACCACTGTAACCTATCTTAGAGGCTTTCATTTGAGCTATCATCCGCTTCTCCTTAAGCTTCCTATGCTTGGTCTCAGGTTCATCTCCGCAATACTTGGCATATCGGAGAATTTCATCTGTAGGATTGCTTTTCCAGCAAATCATATGCTGCTGATTTCAGGTCTCAACCCATACAGAAACTGATAGAGGAAATGTCCCAAGTCCTTCCCTGACACATTCTCTTCTCCATCCCGCTGTATTGCTTAAATGCCTTCAACAAACGTTCATAATAGGTTTCACTGTCTCCTGTGTTGTCCTGTCAATCTTCACCCAATCGATCTCTTTAGGAGAGATTTTTCCTATCAAATAGGTAATGGCTTGAATGTATTTCTTAATACCTCATGTGATGGTGCACTGGTACGTGGATGTCTAGCTGGTTCAGTCTCAGCCAATCAATAGCAAATTTACATTCTGCCCACAAAACACTTGGAACTACAATATTGAACAGAGTATCCAAATCTTACAGCAAAACATTTGAAACCTTCACAAATCTCTCTACTTGTTTGTACTATGCAACTGGATTTTCTCTCCTTCTCATGAAATCATTTGTAAAGGACAATATATCTGGTCTTGCCCATGGGGCATGTAAATACCCTCCTCTGGGTACGTCTCTCATAGGGAGCATTTTGACTCCCTCACCTCTAGCATCTTCAATGACTGTGAACATCTGATTTATAACACTCCTTTTTCTTCCTTCTTTTTAGCCATCTGCCTTTCCACTTTTCCAACTCTCCCCATTTTCTGAGAGTAGTTAATAACTCCTTGATCTGTAATATCATTCCCAAGGGTCTCATGTTTTCAGTGTCTCTGTCACTAAATTCTATTCTGTATGATTTCTGCAGTGTCTTTGTTCCTTGTATGTCCACCCTATACTTCTCTGTCAATTCAGACAGTTTCTCATGTGTTTTCTGAGCACGTCAAGTAATGTACTTGCATACAGTAGTTTTTTGTCCTGATAAGCAGCTATCCTAGTGGGAATTTTAGTTCCCATTTTCATTTCATCTAGTTCTATCTTGAGTTATGCTACATCAAGAGTCTTGTCCTTACTATTATTTTGAAACAGTAATTCCTTGGGCTCCAGTACTCCTATCATATATAGAAGGAGCTCTGTCTCTGATCCAATCGTCAAGTTTCTGGGGTGTAGGGCCTATCTGTCTTTCTGGTGTATTCCCAAGCAAATGTTTGCTTATCCTTCTGCACCTGTAATGGGAGTGGATGGCAAAAGGGACACATCACAATCTCGCGATCCCAACTGAAGAGTTATTCCTGCTATTTTTTGGGTTCCCCATTGTGGGGTTTACATGCCATTAACAGGTACATATAAAGTTGAGGTTTGTCCAGATCTCCCACTTGAAGTGGTTTGGTAAGCCAAATTTGCATTTGAACCTGCATTTGTTCCACTAGGAGCATTAGCTGAAGTCGGAAATAATGGCTCTTGATTTGTCTGCGGTGATCTCAGGTATATAGAGGTAGGAAGTGAGCCACTTATCCCAGTAGGGACGGCTAAATTATGTGCATTTTGTCCCCTACTCTCAGAATTGGTATAACGGAACTACAGGACCTATTGCTACAGGGACAGTAAGGGCTTCCGAAGCATTTGGTATAGTGTGATTATTTGTTTCAGATCTCCCTGCAATATCATTTACAGGTAAGAAAGGGTTGTGTGGATTTGGAGTTCTCGACATGACAGGTGCATCTGGAATTTTCCCACCGTAGCAATTTCCTATACTCTGAGATTGATCCTCATCAAAGGGTGGTTTACGATTTAATAGTAATTCATTTAAGAATTTGTCATTAATTTCATCCTCACTACTGTCCGCTTATGTCAGTGGCTGGGAATCCCCAAGATGTTTTTTATTTTCTTTAAATTTCTTTCCATCTACTTTTTCTGCAACTAGTACAGGATGTATAAGACTTCCCTCAGCTACATTTGTTCTCCACGCTTTCTGCTGTGCATCTCATCTAGCCTCAACAAATCGATTTAAAGTGTTTTTGTGTCTTCCTTAAAAATGTTGTTTCTCTTTTTGATGGGCTATACGTTCCCATTCACTAAAGACTTCAAATTGCATGGGTCTCGGATGTGGTTTGATTTCATACAAATGCCTTCACAAGTTTCCAAGTATTCGAATGTTAACTTTTCCACACTGTGGGAAAGCCAAAGGTCTGTCTTTCTCAGTATATTTCAAACAGTTCTCAAGCCATGTACACATGTGAGATCCTCTCTCCTGTGTCAGGTATAAAGCTGGCGTACACTCTGGTGGTATTGGTACCCCTTCTATAGTGGGCACAGGCACATCTCCCTGCATCAAACTCTTTAAGTTTTTTAAATCTTTATTTTCTTCAAAATCTGATATTGTTCTTCACAAATAATTCGCTCAAGAACGTTGATATGTATGTTCTTGATTTGTCTCAACCTACTAATACCAGTGCAGCACCCCATGATGTTGTCAGTCTATCCCAGCACGGCATTACACCAACCAATCAATATCAGAGCTGCACCCTGTGATGTCACCTCACTCTTTGCAGCAATTACCCTTCTTTCACAATCTTCTGTGCACGTTCTCTTCTAAGCAATATTTACAAAATGTAAAGTTTTTTTTTTTTAATTGTCTGCTCCACTAAAGAAAGTATAGAGTCCACTCACTCGAAAGATTCAATAACCACACCAATCTACCTTTATCTAACACACACTCTGGGTGAAATTTTAACCAGCGTGACCTCACTCTAACCATTACAACTGTTCCCTGTGCACTGAGAACAATTGCAATGGTTGTGATTACTCAACCGTACTAATGGAAAGTTCCTTTCACTTAGTGGTACTGCAGACAACGCCCCACTCATAGTACCTTCTAGACCACAGTGGACAGTCTTACACAATATATGCACAACTGAGACCACCCGTAGGTGCATATTCCAGGATCTTATACTACTTCAGACCCGATAACAATTTCAACTTTACTGCACAAAGTGCGTCACTCAAACATAAACTCTAAGTACTTCTCATAACCTCCCTCAGCAATATTTCCGCAATCTAAACTTTAAGCAATAGCAACACGCTACCCTATTAATACTCACACTACTGTCTCATTGCCTTCGTTGCACTCCTGCAATACTGAGACCTGGTCACCTTCAACTGCACATAGAGCTTTGTATTCCGTGTAATTTTAATTTGGGTCTCAATAGGAATCCCAGTAGGATCTCTAATGTCCTAACTTCATCAGCCAGGAAACCATCCAACACGCTACCAGGATAACCGTTCTAGCATTTCTGGGCCCATTAATTTTCTTTACTCTTTTGTTCTTATTTTGTACCACTCTCTTGGTCCTCCGACGAACTTTGTTTTGTGCTCAGAGGGGTCGGATGTAAAGGATCTCAATAGCCATTCAATGAGGACCGGGAGTTGGATAACTGGACTACAAACTAGAAATTAAGCTCATCTAAATTAATTTCAAAACAATGCTGTAAAGGTAAAGGATTATCACTGCAAGCCCAAATCTCCTGAAGAAACCAAAATCATAATCACCAACAGATCAGTTCAAGCTATACAGAATAATAGCATTAGTATTTGATGCTCTGAGATCTCTCTAAAAGGGTCTCTTCTGCTCATTGATATACCCAAATTAAGAATGCATATACTCTTGATTAGAAATAATCATGATAGCTGAGCTGATATGGAAATTTAGTGTAGTTTATCAAAGGTTAAGGGAGGATAAATGCATCAGTAAATTTGAATCAGGTTATAAGATGATTTATTTACATTCTAACAAGATGCCAAAGCTCAAGAGTTCAGGAAAGGACATGAATCATGCCAGTCCAAGCAATTTCCCAAGAAGGAAGAGACCACTAGGTGCATATGGCATATGTGTCAGTTCGGATAGGAAGCCAAGTGAGTCCTCCTCAGGCAAGTCAAGGTTGCCAGGAAAGTTCTGCAATGTCTCTGCCACAGGATTTGTTTGCGCCAGCAGAACTTCGAAAGTAAGAAGATAGCCAACAGCCCAGCCTTCACCATCCATGCCAAAAAAGTCAGCTGCCTGTCCAATGTAGTATGCAAAAGAGGGATCCCAGTGTAAAGGATTATTTACATAGGAGAAACAACTTCAGTAAGAAACATTTTGTACCAAAATGTTCAAAGAAGCGAAAGAGCGAGAGAATTGCACCCAATGTTATTTAATCACATTGGTGAAGGAAATTGTTTACAAAAATACATTTAGATGCAAAAGTCTCAGAATTACTGAAAATGGAGGTGCCCGGGAAGGGGGGGAAGTCCAAGGTAGATAGTGATGGGTAGGGTAGTTGGGAGGTAGTGACAATAGATCACAAACAACTCTGGTATAGGAGTACTTTGTATATCAAATAGACAACATCTAGACATTAGCAGTCAAATGCCATACAGCACACATAGTATCACAGTTACTAAATCACTGTTGAATGGTTGTTGGCAGGTTAACATAAAGTCGACGTTTCGACCGCTTGTCTGTCGGTGTTTAAGCCCTTCCGCTTGCGTTCTTCATCAGGACTAGTGCAGTGTGAAAGGGACAGTTGGCACCATGAATTGGCGGTGGGGAGGGGGTCCCTCTCACAGTCCAGCTGTTGGGAGAGAGGGAGGTACCAGGGCTCTCCAAAGTTCCAGGTCGTTAGAAGTAAGACGTCACAGACTGTACGACAAAGTAATGCACACCTGGAATGGTAGTGCACTGGTCCTACTTAATGGGACTTCGGAATCTCTTTCATTGGAGTTAATCCAGGTAAACAAACAGAATCAATCTGAAAGTTTTTCGGCGGCATCCAAAAGGTTTAATGTAGGGCAATATTATATTATATATATTTTTTTATTTCTTTTTTGATTTCTAAGTTAACAACCATGACATTGCTCGTCATTCAAGGAAGAGAAAAACATAGACATGATCACATCACCAATATGTTCAATGGCTAAGTATTTCATACCAAAGTGTGGGTTTCAAATATATATGCATTGTTAGGCTGTATTAGAAGTAGTCTAGGTACATATGTGTAATCCTCACACAGCACAACAGTCAACTCAGTATTTCCAACAAGTGGTATCTCACGCATCCGATGGGCTCAAGGAGCCCGTCGAAGGCATCCATAATCCCTACAATTGTGGCGGTGCCTATCAGGCACCGCCACAGGGGATGTCCCTTGATGCCAAACGTTTCATTGCAATTTACCCACCATGAAAAGACTGGCGGAAAGGGACATTGGAGGCCCGTAGTGTGCCCCCTTCCTCCTGGCCCTTGAATGTGGGTGTTGGGGGGCACATATGAGGCCCCCCATTTTACTGCTGCACCATGGGGGCAGACACCACATGGTGCCTGTCAAGTGGCACAGGGATATGTTTCCTGTCTATTTTTTGCACTTTGGCATGTGCTGCAGTATGCAGCGCCCGCTGCAATACAAAAGATAGACAATGCGACTGCATTGGAGGCAGTCACATTGTAATCACATTGACAGGACCGCTGACAGCAAGTCTGGCGGTCCTGTTGTCCGATTGGGTCGCCCGCCATCCTAATCACCCACTCAGCATGGTACACTACTACTTTTCAAATGTACTAATGTAAATAAATCTTAAATCATAAATTCAGGAATTCCTTTTAAGTGTCAAATGTTAGTACATGTGTGAAATTTAATTTCTGAAAGTTCAGAGAGATGCATCATTAATTAGGAATGTGTAAAACCTACTTTCTTTTTGTCATTTTGGTGCACAGGTTTTCACACACAAAAGATAGGTTTTCGTAACATTCACCATCATAATCAGGGTTAATCATAATATCTGATAAATTCTCATTAGTTATTACTGCATATAAATCATTTTAGAAAAGCTTAGAGCTAAATTCCGTAACGTGAGAGTTCACCATTTTCACGTGTCTCGCACGACTTAATGAAATATAATGCTTTGTCAATTAGTAAAACACAGTCTATATTATTTACAGGAATGATATCACCTAGGCTACATCTTTTTTGCATACTTTAGGATGCAGTAACTAAAGGTTCTCTTGTCTTGTCATGTTTTCTTGAATGCGTAGTTGGTGCATATTTATTCATTTTCTTTCAGAGGTGTCATAATTTTGTTTCTCATGTCATCAAATATTTTAAATGTGATTTCTCTCCAACAAGGTGCAGCTATGACATGGCAGAGATATTAACTCGTTCTCTTTCTTTTTCATTTTCACTCTAACTTTAAATTGAAATGTGCAGTTTCAAACGTGGGCAAGATGTAAGAAAGACATTTGTGCAACGTGACATACGATCAATGCTGCAATTATATAGGGTTTTTACAAATTCTGTATAAATGTTCTGAAAAGCTCAGTGGATGTCTGAAAATATTGGTGTTTTCAGACACACGTATCCACAGTTACTGAACCATCAGCTTTCAGAACACCTTAGACAGACTGTTACAGTATTGGCACTACTTTATACCGACAAGCTTGTTTTTTTTGGTGGTAAGCTATCCGTTTCTGCTTGACCGTATTTGCACCCAAACAAACCATCACCCTGATTACTGCAGCAGAAAATGACTATTGCGAATGTAGGCAAATGCTTTCATCCTAATGAGCTGTGTACTTAGAGACAATTGGGTGCAGCAAACCGTGTGATTGTAGTTCTGCCGCGCACTGTTATTTTTCAGGAGCCAGCACTTTACTGTTTTTCCCACTTACCTCACATTATGCTGCCCATGTGATGACCGTACCACTAGAGCATGCCATTGTGGGGTGTTATTGGGGGCTATTCTGATTCCGGCTGCAGGCAGCAGGGCAGAGCAGACATCCACGGTTGTTTGCCAGTCAACTTTGAGTAAATTGTCTGGAAGCTCATTCACCAGTCGTATGTTTTAGAGTTCTATCGATGTGCATCGTACCTCTGCATTCACAATTCTGGGAATGGTATATTCTGTTTCCACTTTAAATGCAAATAAAACTCGCATCTTTCTACGATGAAATTACAGCATGTAGGCTGGTTTTATTTGCTCTATTTTCTGATTATAAATGCATAGTGGAATAGAAGAGACTATAACATAAAGGCACCTTACCCAAGTGGCATTGTAGATGAGATGTAGTTTACATGCTTAAAGAGTGCATTTTATACTGCTTACATTTAGGACCAGAATTACAAAAACTTTGCGTTGGGTTTGCTTTCAAAATATAGAATTTAATAATACGCAGACTGTACCTAGTGCTAAAATGTTTTATATGAACCCATTAAAAGCAGTTACTCCAGAGAGCAGATGCTAACACCCTTACACGACTTCTCAAAAAGAATAAACCTTTATCATCATGAAACTTCAAGTGATTCAAGCCATTTAAGCCAATACAAGCAGCTTTTACATCTTCTGAATAACGAATTGCACACATTTTCTTCAGGGAGCAGACACCCTGGTGAGAAAGATTGCCTCTTCTTTAGCTCTGTGCCCCTTTCCTGGCTCCACACTACAGGAGACCCCATCTCCCTTTCAGTCCAGTTGTTATTAAACATTCCATGAGTTTGTCTTTTGACAAAATAGATGGGTACCTGTTCTTGGCAAAGTAAACAAGCATTGGCATAGCCAATAGGTCTCGCTTCTGGGACCTTATTAGTATTTCGTTATGCATCACAATTTCCTTGGTGCAACAACATCAACTGTTGCATGGCTGAACACTTATAAGGTCCCAAATGTGAGACCTATTGGCTATGCCAATGCTTGTTTTTAGGTGGAACAACAAAGGCCTGATTGTTGTGAAGATCGCGACAAGATACCCTTGCACACAACAGTTATATATAACAAAATGTGTCTGTGTCGACGCTTGTACATTTAAAAACAAAGCCTGTGGATAAACAAGAAATTCATCATATGGTTTGTGAGAAGTATCGTGTTTTAATGTTCTTAAGAGCAATCCAGTCGATGACGCGTGTTTCGTCGCATGTGGGATTATCCTCCCGTGGATGGCAGGTCAAACTGACATGTGCACTTTCAGTACCTACAACACCTCCTGCCCCTGCTGCCGATGCTATGAACATGGCCCGCCCCTCCCTAGACTAGTGCAATAGACGAGTAAAATAAAAAGATAATAAAATAGTTTTATTGTCATTTTATTTTTCTTCTGTCTACTGTATTTCAGCAGTGGAACAATGCTTCTCTGTCATAGCAGAGGAGTTGCCCCTGAAAGGCGTGCCAGGAACAGAAGTAAAGCAGGGGGCTTGTGAGCCTTGTGTAACTTCTGTAGCCTGTGTGCAATAGTGACAGAGCGACCAGAGACGGCGGAAGCACAACAGCGGAGCGCCAAACCAGACTCCCGGTCCCCTCCACCCGGTTCCAACCACAATGGATCCAGCCTTACACGGCTTTCCGGTGCTTTTCATGATCCACTACCAGCAAGTAATGCACCATCGTGGACAGCGCCGCAGGTGCGCAATCGCACAACTCCGCACACAACCACAACACACAACACAGGGGCTGAAATACGGTTCCTGTCCACACCAGACACACTGGTGGGGACAGGAACACATCCACAAGTGTACCCACACATGTCCTACCTGTCATGAGATAACCCCTCCGCATCCAGGTCACCCATCAACCGCGAATTCACAACCATCTCCCGGTCACGTCACTGCAGCTGTGCAGACGTGGGAAAACATGTGCTCAATGTAGTAGGCAGGGCCAGTGCCAGGCATGGGCAGTCCACAATGAACATAGGGCCACACCTCCACCCTTCACACACTAGTCCCTCCACACCCATTAAGGGATATGCTGTGTGTCCTTCCTGTGCCACCCTGCACAATTTACCATCTAGACACTGCACCACACACACCAAACAACCAGGGAGCCTGTCACAGAAGGTGGGGCTGAAGAGGAACACCCTGCACAGAAGCTCGGGGCCAGGGCAACCCTCCTCCCCACACCTACCCTCCACTCATTTCAAGCAAACTGCGTCCAATCACAACCTGAACACACACACTGCATATGAACATCCACTGAACTGTCCACACTGCCTGTCAAGTCACCCAGACACACCCCACACTGACACAAAGCCACATACACATACCGGATGCCAGCAGCAATGGAGGACAATACATGGGATAGCCAAAAGTGATGGAAAGCCATGGAGCAATCCACAAAGTATGTGTACAACACATGCAAGAGAAGGTACATATCACAACATCCTAAAGCCATCACTTCAGACATGACTGGCACAGTGAGTGAAATTAAACAACATTGACCTCTGTTCAACAACTCTAGGAGACAGCATAGCAAGCTGTGCATAGGCACACGGATGATAGGAATTGACTGAAGTCAAACAGTGATCAGCCACACAGCTTTCACAGGTTACTTGACATGTGTATGTCATCAGCACAACACACTTGGCTCATTGTCACAACCCATGACTGTCAAACACAAGTGGGGTCCTTCACACATACCACTTCTCCACCCACCTCACACCTGCACCACTCAACACCAGTGTTAAACACACAGAATGGTGCAAATGATGTCCTGTGAGTACACTGACAAACAATCACACTCCCTGGGGTGCATCCACAAACATGACACACACATTCAGGGATGCCTAAACCAATGCTGGCATAAAAACTATAGCCAATCACAAACCTCACACACAACATACACAGAAGTACAACAAGCCTATATATGGCCTGCCAAACTGGAAAGGCAATGGGACCCCAGACAGTACAGGAGTACACAATATTGTCACTCAGGACCAATACACAGACACCGTACCCCAACACAAACAAGAAGTGCAGCATCTCAAAACAATCATGGACACAAACTGGGATCAATGGGACAATAAGCGAACACAGACGGACATACCACACCACCCATCAAGTCAACATGGTGTCATTGTGTACCACATGCAAGCACATGCACAATCCTGACAAGTGACAGGACAAAAATAGGACGACAAACCACGAAGGTGCAGTCAAAACAACCTCAGGAACAAGAATCCTCCCAACTGCATGTGACAGGCACACAAGTAATGCAACCCACATCTGAATTTATCACAATGCACAAACAACTCACACACAATGACATGCAAATAGAACATCACACACAGAGCATCTGTCAGCTGAAAGAGCCAACACAGGCCAAACACTGCACACATCCACATCAAACATACAACAGATGCACATGCCAATCCCTCACATTGCAAACACAGCTGGACATCAGGGTATGCACACCAGGCAAGTACAAGGCAACATACACTTACATCACTTCATGCACAACAAGCAGTGTGTGCACACCAACCAAACCAGTAGCACAAATATCTCAGTGCCACACCATGAACCCCCACAACATAAATCAGCACAGCACACAGAAAACATCACACTCAGGAAGGGAAGCAGTACCTCAGCAAACACACATCCAGCTAACCCAACACCCACAGATGCACAACTAAGGGACACCCAGGTGCAAACAACATAACCAGAGGACTGTGCAGTAAAAACAGTTGTGCTGCACATGAGCAACTCTGACTGCAAACAAGTACAAGAAAATCACACATAACTAATTGGGAAACAGTCCTGAGTGGCACATTGGTCCTGTGCACAAATCAGCACCACAAAGCATAGTGTAACAAGTTAAGTGACGGGGAGGCACACACACTGGCAAACCAAGGGGATAGCTGACATGAGAGTGAAGTGGTGTGTATGTCAGTAGTGGACAGGTCAGGAGTGTACTGTACACACATACATGGAGGAGTCACTGACAATGGGCAGCATCAGAAGCACAGATAGGGGATGGTATAACTCCACATCCCACATACCATACTGGAGTCAAAAATGGCTCAAGTGACAGCTATGCATGAGAAACCACACACACAATGTCAGTGCAGCTGAGCAGGTCTGCATAGTGACCACAAACAGTGACAAGACACATGGCTTAACAACAAAACACAACACAGACTTGCCAGTCACACACTCTGCATACTCACACCTGGCAGCAGCAACAATTAGGTGTTCCCTAGGAGTGCAAGGTAACACCAACACACTGCACAGTGCACAACCTACAACTACCACATGTACATACAAGCACAGGGCTGACAAATCTAACTAACAGGTACTCAGCTCCTGGGTGACACATGTGATTTGATTTGATTTGATTGATTTCATTTATCTATTTGTAGAGCGCGCGAATGCCCGAAGGCGTCTTGGCGCTGAGATAGACCATTGGCTCTTGAGGATGTTAATTAGAGCTATGCGAAGAAAAGCCAGGTTTTAACTTCCTTTCTAAAGGATTTCAATGATAGGCTGATTTTTATGGCCAGAGGCAGCTGATTCCAGGTTCTTGCTGCATGTACAAGGAAACTTCTTCCGCCCCAATTGGCTCTTCTGAATCTCGGGACCCTGATGAGTTTCTTTTGGCCGGATCTGAGAGATCTATTTGGCTCATAATGTTTTAGATGTGACTTCAGAAATTGTGATCCAGTTCAGTTAATTGCCTTGTACGCCAGGCATAATGATTTGAATTGTACCCTCTTTGCAATTGGAAGCCAGTGCAGGGTTTTTAGTTTGTGGCTGATTGGTTCAAACTTAGGAATGCCGAGTACCAGCCTGGCTGCTGCATTCTGCAGGCGTTGAAATTTGGCTAAGATTTTCATCCTGGCTCCAGCATAAAGGCCATTGCCGTAGTCCAGTCTTGACAAAGCTAAAGCTGTCACCACTGTCTTACGCGAATCCTGCGGTAGATAAGGTAGTATCTTTCTTATCATTTTTAGGATGTACCAAAGTGTTGAGGCCAGTTTGCTGGCTTGGGCGTCAAATGAGAGGTTGGTGTCTAGAGTGACTCCCAGGTTTTTCACTTTTTCTGATGATTCTGGGCATCTTCACAGATTTTTAGGCCACCAAGAGGGAGACCATATATTTGTGTCACCTCCTAATATCATGACCTCACTCTTGTCCCCGTTAAGTTTTAAGTAGTTCATTTTCATCCATTGGCTGACCTGTACCATGCAATGTTGAAATTTTTCTGCCGTGTCCTCCAGATCCTTGCTGATTGACACCACGATTTGAGTATCGTCAGCGTAGCAGTAGCAATTGCAGGGGCACACACACATCAACACTACTGACAAAGTCACCCCTTCACACTACACACTTCATGACCACCCAAGTGCACACATTGAAATGTACCCATGTGACTACGTTGAAAGGCCATCACAAGATGACCATACACCAACACTGCTGTCCACGCATCAAAAAAAGATCACACAGACATGATGGACCCTGGCCAGCCTGCCTGCAATCCTGTGGATAGAATAACCCTCTGTGCTGGCAGTGCATCCAGACATGCCATGTGTACAACTTAGCAAACCTGACCATAGAACAATTAGGATAACAGTAGGGCATCACAAATAACCATAATTTCACCTCCAAGTCAAAAAGAACTGAAGTGTCTGTCACCTCTGCAGAACCTAGAAAAAGTTAAACAAGCCATTGGCAATGTTAAAGTGGCATACAGAGCATGTGTCACATTAAACCATACCCACACAGATAACCCTTTATTTAGCAAGGACACTGACAAAGCAGACAATAGGAGTAACTGCCTTTATTACATATTACACAGATAGGCATCAAAAGTAGATGAGAGCAAGACCAGTGGCCAGTCCACAGTTCAAGGAGGCACATGTGTGCATGAGAACCTGCACAGGGAATGGGCAAAGACAGTAATAAACAGCTAGGCCAGTGGCCAGTACATAGTGCAAAGGAGGCACATGTGTGCTTGTGAAACTGCACAGGGAATGGGCATCCTAAGAGATAAACAGCAAGGCCATTGGCCAGTACAAAGTAGTACAAAGTACACATGTGCATGAGAAACTGCATATTGAATGGGCATCCTAAGTGATAAACAGCAAGGCTATTAGCCAGTACAAAGTGCATAGTAGGTACCTGACAACCTGCACAGGGAATGGGCACACACAGTAATAAACAGCAAGGCCAGTGGCCAGTACAACGTGCAAAGTAGGCACATGTGTGCTTGAGAAACTGCAGAGTAAATGGGCATCCTAAGTGATAAACAGCAAGGCCATTGACCAGTACAAAGGAGAACAAAGTACATGTGTGCATGAGAAACTGTACAGGGAGTGGGTATCCTAAGTGATAAACAGCAAGGCCATTGGCCAGTACAAAGTGCAAAGTAGGCACATGTGTGCTTGAGACATTGCACAGGGAATGGGCATCCTACATGATAAACAGCAAGGCCATTGGCCAGTACAAAGTAGAACAAAGTACATGTGTGCCTGAGAAACTGCAGAGGGAGTGGGCATCAACAGTGATGAACAGCAAGGCCAGTGGCCAGTCCATAGTTCCAAGTAGGCACATGTGAGCATGTGAGGCTGCACAGAGCATGGGCATCAACAGTGATGAACAGCAAGGCCAGTGGCCAGTCCACAGTTCCAAGTAGGCACAAGTGTGCATGGGAGGCTGCATAGGGAGTGGGCATCAACAGTGATGAACAGCAAGGCCAGTGGCCAGTGGCCAGTCCACAGTTCCAAGTAGGCACATGTGTGCATGAGATAGTTGCACAGGGAGTGGGTGAGACTGTACACTGCCATGGGCAGCAACACTGCTAGGGGGATAACAATGGGCAGTCCAGGCACCACTATGGGAGAGACAGGTGTGTAAGGGGGATTTTACTCAGACTTGGCTGTCAGTCGGACTGGGAGGTGGCTGAGTGTTGGGCCTGTTGGAGGACTGGACCTGGGAGAGAGAGGATTAGCTGAGGTAGAGGCATCAGTGGCTTTGGGAGCCGGAGGGCTGCTTGGACCGGGTGGTGTGGTGGCACGTGGAGGTGAAGTCATGCTGCCGTGAGACACAGTGTGGGAGGGAGAATGTGGATGGGTATCTTTCCACTTATTGAGGACTCGATAGCCAAGAATTGTCTTGGGAGGAGTGGTAAGTGGGGCGGGCACAACAGGCCCACTCTCTACCAAAGCTGTATCAGGTGCAGTTGGTGGTCCTCCCTCTGGGGACCTGCTGAATCTGGCGGTACGCTTGGCCTGGCCTTACTTTTTCCCCTCCATCTCCTGTTGACCAGGTGAACCCCCTACAGTGCCCTCCTTTACCTGCTTCACAGGGGTCTGGATGGGAGTTGAGGTTGTGGGGGAATCTGCCTTAGAGGGCTTTTTCTGTAGACTCTAAGCAGGACCAGCTTTATAACAGGCACAGGAACTGACTGCTTTTCTTTGCAAGGCGCTTTTGGGACATGAGTGTTCTTGCCTGGGGATGCCTTTGAGCCCAAGGCCTGCCCCTGAGTGTCACCTGAAGGGCTTTTGCCTTTGCGCTCTGGGGTGGCTTTGGTTTATTTGGGTGATGATGTCTGCGCTCTGGCCCGCTTGCGATGCTGCTGTTGGGTGCTGCAGGGGGTGTATCCTGAGCCTGAGGTCTGTGGTGTGAGGTCACTCTCGTCAGATGTAGCCACTGGCAAGCGGGTGGCCATAGGGACTGGAGCTGGACTCTGAGCCTGTGACAGCTGAATGGCTGCTGTCACTGTGGAGGACAAAGACTGGACAGTCCTGTGTAGCCCACCCACGTCCGAATGAATGCCCTCCATGAAGGCAACTACCTGTGCCAACTTCTTGTCATGGTCTAGGAAGGTATTGAGGAGAGTTGTCTGACCCACACACATCTGGCGCAAAAGGTCCACAGCCTCAATGCTGAGGGCAGCAGGGAAGACGGGGGCAATGGTGCCTGGGGGAGGGAAACTCTCCCCTTCTTACTGTTGCGAGCACGTGCAGCACTAGTGGAAGTAGATGGGAGTGTGGGCACTGGACGCTGTGTGGTGGAAGAGGAGGGAGAGGTCCCGCTCCCTGTGCCCGACAACATCGAGGAGTCACCGCTGGAGTCAGATGATGTTGAGGTTGGTGTCTCTGGCTGTGATTCCTTAAGCAGGCTCCTGTCCTCCTCCGAGCTGCTGGTCACATCAGTGTCAGTTTTCTCATGTATAGCAGTTGTGCCTGATGCCTCACCACTGGTGTCCGTCCCCTGTCCTTTTGTGCCCACTGTAGATGTTGCAAGAGACAGAGACCTAGGTTCAGTTTAGTGGCATTCGCACAATCATATGCGAGCAAAGCACAAAACAAGACGATGATACCCCCATGTTGCACTCCACCCTGTGCGGTAACATTGTGCCTCCATGTAACCAGACATACAGAGCCCTCTAAGCATACTTAGGGCCATGAGGGGGGAAAAGATGTACCACCCGACACGTTGTCCAGTCACATATGGAGTCATCATAAGGGAACAACACAGATGCAAACTCCAAAACATCAGTTTGCAATGGCTATGAGCTCATGCCATTCACCATGTCATACTTTGGGGCACAACTACAGCTGCACATTGGTGTCAGATGTGTAGTACTCACAATATTGATGTGTGGCACTGCACACATTGATGAAAGCACACTCAGATGAGGCACATTGCCGTTAACTGTCATGGGATGTCCCTGACTCCCTCAATGCAGCCGATGTCATAAGGCTACAACTCAGAATGCAACATCAAGGACCATTACATCAATGACAATTGAATGTACATGTAGGGATAATGCATGACATCTGCACCAAACACAGAGGCCACTTACAAGCCATTGCATCACACTAGCAACATCACTGAGCTCAGCACTGTCTCATGCTTAGAATACACGCAGTCACTCACAACCAAAGTCACCCTTCCCAGAGAATACTCACCCCAGCTTGCTGCTGGTGGTCCTTCAAACATGCATCCAGCTCTGGCTGTGTCACTGCCAAGATGCGTGCCATTAGTGGTGTCATGCTCTGGCGCGCCAACCTGCCAGTCCGAGGGAGAAGCCCCAGCGTCATCTCTGCCACGTTTTTGCTCAGCTGGCAGATGTCATCCCACCTCTTGTGACAGTTGTGTGCCGTCGGTTGGAGACACCCAGAGCCCGCACCTTGCGTGCAATGGCCCTCCATACGGCCTTACACTGGTGCACTTTGAGCTGAAGGCATGGGAGACAAGAGGAAGAAATTTCAGTGACACTGGGTCATGTACCACTATCTCTTAGCTCAGGAGCATGCACCAACTCAGCACAACTCCACAGACATGTGTAGCAGAGACAATACAGCATGACACGTAGTACATGGGCCTGTGATAATCATACCCAAAATGCATGCAGGTATGAGGATGGACACAGTACCTAGTCATCTCATGCACATGCAAAATGTCAGCACAGAAAGCAATGTGAAGGAGGCCCACATATGCCATCCAGTTTGTGAGTGAGCAAGTCATACATTACATTGGAAATGATCTGGCGGGGCAGGCTCACTGTGTCCAACACTGCACACCTCTCAATTTCCTTACCCTATGAATGGCTCACTGTGTCATGGAGGCCATATTTAGGGACATGAACTCACAATCTCACACCCTTCTAACAAGGTCTGTCTTGTTCAATACACTGGCCTGAGATATCCCTTTGATGGATAGGGTAGCAGACAACGTATGTGTCTCACTCTGTCCATTCAGTGATGGCTTTGGCCATTTTGGCGATTTGGGCAGTGACTGAGCAGGCCAGGGTGGCTCACACTGAGGTTTAACGTGGGGCATCAGAAATGTCACATGCCGGGACAATATGAGAGGGCAAACAGTGCCTACACATGTGAGTCACTACACATAATGATGAAAATGGAAGGGGGACGTTTCAACAGTACAACAATCTGCAGTGTCATAGGTGATTTTCCACCAAGAGTGTCACCCTCTGGCATTTCACTCTTGTGCCTAATGCTGAGATATCCATGCTATGTGCCTACACCACCCTTACTTCTACACGACACTACTTATAAAGGTCAAACAACCACTTTTATAGTTTGACCAGGTATTTTTATTTTCAACCATTCATTTTTTCTTTTTTTCTTTCAAGACTTTTTATCAACACATTAATGTCAAAAAAGGAACAACTGTACATTCATATATTTACACTACTGTACACAATTTATAGACATAAATAAAACAGTACATATACACACTAAAGTAAATTCACAACATCATACATCCCAAAAAAATCCTTAAACAAAGACAACACATAACAAATTCATATATATTTGATTTCAGTAAATGAACGACGAAGTAAAAAGACGAGTAGTATAGCCAGTAAATGAAACTAATTGATACTCTTTGAACTAGCTACTGCCAGTTTAGGCTACAATTGACCATTTACTCCTCCAGTTTGCCGGCGCGTTTCGAAGCCAGGAAACCAGTTCGTGGATTCTCATCAGGGCCTTTTTCTTTTGTTTATATGTGATGTAAAGAAAGCAATAAAGTTTTATTTACAAAATTCGATGCTCTTCTCCATTTTAGTTACACAGAAATACTTTTAAACTCGTCTGGCTCTGACTACATCTACCTACCAAGTTCTTATGGGGCAAGAGGCTGTGTGGGATACTTTCTTGTTCTCGAAAGCTTCCGTTCTTAAGTTCGAATCAGTGTGCACTGGCTCCTTAATGTGTGCTCAACACACAACTCTACCTAAGAAAATGACAAGTATTAGTCATTTCCATCAACATACCACTACTTGATTTCAAAAAGCGCCCGTATTTCAACATACCATTCTTTTAATGTTTCTCTTTTAGTGCTGTAAGAGTGTTATTTTTCATTTGAACAAAAGCCAAAGGCCGGTTCTCCCGACATGTTGTATCACAAAACTGTATCAAGAGAGAGAGAATACGGGGAAACATTTGTAACTTCTCTACATTCTTCCCCAGATTATCCTACTCTCCACCACTGGTACACACAATAAAAGACCAAAAGTGGCGTACCTGTCTCGTTTTGTACAATGGTCCGGTCTTGTTTGTTCCAAGACGAGCGCGAGCCCTACAGGAACAGTAGCGAGTGTTTAGATATTTGTTTTATAGCGCAAGTGTTTCTACACAACCTGTTAAATCCTCTTTGTTAAAATGTGCTATGTTACCTTTTGCACTAGTGTCTCCGCAAAAACCAAAAGGGGGCGTATCTGTCTCGTTTTGTCCAATGCTTCGGCCGCGTATGTTCTAAGACGAGCGCGAGCCCAACCAGAACAGTAACAAGTGTTTACATATTTCTTTTAAAACACAAGTGTTTCTACACAACCAGAATAGACATTTTTATTAAAACGCGCTCTGTTACCTTTCAC
Source organism: Lissotriton helveticus (assembly GCF_964261635.1). Classification (NCBI taxonomy): domain Eukaryota; kingdom Metazoa; phylum Chordata; class Amphibia; order Caudata; family Salamandridae; genus Lissotriton; species Lissotriton helveticus. Next base: position 1,382,316,520 of record NC_136059.1, read on the forward strand.
AACAGTGCCTCTGCCGTATGGATCCCAATCAAATCAAGATTGGGAGCCACTGATGTTTACTCATTTTATTCACCATTGTTGTTAGCCAAACAAATGATCCTCTTCCATCCCCATCCCGAAATTTAACTGCATGGCTTAGAAGCATTCAGGATTATTGCATATCAAAAGGTTTAACGTGTTCGAGCCCGATTTGATAACGTTGACTCACGAAACTGATCACTATATGAATAAAGTTTTAGAAGCTAAGTGCACTAAAGCGGCTAGTCTGTTCATGTACGTGGTGCGTCTAATACAGAACGGGTGACTACATGTCCCACAATCCTTGGTGGTTGATCCTAATCGGGCCGCCGATTTTGCCGCGGTACCAGTGCACAGTTAATTCTGCTAACATGGCAGTCGGTATGGTATCCCGACCGCTATCCTAATCGAGCCCTAAGTGAGAGGAAATAGAAATACAGCAAAGACGAGAGAGACTAGGGAAAGTTAATAGATTATCAGGGAGAAGAGCACAGAAGAGAGAAAAAGGTTTCTGCGAAGAGCCATACGGGAGATAGCGAGACAAAGAGGTGTGTGTGTATGTGACAGATATAGAGAGAGAAAAACAATAAAGTGACCGATAAGCAAGACAGCCAAGGTGACAGATGTTCAAGAAATAGAGAGGTAAGAAAATTGATGGAGACCGAGACCAGTAAGAAAGAGAGAGCAGGGTGAGATGTGAAGACAGGCATGAGAGGTAACACAGATGAGAAAGAGACATGGAGAAGAGACAGAAATAGAGATGGAGATAGGTATGAGAAAGGGATGATAAAGAGACAGGCTTGAGAGAAACAACTGAGATTGTGGACAGGTGAAAAAGAGACACCCACAAGAGAAGGGAGAGAAGCAGTTGGGAGAGTGGGAGATGTGATTAAGGCATGATAAAGAGAGACTGTTGCAGGAGAGCTCAGAAGGTGAATAACTGACAGGTTAGAAAGAAAAATGTTGAGCTGTTGGGAGGACAGTCGGGAAGAAATTTGTAATAGACAGTCAAAAGAGATTACGAAAGAGCTGCTAGAGGGTTGATGAAGAGGTAAATTGGTGAGAGACAGCTGAGAGAGACGTGGGGAAGGAGAGAGATAAGAGAGATGATATAGCGAGAAACAAGGTAGAAACAGGTGCATGTAAAGACAGAGGTGGGAGACAAGTGACAAAGAGGTGATAAAGAGACCGGTGAGAGACACAGGTGTGATAGGGACTGGTGAGAAAAAGACACCTGAGAGATGATTTATAGGTGAGAGGTACGCGGCAGGTGAGAAATAGGCAGTTTTGAAAGACAAAGAGGGAGAGTAGGTAACAGATCTCAGAGGGATCAGGAATATAATACTGATCGAACTCCACTCACACGGAAATTAAATATTGAGAACAAAAGTATCGACTCTGTATACATAAGTATAAAAATCACTCATATCGAGCACACAAATATTGTTAACAAAAATATCGGAAACACAAATATACATATACCATGTTAAACATTTCAATTACCGTAATATTGAGTACAAAATTATCTATCATCAAATTAAAAAATACATTTAATAAAAACACAAAAACACTATTTTTACATAAATCAATGACTTCAAAAAAATCTGAAACTTAAAAAAATCTATAATTAAAGTAAAATATATTACATTACCCAAAAATTCAACATTACAATATTCAATAAATGCACCTAAAACATTATTTTTAACTATAAATATTAATATGTAAAGAACAATTTAAATTTGTATATCAAAACATACATTCATATTTAAATTAATACAATTATATATATAATGATTATTAAAAGAAAACATAAATTAGCATTTACCAAACAAACATTTAACTGGTAAAAAATTCAAATAATGCTAAACCAACCAATATAATAACAATATAAAGAATTTTAACCAATCAAACAACTCAACCCATTAAACAAACAACATAAAAGGAATACTAATTAAAGCAAATAATAACTCCAAAAATGACAAACATAGCAAGAGGAAGAAACTCTGCGGCATTCTCGCTACAAACAATTATAGAAGAAAATATACTCTCTACAACTACATATCCAAGTAAGTTATACTTATATTGAAGATTTACATTAAATATTATTGAACTAAAGAATTGTTAATTAACAAGTAAATAGTAACACACTCCGTAACTTTTGTTGTTTTACACAGACTACCTGAAAGAAAATGAAAAATCCTTCCAAACCAACAAGCTGCTACCAAATCTCAACTTTCACAAAGCACCAATATTATAAAATAAAGTAAATATACATAAATAATAAATTAGAAACTTACCCAAACGGAGCCCAAAAACAAAGCTAACTCCGGAAACTTCAACAAACTTGCAAAAAATACCAATTCACAAACTCTAACTTTTTTCCTCTTTCAACAGAAAACAAACATCTGCTCCACGTTTAAACGAGCTGAAAGGAAAAGCTGCAAAACCATGCCAAACATTTCAACAAAACATACAAGTAAATAAAATAAAAGTAAACATTTTTTTTAAATATATTAATGACTAACATACAAAGTTCAACTATAATATATAATGATATGATTATAATACTTACAGATATAATAACAGAAGGTGCCAAATGTATCACTTCGCAAAAAAGAAAGTGATTATTGAGTCACATGGGCTACACCTATAGCAAAGAAAGTGCATCAACAGAAACTGTAAGCTGGAAATGTACTAAATATTATTCTAATGCATGCTATGGAAGGGCAACTACAAAAGAACATGTTATTAATGTAAAAGAGCACAACCACCCCTTAAATGTTACAGAAATAGAAGTTTGAGACATTTGAAAGACTTAAGAGAGCAAAGCACCAGTTCTCAGGAACCCACAACTAAAATCCTTAAAGACATACTACTACATATCAGAACACCAATATCCCTTTCATACATGCTTAACTCCCTAATAAACAAAGCAGTAGCTACTATGAACTCCTAAACTATATAAAATAGCAAACTAATAACTACTACCCCCAGAAAATAATCCTAGACTTTGACAAAGCTATGATTCAAACAATACAAAAAATACCCCCCCCACAGCCACTGAAGGCTGTTACTACCACTTTAATCATAGTATATGGAGGCACCTCCAAAAAGCCATTCTAAGTGTAGAATATACCACTAACAGCCAATTTACTTTCGAAATCAAAAACAATTATCGCACTAACCTGCGTCCCTGTCACAAAGGTTGTCAACCACTTCAACTAACTAATAAAACGCCCTTTCTACCAGCAAAATGAAGGCAAACTTAGTCCCCTAATGGACTATTTCGAAGAGGCGTGGGTTGGCAGACTGAATCGGTCAGGACATAGACGCCAAACAAAACTCCAGATACCTTGGTGAAATATCAATGACAGCACCCTGGCACAGGAAGACAAAACAAACAATGCAGTGGAAGGATGGCATAATGCCTTCCAACCCACACTAGACAGAACTCAACCTATATTATATACACAAAGCAAAGCATTACAAAAAGAAAATACCACCAAGAACTGAGAATAGAACAGTCTGTAAATACAAATTGCCCCAATCTCAACAAACAAGCTGAAACAATTTACAACATGCTACAAAGTAAAGTCAACATTTTAATAAACAACAAAGGACTAAACTACTTAGAAGTAATAGCACCATCTCTCCTCTAAAATACATATTAACCTCCCCAAAACCTCAAAATCGACAACATACTCTAACACAACAAACCAAATGTATATATATTTTTAAAATATTAATATAAATATTTTATTACGTAATTGAAACAATTATATCAAATAGGAAAATTGTTAATCACTGATAAAATAAAAAATATTAATCATAATAAATATATATAATACTAACCAATTAACCAATTTAAAAATAAATTAAATCCATAAAATCAAATAAACACAACACATAATGCAGAGAATACCACATTTAAAAACATAACATAAACAATGCAATATAACATTTCCCACCCACAACAGAAAATGTAACTAAAACTTACTGTTCTATAGCTGCAGATCTCTTGCTAAATCGACATAGAAAAAAAACAATCCACCAAAAAAAAGAAAATACCACCAAGAACTGAGAATAGAACAGTATGTAAATAAAGTTGGCCCTAAACTCAACAAACAAGCTGAAATGATGTACAACATGCTACAAAGTAAAATCAAAATTTTAATAAATGACGAAGGACTGAACTGCTTAGGGGTCAATTCCGATCTCGTTGGGAATGCCCTCTGTCCAAGTCAGATCCGGAGTGCTTTCCGACCGACTCGCACTCCGCGGCTTCGAATGCCCCAGTACGATGCGTACACGCGCTTACGGACACGAGTCACTCGTTGCCCCATTGAAGTCAATAGGATCCTGTTGTACGATGCGTACATAGGCTCCTTTTGATGAAAAAGGTACATTGCTCAAAAGGGCACCTTCTGTAGTGGGAACGCGGATGTGCCACCCTCACCATACATGCAGTGACCGACTCGTAAGGCTGCGGGTGAAGGGGGTCCGGCGCCGACCCCCGAAGTCCGCTTGCTGGAGCTTTTACGAGTCGGAAACTCAGACTCGATCCGGCTGTCCGAATCGTGCATCGTACTGGCTTGGTCGGAAATCGCCTCTATTGCACGGCACGCTTCGCTTACGGCTGACATGTACGGAGTGATCCTGACCCGGAAATGCCTTGGTCAGTGATTTAATGTTTCCCGCATCGTACTTGCTCGCTTGTACAGTTGTACGAGTTGGTCGGAAAACACGCGTCCGGCTCGTACTTTTCCTGGCTGGATCACATTCGGAGCCATTCCGAGCGAGATAGGAATCGGCCCCTTGGAAGTAATAGCCACATCTCTTCCCTAAAATAAATATAAACCTACCCAGAACCTCAAAATCGACAACATACTCTAACAAACCAAATATATATATATTTTCAAATAATAAATTAAATATTTTATAACATCATTGAAAAAATTATATAAAATAGAAAAATCGTTAATCACTGATATAACAAATATTAATATTAATAATAATATTTATATAATACTAACCAACTAACCAACTAAGGAACCTTCTGTTTCCCCAAGTTGCGCCATGATTTGTGCCCGGTTGCCTTTGGTGTCCTCGCTGCTCCCGCCGCTGTGTCCAATGCGGCCCCGCCCCCTCACTGCCCATTCGCAGCCCTTGCCTCCCTCCTCCTGCCTCCCAGCAGCTCCTCCCTCCCACCTCCCCATATATGTTGGCCGCTGGCGCGCCAAAGGCGTGCCTAAGGCAAGCCCGTCTGCGCCTGGACCGCACCCAGCACCTGAACCCCTGACCCCTGCACCAGCCACGACGACCGCCGCCGCTACGATGCCAGCACACTCCACGCTCTCAACTCCAGACGGACCCACACCTGCTTCAAAGCCGCCCGAACCGCACACAGGGTCCCTTCTCCTGCTGGAACTGCAGCTACACCAGACTCAGAGCCGCCGAACCACCCGCCAACAAAGACCACAATCACCTCCGAAGCATCCTATTGAACACCCGCTCCGCATGCAAACATGGCGTCGAGTTCTGGGACCTGCTCGACACTTCATCCACGGACGCCACCATCCTGACAGAGACCTGGATGAACAACTCCTCTGCACCCGACATCGCCATTACCATCCCAGACGGCTGCAAGATCACCCGCAGAGACCGCACCAATGGAGTCGAAGGAGGAATCGCCATCGCCCACAAGAACAGCATCAGGGTCTTGACCAGCACCGACGACACTCTCAGCACCGCCGAACACATGCATTTCCAGGTCCACACAGACCCCAACCCCACCCTCAGAGGCTCCCTCGTCTACAGACCCCCTGGACCCTGACCCCAGTTCAGCGACTCCATCGCTGACTTCAGCACGCACGCCCTGACCTCCACAGACTACATCCTCCTTGGAGACCTGAACTTTCACCTTACGAACAACAACAACAGTAACTCCACCACCCTGATCCATAACCTTGCCACATTCGGACTGAGGCAACTCGTCACAACGCCTACCCACTCTGCCGGCCACATGCTTGACCCCGTCTTCTCCTCAAGCTCCCAAGTCTCTTTCAGCCACACTACTGAACTCCTCTGGACCGACCACTGCTGCATCCACTTTACCTACCAGAAACCCACCACTCACCACCGCACCCAACAGATCCCTCGCAGCTGCTGGAGCAAAATCCCTGAAGACCAACTACACGCAAACCTCGCTCTTAGCCGACCCACCGAACCCTCCAACACCAACGGCGCTGCCCACAGCCTCAGACGCTGGATCAACGACTGCGCCAACACCCATGCGCGCTGCAGAAACCCTCCTACAGAGACACCATCAAGAGGGCCAGCTGGTTCACCCCAGAACTCCTAGCCTCCACGTGAGCCTGCCGGAAACTAGGGACGAAATGGCACAGTGAGCAGACTCCGGGCAGCCACCCAGCCCACAAGGACGCCATCTGCAACCACCATCACCTCATCAGGACTGCCAAGAAGACCTCCTTCAAAGACCGCCTCGACAACAACGCACACAATAGCATGGAGCTCTTCAACATCGTGAAGGAACTTTCCAACCCCAGCTTCAACACCAACGGCATCCCGTTGTCACAAGCTCTGTGCGACTCCCTCGCCTTTTTTTTCTACCGCAAGATAGCAGACATCCACGACAACTTCAACACCCAGACAGACCCAACAGACATCAACACAACTGACTCTCCTCACACCATCGACCACGACCCCTGCTAGCCTGGGCCAACGTGAGCATCGATGACAACATCAAGACCATGAGCACAATCCACTCCGGCTCCCAGTCAGACCCATTCCCGCACCACATCTTCAACAAAGCTAGCAGCTCCATTGCACCCCATATTCGCAACATCATCAATCTCTCCCTCGAGACCGCGACCTTCCCAGAGAGCTGGAAACATGCTGAGATCAACGCCCTACTCCAAAAACCCAAGGCGGACCCAAGAGACCTCAAGAACTTCCAGCCCATCTCTCTGCTTCCGTTCCCATCCAAGGTCATCGAGAAGATCGTCAACAGACAGCTAACCCGATACCTCAAAGGAAACAGAATCCTGGACTCTTCCCAAACAGGTTTCCGCAGCAACCACAGCACCAAGACTGCCCTAATCACCGCCACCGACGACATCAGGACCCTGCCGGACAACTGTGAGACAGCGGCCCTCATCCTCCTGGACCTCTCTGCCGCTTTCGACACCATCTGCCACCGCACACTACGCGCACGCCTCCACACTATGGGGATCCGAGACAAGGCTCTGGAATGGACCACCTCCTTCCTCTCAGGCAGACCCCAGAGCGCCCGCATCCCCCATTCCGATCCGAAGCCTCCGAGATCATCTGCGGCGTACCCCAGGGATCTTCCCTCAGCCTGACACTGTTCAACATCTACATGGCCCTGCTTTCACACGTCGCCCGACAGCACGACCTCAACATAATCTCCTATGCCGACGACACTTAACTGATCCTCTCCCGTACCAAGGACCCCATCACTGCCAAATCCAATGACCACGAAGGAATAAGGGCCGTCGCCGACTGGATGAAGATCAGCTGACTGAAGTTGAACACGGACAAGACGGAGGTCCTCATCCTCGGCTCCAATCCTTCAGCATGGGATGACTCCTGGTGGCCGACGGCACTGGGGGTAGCCCCGACACCCACCGACCACGCACGCAACCTGGGAATCATCCTCGACTCAACTCTCTCCATTACCAAGCAAGTCAACGCCATCTCCTCCTCCTGCTTCAAAACCCTCCGCATGCTCTGCAAGATCTACAGGTGGATCCCGACAGAAACAAGGAAAACAGTCACCCAGGCCCTCGTCAGCAGCAGACTCGACTACGTAAATGCCCTCTACGCAGGAGCCCGGACCAAGCTCATGAAACGACTGCAACACATCCAAACCGTATCTGCACAACTGATCCTCTACATACCACGCCACAGCACATCACCCCCCACCTGAGAAACATGCACTGGCTCCCTGTCAACCAGAGGATATCCTTCAAGTTCCACATCCATGCAAACAAAGCACTCCACAAGACCGGCCCAGCCTACCTCAACAGACGACTTTCCTTCTAGATTCCCAACTGCCAGCTCCGCTCTGCCGACTTCGCACTTGCCACCGTCCCTCGCATCCGAAGAACAACCACCGGCGGGAGATCCTTCTCCCACCTCTCCGCCAAGACCTTGAACACCCTCCCGCTGAGCCTACAACAGACCCAAGACCTGCTGACCTTCAGGAGGCTACTCTAGACCTGGCTGTTTGACCTATAGCGTCCCCCCCTCATAGGGCCTTGAGACCCTCGCGGGTATTTAGTGCGCTCTACAAATGATTGATTGATTGATTGATTGAAAAACAAATTAAATCCATAAAATCAAATAAACACAACACATAATAATGCAAAGAATACCACATTAAAAACATTAACATAACATAAACAATGCAATATAACATTTCCCACCCACAACAAAACATTTAAATAAAACTTACTGTTCTGTAGCTGCAGATCTCTTGCTAAATCCACATAGCAAAAAATACCAATCGAAATCCCTCAAAACAATCCAAAGTCTGTAGGTTCCATAAAAAAATATATATATTAGAAAACCTCAAAAATAGGGAAATCTAAGTAAAACAATTGGGTTATAATAAACGAAAACAAATGTCCTTTTAAAAAAAATTGTACACTCCTATTTCCCATTAAAATTGTTCGTAAATACAAACCTGTGAAAGAAATGTTAAGCGTCCACCCGTACAATACATTACAGTCCCAAATATATACATAGATAACACTTAGGCCCTGATTAAGAGATTGGCTATCATGTAACACCCGTGGCAGCAGATTAACCGCAGCAGCGCTGGCGGTCTGAGTACTGTATTATAAGGAATGTGGTTACATACACAAAAGACCGCCACGGTCCCGCCGCCACAGCCAGGAAATCCTGACAGCGGCAGAATAGGCCCATTTGTCTGTTGGAGGGCAGACCACCAGTGTTACAGTTACAGCCGGCCCAATTACGAGGTGCCTTACAGCTGGCTGGAATGTGGCGGTCCAACCACAGCATCTGAGCTGTGGAAAAAGGGAGAGATATAAGGCTGACACTAACTTGTGTTCATCTTCACACATCCTGTGCTGCCATGGAGCCAATCGTCCACCTCCTGCCACTGCTGTACCTGCTGGAAGACATTGAAAACCAACACCATTGTGGATGCAATCAGTGGTAAGTTATACTCCTATCTGTCTCCATAAACACCTCAGCAAACTGATGCCTCACCATGGACTAGGCAAGAGGTTTGGGGTCCCTGGGTTAAACATAGTTTGTGGGACCCTGTTCGGAGTTGTATTCAATGTATAACCCAAATACTGCTCTATGATTCCCTATTTGGCCAGGCCAGTGGCACTGTACAGGCACACTCTACACAAATAGACGTGTTTACTTCTCATAATCAGTGATAGTGATGCATGCATTAAATTGTGTCACACAACAGCACCTTCTCATCAATATTACACCTATCGGTCTCTGCAACAACCTCACATTGCACACGTCCTAGGTTCTGTTGTGAGATCACAGACGCATCTGTATGGCTGTGACATGAAGCTGAAATACACCTTCTCTGCTACAACTCTGTATTGGCCTCTCACACATCACCCAAATCAAAGGGTAATGTCAGTCAAAATAAGTATGAAGAAGGTATTAAAGTTGTAAGATATTGAGAATTTAACTGTTTTTTCCTTCTCGCAGAATACGCTATAGTGAAAGTTAAATGAGGCTGTGAAAGCATCCCAGTTGTTGGGAATGGAGGTATCAGTAGGTTGGTTAATTTGAAAAAAATACTGAATAAAAGCAGTGGCATCAGTTGTAAAATTATTATCAGATATTAGGAAATTATGAAATCTCTATCGGCTGGTTTTGGAGTCAGTAAGAGATAAATCAAAGGAGGATATTACTGGTTACTGGTGCACGATCAAAATAAAAATAGAACCTATTTCTGATGATTGTAGAGGGAAGTGAGGATGTTTTAACTAAAATATAATCAATTATGGACATTGTATGATGCACATTGGAGAAAAAATGTAATTCACACTTATCAGGATTACACATTTTCCAAACATCAAATAATGGTCGAGTCGTGAAGGGTGATTGGAACATCTTATGAGATTTGTCAGGGTTAAATTTGCATTTTGACTTCTTATCCATAAAGGGGTCCAACCACTGGTTAAAGTCAACTGCTATAATGATGTTGGAGTAACCTATATTAGCAAGTTTTACTTTAATAATTTGCCTAAAAGCAGGCTCAGGTTTGACTGGGCCATAGATATTAAATAAGGAAATATGTTTATTATGAATAATGGCATTAACTAATACCCATTGACCATTAACGGTTCACTGATAATACATCAATGTCACAAATATCAATGTTAAAAGCATTGCTGAAAATATATAGACTACAAAAATATCGACTCCCATACCTAAACAGATAAGTACAAAAAATGGATGTAAAAAAGATAGATGTAAATAAATATTGATTTAAATATATATATAAAATAAAATAACATATATTAAATATTAACATTAATTTGAAAAAAATATTTTTTTAGCAAACTATGACTAACTTAATTTAAAAAAGATAAACACACAAACATAATAATTTATACATATATATATATATATACACTTTAAAACAAGTAATAAACTATTATTTTTAATTTATTTTAAAAGTTAAAAATTATATAAAAATTAAACATATATATCAATAAGTTAAAATGTAAAATAAAAACATTCTATGATAGATTAAATCATTAAACTAATAAAAAATATTTCAACTTATATTTCCCAATACATTCAGTGCAACAGTAGGGAAAGTGTTGGATAGGGAGAGTTAAAATTACTATTCCCACTCCAATGAGTACAACAGTAGGGAAAGTGTTTGATAGTGAAGAGGTAAAAATGACTATTCTCACACCAGTGAGTGCAACAGTAGGGAAAGTGTTGATAAGTGGAGGGGTAAAATTACTATTCCCTTTCCAATGAGTGCAACAGAAGAGAAAGTGTTAGATAGTGAAGGGGTAAACATTGCTATTCCCAGTCCAGTGAGTGCAACAGTAGGGTAAGTGTTGGATAGCAGAGGTGAAAAAATTACTATTCCCACTCCAGTGAGTGCAACAGTAGGAAAAGTGTTGGATAGCAGAGGGGTAACAATTACTATTCCCTCTCCAGTCAGTGCAACAGTAGGGAAAGTGTTGAATAGCGGAGAGGTAAAAATTACTATTCCCACTCCAATTAGTGCAACAGTTGGAAAAGTGTTGGATAGCGAAGGGGTAAATATTACTATTCTAACTCCAGTGAGTGCAACAGTAGCGTAAGTGTTGGATAGTGGAGGGATTACATTTACTATTCCAACTCCAGTGAATGCAACAGTAGGGAAAGTGTTGGATAGCGGAGGGGTTAAAATGACTATTTCCACTCCAGTCAGTGCAACAGTATGGAAAGTGTTGGATAGCTGTGGGGTAACAATTACTATTCCCACTGCAGTGAGTACAACAGTAGGGAAAGTGTTGGATAGCGGAGGTGTAAACATTATTATTCCCACTCCAATGAGTGCAATAGTAGGGAAAGTGTTGGATAGCGAAGGGGCAGAAATTACTATTCCCACTTCAGTGAGTGCAACAGTAGGGTAAGAGTTGGATAGGGGAGGGTTTACATTTACTATTCCAACTCTAGTAAGTACAACAGTGGGGAAAGTGTCGGATAACGGAGGGGTTAAAATTACTATCCCCTCTCCAGTGAGTGCAACAGTAGGGTAAGTGTTGGATAGTGGAGGGTTTAGGTTTACTATTCCAACTCCAATGAGTGCAATAGTAGGGAAAGTGTTGGATAGCTGAGGGGTTAAAATTACTATTCCCACTGCAGTGAGTGCAACAGTAGGGAAAGTATTGGATAGCGGAGGTAAAAAAATTACTATTCCCACTCCAATGAGTGCATCAGTAGGGAAAGTGTTGGATAGCGGAGGGTTATCAATTACTATTCCCTCTCTAGTGAGTGCAACAGTAGGGAAAGTGTTGGATAGAAGAGGGGTAAACATTGCTATTCCCACTTCAATGAGTGCAACAGTTGGGAAAGTGATGGAATAGCGAAGGGGTAATATTTACTTTTCCCACTCCAGTGAGTGCAACAGTAGGGTAAGTTTTTGATAGTGGAGGGGTTACATTTACTATTCCAACTCAAGTGAGTGCAACAATAGCAAAAGTGTTGGATAGCGGAGGGGTAAAAAATACTATTCCCACTCCAGTGAGTGCAACAGTAGGGAATGTGTTGGATAGCGTAGAGGTACAAATGACTATTCCCACTTCCAGCAATGCAAAAATAAAAAATAAATAAATATTTAAAAATAAAAAAATAATATTATAAAAATAAATAAATGAATAGATTTATACATTTGCTAAAATTTTTAAAAAACATATATTTCATATATAAAAAAATATAATATTAATATCATATAACAAATACTTACACATATTTTGTCAAATAAAATAATAAACACATTTCCCAAAAATACATATTTTAAACTAGAATTTTTATTACAAACAAAAACATTATTTATTACATAAATGTATTTATTTTATTTCCTACCCTATAACACCACACATACAACAAAACACTTCTAAATAGTGTTTAAAATATATATGTCCATAATTAACATAATTATCCTTTAAAGAAATATTAGTAATAAAAGATACAATTAATAAAAATTAATCAACTACCCACACTCTAACCCTGTAATCCCCTCAATCCACACCTAAATAAAACTGTAAAATAATACATTATACAATTAAGACTTATTTTAAAATTAAAAAATATTACTATTAAACAACTAACTATGAAGTAAGTAAAATATATTAAATACCCACCCTTTAACCTTTTAAAAATAAAAACAACATACAAAAAATAAACAATTACCCAAAATAAATATCAAATAATTAACATTAATTAGCAACTATATATTAATTAATTAAACACAAATTACTTGGCACCCTTTACCCCTCAAAAAAACCAAAACACACACCTAAAATGAATTACACAATTACCATAGTTAATTACCAATTCATATTTAATATTAATAAACAACCAATTATTAATTCATCAATAAAAGAAAATTACTTCCCACCCTATACACCTATAAACACCAAAACGCACACCTTAAATTAATTACACAATTACCATAATTAATTACTAAATAATTAACTATTAAATAACCAATTATTAATTAATTAATAATGCATTATTTACACATGTAACACTATAGCATCTCAATTAAATACATATGAATAAATAAAAAATAATCATTAATTTAATAGAATTAAAATACTTCCCACCCTATTCCCCTATAATCCCACAACCCACTACAGAACTAAAAAACACAAAGGGGCTCATTAGGATGGTGGGCGGAGGCACATCCGCAGTGCTGGTGGTGGCAGAAAATGCCATTTTCCCCCCTCCAGCAGCGGTCCTCGCGCCCGCCATCTTACAATGGCCAAACATAGCTCATTTCCCATCCGCTGCGGTGCAATGTGAACCGCCATAAAAATGCGCCTGACACCCCGGCGGTGGGAGCCAATAGAGACCCACCGCCATGCTCCAGCTCTACAAGCCTTTCTGATGCTGTACCTGCTCCACTACCAGCAAATAATGGACCGTCGCGGACAATGTCGCAGGTACACAATCACACAACTCCGCAAACAACCACGACACACAACTCTTGTGCTGACACACGGTTCCTTCCACATCAGACACTCTGGTGGGGACAGGAACACCTCCCGAAGTTTACCAACACATGTCCTACCTTAATGAAAAACACCCCTCTGCATCCGTATCACCCATCAACCGCGAAAACACCGCAATGTCCCAATGTCCCGGTCACATCACTGCAGCGGTGCAGACGTGGGAAAACCTGCCCACAATGTAGTAGGCAGGGCCAGCGCCAGGCATGGGCAGTCCACAAAGATTTACAGGGCCCCACCTCTACCCTTCACACACTACGCCCCCCACACCCATTTGGGGGCATGCTATGTGCTCCTCCTATGCTCCTCTGCATATTTTATCTTCCAGGTGTAGCCAGACCCTGCACCTTACACACCAAACAACCAGGGAGGCTGTCTAAGAAGGTGGGGATGAATAGGGATACCCTGCACAGAAGCTCGGGGGCAGGGCATTCCTCCTCCTCACACCTACCTTTCACTCATGTCAAGCAAACAAACTGAGTTGAATCACAAAATGAAGACTCACACTGCATATGAACATCCACTTAACTGTCCACACTGCCTGTCAAGTCACTCAGACACACCCCACACTGACATACCAGATGTCAGCAACAATGGAGGACAAGAAATGGGCTAGCCAAAAGTGGAGTGGACAGTGCTGGAAAACCATGGAGCAAGCCACAAAGCATGTGTACATCACATGCAAGAGAAGGAACATATCACACCACCCTAAGGACATCAACCAGACGTGGGTGTCACAGTGAGTGGAATTAAACCAAAGTGACCTCTGTGCAAAAACTCAGGGAGACATCAAGGCAAGCCATGCATAGGCACAGGAATGTTAGGAAGTGTCTGAAGTCAAACAGTGATCAGCCATACATCTGTGTCATCCTACTTGACATGTGTATGTCAGCAGCACAACACACATGGCTCATTGTCACACTCCCTGACTGACAAACCCAAGTTGGACCTTCACACATACCCCTCCTCTACCCACCTCACACCTGCAGCACTCAACACCAGTGTTGAACACACATAATGGTGCAAATGATGTCCTGTGAGTTCACTGACAACCAATTACACACCCTGGGGTGCATCTACAAATGTAGACTCATACTTAGGGATACCTGCTGACACAAAAACAATATCCAAACACAAATCTCACAAACAACATACACAGAAGTCCAACAAGCCCAGCCATGTGCAGTCAAACAGTGGAAAGGCAATGTGACCCTTGACAGAAGAGGAGTACACACCATTGGTACTCAGTGCTAATGCACAGACACCATACCCCAACAACAACAAGAATTGCATTATCTCAAAAAAGCCATGAACACAAACTGGGATCAATGGGACAATAAGCCAACACAGACAGAGACACCACACCAACCATCAAGTCAACATGGTATCATAGTGTACCACAGCATGCACATGCACAATCCTGACAAGTGACAGGTCAAATAGAGCAGGACATAGCACTATTCTGCACCCAAATTAAGCCCAGTAACGAGAATACACCATGCTGCATGTGACAGACACACAAGTAATTCACACTACACTTGCAACACACATCAGAATGTATCACAATGCACAAACTACTCTCACACAATGTCATGCAAATAGAACATCACACACACAGAGCATCTGTCAGCAGAAAGAGCCAACACAGGCCAAATACTGCATACATCCACAACAAAATCACTACAGATGTACATAACAATCCATCACATTGCAAACTCAGCTGGACATCAGGGGATGCACACCAGGCAAGTACAAGGCAACACACACTCACAGCACTGCTTGCAGGTCACGCAGTGTGTGCACACCAACTAAATCAGTAGCACACACATCTCAGTGCGACTACATGTACTCCCACAACACAAATCAGCACAGCACACAGACAACATCACACTCGGGAAGGGTAGCAGTACCTCAGTAAACACACATACAGCTTACCCAACACCCACAGATGTACAACTCAGGGACACCCAGGTGCAAACAACATGACCAGAGGACTGTGCAGCACAAACAACTGCTCTGCACACGAGCAACCATGACTGCAAACCAGTACAAGCACATCACACATAACTAATTGGGAAACTGTCCTGAGTGGCACATTGTCCTGTGCACAGATCAGCACCACAAAGCATAGTGTATCAAATGAAGTGGTGGGGAGGGTCATACACTGGCAACCCAAGGGGTAGGTGACATGGGATTGAAGTGGTGTGTATGTCAGTAGTGGACAGGTCAGGAGTGTACTGTACACAAACACATAGAGGAGTCACTCACAATGTGTAGGCATCAGAAGCACAGATAGGGGATGGTATGACTCCACATCCCACATACCATTCTGGAGCCAAAAATGGTTCAAGTGACTGCAATGCATGAGAAAACTCACCTACAATGTCAGTGTTGCTGAGCAGGTCTGCACAGTGACCACAAACAGAAACAAGACACATAGCTGATCAACGACAAAAACAGAGCACAGACTTGGCAGTCACACACTCTGCATACTCACAACTGGCAGCAACAACAAGTAGGTGTCCCCTAGGAGTGCAAGGACACACCAACACATTGCACAGTGCATAACCTACTACACCTCCTATATATGCCCACAATCTCAAGCACATGCAAGACAATTCAAACAAACAGGCACTCAGCTTCTGGGTCATACATGTGTGCAGTTGGCATTGCAGGGGCTCACACACATCAACACTAATGACAAAGTCACCCCTTCACACTTCATCACTTCACTCAAGTGCACACATTCAAATATACCCATTTGACTAGGAAGACAGGCCATCACAAGATGCCCATACAACAACACTGCTGTTCACACATCAAGAAAGATCACACAGACATGATGGAACCTGACCAGCCCGCATGTAATCCTGTGGATATTATTCCTCTCTGTGCTGGTAGTGCATCCTAACATGACATGTGTACAACTTTGCAAACCTGACCATAGAATGATTAGGATAACAGTAGATCATCAGAAACAGAAAAAAAAAATTAAATGTTGTTTATGTGAAGTAGTGGGCTCTCTCTTAGAGATGGAAAGATGAGAGCACATGTGCTTGTTAAAATACCCCTCACACACTAAAAAAATTCAATAGTGTCATGCTTCATCATAGGGGTCTTCCCGTCCCTATAACGGGGCGGGGCGTGCTACGACCAGACGGACTACGCGGGAGCACTATAGATGTGACAGGGCTATGTGTAGGTGTGATGGTGTCAGTGAAGTGTAGGGACCTAACTAGTGAATGCACCAAAAAATACAAAAAGTTAAAAATTCCCTGGCTAGTAGAAAAATAAATTTTATTGGATTCTCTAGCTGGAAACGTTAAAAAGGGGAATGTGAGGTAGAGCACTTGCTAGCTACCAAGTCGACATGTTTCATAGGCAGTCCCCAACTGCCTACTCATCAGGACCATAAGGTGATCCCTACTGCTGATAGCTCGGTTCTACAGTAATAAGCCTACTGTCCTACAAATATAACAGCAAAAATAGGCTGAATATTTGGGCTTCAGGGCATGAGCTGGCCCGTGTGAAGCAGGGCACTAATAATAAGTATCAGAAAAGGAGGACCAATGGTCTCTGTAAATGAAAGAAAGAAAAAAAGGGGAAGAAAGCACAAACAAGTTCATGTTTTTACTTCTGATTATTGGACCTATATCATCCAAAACATTGCTAAATAGGCGAAATTCTCGCCGTGTCAAAAGCTATTGTCTTTGCCATACATGCTGCAAGGTAATCGATATATACCTCTCATGGCTGGTTGTATATACCAGATGTTTCATCACAAACCAACCAATATGACACGATTCGCAATTATCTCATCACCCATACAATTGTGACTCAACACACTCATACATCCGCTCACTCAGATAGCGAAACAGACCCTTATATCGTAATTATCGAGATCGATATTCTAAGGAGATGTTGATGTTGATGGTGGTCAACACTCCTATATTATACATACTTTTTCGTTAATTCTCAGTGCCTCATGAGCTTGCAAGCGAAGGTGGTTTTGCTCGGTCGACTGAAAAAAATAATAAATAGATATTGCCACCCTCGTTGTTAGATGTAACTCATTCCAAATCTAACGACAGAAAGTCCCTATGACCCATTTATTAGAGACTCGAGGTCTGAGTCTATTACTTACATCACCGGCGTAAGAGTTTGCCTCTTGTTCCTACCTCCGTGCAGCTCCGAGGACTGGTGGTCTCTCGTCTGCGGGGTAGATATAACTAACCATTCTCTTGCGTGATGCTAGCCACTTCAGGTAAACGCCCTCACCAAAAAGGCTGGAGCGCTGCATTCAAAAAGGGCCGCCGTTCTTTGGCACCAGGTGAGGACTGTAGTCGGCAGTCTTTTCACGCTTTCTCTTATTCATGTAAAAAGATGGAAAGGGCTTGGATGCGCACCTTCTGTGGTGTGATAGTTATATTCAAAACAATTCTTGCTCATGAAACAGTATGATTGTACTCTGATCAGAAGTCTTTTCACGCTGTCTCTTATTCATGTAAAAAGACGGATCGTGCTTAAATGCGCATATTTGTATGGTGTGAAAGTTGTGTTTTAAAAAAATTGTTGCTCAAGAAACCTTGCGATGTTGCTGTTAATCAACAGGTATCGATTATAGTTCGCGATGGGTGCATAGATCCACAAGTTCTTTCAGGTGTACAGACCAATCATAAATACATCGATTCTATTGTTGTTGGCCCCGCTATTGTGGGCAGGGTCCGGGGGCTCACTCGCCAGAGTGCAGTATCTATTTCTGACGGATGAATATATGCGACCCCAGTATTATCAAAACAGATCACAAATTGTATATAGGACCAGGTGGTGTCGCTGTGCATCAACCGGTAGTCTCTTGATGTTTGTCCATTGTTATTTAAAGGGGTTACCGGGATGGCAGTCGCAGCTGTCCTCATTGTACATTGGGCCATATAGTTTCTTAGTGCATCAACCAGTCATCTCATGGTGTTTGTCTGCTGGAAGTTCAAAGCAGGGGGGAATTGTTACCGCTGGGGAGCGGGGTTGTTGATTACAGCTGTCCCCACGGTATGTCGTCGTTCAAGCCCCGTTTATGGGATTGAATGCGAAACACCCATCTCTGTTCTTTCTCCAGAAGGAACCTTTCATTACCCACTTGCTCTATCACAGTCCATGATATTTCTTCGGGCTTGTGGTTCATTTCCAGGAAATGATTGGTGAGTTTAGTACTTGTTTTTTTGCACTTTATGGTACTTTTGTGCTCACCTATCCGGATTTTTACTGCCCTGCTAGTCATTCCTACATATTCCAGTCTGCAGGGACATGTGATTAAGTAAACAACATTGGTGCTGTTGCAATTACTGAAATTCCTTTGTTCCCAGGTGGTCCCATTGTTGAAGGTCAAATTATTACTTTTACTTGTCAAACAGCAGACTTTGCAGCTTCCACAAGGATGGTGGCCATGTACAAAGTTTGGATTCTTTTGCCCAGTGTGGCTATTGGTCTTGGGTCTTGTGTGGACTAAGACATCCCTTATACTTTGTGCCTTCTTATGAGAGAACATTGGTTTCGGTATTTCCAAACCACCACTGTTCAGAATCTTCCAGTTCCTGTTAATGATCTTTGTCACTTGATTCGAACAGGTGTTATAAGTGGTGACGCAAATCGGTCTCTTGTCATCCTCTTTCGGTATCTTCTCTTCCAAAAGACTCTCTCGGCAATTGTTCTTGGCTCGCTTGTAGGCCTGATCGATGATCTTGTCAGGGTACATTCTGGCTTCCAGCTTCTTTTTCAGATCCTTGGACTGGAGTTTGAAGTTGTTGATCTCAGTGCAGTTTCTGCGAAGACGCAAAAACTGTCCGTACGGGAGATTATCCCGCAAATGTCTTGGGTGGAAGCTATTGTACATCAGCAGGCAGTTCTTTGAAGTACTTTTAAAATGGGTGGTGGTCATTAATCTACCCTCCTTCGGAAAGATATTCAGATCCAAGAAGACCAAGTTGCTGTTGGAGGTGGTGCTTGTGAATTTCAAATAATCGTCTTGTAAATTCAGCCAACTTAGGAATTGCTCGGAAGCCCTCTCATCTCCATCCCAGATGATCAGGATATCATCGATGTATCGTTTCCATATCTTGATGTTATCTCTGAAGGGGTTGTTTGGATGCAGTATTTTGGTCACTTCCAGGTGGTGCACATACAGGCCAGCTATACTGGGAGCAAATGTTCTTCCCATGCTACAGCCGTGTTTTTGTAGGTATAGGGTGCCTTTGTACTCGAAGAAGTTCTCTCTTAATGCTAGGGAACAGCATTCCATCACCACATTACGCGGTGTCTGGTTCTCCCAAAAGTCTTCGAAAAGGACATCTTCGACAATCTCCAACGTTGCGTGGTGCGGCAAGCTGGTGTACAAACTCTCCACGTCACAGCTAATCAATAGCTGGGTGCTGGGATCAAAGCGGACGTTTTCTAGTAAGTTCAGCACGTCCTTCGTGTCCCTGAGATAAGTTGAAGTCTTTTGGACTATTGGTCTTAGGAAGGCATCTGCAAACCTTGACAGAGGTTCCAATATTGACCCAATGCCAGACACAATGGGTCGTCCCGGAGGGTTCTGTAAGTTCTTGTGTATCTTCGGGAGTGTGTACAGGTAGGGGGTCCTTGGATTTCTTTGGCAAAGGAATTCTCCCTCCTTTTTAGTAATCCATCCGTGTGTTAAGGCCTCCTCTACCATAGTCTTGATCTTGATTGCTATCCTATCCGTCGGATCTGTATGGAGAATCTCATAATTCCTTTCGTCCTGGAGTAGTCTCATACATTCCATGTCATATTGGCTTGCATTTTGTATCACAGTCGCACCACCCTTGTCCGCCGGTTTTATCATTATGCACTTGTTGCTGCTCAGCTCTCGTAATGCTTGCCTTTCTTCGTTGTCTATGTTCTGAAAGGTACTTCTTTCCCGTGGATTTATATCTTCAAGTTCCCTCATGACTAATTTCTCGAAAGCAAGCAGTTCAATTGGGAGGGTGTTGTTCATTGGTGTGAACGTCGATTTTGGTCTTAGTTTAGTATCTCCATGTTCAATTTCATCCTTCTTGTCTTTGAAGAAGACTTGCAACTTCAAACGTCGCATGAACTCCTGGACTTCCTTGCATAGATGAAATTTGTCCATATTGGCAGTAGGCACATATCCCAAGCCTTTTTCCAGAATCTTGTTTTGGGCCTCTGTGAGCTCAAAATCCGAGAGGTTCACAACCAGACTCATTTCTGGTTCTTTTTGGCGCCTGTCATGCTCCTTGTGGCTACTCGAGGGGTCTCTTCCTCTCCTGTGTTCCAGTGTACAGAGGTGCCCCTCCGGTTCCTTCCCCTGGTCTGTCCTTGGCGCGCCCCTAAAAAAGGCGCCGATTGGTCAAAATAACCATAGTCTTGCTGATGGTATCCCCATACGGGAAAAGGGCCCTGTGGATGTTGGAAGGGAGGTTGTGGACCGTACTGTTGTTGTTGAGGATATATCATATGGGGTTGGAAATTGTTCCATCCTCTTAAACCCCGGTAGTTTGGTCTACGGAAATTTCTCCTTCCACCTTGGGACCTTGGACTCTTGTTGCGACTGAAATTGGACCCATTGGACCCAGTATCCGATGAATCATCGTCCGTGGTGTTTTCATTCGTTGATTTAAAGTCATCTTTTATGTAAGGGTACACTCTTTCTTTTGACCATCGACTGTTGTCTTTTTTTAATTTATCATATTTATTATTCTTCAATGTAGTTTCAAACTCATTAAGAGATTTATTCATTTCGTCAAGGAATTTCTTTAGATCTGCTGGGGATTCATAGCTTTTTAAACGGACTTCTATGGTTTGTATCTCTACTTTGAGTTCGCTTGCTAGTCTGCTAGCAGTTTTTATAATGAGCACAATCCAGTCACGGGTGCATCGCCATGAGATTTTAGACCAGTCAATTTTGAAGGTTTTGTCGTGTAGGAAAATGAAGGGTTCATTGCGGACTACAAGGCCTGCTGGGGCAGTATTGGCCTGGAGGTATTCGGTCATCAATAAGCCATGGATAGCGGTCTTTATTTGTGTTATTCTAAGTTCTTCTAATTCATCCCAATCATTGTTCCTAGTAGAGGGACCTGCAGTGCTCAGACCTTCAAAGGTACCCAGGGTAGATATAAGGTTGGAGATGAAATCTCCAACCTTATATCTACCCTGGGTGCCTTTGAAGGTCTGAGCACTGCAGGTCCCTCTACTAGGAACAATGATTGGGATGAATTAGAAGAACTTAGAAGAACACAAATAAAGACCGCTATCCATGGCTTATTGATGACCGAATACCTCCAGGCCAATACTGCCCCAGCAACCCTTCATTTTCCTACACGACAAAACCTTCAAAATTGACTGGTCTAAAATCTCATGGCGATGCACCCGTGACTGGATTGTGCTCATTATAAAAACTGCTAGCAGACTAGCAAGCGAACTCAAAGTAGAGATACAAACCATAGAAGTCCGTTTAAAAAGCTATGAATCCCCAGCAGATCTAAAGAAATTCCTTGACGAAATGAATAAATCTCTTAATGAGTTTGAAACTACATTGAAGAATAATAAATATGATAAATTAAAAAAAGACAACAGTCGATGGTCAAAAGAAAGAGTGTACCCTTACATAAAAGATGACTTTAAATCAACGAATGAAAACACCACGGACGATGATTCATCGGATACTGGGTCCAATGGGTCCAATTTCAGTCGCAACAAGAGTCCAAGGTCCCAAGGTGGAAGGAGAAATTTCCGTAGACCAAACTACCGGGGTTTAAGAGGATGGAACAATTTCCAACCCCATATGATATATCCTCAACAACAACAGTACGGTCCACAACCTCCCTTCCAACATCCACAGGGCCCTTTTCCCGTATGGGGATACCATCAGCAAGACTATGGTTATTTTGACCAATCGGCGCCTTTTTTAGGGGCGCGCCAAGGACAGACCAGGGGAAGGAACCGGAGGGGCACCTCTGTACACTGGAACACAGGAGAGGAAGAGACCCCTCGAGTAGCCACAAGGAGCATGACAGGCGCCAAAAAGAACCAGAAATGAGTCTGGTTGTGAACCTCTCGGATTTTGAGCTCACAGAGGCCCAAAACAAGATTCTGGAAAAAGGCTTGGGATATGTGCCTACTGCCAATATGGACAAATTTCATCTATGCAAGGAAGTCCAGGAGTTCATGCGACGTTTGAAGTTGCAAGTCTTCTTCAAAGACAAGAAGGATGAAATTGAACATGGAGATACTAAACTAAGACCAAAATCGACGTTCACACCAATGAACAACACCCTCCCAATTGAACTGCTTGCTTTCGAGAAATTAGTCATGAGGGAACTTGAAGATATAAATCCACGGGAAAGAAGTACCTTTCAGAACATAGACAACGAAGAAAGGCAAGCATTACGAGAGCTGAGCAGCAACAAGTGCATAATGATAAAACCGGCGGACAAGGGTGGTGCGACTGTGATACAAAATGCAAGCCAATATGACATGGAATGTATGAGACTACTCCAGGACGAAAGGAATTATGAGATTCTCCATACAGATCCGACGGATAGGATAGCAATCAAGATCAAGACTATGGTAGAGGAGGCCTTAACACACGGATGGATTACTAAAAAGGAGGGAGAATTCCTTTGCCAAAGAAATCCAAGGACCCCCTACCTGTACACACTCCCGAAGATACACAAGAACTTACAGAACCCTCCGGGACGACCCATTGTGTCTGGCATTGGGTCAATATTGGAACCTCTGTCAAGGTTTGCAGATGCCTTCCTAAGACCAATAGTCCAAAAGACTTCAACTTATCTCAGGGACACGAAGGACGTGCTGAACTTACTAGAAAACGTCCGCTTTGATCCCAGCACCCAGCTATTGATTAGCTGTGACGTGGAGAGTTTGTACACCAGCTTGCCGCACCACGCAACGTTGGAGATTGTCGAAGATGTCCTTTTCGAAGACTTTTGGGAGAACCAGACACCGCGTAATGTGGTGATGGAATGCTGTTCCCTAGCATTAAGAGAGAAATTCTTCGAGTACAAAGGCACCCTATACCTACAAAAACACGGCTGTAGCATGGGAAGAACATTTGCTCCCAGTATAGCTGGCCTGTATGTGCACCACCTGGAAGTGACCAAAATACTGCATCCAAACAACCCCTTCAGAGATAACATCAAGATATGGAAACGATACATCGATGATATCCTGATCATCTGGGATGGAGATGAGAGGGCTTCCGAGCAATTCCTAAGTTGGCTGAATTTACAAGACGATTATTTGAAATTCACAAGCACCACCTCCAACAGCAACTTGGTCTTCTTGGATCTGAATATCTTTCCGAAGGAGGGTAGATTAATGACCACCACCCATTTTAAAAGTACTTCAAAGAACTGCCTGCTGATGTACAATAGCTTCCACCCAAGACATTTGCGGGATAATCTCCCGTACGGACAGTTTTTGCGTCTTCGCAGAAACTGCACTGAGATCAACAACTTCAAACTCCAGTCCAAGGATCTGAAAAAGAAGCTGGAAGCCAGAATGTACCCTGACAAGATCATCGATCAGGCCTACAAGCGAGCCAAGAACAATTGCCGAGAGAGTCTTTTGGAAGAGAAGATACCGAAAGAGGATGACAAGAGACCGATTTGCGTCACCACTTATAACACCTGTTCGAATCAAGTGACAAAGATCATTAACAGGAACTGGAAGATTCTGAACAGTGGTGGTTTGGAAATACCGAAACCAATGTTCTCTCATAAGAAGGCACAAAGTATAAGGGATGTCTTAGTCCACACAAGACCCAAGACCAATAGCCACACTGGGCAAAAGAATCCAAACTTTGTACATGGCCACCATCCTTGTGGAAGCTGCAAAGTCTGCTGTTTGACAAGTAAAAGTAATAATTTGACCTTCAACAATGGGACCACCTGGGAACAAAGGAATTTCAGTAATTGCAACAGCACCAATGTTGTTTACTTAATCACATGTCCCTGCAGACTGGAATATGTAGGAATGACTAGCAGGGCAGTAAAAATCCGGATAGGTGAGCACAAAAGTACCATAAAGTGCAAAAAAACAAGTACTAAACTCACCAATCATTTCCTGGAAATGAACCACAAGCCCGAAGAAATATCATGGACTGTGATAGAGCAAGTGGGTAATGAAAGGTTCCTTCTGGAGAAAGAACAGAGATGGGTGTTTCGCATTCAATCCCATAAACGGGGCTTGAACGACGACATACCGTGGGGACAGCTGTAATCAACAACCCCGCTCCCCAGCGGTAACAATTCCCCCCTGCTTTGAACTTCCAGCAGACAAACACCATGAGATGACTGGTTGATGCACTAAGAAACTATATGGCCCAATGTACAATGAGGACAGCTGCAACTGCCATCCCGGTAACCCCTTTAAATAACAATGGA
Organism: Lissotriton helveticus; assembly: GCF_964261635.1. NCBI lineage: Eukaryota > Metazoa > Chordata > Amphibia > Caudata > Salamandridae > Lissotriton > Lissotriton helveticus. The sequence goes on from NC_136059.1 coordinate 1,382,341,760, forward strand.
CAAACATCAAGAGACTACCGGTTGATGCACAGCGACACCACCTGGTCCTATATACAATTTGTGATCTGTTTTGATAATACTGGGGTCGCATATATTCATCCGTCAGAAATAGATACTGCACTCTGGCGAGTGAGCCCCCGGACCCTGCCCACAATAGCGGGGCCAACAACAATAGAATCGATGTATTTATGATTGGTCTGTACACCTGAAAGAACTTGTGGATCTATGCACCCATCGCGAACTATAATCGATACCTGTTGATTAACAGCAACATCGCAAGGTTTCTTGAGCAACAATTTTTTTAAAACACAACTTTCACACCATACAAATATGCGCATTTAAGCACGATCCGTCTTTTTACATGAGTAAGAGACAGCGTGAAAAGACTTCTGATCAGAGTACAATCATACTGTTTCATGAGCAAGAATTGTTTTGAATATAACTATCACACCACAGAAGGTGCGCATCCAAGCCCTTTCCGTCTTTTTACATGAATAAGAGAAAGCGTGAAAAGACTGCCGACTACAGTCCTCACCTGGTGCCAAAGAACGGCGGCCATTTTTGAATGCAGCGCTCCAGCCTTTTTGGTGAGGGCGTTTACCTGAAGTGGCAAGCATCACGCAAGAGAATGGTTAGTTATATCTACCCCTCAGACGAGAGACCACCAGTCCTCGGAGCTGCACGGAGGTAGGAACAAGAGGCAAACTCTTACGCCGGTGATGTAAGTAATAGACTCAGACCTCGAGTCTCTAATAAATGGGTCATAGGGACTTTCTGTCGTTAGATTTGGAATGAGTTACATCTAACAACGAGGGTGGCAATATCTATTTATTATTTTTTTCAGTCGACCGAGCAAAACCACCTTCGCTTGCAAGCTCATGAGGCACTGAGAATTAACGAAAAAGTATGTATAATATAGGAGTGTTGACCACCATCAACATCAACATCTCCTTAGAATATCGATCTCGATAATTACGATATAAGGGTCTGTTTCGCTATCTGAGTGAGCGGATGTATGAGTGTGTTGAGTCACAATTGTATGGGTGATGAGATAATTGCGAATCGTGTCATATTGGTTGGTTCGTGATGAAACATCTGGTATATACAACCAGCCATGAGAGGTATATATCGATTACCTTGCAGCATGTATGGCAAAGACAATAGCTTTTGACACGGCGAGAATTTCGCCTATTTAGCAATGTTTTGGATGATATAGGTCCAATAATCAGAAGTAAAAACATTAACTTGTTTGTGCTTTCTTCCCCTTTTTTTCTTTCTTTCATTTACAGAGACCATTGGTCCTCCTTTTCTGGTACTTATTATTAGTGCCCTGCTTCACACGGGCCAGCTCATGCCCTGAAGCCCAAATATTCAGCCTATTTTTGCTGTTATATTTGTAGGACAGTAGGCTTATTACTGTAGAACCGAGCTATCAGCAGTAGGGATCACCTTATGGTCCTGATGAGTAGGCAGTTGGGGACTGCCTATGAAACATGTCGACTTGGTAGCTAGCAAGTGCTCTACCTCACATTCCCCTTTTTAACGTTTCCAGCTAGAGAATCCAATAAAATTTATTTTTCTACTAGCCAGGGAATTTTTAACTTTTTGTATTTTTTGGTGCATTCACTAGTTAGGTCCCTACACTTCACTGACACCATCACACCTACACATAGCCCTGTCACATCTATAGTGCTCCCGCGTAGTCCGTCTGGTCGTAGCACGCCCCGCCCCGTTATAGGGACGGGAAGACCCCTATGATGAAGCATGACACTATTGGATTTTTTTAGTGTGTGAGGGGTATTTTAACAAGCACATGTGCTCTCATCTTTCCATCTCTAAGAGAGAGCCCACTACTTCACATAAACAAAATTAAAAAAAAAAATTCTGCACCTCTACACATTGATAGAATCTTATTGTTTACATGAATCGTTTAGGAGGGTGATTCTATCTCAACCTCTACGCTTCGCTTTTTGATTTTCTGTGATCATCAGAAACAACCATCATTGCACCTTCAAGCCTCAGAGTCCAGAAAAACTAAAGTACCTGTCACCTCTGGCAAACTCTGAAAAAGTAAAACAAGCAACTGGCAATGTTAAAGTAATTTACAACAAGGGGTGGTGATGGACAGAGTCTCTGAATTAAGCAGAGTACTCTCACCCAGTCAAGAGATCAGGGCTAGATCCAACACCGTTTTTTAGCTCATTGCACCATCCCAGTTTCAGAACCTGGCTGTATGCAAATTAGTCTGTCCCTGGCCCAGTGCATCATGGGAACAGGGCAGACCAGACTACAAAAGCCAATTCTTACACTGGGAAGGAAACAAGCTTCCGGGGACCGGTTTCTGCCATTTCAGGCGTCTTCGGCCCGGCTTGCTTGAATCCACGGCTGTAATGCCAGAAACCGGTCCCCGGAAGCTTGTTTCCTTTCCAGTGAAGAATTGGCTTGGTAGTTTGGTCTGCCCTGTTCCCATGATGCACTGGGCCAGGGACAGACTAATTTGCATATAGCCAGGTTCTGAACTGGGATGGTGCAGTGAGCTAAAAAACGGTGATGGATCAAGCCCTGATCAGTTGACTGGGTAGGAGTGTTCTGATTAACTCAGATACTCTGTCCATCACCACCCCCTTTTTGTAATTATTTTGGCCACCATGAGTGTGGAAGGGTATGCTCAGACATGAGTCCCTCGCTCATTGCACCATCAGGATTCAAGCAAGCCGGGCCGAAGACGGCTGTAATGCCAGAAACCGGTCCCCGGAAGCTTGTTTCCTTTCCAGTGAAGAATTGGCTTGGTAGTTTGGTCTGCCCTGTTCCCATGATGCACTGGGCCAGGGACAGACTAATTTGCATATAGCCAGGTTCTGAACTGGGATGGTGCAGTGAGCTAAAAAACGGTGATGGATCAAGCCCTGATCAGTTGACTGGGTAGGAGTGTTCTGATTAACTCAGATACTCTGTCCATCACCACCCCCTTTTTGTAATTATTTTGGCCACCATGAGTGTGGAAGGGTATGCTCAGACATGAGTCCCTCGCTCATTGCACCATCAGGATTCAAGCAAGCCGGGCCGAAGACGGCTGTAATGCCAGAAACCGGTCCCCGGAAGCTTGTTTCCTTTCCAGTGAAGAATTGGCTTGGTAGTTTTGTCTGCCCTGTTCCCATGATGCACTGGGCCAGGGACAGACTAATTTGCATATAGCCAGGTTCTGAACTGGGATGGTGCAGTGAGCTAAAAAACGGTGATGGATCAAGCCCTGATCAGTTGACTGGGTAGGAGTGTTCTGATTAACTCAGATACTCTGTCCATCACCACCCCCTTTTTGTAATTATTTTGGCCACCATGAGTGTGGAAGGGTATGCTCAGACATGAGTCCCTCGCTCATTGCACCATCAGGATTCAAGCAAGCCGGGCCGAAGACGGCTGTAATGCCAGAAACCGGTCCCCGGAAGCTTGTTTCCTTTCCAGTGAAGAATTGGCTTGGTAGTTTGGTCTGCCCTGTTCCCATGATGCACTGGGCCAGGGACAGACTAATTTGCATATAGCCAGGTTCTGAACTGGGATGGTGCAGTGAGCTAAAAAACGGTGATGGATCAAGCCCTGATCAGTTGACTGGGTAGAAGTGTTCTGATTAACTCAGATACTCTGTCCATCACCACCCCCTTTTTGTAATTATTTTGGCCACCATGAGTGTGGAAGGGTATGCTCAGACATGAGTCCCTCGCTCATTGCACCATCAGGATTAAAGCAAGCCGGGCCGAAGACGGCTGTAATGCCAGAAACCGGTCCCCGGAAGCTTGTTTCCTTTCCAGTGAAGAATTGGCTTGGTAGTTTGGTCTGTCCCTGTTCCCATGATGCACTGGGCCAGGGACAGACTAATTTGCATATAGCCAGGTTCTGAACTGGGATGGTGCAGTGAGCTAAAAAACGGTGATGGATCAAGCCCTGATCAGTTGACTGGGTAGGAGTGTTCTGATTAACTCAGATACTCTGTCCATCACCACCCCCTTTTTGTAATTATTTTGGCCACCATGAGTGTGGAAGGGTATGCTCAGACATGAGTCCCTCGCTCATTGCACCATCAGGATTCAAGCAAGCCGGGCCGAAGACGGCTGTAATGCCAGAAACCGGTCCCCGGAAGCTTGTTTCCTTTCCAGTGAAGAATTGGCTTGGTAGTTTGGTCTGCCCTGTTCCCATGATGCACTGGGCCAGGGACAGACTAATTTGCATATAGCCAGGTTCTGAACTGGGATGGTGCAGTGAGCTAAAAAACGGTGATGGATCAAGCCCTGATCAGTTGACTGGGTAGGAGTGTTCTGATTAACTCAGATACTCTGTCCATCACCACCCCCTTTTTGTAATTATTTTGGCCACCATGAGTGTGGAAGGGTATGCTCAGACATGAGTCCCTCGCTCATTGCACCATCAGGATTCAAGCAAGCCGGGCCGAAGACGGCTGTAATGCCAGAAACCGGTCCCCGGAAGCTTGTTTCCTTTCCAGTGAAGAATTGGCTTGGTAGTTTTGTCTGCCCTGTTCCCATGATGCACTGGGCCAGGGACAGACTAATTTGCATATAGCCAGGTTCTGAACTGGGATGGTGCAGTGAGCTAAAAAACGGTGATGGATCAAGCCCTGATCAGTTGACTGGGTAGGAGTGTTCTGATTAACTCAGATACTCTGTCCATCACCACCCCCTTTTTGTAATTATTTTGGCCACCATGAGTGTGGAAGGGTATGCTCAGACATGAGTCCCTCGCTCATTGCACCATCAGGATTCAAGCAAGCCGGGCCGAAGACGGCTGTAATGCCAGAAACCGGTCCCCGGAAGCTTGTTTCCTTTCCAGTGAAGAATTGGCTTGGTAGTTTGGTCTGCCCTGTTCCCATGATGCACTGGGCCAGGGACAGACTAATTTGCATATAGCCAGGTTCTGAACTGGGATGGTGCAGTGAGCTAAAAAACGGTGATGGATCAAGCCCTGATCAGTTGACTGGGTAGGAGTGTTCTGATTAACTCAGATACTCTGTCCATCACCACCCCCTTTTTGTAATTATTTTGGCCACCATGAGTGTGGAAGGGTATGCTCAGACATGAGTCCCTCGCTCATTGCACCATCAGGATTCAAGCAAGCCGGGCCGAAGACGGCTGTAATGCCAGAAACCGGTCCCCGGAAGCTTGTTTCCTTTCCAGTGAAGAATTGGCTTGGTAGTTTGGTCTGCCCTGTTCCCATGATGCACTGGGCCAGGGACAGACTAATTTGCATATAGCCAGGTTCTGAACTGGGATGGTGCAGTGAGCTAAAAAACGGTGATGGATCAAGCCCTGATCAGTTGACTGGGTAGGAGTGTTCTGATTAACTCAGATACTCTGTCCATCACCACCCCCTTTTTGTAATTATTTTGGCCACCATGAGTGTGGAAGGGTATGCTCAGACATGAGTCCCTCGCTCATTGCACCATCAGGATTCAAGCAAGCCGGGCCGAAGACGGCTGTAATGCCAGAAACCGGTCCCCGGAAGCTTGTTTCCTTTCCAGTGAAGAATTGGCTTGGTAGTTTGGTCTGCCCTGTTCCCATGATGCACTGGGCCAGGGACAGACTAATTTGCATATAGCCAGGTTCTGAACTGGGATGGTGCAGTGAGCTAAAAAACGGTGATGGATCAAGCCCTGATCAGTTGACTGGGTAGGAGTGTTCTGATTAACTCAGATACTCTGTCCATCACCACCCCCTTTTTGTAATTATTTTGGCCACCATGAGTGTGGAAGGGTATGCTCAGACATGAGTCCCTCGCTCATTGCACCATCAGGATTCAAGCAAGCCGGGCCGAAGACGGCTGTAATGCCAGAAACCGGTCCCCGGAAGCTTGTTTCCTTTCCAGTGAAGAATTGGCTTGGTAGTTTGGTCTGCCCTGTTCCCATGATGCACTGGGCCAGGGACAGACTAATTTGCATATAGCCAGGTTCTGAACTGGGATGGTGCAGTGAGCTAAAAAACGGTGATGGATCAAGCCCTGATCAGTTGACTGGGTAGGAGTGTTCTGATTAACTCAGATACTCTGTCCATCACCACCCCCTTTTTGTAATTATTTTGGCCACCATGAGTGTGGAAGGGTATGCTCAGACATGAGTCCCTCGCTCATTGCACCATCAGGATTCAAGCAAGCCGGGCCGAAGACGGCTGTAATGCCAGAAACCGGTCCCCGGAAGCTTGTTTCCTTTCCAGTGAAGAATTGGCTTGGTAGTTTGGTCTGCCCTGTTCCCATGATGCACTGGGCCAGGGACAGACTAATTTGCATATAGCCAGGTTCTGAACTGGGATGGTGCAGTGAGCTAAAAAACGGTGATGGATCAAGCCCTGATCAGTTGACTGGGTAGGAGTGTTCTGATTAACTCAGATACTCTGTCCATCACCACCCCCTTTTTGTAATTATGGCAATGTTAAAGTGGCATACAGAGCATGTGTCACATGAAACCATACCCATACAGAAAGCCTTTTATTTAGCAAGGACACTGACAAAGCAGACACCAAGATTAACCGTCTTTATTACATATTACAGAGATAGGCATCAAAAGTAGACAAGAGCAAGGCCAGTGGCCAGTCCATAGTTCAAAGGAGGTACATGTGTGCAAGAGAACCTTCACAGGGAATGGGCATCCACATTACACACAGCAAGGCCAGTGGCCAGTCCATAGTTCAAAGGAGGTACATGTGTGCATGAAAACCTGCACAGGGAATGGCTATCCAAATTACAAACAACAAGCCAAGTGCAGTGGACAGTCCATAGTGCAAAGGAGGTACATGTGTGCAAGAGAACTTGCACAGGAAATGGGCATCCAAATTACAAACAGCAAAGCCAGTGGCCAGGCCATAGTTCGAAGGAGGTACATGTGTGTATGAGAACCTGCACAGGGAATGGGAATCCAAATTATAAACAGCAAGGCCAGCGTCCAGTACATAGTGCAAAGAAGGTACATGTGTGCAAGAGAACCTACACATGGAATGGGCATCCAAATTACAAACAGCAAGGCCAGTGGCCAGTCCATAATACAAAGAAGGTACATGTGTGCATGAGAACCTGCACAGGGAATGGGCATCCTAATTACAAACAGTAAGGCCAGTGGCCAGTCCATAGTGCAAAGGAGGTAAATGCGTGCAAGAGAACCTGTACAGGGAATGGGTGACACCGTACACTGCCATGGTCAGCAACACACATATGGGGATAACTATGGGCAGTCCAGGCACCGCTGCGGGAGAGATAGGTTTTGGAGGGGGACTTTGCCTCAGACTTGGCTGTCAGTTGAACTGGTAGATGGCTTATTGTCAGGCCCAATTGGAGGACTGGACCTGGGAGAGAGAGGACCAGCTGAGGTAGAGGCATCAGTGGCTTTGGGAGCCGGAGGGGTGCTTGGACCGGGTGGCATGTGGAGGCGGGGACATGCTGCCGTGAGACACAGTGTGTGAGGGTGAATGTGGAGGGCTGCCTCTCCACTTCTTGGGCATTCGATAGCTCAGAACCGTCTTGTTAGGAGTGGGAAGTGGGGCAGGCACAACCAACACACTCTCCACCAAAGATTAATCAGGTGCAGGTAGTGGGCCACCCTCTGGGGATCTGCTAGATCTGGCGGTACGCTTGGCCTGGCTTAGCCTTTTCCCCTCCATCTCCTGTTGACCAGGTGAACCCTCCACAGTGCCCTCCTGTCCCAGCTTCACAGGGGTATGGGTGGGAGTTGAGGTTGTGGGTGGATCTGCCTTAGAGGGCTTTTTCTGCAGACTGTTAGCAGGCACCAGCTTCACAGCAGGCACTGCAACTGTTTGCCTGTCTTTAGGAGACACCTTTGGACTGGGAGTGTCCTGGATGGGGTTAATTTTGAGGCATGTGAGCCTGAGGCCTGCTTCTTGGCCTGATGCCCCTGAGTGTCACCTGAAGGGTTTTGCCTTTGCGCTCCTGTGTGACTTTTGTTTGCTATGGGGATGGTATCTGCACTCTGGCCCGCTTGGGGTGCTGCTGTTGTGTGCTGCGTGTGGTGTACTTGGAGCCTGTGGGCTGTGATGTGTGGTCACTCTCGTGAGATGTAGCCACTGGAAGGGGAGTTGTCGAAGGGTTTGGAGCTGGATTCTGAACCTGTGACAGCTGAATGGCTGCCGTCACTGTGGAGGACAAAGACTGGACAGTCCTGTGTAGCCAACCCACTTCAGAATGAATGCCCTCCATGAAGGCAACTACCTGTGCCAACTTCTTGTCAAGGTCCTGGAAGGCATTCAGGAGAGTTGTCTGACGCACACACAGCTGGCGCAAAAGGTCCTCAGCCTCAACACTAAGGGCAGCAGGGGGCAGGGGCAGCGGTGCCTGGGGGGAAGGATACTCTTCCCTTCTTACTGGTGTGAGCATGGGCAGTACTAGTGGAAGTAGCTGGGAGGGTGCGCACTGGACAATGTGTGGTGGAAAAAGAGGCAGATTTCCCACTCCCTGTGCCCGCTAACATCAAGGAGTCACCGCTGTTGTCAGATGACGTTGAGGTTGGTGTTTCTGGGCGTGATTCCTCAAGGGCACTCCTGTCCCCCTTTGAGGTGCTGGTCACATCAGTGTCAGTGAGCTCATGTGTAGCAGTTGTGCCTGAAGCTTCACCACGGGTGTCCATCCCATGTCCTTCTGTGCCCTTGGTAGATGTTGCAAGAGACAGAGACGTAGGTTCAGTTTAGGGCCATACACACAAACATCATATGCAAGCAAAGCACAAAACAAGATGATGATACCCCCATGTTGCACACCACCCTGTGCAGTCTGCATGTGCATCCTTTATGCAATCCTCAGAAGATGCATGGGAACATGCATAGGTTACATGAATGACCCATGTGACGTTGATACAGCCAAATAGCTTGCCCGTGCCTCCGTGTAACCTGACATACAGTTCCCTGAGAGCATACTTAGGTCCCTTTAGGTGAAAAAGAAGTACATCTCAACATGTTGTCACATATGGAGTCACCATAAGGGGACAACACAGATACAGATTCCTAAATGTCATTTTGCAATGACCATGAGCTCCTGCCATCCACCATGTTGTGCTTTGGTGCACAACTACAGTTGCACATTGGTGTCAGATGCGTAGTTCTCACAATTTCGAGGTCAGACACTGCACACATCGACAAAAGCACACTCAGCTAATGCACACTGCTGTTCACTGCCAGGGTATGTCCATGACTCCCCTAATGCAGCCGATGACATAAGCCACAACTCTGTATGCAATGTCAAGGGCCATGACATTAAAGAAATGAAAAAGTACATGTAGCAAAAATGCATGACAGCTGTACCCAAAACAGAGGCCACTTACAAGCTATTGTATCACTCTAGGAACATCACAGAGCTACGCACTGGCTCAGGGTTGGAATACATGCAGTCACTCACACCCAAAGTCACACTTCACAGAATACTCACCCCCAACTTGCTGCTGATGGGTCCTCAAATGTCCATCCACCTCTGGCTGTGTCACTGCCAAGATGCAGGCCATTAGTGGTGTCATGCTCTGGTGCGCCAACCTGCCCGTCCGAGGGAGCAACCCCAGCATCATATTTGCCATGTTTTTGCTCAGCCGGCAGATGTCATCCCACCTCTTGTGACAGTGTGTGTGCCGTCGGTTGGAGACACTCAGAACCCGCACCTTGCATGCAATGGCCCTCCATACGGCCTTACGCTGGTGGACTTTGAGCTGCAGGCATGGGAGACAAGAGGGGGAAATTTCAGTGGCACTGGGCTATGTACCACTGTGTCTCAGTACAGGAGCATGCACACACGCAGCACAGCTATTCAGATATGTTTAGCAGAGACAATACAGCATGACACATAGTACATTAGCATGAGATAATCATACCTAATTGCATGCAGGTATGAGGATGGACACAGTACCTGGTCATCTCATACACATGCAGAATACCAGCACAGAAAGCAATGTAAAGAAGGCCCACATCTGTGATGCAGTATGTGAGGGAGCAAGACATACATTACATTCTAAAAGATGTATTGGGCAGACTCACTGTGTCCAACACTGCGGACCCCTCAATGTCCTTGCCCTGTGAATGGCTCACTGTGTCATGGAGGTCACATATAGGGACATGATCTTACAATCTCACAACCTTCTCACAAGGTCTGTCTTGTGCAATCCACAGGCCTAAGATAGTTCATTGATCAATAGGATAGCAGCCAACCCATATGTCTCACTCTGTCCATTCAGTGATGGGTCCCTGTCAAATTGGGCAGTAACTGTGCAGGCCAGGAGGCTCACAGTGCAGTCTAAAGTGGGTCATCAGAACTGTCACATGCATGTATAATATGAGAGGGCAAACAGTGCCTTCACATGCGAGTCAGTACACATTATGAGGAAAATGGAAGGGGGATGTTTCAGAAGTACAACAATCTGCGGTGTCATAGGTGAATTTCCACCAAGAGTGTCACCCTCAGGCATTTCACTCTTGTGCATAATGTTTACATATCCATGGTGGCAATATAAAGTTAAACTCACTTCCATCTGTACTCGCTGGACGAAAAATCTTGGTATTATCACAAATGAGCATGTTAAAACCTCATGGACTCATACATCCATTACCACAGGCAATATCTGTCCTGACTTCCACTTTCCAAAATTGCAGTTTCACTGTATGGCTGCAAAAACACTGTATGTCCCTCCCAACCTGATATGCAGCCCGGTAAATGTATAAAAAAGGCTACAAACCCCTTTCTCCTGCAGTCAGCATGCTAGGCAGTGTATCACACAAACACACACTCTCAGGCACACACTGCAGCAGATCAACCTCATGTGTGGAATGCCTGCACACCCCTACTTTCACTCTGAGACACTTACCATGACATCAGGAGCACCATATAGCCTCCCATACTGTATGAGCATCTTGTCCACCCGGACCTCCAGCTCCTCTGTGGTGAAGGGGCGGGCCCTGATGTTCTCAGTCCTTGCCATCCTTGGGTCGGTCCATGAGCCAGGAACCACAGCAGGTGGTGGTGAAGAGTGTCAGTCAGTAGTGTCTGAAAGCAGTGGAAATGTGTGGCTCTCTCCCACACATATATAGACCCCTGGGGTTGTTTCAGTGGTACTAAGCTGCTGCAATTGGTGTTCCAGGTTAGCTCTAGGAGGCGATGAAATGTGCATCGTCCTTTATCAGTGCTGGCGGACATGGAGGATGGGGACATCATACGAAAATTCCATCTGGATCGACCTACCCTTCAAGACCTATGTGCTCTGTTGGAGCCCCATCTGAGGCCTATCCGACTGCTTTGACACCAAAGTGTAAGGTGATGGCGGCCCTGCATTTCTTTGCAACTGGTTCATTCCTTTACACGGTGTCCAACGCAGGTGGGATGTCTCAACCTATGTTCTGCATGCTGTTAGGTGATGTCCTGTCCGCTATGATGACCTACAAGGACAGATACTTCCATTTCCCCTGGAGGCATGCATTGCCAGCTGTGAAGGTTGATTTTTATGATCTTGGCAACATCCCTAATGTTGTTAGTGCCATTGTCAGCATACATTTTGGCCTGGTTTAACCACAGGCACATGAGCACATCTACAGGAATAGGAAGCATTTCCATTCCATCAATGTGCAAGTGGGATGCCAGGCGGATATGATAATCTAACATGTCTGTGCCAATTTTCCTGGAAAAGCCCATGACTCCTACATCCTGCGTGACAGCATCGTACCACAGCTGATGGCAAATCTGCATCTAGAGTGTGCGTGGATTGTGGGTGAGTACGAAGAGTCAAGTAGTGTGCTGTATGTGTGACATGCTGTTCTCAGCAACTGTTTATCTTACAAAATTGCTCTGTGTATTTCACATCTATGCGACTCTGCATATTCCAGCCGGCCTTTGTTTTCTGAGCCCACTGAGAAATTCCAGGACCCCGGGTGAAGTACGCTACAATGATGCCCATGGGAGGACATGTCATGTGGTGGAGCATACTTTAGGTTTAATTAAGTCACGATTTTGCTGCCTGGACAAGACCGGAGGTGCACTGATGTACTCTCCCCAAAAAGTGTGTCAGATCGTAGTTGCATGCTGCATGCTCCACAACCTGGCCTTGCGTAAAGAGATCCCCCTACTCCTGGACGATGATGAGCAGCTGAGGTCCCCGCCAGCAAACCCAGACATGTCCAGTGACAAGAATAGTGGAGAGGAGGAAGGTGTCAACCTGCGTCAACAGCTCATCAACCGCTACTTCCCTTGAAGGTGAGTGAAAATTTACAACGGTGCCATTATCTGCTGATTTTGTTGTTGGTGAAAAGGCTTAGGGTAGCTTTGTGACTGCTGCCTGTTGTTGGCTCTGTGATGGCTGCTGGGACAGGGTAGTTATGCACAGCTACAGGATGTCTATATCAGTACTGTTGCTCATTGTAATGTGTGCAGATTTGGGTACCTTGATGACAATTGTTGTGTAATGGCTGTGATGCCATCACCTGACAAGTGAATATTGTTCTCTGGTGTTTTCCTAGGTCCCTTCAGTCTCTCAATGCCACCCAACAATCACTGTTCCTGGTAGATTGTAATCAGAGTCAAGATTGTACATCATGTGAAAAATATGGAGCTGGCACGAAAACATAGGAGGTGTAAGGAGTGTTTATTTACAAAGGGTATATGTGACAGGGAAGTGAATATTTACAAAAAGGTGAAAAGGGAATCAATGAGTTGTCAGTGATGGTAGATGGGACAATAGAGTAGTTTCCACATTGATGTGGTGACCCAGTCGAACAGACGCTTGCCAACAACATGGCAGTGTGGATAAGGACAGACAACAAAGTCAATGGCAAGGTGAAGAGGGGTGCCATCATGGCTGGTTCCTTGACTGGCATTTGGCTGGTGCTTGCCACGCGTTCCTCCCTTGTTTTTCCTTGGATGGCCCCTAGAGCGTTTGGCAGGGGGGCCTCTGCTGCGGGCTCAGTGGTGTCTGAGGACTCATCCCTCTCTGTGGCCGCAGGGGAGCTGGATGGACTCTCATCCTGTGGGACACTGGAAGGTGGTTGAGCTGTTGTTGGGGCCTCAGGTCTGCCTCACAGGATACTCACAAGCTAGCCCAAGAGGTCCACGATTTGGCCCATTCGTGTATCTATGGACAGCAGCAGCAGGCTGCGCTCACGTGAATCTACCAGAGCCAGGCCCGTGTGTCCCTGGGCTCGTTCATATGCCCCAAGGACTCTGGAGATGTTGGCCAGGGCTATGGTCCCAGTGTCTGGTAGATTTTGGTGCCCAGTTGCCCTCCCACCCGCCCTGCTGTCCCAGACCTGTGGCGTCACTACTCTATGCACCTGCATACTCTCCCTGGCCTCCTCAGATTGTGGGGTGGTGTTGGCATCCTCTGAGGCAGGGACAATGTTGCTGGCTGCACTAGTGGGGGTGGTGGAGGCCTACAGGTCATTACAGCAGGGTCAGCACAGTTGTTGTTGCTGAGGTGGTGGCAGGGGGGACAGTGGGATCCTGGGACCGGTTTTGCCCTGGCATGCCTGATGGACCTGCTTCTGGCTCCTCATCCAAGGAATCTAGGGAGTCTGCATCAGAGAGTCCAGTTCTTGGTCACCTGTGAAACAGAGGGGTAATAGTCTTTGAAGTGCACCCCACATGCTTGGTGTTAGACGTTTGGATGTTTTTTTTTTTTAAGTTTTCAAAAACCTTTATTTAAGGCACGCATTGTTGAACATGGCGTGATACCTACAACCTCTTACAGGCCGGCTGCGTTAGATTCAAACCAAAGAAAGCATTATTGTTAACGTAGAAATACCTATCAAGCCGCCAGCAATCACTCCGGCGACTGGTAGTCCAATTCGAGTTGCAGCGGTGGCTTCCAGTAAACTAGCAAGTGTTGGAAACATTGGCTGTCTCACTCTCATGAACAGTGTAACTAAACCCCCCCCGCCCTCCCAGTACCCACCAGTCAAAGGATCTCCTCACACTATCTCAAACAGGGGTGATATCCCGCTCCTCCTCCCGTCTGGGGGATGCAGCCCCCTCGTGGCTAACAGAAGAGGACATGTCTGCATAGAATCCGGGGTGCTTCTCCCAATCTCCTGGATCATTAACCAACATGCCTGCAATACCTCCGGGAGTTTGGCATCCCTCTTTGTGCTGCGTATGTGTCCCTCCTCTGCCAACGCCCACTCCCTCAGATCTGCAGTCCAGCTCTCTACCAATGGCCCAGCTTGTGACAGCCAGTGAATTTCTATCCGCCTTCGAGCTATAACAAGGCACAACATCAGGAATTTTCAGCTAGTTTTGCGTTTCGGGTCCCGGGGGAGCAGTCCCCGGAGAAACATACGCAGTTCCAAGGCCACCCTCCATCGTATTATTCTATGATGGTTGTCCAGTATGTCTGTATAATGGGACATGCCCAAACCATATGTGGGAAATCTGCCGTGTCGTACTAGCACCTGGGGCACTGTGGATTTCTCGTGGTATCAATAGCATGGAGGCGTTTAGGTGAGAGGTAGGTCATGTGGACCATATTAAACTGGATCAATTTGAATCTATTGGAGACCGCCACTTTACGGACCTCTTCGTGGCTCTTCTCCCAGTCACGTGATGTGATCTCATGGGGGCTCACCTCCTGCCATCTACTTTCTACTGTGAGTGGTATGCCTTGTCTGTCCTCCCTAAATGCCCTGTGCAGGTGAGTGACCAGTTTCCGCCCTCCCTCATTGCTATCAGTGTGACTAAAGTGCGTGTGTGGCTAGGGGCGCCTGGGAAAGTGGGCCATAGATGTCGTGCCGTTGCCGCTATCTTAGCATATTGCAGGAATTGCCCCGGGCCCAGCTCGAAGGTGTTCACCGCATCTTGGTATGTGATGAACCGTTGATCCAGGTACAGATCCGCTAGCATGAGACAACCTCCCGCTTTCCATTTGTCAGTAGACATGACCCGGTCAATGTGGGCAAATGGTGGCATCAACCAGAAATCTGCCTCCGGGGCAAACGGCCGCATACCAAGAAACCGCTTAACCACCCTGTCCCATATGGCCGCCAGCAGCCGGCCCAATGGGGGGCATCGGCCCTGTTGGTCTTTCGCAGCCACAAAAGCACCCCCAATTGCCGATCTCCGTACGTATCAGCCAGGAGTGAGCGCTCCCACGAGGGATCTGTATCAAGCCATGCCACTGTGTGTTGTAATTGGGACAAAAAATAATAAGGTTCAAGGTCAGGGATTTCTAATCCACCTCTGCCCCAAGTGTGTTTCATTACCTCGAGGCTCACCCGACACCGTTTGCCATTCCACAGTAATTGAACCAACATAGCATCCAGGTCCCGAAAGACCTGGTGGGGGAGCTCAAAAAACGAGCCCTGCATTATGTAAAGGAAGCGAGGTAACACCATCATTTTGATAAGGGCGATCTTCCCCATCTCCGAAAGACGGAGCGTGTTCCAAAAATCGATACTGCCGCAGAGACCTCGAATTATCCGCCCCATGTTGCGTTGGTAAAATGTCCCTGTCTCTGCAAATCCAAATCCCTAGATAGCTCAACGCACCTAAATCCCAGGGGATCCCTACGTCTGGGAGCGGAGACCCACCCCTCTCATCCTCTGAGCCTATTGGGTAGAGTTGCGACTTGGCCTTGTTAACGCATAACCCCGAGACTCCAGAAAACTGCCCCAGGGCCGTCACCAGTAGCGGAAGCGAATGAGTTGGCTCCCGGAGATACACCAGAGCGTCATCCACGTACAGTGATAGTAAGTGTTCCCGGGCCCCAATTCGGATGCCGTGCCCCAGGAGAACCTTACGAAGATGACATGCCAATGGCTCCATTGCCAGGGCAAACAGCAAGGTGGAGAGTTGACACCCCTGTCGTGTCCCCCTGGCAATCGATATTATATCGGAGATGTAACGAAGGCGTTAGTGACTTCATGTTAGGTGTAAACTAGCTGGCCTCCCTCCGTTTGCAGAACCAATATCGGGAGGGGTTGTGTCTCATTCTTTATCAACCGCGCCAGTAGGCACCCGGCCTTGTCCCCCTCAGTGTACCACCGAAGTCTGCTCTAGGTCCTATTATACTTGCCCAGTGAGTCCCACAAGTCCCCTACCCTCTGACGCTGTTCTGTCCACCGTCCCCGCCCCTCCGGGTCTGTGGGGAGGTTCTTCTCTAGGGTTCTCAACCTATATTCCTGTTATCGCAGGTCGCACTCTAGCACCCTCCGTACCCCTGCCTCAGTGGACATGCATTTCCCCCTCAGCACCACTTTCATTGCATCCCATTCAACCGCCCTGGTGCTCGCTGAGTCCCAGTTCTGTGCAAAGTAACCTTCCAGCCCAGTCGTAACTGCCTCTTTGTAGACCGGGTCCTTCAACGCCTCAGTATTGAGTCGCCACAACGGAATTTTAGAACTGGGCGACCCAGAGAATAGACCACCAGCAGGGGAGAATGATCAGACAGATATCTGGCCAAGTATTGCATTTCAAAACCCGCCCGGCCGCCGTTTTTTGTAGGAAACAGTAATCCAGTCTGCTGTGGGTATTGGTCGCCGGAGTGAAACAGGAGTACACTATCAGGGTTGCGGTGCCGCCAAATATCTAATGAGTGATAGTTACTAAGCATTTGACGCATGGCTTCTCGTGTTTTAGGTTTGGACGCCACTTTGGGGGGGGGGTGTCTGTCCCAGTCCCCATCTAAGGGGCAGTTAAAGTATCCAGCCACAATAAGTTCTACGTCTGGCGCCAAATCTAATGTCCTCAAGACCCCAGGCAGGAATTCTCCGTCAGCAGTGTTTGGAGCATACTCATTAATAAAGCACATGTGTCTCCCATCCAGTGTCCCTTCCACCACCACGTACCTCCCGTCAGAGTCAGGGGAACAGTGCACCATCTTAAATGGGACTACAAAAGTGCCACCCATATAAGTGCCCGCCTAGCCTACCCCGAGGTCTAAAAAAACTGACCCCGCCACCTTCGTTGGACATACTATAGGCAATCTCCCCAAAGATGGGTCTCTTGGAGGAAAGCAATACTAATCTTGTATCGTCTCAGGTACATCGCTATCCTGATCTGTTTGACCCTATTATTGAGCCCCCTGACGTTCCACGTTATAAGTTTATAGGTTTGTGGCTCCCCCGTCACTGAAATAGAAGCTCGGCCAACCACCAATGCAGCTGCTGGTTAAGGATAAATCTTAGTGCCCCGCATTGGGACTTTGTCCGCCCCCCTCCTCTCCCATGACCTCTGGTGCCCCGGTATAGAACAGTACCCTGATAGAACAAAAACAGAAGAAAAATGCAAAACAGTGTAAACAGTCCCCCCCACCCCCAGGCAGTAGAACCTCTGTGTCACAGCCCAACTGCGGTCTGAAGACACAGGACTCCGCCCCACAGCCATCACCCTCCCCCGGAATTCCCCCTCAACATCGTGTGCAACATTAGTCAATCAATCAAGTGTATCCCCAAAGCGTATCGTACAGCAAAATTGCCTGGTGTCGTGCGGCCCCGCCCAACCAGCGGCCTAGCCAGGCCAACTCAGCACATTACAGTCGGAGTGTCTAGACTATAGAATGGCAGAACAGCGCCTTACCCCTCTCCAAGAACCCCCCCTGTTCCCAGCAAGCGAGGATCCTCTCCCGTCATGCTTCAACAATTCTAGTCTTTTCCCCGATAGGGACTATACTCACAACACTTTATGCAGTTCTGTTAGCCCGCCACCTCACATTTGTCGTTCCCCACCTACAGAGTTAAGCGTCTCAGGAACCGCCTGCATTCGGGTCCACAGTGCCTTCCGGCTCTGACTGAGTTTCCTGGACCAGACACAATGGGGAAAAAGGATTCTGAGTTGGGATGCCCCCCAAATCTTCTCTCAAGGTGCCATCCGGCCCTACCAGGATGCAACCCCCCCTTGGCTCCCCCTGTGTCCCGGTACGTCGCTCCCCAGTGCGGTGTGTGTGCAATTCCGCTGCGTGCCGCTCAGCCACCCAGGCCCAGTGAGTTCATCCAGTCTGCTGCTTCTTGCGGAGTGTTGAAAAAGTGGACCCTGTCCACGTGTTGCACTCAAAGTCGGGCCGGGAACATCAGGCTGTACTTAATATTAAGGTCCCGCAGGCTCCGCTTGACCCTCAGACAATCGTTCCGCAGATCCTGAACATTTTTGGTATAATCTGGATAGATATGAATCTTGTGATTTTCAAACTTGGGGGGACCGTTCTTGCGGATGAACTGCAGGATTCCATCCCGATCCCTGAAGTTAAACAGTCATGCGATTAGAGTTAGGGGCGGCGCCCCTGGTTTCGGGGGGGACCCAGGGATCGGTGGGCCCGCTCCCCCGCAAACAACCGGGAGAGCCAAAGGCACGGAAGGTCAGTGCCGATCCATTCCTCCAAGAACAGGTCCGCCGCCGGCCCCTCCGCCTTTTCCGGAAAGTCCAGGAAGCGGAGGTTGTTCCTCCTGGAGCGCCCCTCAGCATTCTCTGCCCTTTCCTCCAGATGTGAGGTATGCTCCCGAAGTGCGGACACCCTCTGCTTTAGGTGTCGGACCTCTGTCTGCAGGGAGGCCACATCCCCTTCAGTGGTAGTGACCCGGTCCGAAACTTCCCTCAGGTCCAGGCGCAGGTGGTTTATATCCATCGCCATGCCGTCCATTTTCGATTGCAGTCTCGAATCCCTAATGGCCTCTAGGATATCAGCCTTATCCTGGGCCGCTGTTCCCTGCGGCGGCCCCTGCTCAGGAGGCGGTCTGCTGCGCTCCACGGACGGCGGCCCAGCACAGTGTATGGCATAATTTTGTTTGTCTGCGCTCCACGAAGGGGTCTGTCTTTCCCCATCTCCAGTAGGGGCCCGCCGGAAGCCGCCCTTGAGGCCCTCAGTACGTTTACAACACCACTACCCCGGGCACCAGGCTCCGCAGCGGGCCAAGCCCGGCCCGGGAGGCCTATATGTAGGCCGCTCACCCCTCGCACCGCTCAGGCAGTCCGATAGCGCCCGCAGAGTCAGAGCAGAGGGCACTCCACCGCAGGCCCCAAGGCAAACCGGGGCCTCCACCAGAATCGCCGCCCAGCAGGGGTCCCGCTATGGCCCTCATGTCATCATATCAGGCCACCACGGTGGTCTCCTCCTCAGTTCCTCAGGTAGCGTCCGGTAGCACAGGTGATCTCAATGTCACAGGGCGCGCCCTCCGGCAGCTCCTCCACCCGCAGGGGTTCACTTCTTTTTAACTGGCAGGCCTGTTATCCGTGTCGTGCCGCCCAATCGGCCAGAGTCGGCCCTTCCACAGTCTCACGGCCTTCAGCAGTGCGCCCGGGCCCAATAGTGTCGCCCCCACAGTACAAGTCCCCCGACGTCTCCCAGAGAGGGTCCCTCGCAAGGTGGGCAATGGATAATGTGGTCTGGGTCAAGGAGATCAATGTGCTAGGTATCAGTTGTGCCCGGCAGAGCTCCGCAATCCGAGCTCACCTCAGGCCTCCAAATCCCCGGGGTCACGTAGAAGCCGCCCCGGGGTTTACACCAGTTCCCAGGCTACAGGCGATCACAAAGTCCCACCAAAAGCCGCACTGACCTCAAGGAGCATTCACCCCGCTGCAGTATCGTCCGCCCACCGATGACCCCAGCACGGGCGGCCAGCAGCAGACAGGTAGGCCGATTACTGTGTTGCCGCAATCTTGTCCCCAACGCGGCCGCCAACACCGCCAGGGATGAAGAACAAGTTATGGGACCGCTGGCAAGCCACTCCTCATAGGGCTTCGAGGCACGGGACCGGGGGGGGGGGTCCGACCCCCTCTCGTTCGGGGCTTCACTGCTGGGAAGCGCTCCACAATCCTGGCTCCCCACAGGCCTCCAAATCCTCAGGGCCTCGCGTGAGCCAGCCCCCGGGAAGCACACCAGGTCTCAAGCTACAGGCGGTCACCGGGGCCCCACTGCAAGCTGCATGGGTCGCTACGGGGCTCCACCCCGCCGCAGGATCATCCGTCCTCCGGCCACCGTGCCGCACCGATCTGTACGGTAGGGGCCGGTTTAGCACAGGCGGCCAGCAGCAGGCAGTTAGGCCGGGCGTTGCAGCGACGCCATTTTGTTCCCAGCGCGGCCGCCTCCACCGCCAGGGAAAAAACCCCACTTTGCAGGACCGCTGGGGAGTCGCTTCACTTACAATCCCAAGGCACGGGCCCAGGGGGTGTTCTGAACCCCTCTCGTTCAGGGGTTCACGCTACTCCGCCAGGATTAGAGAAGGATTCCGGTTTACAAGGGAAGGAGCCGCACTAGTCCACGTCTACCTCGCCATGCATCCAAGCCACGCCCCGACGTTTGGATGTTATATGTTATACACCAAACAGTTTACATTGAGATCACATTGTATGGCTGCACAGTACCTAGCATCATGACATGATGTAGAGGTACATACATTACTTGTCCATGGTGAGACATGTCAATAGATACCATGCGCCACGTACAGATTTTGTGATCACACGGACATGTCGTCATCTAACGACTAGCAGCACAACAACTTTATGTGAAGCGTTTTTGTTGTTTACTTCGCATGAAAGACATTACATCTGAGCATGAACTAGCCATTGTAATCTCATGCATACCATTGTCATATAATGTGCTTTGCTTTCTTTTTACAACTGTCCATGCTTGTTTGGTTTTCATATGGGCCTTTCTGTTCTGCTCCCATGGCAGAACATGATTTTGCCCTGAATTTCTTCATCATGTGATTTGGTGAGTCACACTTTGGTTTCTGTGACAGTTTCATATACTTACCTGTCTGTACACCGGAAATGGCTATTGGATCTCTGCCAAGTTGGGTAGGATGTGAGGGCTGGTGTGGTCATATGGCTACATGTTTTTTAAGAGATATGTCAGGGTGCATGCACTGTCCACCTACCTGTTCTGTGGCACAGTTGCTGACAGATGTTTCAGGGAGTGAAGTGGAATGTTCCATTCTGCTGAGCTGTGAGACGAGTGGGCCTAGTGGGAGTTGTAGTGCTGGCTTCCCAGCCCCCAAACACCCCTCCCTGTGAAGATGGCTACCTACCTTTAAGTTTGATGAGTGAGATTCAATGGCGGCCACATGCTTCTGGGGGGAGTGCTCCATCTTGCTCAGTTGTGGGACAAGGGGGCCTGGTGGGAGTTGTATGCTGGCTTGCGACCCATAAACATCCCTCCATGTGCGGATGGCTACCCACCTGTGAAGTGGAGAATGGGAAGGGAGTAGGTTACACATGGCTCTTGGATGGGGTGTGTTCCATCATGCTCAGGGGTGAGACAAGAGAGCATGAGAAGGCTACCTACCTGTAAGTTTGAAGAGAGCAATCCAATGGCTGACACATGTTTGAGGGTGTTGGGGGAGTGTTCCGTCCTGCTCTGTTTTGAGACAAGGGGTCCTGGTGGGAGTTGTATTGCTGGCTTCCCACCCACAAACACCCCTCCCTGTGAAGATGTCTATCTACCTGTAACTTTGATGAGTGAGAATCAATGGCTGCCACATGGTTGTGGGTGTGTGGAGTGCTCCAGCTTGCTCAGCTTTGGGACAAGGGTCCAGGTGGGAGTTGTAGTGCTGGCCTCCCACCCACAAACACCCCTCCCTGTTAGGATGGCTACCTACCTGTAGGTTTGATGCGAGCAAAGACCCCTCCCTGTTAAGAGGGCTACCTACCTGTAAGTTTGAAGTAGGCAATGCAATGGCTGACACATGCTTCTGGCTGGAGTGAGAGTGCTCCATTTGGCTGAGCTGTGGGACAAGGGGGCCTGGTGGGAGTAGTAGTGCTGTCTTCCCAACCCCAAATGCCCCTCCCTTTTAAGATGGCTACCTACCTGTTACTTTGAAGTAAGCAATGCAATGGCTGACACATGCTACTAGATGGGGGAGTGCTCCATCCTGATGTGCTGTGGGACAAGGGGGCCTGGTAGGAGTTGTAGTGCGGTCTTCCAAATGACAAACACCCCTCTCTGATAAGATGGCTACTTACCTGTAAGTTTGAAGTAGGCAATGCAATGGCTGAAACATGCTTCTGTTTGGGGGGTGAAAGTGCTCCATCCTGCTGAGCTGTGGAACAGGGGGGCATGGTGGGGATAGTAGTGCTGTCTTCCCACCCCTAAATGCCCCTCCCTGTTAAGATGGCTATCTACCTGTTACTTTGAAGTGAGCAATGCAATGGCTGACACATGCTACTGGGTGGGGGAGTGCCCCCTACTGATGAGCTGTGGAACAAGGGGGCCTGGTGGGAGTTGTAGTGCAGTCTTCCAAACGACAAACACCCCTCCCTGTTAAGATGGCTACCTACCTGTGAGTTTGGCTGTTGGAATACAATGGCTGGCACATGCTTCTGGGTGGGGTGGAAGTGTTCCATCTTGCTGAGCTGTGGGACAAGAGGGATGATGGGGGTTGTAATGCTGGCTTCCCACTCACAAATACCCTTCCCTGTGAAGATGGCTATCTATTTGTGAGTTTGAAGGGAGCACTGTAATAGCTGCCAAATGGTTGGAGGTGTGGGGGGTGCTCCATCTTGTTGAGCTGTGGGACATGGGGGCCTGGTGGGAGTTGTAGTGCTGGCTTGCCACTCACAAACCCCCTTCCCTGTTAAGAGTGCTATCTACCTGTAAATGTGGTTGTTGGAATACAATGGCTGCCACATGCTTCTGGGTGGGGTAGAAGTGCTCCATCCTGCTCAGCTGTGAGACAGGGGTGCCTGTTGTGAGGTGTGGGGCTGGTTGCCTATCCACAGACACCCCTCCCTGTTAAGATTGGTGGCTCCCTGTGGAGCAGAGGGAGTGAATGGTTACACATGGCTCTTGAGTGGGGGGAGTGTTCCATCCTGCTCAGCTGTGGGACAGGGGGCCTGGTGGAAGTTGCAATGCTGGCTGCCCGTAAACATGCAACCCAGGGAATGCTGCTAGCTACCTTTGGGGTGAATGAGAGGGTGTGATTGTTGGATCTGTGAGACATGTGTTGAGGAGTGTGTGGTGCACATGAATGGAATTGGGCCTAGGAGGTGTAGCTTTGTAGTTGTCCAAGACAGTACATAGCAATGTGATGGTAGACATTTGTTTGTACTTACCAGCCTCCACTCCCCCAGCTATTCCTGTGAGACTCTCTGGATGCAATATGGCAAGCACCTTCTCTTACCATGCAGTGACTGTTCTTGGTGGAATGAGAGGGCCACCGCCAGTCATCTGAGCCAGCTGACGGCTCTTGTTGTTCTTCTCTTTCACCTGCCTCTTGGGGTCATGCCACCGCTTCATGAACTCCTTCTTGTTGCGTGGGGTGGATCCTACTGAATTGACTTTGTTGACTATCCTTTTCCACATTTGTGTTCTGTGGCTAATGGTGTCTGTTGGACCAGGTTACCAAACAATTGTGGTTCTACTCTGATTATCTCATCTACCATGACTGACAACTAATTGTCAGTGAATTTGGGCATTTTCTTTTGTGCCATGGTGTGTGATGTGCAAATGGTTTGAGGTGCAGGTGTGAGGGTGGTGGGGGTGATGTAAGTGGGGGTTGTGTGTGTTGTTGTGCTGGTGAGGTGTGTGGTGGTTTGCCTCTCCTTTGTGCTGTAGGGTTTAGTTCCTTCAGGGCTGGAGTATTGCAAATGATTCTGGTCAGGGAAGGGGCTGGTTTTATACTCAGCTATGTAGGTGTGTCAAAATGGAGTATTGCTGTCAGTTGTGTTGTGTGGGTTGTCCTGGGCTTTGTATTTTTTTAGTTGCCATGGGGTTGTGTCATTGGGGTGTGTTAGGTGTTTTTGGGGTCTGAGCTAGTTTGATGTGTACACTTGGTGGCCTGTTGTTGTTTTTTTTGTTGACCGCCATAAAAGTTCCGGACCGGCCGCATCGGTGGGTATGCAACAGCCCTTCTGCAGCTCTCCCATTCATCACTATTAGCAATTGTCAGAAACAGCGGATCATTCCACTGTCATCTCAGTGGTATCCTAATTGTGCGTGCAGTCAATCCGCTGGCCTTGCGGTGGGTTTGGGTTTTTCCGCCGCAAATCCGACCGCCGTGGACGGATTTTCTCCTGCTACGCCCGCTACCGGTGGTCTTTTGTGGCATCGGTCCACCGCAGTCCGTTTTTTCTGGCGGTTGATCCTAATCTGACCATCGGTTTTCCCACGGTACCTGCAGATGGTAAATTTCCGCTACCACGGCGGTCGGAATGGGTTCCCGACCGCCATCCTAATAGACCCGAAAGTTTAAATTAAAAAAAATTAATAACTACAAAAAATGTAACACATATATTAAAAATTATAAACAATTCTTATATAATAAAGACACATTAATTAATATAATTAAATTACTTCCCACCCTATTCCCCTATAACCACACAACCCACTACAGAACAAAAAAATACAAAATTAAAATAAAAAGTGAATAACTACTAAAAACGTAACACCTATCTTATACAAAAAAAATAACATACATTTAAATATAGACTAAAATACATAGCATTAATTAAAATATCGATATTTTTAGAAACTTTGAGAGTTTTTGAATTGATATTACTTACCTTAAGTTGATATTCTTGACCACGATATTCTTGCTGTCAATGTTTCTCAATCACGATATTTTTGACTTGATATTTGTGCAACTCGATATTTAAAACTCGATATTCTGTCTGCGCACCACCATTAACATCACAATCAGTTGATACAGTTTGTGTGTTCAACGCTTTATGACGGAGATCAATAGCTGGAGTAAAAAAAAACTGACCAATCCATTGTAGTTTCAATTTAAGTGATTTAACATTACAGCGAGTCTATTGTAAGAGGCAATTTGGGGGTTAAGCTTGGACAAATGAAAAATTCCTTTTGTCTTTTAACATATTGAAGACACAGGAAGGAGGGAATGGGAACATGGTTGGGAAGCTGCCAAAAGGGGATAGGAAACAAAAATGACACCATATAGTAAACATTATAAAGCATTACTGAAGCGACATAATGATATTATATGACAAGTGAGCACTCACATAATAAATATAAAGAGAAGAAGAGGACAGAAAGGAGAAAGGGAATTTAGAAAGGTTAAAGAAAAGACAAATCAATGATAGAAATCCAGATCTGAAAAGAAGAGTATTAAAAAATAGATTTGAAGTGTTGACACCATAACAAGAACACCAACGGAAAAAAAATTAAATTAAGTAGAAAAAAGCAATGTATTAAAAACATTTTTGAAATGAAAAAAAACAAGTGCAATACAGAATGCTAAGATATCTGAACATTAGCATCAATAACCTGAAATGGAATGGTTTGAAGAAATGTTTTTAATTTAACAGCATCATCAAAAGAACGTGAGGGGCTTTCATAAGTGATTTTGCATACACAAAGATGAAGGAGGACGTAGCAGACGTTTAACTGTCTCATTTGAGGTCATAGAGTAAGGAACTCCTTTTGTCAGTATTAGTCGCATTAGAGAAATCTTGAGAAATGAAGAAATTGTGGCCAGACCAGACAAGACAACATTTTTCCTTAGAAGTATTCTAGACATGAATAAGGTCTGTGAATTCAAGGAAGAGCATAATGATTCCTCTAGGTTTAGAAGAGTGAAGATGAGGATGACCTAGGCGCTGTACTTGTCAAATATTAAGCAGAGAAGTAATGGGACGTCCAAGAAGATCTGGGAGGTTATACAGGAATTCAAGTAGGTCTGGACCTTCAAGAGCTTCCGGCAGACCATACAGACAAAAGTTGGTGATTCCTGTTTTCAAGATCCTCTGTATGCAGTATGAGTGTTAAGATTTCCTGCCCGAGAAAAAAGGAATCTTAGTATCTACATACTGAAGAAAGCCCACATGTTGTTCCATTTTGACCACTTTGCCATCCATAATGATCCAGTGGTAGAACATTTTCTGAAGCTTTCCATTAGTAGTATCCATAAACGGTATTAAGCCTCTAACCGCAGCAAGAATTGTGTCCAGAACATGGATTTTGACACACATAATAGGTGATGGAGGATATTTTTTCACCCTCTTAGGTTTTGTGCAGGAAGATGTGGTCTTGCAGATGCAAGGAGGTCACTGGCCATCTTGATGTAGTGAACAGTGCGACTAGAAGTAGACTTAATGAGTTTTGCTCTAACCATAAAAAAATTATGATTTAAGCGTAGTTTGGGTGTAGGAAACGGATGCTAGTAATCTTTGAAACCAATTCTGTAGTGATTTTATAGTTGTAATTACAGAGCAGAACAGGGTGGAATGCACAATAAGGTGGAATTACAGCATCACAAACTGAGAAGGCACTATCACATTTTCAAAGAAGGACACCATGGCATTAACATGCAATAAGTAAGGTCTCGAGGAAAAAGAAAAAACATGAGAGAAGAGAAGGGGGAGTATACGTTGCTCATTTATTACTGGAAACTGCAGTCAGCAAAGGAAAAAAAAGTTTCATAGGCCACAGTGCAAAATACATGCACATCCCTTCATATGATTGTAATGTTAAAGGCTAAAAAACAGCTGTGCAGGAAGCAACAGCATCAAGGCAAACAAAAAATGGATTGCAGTTGACACAATGACTGAAAAGCTGTCATGCAATTTATTTGCAGAAATCCCTCGCTACATGTCTCAGGCACAGAAGAGTTGTATAGACTAGTAGCCTCAAGACAGTATTAATAAATTAGATGAAAAGGGCTGGCATGTATGCCCCAAAGTCTATTGGCATCAAAGTTATTGCATTTGCCGTTATGAGGAGAGGAAAAAAAGTGGGCGGCACGTTGCTCAAAATGGCAGCCGCCCATGCTATTACTGTGAAAACAACACTGCAGCTCCAGGAGACGAATGCCACCTGATAAAGATGAAGCTGAAAAACCTCCGCATTCAGGAATACAAGCGGAGCAGGAGAGGCATGGTTGCCAAAGGATTGCACAACTGCAATAAATTAGAAAACAAGCTTTGCAATATGCGGGAGTTCAGGGAACTGCTGCAACCTTGAATGGCACGTAAGCCCCACCCCGGTCATTGAATCCATGACCCCAAGAAAGCTAACTATATATTTTGTAAAGCACTCCCAGCTGGAGCTCTTTGATCTTCATCTAGAGTGCAGAGCCCTCTAGTGGTCTGTCATATGGGTACACTTTGTAGCTTAAAGAATGCTTTTTTTAAAGTCTCAAAAACATGTTGATATTTTCTAATAAAGCTTTACTATATGTTTTAATGGCAACCACTTTTATTAAATATTGAACTATGTGAATTATTGATAAATACATTTCATTATAATTATTGGTCATTTTCTGTCATAGACAATACATTTGCTTTATATATGTTGATATTCTGACCCCTCCCTAAAGGGAATAGTTCCACGTTTTATAATGTGGTGTTCTAACCGTTTGACAAAGTCAGTAGCTCTGCCTTACTTAAAATTACCCCCTTCATATTCAGCTATTTGCGCCTGCTGGAGTTAAGGCGCCAGTCACTGCTGCCAACCCTGCTGTACACAAGACGTGCCGAAGGCCGTCCGCAGCATGGAGATGGCTGTCCATGAGAGGTTGGTTGCAGGGCTTGGCCACGGGATAAGCCCTGCAGAGATTCCTAGGTCTTACAAGGCCAAGGGCAATGCGCCGCATGGGGTTGGCGTTAAATAAGGCAGTAAAATATTACTTTCCATTAAAAACTCCCTAGAAATAAACTGTAAACCACAAAGTTTAAAGTGGTGTTATAGTTATATATGGTAATAATATCTTACGTTACATTAAGAAAAATCTTAGAAATTCACTTAAAAAATAGAGGTTAAAGGGACCCTATAGTTAGGTAAAAATGTCAGTTAAACCAGACCGTTTTAAACTGACAAGACCCCTAAAATTAATCAGTTATAGTTAGCTCAAGGAACTATAACTTGTGCACTAAGGTAACTATATTTTGCGCACTTGCCAAGCACTTCTAATAACCCCACATGTTACATCACTTATCATATGATCTATAACATCACTGATAACATGACTGCAACATCTGAAATGACATCAATAATGACAAGAATGTACATGGTGGGGTGGTAAGTTATAGTTACCTTAGGGTACAAGTTATAGTAACATGAGATAACTATAACTGGTAAATTTCAGCTGTTTTGTTAGTTTAAAACTGTTTTGTCTTACCAGACGTAGCCGAGTTGTTTTGCAAGAATAACTTTCTTAACTTCTTGGTTGCAGAATGGTAAATATGTACATTAGTCCTTAATCCTGTTAATCCTGTTACAGCAGCCTCTTCAGCTCATACACCAGCCACACTAGGGACAGCCTGCCTGCTGCTCAGCCCATCTCCAACTGTGACCGCTCATCAACACAGGCACCCAAGCATTCCATGCTGCACAGTCACACCAACATTCCAATACTAACTCTCTCTCTGGCTGAGCAGCAGGGAGACAGCTAGGCTGGGAAACATATACTAATGCAATCAGGATGTAACATCTCCCCCTCCTTTTAAATGAAAAATAAAAAGAGCGATAAAACATGGGAGGAACTATAAACAAGCATATGCATAAGCGGAGAAAAATTCAAGACTCAGGGAAGCAAACTAAAATACAACTTCGCAAGAGTCTGAACACTAAGAAATCAGAAAGGAAAGGTAAACACATTGGCAAGCAATAATAAACCCATCCTCCCCAATAACACTCTATTCTTGATGCTTGAATCTTTGTTTCTTTTGGTTTCTTTGGGTTCTGGTTCATCATGTCTATACCATGGACAGGTTCTTGAAATCTTGTAACTTGAAGCATGCTTGAGTCTTGATCCAGGTCGTTGCCAAAATATTTTGTGTCTTACCAGACGTAGACGAGTTGTCTTGCAAAAATAACTTTATTAACTTTTTGGTTGCAGGATGGTACATGTACATTAGTCCTTAATCCTGGTAATCATGTGATGGAGCAGGGTTTTACAAAAAGAAAACCTGCTCGGATTAACACCCCCATAATATATGCTAACAGTGTGCAGTGGAAAATGAACATGCAAATCACATGAACACGTGGGAAAACGCTTTGCGCATGCGTGCACTCATGTGAACTAATGCATGAAAGAACTAAGCCGCATTTAACATTGCTTTTTGAGAAGAACAACATTAAGTGCATGTCTAGGCCGCATTTTGCATTTTGCATCTTGCTTTAAAAATAATAAAAAATAATGCTGCTTTTGCTTTAAGCTTATGCTAGGAAATTTTTAACAGGGATAGTGCAAAGGTGGGTGGTAAACAGTGAAAATACATTTCATTTTTTTATTTTTTATTTTATTGACAGCACGAGATAAAAAAATAAAGTTTGTTCAGTTTAAACATTCAATTAAGCAATTCAATATACGCCAATCCATACAGGTCCATACAGATGTATAATTCATAACAATTAACAATTAAGGAATGTACAAAAACACAAGACATTATTGCTAGACATATTAAACTCAATGCAGTTATAGCCTTGACCTAGTTAGACATCATGACCAATTAAACACATAGAGGGCAAAGGGTAGAGTTCAAAATTATATGAACGTTCCCCAAGTTTTTTCGCATTTCTTCATAGCTCGTAATCCCCTTACTTTAGCTAACGCAAGTTCCATGGTATGAATTTCGTTAACCATTCCATAATTAGCGGAGGCTTCGAAGAAATCCAAACCCTTGCAATAGTCAGTCTAGCACATGCAAATAAAATAGTGATTAGATCTTTATGTAAGCAGTATGATGAAGGTACATCTAATAGAACCGTGATAACTGTAAAAGCGGAAAAAATAATCTGCTTCTGATTAAGAATATTTTCCATTCCGGTCCAAAAATCAGATAATACGGGGCATGAGAAGAGCATGTGTTCTAAGTCAGCCGCTACAAGGTCACATTTGGGGCATTTAGAGCGATCATTTGCTAGACTGTTTGATGACCACCTTGAAATTATTTGTGGGGTATAATGCAGAGAACATAAAGTTCTATATGATTGTAGTCTTAAACTAGAAGACAAACCCACACAATTAATACTACAAAGAGAGGCAGATATCTGGTTAGATGTTATATTAGTACCTAATCCGGTAGTCCATTTTATAGCGAGTTTAATACAATCATCAGTTTTTTGTTGATTAAGACATTTATAACACTCGCTGATTAGTGATTTAGTCTTATCGCAATAAAGACAAGTCCAAATCTCTGAGTCAAAGACTTCGTACACCTTCATTTTATGTACTAAATAATCCCGGATTTGCATGTATTTAAACCGCATGGAGTCATTCAGTTTATAAAGAACTTTAAGCGTTACAAACTCTAAAAATCCTTCTTGGCCATAGAGATCTCCTAAAGTATTAATCCCACAGCTAGACCCGCTAGCCTCCGCCCCATCGTTAAAGATTCCGGGAAGTCCCGGATTTCCCCAAATTTGTAATCTTGAATGAAAAAACAAAGTTTTACTAATACTCAAAATCAAATTCCATATTCTAACGATCTCCCTAGCAGTCTTGAACTTGACCTGTTTAAAATAGTTTGGGTCGTTAACCCTTGCCAAACACTGGTTACAATCTGTGTCCAACATAAACTTGTAAAAGTAAAGAGAATCATTAGCTTTAAGTAAGCTACGAAGACAACCAAAAAAGGTTGCAAAAAAATAAGAGTTTAAAATCAGGAAAATGTAACCCTCCCTTTTCAATTGGTAACTTCAACAAAAGGATCGACCTACAAGCTTCTTTGTATCCCCATATGTAACTGCTACATATCCCATCTAATTTTTTTTTAAAAAGGTTGCTAACGCGAAGCGGAATTGATTTAAATAGATAGAGAAATGTTGGTAGTACTTTCATTTTAATTAAGTTGATCCATCCACTTAAACTCAATAGGATCTTATGCCATTTTTTCAATGAAAGTGCTACTTCTTTTAATAAAGGGTCATAATTGAGCGTGATTATTTCTTTTATATTCGAAGATACTTTTACTCCCAAATATATGGCAGTCCTCATATGCCTTGGACCGGAACCGAGGGTTTATAATTCAATATAACCTGTGTTTTATTTAAATTTAATTTATATCCTGAGATAGCCCCAAACCTTTTAGCTTCCTTTGTTATCCCCGGAAGAGCTTTTGCCACATCAGTGGTGAAGATTGCAATATCATCCGCGTTCGCGGTTATTTATAGAATATTAGAACCGTATTTGTAAGGAATAATGTTAGGTTGGGTCTGTAGTGCATTTAAAAATGGTTCCAAGGAGAGTGCAAACAGCAGGGGTGACAAGGGACACCCTTGCTGAGTGCCCGTAGCTATTGAAAAATTGGAGGATATCATACCTGCACAGCTAATTTTTGCAGTGGGGTTGTCATATAACGACTGTATCCATCTTAAATATTGGCCCTGAAAGCCATATGAAGTCATCACCGCCCATAGGTAATCCCACCCCACCCGATCAAATGCTTTCTCCGCATCTAACATAACCATTCCGAGTGGGGTGGAACTAGTCATTGCTACGTCAAAGGCAGTTACTGCCATATTTATATGGGCGGTGGTATCCCTCCCCATAACAAATCCATGTTGCTGAATGTAAACTAGCTTCGGCATGCAGGGCGGGAGTCGCATAGCTAAGATTTTCGCGAATGCTTTTACATTCGCGTTGATTAGCGAAATAGCTCTGTATGACCCCCACTCATCCGCAGATTTGTGTTTTTTAAGGAAGAATACAATCTTAGCTGTATTCCACGAGCTAGGGGCTTTTCCCGTCCCCCCGATGGAGTTAATAATGGAGCTAAAAAGAAGGAGTAATTCCTGCATGCACGTTTTATAGAGTTCTATAGGAAGCATATCCTTCCCGGCTGCCTTACCAGAGGGGAGGGAGGCTATCGCAAGTCTTATCTCTGTTGGGGTAATGTTTTCAACCAATTTTCCTATTCCTTCTCTGTCTCCTTGATTATTTAGATTATTATTAATGTATGATGATATGTTATTCTTTGTAGGATACTTTTCCGGGGTGTATAAATTGCTATAATAATAAACAAATTGCTCTAATATCTGTTCTGGTTGACTATAAATTTTAGAATTCAGTCCTTTAATAGACTTAATTAATGTGTTTGCCTTTTTATCTGCAACTTTATATGCTAACATTTTCCCAATTTTATTGCGCTCTCATACTGAGATAGATGGTATTTATGTAATTTGACGATGCATTTCTCCTTAAGCATCTTTTTCGTAGCAGACTGAAGACTCACTAATTTAAGTCTTAATTCTACAATGTTTGGAGTTCCTTGACGAAGTGGTTCTGCCAAATGATTTTCCAATAGCAAAATGTTAGATGTCATAGTTTTAGTCTCATTCCTAAATTTTAAGTTCTTTCTGAAAATATATTGTTGTACAAAACCCTTAATACTGGCCTTACAAGAATCCCACACAAATATGGATGAAGTAGAATTTAGATTGACTTTAATAAATTCATTAATATGTTCTTTGAGTTGAAAAGTAAATGCTAAATCGGAAAAAAGATACCTAGGAAATGTAAACTGTCTTGGACCTTGTTTCTTTGTAGTGATAATAAATTCAAAAAGAATAGGGTTGTGATCGGACGTGACTCTTGGGCATATTTCTATAATACTAGACTGTAGGGTCTTCTCCGCAGCCCAAACCATATCTATTCGTGAACATAATTAATGGGGAGCCAAGTAGTATGTGTATCCTGCTAGATTCGGGTGTTTAGTCTGCCACACATCTTTTAAGTTATGTAAACGGCTTAGTTCTAATATGGCAGCTCGAGTTTTACGCATTCGTTAGAAAGCACCCCGCCTAGTAGTGTCCACATCATAATTCATTACACAATTGAAATCCACCATTATTATCAATTCCCCTCCCCAGTCCAGTAATTCAACATTTAGCCCATCTAACATCGATGGTTCTCAATATTTCCGTATATCACACAGAATACATGCTTGCAATGTTCAAGTTCAATCTGAGCGATTGCCCATCTACACCTTTATCAGCAGCTGTTCGGATAGTTTCAGATCTTAATTGCTTTTGTTTCAGTATTGCGACCCCCCTGATAGAGATATTTAAAGTGGAATATACTATTAACTCATAACCTAATTGCCCTAGTAATTTCCTATCTTTATAACATATGTGGGTTTCTGAAAGCAAAACAAGATGGGGTTTATACATTTTAAGCTCTTCTTGTACTAGACGCCTCTTGTTCTTACTGTTAAGACCAGCAACGTTCCAAGATAGACACCTAACCCGATACATTCCTTAAATAGATTAACTTCCTCCATTTTATCAAGTACCAAAACATGATCATTCCATCATAATCCTTTTTAAAAATTCTAAATCTCGCACTGTCATTTTTATCTTTTTTAACCCACCTACCCCTAAACCCACCCCTCCCACCCTTCTGTCCTCTAGTGGGGAACACCCCTCTATATCTTGCTGCCGCTAGAAGGGCAGCCTTACAGAGTAGCAGCGCGGAGTCTCCTCCCAACATCCCAGCTGCTATATATAAAAGAAAAAAAAGAGAAAAGAAAGGGGAGAACTACAAAAGGGGGGAAACACAAAAATGAATTGAAGAAAATCTCTCTGATGCTTATTATCATTTAAAGTTTATTCTGATCAGAAAATAAACAGAGATGAAACTGAAGAAATTTAAGAAATTTATGAAAGAAGAAGAATTTCCAAGGACAAGACAAGTATACTAAGTGAATCCCCGTTAGCTGAAAACTAACTAGTCTCTCATTCCCTGTTTAGTAGGTATTACTATTCATACTCTAAATTTAGAAAGGGCTAATTCTGCTTCCTTTTCTTCTGTAAAAAAATAGGTATGACCACCCTTAATAACTTTGAGACGGGCAGGTTCCTGTAAATACACCTCACCTACAGAGATTTGAACGGATCTATCAGCTGTCGCAGCTTCCATCGTTTTTCCACCGTAGATTTACTTAAATCAGAACAGACAAAAAAGGTTACATTTTCTATTGTGACAGGAGTATTAGGTCTAGCTTTAAGTGAGACCGCCTGTCTCAGTAAGAAATTTCCAAAAAAAGATCAGGAGGGGACAAGGGAATGTGCTATCTTTGTTTTTTTTTAATTAAAGGTAATCTATGAACTCTTTGGAGCTGTGAGTCCCAGTCCCAATCTGAAAGATCTAAAAAAGCCTTCTGAAACAGCTTAACGATGTATGTCCTTGGATCTGATCCTTCTGCTCCTTCTGGAATCCCAAAAAGTCTGAGGTTTTGCCTCCTTTGGCGATTCTCCATATCCTCTATCTTATTATGAAGATGCGTTATCTGTACGTCATGTTGGTTAGTTAAAGTTTCTGTATGCACCGATATTTCTTCCACATCAACTACTCTTTGTTGCAGTTCTTCGATCTCTTGAGCAAAACCCCCAGTTTACTAAACATCTCCTGCAGAGAATTATGCAACTTATTGTTATCTTCTCTCAACTGCAGGAAATGCTGCAATGTCACCTGTCGATGGTCTGTCAAAGTTTTTAGAATCAAATTAAGAGGGGAAAGATCGGAGTCCGAATCTGCTAGCCCTATTTGAGCTGGTACATCAGTGATATTTGTTGCATCTGTAAGTGTGACTGTAGCTGGAGTAAGAGACAGTGTATCTATTGAGGAGGGACTTGTTTCCCCAGATCCGTTGACGGGGGAACTAAGATGGCGGGTTGACGCCACCACGGAGCAGCAGCATTGATGGAGGCTCCGGGCTACCTGCTATCACGGACTCTATGGGGGGAAACAACTGAAAAACTGAGAGGATTGAAGGAAAAAAGAAAGAAAAAAGCTTCTGACGCTACTGACCCTTTTCTCGGCTTTCGTGTGCTCGAGGCGGCTGGATGCTTCGCTTCCTGTGGGGCCGATCTGATTGGCGTCTGCTTGTGGTCAGAGTGCCGGGCTCACGGCTGTTCAGCAGACTGGGGCTCGGTTGTTCAGGCCTTCCTGTGCTGACGGCCCCGCTCGCCTCGATCGCTCTGGTGAAGGAGAAGGCTGTGTAGGGGCCGACGCAAATTGATTCGGCAGTGGCAGGGTCTTTGCCACGAATGAGAATGGCACCGAAGATTGTCTCCAGAACTACTCAGACAGGACGGGGAATTGTGCCGGAGACGCCGGCTCTTGTTGATGCAGCGCTCGTGGACACCACGGTGAGAACGCCTGCGACGACTCCTATTTTTTCAGCGGCTGCATCCGAGAGACCCGAACAATTAATGGGTAAATAACTGATACGTGCTGTTTGTGGTTGCAGATGACACTGTAAGTGCAACTTCTAATGTTAATTCCAGGATTAATGGTACTAGAGAGAATCCTGGCAGTACTGTGACTACATCTTCTGACTTTGCTGCAGCTTGTAAAATTAATGACACTGGGAAACAGATCTGCATTAATGGTCCCCGCAGTTCACCAATAAAGCTATCTGGCAAAATTGAAAAAGTGGTCAAAAATGATAAAATAAATATGGGCAAAGCTGACGTTAACCCTGATATCTCCTTGAGAGGGGGGGCGGATATAGACAACATTGAGGGGAAGGTTATCCCTAGTACTGAAGTGATCAATATTAATGAGATCTCAGGCAATATCGCTGAATCAACAAATGGTCTCTCTCAGGGCGCAGACCCAGGCAATGAATTAAGCAAATATGTAACGGAGTAACGGATGAACACCCATCTGATGATGTGGATATAGCTGGTTCCGTGATTTCAAATATTGATGGGGCGGAGGAATGCTCAAATGGTGATTATGAGGAGCTCATAGAGGATGACTTATGTAGTTCTCCTACAGGAATTACTAAACCTTTGGGGCGCAAAAAAGGAAGGACCAAAGCCAAAAATAAACTTAAGAAAGGGAATACCAATGCACCTAATCTTTCTATGTCAACCTCCAAGTCACGCGGAAAACCCATTAGAGATGAAAGCCCTCTTCGGAAATGGATTCAAGCAAAAGGTGGGGTCAAGAACATGGCCCTGTGCCTCTCAGGCGCGAGCCCAATGGAATGTGTCAATTTAAAAGAAATGGCTGATCCTTCTCTAACTATCATTCATACCACATCCCTGCTCCTTGCCCAAGTCGGTTTAAAACAAACTTCTATAGATCAGACTAAACCTGGGTCTGAGCTTGAGTCTGACAGTATTATAACAGCTACAGGGAAAAATGCATTTCAATATAACTAATAAATGCTTATGTTTATTCGTCAATGTGAGCCGAATGGGCCTGCATTCGCTTAAATTGACCGGATAGATGAGGGGCTGGAGGGTGAGCAAGAATGACTTGACTAACCAGACAATAGTGCTGAGCACTGCAAAAGAAGAGTAAAAGTCCAAGGACGTTCAGCTCAGAGGTCATTGTTCGCCTGCCAAAAGATGAGACTGGCGTGGGACTCAAGACTTCTTCAGCAGACGTGGCTGAGAAACTTGTGTGAAAATAATGAAATGTAACAAGTACTAAATTGAATGAACTGGTCAAAAATTATGTTATGAGAAAGGATATAGCACAATGAGCATGTAGAAATTATGAATGAAATCACGTTGTGTGATACACCACCTCCTAAACCCTCCAATGAGCAGTCGAATTCTGTGAAATGTTTCAACTAATGTGGGCTGGACATGTAGGTTTTAGGGTATAACTTAGCTGCCTTTGGGGGGTGTGGTTACACTAGCTCTCGCTTAGGTGGGAAGGAGAGGAGAGAGGGTTGAGGTGTCGCTGTACGTCGGTTTGCAGAGAGACGTAGCTGTTCCTGTCCCTGTCCCTGTCCTGTTCCTGATTCTTGAAATCTTTGTCCCCTGATCCCCCCCTTGGCGAGGGGGGGGGTATTTCACTGATCTCTTGGGTTTGTATTATCAATCTGACTCGTACTTTGCATAAATTATTTGCAAATGTATTTTTGTCTCTGAAACTTATGTCTCTTCATCTATCAACTTCTTTGTATGTATATCGTTTCATATTATATTGCTGAAACTTATGTCTCTTCATCCATCCACTCCGTCATATGTATATAGTTTCACATTATTTTGCTGAAACTAATGTCTCTTCATCTATCCACTCTTCATATGCATATTGTTAAATTGATGATGAGTATGACACTGATTGCATTTGCTCATTGTTTTCTCTCCCTCTTCATTGTTTGCATTTGTAACCTGTATGCAATGAGCATTAATTATTCACAATCATTTGAGATAAACTTCATTAATCTTACTGAGAGTCTGTGTTTATTTATTTAGTTAGATAGATAGATAGATAGATAGATAGATAGATAGATAGATAGATAGATAGATAGATAGATAGATAGATAGATAGATGGATAGTACTATTATTATCATTAGCTTCTCAACTAATTGGTCCATCGACCGAGAGGAAAGAGAGTTGACATACAGGTTTAGTTATGTATTTAGAAATGCTATACATGAACCAGTGAAGGAGACAGTTTTCATGTTATTAAAACTTGACCCCCAGCACAACAGTGGTTTATGAGTTGGGTGTGAATGTGTATGGGCCATTTGTATGAAATATTGATGAGCATTAACCCTGATAAAGTGTAGCGCTGGATCAGTTTTCTGGTAGCACAGGACGATTTAATTATTGATTAGTTTGGTAATAATTATTGATTGTTGATTGTATGTTCTTAACATGAAAAGTTAGTGTCTTGTTCTGTTTTGTCTAGAAGCACAGGTACGAAGGTACCTGAGAAATACTGGGATGGAAACTTAGCCTGAGGAGTGGATAAAGAAATCACACTGCAGAAGTACTTTGTTGTTATAATACTGCACGGCGGAAGGCTGTAGGTGTTATATTTAGGGACAATTTTGTATGTGAATAGAGTGTTTGAAATAGCTTAGGGTCCACTTCCGAAACTCTGGCCTTATCCCCAAAGGAGTACCAAGACCTCTTTTTATACCAAATAGTCCTCTTGTGAAACTTTGGCCTTATTCCTAGAGAGGCACTAAGTCTAACTGTAGCTTGTTTCAAAAAGTAAAATAACGCTGGTTGTTGTCTTACTTGAAGTGAAAGAATTTATCATTTTGAAGTGAAGAACTATCTCTTTATTTTGTGGAACAGACAAGGTAGCATTGTTTTATGTTGTTACTAACAAGAAATTAATTAAGAAAATTTAAGAAATACATTGCCGTATTATTTTGTAAAGGGAGGGTCAGTAGCAGGAGTAATACTGATGTCATAAAAAGGCAGCGCTGGCATTGGTCAGGCAGCTGGAGTGAAGAAGGCTTGGATTTGACGGTTGGTGTGAGCCGCGCTGGTATTGGTTGAGATAGCAGATACGTAGAGAGACGTGATTGGACGGTTGTTGTGAGCCGCGCTGGTATTCAACGAGAACTGACAAACAGAATAAGTAGAATTACGGAAAGGTTTGCTTGTTTGTTTTGCTGAGATACATTAGTGTAAATTGTCAGAATAATTAGGTTACTTAAGAAAATAAAGAATTTCTTTAAAAAAGACAAACCAATAATGACTAGAGAGGGAATGCCTATTCCACCTCTGAGAACGCCTGCTTCCTATATAATGTTGGAGCAAGAATACCATATGTGTACTTGGTTAGAGAATTGGGTGGAATACACAAAGGATGATGGTGTTATAGCTTTTCCACAGCATGGTTCATTTAATGTAAATATTTTGCACAATTTGAGAGATTGAAGGAACTCATTAGAGCCAAATCCCAGACCTACACAGTATGAAGCGCTAGAGGAATGGGAAGTAGAAACACTTGAAAGAGAGAAATATCAAGGCTGTAGGGGATATAGAAATGTAATCACTAGATATCCTTTTGAGAGAAGCGAAGATAAAATGAAAAGATAGAGGAGAGCTATGGTAACTGAGGGTTTGTACCCAGTTTTAGTTGCTGAAGATCAGACAGGAGGCAAATGTAAAGCGAAAAAGAAAAATATAGAGACTTCAAGTTTAAGATTTGACCCAAACGATTCTGATGATGAGTTGTTAGAGTACATTATGACTAAAAGATCTCCGCCATATCAAGAAAATTCAAGTGAGGTGACTTCAAGTGCACTACTAATGGTAACTCCATTAATTCCACAGGATACGGAAATAGCTAGAGTAGTACGGGAAAAAGAAATGGACATTTTAAATTATGCAAGAGTAGAGAAGATCCAGAAAATAAAGCAGTTAAGTCTAAATGCAGAAGCATTGACGGTACCGGTAACAATTATTCCCGTAGTTCCACTGTATGGAGAAAAACAGAAGATATCAAAAGTACATATGTTGGCAGTTCCAAGGAGTAGCATCAGAAGTGGAATGGTGGCAGTAGCGGATAAGGATGGACAGGCTGACACGAATACTACATTGTTAGATCTTCCGGTTTGTGAGATGAGAACAGAGACCCCTAGAAGAAGTATACAGAAGAATAGGGCCGAGCGTCATTCCAAAGACAGGGAGTTCAGCAGGTCCTTCACCAGAGGGATTAAATGATTGGATAAAAGGAATGGAAAACCTCAGCCACAGAGTGTAAATGTTAGCCAATTAAAAGTAGATTTGGAAGAGATGATTATTGGTACAATAAGTCCAGGCAGACTAGGAACTTAACAAGATGAAGAGCTGTTGGTTTTGTGGAAAAGTATCACTTGGAGAGCAAGGAATCTTCATGAGAAAATAGTAGAGG
The DNA here is from genome assembly GCF_964261635.1 of Lissotriton helveticus. Classification (NCBI taxonomy): domain Eukaryota; kingdom Metazoa; phylum Chordata; class Amphibia; order Caudata; family Salamandridae; genus Lissotriton; species Lissotriton helveticus. Next base: position 1,382,381,234 of record NC_136059.1, read on the forward strand.
CTGCTAGTGAATATGGAATAGACATAGAGAAGCCAAAGGTGTTGCAGAAATCATACAATTTGGCCTTTACTGAAAAGGACTTCGAGAGTTTGAATACATCTAGAAAAAGATTACAAATAAAGCAGTTGATGAATATTTTTTTTAAAATGGGGAGATGTAGAACGGTGGAAAGGTAGATGGACGAAAAAGAAAGAAAAGGCAGCTGTTAAAGGAGTGTTGAGGTTTCTGTGGAGAGAGACAGAACAAGTTGAAAGGGTGTGTCCGATGAGAGATGTTCCAGGTGGTGGATATGTTCACGTTCCCTGGACAAGACATGATATATTATCCTTTACAAATGATTTTTCCAGGTTAAGAGAGAAACCAGTTGAATGGTACAAACAGGTAGAGAGGTTTGTGAAAGTATCAAAGGTTTTGTTAAAGAAATTAGATGGTTTGTTTGACATTATTGTTACAGCTGATTTATGGTCAGAGTGTAAAATCACTGTTGATTGGCCAAGAGAGGAATATCCTAGAGATCCTAAAACAGGTGCACCGTCTGACGAGTAACACTGGGCGTAGTTCGTGTAGTAGCGCTAGGCGTAGCTACGCGGAATGCACTTTGTACTAAGCGAGCTACGTGTAGCTACGCGAACTGCATAGTGCACTGTGCAAAATGCTGTTCGCACTGATTGCACAGTGCCAGATGCTTGTCCGCACTGTGCAATCAGTGCAAACCGCATCTTGCACAGTGCAAGCGGTCATTTTCTGCCGCTCGAGGAGATTTCTACTCGAGTGGCAGCTTTCTCAACGCGGACTGGTCGTTTCTCATCACGAGCGGTCGCGAGCAAACATGACCACTCGCAATGAGAAACCTGACCTCCCGACGTTGAGAATCTCACTGGGAGGTTTATTTTTCTCGTTCGCGATCAGCAACATCAAGTTGCCGATCGTGAATGAGGAAAAAAATCTCGCCGTGATGTCATTTTGCTCGCTCGCGGTCACCAACTTGACATTGAGGACCACAAGCAAGCAAAAAATGACCGCTACACTACGCATGTTTGCACTGTGCTATATGCAATTCGCTTAGTGCAAAGTAGCGCAAACTTCGCAAACTACACAAGCGTAGCGTAGTACTTCGCCCAGGGTTACTGACGAGGTAATGAAAAAGTATAATCAGGTAATCACTTTTTTGAAAGGAAAAATATCCCCTAAGGAAATAGATTGGGTTAAGATTGACAGAACGACCCAAGAACCAAAACAGTACATGCCTACTATGAAAGGTTGTTGCAGGTATTTAAACAATACAGTGGGTTTAAGAACATTGGAGACAAGGGTATGGGACATTTTGTGTTCCGATTTGGGTTTGGATTGAAACCAGAGATTAGTAACATGATTCAGCAGCATTTGATCTGTTGGCAGAGCAAAACAATTGATGACATTTTGAGATATGCGAAGTATTGTAGTGATGACTTTGAATCAAGACATAAAAAGTTAAAATAGAAAATTATGTGGGCACAAGTGAAGGTAGCAGAGAAGCAAGAAGTAAACAATGGTTCACAGACAGGTTATCAGATGAATGGTCAGAATCAAAATAGTCAGGTACCCAGTGGAGGTAGAGGTAAAATGAGTAAAGAAGAGGCTAAGAAGAAATTTCCTTGTCATGCGTGTGGAAAGTATGGACATTTGAAGAACGAGTGCAGATCTGCTTAAGAGGCTAATGGGGTAAATCAAAATGTAAATCCACAGATGCAAAATGAGGTGGTTGTGAATCAACAGCAGCAGGTAGTTGCTCCACAGTTACAAGTGCCACAAGCTCCTATGCAAAATAATGTGAATGCTCAAGTGCAGAAGTACAGTGCGAACACTGGATTTCACGGAGGTGATCAAGTTAGTAAGAATCAAAATGTGCAATTGGTTCCGCAATACTGGTTGCAGTGCAATGAGAGTGATTCAGACTCATCTCAATGACGGTGCCTGAGGGGGAGGAATAGTGCGTACTTGGCGCATTCTTGGCAGTAGATCAGTCAGGTCCATTTGTTGACGGAAAAGTGGAAGGCAATGATATTACATTCCTAGTGGACACTGGTACTACCCGTTCTACTGTGAGAGCAGCAGGTATTACAAACTTACCCCTCTTGGGAGAAACCATCCAAGTTGTAGGAGTCTTGAATAAGCATATTAGAACACCAGTCACAAATCCAATAGAAGTTCATATTGGTAGTTTCAGAGACATGCATCGTTTTGTGGTATGCAACTCAAGTCCAGTAAATCTCTTGGGAAGAGATTTATTGTGCAAAAGGAATTGTACCATCTATTGTACGCCATATTGTATTGCATTTCAGACACCTGATGAGGATGTTGCATTTAAAATGATGTTAGAGAAGCAATGGATGGTAGTGGATGAGTTGTTTTCACTTCTTACAAATGAGAATTTGCCTGAAGAACTAAAAAGTACAGTGAGGTTGGATGTATGGGATTTCACAGGGCAGGAGATTGGTCTAATGACAAAAGTAGACCCGATTCAGGTTAGGGTGAAAGAGGGTGCTGTATATCCAAACACACCTCAGTACAAAATGAGTCCGGAAGTACTTGCAGGAGTCACTCCTGTGATTGACCAAATGATTGAACAGGAAATACGGAAGGAAATATTGAGCAGTCCTTGTAATTTGCCTATTAAAGGAATTAAAAAGCTGAGGAAATGTATTTTTTGAACGACAATCATTTTTACAGGACTCCATTGATTTTTACATTGCCATCTCGAGGCAAACACTTTCCACACAACCCACCTGGTCATTTTTAATACAGAGACGCCCAATGAACATGGCACAGAATCATTGTTGCTCCCGAGGGCGATTGTTCTCCGGGGGCCGTGTCCTCAGAAACCAAGTAGCTCTCCCAGATGCTCTGAAAGGAATCCTTGTAAATGCCAGTATGCGAGCAATCCACGCCATTGTATTTATGTATGTAATCATTTGTATACTGTGGGGTTGGAGGACCGCTTTAGAGCCCTATTAAGTGACATGTAGCCCTGGGCAACATTAAACCCAAGACTTTCTGCTGCTTCGAATGCAAATGACTAGCACCCTAGCTGGGGGGTTCACACCATTTTCTGTCTTAAAAAAAAAAAAAGCAGAGTAGCAATTGCACAAACTCGATATTAGTTGTTTAGCCTTTATCTGGAGAATGTGTGGCTTTAATCATCCAGAAGTGTTGGTATAGTTTGAGTTTGTTGTCCTGAGGTGAATCCCAGTGAGCTGGTTCAAACTCTCATCCTTATTAGGATGATAGAATTGATAGGTGCATTTTGGTTGAGGGACATGTACACCTCTAGGTGCGCGCGTGACTCTTGCAGAATGGAATGCACTGCATTGCTTCTTAGACTCCTAACGTGTCCCTCTCACTACACACGAGGAGTTATGACACAGGTTGGAAGCCCACCAGTCTAAAGCTTGCCCAGCGGGCATCTAGCGCACCAACATGGACTTGCCTCCTCCTGGAATACCAAACTCTCACAGGCTCTTTTTCCGACTTCCTCTACGAAAGTCACTTCTAGTCTGTTCGCAATGAGGGGCTGTTCAAGAGGTCGCAACCTTCAAACAGTGCGCGCGGAAATGAGGTCAGCGTGACTTTTTGTTCAGGGTGAAGTGAAGTCAAATGCCTCTGCTGGGTGGCATGGTGGGAGGGGGGCTGCTTTCTTTTGAGCAGACCAGTACTGTAGTTCACTTGTGTACATGAATGGGACGACTAAATAAATGCCGGGTTCTGTCTGTCCATCCTTTGCGTTCTGTTGAACAGCAAAACTGAGTTCGGTTCGCTGTTGCCCACTTCCGGCACTTAAAACTTAAGTGTGAGGGACATCTCGAGCTCCTCAACCGCAACACTGGGCAAGAGGCATCCTTTCATGTGTCCCCATCACATTTTTTCATGACTCCCTAGGCTTCGCACCTAAAGTAAAGTTACCTTCAAGGTTCATGTTCTTTTTACCACCCTGTGTCACTGTTGCCCTTGAAGGGGGTTTAGTTGACTTGGACGATACACGGTTATCATACCTGCTAACCCCTACGCCCCCTCCCTCTCCCCGTGCAACACAAGGTCTGTACAGGCCTTTGTTACATCCCTGGCTAGGACATGGTCTTAAGCCATCCAATGTTGGCATGGGTACACCAAGGTAAGCCCTTCCTGACTGTAGACATTTATTGTGACTTTGAGGCTAACGTCTAGTGGCGATAGGATTGCCTCTGCTTGCCACAGCAGACACTGTTCTGTCTGCTTTATATTCCCATACTCATAAAACTTAGGTATGTATGTGTTTTGGGTAGATTTGAGCTTGTTCCCCCGTCCCCCCATGGATACAAGTGGGTTTTGTTTTGCTTCCGTGAAGGGAGCCCAGTGAGGTGGGATACCTGCTGCCTTAAGCCCTCTAAAATGCCTGGGACAATGCCCTTGAATTTGGAATAAGGAGACACATTTCTAACAAAATTGGTTGCACATGCTCAACCTAAATTGTAGTCTATTGACTCTGAAAGTACACAGAGCGACCCCGAATTGTACTAAAGACCTTCAAAGCCAGTCTTTAAAAGCACTTCATGAACATGATCTCCTTATGCCTCATGAGTTTGTGTTCCATTCTTTCCTCCTAACCCCACCCCTGAACTTGTCCGCCCATCTAAACACCTCGTTTCCGCTGAGCAGAGATAGTTCTGGTATGTTACGCATAATCAGCACATTTTTACAAATACAGCATTGTGAAACAATTGCCTTCAAACATCTGGACAATCTACAGCTGTGTGTGCTGTGCCTCTTAGTACCTGAGTTGGCTGAACCTGTGGTGACTGTCACTTGCCCTGTGATCATCAGAGAAATGGTATCCGCTTTCTCGTTCGAGTATGGAGGGGTCCACTGCACAACCATGTTGCCTTCTGCAGCCCTAGAAACTACAGATGATGTTGGGAAAGGCAATGCCCTGGCTGACCAGACGGCCAGACAAACAGCTCCTAGAAAAAGGGAAGGATGTATGTAGGAGGTCCCGCTAGGTGGGTGGCAGACGAGGGCATGGTTGGAAACACAGTACAGAGTATGATTGATATTCAGTCCCATACTACTAATATGTCTGTACAGCATTGGGTATAAAAACTGATTGTCTGTACAGTCTAACTAAGACCATTTGTACTCTTTACAGAAACAGTCCCGACGTTTGTCTCATTCAGCGATGCCAGACTGCATTCTACATCTACTGAAGCGGAGAGTGATAACATTCTAAAAGGAAGGGTGCAACCCTCCCTTAACACTGCTCAGCATCAAGAACAATTGTTTCCCGACCATACTGTCCCTGCTTCCGACAGATACAACTTACGCTCCAGAGGGAAGGCTTGCCCTTGACTTCGCCAAGTGCCAATAGGCTGTAGGGCTGTGATCCTCCTAGGCTGAGAGTAGTGCTGTTTGTAAGACTGAGGTAAACCATAAGGGCCCTCGGCCCCTGCATCCAGTGAAACAACCACCAATCACAGACAGCCACTAGGGGTCCCTGGCTTAGCACAATGGCCGCCTTCCCAAACACCCGTATCCAGAAACAAGATGCCAGTCTCCGAAATAGCAGATGCTTCATGGTCACCGTGGTGACGCTGTTTGTCTCCCTCCTCCTAACTATCCTAGGTTGGTTCTTACTGATCTTCCATCCTATTACATCACCGACTCCTACCCCGACTCCTGCAGAACCCAGTGGGGTTGGAAGGTCCTCATCTTCCTTGCCTTAGGAGTAGCTGTCCTGGTCTCCTGCTGTCTGTGTTTTCAGTGCCTGCCAGTGCTCTGTACTATGTGTGCCCAGACCATCAAGCCTCCGCCATCAAGCATTCACAACACTAATATGATGGTAATAGTCCAGCAAGAAACAGATGGGCTTATGAACATTGAAATTTCATGAAGTATTTGCCACTCTATGGCAAAAGGAGGGTCAGAGGAAATGTATTTTTTGAATGACAATCATTTTTACAGGACTCCATTGATTTTTACATTGCCATCTTGTGGCAAACACTTTCCACACAACCCACCTGGTCATTTTCTGCTGATGCCTGAGAAAATTCTATCAGCACGACAAAAATCAATTTTTGCTGGCCTGCATTTCTGCCCAGGAACTGTCACCCCCCAACCCCCTGTTCTCTTCAGTTCATCAGAAAGCCACATGGCCCTCACCCCGAGTGAATGATTCATTTCTCCTCTCCTGCTCCCAGCCTGATAAAACATCCTTGACACAGTGATCAGGTTATCTAGACAATGGTCTGACTGCTGGACTCTAATCAGGGTAAATAAACAAATGACTTAAAAGACTAGGCTTTGATCAGGCAATTGAACAATGACCTGAAAGAAAGAGCCCTGATCAAAGCAGAGTGGACAATGCTCTGTGTACCAAGCCCTTGACCAGGTCACCAACTACAAGCATCGCCTTGATCAAGCTATCAACTACAAACACTGCCCTGATTAGACAATGGACTGACAGCCAAAAGAATGGTATGAGAAATGTATAAAAGGCTTGTAAGCTACAGAGTAAAGTAGCAGCCTCCTGGGTTTTGTCTCTGACTAGCTTGGGAATCTGTTCCATAGCTCTGGCTATTGAAATAAATCTGGGTTCCTCCTGCAGACGAAGGCTCCTGTGTCTCCTTTTACTACGTATGAAGGGTATGGAAGATTTGGGCGGTTCCCCCTCCGCCGATACACTGTAAGTGGGTTAATACGGTTCTTCAAAGCCCAACAGAAAATTTAGAATAGTGCAGGATTTAAGAAAAATAAATAAAATTGTAGTACCCTGTTGCCCAGTAGTGCCAATTCTAGCCGTGATCCTTTACCAAATTCTCTGCGATACTGAATGGTACACAGTAATTGATTGTGCCAAGCATTTTTCTCAATTCCTTTACATTCAGAAAGCTAGTATTTATTTGCATTCTAGTTTGAAGATCGTGTTTTGGCATGGTGCTGAGTTCCTCAAGGGTACACAGAGAGTCCTTCAATTTTTAATAAGATTCTGAAAAGATGTTTGGAGACTTTAGTCATGTCAGGAAATTCAGTTTTGGTTTGGTACATTGATGACCTATTGGTGGCATCAAAAACATGAGAGGCATATGTGACAGGTACCATTGCCTTACTGAACCATTTGGCAGAAGGAGGACACAAAGTGTCACCAGCAAAATTACAGTTTTGTAAACAGGAAGTTCAGTACCTAGGACACAAATAGAAAAAGGAGTAAGATAGGTGACGTCAGAATTAAGTAATGTGATTAAACTAATGAGCCCACCCAAAACTCAGAGAGAAGTTCAAATGTTTTTGGGAATGGTTGGTTACTGCAGGCAATGGATCAGTGGTTTCTCACTGATTGCCAAACCTCTACAGAGGTTGACTTGAAAGAATAGGAGCGATCCGATTGTTTTGGATGATGACAGTATGGAAGCTTTTACTACATTGCAAAACAGTCATATTTTGCATGATACTGCTGTGAAAGAGATGGATGTGCACTTTCAGTCTTAACTCAGAAACATGGAATGGCACGACGTCCAGTAGCATATTTTTCTGCTACTTTGGACTCGGTGGCTGCAGCATTGCCAGGCTGTTTGAAAGCAGTAGCTGCCACTTGTGTGAGTCTGGAACAGAATGAAGCAATTGTGATGGGACAGCCAGTCAAAGTATATGTGCCACATTCAGTTGAGATCCTTTTAACACTCACAAGGACGCAGTATATGACCTCTAGTCGGCTGACTAAGTATGAAAGAGTGATCTTAAGTGCTGAATATGTGACCGTGGTAAGGTGCACAACCGTAAATCCAGCAACCCTGTTGCCGAATTCATATTGCGAGGAAGTGAGAGAGGAGGCAGAATATGATTGTTTGGATGTGACAGAATTGTGCACAAAGCCCAGACCTGATATTGAGGCCATCCCATTAGAAGAATCAGACGGTAAAATCTTTGTTGATGGATCATGTTTGAGAAATGAGAAAGGTGAACTGTGTTCTGTCTATGCTGTTTGCACGATAGGGGGACTTCTAGAAGCTTCCTATCTAATAGGGGTCAATTCTGCCCAAATTGCTGAATTGATAGCTCTGACTAGAGTGTGCAAAATTGCCAAAAGCCTAAGGGTAACCGTATTTACTGACAGTCAATATGGTTTAGGGGTTGCCCATGATTTTGGGTAGCTATGGATGAAAAGGGGATTTCTGACTTCTTCATGGTCCCCTATAAGGAACAGCAACACTGTAAAAGATTTATTGGATGCTTTACAATTACCCAAAATTATTGCAGTGGTCTAATTTTCTGCACATAAGTCAGGAGATGACTATGTGATGAGGGGCAACAGATACGCAGATCAAGTAGCAAGTTTCTGTGGACGAAATGTAATTGCCCTAAACAGAGGGATTGAAAAAGAAAATACCAATTGCGATCTTATGTTATCTTCTTTATTTGAAACGTGGGACAACATTAGACAGTTGCAGGAGGAAGCAAGTGACGAGGAAAAATAAATCTGGGTAAATTCAGGTTGTAGAAAGAGAGCAGAAGATGAAGTGTGGGTCTATATAGACGAAAGACCAGTCATGCCAGATAGTTTACTATCTCAAATGGCCAGGATATACAATGGAATTGCACATGTTGGAAGAGATGCAATGATCAGGCTCTTCAAGTAGTCATGGTATAACCCAAAGCTCAGGGTCATTGCAGAGAGTCTTTGCCAGAGGTGTGTCACCTGTCAGAAACAAAATCCAGGCACAAAGACAGTTGTTAGTTCGGGTCAAATTAGAAAAGCAGCAGGACCATTTACTGGACTCCAATTGGATTTTATAGAGCTCCCCCCGTGCAATGGGCTTAAATATATGTTGGCTGTTGTTTGTTTGTTCTCTCGCTTGTTGGAAGCCTATCCAATGAGATGGAAAATCTGTCGCAAAGCTACTTTTGAGAGAACAGATCCCTAGATTTGGATTTCTAGTCACTTTAGAAACAGATAGACGGACACATTTCAACAATGAGATAATTCCAGCCGTGGCAGCTGCAGGTAAGAACGGTGGGGCTGGGGAGAAATTCGAGAGATGACCACAATGAGAAATTAAATAAATAATCAGGTTTCCCTTGTGGTCGTCTCTACAAATACCCCCCACCTGGCCCCACCTCCCCACTGCTCTTACTGCAGTGACCGCGGCTGGATAATTCGTATGATTTGTGCAGCATTACAAATTGGGCAGAAGCTGCATTGTGCCTATCGACCCAAAGCATCTGGAGTGGTTGGGCAGATTAATGGCACAATAAAATCAAGGTTAGGAAAGGTGTGTGCGTCCACAACACTGAAATGGCCTAACGCTTTACCCCTTGTATTGATGAGTCTTAGAAGCATTCTTTTCAAAAAGACGGGATTGAGTCCACATGAAATCCTAATGGAAAGAGCAATGAGACAAGCATTTATATCAGCAAACAGAGTGATGAATATATTTGATGATCTAGTGCTTGATTATTGCAGAAGACTGGCTGATCTGGTGCGTTCTGTGTCTCACCAGGTTGGATAAAATACCACTACAACACAGCTGAATCAAGCTCATGATCTGAGTGCTGGCGAGTGGGTTCTCGTGAAGAAACACACGAGGACATCGTGTTTAGAACCCAGGTGGAATGGACCTTACCAAATAATTCTGGTGACGACGAAAGCAGTGAAGTGTGGTGGTTTGCCAAACTGGATCCATGCGAGCCATACCAGACGAGTCCTGAGGCCACTTGAAAGACAAGAAGAGCAACAACTGGTAAACCAAAGTCAAAAACCAGAGGCTGAAGTGTGTGAAGCTGAAGAATCTAGAGTAACAGATTCTGAAAAACAAACAGATGACGAACAGCCAACCACAAGTCAAGTAGGGTGGGCACCATTTACTGGGACTCATGAGACTGCTTTAGAACCAGAAGAAGGGGAAGTTGCCGAAAGTCAAGAAGAAGAACAGATAAAAGAAAGAACAAATAAAAGATCCTGTGAACCAGATGAAGAAGGTGTAAAAGTAGTTCAAACTAAAAGCCCAAGAAAAGGTGACAATTGGCCAAATGGAGTGAAAAGACTGAAATACACTCTTGTGAGGAGAAAGTCAAAGAGAAGACCAGAGCAAATTAATATGGTCTCAAGTCAAGCAGAACAAGAAGAGTCAGGAGAAGATTAATTATGAAAAACAAGGAGAGTAAGAATTCCAAGCAAGAAATACACAGCACCGGAATGGACGTACTTGATCTTGGAAGAAATTGAAAGTTCAGATCCAAGCGAAGAATAGGACAGGACTGACACTGAGAAAGTTGATTAAAGCAAATTGAAACCACCTTAAAAGAACTGTGAAAAATCAAGGTGCAACCTTGTCACTCGAAATAAATTGAATGACTCAGAAGACGTAAAAGAAAAGAAATAAAAGACAGAGGTGAAGAACAAAAGCCTTGAAGTGTAGGATCACAATATATTTGTTTTTAGAACTTTTTGGGCAAAGTTTAGAATTTATAGGTTTAGGTTTATATATTTTGATATTTTTGATAAAGTACAAAAATGGCCGAAGCAAAAGTGATTGAACATCCAAAATCTAGTCTAAAACGTAGATGTATTAAAATTTGCATATTTAGTGTTTTTTTATTAACATTTATGTGGATATTATTAACTGTCATTATACCTATTCTAATGGTAACAGTTTCAGTTTCATATGTCTTTATTTCGAATTATTTTCATCATAAAAGACGATACATAGTAAAATACATCTTAATAAAAGAAAGAGAAGACGGGAACACAGATTTGTCTAAAAACATCAGAAAAAGATGTGTATGCACTCATGACCATTACATGGTAACATAGTAAGATATACAAGTGGGATGAAATACATAGGAAAGACAAGCTAACAAAGCTACATAAAATCAGTCAGATGCTTACTCTTTATTCCTTATAATCCACACTCATCCTAAAGACTTCGCTACCGCAATTACAATGGGTTCGCGAGTCTCTGTCCTAATGATCCTTAGGGCTTCCAACCCGACCCTGGTACCCATGTTACGGCATATGGGTTTGAGCCATTTTGACCGAGGGGCTGCATACGCCGGGCATTCGAAAAATAAGTTGCCGTCAGATTCCTCACAGACAGGGCACCAACGTCAGAATACGGCCTCCTGGCCCTTCCATCTTTTGGTGAATGATCTGATGGGAAGCGACCCGACCCTTAGCTGGTGACAAAGTTTCCTTTCGCTAGGCTTGGTAATGATGTCCCAGTAATCTTCTAAAAGTGGGTCGAGTTTGTGCTCCAGAAACAAACCGGACAAAGAAGTAGCTGATGTTTGGCCGATCTGTTTCTGGTGGACAGCCGACCAGTACAAGCCTTTAAATAGTTTTTTAGATGGGAAACGGCCATTAACGGGGTCAGTCCACAAGTTGCTCAAGCCCATGGTCTCCAAAAGGATTCTAACTTGTTTGAACCAGGAGATGTTACCCCAACCCATTATGGAACTAACATCCAAGATTGATTTTGCAAAGAGAGCCAGTTCGGGGGTGGTCCAAATCCTCCTCCAGAGGGCCACTGGCTTGAAACGAGCAACATCATCTATAGAGTGACTGCCCAAATCCATTAATAGCGGTTTCATGGGACTAGAACAGGGAAGGCCAGTTAAGTTCCGTAGAAATTTATTCTGGACTTTGACCAAGGGGGACAGGTCTGCAAAACCCCAAAGGTCCGCTCCGTACAAGATCGCTGAATCTATCCTGGAGTTATAGATTTTCAAGGCTGGACCTATCATTTTCGTCTGCGATGATCTCTGTTTTTTGACCAGACACCCTGAGAGCTGGGCAAACTTGAGAGATAAGGTATCGATCTGGGGTTTCCGACTCAATTTTCTCTCTAGAACAATCCCCAGATAGGTCATGACATTAGTTTGTTCTAGTTCAGTGTTATTCATCGTGACATGACCCACCACAGGTCTACCTTTTGTAAGGATCATGAACTTGGTTTTAGTTACATTTACCTGCAGGTCATGATCAAGACAGAATTCCTCAAATGTATTCAGTGCCGCCTGCAGGCCCACCTGTGTCTGCGAAAGTATAAGAGTGTCATCCGCAAACATAAGTAGCGGAAACTTCGTGCCACCCAGGGAGGGGGCATCTGTCGGATAGGCTGAGAAGTATTGCACAACCCTGTTTATGAATAACAGAAACAGGGTTGGCGCTAAAACGCACCCTTGCCTGACACCACGGGACATCGGAAATCTGTTGGTGACCTGCCCTTGCTTGCCCCAGCGGACTTGTGCAAAATTCGCCTCATGTAAATTAATTACAACATTCAGAAGCTCCTGTGGCATCCCCATGTCGCTTAGGACCCCCCACAGTTTACCCCTGGGTACTAGGTCAAATGCTGACTTAAGGTCAACAAAGGCGGCATAGATGGTTCCACCACCCAGACTGACTACTTTCCAGTAAATCAGTAGGAACCTGAAGACCTGCTCGATGGTGCTTTTGCAGGATCTAAACCCAGCCTGCAAGGATGATAATATATCCTAGAGCTCTATCCAGCTCTGTATTCTGGCCAGGACCATTCTTGCAACAACTTTTGTATGGAATCGATCAGACTAATCGGCCGATAGTTCCCCGGGTCCCCCTTCTTATGGATGGGCAGGATTTCGGCTCCTCGCCAAGAGTCCGGGATACTAGCCCCTTTAGCAATTGCATTTCCCAAAAATACGATGTACGGAATCCAAGTCGTTGGGTCGTATTTAAAGACGTCTGCTGGGATGCAATCCTTTCCTGGGGCCTTTCCACAGGGAAATTTTTTCAGAGCTGCCTCGACTTCCATCCAATCAAATGTGATAGCTTTAATATTTAGCATAAGACCAGGGTCGGAGGAGAGGTCAGCACTGTTCAGGTCCAGCCCAGAAAACTGAGACTCAAAATGCTCCACCCAGGTCTCAATAGGGACGTGGTTTGTAGGGACCTGGGACTGGTGAGAATTTCCCCATTTAACTATATGCCAGAACTTGGTTACATTTTTCTGCTTACTGGCTACTAGTAGGTCAGACCAATGTTGAGTGTCCCAGTTTAGTTTAGCCCAGATCCGGACTTTATGATAGTTCTGCCTCGCTCTCCTAATATCGGGCATGTTTTAGACTTAATCGCTAGTGCCAAGATACCATAAGAAACCCGGCACGATTTATTGTACCATGAATTATTCATGGAACGGGCAGTTGGTTTTTGGGGCTTGCAAGGTTTTGAAAAATGGGCTTTAAGATCACTAAAAAGATTTTCGTGTAATTTAATGACTGTCCCATTATTATCTTCTTGGGATGGAAGTGAGCGCAGTACCCCCAGTGCCCTTAATACCTTTAGCCTGATCTCTTCCAGTACCCCGGGGTCGATAGCGATCCTTGCCCATCGTACCCTGCGTGTATCATTTGTGAGCAGAGCATCGGCAGTAACTATCTCTGTCTGGGTGCTACACTTCATTCCTCCATTTAATCGGAGACTCATTGCAAGGGGGTTGTGGTCGCTCTCCGGGCGATCCAAAATCACCATATCCTCTAATGTGCCCCAGTACTCAATTTTAATGAGGATATAGTCTATTCTACTTGTGTGGGGGCCATTAACAAAGGTTGCCCTACCCATTTTAACAGAGATGGACCGACCGTTAGCTGCTCTATATCCACGCTCTAGACAGAGGCCCGTCCACTGCAGAGCAGATTCCGTCCATTTCTTAACTGGCTGGAGGTCAAGCAAGGGAATATTCCTCTGTACATCCTCCTGTGTCAGGAGGGTTTCTCCATCACAGTGTAGGGGCTCAAACGTACAGTTAAAGTCGCCAGCAATTATGACATTGCTGGCGGGCCCAACTGAATTCAAGAAAGTATCCAGATCAGGTTTTGGAGCCACGACCACCGGGCTGTCCCCTGTTCTACACATTTACGATAAGGATATCTTTTAGGTCTAGCTGGTGCAGGGTTACGACAAGGAGATCTGGGCTATCAACTACCAATTCAGTTCGTCTGTAGTTGGTTGTCTCTCTAACCCAGATAGTTAGACCCCCTGAGGGTCTACCTTTTTTCCCTCTGACTGCAGGTTTACAAAAATGTATGTACCCTGGACAGTATATGGGTTCTACTGTCCACGTCTCCTGAAAGACCAGGATGTCATATTTTTTCATCAGGACTGACCATTCTACTACGGGTATTTTGCTCTTCAGACCAGTAATGTTCCAAGAGATCAACTTGATTGTGTATAAATCATTAGCTGAACAGGGCAGAGTGGAAGTCGTGTCCAATTGGGGGGCCGGAGCACAGGTACTAGCCGAGCTGGGGCAGCTGACTACTGAAGGTGCGAGAGCTGAAATCCTAGACTCTTCATTATCTAACGTTTCTTCCCCGTCTGACAACTCTCCCATATGTAGCCTACGATTTATACAAAATGGTTTTATCTCGTGGGGACCCTCCACATTGGCAAAACCAGATGGAGCACAATACTATCTATAATATCGCTAGGGGATATAAATAGATCCTTGCTTCCTGCAACTAATGATGCCCTCATAGAGCTATTACTTGTTTTTGATTCTACCCAATCATCAGCACCATTTCCCTTACACCCATCGGCGCTGTTTCCCCTATAGCATGATCCCAGTCAGTCCACCCCCTCCAGGCCGAGTAGTGACTCAAATCGATTCATCAGGGGGAGTTGGAACTCCTGCCTACAAGCAATGAATGGGCGTCTTTGTATCGTCTCCCATCTATATTGCTGAGAGGAACTCTGGCCAGAGAAAAGAGCTGGGGTAAAAGAAGCTCAAATCATGAGTTTGTATTCCACTAGTTCCCCAGTTCCCAGAATCATGACATATGAACCTTACCATTCTGGGGTCCCTAAAGTTCACGATTATACAATCGCCCTGTAGATCCTTTGTTCTGTACCCCAGCCACCCCACCGTTCTAACATGCAGAATCTTTGCATTCATAAAAGCTGGAGGCGATCTATTTCTATTGAGCCAATGGATGACCTTGTTCTTCAGCTCACTATGGGTCTCAAGTTTGTCAGATTGAATCCCTGGTACACCAGAAAGGATTACTGTGTAAGGTATCGACTCAGGGGGTAGATTAATACATGGGGGCTTCTGAGGCGAGCCTGCTCTCCGCAGACTGTTTATCCCTCTGCTATGTGTATCTACACTATGTTCAGGGGCGGCCAACTTTGTTCTAACGTCACATCCAATGGCTACAGATCCCACACTCATGTGATCCCTGATGATTGATTTTGCTCTACCGATCTCGGTGGCGTTAGAAGATTGTTGGACGTTTTGTTTATTATGTATATCCTGCGGAGTGGCTATCGATGGGCCTTTGGAAACAGTAGCGGCTCTCGAGGGTGGCAGGGTCCCAGAACCCTGACTAATCCCCGTGACCTTTTCCAGAGTTGCTGAATTGGCCATCACAGCTCTTTCTAGTTTCCTCATGTTCTCATTAATTAGCTTAACCCTTTTGAGTAGTGGTCGGATCAATGATTTTAATAGCTGCTCTAGTGTTTCCAGGAAGCCCATGGGTAATTGTTTTTCAGCAGGCAGTAGAGGTTTTTGAGCATTTGGTCTATTGCTGGTAACAGATGAGGAGGTTTCAGGATTCACCAAGGTGACTCGTGCTTGGGTAGATGTGTGGGTTTTGATTACTTTAGCACACCCTCCCTTTTGCGTTCCTCCCCATGTTTTCTTTTGCCTGTGGCTGGTTGTGATCTACTAACACTTTCAGATTTGGGCGATGTTGACACAGTGACCAAGGACTGGGAGGAAATGTTAGAGGAGTTGAAATCTCGTGGTCTATTTCCTAATATGGATGTGCTATCTATGGTGGTGTTTAGTGAGCTGCATGCCAGAGACCCTTCTGACCCAATTAACCCCGCCTGCTCTATACTAGATCCCCCGCACATGGTGCCGTTAACCAGGAGCTGTTCAGGGGTAACAGCAACCATGATTGTACCCAAAGAGGATCTCTTCGAAGGAAGGAGCTCTAGCGATAATCTCTTTTCCGTCAGTTCTATTTCCCGTTCCAAAACAACTGCTGCTCTAGTGATAAATTGATCTAGGGTTCCCGACACAGACCCCCCAATGTTGCTGAATGAAATCTTCTTTAGGTTCCTTGGGCGGGCCGCCATGACGCGACGCACCAAGGTGCGTGGTAGCGATAAAAAGAAAAAAGAAAATAGGACAATATGATTTCCCTGCCCCAAAATGCAATGCTACTAAAAACCATAAACATTAATAAGTAAAATACATAAAAGTCTCACTGCTCGGGGCTCTAAGCGAAAGGGGGGTGGCCCAGCCCAGCCTCCACCGGCCTCGGACGGCCGCAGACAGTCCCGCCCTTGTCCCGGGCTTCTCCCGGGACGCCCCCGCGCAGCGGCACGAGTGGGAGTCTTTAAGGTGTTGATGGGAGGTGGGAGCTACTCCGGACGAGGACCAGGTGTGTAGCCCAAGTGCTCCTTGGACTTGGAGTCCTGCACTGGAGCCGCCGCATCTCCTCGCTGCCAATGTTCCCCCACAAGTTGAAGCAAGCTGTGTATGTAGGTCCCCAAAGCCTTCCGTTGCCAACCGCTCCACAGGGACAACAGAACGCCTCGAAATAGCAAAGCGGCATCCGCGAAGCGGGTGCGGCGAGCTGCTATAAGGCGTCAGTGGGAGGTGGGAGCTACTCCGGATGAGGACCAGGTGTGTAGCCCAAGTGCTCCTGGGACTTGGAGTCCTGCACTGGAGCCACCGCGTCTCCTCGCTGGCAATGTTCCCCCACTAGTTGAAGCAAGCTGTGTATGTAGGTCCCCAAAGTCTTCCGCTGCTAACCGCTCCACAGGGACAACAGAACGCCTCGAAATAGCGAAGCGGGTGCGGCGAGCTGCTATAAGGCGTCAATGGGCGGTGGGAGCTACTCCGGACAAGGACCAGGTGTGTAGCCCAAGTGCTCCTGGGACTTGGAGTCCTGCACTGGAGCCGCCGCGTCTCCTCGCTGCCAATGTTCCCCCACAAGTTGAAGCAAGCTGTGTATGTAGGTCCCCAAAGCCTTCCGCTGCCAACCGGTAACTAATAACGGAAACAATACTAATGATGTTATAAGTGAAAGAGTGAGTGATGTTACTAAAGAAACCCCAAATACTAACATAGAACAAATAGATGGAAGCATTCTCCATCATGATAAATCAATTACTGATTTCTCGTTAAATGTTTTTACTAAATTATTGTACGAGTATGTTAATTTAATGAATGTGAGTGATTGTTATGTGTGTATGCAATTACCTTCGTCTGTCTCAAAGGGTGTGACCTATTATCACCTACCTGTAACCTATGGTGTGTCTTGCAGTGTTTTAACCAGCCTATTTTACGTGACAGGGAAGCTGGAGTATCATTATTCCAATGTAGATTTAGTATTTTCAGAAATACCTATTATAAAGGAGCTGAACAAGGTTTTAAGTAGTAAAAATGCACGGTATATGGGAGAATTCTTCCATATTACCAAGACATTAGATATAGAATATGCTTTTAAAAATAATCTAACATGTAATTTGTGGGTTGGAGAAAAAGTATTCATAGATTTGGTAGAAAATAGAAGAGTACATTTCCAAAGAAAAGCTGCTAAACAAAAGTCACAGGTACCATCATGGGCATTTAGAGAGGGAAATTATGAGAAAGGTGAGATATACGCTGCAATGTCCCTGGATTGGTATCAAAAGGGAAAAATCTGTTTGCTTAGGCTAAAAACTAACTATAACAATTATTTCATTGGTACTAGTGAATGTGAGCATACTTTCCAAATTGCTGGGGGTTGGGGATTGAAGGGTTGAGCTGATCCTGTTTTCCCAGGAGTCTATTATGTGTGTGATAAGAAAGCCTATTATAGGTTGCCTGCACATTGGTATGGTAGTTGTTATTTTGCAATCGTTTCTCCAAAGGTCTACCATGTAGACAAAAACAATAACAGAATCAATTAAATAAAACAAGGACTAACACGTAATAAGAGAGTGAGTTTCTCAGAAATAATAGGTGATATTTTTGGTGCACTTATACCATAGGTTGGAGTCGTTCTGAATTCACATAAAATTTGAAAATTGTCCACAGTGGTTGATCGATTGTCAACAGATACTGCTGGTGGGTTTTTGATGATTGACACAGAAATGGTTGCAATCAGATCAATGATTTTGCAAAATCGATTTGCCCTTGATATTTTATTGGCAAAAGAGGGTGGAGTCTGTAGCATGTTGAAAATTCAACAATGCTGCACTTATATCCCTCATAAAAGTTAAAGTATTGAGGGATATATTAAGAATATTACAAAATTACATGAAGATTTGACCCATCTGGAGGTTGACGGTGTTTGGGAGAGACTTGGTAAGAGATTCTCTTCTGTAGGAAAATGGTGTTCTACCTTTCGAAGTAGCTTAATAGGAAAAATACTAATACCAATAATTTTAGTAGCTGGAGTAGCCCTGGTAATAATAACAATATATAAATGTTGTAAGTGTAAATGTAGGAGAAAAGAGATGACATAATCAAATAACAAACGAAAGTCGAAAAACAGATGAGATAGAACTCGAAGAAATGAGACGAGATTATTATGACAAAATGAAGGACATAGATGAAAATTTGATGAAAAGAGAAAAGAATACTGATCTTTAGGTAAATAAAGATGGTACTTGGTATTGTGGGTATTTTATGATGGCTCCAGAAAGCCATCAAAGGGGGGATTGATAGAGCAGGGTTTTACAAAAAGAAAACCTGCTTGGATTAAACCCCCATAATACATACTAACAGTGTGCAGTAGAAAATTAACATGCAAATCACATAAACATGCGGGGAAACGCTTTGCTCGTGCGTGCACTAATGTGAACTAATGCATGAAAGAACTAGGTCACATTTAACATTGCGTTTCGAGAGGAACAAAATGTAGTGCATGTCTAGGCCACATTTTGCATTTTGCTTTAAAAATAATATTAAATAATGCTGCTTTTGCTTTAAGATTATGCTAGGAAATTATTAACAGGGATAGTGCAAAGGTGGGTGGCAAACAGTGAAAAATGCATTTCCATGTAATTAATAAATGCTTATGTTTATTTATCAAAGTGAGCCAAATGGGCCTGCATTATCTTAAATTGACCGGATAGATGAGGGGCTGGAGGGTGAGCAAGAATGTCTTGACAAATCAGACAGAAGTGCTGAGCGCCTCAAAAGAAGAGTAAAAATCCAAGGATGTTCAGCTCAGAGGTCATTGTTCGCCTGCTAAAAGATGAGACTGGCCGTGGGACTCAAGACTTCTTCCTTGGACGTGACTGAGAAACTCGTGTGAAAATAATGAAATGTAACAAGTACTAACTTGAATGAATTGGTCATAATTTATGTCATGAGAAAGGATATAGAATAATGAGCATGTAGAAATTATGAATGAAATCACAGTGGTTGATATACCACCTCCTAAACCCTCCAATGAGCAGTTGAATTCTGTGAAATGTTTCAACTAATGTGGGTTGGACATGTAGGGTTTAGGGTATAACTGGTGTGCCTTTGGGGGTGTGGTTACAGTAGCTCTCGCTTAGGTCGGAAGGAGAGGAGAGAGGGGTGAGGTGTCGCTGTTCGTCGGTTTTTAGAGAGGGCTAGCTGTTCCTGTCCCTGATTCTTGAAATCTTTGTCCCCTGACTCTATTTCAGGAGACACCCACTACTCCCTTGGCCAGGGGGGTGGTATTTCACTGATCACTTGGGTATGTATTATCATTCTGACTCGTACTTTGCATAAATTATTTGCAAATGTATTTTTGTCTCTGAAACTTATGTCTCTTCATCTATCTACATCGTCATATGTATATTGTTTCACATTATTTTGCTGAAACGTATGTCTCTTCTTCTATCCACTCCGTCATATGTATATCGTTTCACATTATTTTGCTGAAACTTATGTCTCTTCGTTTGTTCGTTCATTCCTTTATTTCGGTCTCTAGGACCATAAAAGTATGCATAAAACATCAGTACAGAAAATGTAAGACAGCCATACAGTACAATGCATCAAATTCCACAAAGTTTTGGTTCCAGTTACAAACATATAAGTTGCCAGGTAATAGGGAGGGAAGGGAAAGCACATGGAGTGAACGTAAGTGCAAAAGCAATCAATTCATTTGGTATCATACTACTCGGGAAACAGGGAATTAAAAAAAAAATTCAATAAATAGTTAAAACTTCCAAGTTATATTAAAACACATTAGTATATAAACTATTATACAAAGAGAAATAAAAACGGAGGGTAGAATTAAAAACTGTTACCCTGTAGCGCTAAGCACTTGCTATGCACTTGTGTTAGTAAACCATACTCTTTAACAGTTTTTGGTTACTTTTCTTTGACAATGAAGCCCCTTCTATTTCGCCACATTATATTTAAAAACTGGGAAACAGCAAAGACGATGGGTTTAGAGGTGTCATATTTTAGGACTCGAAGAGCCTCCCTGCTATGCTCAAACCGCAGGTTCCGGCAAAGTTGTATTAGCCAAGAGCACGTGCTCCCTGATATCACGGACAGAAAAATAGAACATGCAGTTCAGTTTCCTCTTGTCTCTTCATCCATCCACTCTTCATATGCATATTGTTAAATTGATAATGAGTATGACACTGATTGCATTTGCTGATTGTTTTCTCTCCCTCTTGTGAGATTCATTGTTTGCATTTGTAACCTGTATGCAATGAGCATTAATTATTCACAATCATTTGAGATAAACTTTATTAATCTCACTGACAGTCTGTGTTTATTTAGTTAGTTAGAAAGATAGATGGTACTATTATTACCATCAACTTCTCAACTAATTGGTCCATCGAGCGAGAGCAAAGAGTTGATATACAGACTTAGTTATGTATTTAGAAATGTTAGACATGAACCTGTACAGGAGACAATTGTTCACATCATTTAAACTCGACCCCCAACGCAACAGGGATTTCTGAGTTGGGTGAATGTGTATGGGCCATTTGTATGACATATTGATGAGTATCGATCCTTGATAAAGTGTAGCGCTGGATCACCTTTTACAGCAGCCACTTCAGCTCATAAACCAGCCCCACCAGGAGCAGCCTGCATTCTGCTCAGCCCATCTCCAACTTTGACCGCTCATCCACACAGGCACCCAAGCATTCCATGCATCACAGTCCCACCAACATTCCAATACCAACTCTCACTCTGGCTGAGCAGCAGGGAGACAGCGAGGCTGGGAACATACTAATACAATCAGGATATAACAAAAACGGTATGGTTTAATGGACATTTTCACCCAACTATAACATCTCTTTATTCTTTGTTGTTTTAGTGACTCTATATAAAGGTCAACCTTGTAATTTTGCATGGATAATGTCTCATATTCGAAACAGGTGAGTAAGAGAAGAATGATCAAGAGATGGGTTAGAAAGAAGCCCCTGAGAGAAGTAGGAAGGATGCCAAGAAATAGGCGACTTAGAGAGAGAAGGATATAGGTAATAGAAAGGTGATACAGAGACAGACAAATGAGAAAGCTGATGAAGAGAGATATGTGAAAAAGAAATAGCTGAGAGAGAGGCAGACATGTGAGAAAGAGGTGATGAAGACACTGGGTCATTTGAGAAGGAGACAACTGAGAGAGAATGGTGAAAACATTTTTTGAGACAGAGAGAGAAAGAGAGAGAGAGAGAGAGAGAGAGAGAGAGAGAGAGAGAGAGAGAGAGAGAGAGAGAGAGAGAGAGAGAGGGGGGGGGGGGGGTTAGAAGCAAAGGGGTTACAAAGAAAGATAGGTTTAGCGAAGGCCCAGTAGGATGCTCCTTATCTACAAATGGTGAAGTACTAAAGGTGGAATGACCACAGAAAATCTCCACTGACACTGCTGTGATCATGCATCGGGCTGCATCGTGTCCTCAGTGCAACATGTTCCCAAAGTCAACCTTTGCAAGGATAGCAGCCTGGGCAGAAAGAAATTTGGCGCCCTTACTGCTGTTAGTAAATGAAACGAGGCAGCAGGTTATCATCAGAGTTGTGACAGGCATCTGAACACAAATATCTCTGCATCTGTCCCAATCACCTTAATTAAACACAGATTACCACCTCACACTGGTGCTACATTGTTTGGTGTTTAAAAAAAAATCAATGAAAGCAACTTTAATGTGAATCACTGGAGCCAGGCGACAGGGAATCTGCTGTCTGCATGACCTTACTACAAACAGCTGCTTGCGCCCCTCTGAAGATTGCCGCTCAGGGCCTGGGCTCAGGTCGCCAATTTCAAAAGCTGGCTCTGCGTTTCCCTTTGGAGCCACCATGATACAAAGTCTGTATCAGATAGAGGAGTGACTCACCACAGCAAGTGAGAATCCCTTCCTGATAGATAGCACTACAGCATCAAAGCGAACCAGGAAGTAGGTAGTTTTCAAAGGAAAATATAAAACCGCAGCTCTACACATTCCATATACAGTTCTGGCAGCTTGCAATCGAATTATAAAAAACCGGTTAGCCACTGCTAAACACGACAATTCACTTTTAAATGTGTGTAATGTGCACAGTTTTAAAATTAACATTCCAAGAAAAAAAATATATATATTTACAACTCGCAAGCATTTTTTATTTTGTGGACAAACAAATTTAGATTTGAATTTTGCACGTCTTGTTTGTTCTCATAATTTAAAGTGTGCACTCACCCTTATTTAGGGATTAGCTGTTTCTGACTCTCTGATAAATACACAATGCATGCATTAAATGATGTACTGATATATTGACTGAGCTCATCGCTTGCACTTAGACTCCAGCATCCGCCCTCACCCACACTCAGCACAGCACACTCCTTATCACATGTGTATTTAACAATTGCTGCCGATTGTACTTTGATCCAGCTTCTCTTAAACTGGTTGTTTTGCCATGTGCATTGTAAAGACACAAGGCACACGCGTAACAATGGAGTGTCGCCATTTTATGGAGAGTGAAGATCAGTGTGGATAATCATGTGGCGACCCGGAAATGACTTCCACGCTGGCCTCCTCTAGTGAGTTGGTTAATGTTTGATGGGGTGTTTGCTGTCTTACTCAGACTGGACGTTCAACTCGAGGAACGCCAAGGGCTTTGGCGCTCTCCCTGACAGCAATATCACCTCAGCTGCAGGATCTGTAGGCGGAGGAAGACCGCCCTAACGGGATTCATCCAAGCAAACATGAAGATGCCATCTGACACCCTGCGCTAATCTGCCTCGGTGGGATCTTTGAGGGTCTACATTTAAATCCACCAAGCCGGAC
Source organism: Lissotriton helveticus (assembly GCF_964261635.1). Lineage (NCBI taxonomy): Eukaryota > Metazoa > Chordata > Amphibia > Caudata > Salamandridae > Lissotriton > Lissotriton helveticus. The sequence continues at coordinate 1,382,404,464 of NC_136059.1, forward strand.
TGACTATATACCTCTGGCATCTTTCTCTATTACTGTGCTGGCGTTTCACGATATCAATAGCGACATGTCTTTCCCTGGCCTAAGGTAAGTGATAGCTTTAAAAAATAAATATACCTGCATGGGACTCATTTAACAGGCTATGAGATAAGGTTTCCCATTTTATGCACCGTAAGAACTGGGTTATTATTTTACGTGAACAGCAAGAAGGCAACACAGAGTTCAATCCAGGCCCTAGCACTGTCAGATGTGAAGCATTCCAATGCCTCACCAAGCGTAGTAAGTGCTAAATAAATGCAATGACAAATAATGTCTAAGGTTGAAAACGGATGAGGAAGGGTCCTTCAAAAAATTGATTTGGAAAGAGCTCTCAAACAGCTGAAAATACACTTTGAATGTATATAGAATTCTGAACATGCTAGGGTTTGGCCAAATAATGAAATAATAATAGGCCATATAGAGCTTTCAAGATCACATCAAGAAACAGGCAATTGGGTTTTCATTTAGCAAGAACATGCAGGAACTAGACCAGTTGAACCGAGGGAAACTGCTGCTTTTTTCTTCTGAATTATCTAAGAATCCATTTGAATCCATTTATTAAAACGCAGGGGCATATTATCAAGGACCGGTGTTAAAAATATCGCAGTTTTATCGGCAGGAAACTGCCGATAAAACGGCGATAATGGGCTTGATAATACGCCCTTGTTAATTCCCATAGAAGCCCATGTTAACATCAGAACATGGGCTTCTATGGGAATTAACAAGGGCGTATTATCAAGCCCATTATCGCAGTTTTATCGGCAGTTTCCTGCCGATAAAAAAGCGATAATTTTAACATCGGTCCTTGATAATATGCCCCAAAGTGCCTGAGAATAAAGTTCTAGTGCCATCAGCAGATATCAGAGCTGGGTGAATACCAGTATTTTCTAAGTCATGCAAGTGCTTTAGAGGTTGTGACTATCATCTAGAAACCCTGACACCTCGATTGCTTTTGTCTCTATTTACTGGACCTCCAAAATTTTTTGACGTCATGCTCCAGACTTCATACTTCGAACTTTTAATATCGCTATAGCTGCATTTTATTGGTAAAGACACACAATTGGTCTATAGATTAGTAAAATGCATGGACTTTTCCGTAAACTAATTAGATAGATGTAACAGTAGACTGCATGATTTCGAATTTGAAATCGTAAATTATGGACTTAAGAGAATTTTAAGTTTGATATTTTAGATTTTCAGTTGCACAGTAGTAACTAAAAGACTTTAAAACCTGTGAAATCTGCTGGACTGCTGACTATATGACCCTGTGTCAGGACAAGTAATGAGGGCCTCTCGGATTATTCAGTTACTAAATTCCTTTTTATTTTGGGATGATATGAATCCTTTTAATCTAAAGTTCATAGTGTACAAACAGTCTTCTTCCAAAGGGCTCCTGGACCTCTCTTCTTCCTTACTCTTAGGCTTTCTCGGTCTTGCAGCAACCCTCAGGAGAAAACCAAATCACAAGACCATTAGATTTCAATTCCCTAATTTATTCACCCTTCACCAAGGAAACACCTTTGTTAAAAGAACAGGCCATCAATGCCGGTTTGCGCAAAAACCCGGAATTCCCATACGAAGTGCAGGGGTTGATATCCGTGCCGTTCCACTAACTGTTCTCTATCACAGAACTGAAGGTGGGACTAGATGGTATTGGAGGTTGAAACTTAAGTACCCCACACCTTCCCAGTACCGAAAACAAGCTCACCTAGACCCATACATACTTCCAGCACAAATTCAACCCTCAAGACAAGCAAGGGATTGTGCCACACTTGCCTGAGGCAAGTCCCAGCGGTCGCATCCCGTATGTCCACCCTCGGGTTCTCTCTCTCCTGGCCACCGCAATCTGAAGCCGTCACCATGGGGAACTCGTCTCTCCGTCTTCTCCTCAGGACTCGCCCGACCTTCATTCTCCGCTACCACGTCCGTTATTCCTTCGTCCTCCCTCGCACCGCTGTTCATCTTCCTCCAAACCACCAACGTCAATCCAGCTGAGCCTCCATCTTCTTACGAGTGTTGCCCCGCCTCCTCCACAACTAATCTTGGGGTGACCAGCCAAACTTTTCCAGGTCAAAAAGAAGAGAAATGCTAGATTGCGTTGTTCCAGTGCCCCAGGGTCCTTGCTTCGCTCATCAAGTCGGGCACGCTACAGACCCATTGCTCAATTCCTCCTGATGCTGATATAATAAATCGGCAGTTGTTATGAATTAGCAGTTTATAATGTCTTGTTAGGAATGTTTCTGTAGTGAGTCATCTATGAGATTTTAAATATTGTTTTATAATTGTTCTTCAGATCAGCCTCTCTGGATGATTTTAGGAACATATTCTTAGCCTTACTGTTCTGTATATTAGACATAACATTGCTGTTTAGGGTTGCCAGACCTGGCCCTTTTGACAGGTTTATCCCCAAACCTTTTGCATTTTGTCACCTATTTTTCTGACCCTGACTTTGTTGGCTATATGATTCTGGGCACTTTACCACTACTGATCAGTGCTAAAGTGCATATGCTCTCTGTATAAATTGTGATATGATTGGTTATTCATGAATGGCATATTTGATTTACTGGTAGATCCCTAGTAAAGTGAAGTGAGTGTGACAGGACCTGTAAATCAAATGCTACTGGTGGGCTTGCAAAGAATCAAAGAAGGGTCTTGACTCCTAACTCAGCAAGGCTGAGTCCAACCAAATTTATGTAACAAAACAAGGGCCAATGCTGAGAAACCTGACTATAACATGACCATTAACCAAAAACGCTGTTGAAAAATCAAACACAAACAGCCTGCTCAACGTATAGCATCACGTGAGATTTATTCTCTTTCGTCAAATTTTTACTTTTTTAGCACAAAACTTTTTAGTGCATGGGAATACAAAGAATTATTATATACAATATATACAAACATAGGCAAAAAATGCAAAAAAACATTTTATACATTACATACACACTTGGCCAGTCAGTCATACAACATGCATTCACACAAAATGGCGCAAAAACGATATATCCACGTATTGGTGACAAATGAATAGAAATGATTCCTTTCGTGATTATCAATTTACAGAGTCTGTTCTAATTCACAGCTTTGTCAAAAATTATCTTGTATCAAATAAAAGAGCTGGTGTCATAACAATGATACACCCAATACGGGACAGGGCTGGTCGACGCGTTTCGAACCCCTGTTTGTAGTCGGGGTTCTCCTCAGGACCGGGTAGGTTCTGAAAAAATAATAAAAACTTACTTAGGATTGTAAACTACAGAACGACAAGAGAGACCAGCTCAAGATTAGCCATCTAGCGGCTTTGGCTAATCTTGAGCTGGTCTCTCTTGTCGTTCTGTAGTTTACAATCCTAAGTAAGTTTTTATTGTTATGACACCAGCTCTTTTATTTGATACAAGATAATTTTTGACAAATTAATTTTAGGCTAAAAAAGTAAAAATTTGACGAAAGAGAATAAATCTCACGTGATGCTATACGTTGAGCAGGCTGTTTGTGTTTGATTTTTCAACAGCGTTTTTGGTTAATGGTCATGTTATAGTCAGGTTTCTCAGCATTGGCCCTTGTTTTGTTACATAAAAAACTGGTGGGCTTGCAGCACTGGATGTGCCTCCCACATGAGTAGCCCTGTAAATGTGTGCCAGACTTACCACTGTAGTGTCTGCGAGTGCAGTTATAAACTGCCATGTTGATCTGCCAAGTGTACCCACTTGCCAGGCCCTTTGCAAAGAAGTAAGCTCATGGTGAACACTTTAATTTCTGGTGCCCGAGCTGAGAAAACTCTAATCGGGCTTCTCCCATGTTGGCAGGTGCTTGCTGCAAGTGTGGTCTTTGCTTGGGCCAAGAAGTACCCCGCTTGCGGACATGCCTAAGTTGAAGAGGGCGCCCAGTGCCCAGAACAACATGAGGCCTTCCTGCAGTAGTCGTGCACTGGGAGCAGAAAGGCAGAATACGCAACGGGGCTGCCTTTGAGAGATGGCAGCCGCAATCTAAATTAAAGAGCACCACCTGGAAACCCGGGAGTGGTAAGGCAGAGTTGACAACACAGCCACTGTGAGAGACGGCAGCCACAACCCTGATTTGAGAGCACTGCCTGGAGGACTGCAACCAAGGTCTGTCGGCGCAGCAGGAGGCCAGAGAAGCGATTTGGCTCCTCTGCCAGCCATGTAGTGTGGCCATGATTCCTGCAAGGACTCGGGGCGACGGAACGGCTCCCTTTACTCTGGGTTAGGTGGTCAGAGATTATCAGCAGCAGCGCCGCAGGTTGGCGGGCAGCTGCAGGGGATCAATTGATGGTGGAGACCAGTCAAGATCTGTCGAGTGGAGTGGCCCATCGGGCCATTCGCCCCTATTTCTGATGATCAGGGCTCATACCGTGGGTCATTTGCTTTAAAGCACAATACCTGGAGAAACCTCAACGGAGGCACCTGGCTCATGGAGTAGCAATCTAGCGCAGCAATTACCATATTCCCTGTTGTAGGTGGGCAGGTGGCCCATGAGCCTACTTATAGATAACAGGGACACCATATACTATATAATAGGAGCACAGGTGCCGCTCTTTGTGTGTTTATGGCATGACTTAGTAATCTCTATGCTGTGGAGCACTTGTGGTGATCTGTTGATGTCATATGTGTTGTATTTCACTACAGGCTGCATTTCCTATCCTGAGGTTATAATAAGTTTAATTTTAGTCCTGGTGACACGATAACAAGTACCATTTCTAGGAACTACATATTATTTACAGTGATGGTGTTAGGTGTAATTTTCATAATATTTTATGACGTATGCACCATATAAGTCTTGACTTTAGCGCACCAGCTATGATATTATGCCTACTATTTTCTAACGTGTGCAAGCCATGAGTATTTATTATATAGCACTAATTGTGATGTTATGAGAGTAGCCTCGTGGCAAAGTTATTTTATGATCTTGCCATGTCATGACAATTGCCTAGTTGGCAAAGTTATTCATGTGATTGTGATCTAATGTGTTTTATGTACAATACACACAAAATGTTAATATAACCTTGTGTAGAGTTTCTTTTTGTGGTGTGCCTAATGTGTCACTGGTGAGTGTGTGTGTTGCACAAACACTTTACAAATTGCCTCTGGAATAAGCCTGACTGCTCTGCCACACTATCAAGTGGGTGACCAGGGGTTATCTTGTGTGTGTAACTCCCTTACCCTGACTAGAGTGGTGGGTTCTGCCTGGCTTAGGTGCATACCCTAGCCAACCAGAAACCCCATTTCTAACAAGGGGCGAGTTGTATACCAGAATGTATTTTGGATTTATTTTTTTTATCTAACAAATACAATTTCTGAATCTTTCTTATCCATTAGTTCCTTTCAATCTGAGTGACTGCACGAAGCCTATGCACATTATTCACATTCTGCCTAAAATAGACCATTTCTCTTTAGTGACAAATTTGGTTCAAAGTGTGTTTCATACTATGCATTTTTATTTTAACATTAAATAACAGTAATTTATTTTGCCTGCATTTTTTAGGCCTACTTAGTTGATGACGTATAGAGAGCTTAGAGTACACTGTACATCATAACTTCTTGCCATTTGAGTGCTTGCTTAGGTGGCATATTGTTCTTATCTCCTTCACAAATAATAAACTACCTGGCACACGTGAAAGCGTGTTATTTAATAAACCTCACAAGTAAAACAACCACACCAGTGAATGATTTAAATTCTTACTGCAAGCATATGGCAGACATAAGATGATGGCTGCATATGTTTTTTTTAATTTTATGGGATATACTTGCATTAAAAAATGTACCCATTGTACCAGATTGTGCCGGCCAGACCTGCTTGCCTTGCCCATGCTTGTATAAATTGCACGTACTTCCATCTGACCAGGCCTCTATCTTGATTCGAAAATGATCCAATTGTGAATCTTCTTCCTCTCCAAATTCGTGAAGTCTTTTAAAAAAAACTTCTCAAACGAGATGGATCTCACCAAAATTGGAGTTAATAAAAAAATATAAGGCAGCATGAAAATATTCATCTAAAGTAGAATTCTGGCAGTAGAAATAAAATAACTAAAACAATTTCTTGTACGTGAATTTTCCTGAAGGAAATGTATTTTCAAAACAATTCTACCGCAAATACCTTTCAGCTAGAACACTCCACATAAGATTCAATTATCAACAAGGCGATAAAGACATGATTTCTGACTGCCGGTATTCAGTTTAAGAGAAAGTTCCATGGCTAAATAAAAGCACAAGGCAAAACAAATTAACTCCATTAAACACCAATAAATAGTTCTAAGATGCATCTGGAATCAACTTAACTTTCTACATCATATTTCTTCTTGTTTCCACCTGGATCCAGTAGAAACCACTGGTAACTAAAATCATTTAGGTGTCAGGCCCCCAGATTCATCAAAGTTATGTTTTGCGAGTCCTTAATAGCGAATTTTAAGGATTCGCTATTAAAGGCTCGTAAAACGGGATGCATGTAGGAATCGCAATGTTATTTGCGATTCCTACTGATTCCTTATTTGCTAATCGCAAATAAGGAATGGCTTATGAATGGGGAGTCATTCCTTATTTGCGATTCGCAATTAGCGAATCGCAAATGAGCCGCAATTTCAAGGGTGCCAGGGTGTCCAAAGGACACCCTGTTACACCCCTGAAATGGTAATGTTCACTGGTGTTGCGCACACACATGTCCCAAGGACATGTGTGTGCGTAATATACAACTTAGAAAAATGCACTAAAAGGCATATTTCTAAGTTTTTGCTATTTACCACGTAGTTTGACTTCGCGGTAAATAGCGGCCCCAGATTGCGAATTCGCAATCTTGGAATGGTTCATGCGTTACATTTAAGGAATCGCAAAGTGCGATTCCTTAAATGCAATCGCAATTTGAGAACTCGCAATTATGTGCGAATTCTTAAATTGCGAGTGCATGAACCCTTGATGCATCTCAAATGTCATTTTTGCGGGCTCAAACGGCCGAATTTTGCGATTCTCACCGTTTGCGCTCGCAAAAATGCTTGATGCATCTACCTGATAGTCCTGAGAGTTCGTAGCTATTTCTGCAGCATTCCCATTTTAAACGGAAACAAATACCCCTGGAAAAAGTTTCCATTTACATATGCATAGTATGGATAGAACTCACAAAGTCAGAAATGTCCACTTTATTTATGGCGGCGGTAAATCAAAAACATCTAAGTTACTCAGGCAAAATGTTTGTAGCTATTCTGTAACTAGCTCAAGCGTAGGATATGCATTAATGTGGAAAGATGAGAGTTCCCAAATATATTAACATGAAGCAAGCAGAGGATGCATAGAGTACTCGTGGTCAAGCAATGAATATTGCAATCACCACAAAGGAGAAGACTTTAGAATTTGCCACAAGAGTTTTGCACAGCTGTCGCTACACTTACAATCATGCCTAAAGTACATCTAAATTGACATACCAAACACGGGTGGAGTGAAGAAGTGAAATAAAAAACACAAGGGGTGGTATGCGTAAAAAAAATGATTTTTCAGGTAAAATTAAGGAAATAATAAGAATAGAAGTAACATTTTGCATTTCTCTGCCCCTGAACACAAGCGAGCAATACTTCCAAGGAGAGTATGAGTCGAGTTCTAGAAATAGGTGTAAGTCTGTTTTCCACATAAATAATAATGACTTTTGAGAAAATCCACGCAATATGAACATGGGCATGTTAGGTGCCACTGGAAATGTTTGTGATTCACAAACAGTCCTAAATGCAGCCATTGCATTAATTTACTAATTTCTTAGGTTACAGCGTTTGTTAGCAATCACACTGAACCAGGGGGCAGATTTACAAGCCCCTTGCACCTCTTTTACACCACCGTTGCGTCACTTTTGTGACTCAGCGGCGGCGCAAAAGATGCGCCATGGTGTGGGGTATTTACAACATGACGCATCTGGGAGATGCGTCACATTGTAAAGCCCTGCGCCAGAAGTAGGCGTTCCTGCGCAGGGAGGGGTGTTCCGGCGCAGGAACGCCTCCCAAAAGTGGCTGAGTGAAATCTACAAGATTTCACTCAGTCACTTTTGAGCCCATGCTGCGTCAAAACCCTGCGCCTGCTTGAAGCGACGCAACTCCAGTAATGCGCCGCCTTTACGGCACAGATGCGTCACGCATCTGTTGCGTTTTTTCCCCATGGTGCGCCGCATTGTAAATGCGATAGATAAGCTAAATGTCCAGGTAGGAGTCATTCACAACAACCACTTTATATTTATCAGTGTCACATGAGTGATCCCACAAATCAATAGAGTGACCCGAGGGTTTATATCAAAAATATATTCACTTTATTTTTGATTATGCAATTTAGATTTTTTCAAAAACTGGCAACAGACAGACTAACATAACATGTAAACTAAATGCTAGTCTACATACACCTACAGCAAAATGTGTGGCTACGTACTCTAAACCACAACAAAGTAAGTAATTACACATAGAAATTCACAAATCAATTTGCACAGTGAATTATACAGTGTATTGCATGTCAGGTGTTAAGCGTCGACGTTTCGGTCCATGCTGGTCAAGTAGATCCGTCGGACCATCTTCAGGACAAAGACGTTGCACAGCAATGTCTAGTATAAACACAACAATAACAATAATAAACCCTGAGGCACATGGAGACCAATATCCAGCTTAGCACAGACCAACACAAAAGACCAACAAAGTGAAGCCCAATAGCATGTTAACTACTAAAAAACTACTAAAAACCACACCAACTAGAACATGCAGCCAGTGAGCATGCGGGTTCAGTACTACAAGAGGTGGTATAATTGTGTGACTAATATTCCACATCTCGCCAAATGCGTGTAATCTTCAGTGAAAAACACACCAGGTGAAAGAATAAAAGGGAGTATCTATAACTGTAAACTAAATCACGGGCATCTTAGTATCCCGAGGTCTGAGTAATACTCACGAGAAATAAAACGCCACTCAGGTCGTTCTATATATGAATTAAAAACAAAATATAACATAAAACATTAATCCCCAATAGTGCCTGTAATAGCGTTATCAACTGCCACTGTAATCATGTACCAGTACGCCAAGTAACAGAAGTCAACTTACACGTCAAAATGTCGCCACGTAATCTATAAACAAATGACATGGGGAAGCGTTAGCGTGTGCGCCTGCATAATCAGGCATATCAAAATACGAAACACGGAACGGGCTCCAAAAACGGAGCAGACGTGTAAAACTTACTTAATCAGCAGCTATGCGCCGGCTCTTCGAAGTCCGTGCTCGTTCACCGGTAACTACTCGGGACGCCCAGACATCAGAACCATCACGTGGTTAAGTAAACTGGTGACGCCAACGCGGCCCGTTAAGGCGGCGGCCATCTTAGCCTAATCACAGGCCATGGGATAAAGTGTAGTTCTTAAACATATAACAACAGTAAAGTGCAGAACAACCGGCTATAGCCATCATCGTGTAACATTACATAAAAAATTACATAAAAAACGTGTACATATCGGAAAATTCAGAAAGATCAGCCAACACGGGCTAGTAATTCCTACACAGATGGATGGAGAGGAGGGCAGAAATATCCATGAGTGAGCAGTAAGGTATAAATAATCAGATAGCATTTACATCCATATAAACAATATAAACAGGCGCACAAGCAGTCAGGTCAAAGTGGCCAAATTGTGCCATTCAATAAAACTGTTAAGCCCATTTTCGACTGTGTCACACAACCAAATCAGTTTGTTTTCCCTTTGTGTCAGTAGTTTTTCGACATTGGGTCTTCTCCTTGTGCCTCTTACACATTCTATTACATACCATTTCATATCAGTAGGAGCATGCGACAGTTTAGTAAAGTGCTCAACTAGTGGTGCTGTCATAACTTTACATCTGATACGAGATTGATGCTGGGTAATCCGTTTTCTTATTTCCTGCGATGTTTTGCCTATGTAATAGAGGTCACACGGGCATTGAATGCAGTAAACCACATTTTTGGTCAGGCAGTTAGAATGATGTTTGAATACAAATGTTTTTTCGTTAATACAGCAACTTTTTTTGGCCTGAGTGGTGGCACAAGCAGTACCACAATTGTAAATGCGGCGCATCCATGGTGGAGGAGCCGCGGCGAACAATAACTGGCGCATCCCTGCTGATATTCAGGGATACGCCACTTATTGTAAATCTGCCCTTGAGTGTTTTACACTTCACAGTAAAATGTCCATTTTAATAATGGCTGCTGAAAGTGCAATGGATTGATTATCATTCACGTTCAATCTTTCACTTAAACTTCCTTTCTACTCTTTGACGTTCTTTGTGCACTGTCTAAGGAAGGATATGCGCTCTTCACATGTTTTAAATATGTCACTTCTGTCAGTCTTTCAGTTCCGCCCGCTTGAATGACCAGGTAAAACCAGGCATTGTTTAAATTAAGCATTTACTGTGACCAAATTAATGTCTCATGTAGACTACTTTTCACAAAGTACAAATATCTGAAAAGACCAGAACTCAAACCACCACCTCTTTTAACAAATATTGTCCACGCTGAACATTAAGAGAGACCTCTTAATCCTCTTAGCTTGCTGCTAATTATATTTATTTTTGCGTATTTATATAGCACGGACATTACCCATAGGTGGCAGAGCACTTAACAATAAAGTGAAGAATGTTAAATGAGAAAATCAGAGTAACAGGTTAGTAGGTGACAATACGTATAGCGACTATGGTTACTCATGGGAAGAGCTACGTATTTAAAAGTTAAATAATCATAACAGATTACATATTTAGAAAAAATGTAACTGATTAAGGTTACACAAATACATATAACACATTTACAGAGTTAAAGTGGAAAATCGTTATACCTCTCAAGTGTCATGTAGTAGTCAGGGTCACGCCATTAACAGTGAGAGCGTACGCCCAATGGGGAGCTTGGCGAGGAGTGTTATTGAGAAAAATGACCTTGGAAGAGAACAGTTTTAAGGTCAGTTTTAAAGATCCAGAAAGAGGTGGTGGTGTGAAGGTTTGGAGGTAGCAAATTCCAAATTCTACTTGCATTACTGGAGAAAGATTGTGCCATAAGAGCCTTAGCATGAGTTTGGCGGTGCAGGAGCGGGACCACCTTGCTCCCGCACTGCCAAACCATTATAGAAACCACCCGCCAGAACAGAAGTTTTCTACTGGTCTGGGGGACAGTTCATCGGTGTTCCCAAGGTGGTGCCCATGCCGTACATTCACATGGCATGAGGCACTAAGGACCCCTGTAGGGCCCCCTTTGCTTCTTCCCCGCCACACTTTATATGGCGGTCGCACTGCCATTAAAAGTGTGGCGGTGACAAAACTCGTGATATGCTTGGCAGGGCTGCAGCGGCCCGCCAAGCATATTGCAACCTCACAACTGCCTTGCCACCGCCAGGGATCTCCGGCGGTTGTGGTGGTCACAGGGTAGCCTGACCAACATGGTCCTAAGAGGGTGGTTGGAGGACCGCCACTGCTGCGTTCTCACGAGTCTGGCGGTCCATGGAAAACCAGACTCATAATAAGCCCCAAGCCTTTCCCTTTCAAAAGTTGGAGGTTCGGGCAGTAGATTTACAGCTTTTCGTGAAGGTCAAGAGCCACCTGAAATCCAGAGTTTGCTTGCTAGGTAGCAAGGGGTGGAAGTGTGAATGACTTTATGGGTGATGCAAGCTGTCTTGTATGTGGGCCTAGCTTTAATAGGAAACTGCAAACACAACAATGATGGACAGAATGTGGATCAATGTCACACATTCACCCCAGTCCAAAGATCTGGGCCCAAATCCATCGTTTTTCCACTCCACACCACCCTGGGTTAGACAATGGCGATATGCAAATCAGCGCTGACCCTGTGCCCCATGGGAACAGTACAGTCCGAACTACAAAAGCCATGTCCTTCCCAGAACGGAAACAAGCATCCGAGGACCGGCCCGGTTTCGAGGTAACACCTCTCATCAGCCCGGCTAGCTTGATTCCAGTGGTGTGGAGTGCCTGGGACTCACGTCTGAGCATCCCCAGTACACTTAGAGCGGTAACTGCAAACACAACAATGATGGACAGAATGTGGATCAATGTCACACATTCACCCCAGTCCAAAGATCTGGGCCCAAATCCATCGTTTTTCCACTCCACACCACCCTGGGTTAGACAATGGCGATATGCAAATCAGCGCTGACCCTGTGCCCCATGGGAACAGTACAGTCCGAACTACAAAAGCCATGTCCTTCCCAGAACGGAAACAAGCATCCGAGGACCGCCCCGGTTTCGAGGTAACACCTCTCATCAGCCCGGCTAGCTTGATTCCAGTGGTGTGGAGTGCCTGGGACTCATGTCTGAGCATCCCCAGTACACTTAGAGCGGTAACTGCAAACACAACAATGATGGACAGAATGTGGATCAATGTCACACATTCACCCCAGTCCAAAGATCTGGGCCCAAATCCATCGTTTTTCACTCCACACCACCCTGGGTTAGACAATGGCGATATGCAAATCAGCGCTGACCCTGTGCCCCATGGGAACAGTACAGTCCGAACTACAAAAGCCATGTCCTTCCCAGAACGTAAACAAGCATCCGAGGACCGGCCCGGTTTTGAGGTAACACCTCTCATCAGCCCGGCTAGCTTGATTCCAGTGGTGTGGAGTGCCTGGGACTCACGTCTGAGCATCCCCAGTACACTTAGAGCGGTAACTGCAAACACAACAATGATGGACAGAATGTGGATCAATGTCACACATTCACCCCAGTCCAAAGATCTGGGCCCAAATCCATCGTTTTTCCACCCCACACCACCCTGGGTTAGACAATGGCGATATGCAAATCAGCGCTGACCCTGTGCCCCATGGGAACAGTACAGTCCGAACTACAAAAGCCATGTCCTTCCCAGAACGGAAACAAGCATCCGAGGACCGGCCCGGTTTCGAGGTAACACCTCTAATCAGCCCGGCTAGCTTGATTCCAGTGATGTGGAGTGCCTGGGACTCACGTCTGAGCATCCCCAGTACACTTAGAGCGGTAACTGCAAACACAACAATGATGGACAGAATGTGGATCAATGTCACACATTCACCCCAGTCCAAAGATCTGGGCCCAAATCCATCGTTTTTCCACTCCACACCACCCTGGGTTAGACAATGGCGATATGCAAATCAGCGCTGACCCTGTGCCCCATGGGAACAGTACAGTCCGAACTACAAAAGCCATGTCCTTCCCAGAACGGAAACAAGCATCCGAGGACCGGCCCAGTTTCGAGGTAACACCTCTCATCAGCCCGGCTAGCTTGATTCCAGTGGTGTGGAGTGCCTGGGACTCACATCTGAGCATCCCCAGTACACTTAGAGCGGTAACTGCAAACACAACAATGATGGACAGAATGTGGATCAATGTCACACATTCACCCCAGTCCAAAGATCTGGGCCCAAATCCATCGTTTTTCCACTCCACACCACCCTGGGTTAGACAATGGCGATATGCAAATCAGCGCTGACCCTGTGCCCCATGGGAACAGTACAGTCCGAACTACAAAAGCCATGTCCTTCCCAGAACGGAAACAAGCATCCGAGGACCGGCCCGGTTTCGAGGTAACACCTCTCATCAGCCCGGCTAGCTTGATTCCAGTGGTGTGGAGTGCCTGGGACTCACGTCTGAGCATCCCCAGTACACTTAGAGCGGTAACTGCAAACACAACAATGATGGACAGAATGTGGATCAATGTCACACATTCACCCCAGTCCAAAGATCTGGGCCCAAATCCATAGTTTTTCCACTCCACACCACCCTGGGTTAGACAATGGCGATATGCAAATCAGCGCTGACCCTGTGCCCCATGGGAACAGTACAGTCCGAACTACAAAAGCCATGTCCTTCCCAGAACGGAAACAAGCATCCGAGGACCGGCCCGGTTTCGAGGTAACACCTCTCATCAGCCCGGCTAGCTTGATTCCAGTGGTGTGGAGTGCCTGGGACTCACGTCTGAGCATCCCCAGTACACTTAGAGCGGTAACTGCAAACACAACAATGATGGACAGAATGTGGATCAATGTCACACATTCACCCCAGTCCAAAGATCTGGGCCTAAATCCATCGTTTTTCCACTCCACACCACCCTGGGTTAGACAATGGCGATATGCAAATCAGCGCTGACCCTGTGCCCCATGGGAACAGTACAGTCCGAACTACAAAAGCCATGTCCTTCCCAGAACGGAAACAAGCATCCGAGGACCGGCCCGGTTTCGAGGTAACACCTCTCATCAGCCCAGCTAGCTTGATTCCAGTGGTGTGGAGTGCCTGGGACTCACGTCTGAGCATCCCCAGTACACTTAGAGCGGTAACTGCAAACACAACAATGATGGACAGAATGTGGATCAATGTCACACATTCACCCCAGTCCAAAGATCTGGGCCCAAATCCATCGTTTTTCCACTCCACACCACCCTGGGTTAGACAATGGCGATATGCAAATCAGCGCTGACCCTGTGCCCCATGGGAACAGTACAGTCCGAACTACAAAAGCCATGTCCTTCCCAGAACGGAAACAAGCATCCGAGGACCGGCCCGGTTTCGAGGTAACACCTCTCATCTGTCCGGCTAGCTTGATTCCAGTGGTGTGGAGTGCCTGGGACTCACGTCTGAGCATCCCCAGTACACTTAGAGCGGTAACTGCAAACACAACAATGATGGAAAGAATGTGGATCAATGTCACACATTGTGTTTGCAATTACCGCTTTAAGTGTACTTGGGATGCTCAGAGGTGAGTCCCAGGCACTCCACACCACTGGAATCAAGCTAGCCGGGCTGATGAGAGGTGTTACCTCGAAACCGGGCCGGTCCTCGGATGCTTGTTTCCGTTCTGGGAAGGACATGGCTTTTGTAGTTCGGACTGGACTGTTCCCATGGGGCACAGGGTCAGCGCTGATTTGCATATCGCCATTGTCTAACCCAGGGTGGTGTGGAGTGGAAAAACTATGGATTTGGGCCCAGATCTTTGGACTGGGGTGAATGTGTGACATTGATCCACATTCTGTCCATCACTGTTGTGTTTGCAATTACCGCTCTAAGTGTACTGGGGATGCTCAGACGTGAGTCCCAGGCACTCCACACCACTGGAATCAAGCTAGCCGGGCTGATGAGAGGTGTTACCTCGAAACCGGGCCGGTCCTCGGATGCTTGTTTCCGTTCTGGGAAGGACATGGCTTTTGTAGTTCGGACTGGACTGTTCCCATGGGGCACAGGGTCAGCGCTGATTTGCATATCGCCATTGTCTAACCCAGGGAGGTGTGGAGTGGAAAAACGATGGATTTGGGCCCAGATCTTTGGACTGGGGTGAATGTGTGACATTGATCCACATTCTGTCCATCACTGTTGTGTTTGCAATTATAGCTTTAATAGGAAGCCAGCGAAGAGTTATCAGCATAGGTGTGATATGGTCATTTCTTTTGGCCCCATAGACAAAAAGCGCAGTTGAGTGGAAAATGGATTTTAAAGGAGATATAGATGGGTCTTGGGGAGGCGTGCAAGGAGAGAATAACAGTAGTCCAGTCTGGAGAGTACCAAATATTGGGCAAGAGTTTTCAGAACTTTCTCAGGAATGTAACGTGAAATACCCCAGAGAAGGCGCAGTTAGAAACGTGCATCCTTGGTCATGGTGCTGATTTGGGATTGGAGGTTAAGTCTTTTGTCCAGGATGACACCTAGCGATTTGGCACTGTCAACGACAGTAGGTTTACTGTTAAGAATGTTCAGATTATCCATCCAAGATTGAACGGGAGGCGGAGAGTTTGAGGTAGAGATAAGAAGTAATTCGGTTTTAGAGGGCTTCAGTTTTAAGTGATGAGTCTTCATCCAATCTTAGATAGAGTTAAGTGGAGAGAAGTCAGATGTCTTGTACGGAGGGCGTCTTGAGGTGGAGTTGCTTGCCGTCAGCATAGAGGTAATAACAGATCCCGGCCTCTTATAATTATAACCATGTTCATCCAAAAACACTGGATACAATTTATCCTCCAACTTGTAAATATATAAGGACTCCTAGATGGTGGGTACTCTAGGTTGTTAACCCTTTCACTGCCAGGGTTTCTGGGGATGTCAATGCATTTTCCGATGAATTTACACATCATAAGGGCAGTGAAAAGGATTTAAGGATATATTTGTGATTGGGAAATGGGGTGTAGCTAACAATAGTGCAGCAGGGACAGTGGCTCCGGGGCGTAGGGCTGTGGGAGGCCTTGGTGATACCCTATCTTAATTGCCTTTTACTACAAATCTGTGAGAATGGGCGCCATTTACCTATCTTGCATAATGGCCTATAGTACGCTTGCTAGGCCACTGTCGGAAAGAGATAGATAAATGGAACAGAACAAGAAAAAATTGGCTTACCTTGTATCAAACATTATGATAAGAAGTACCTTTTAATATGACTATCTTTCAGGAGGCCTTTGCCCAGGAACATGGAAACTAGGTGATACGGCGTTTACACAATGAGGACCAAAAAGTGATCCTTTATTGGCAACCGCATTTGTTTAACAAGAAACAACTGTGTGGGAGGGTCTATAGGGGAAGCAAAGTTAAAGACCTACAAAGTATCCTATCCCCCAATCTAACTTTACCAAAAACACAAGGGATACTGGAGGTCTACAATGGGCTCAATATTGTATGCCAATTCCAAAGTGAAGCATGTATGAACAGGTGTCTGATCAAAGAGGAGATAGAGTGTGAGAACAAGACAAAAATACTCCCATCAGCCCACCACTTGGCGGAAACTCGTCATCTGGGATTTTTTTGTACAAAAACTGGTATCTGTTAGGTCTCTCACCTGATGATATTGTGAGAAGACCTAGAAACAGATCCTCCAGTGACAGAAAAGATGTATATATGACATGGCTGGATGGGAGAGGTTGCAGTGAAAAGAAATGTGAAAGAAAGAGAAGTGAGATAAAATTACCTAGTGTGATGCCAAGGCATTGTACTTTATTAGGGGGGGTCATCACAGAGGTAATATTAAAAGCAACAGTATGTGGATAGTATAAAACAAATATTACTATCAATCAGATGGATCTGGTCGACATGTTTCAGCCTATAAAGGCTTTCTTCAGGACCTATGATATAAAATACTACTGCAACAAATACTATACAAGACTATCAATCACTTGTCGAAAAAACCACAAACTATGTGGATGCCTACCGTGTACCACGTAGTAGGTCAGTGGATTCTCACCTGTATGAAAATATACAAAGAACAGACACGAGACATACATGCAAAAATTATGAAAAACAGCAATGTATACACTGAACATCACATATATTGGCCTTAAATCCCATTTGGAACGGATATGATTGTTAAAACTCACCCAAAGAAATTTGTGGGGAAAGGCCTCACCTCGCCTGGCACTCACTCAGGTCAATAGAGGCCCCGCTCTGAGGAGATAGAAAAGGTAGCGAAATATCAATTTTCAAATAATTCTTTTACAAACAACAGATAATGATTTATTAATCCATGTTCGTTATGAATCTCCCTCAAACTACCTATTTTAAACAAAAAACAGTGGACAGAGGATGTGGTCCATGGGCCAGTCAGAGCTGACAGATGACACTTGTCTAGCTTTCCCTAAAAGAGAGGTAAAAGCACCAAATGCAATAGCTGATGGTAGAGCTAGAAATGGAGCAAGAAAAGAACTGCCCAACATAAAAACACTGAGCCAGAAAAACCAGCCCAGAAAAGCAGGTCGGCAAAATACTCCAAAGAAACAGGCCATCACTATAATAAAATGCTGCAGAGGGCTCAGTAGCTTCTTAGACGAGCGCCGTTCAACCCACCTGTCCGTCGGTACCTCGGGCTGTAACTGAGCCGAGGGGAAGGTACCGAGGCAGGTGGAGACTGCGCTTGTATAGCCCAGTGGCTGACCACAGTGGAAACCGCCAACCGTGGCTAGTGATTGGCTAGAGGGGGCTAGATAGGCGAAAATCGCATATATAATCTGGAGCAAGGCAAAAATTCAAGCTATTTCTTAATTTCATTAGTTATTCAGACTGCTAAACTCGTGAACTCAGCTAAAATAAGGAGAATGTGAAGCCCCGTGTCTCGTGGATAACAAATCCAACAAGTTAAGGCAAATAATTCTGTGTGCTGTGCCTATTGATTGATACGGCCATGTAGGCGATCTTATTGGCCCTTCTGTTGACCGATCCAATGTCACCAAAAACGGCATGAGAACGCCGTCATAAATGGCGTCCCTGCCGTATTGAGTCCAAAAATATCACTCCAAAGATGTAGAAAACACAGAAGAGACACGCTGTGTACACGACCTGAAGCCGAAAGAAAGCACTCGCTTTCGAAGCCAGAACATCAGGTAATGTCCAAGGGAGAAACCGGGCTCTATGCGTGAAAGAACAGCCCATTGGTTAAACGGCTGAACTGGAACATATGATTGGTCCAAGCAATTACCAATCACAGCTCCCGAAGAACGGCAAAATGCCAGCTGTAATGAAATCGTGTGCGTGATTGTATGCGGCACCATGTCACCCCTTAACTATATCCGAGCCACCAAATAACAGAAACCGACTACAACACAACGCTTAGCTAGTCAGTTGCAAGCAGCAGAAAAAAACAAAGGAAACGTCAAAGATCGTTATCAAGGATCATGCTGAGCGATGTTCTAATGTTCAGCAAGCAAAATAATTCGACTAGAAGTATGAGAACGGCCCATTGGATTGAAGGCCGTTTCAAAACTTCCGATTGGTCCGTGGGTGGACCAATCCCAAATGTCGAAAAACGGCAAAATGCCGACTCAAGTAAAGTGAAGTCCGTGAAGATAAACGGCACGGGTTCAACGAGCCACAAAAAAGAAGGAATGGCTCGAAGACTGCATGAATCTGCAGAAAGAGAGCTCCAAAAACACCAGGGACAGCGATCATTGTTACAGATCGTGTTTAGTAATGTTTAGTCGCCACAATAGTAGGTTGGCAGATATGGAGCAAGGGCAGTACACGTGAAAAATAAGGGCAACTGAAGTGTCAAGAGAGAACACACTGCCAAAAATATATTTTTAATATCAGGGGCATCTCCCTAAAACGACTTAGCAAGGATACATAATGTAGGGAAAATGCCACAACAAGTTCGATATATATCCCGTATTGGCTATATCACTACTGCCTTTGATACCGACTGGCCCCACCCGGTTTGGTACAAAGAGTGTCAATAGATAACACACTACTTAGATGTATTGTTTGTCAGGGGCATCTCCCTAACATAACATGGCACTAATACTAACATTAAGGGAACCCGGTGTAGTCCGTCATGTCCGTCGTGGTGCAATGAGTGTCAAAAATGTATTGATGTCAGGGGGCATCGCCCTACCTCTATATTGTTGGTGCTAGCATTCTGACAAGTAGGTGGCAAGGTCTAAATCTGTACCCATGGGATTTCGTCGTTTAGCCCATCAATATCACAGTGAAGCTTGAAAATCCATTTCTGTTCCCTGATAAAAAGGTACCGGGAGATATCCTTCACATGTTGGGGGATGAAAGGCTGTTCTAAAACTACCCATTTCATTTCCTCAGCACTATGTTTCATTGTGAGAAAATGATTGGCGAGGCGCGTAGCTTGTCTATTGCGTCTAATGGTGCTCATGTGTTCCTGTATTCTGAGCTTGACTTTTCTGGATGTCATCCCTACATACCGAAGGGAACAAGGACAGGTAATCAAGTATATGACCCTTTCACTATTGCAATTGGTGTGGCGCTTAAGTACCCAAGGGCGTTGGGTGCCTATATCAATCATCATGGTCTTTTCTGTCTGTGGGCACACCGAGCACGTGCCACATGGATAGTGCCCTTGCACTGGCGGGAGATTCCATAGTGTTGTAGCAGGGTCAGGAATCGTGCCTTGAGGTCTCGTGTGGACTAGTTCATCACGCAAGTTTTGACTCCGCTTAAAAGCGAAAAGCGGTGGTGGAATCCTGGTGCCTGCAGTGTTAAGGATGCGCCAGTTGTTTTGCACTATTTTTTGCACTTGTGTGGAGGCTGAATTGAAAGTGGTCACAAAAGTCAGCTTCTCCAGAGGGGGTTTCTCGAATGGTGGAGCCAATAAAGTCTCTCGAGGGTTATTGGACGCCCTCTTCCGTGCTTTTTTAATTAAAACAGCCGGGTATTGTCTTTGCTTGAGTTTGCCCGCCAATTCTCGTGACTGTGCCTCATAATCAGAACGCTCAGAACAATTTCTCCGCACCCTCAGGAATTGCCCGAAGGGCAGATTTTCACGGAGTGATCGAGGATGATGACTATCAAATCGGAATAACGAGTTTCTTGACATAGGCTTGCGATATAATTTGCTAGCCAAATGTCCGTCCAATGGAATGATGAGTAGGTCGAGGAAAGGGAGCTCCACTTTGCTTGATTCCACAGTAAACCTGAGGAATCGGTTTTGAGTGTTAAGCCAGTTCTGAAAGGCTAAAAGGGAGATAGTATCCACTCTCCACACTACTAGAACATCGTCAATGTATCTCTTCCAGAACAACACATGATGATGGAAAGGATTGTTGTGGTCGAGTACATGACGTGTTTCGAAAGAGTAGACATAGAGGTTGGCTAAACTAGGGGCAAAAATACTCCCCATAGAGGTACCAGATATTTGGAGGTACAGCGAATCCTCAAATTGAAAGTAATTCTCAGTCATGGCCAAGCGTGCCAACTCCATGATGAAACTGATTGGTGTGATGCTCTCATGAATTTCAGCTTCCAGTAAGCCTCGCACTGTTTCCAGTGTTTCTTCCTGCGGAAGGCAGGTGTAGAGAGACTCTACATCAAAGCTGACTAATATGTCAGTCTCAGTGTCGAAGGCTATTTCAGGAAGTAACCGAAGCACGTCTTTGGTATCTTGTAGATAGGTTGACATCTTCAAAACAAGAGGTCTTAAGAAGACATCAACAAATGATGACAGGGGTTCCAACAAAGACCCAATCCCTGAAATGATGGGTCGTCCTGGGGGTGGTCTAGTGGCTTTATGAATCTTAGGCAAGATATAAAAATACGGAGTGACTGGATATGTAGTGATCAAATACTGGGCTTCATGTCCCGTTATCCAGCCCTCTGCAGTAGCCTCTTCCACTAGACTTTTTATCTCTGCTGTGAGTCTCAAGGTGGGGTCAATAGTCAGCAGCCTATAAGAGTTGGTATCTCCAAGCTGTCTAAGGCATTCTGCTCGATATACAGAGGTATCCAGAATGACTATTGCTCCGCCTTTATCGGCGGGTTTGATTGTTATACTCTGGTCCTTTGACAGAGAAAAAACGGTGATGGATTAAAACCATGATCTATTGACTTGGTAAGAGTATTCTGCATCATTCAGAAACTCTGTCCATCACCACCCCCCTTTTCCAAAATCGGTTTTATCCACACTATGTGTGGGAGGGTATACTCAGACGTGAGTCCCTTGCTCATTGCACCATCAGGATTCAAGCAAGCCGGGCCGAAGAAGGCTGTGATGCCAGAAACCGGTCCCCGGAAGCTTGTTTCCTTCCCAGTATAAGAATTGGCTTGGTAGTTTGGTTTGCCCTGTTCCCATCATGCACTGGGACAGGAACAGACTAATTTGCATATAGCCAGGTTCTGAGCTGGGATGGTGCAGTGAGCTAAAAAACGGTGATGGATTAAAACCATGATCTATTGACTTGGTAAGAGTATTCTGCATCATTCAGAAACTCTGTCCATCACCACCCCCCTTTTCCAAAATCGGTTTTATCCACACTATGTGTGGGAGGGTATACTCAGACGTGAGTCCCTTGCTCATTGCACCATCAGGATTCAAGCAAGCCGGGCCGAAGAAGGCTGTGATGCCAGAAACCGGTCCCCGGAAGCTTGTTTCCTTCCCAGTATAAGAATTGGCTTGGTAGTTTGGTTTGCCCTGTTCCCATCATGCACTGGGACAGGAACAGACTAATTTGCATATAGCCAGGTTCTGAGCTGGGATGGTGCAATGAGCTAAAAAACGGTGATGGATTAAAACCATGATCTATTGACTTGGTAAGAGTATTCTGCATCATATAGAAACTCTGTCCATCACCACCCCCCTTTTCCAAAATCGGTTTTATCCACACTATGTGTGGGAGGGTATACTCAGACGTGAGTCCCTTGCTCATTGCACCATCAGGATTCAAGCAAGCCGGGCCGAAGAAGGCTGTGATGCCAGAAACCGGTCCCCGGAAGCTTGTTTCCTTCCCAGTATAAGAATTGGCTTGGTAGTTTGGTTTGCCCTGTTCCCATCAGGCACTGGGACAGGAACAGACTAATTTGCATATAGCCAGGTTCTGAGCTGGGATGGTGCAGTGAGCTAAAAAACGGTGATGGATTAAAACCATGATCTATTGACTTGGTAAGAGTATTCTGCATCATTCAGAAACTCTGTCCATCACCACCCCCCTTTTCCAAAATCCGTGTTTCGAAAGAGTAGACATAGAGGTTGGCTAAACTAGGGGCAAAAATACTCCCCATAGAAGTACCAGATATTTGGAGGTACAGCGAATCCTCAAATTGAAAGTAATTCTCAGTCATGGCCAAGCGTGCCAACTCCATGATGAAACTGATTGGTGTGATGCTCTCATGAATTTCAGCTTCCAGTAAGCCTCGCACTGTTTCCAGTGTTTCTTCCTGCGGAAGGCAGGTGTAGAGAGACTCTACATCAAAGCTGACTAATATGTCAGTCTCAGTGTCGAAGGCTATTTCAGGAAGTAACCGAAGCACGTCTTTGGTATCTTGTAGATAGGTTGACATCTTCAAAACAAGAGGTCTTAAGAAGACATCAACAAATGATGACAGGGGTTCCAACAAAGACCCAATCCCTGAAATGATGGGTCGTCCTGGGGGTGGTCTAGTGGCTTTATGAATCTTAGGCAAGATATAAAAATCCGGAGTGACTGGATATGTAGTGATCAAATACTGGGCTTCATGTCCCGTTATCCAGCCCTCTGCAGTAGCCTCTTCCACTAGACTTTTTATCTCTGCTGTGAGTCTCAAGGTGGGGTCAATAGTCAGCAGCCTATAAGAGTTGGTATCTCCAAGCTGTCTAAGGCATTCTGCTCGATATACAGAGGTATCCAGAATGACTATTGCTCCGCCTTTATCGGCGGGTTTGATTGTTATACTCTGGTCCTTTGACAGAGTGTTGAGCGCCAGTCTTTCTAACTTAGACAGATTTTGAAAGGTGTCATGTTTTGAGAGGTCCAGAGAGCCTATTTGATGGATCACTGCCTTCTCAAAGGCACCAACCTTCGGCGGTACCTGTTGTAGTAGGGGAGTAAAGGTGGATTTCTTTTTTAGACCAGTGTTGAGGTCTAGGTACTGTTGGTTTTCATCCCTCGTGGTGTTGGAAAAGAAGAAATGGAGTCGGACCTTGCGGAAGAATTTTTCCACTTCTCCACGTAATTGGAAAGCGTCTCCACCATGCGTTGGGACGAAACCCAAACCTTTATTGAGGACTTGATGTTCTATTGTGGTCAGAGTACGTGTACTTAAATTCACTACCAAGTCCTCCTGGCTGCCTTGGGAAACTGTCATTGACCTCGTTGTCCACGGGTGCTGGGGAGGTCTTGTTCGTCTTCCCAACGAACTGTGGGTGTGCCCCTCCGTCTGCCCCTGTTCCTGCCACGGCCCTGCCATAAAAAAGCCTGGTTGTCAAAAAATTTGGGCTGCGGTTGAAATTGGGGCATAGGTTGAGGGGATTGCGGATAGCCCCAAGGCGCAGGTGGCCACCATGGACCTTGTTGGTAATAAGGGCCTTGTCCACCTCTCCTACGATTAGGCCGATTGTATTGGCCTCTACCTCTTGCTGGGGGTGTTGTGCTTGTCCCTGCTTCAGAGTCACTGGACTCAGCATCTGAAGAGGAGGTGGAATAGTTAGAACCGTACCTCTGCCTCTCTTAGTAAAGTCTGGGGGTGTGAAACTGTCACTCGTGTAGGGATAGATTTTCTCCAAGGAAAACTTCGCCAGATCTTTTTTGAATTTGTCAATTTTGGTAAAGATAATAGAATCTCTATATTCTTTGTTTGTTTTATTAGTCTCATCCAGTTGTTTCTGGAATTGTTTGTTAGTAAGTGTGGTTTTTATTTGACCCTCGAGGACCTGGATCTCAACGAGGATGGCATCAGCCACCCTCTTGGCAGTAGTGATGATCAGAATAATCCAATCGCGAGTGCACCGCCACGCGATGAGTGACCAATCTTTAAGGAAGGTCTTATCTGTAAGAAACAGCCTCGGGGTGTTGCTAACTATGAGGCCTGTAGGGGCACACTTCCCATGTAAATATTCCGCCATCACATGTCCATGAGTGATGGTGCGGGAATGGCTCTTTTTAAGGTTAAGAATAGTGTCCCAGTCCCCAATGTGGGTTGGTCCAGAAGTTGGCATGGAGTCAAGAATGCTCGGATTTTCGGTGAGGATGGAAAGTAGGGTGTCATCGTCAAAAGAGAGGCCCGTGAAGTCCGCCATCTCAAAGGACCACTGCAAATGCAAAAGAAGGGAGCGCGACAGATAAAACAAGCTGTGCTTTATCTCTGTAAACAAAAGACCCGCAGCCGGAGCTGAACTAAACTAACAAGAAACAACTGTGTGGGAGGGTCTATAGGGGAAGCAAAGTTAAAGACCTACAAAGTATCCTATCCCCCAATCTAACTTTAACAAAAACACAAGGGATACTGGAGGTCTACAATGGGCTCAATATTGTATGCCAATTCCAAAGTGAAGCATGTATGAACAGGTGTCTGATCAAAGAGGAGATAGAGTGTGAGAACAAGACAAAAATACTCCCATCAGCCCACCACTTGGCGGAAACTCGTCATCTGGGATTTTCAAGCTTCACTGTGATATTGATGAGCTAAACGACGAAATCCCATGGGTACAGATTTAGACCTTGCCACCTACTTGTCAGAATGCTAGCACCAACAATAAAGAGGTAGGGCGATGCCCCCTGACATCAATACATTTTTGACACTCATTGCACCACGACGGACATGATGGACTACACCGGGTTCCCTTAATGTTAGAATTAGTGCCATGTTATGTTAGGGAGATGCCCCTGACAAACAATACATCTAAGTAGTGTGTTATCTATTGACACTCTTTGTACCAAACCGGGTGGGGCCAGTCGGTATCAAAGGCAGTAGTGATATAGCCAATACGGGATATATATCGAGCATGTTGTTGCATTTTCCCTACATTATGTATCCTTGCTAAGTCGTTTTAGGGAGATGCCCCTGATATTAAAAATATATTTTTGACAGTGTGTTCTCTCTTGACACTTCAGTTGCCCTTATTTTTCACGTGTACTGCCCTTGCTCCATATCTGCCAACCTACTATTGTGGCGACTAAACATTACTAAACACGATCTGTAACAATGATCGCTGTCCCTGGTGTTTTTGGAGCTCTCTTTCTGCAGATTCATGCAGTCTTCGAGCCATTCCTTCTTTTTTGTGGCTCGTTGAACCCGTGCCGTTTATCTTCACGGACTTCACTTTACTTGAGTCGGCATTTTGCCGTTTTTCGACATTTGGGATTGGTCCACCCACGGACCAATCGGAAGTTTTGAAACGGCCTTCAATCCAATGGGCCGTTCTCATACTTCTAGTCGAATTATTTTGCTTGCTGAACATTAGAACATCGCTCAGCATGATCCTTGATAACGATCTTTGACGTTTCCTTTGTTTTTTTCTGCTGCTTGCAACTGACTAGCTAAGCGTTGTGTTGTAGTCGGTTTCTGTTATTTGGTGGCTCGGATATAGTTAAGGGGTGACATGGTGCTGCATACAATCACGCACACGATTTCATTACAGATGGCATTTTGCCGTTCTTCGGGAGCTGTGATTGGTAATTGCTTGGACCAATCATATGTTCCAGTTCAGCCGTTTAACCAATGGGCTGTTCTTTCATGCATAGAGCCCGGTTTCTTCCTTGGACATAACCTGATGTTCTGGCTTCGAAAGCGAGTGCTTTCTTTCGGCTTCAGGTCGTGTACACAGGGTGTCTCTTCTGTGTTTTCTACATCTTTGGAGTGATATTTTTGGACTCAATACGGCAGGGACGCCATTTATGACGGCGTTCTCATGCCGTTTTTGGTGACATTGGATCGGTCAACAGAAGGGCCAATAAGATCGCCTACATGGCCGTATCAATCAATAGGCACAGCACACAGAATTTTTTGCCTTAACTTGTTGGATTTGTTATACACGAGACACGGGGCTTCACATTCTCCTTACTTTAGCTGAGTTCACGAGTTCAGCAGTCTGAATAACTTATGAAATTAAGAAATAGCTTGAATTTTTGCCTTGCTCCACATTATATATGCGATTTTCGCCTATCTAGCCCCCTCTAGTCAATCACTAGCCACGGTTGGTGGTTTCCACTGTGGTCAGCCACTGGGCTATACAAGCGCAGTCTCCACCTGCCTCGGTACCTTCCCCTTGGCTCAGTTACAGCCCGAGGTACCGACAGACAGGTGGGTTGAACGGCGCTCGTCTAAGAAGCTACTGAGCCCTCTGCAGCATTTTATTATAGTGATGGCCTGTTTCTTTGGAGTATTTTGCTGACCTGCTTTTCTGGGCTGGTTTTTCTGGCTCAGTGTTTTTATGTTGGGCAGTTCTTTTCTTGCTCCATTTCTAGCTCTACCATCAGCTATTGCATTTGGTGCTTTTACCTCTCTTTTAGAGAACGCTAGACAAGTGTCATCTGTCAGCTCTGACTGGCCCATGGACCACATCCTCTGTCCACTGTTTTTTGTTTAAAATAGGTAGTTTGAGGGAGATTCATAACGAACATGGATTAATAAATCATTATCTGTTATTTGTAAAAGAATTATTTGAAAATGGATATTTCGCTACCTTTTCTATCTCCTCAGAGCGGGGCCTCTATTGACCTGAGCGAGTGCCAGGCGAGGTGAGGCCTTTCCCCACAAATTTCTTTGGGTGAGTTTTAACAATCATATCTGTTCCAAATGGGATTTAAGGCCAATATATGTGATGTTCAGTGTATACATTGCTGTTTTTCATAATTTTTGCATGTATGTCTCGTGTCTGTTCTTTCTATATTTTCATACAGGTGGGAATCCACTGACCTACTACGTGGTACACGGTAGGCATCCACATAGTTTGTGGTTTTTTCGACAAGTGATTGATAACTTGTATAGTATTTGTTGCAGTAGTATTTTATATCATAGGTCCTGAAGAAAGCCTTTATAGGCTGAAACATGTCGACCAGATCCATCTGATTGATAGTAATATTTGTTTTATACTATCCACATACTGTTGCTTTTAATATTACCTCTGTGATGACCCCCCTAATAAAGTACATTGCCTTGGCATCACACTAGGTAATTTTATCTCACTTCTCTTTCTTTCACATTTCTTTTCACTGCAACCTCTCCCATCCAGCCATGTCATATATACATCTTTTCCGTCACTGGAGGATCTGTTTCTAGGTCTTCTCACAATATCATCAGGTGAGAGACCTAACAGATACCAGTTTTTGTACAAAAAAATCCCAGATGACGAGTTTCCGCCAAGTGGTGGGCTGATGGGAGTATTTTTGTCTTGTTCTCACACTCTATCTCCTCTTTTATCAGACACCTGTTCATACATGCTTCACTTTGGAATTGGCATACAATATTGAGCCCATTGTAGACCTCCAGTATCCCTTGTGTTTTTGTTAACCGCATTTGTTTCCCAAACTCCGGGACAAAGATGAGAAACTCTCAATATGGCTAAATGTATTCTACATTTTTATGGAGGACTACCAACCGGTTAGTCCAGACAGTATGATACATACTCCTTAGCGCGAGTATAAATATGCAATTCACGTGATATATTTTTATCACTCACTTTATATTCACTTAATTTTGAGAGGTCCTGAAGAAAGCCCTTCCAATTTTTTCCTAGGGCTGAAACATGTCGACCACCTGATGATATACACAATCACACATAGATTTTTTTGATATCATCTACTCTCAGTTTTGTATTTTAATTATACCCCAGGACTCCAAGAATAAAGTAACAGGTAGTATTCTGGAGGTATTTTTAATGGTTAATTCACTCACTTAGTCACACATCACACCACCTCAAAGAACCAGCTCCACTGTAATTCAGGTGTTGCAGCACAGCCAGGTGGCATTCGGCCATCTGGCTGGGACCCGATGATGAAGCATGACACCAACCAGGTTGGTGTGTGAGGGTTTTATTAATAACCTTTTGAGGTGCCGGTACTCCATAAACGTCAGATAACTTCAGTTTCTGGCCATTCTACTTTGTTTTTGAATATCTTTCAGGAGGCCAATCAGTGCCCCAGTTTACGCAATACTGGGAAGATTATTTTCACACAAAAAATAAATTCAGCAATTTATTAATTTAGTGCACTAACCACAAAAGTTGCATCAGTGATCTAAAAACACAAAGGTGTCTAATTTAGTGGAAGCTGCTAATTAAAGTTGTGCTGGTTTTAGAGCACAACTTTAATTTCTTTCACTTTGTTTCCAGCAATTGGTATAAAGTCCATTGTTGTAACTCCACAAGTCTAACACCAATTTTGTCACGAATTCTTCTAAAAAAGCTGATGCAAAAGACACAGAATTAAGGCTCAGACTTACTAAGACTTTGTGCCGGTACAAAGCAACACAAAGCGACACACAGTATTTACTATTAAGTGCAAAAGGTGGTTTTCAGTGGGAATGTGCCCTTTTCTCGGTGCACAGATGCTTTGCATCACTTTGCATCAATTGGGGATTAGTGGGTTGGATCAGTGCAGGCATCCACGTTTTTATGTGCAGCCTTATTCATTAAGATACCCACACCAGGCTTTGCACAAAAACTAATGCCTGCTTGAAGGGCATTAACAAGAGGAAATGTGTTAATTTCTCAAATAAAATGATGTACTACATACTTGCTGCAGTACATAACAGACATCCAATGCATGGGAAGTTTCTGAGTTATGTAGACTTAGGGCTAGATTTTGAGCAGCGGTGGCCGTCTTCAGACTGCCCTACTACAATTAGCGCAGTCAGACTCCGCAGAAAAATTAAAACCTTTCTACGACTTAATGAGACCTGATTTTTCAGTTAGGCATTGGACATAGGAACACACGGATATCCTTAGTTCCCTACAAGATGACATGATAGCTTCAAAACACTTGCTCACACACGTAAATGTCCGCAACCTGGTGATGCATATTATAGCGGGTACATTCTGGGTACACTTACCTAACCTTCAATGAAGGAGAAACCGTACCAATATCATACAAATCACACCTGTACATAAACGCTGCAATGCGCTTTGCCTCTACAGAAAAAATCCTGACAGCAGTACAGACCACTGCAGTAAGAGAAAGAACACTTGCTCAGGGGAAACGCATAATTGTCATAACTCCGGTACCGGCCTTGGAGGCTGCTACAAAGGCAAGCGTTCCTAATGTTAAGCCTTCCATCCAAGATAGATACAATGGGCTAATTCTCTCACTGCAACAGATGTAGAACACAGGTATGACCCTAGACTGAGAACACAAGCATTCCTGTAATATGAACAAGAATATCCTCTACCAAATGAATTTATGCCTATTGATCAGTATGAATACATAAATTACACTGACGGATCAGCTCAGCCAGCCGTAGGGAGTAAACAGCAATACAGCCCCGCATGTGCGATTGTAAAAGGTCGTGTGCAGGATGGCAAGTTCCATCCCAGCGATACTAAGACACAGTCTCTAGGAGACTGCACGGCTCAGCTGGCAGAACTAAAAGCCCTGTTACTGGCACTAATAAATACGGATCAGGAATTCCCCACACTGAATGTGTGTGATTCTTTTTACTGTTTCCAGTCATCCAACAAATATCTTCATTACTGTGGTCAAACTTGGTTAAAAGACTCAAAAGGTGGCACAATTAAGCATCAAATTCTATGGGAACAGGTAGCTGGGTTGAAAAACAAACTACCAACAGCTTGTGTGATACACACGCTGAGTCATCAAAGGGCCACAAAGGGGGCAGTACAAACTGCTTTCTTAGCTGCAATCACTTGTTCAAAAACGAGAATAGACGAACAGATAATGGTAGCTTTCATTGCTTCATGCAAAAACAGCCCAACCTTACTGAAAGGTTTTCCACTCAAATACTCCTACAAGTTAGAAGCAAATAATATTCCGTATGCTCAAATTACAGGAGTGGGGTATAGTGTAATACCAAGCATGGATTGCAGATTGGATTTAATACTAGCTGCATACGATGGTCTAGGTTTTGCACACCCAGGGATTACTGAGACAGTTTCATTATTTTTTACCAAGACCTTTAATGCACATATTAAATTGACACAGCATAGAGCCTACAACCTCGAGGGCCGGCTGCGGTACATATAGGTACTTCTCAGAGTAACACAGCCATATAGCCGACATCCCGGGGGTTCGGCGGCGTGGTAGCAAGGAGTGTAAATAGTAGCCAAAGCTTAGTATCGGATAATCTATAGGTCTATGGTATTTCCATTTTAAACAAACATAACCACTCAAAGCAGAGGAAACATCCATGAAAACGATCGCAGTCAGCATCTTTCGCCATAGAGCGCGCACAGCACGACAGCAGTCGTATCTACACTCACCGAGGAACGGCCCGCCTGGTCATAGCCAGATCAGCCGTCGGGGAAGTACACAGTTCGCCCCTGTAGGCATTCCAACGACCCCACTTCTTATCCCAGACCCCAGGACAGCCCCTAGTTTTGTAAACTGATTTTTCGGACAGCATGCACACATCCATTGCAGCCACCCATCTAATCAGGAGCGGTTTGAGTGGCGAACCCCATTGCATAGCTATCTCACACTTCACGAGGAGGAAGCTCAGGTCCGCCCAGCGCTGTTCTATCGCTGTGAGGTCTGTGGGGTCCCATATACTAAGGAGTGCGCATTTGGGAGTCAGAGGGACCAGTTTCCCTAGGGCATCAGTCATTTTCAGGACAGCACGGTTCCAAAAGTCTTGGACTGTTGGGCATTCCCACAGGATATGAAAGAAAGTGTCCGTTGAGCCACACTGACGGAGGCAAAGGTCAGATGTGCGTCGGCCGATTTTAGCTAAGAGGGGGCGTGACATGTATGTCCTGTGTAATATTTTTAACTGTATCAACCGAAACCTATGATTGATGGCTGATTCGCGCGGGGACATCAATGCGGACTGCCAGTCTTCATCCTCCAAAGTACCAAAGTCAGTCTGCCATTTATCCCGCAGGAGATGGAAAGAGTTTGGCATGTTGTTGCACAATTTGTGGTATGTGTAAGAGATCGCTTTAGCATGAAGGGGTTCAGACAGAAGTCTGTCCTCGAGGGGCGAGGATTGCGGGAAGGAGGCGAGATCTGGAATGTTGGTGAGTATGGCGTGTTTAATTTGAAGGTATCGGAAGGACTCGGAATTTGCCAGATTGTATGTGTTTTGGAGTTCTGTGAATGTCAGTAGTTTGCCCCTGTGGAGTAAGTCGCCAATAGTGGATATGCCTATTGTGTCCCACTTATCGAAGCCAATACAGTGAAAAAGGGTGCCTAGCCTGTTTGAGGTCCAGAGTGGGGTGGACAATGTGAGGGTGTCGGCCCACCCGAGTCTCTTGTTTGTGCGGCGCCATACCAACAGTGTGTGGGACATTGGACCAATATAACGGAAGTGTTTGCCATAGAGAGCTTCGAGGTATCCGCCACGGCCTGTCTGGTATTTCTCCAGATGGAAGGCAGGGTTCGTGGGTGTGCCGTAGATCCAAGAGTTAGTGGCGACAAATTGGGTTGCCCAATAATAGACACGGATGTTCGGGAGGGCGATACCCCCGTCGTACCAACCTTGCGTGAGAGAGATGAGGGCAATGCGGGGGGAGCCGCCATCCCACAAAAGGAGGCGGAGGTCTCCTTCGATTGAGTTAAAGTAGGAGTCTGGAACGGGAAACGGACAATTTTGTAGGGCATAGAGGAACCGAGGGAGTGCAAGCATTTTAAATAGGGCAGCCCTGCCGGGCAGCGAAAGGGGAAGCGATCTCCAGTGGGAGACGTCTGTGTGGAGTTTCTGTAGTGGGCCTTTAAGGTTGTGGTCATAAAACAGGTGGGGATCCGGGGTAACAAAAATCCCCAAGTATTTAAAACCGTCTTGGGCAATTTCAACTGAGTAGCCACGCGGGAGGGGTGGGGGTGGACCATAAAGAACATATAGTACTGATTTTGACCAATTAATGGAGAAGCCCGAGTATTTGCCGAAGTTGGTGATCACGTGTAGCAGGCTGTTAAGGGAGGATTTAGGGGATGAAAGGTACACCAGGATGTCGTCTGCGTACAGCGAGATCTTTTCGACTGTGTCAGCATTCCATCGGAGGCCCCGAATAGAATTATCGGTCCTGATCCAGTGGGCTAGGGGCTCCAGAGTGAGGATGAATAACAGGGGGGACAGCGGGCATCCTTGTCTTGTACCCCTATGAAGGGGAAAGCGCCTAGACGTATGTCCGTTAACATAGACCTGCCCCCAGAGATCGGTGTTGAGTAGTCGAACCCACCGTATAAATCTGGGGCCAAATCCAAAACGAAGGAGGACTTCGAAGAGATAGGACCATTCGATAGAATCGAAGGCAAGTGTTGCGTCGAGGGAAAGGATAGCCGCGTCTTCACGGAGGTGTGGCATCCTACTCATGACATTGTGAACACGGCGGAGATTGAGCGCTGTGTTGCGACCCGGAAGGAAGCCCGACTGGTCTTCGTGTATCAGGGCGGGGAGAACAGTCATGAGTCTAGTGGCGAGGAGCTTGGCAAGGACCTTCACTTCAGCGTTAATGAGAGAGATAGGTCGATAAGATCTGCAGTCTGCAGCTGGCTTGTTGGGCTTACGGATAACCACGATTGAAGCCAGCCGTTGGTCTTGTGGCAAACGGCCTGATTCGCAGCTGTCCTCGAACATCGCTTTAAGATGTGGGAGGATCTCACCCGCCATGCCCTTCAGGAACTCAATAGGGACACCGTTGGGGCCCATTGCCCTGCCAGATTGAATAGAGAATAAGGCGTTACGCACTTCCTCAGTTGTAACGTCTGCCTCGAGCTCCAGCATATCGGTCTCAGAGAGAGCGGGGAGCTTCATTTCGGCTAGGAGTGAATTGGATGCATCTGCATCGTATTGGGCTCTAGTAGTATAGACCCCTTCGAAGTGGGTGGCAAAAGCCTCCGCTATATCGCCCGCGTCTGTGACAGTAGATTGGTCCGGAAGGGTCAATTCCGGAATCCAACGGGAACCCTGCTCTCGTTTCTTGAGCCATGCGAGCATCTTGCCTGCTCTGTCCCCTAGTTCGTAGACACGGTGGCGGGTTTTCAGGAGTCTGGCTTGCGCCTTTTCAAGAATTAGTGCCCTATATTCTATTTGTTTCGCGTGCAGGCGGGCCGATATATCATCAGTGGGGTGTGCGTTGTGGAGGGATTCGAGGTGAGATAGGTCTGTTTCTAGCTGTACCAATTGTTCACGTTGTCTGCGGAGATAGCCGTTCTTGAGGGCTAGCGATGTACCCTTAATCACTACTTTATACGCTTCCCATATTGTTGTGGCCGA
Organism: Lissotriton helveticus; assembly: GCF_964261635.1. Taxonomy (NCBI): domain Eukaryota; kingdom Metazoa; phylum Chordata; class Amphibia; order Caudata; family Salamandridae; genus Lissotriton; species Lissotriton helveticus. The sequence continues at coordinate 1,382,438,026 of NC_136059.1, forward strand.
AGGAACGGATCCCACATTTTCGGTAAAGTAGTATTCAGTGTGTTCAAGCAAGCTATCCTGTATGTCAGGAATTTTTAAGAGCCAGGGCGCGATTATTATGGGGCCGCATGTCTGTTGACGGTGATATGTGAATTGCACCGTGAGGGGGGAGTGGTCGGAGATCCCTCTGGGGAGCCCCTCCGGATGGCGGAAGAACTGTAGGTCAGTTGTGGGTGCGAAGAAATAGTCTATACAAGAGCTGCTATTGTGAGCGTTGGAGTAGTGCTTATAATAGGACGTGATGGGGTGGGACAGGCGCCAGAGGTCTCCGAGCCCCATCTTGTGTGCAAAGTTCAACAAATCTGAACCGGGTTTGTGTGAGGGACGGTGGGGGTGTCTGTCTTTGGCATCGTTCATTGTCATATTGAAGTCTCCCCCAATAAGCAGGGGTCCCTGTGGGAGATCGAGCATTAGGTGTTGTAGGGTCTGGAGCGCAGCTGTACCAAGGGCTGGAGGGATGTAGAATAAAATAACATTCAGGGGCTTGCCTTCCCAGGCGGCCTCCACCACTGCATATCGACCAAGGGGATCAGCCCTCGTTTTTGTGCATGTCAGGGCCACATTCCTACGCACCAAAATACCGGTGCCCCTAGATCCGGAAGTGAAACCGGCATGTACAAGTAATCTATAACCACCCGTTTCAACGCCTGGCATGCATTACCCATGAGGTGCGTCTCTTGAAGGAGAACCAAGTCCGGTGAGTGGCGTTTCAGGTATTGCATAACCACCCCTCTTTTTATTTTACTGCCAAGACCATTGACGTTCCACGTCATAATGGTCAGGGATGTCGTTGAGGGGGGTGTCATGGCGGTCGAAAGGAGTGAGATTGTGTACGGATTAATGATTTGTGGTGCATAGGATATTGACCATGAACAGAGGTTCTGGGGAAGTGGGGCACTCTAGAGTCTGTGTGGGGCTCAACAGGGGCAAAGCCGGAGCGATGGGTATACCGTAGTAGTGTAGGATAGCATACAGGTGGGTCTAATGGCGAGTAGTCTCTAAAGACAGCATGTGAGGTTGTGGCACGCTGCGCATCGCGCCCCATGATCCAGAATCTGCTGCAATGAAGAAACAATAACGAGAACAGAGACCATAGAGGTCTCGACTGCAATTTCCCAACATTTCCCGCCCCTCCCAATCCCTCCCCCCGTACTGTCACCCTCCCAACAACCCCCCTCCCTGCGTCCCTGCCCGCGGACTTAGAACTATCCACTCCCCAACTAGGCAGAGGGCCTGTCGCCCCCCGAACATTAAAGAGGAGTGTGGAGAGCCGAGGGTGCCCTCTTTGGCCAATAGCAGGATGAAGTCATCTAGTGCAAAGAAACAACCAACAACAACAAAAAGCATTCACATGGTAGGAGTCATTGATTTGATGTAGGCGGAAGCCGGGCCTGTGCCCAGGGTCACACAGTGAGCAGTGTGAGCGGGGGGTCCATATCAAAGAGCATTGCTCAGTCTAACATTATAGCCTCCAGTGGACCACCTGAATGGGGGAGGCATTGTTCAGAACCAGGTCCGGTGATTGCAGGCAAATCGACTAGCACCCCACATTTCTGTGGAGCGACATCTGGAGTGCAACATTCTCCCCCATCATGGACATTGAGAGAGAGCCACCCCTCTCTAGCAGGAGGAGTTTAGAAGTGAAATGGAGAGTTTGGACAAGCACAGCGGGTACGAAGACCCCCTGGAAGGAAAACTGTAAAGGATACATGGGATTCAGCACTTGGAAGAAATAGGAGGTAGATTGTACTCCAAGCTTGTGAATCTCTGAGGGAAACGGTCCAACAGACACTCACTGTCAGGTAGCAAAATCGGACTGTCAAGAGGAGAGCGTACCAGCACGCGAAGGAGCGGTCGAACTGTTCAATCCAACTCGGGTCGCTCAGCGTCATTCTTCCTGCACATTGTCTGCGAATAGATCTTGACTTTCCGGTGACATCTCCTCAGTGGAGCGATCTGTGGATGTCCTGCGCCGGTTACGGGTGGAGTTCGACTGTCGCCACCCCTCAAGCCAGTCCCATACATCAGCGGGAGATTAAAAAAACCAGGTCTTACCCTCTGCCTCGAATAACATAGAGTACTTGATGGACTGTGTGCGGAGTGCCTTCTTCACCTCCAAGAAGCTACGTCGGCGGGCCTGCACTTTCACGGTGAAATCCGGGAAGATCATAATGTGTGCATTGTCTATTCGCAACGGGGGACCCGCACGCGCCGTTTGGAGGATGACGTCCCGGTCGCGGAAGTTAAAGACTCGGGCCACGATGGGGCGGGGGGGAGCGCCCACCTTTGGTCGACCCCCCCGGAACTCTGTGGGCCCGTTCTATGGAGAAATAGTTGGAGAGGTTCTTTGGTTGAAGATGTTGAAGGACCAATTTCTCCACAAAGAGGTCAGTGGCTGGCTCCTCGAGGCGCTCGGGAACCCCAAGGATGCGGAGGTTATTGCGTCGGGCGCGTCCCTCATAGTCATCCAGGAGCACTTTCATCTGGTGTTGTTGTTTCTGTAGTTGGGACACCTGTTGCTGAAGTGTGGAGGTGTCACCGACGAGAGCCAGAGTCTTAGCCTCTATGTCCTTTACCTTAGAGTCCATTTTCCGGGGGTCGGCCCGGAGCAGTGTCACCTCCACGTTCACTGAATCAATACGGGTCTCGAGAGAAGAGCGGACCCCCGCAATCGCCTCCATGACATCATCCAGAGTAGGGGAGGACTTCCCCTGAGGAGGGGGGTCGTTGCCTTGATGGTAGCGTCCGGAGCCACATCTTTAGGGTCCCCCCTGGAGCCCCACAACAGTTTGTTGATTTGCCGTTGATTGGCGGGTCTGTGCCCTTTATTAGAGGCCATTGCCGACTCAGTCTCCGCCAGAGGTTGCGGCACCGGAGGCACGGAGGCAATCTCGATGGAGATAGAGGAGATGGGGGGGAAGAGAAACCCCCCACTGACAATCCCGGGGGAGGTGAGGAGAGCCTGCTCCGCGCCGGCAACAGCGCAATTGGGGAGAGGGCAGCAGCCTCCAAAGGGGTGACCCCGTGGAGCAAGACGTTCGTGAGGAGTAGGGGGCCAGGAGGATACCCCCAACATGGATCGTGGGTCAGCAGAAGGCGTCAGGCTGGGTTAAGCTGTGGGACTTAGCTCACATAGTTTCGTGGTCTCTGGTAGCCTACCTGGCTGAGCGCCGAAGCCGTAATGTGGAGCAGATGAAGGGGGCAGCTTAGTGTCCTACCGGCTCTGGAGGGTCAAGTTATGGCGTCTCGGCTGGTCCTTCCGATTCAGCGATCCGCTCTCGCCGTGGTCTCACAGCTCCGGGTCATGGGCAGGTCGTCAGGCGTAGATTAAGACCAGCTGTCATGGCGTGGGGTGAGACCAGAGAGAACCGAGCAGGCGGGCTGAATTTTGCCGATGCTAGGCCCAAGCCGGGGGCTCGCCTAGATGTTGGTGCCAGGCGGGTGGGGGAGGCCGGTTGGGGTCATCTCACGCCTCACTCGTGGGAGCCAGCGGCTCTGCTGCAGGTTGGAGCCGTGTGGAAATGCCTCCCCAACGCTCGACCAGGGAGAGCGAGGGCGGCGGAGGTCAGGCGCGGTCAGTATCAGCTCCGTATAAGGCACTCGGGGGCAGCGTTAAATGGCGGCCGCCATCTTGGGCCGAGGGGTCCCGTCAGTCGGGAGTTAGCAGAGCCGATATCTGCGGGCCAGGAGGCGCCTGCGGTCAACCAGAGGTACCAGGGGGGGCACAGACAGACGTGCGGTCGGCCCCGGGCAAGGCAGCAGCACTATCGGAGGTGTGGAGGTCGTTTGGCCGTCCGGCTGAGGAGCCGCTTTAGAGCACGGCCATTCTCCTCGGCAGTTAGCCACGCCCCGACAGTTTCATTATTGAAACAGCGCTATTGGTGGCCTGGTTTAACTAGACAGACAAAGAATTTTGTCTTAGGATGCCACATCTGCCAGCAGAAGAAGGGTTCCACCGTTGTGCATCCAGCGCAGATACCACTACTAATATCAGACAGACCACTCGCTTGTGTTTATTTGCACCACTGTGGCCCTCTACAATCGGATAGGGCATACAAGTATATCTTGGTGGCAGTGGATTTCTCTTCTAGATTCCTATGGGTATGGCTCAGTGCTCGGCTGACACTCGAACTGTTATAAAAGATTTGCGAGTCTTTATAGGGACATACGCAGTTGGCACATTACATTCTGACCTTGGCCCCGCATTCAGCTCTAGGGCTTACAAGGAAGCCATGGAAGGTTTGGTTGTAGCATTGTGGTACTCCTCTCCATACCAGAGAAAAGATGGAGGCCAAGAAAGAGTTTGGGCCATGATACAAAAAGTCTGTACCTGTCCTGGCTGTCGAAGGAACAAGAACAGTACTTCTTCAGCCTCTTGCCGTCTAAAATGAAAAGAAATTCATCTCCATTGATCTGTGGCCGAAACTGAATAGTAGGCCTCGTGGGCTCCTGGATAGCCTACGCTCTCTTCTCGCTACAGGAAGTTCAGACAGAAAGACTCATAACATTTGAAGAGTCACCAATACAAAGTGATGGAATTTCCAACAAAAATGGAACTCGTTCCTCTGGAAACAAAACTTCAAACTACAAGTGAAAGACAAATATCAATTCGGCCTACCATCGAAGTCTACATCAATATGCCTCAACAAGAGACACCTACTAATTCAACAAAACCTGCTGAGCTACCACAGATAGTTCAAACTGCATCTGGCTACTTCATCGATTTTGATACCGTCTCTCTTAATCCCAGTGAACCCGAGACAACGCCAGCTCCAGCTTCCCATAAGCAACAGATTTGTAACTTCTAAACTTTTCTGAAAAAGACTTAGGGGTCGATTATGATGGCAGACGGACCTGAGTCCGTCCGCCACCATAGAGTAGGAGGGACTGTCCGCAGGGGCAGCGGCGGTCCCTCCGTGCAAATTAGGATGTCACCGCCACCCTGGCGGTCACATCCTGTATTTTTAACATTGCGGCGGGTGCTGCTTGAAGCAGCACCCGCCGCAATGTTAAAAATGTAAGTTGTGCATTTGCATGCACAAAGCGGCAGGCACCGCGTGGTGCCTGCCGCTTTGTGCACGCAAATGCAGGGGGGTACCATAGGTACCCCTCATGTGCACCCCCCACCCCCCTTCACCCCTGGGGGCCCGCAATGGGCCCCCAAACAAAATACTGTATGCCTTTGCACGGCGGAAATGCCGCCGTGTAAAGGCATGTTACTCCAGACATCCTAATATGGCTGGCAGTGTCTGATAGACACTGCCAGCCATGTCAGTGCTTTTCCGCCGCGGACGGGAGGCGACCGCGGCGGAAAAGCTGCGGACTGAAAAACGATCCCCCAGCCATCCTAATCTGGCGGGGGGTCTTTTTCAGTCCGCTGCGGTTTTCCCGCATCCGCGGGGCCGGCGGTGGCTTCCGCCGGCACGGAGGATGCGGGAAAACCGCCATCATAATCAGCCCCTATGTTAGTATCACCTTGGCTCCAGCTTTGGATCACAACTGAAATATTGTTTTTTCTGTTCTGGATTGGCCTAGTGACTGTGTTTTGCTTACTCATAAATGGAAAATATCTCCCAGAATGTTCTGCAGTATCAATTGTGAACTTGGTCCTGAAACCTCATACATCATCTCACCGTGAACAAAGAAACCTGATTTCCATGAACATTACAGCTGTTCCAATTCCTGATGGTATAGTATGGGCCAAGGTTGATTATGATGTATGTGGCCCTACTGAACTTTTGAAAAGACCACATTTATTTAAAATTTCTCTAAATTTCTCAAGTACATGTTCTGATGATTGGGATTTTGAAACTGTAAATACAATGTTGTCTGATTTAGAACAATCTACTGCATTTTCAAGCATTGAAAGGTTAGAAGACACATCAGACTATAACACTATGTGCTGTTACCATCATTATGGTCATCACTTTTTACACAAATCCATTATCAAATGTTTTTCCTTACCACCAATGGGAACATTGCCAGACACCACCTAAAGGTAGTTCGAGAATGTTTGCACAGAAATGTTCTTATTTTTCAAGGTGTAGCACTTCTGACACTTATTACCATAAGGTTGCACCTACACCTGCACAGCAAAATATGCTAACTAATGCCAAACAGATATATTGTGCATCCTTCATTTCCCAGCTGTCTAAATAGGGTTTCGACTTATGGAAGGACACTATAGACTCAAAATCAGTCTGGGTTCTAAGGAATGGCAAGTTCAGGGAACAGAAGCACTATTTAGAGCATGCCTCATTCCGCAACAATATTTCTGAATGAAACTGTGCAACAGACTTCCTGTCTTGGACTAGCCAAGAACCAGGATTTGAACACACCTCGTGTTCCTACACCTTCACACATCAATTTTACATCACGTGGAGGGGAAACAATAGATGACATCATGCAGTACAATAATTCAGACCCCAATTGAAAGGGATGGTTAGTTTGGCCCACAGACACAAACAGATGTCAATCAAGATTCAAGGGTACACCGAAGGGTTTAGCATACATAGGCCAGACCAACGCTATGTACAAAGAGAGTTCTTGGGGGTGGTGACATCATACAGTGTTGGGAAGTTGTGCCTTGATTGGCTAAAAACCTCGACACTGTCCCAGATGAAATAGCACTCATCGTTACTCTCAGATGATGTGGATCTAAGGGATTATTTATTAGGTCCTCGAAAGCCACGTCAAAAACGTTTCTATTACGCTGTCTACAATGAAATCTGGAAAATCTCTCAACAAGAAGCCACAGAGAGACTCCATGAGATAGATAGAATTAACCTAGAAAAGGCGTTACCTGTAGTTGACAATGGTATGACTGCATTAACATCCAGGATTTATTCACTGGGCAACATTGTATCTTCTACTATTAATAAACTAGAACAGGACTTGTCCATACTACAACACGGACAATCTCAACTACATTCTAGTATGTTAATAAGCTGGATGCTGCAATTATTGCGCACTGCTTATGTGCCTTGGCGATTTATCAGCAGCACGCCCCTATTTTCTGCATACAATCTAATTAAGAAGTAGATAACAATGGCACAAAGGGGAGCAAAATATACAATGCTGCGTATTGAAAAACTGTACAAGTTACCTTTTACTGTGGCAGAGTCAGCATCCACAGAATGGTTAATCCATGGCCACATAACGTTACCGGTCACAACTTTCCAGTTTCAGTATTGCCTTGAACAACAACAGACGGGCAGATATGAAGGGACGGGTAGGGAATTCATCAAGGAGTCTTGGGAATTACCATACAGATTTCGATGCAGGAATGGGGACATGGAAGTGTTCCTTCTTAGTTGACTGGTAAGGCGGAGTGGTGAAGACAATGTATGAATAACTCTGGAGTAGAATGGTTCGGCCCCTCAGGGCTATGACACAAGGCGGATGGGTCATGACACCTGCACCTGATGAACAATTCTCCTTGCGTAGAAGGGGATGAAGGCATGACCGATCTAGCTTGATGCAGGACTATGATTTGTTGTAATCCTACGGGGCTATATGATTATGCGATTATATATGTTACCTGCAAGACCATGAGAGTGTTATATATGTGAGAAATGTGGAAAACTGAATAAAATATGTTAAAAAAAAAACATGGAAGTGTTCCTTAGCGGTACCTACTGAAAGAATTCTTTAAGTGCATCTCTCATATGCCAGGATATCATGCTTCACGGGACCTGTAATGGTTCAGTTGCTAACTTATCCTGTCACTTGAAAGGGTCCCCAGCTGCCGTGATTATTCCGGTGTTCAAGCTGCCTTCAAATGGAAGTTACTTGATAATGAATGATCAAGGTTGTTGTGGTTTGTTCCAGGGCATCGCGTATCTTGTCACTGTAAGCTCAAGGGTTACTTACTGTATGCAAGTATTGCTTCCACCGACCCATACAGTCAGGGAGGCACAGTTCTGGCCTTTTTTGAATTTTTCCTTTATACTGTTTGATACTCTGAGCCGAATGAAAGCCATGCTTTTACAGCAAACTGTGCCCTTAACCTCTCCCTGATAAAATTATGATTTCCAGGTTGCAAGGCCTTCTGCTGAGATACAGTCACTAGTACGGACAAATTCCCCTTTCTATTTCACAGAAATGGTACAACGCTTCTTTAACATGTCTGATACGACGGGTATAGTATACCTATTTAAGACCATAGGTTCATGACTGTTTAGCACCTTTCAGACAATCTTCTGAGTTATTCCCAACTTCATACACTCCGTATTCTGAAGCATTTTTGGAGGGTTTCTGCTGATCCTGTTACTAATAGCAGGGATCCTGATTGTCCTTTTTCTGATACGCAATGGACTTCCCAGTCCCCAAGGAAATGGGAAAAAAGCTCTTGGAGCGCCGATACTGTGATCGCATGGTAATCCATCTGGGCACACCTCATCTTCGAGAACTGAGCGAGTCTTGGTTCTTGTCATTTGGACCAGTCTGGATCAACTGTTATCTGCCTGTCCTCCGATGCCTGTTCTGCAGACAAGAATGTGTGTTGATCCTCTGTCTAACACTTCCATCAATTGCGCCACTGGACATTGATGCTTTACTGGACCCAATAACGGCCCATGTTCTGCAGTGTCCTCAGCGTATTCCAATGTTGATATCTACATTCTTAGAGACACCACAGGATGCTCCAGCTCCTGTCAGGAAGGATACTGTCTCCTGAACAAATACTCAGGCCTTGGTTGTCACACAGGCATCCCCAGCAGCGACTGTGGAGAGTATGGAGGAAAATCTGTGCTCGAATGACCTGATCTGCGAGGTGTTGCAGGGACCATTGTCTGTGATTGCAGGCAACAGTTATGTTGCGTCTCCCAGCCATGACACAGAAACATTTGGCTCATTGGTGTCTGGGAAAATTCGGCTTTTTCAAAAATAACCAAATTTGGAATTTTAAACAATAAACACTTTTTCTAAATTGCATGGCTTTCAGTCACTCATTGTTCGAGCTATATATACGAACATAGTTTAGTACAGACTTCTATCGCTTGCAATATATGTTTTTTAGCATTTTTTAGACTTTTACATTTTTTAAGTACTATTTTTATGGACCTATTATGTTATTTGCGTAAAACCCCTAGCTGTACATTATAATTTTTAGAATGTCGTCCAGTCGGATGAGAGGTGGGTGTTATGTTCCATATAGGTACCCCAATATAGGCTCAGGTAATCACCTAACCATTCACCTATATTCTCCCCTACCATTACACTACATAACGGTTCTTGGGGCTGACCTTTTACCCAGTTACAATACTGCTTACAGACGTAGGCTTTTCCCTGAAAACTAGCCTCATCCATGAATGAGGATTCTTGGAAACTCAGCAGGACTAGCATCTCCTGCATAATAACTATGTACAAGGGTCATTCCTTCCATCATCCTAGGTCCGACATGACACAGCAAGGTAGAACCCCTGAGGGTACCACTTTGGGTATATGAACATATATCTTTCTGAGGTAGTCAGAGGAGAAAATGACTTCCATGCCGACACACTGAAGTGAAACGCTGAGGTTCTTGCACGCAGACACTCCAGCTCGTAGTGGGCTGACATCCCTTGCGGGGTGTCCATCTCAAGACCAAGATGGGGTCCCACAGTCTCTCACTTCAGGTAATGGGATTGCCTTTATCCTAGAGGGATTCTTGACTTTACACCCACATAAATGCTAGGTACACATAGGTGCACCTAGTTAGGGTTGCATCGTAGGTGCACGCATTTATTACTGTCATGTATTTTATATACGTGCCTATTCATTGTTTTAGCACGATAGTAGGAATCTACCATCCGTTTACTCTGTTAGTGCTTATAATCATTTATATCTGTTACTGTCTACATTTTTTTTCAGCACACCTATTTTACACTAGAATGATGCTGGTTCAATAAATGCTTATTAAAAAACGCCCCCACCGTTTATTCTGTGTAACTCTCTGAGACAAAGTGAGCACGAGTGACTGAGCGTAAAGTATCGCACTGTTTCGACGATCCTAAGGGATCAGGGTTCTCATGTTCGAAAGTTGCCAAGAACTATTCTCTCCTTGGTAAGCGGGGTTTCCTGTGGCACTGTGAGCTAGCTGGTTTACAGGCTAACATACCCGATGGGGGTGTCTAGAATCAGTCTGGACACTAATACTACAGTGTATGATGTCTACATGCGCAGATCTTAAATAAGTTTATAGGAACTACACAACAGGGTCTCCAATTGTCCTTTCAGACCAAGTTCCTACATTGACATCAGCACCTGACGAGCGGTGAGTCACATCTCAGAAATGCAATTAATCTTGCATGGTAAACTTCCTACGACATTTAGCAGTCACCATCTGTCCTTTGCTGGACACAGCATGAAAGGGGTCAGGCTCAAAGGGAGCATCAGATTTCCATTTTCTAGGCTGACGGACAAGCACTCGATCGATCTCCTCTGGTAAACGTAATGTCTTTTGCATGTCGGTGCTTGGCTGCACAGTTCTTCATTTTTCTTTTACGATCGAAGTCTTTAACATGTGTTTCTTCCTTCCTTGGTTGAAGAGCCGTGTCTTGAGCGCTTTTCTGAATTCTGGGAGAGAAGGGCAGATGCACAGGTGAAGGGGAGGTCATTATAGGGGTTGGTAGTGATGTGGGAGAAGGAACAACCTCTGCTGCAGCTCCGGCGGATGCAAGGGGTGTGGGATAGAGAGAGGGAGGAGAAACGCAGCTCTCTGGTAGAACAATGGAATGACAGGCCATGGTTGATGTTTGCAGGTCCGATGTTGTGTAGGGCCTTGAAGACGTGGCTGAGGATCTTAAACATGCATCTTTTGTGTACGGGGAACCAGTAGAGGGTTCTGAGTTGGAGTGAGGAGCTGGTTCTTCAGGGGAGGCTGAGGACGAGTCTTTTTGCGGAGTTCTGGATGATCTGGAGGATGTTGAGTAAGTGTTTGTTGGTACCGGGGTAGAGTTAATTGCCGTAGTCAGGGTGGCTGGCTATGAGGGTCTGGGTCACTGTTTTCCTGGTGATGATGGGGATCCAACTGAAGATCTTGCAGAGAAGGTGGAGGGTGTGGAAGTAGGAGGAGGAGATGGCGTTGACTTGGTTCTTCATAGTTGGTTATCTGTCAAGGATGATTCCGAGGTTGCATGCATGGTTGGAGGGCGTGGGTGCTGGGCCGAGTGGGGTGGGCCACCAGGAATCATTTCAGAGGGAGGGGTAGGTTCCAAAGGTGAGCACATCAATCTTGTGTGAGTTAAGTTTCAGGCAGGTGGCCCTCATCCAGCTGGCAACATCTGACATGGTGTTCTAGAAGTTGGTCCTGGTGGCGTCGGTGGCATCGGTGAGGGAGAGGATGAGCTGAGTGTCGTTGGTGTAAAAGATGATATTGAGTCTGTGGGCGCGAGCGATGTCTGCGAGGGGTGTCATATATGTGTTTAAGAGAGAGGGGCTGAGGGAGGAACCCTGGAGGATGCCGCAGATGATGTTCTTGCAGTCGGATGAGAAAGGAGAAAGGTGGATTCTCTGAGTTCCATAGGAGAGGAAGGAGATCATCCAGTCATGAGCGTTGTGATGGAGCCTGGTGATGAGGGTGTGGTGGGAGATGGTATCAAGGGTGCAGAGAGGTCGAGAAGGATGAAGGCTGTCATTTCCCCCTGGTGGGGGAGGCATCTGATGTCGTCTGCTGCTGCGATCAGGGTGGTCTTGGTGCTGTGGGTGGCTCTGAATACTGATTGGGAGGCGTCAAGAAGGTTGTTGTGTTCTGTGAGCTGGAGGTTGATGACTTTTTCCAAGATCTTGGCCGGGAAGGAGACTAGCGAGATGGGATTGTAGTTCTTGAGTTTGCTGGGGTTGGCAGAGGGATTTTTCAGAAGAGGCTTGATCTCTGCATGCTTCCAAGAGGCGGGAACGGTAGCTGTCATGATGAATGCATTGAGGACTTCAGGGAGGTGGGTACTGCGTTCTTCTTTCCCTATGTTGTCTATGTGGTGAGGTCAGGGGTCCGTGGGGGAACCAGAGTGGATTGACATTATGATGTTGGAGGTGTCTTTGGTTGAGAGCTGTTTCAAGTCAGAGAATTGGGGGTGTCAGTGCCATTGGTGTGAGCATGAAGATAGTTGAGGTTGATGAGTTGGGGTTGATGTTAATGTAGATGTCTGAGATGTTCTGGTGAAAATAGTCCACTAGGGAGTCACAGAGTTCCTGGGAGGGATGGATGGTGCTCTTGTGCTGCTGGGCAGAAGAATTCTCTGATGATAGAGAAGAGATCTTTGGCTTGATTGAAGCTGGCCTCAATGCGGTTGGTGAGGGTGCTCTTCTTGTCTTTCCTGAGGTTACAGTGGTAGTTACAGAGGGCTGCTCTAAATGCGGTGAGATCGGGGGTTCTTGTTGGAATGCCAGCGTCTCTCAAGTTTCTTGCAGTGGTGTTTGAGGGTCTGGAGGGTCTGGAGGACTATTTACATATATTTGTACATCCTCGTGGTGTCCCCAAAAGGGCCAGAGGTACCACAAAGCATTTTTATAAATTTGTGGGGTGGCTGCAGTTGAATGCTAAGTCTCCTGGGTCAGGAGAGCTTACCATATTTCTTAAAGCACCCAGAGATAGAGCTGTATGCTTTTGAGCGGGAGTGTGAGGACCCTCTGATGTTGGTCTTAAGGCTGCATTTTGTGACTTGAAGAGTGTAAAAACAAACTCAACAAATGTGTATGGTTATTTCCAATAAAGATGCTTTATTTGATATAATTTTAGACAATTCAATATTTTTTATCATTGCTATGTATGTACATGAAAATACATTGGATTATAGTTATTGACAAATTTTTGTGGTGATTACCTGACAAGCCAAGTAGGTCTGCCTTACTTTAAAATGACATTTTATATTGTTACTTTACGCTAAAAAACCTCAGACATTAAAATGTTGTTATAGTTAGTGTCTTACTGTATATTAAAAGAGTACCTCAGAAATTCATTGATAAAAACAAAGGTTAAAGTGATGTTTTAATTAGGAGAGAACGTAACGTTTAAACTAAAAAACTAAAGAACACTCAGAAATTCACCAGTTGCAGTTAACTGAAATATATATATAACTTGCACCCTTGAAAACTACTGATTATTACTTCACATATTACATCACTCATTACATGTTCTATAACATATAGAATTATAGATGGGTAACAGTGAATTATGGGGATGTTTTTCACAGAGGGGTTCTGAGTGAAGTCAAATAGACCCCTTGCTGCTGTGCTTTCTGCTTTTAGTTGAAGCACACAATCAAAACTGTAATGGCAGACTCTCGGGGACATCTGTCAGACTGGCCTGGGAGGCCTTTATGACATCACAATATTTCTTAACCAGTTTTGTTATCAACTGCTGTGATGTCATAGCAAGGAATTATGACTTTCAGAAACTGAAGTAAATAATAGAGCTCCCGTTGATAGTCATGCGTAACATCACTGAATACATCTGAAATGACATAATTTATGGCAACACTGGGCATGGCCAAGGCGTATATTATAGTTGCTTCAGATAGCTATCAATGATATATGTATTTGTATATGTATATTACCTACTGGCGGTCGCCAGTAGGTAGTTATAGTTAGGATTGTTTTCCATAGGAAATCCGCTCCGCTCCTTCCCTGAAAATTTGGGGGGGGGGGGGATTCGTTAAGCGTAGGCCGAGATAAAAGGGGGATCCCAAAACGTGTTTTCCCCATGTTAATTTCCATAGGGCGGTTGGACTCACTTTTAGCCCGAACGGCTGAATGGATTCCCACGAAACTTGGCAAAATTGTAGGGACTCGTAGCCCGATGTGCCTTTGCTATGTCTCAAGATATGTGCTCCAGAGGATTTTGAGTAATTTAGGTTAAAAAAATATATATATCTGTGAGCGCGCCCCGGTACGCGCACCGGGGAGCGCACCCGGCGCGTAACGCGAGTTCGCGCGCGGAAAGCTGATTGGCTCTCGGGTGTCTGTCAACATTCCAAACAGTCCGGAGCGGCCGCCATCTTGTGTCTCGGTAGGATCGAGACACAAGAGGTGGCACAAACAAAGGGGGAAATGACCATAAGGGGGCAGGGTAGACCCCCCCTGACCTAGGTTTGATGTGGGGGCCATAAAAGGGCCCCGCGGGGCAAAAACACATTTTTTTTTTCTTCGATTTACGCGGGGGGAGAGCCCGGTGTGCGCACTGGGGAGCGTACCGGGGAGCATACCATAGAGAAAAAAGAATGACAGAGTTTCGAAAAAATTTAGCACACCTGTCAACTAAAAAACGTAAGTTAAAAGTGGGAGGAGCAATAAATTGATCCTATAGACTGTTAAGTAACCGAAAAGTATATAAACCACACCCGTGGGATGATTAGTTTTGTTTCAGAGAATCAATACAGGCGAAGAAACTGATTCGGGGCTGCGGAAGCATCTTGAGAAAATCTTTCGTTTCCTCAGAGGGAACATATTGTTAATGTATATTTAAAAATACAAAAACATTATGTGCCCTCCAGAGGAGTTAGATAAATTTAGACGCAGGAAGGAAAGAATATCGAACAGAGGTAAATTATGTAAATGGGTATATGTTTGATATTTTTAAAAAAGAAAGCAAAAATATTTAAATGATTAAAAAATGTACTATGTTTAAGTTGAAATGGAATATAATAACGAGTTGACGAAAGAACCATTACAAGAAATATATCCACTCTGGGCCCCCCATAAAATGTAATATTTTGCCCCCCGTATTAAGCCCCCCGATGGCTAATTATAAAAAAAGCTCGGTTTTATTTTATTTTTATTTTTTTCCGGCAGAGTCCGCGCACCCTACACGCACCTGCCGGGATTAAAAAAAATAATAATTTTGTAGGCCCTGGGGGTCCTACTTGGAATTTCAATGGTTTTATGCGAGTAAAATTTCCAGCTAACTATAACTGGTGTGAAACCTATGGTTTTTTTCAGTGAATATATGTATATGTATATATATATCACTGAAAAAACCATAGGGTTCACACCAGTTATAGTTAGGAATTAGCATTTAAAAAACCTATTAAATTCACTGAAAAAACCTTTGGTTTCACACCAGTTATAGTTAGCTGGAAATTTTACTCGCATAAAACCATTGAAATTCCCACGTTATAGTTAGTTGTACTCACTATAACTTGCGCGTGCAATGCACTGCTAATGACGTCACATATTACATCACTCATGACATGGTCAGTGACATCACTCATGACATCACTGATGACACCATCCAGTGAATGTGTGTCTTTTTAAAAAATAAATATGCGTTATATATGTATATGTAAAAGTTGATGGAAGAATAAATGTTTAAATAAGTGTTTACATGGATGTTTTTTTATTTTAAATTGATTGGTTAACTGGTTTATTAAGTGTATCTTAGTGAATACATATATTAGAGAGTAATGTTTAAATATTTAAATATATGTATTAGTGTTTCACTTTGTGTATAAGTGGCTGCATGGGTTGGTGAGTAGCTACATGTGTATGTATATGGGTTATTAGATGTTTTTCTTAGTATCAGTATGAGTGTTTGTATGGTTTGGTGGGGGTATTACTTAGCACATGGATGCATGAATGACTGACTCTCTCTTTGTATGTGTTTTGAAGACAGCATATGTGCAGGACTGTATGGGTGGATAAATGTGTATATGTGTGTGTTAGTGAGTGAATGACTGTCTCACTAGTGTCTGTATCAGTAACTACATATGTTTTAATCTAGTAAAGATGAGCTCAAAAGATGGCCGCTGGACAGGAGCTCTAGTGAGGAGCTCTGGGGTTAGGGATCTCCAATTATGGAATAAATCCCCGAATAACCCTCAGTGCGACCCAGAAGCGACCGGAGCCATTATAGAAGAAACAGAGCAGAGCAAAACGGGAGGAACAGAGCTAACAACGCGGAAGACAACGTACCTGGTCAGTGAACTACAGGGGTGCCTCATCTCATCGGACCCCACAGATGACGGACCTTGGACGACAGGACCCACAGTGACGGAATTGGAAGCCATCGGGTGTCGCCCTGGGCTGCGCGAAGCTGGGGACTAGGAGGGTTCATCGACGGTATCTCCAGTGTCTGAGGACGGGATCCGGTCGTTGTGGAAAGAAGCTGAGCGGCCTCGGCGAACGATGGGCAAGGTACGAGCACCCTTGACCCACTGCGCGGCCCCCACTCCACCGCCCCCACTCCACCGCCCCCTTCCGTAAGCTTACGCAAGGGAGAAAGAACGCGGTAGAAACGAGAGGAGAATGGGAAAGCGGCGCGCCTGACCCTAAAATGGCGGCCGCTTAAGACATCACATGCACACGATCCCCTCGGTAATGCCTACAAGTACCGGCAGAATATCATCCTGGCAGGTATATTTGAAGGGGTTTGAATATACAGAAATGGAGAGGAGCTAATCCAGACCCTGATCAGAGAAGGGATAGTGAATTGATTTAACCGCATCGACAGCCACCAATTGCCAGAAATGCATCAATCTGGGGCATAGTTATGGAAAGGGGACTGTCGGCAGACCAATAACCAATGAGTAAAAGAGAAAGGGGACTAACTACAGGAGTGGAAAGAAAGAAAGTCTACTCCCCCACAGAAGAACAACAGCAACAGAAACGGCGGACATCTTGTAACGGCTAGCTCCACACCAAACCTATCAGAATAAGGGATAGTTAAATTAAGTTCTTGTAGGTATGGTAACACATATATAAAGGTATAATTAGGGTAAAGCAGAGGAAATATACTTACCACGAAAGATTGATAAACGCTATATTCTCTAATCCTTTTACTATTACTGTACACTAAGAAGGGACCAACGAAGAACAAACCATCATAAGACGTACAACCGGAAGAAAAAATGGATGAAAGACACAGAGAGATGTCAGACTCCAATGCACAGAGAATAAAATATCCCTCTATGTTATCCAAAAATGCTGCCAAAAAGTTCAAACATAACACCATGAAAAAAAACCCAGACATATTGTTTGCAGACCCTTATTTTGACAGAGTGAAAGGCACTATAATGAACAACCTAATTTTCTACACGCATAAAACAGCTAAATGGCGCAATGCCCTCACAGAAATGCTGCTCATAAAAGGTATGAAAAACATTCCGCATGGCACAAAATTACTGACCTCACCATCAAAAAGATGCAATGCAGAACTATGCATCACTTTATATAAAACGGGAATAGTGCTGATACAAGCAGCCAATAGAGACCTCGAGGAATTTGAAAAGTCTTTCCTAATATTAAAAGAAACTCTGGAGGGACCAAGATACCAACTACCCAGGACCCCACCTGATGCCACTCCTGACAACAATGATACTACCATTAGAGACGCCATCCGAACCGGGGGTCATTACACTCAAACGTCCAGCTCCGGAGGTATAACAGAAATTGTGATGGCAACCCCAGAGAACGAGACAGAAAGGACAGAGAGATCTACCAATCTTGCAAACGAAGAACAGGACCAGGTTCAAAGGGAAGAGCTGATGTCGCCACTACTCGGGGTGAATTTACTTGAAGAGGGTACCTCAGCACCTAGCGAGTCACCTGTTGACCCGCCACCTCTCTCGAATTCGATACCAGAGTCTTATAGATCCTCACCCACAAATTCACTAATAACACCACACAACATAGATAATACTCATGACATCTCATATAGAATCGGAAGTGAAAACCTAACTAAGGCTACGAAGGAAAGAATGGTGGGAGTGAGAACAAATCAATTACGGAGAAGAGCAAAATGCAAAACCCGGACTAACAGATCAATCCTCGCTAAGAAATCACCCCGAAACCAGAAAGAAATTAAGGAGCTCCTGAAAATAGTAGGCAACCTGGCACAAGGCTCGATGGAAATTTCAAAAGCAATTGATAAAATGTGGGAGATGACGGTAAGCACGCACTCCAAGGTCTCGCATATTCAGAATCTGGTACTATCCGCACAAAGAAGGAATGACGAGATGGCCTTGTCTAAAAAAAACAGGCTCAGTAGACCAGATAGGACAGATCCCTTATCAGATGATGAAACCCTAGCCTTACTCCGAACATATGAACAACCGGCCCGGGGGAGTGAGGAGAGAATCGAAACAGTACCAATCGATGCTAACAGAACATCCAGAAAGAATGACAGGAAAGCAATCAACCTCAACCTTTAACATATCCAATTAACAGCAACTGAATCCGAAAATGGGAACCTCATTAACTCAGAAAAACCTCTGAGTTGCCTTCTACTCAATTGTCGTTCGGCAACCAAACATGCATCTGACATAGCAGCCCTCATCATCAATAAGGAAATTGACCTAGCAATACTTACGGAAACATGGCTCAATGAATCATCATCGCCCGCCATTGATCTCTTAGTACCACCGCAATATAACATTGTGAGATTAGATAGGCTAAGAAAAGTAGGAGGAGGTATAGCCTGCATCCATCGATCAGAGATAGAGGTCAACCAAATCCAAGCCGACCCCCTAGAATCTTGTGAATACCTGGGTCTGAATATAAGATCATCAAGTAACCAAAAATGCAATCTGCATGCGTTTTACCATCCACCAGGAGATAACGCAAAGTTCACAGAACAACTAATAGAGATCATAACGGCCAACTCCGACTCCGATGCCAACAACATTTTTCTGGGAGACTTTAATCTACACTGGGACGATGCAAATGACAAAACGGTTAACTTGCTTAACGAGTTCCTCGCAGAACTAAACCTTACACAAGCTTGCACCCAACCCACACATGCGCAAGGAGCGACCTTAGACTGGATTATTGCAAAAAAGAAAGAGACATCAATACGCGCTATTGATCCGTGTGATTGGTCGGACCATCACGCCATAACATTCGTGATTCCCACAGTGAAAAAGGGTAGGACGGTGCAACCCCTCAGGTCCAAAAAAGCGATCCGAGATACAAAAGAGGCGAATATTGAGTTATTGGTTGAAAGCTGCGAGAGAGATTTAAAGTCACCTAACGACATGCAGAATGTAAACGAGCTGACTGATCACTACCTAACCTCAATTGGAAATATCGTCAATGACACCATGCCACTAAAACTGAAAAGAGTCGCAGAAAAACCAAAAAATCCTTGGTTCAATGGGTCACTGAATGAGGAAAGGCGCAAACTGAGAACGGCCGAAAGAAACTGGAGACAACACCCTTCCTCCCCTGAGCTGAAAGCCCTCAGAAAAATCCGAAATCAATATAACAAAATGATAATCAATTCCAAGAAAGAATATATAAGAACAGAACTCGACAATGCCAAAAACAGACCACGAAAACTCTTCGAGATCTTAAAGCAACAATCAGACAAACTGGCCAAATCGGCTCAAGAGCATGCAAAAACTCCCTTAAGCGGCGAGGAATTCTCCACATTTTTCACGGAAAAGACCAAATCGCTAGAGGTAGAGCTCTTAAACGCCGCGGCTATCCTCCCGCCCCAACATTTGCCGACGAACGCGGCCCCCATGACAACAGAGAGTATTAAAGCAAAAAATAAAGCAAATTGGGACACATTTGAATTATATGACCAGGACGAGATCGCCAAAACGCTTTCGGAAATCAGACCGAACAACCACTATCATGACCCTTTACCGGCAAAGTGTGTTAGAGAAATCAGCCACATCCTGGTCCCAATCTGGACCAAAATAATAAACGCGTCACTTGCACAAGGGATCCTCCCTGACTGCCTAAAAACAGGACAAGTAGTGCCAATAATCAAAAAACCGACAGCGGATACAACAGATCCGAATAACTATCGTCCAGTAACCAACATCCCTTTACTGGCCAAACTTACTGAGAAATGCGTGCAGAGCCAACTGAAACAACACATCAACAAGTTCTCCTTACTAGACGAATGCCAATCAGGATTCAGAGCTGGGCATAGCACGGAAACAGCAATCCTGCACATTGTCGATGACGCGCTACAAGCCCTAGACCAAAAGCAAGCGTGCCTATTGATTCTATTAGACCTATCAGCTGCATTTGACACAGTAAATCATGAAGCATTATTGTCCAGACTACAGGACAGGATGGGATTGTCCGGAAATGTGCTGAAATGGTTCAATTCTTTCCTAAGCAACAGAACACAACGATTCCTGGTTAACCAAGCAATCTCACCCTCATGTCCTAATACAATCGGGGTCCCGCAAGGTTCAACGCTATCCCCAGATCTATTCAACCTGTATGTCGAACCTCTTGAAAGACATTCTGCGGAAATCACAGATTTCCTACCACATGTATGCAGACGACACGCAAATATACTTGAAGATTGCCTCTCTTGAGGACATTGATCTAATGAATGAGACACTAAAGATGGCTCTGGAATGGTTAACCTCTAATCATCTGAAACTAAATGCCCATAAAACAGAATTCTTGCTAATTTCACCACCAAGGAGCAATTCTGAAATAAAGGAATGGACCAAATTGTTGACTGCGCTAAACTGCACCCCAACCCTAGTCAACTCAGCTAAATCACTAGGGATCACTTTAGATGAAAATCTCGACATGAAAGCCCACATTAACTCAATGGCGAAAAGTGCCCGCTTCCATTTGAGCTACTTAAGGAAATTAAAACCATTCATCTCGGAGGCAGATTTAAAACTGGCTATTCAATCCCTAGTTATATCGAGGATTTAATATGGTTGCTCCACATTTGCCGGCCTACCAAAAACATCCACAGCACCACTAAAAGCCTGTCTCAACGCAGCGGTAAGACTCATCACTGGATCTAGGAAATTTGATCATATATCTCCTCACTTGAAAGCACTAAACTGGCTACCTTATGAGGCTAGAATTCAAATGAAGATAGCATGCATTACCCACAAAGCGGTTCACTATAACACGCCAAGATATCTAGCCAAGAAAATCAAGCTATCGGGAGGAAACAGACCAACCAGAAGCGCCAAGGAGCTACTGTTGCGGCCAGCCATCTTCCGAAAGAAAAAGTCTTATGACCGAGCATTCTCTGGAGCTGCCCCCAGAATCTGGAATTCTCTCCCTCCAAGCATCAGGAAGATTCAAAATATTGTTTCATTCAAACGGGAATTGAAAAGCCATATGCTGAGGAAATTCCTTGAATAGGGAAGCTGACGGATCTCTAGGACGAATATTCACATCAGCTGAAGGGCGGCCATCTTCATGAACTATATCATTGATAAGTGACTGATTCCACCCACAAGCCTTAACTTTGTCCTCATTGCTATCACTATACTATCTGAACCTATAACTGTTTTATAGCCGAAAACTATATAACCTCTACCTCTTCTTATTTGTCGATATAGACAGGGATAT
Source organism: Lissotriton helveticus (assembly GCF_964261635.1). Lineage (NCBI taxonomy): Eukaryota > Metazoa > Chordata > Amphibia > Caudata > Salamandridae > Lissotriton > Lissotriton helveticus. Next base: position 1,382,459,326 of record NC_136059.1, read on the forward strand.
AAGCTAAGCCTTACCTACCTTTTATTGCTAATTGCACATGCGTTTGGAATATATATATTTATGCACCCCCTCATAGCCATAATTTCTTCTACCTCATATCTGTTTGTTTTTATAATTGATATTTTACTGTCAATTGGTAACCGACCTCAATGTTAAGCGCTCTGATACCCACGGGTCTTGTTCGCGCTATACAAAACACTATAATAAATAAATATAAATAAATAGTATGAATATTGATGTATATAAGTGAGTATATGTGAGATTGAGGGATTGTAAGAGTTCCTGTTTAAATAAGTATGTGTTTCTATAAGTGATTGTTTAAGAGAGTAAGTATGTGTAACTTTCCTTAGAAGTAAGGTGGTAGTGTGTGTATAGCTGTATATGCAAATAAATGGATGTTCAATAGTTTATTTGCATGTGTCAGTATGTGTGAGAGTATCTTTTGGATGACTGTCGGTGTGTAACAGGATGTATAGGTGTATAACTACATATGATGAGTGAGTATATGTATGAGTGACTATATAGAACTGTTGGTGAATGAGTGGATGTGTATATAGATGGTGGAAATATTGAATTGGTAGTTGTAACTGGTATGGGTATCTCCATTTTTTTGAAAATGTTAGTTTCTATTATTGAATATGTGTTTCAAGGGTTACATTACAGTGAAAGGAGGTCTGTCACTCTGTCACAAGGATGGTGTCATCAGTGATGTCATGAGTGATGTCACTGACCATGTCATGAGTGATGTAATATGTGACGTCATCAGCAGTGCATTGCACGCGCAAGTTATAGTGAGTCCAACTAACTATAACGTGGGAATTTCAATGGTTTTATGCGAGTAAAATTTCCAGTTAACTATAACTGGTGTGAAACCTATGGTTTTTCAGTGAATTTAATAGGTTTTTTAAATGCTAATTCCTAACTATAACTGGTGTGAAACCTATGGTTTTTCAGTGAATTTCAATGGTTTTTTAATAGCAAATCTCTATAGGTATGAAATGTAATATTTTGTATAATGAATTTTATATTGTATAATTATGTAATACTATTTTTTTTGTTTATTTATTTATTTATTTATTTTTTGCCCCGGAGCGCTCCCGGGGCACGTACCGATGCGCTCACCGGTGAGCGCAGTGTTACGGCGCGCCCCGGGGCGCGTACCGGTGAGCGTCCCGTTAGCGCTATTGTGGCGAACGAAAACAACATCGTGATGTTTCGCGTAGCCGCGTGATGCGTCTTATGACGCACTGCGTAAACGCACCCGGAAGCGCCCGGACGTATACGATCGCGCAACGTCCTGACGCGCTTACGCTACGCGCCCCCGGGCGCGCCCCGGGGCGCGTAGCGTAAGCGCGTCGGGTCATGTGACCTGAAAATAACACTTATCATTGATTGAGATGAGTTTTGGTTTCCAAATGATGAAGGCCCGAGTCATGTGACCTGAAAGTAACACTTTTCATTGGTTCAGGACAGTTTTATTTTCCAAATGATGAAAACCCCACCTATTTTCCTCATTCTCACTTTGTACTTTGAGTGAGGAAGACCTGTTGAAAAACCTCTCTGTACCTATTTGTCTGAAAAATGGCTATAGTAGCAGCAGCTGCAGGAGCATCTGCTCCACCTCCACCACCACCACCACCACAAGGACCACCCCAACACCACAGTGGTGGAGACCAAGAAGAGGAGGACGAGGAGAAGCAAGAGGAGGGGGGGTTCCTACCTGAAGATAATACCCCATATAAGCCAAAGGAGCACTTTATCTGGCAGTTTTTTTCTATCGCAAAGGACAAGAAGAAAGTTAATGCGCCAAAGGCGACTTGTTTAATATGGGGTTTTGAACTTTCAAGGGGGAACCCTAACAAAAAATACTCTTTTGGCAACAACACCATGATTCGGCACATGCAACGCCGGCACCCTAATAACTATGCTAGGGCAGAGGTCAGGGAACTTGCAGAAACCCTGCCCAAACTTCTGCCAGCACCTCCCAAAGTAATCAACCCACCCCATCAGGTCCAGAAGCGAGGGAGATGAGCACAACTATTCAAACCAAGTTTGCCATTTTTCAAATTGTTTGTATATTTTGTGGAGCGACAATATGCTATGGTGAGCAAAGCATTACACTTATCACCCGTGCTTGGGATCACCAGAAGTGCCCGAAGAAACATTAATTTTTTCCTGGTTTTTTTTTGCTCCAGTTGAGCCATTTACAATTCCCTGTTTTTTGTTTCTCCCCATAAAAACTACAAAAAAAATATAAAACTGTTCTGAAAAGCCGAAAAAAGTAAAAAATGTAAAAAAAACAATTAAAAAAATATAAAACAACAAAAATAAAAAAAACAGTTCTTTTTAGAACTACCTCCAATTTATAAAAAAATGCTAAATTTTTTGGAAACTCTGTCATTCTATTTTCTCCATGGTACGCTCCCCGGTACGCTCCCCAGTGCGCGTACCGGGCGCTCCCCCCGTGTAAATCGGAAAAAAATATATATTCTTTTTTTTTTGCCCCGCGGGGCCCTATTATGGCCCCCACATCAAACCTAGGTCAGGGGGGGTCTACCCTGCCCCCTTATGGTCATTTCCCCCTTTGTTTTTGCCACCTCTTGTGTCTCGATCCTACCGAGACACAAGATGGCGGCCGCTCCGGACTGTTTGGAATGTTGACAGACAACCGAGAGCCAATCAGCTTTCTGCGCGCGAACTCGCGTTACGCGCCGGCGAACTCGCGTTACGCGCCTGGGGTGCGCTCTCCGGTGCGCGTACCGGGGCGCGCTCATAGATATATATATTTTTTTGAACCTAAATTACTCAAAATCCTCTGGAGCACATATCTTGAGACATAGCAAAGGCACATCGGGCTACCAGTCCCTACAATTTTGCCAAGTTTCGTGGGAATCCATTCAGCCGTTCGGGCTAAAAGTGAGTCCAACCGCCCTATGGAAATTAACATGGGGAAAACACGTTTTGGGACCCCCCTTTTATCTCACCCCCGCTTAACGAATCCCCCCCAAATTTTCAGGGAAGGAGCGGAGCGGAGCTGGCCACCTAATTTGAGAAAATCGCGAAAATTCGTCCACGGGCGCCATCGTGAAAGTTTCGGGATGATTCGTCAAGCAGTGGCCGAGAAAAAAGGGGGGTCCCAAAATGCGTTTTCCCCATGCAATTTCCCATGGAACCATTTGGCCACAGCTACAGCCCGAGCTGCTGAACGGAATTACACCAAATTTGGCAAAGATGTAGTCCTCAGTTCAGACTTGTGCCTTTTGCTTAAATGGTGTCAATCTGTTCAGTAGTTTCTGAGAAAATTACAGTTAAAAGCATTTATATATCTATGGCCACGGTGGATCCGCGCACCCTGAGCGCACCATGAGCGCACCAAAAGTGCACCCTTCCGATCACGCGCTAAATGCTAATTGGCTGTCAAGTGGTTGTCAACATTCGAAACCAGGAACTGTTGGCAGCCATTTTGTGCCTCGGTAGAAACGAGGCTGAAGAAGTCAGTGGAACAAGTGTGCAAAATGTATAAAGGGGGCGGGGTAGACATATCCTGATCCTCTAGACCTGCTTAGGGGGTCCCAGAAGGACCCCCAGGGCCTACAAAATTATTATTTTTCAAATCCCGGCAGGTGCGTGTAGGGTGCGCGGACTCTGCCGGAAAAAAAATAAAATAAAATAAAACAGAGCTTTTTTTATAATTAGCCATCGGGGGGGCTTAATACGGGGGGCAAAATTATTACATTTTATGGGGGGCCCAGAGTGGATATATTTCTTGTAATGGTTCTTTCGTCAACTCGTTATTATATTCCATTTCAACTTAAACATAGTACATTTTATAAACATTTAAATATTTTTGCTTTCTTTTTTAAAAATATCAAACATATACCCATTTACACAATTTACCTCTGTTCGATATTCTTTCCTTCCTGCGTCGAAATTCATCTAACTCCTCTGGAGGGCACATAATGTTTTATGTATTTTTAAATATACATTAACAATATGTTCCCTCTGAGGAAATGAAAGATATTCTCAAGATGCTTCCGCAGCCCCGAATCAGTTTCTTCGCCTGTATTGATTCTCTGAAACAAAACTAATCATCCCACGGGTGTGGTTTATATACTTTTCGGTTACTTAACAGTCTATAGGATCAATTTATTGCTCCTCCCACTTTTAACTTACGTTTTTTAGTTGACAGGTGTTCTCATTTCCACTGTTTTAGTACGTCACGTGTTTATGTAAACGTGCCTCTTTCCATACTTTTTACCTTTCGTATAATTTCTAAAATGCTTTATTTAAACTCGTTTTTCTCATTAAAGCATTTTTATAGGTTACTTTTTTTATACGAGTATTAACATTCATTCCCCTTTCTTTTTCTTCGACTTACTATTCTATTAACTTCCCTTTTTTTAAAACTTTTTTTTATTATTCTTCATTACCCTAAACCCCCATTTTCCCTGCATCCTGTGCAAGAGATGCTCTCTATTAAACTTCGAGTATTCTAATTTATATCCGAGTATTAATTTATTTAATTCCATTACTCCGAGTTTTAATACATTTTTTTATCTAATATTTTTAATCTTTCTTTATACACTGCAAGGAATACTGTTATTTGTCTATAATCACGCTGTGAATCAGTGTCCATTTGAGAAAATTGAGAGAGAATGATTTGGTTGGTTGATGTGTTTGCAGACACATAAGTACATGTACTGTTGTAGTGAGTTAGGCTTTAGGGCATGTAGTGCTTGAAACTCCTATGCACTATGCATGTAGTACTCTAACGACCTTCACACTTGTGTTTCAGGCACTACAATTCCCCAGTTAGTATCCTTACACTCCAGCAAACACTCTGTGACTGCTTTTACAATCCCATAGTGACTCTTTCAGTAGCATGTAGTAATCCTTTCAGTGAAGTCGAAGGGATACTGCTATTTGTCTAGAATCACACTGTGAGCCAGTGTTCATTTGGGAAAATTGAGAGAGAATGATTTGGTTGGTTGATGAGTTTGCAGTTACATAAGTATATGTACTCTTGCAGTAAGCCAGTGTTAGACCTGACACCTTTGGCGTGGTTCTTCCCCCATCGTTTTGCCTCTGACTCATGTATTTTTGATGCTGTGCTGGATTTCGTTTTTGCTGGTTTAGATGTTTTGGACACTCTGCCACTGCTGATCAGTGCCAGAGTGTAAGTGCTACCTCTGTAAATTGTCATATTGATTCAATATACCTGATTGGCCTATTTGTATCACCATGCAGTCCATAGTAAAGTGCACTGTGTGTGCCAGGGCTGGTGATGACAGATGCTACTAGTGGGCCTGCAGCGCAGATTGCGCCACCCACATGAGTAGCCCTAAAGTGGTGTCTCAGGCCTGCCAGCGCAGGGCCTGTGTGCAGTCAGTGACTGCCATGTCCCCCTGGCCAGTGTCCCCACTGGCTGGGCCTAACCCTTCCCTGTCTGTGCACATCAGTCACCCCTATGGAAGGCTCAGGGTACCCCCCTGGGCAGGGTGCCGTGTATGGATAAGGTAGAGCATGTACTAGTGCAGGTCACATGCTCTGGTAGTGGGCAGCAGCCATTTTGTGCGCTCACTGCTGTAAGGATATCTTGCTCCATAGAATAACATGGGGGAGGCGGGTCCCAATGGATACCAGCCTATCTCCTCATAGGAACAAGAGGGGACATAAGTAAAAGATATCCCTGAACTCAGAATTTGATAACACATCTTTTAGTGAAGGTTGTTTTTAAATCCTGTGTTGGGAAATAGCACTTTTAGAAAGGGGCTGTTCTCTTGTCTAAAACCTTTCTGTGTGCCTGGGTCTGTTTGTGGAATGCCTGTCTGGTCTGAGGGTGACAGGGGGTGGCAGAGCCCCCAGAGGGAGGGGGTTGGAGTCAACCCGTGGATGAAAGGCAGCATCTGCTGCCAGGGAGGCGGGAGGAGATAGCGCCTGACAAGTGCCGGGCTGTGCCTGCCTGACCACCATGCTGGCTCCCCCTCCTGCCGGCCAAACTGTCACCTCTGACCCTGATGCTGTCAGGAAGAAGAAAACCAGAAACACCCAGTGCTCCGCAACCCCCAGAACTGGTTTAGACCGGGCCCAGGGCCCCCTTGCACAAGAGACTTCAAAGAACTTCAAAGACTTTTAGGGGTATAAGGGAAGGACCCCTGACTACAGAAGATTAGATTCTAAGATTCTACAATCAAGAAGGAACCTCTGCTGGAAGAAGGACTGCTGGAGAACTAAAGGAAGATTGCCTTGCTGTGTGCTCTAAGGGCTGACCGGTTCTGCCGTGCAACTGAAAGCTGAGGAGGAGAAAGGGACTTTGCTGTGTGCTGTGACCCTACCTGCTTGAAACTGCCAAGACTTAGCTGTGTGCTGTGTCTAAAAACTTAAATCTCCAAGGGCCTGAGAAGAGCTGGCCCCCTGTCTGCAACCCAGGGACATAAAGGTTGCCCAAGGACTACAGGACTCTGCGGCGTCCCCCTGAAGCTGCCGGGTGGCGAGGAAATCGTGAAACTGCTGTGCGCCATGAATATCAGGGACTGCCCGACTGAGCCGTACTGTGGTGCCCCGGGTAGTGCGCTGGCTGCTCTCTGCTCTGCTCGAGAGTGCCGCGCTGACTGCTGCCTGCTGTGCCCCGAGATTGACGTGTTCATCGACACGTGCTTGTGGGGGCCGAGGGGTTCTGAAGCTCCCCCAGCGTAGAGCGGGTTAATTCCGCTTGCCGGCAAAATCACCGCCGTGGGCCCGGGCCCTGAAATTGACCTCGAGGGTCTGCTCGCATCAACGAAGGGGCCGCGCTGTGATTGGCTGTGGACGGAGGGCTCGGCAGAAGTGCCGCGACCGGATTGGCCGGTTCCTCCCAAGGCTGCGGTGACGTCACGGAGGGCTCGGCAGAAGCGCCGCGACAGGATTGGCTGGTTTCGTGGAAGCTCTTCGAGAGCCGAGGAATCGCCGTAATCACCGCCGGGACCGGGGAAGACTGACCCGAACTCACCGAGGGATCCAGAGAGGTGCTCGAGCCCCCGGCCTGCCGTCTCTGCTCCCCGCCGCTCCCCGAAGGATCGAGAGCGGGCGGAGAGCATGCTGAGACCGGCCGGGCCCGAGCTCGAGTGAACGCCTGCCAGCGGAGGGCGCCTGAGTAAGGACGAGGTGCCGTATGAGGGAAAAGGAGTTCCCCCAGCCTCGGGTGAGACGCGCGTGTAGCGCTTAGGAGTCTTAGAGGTAGGGGCTGATTCCTGTGGCCCATTCTTTTGCATTAACATTGTGTTCCTTGCTCGTTTTTAGAGCTTACATAAAAGAAATCAGTATCCCTAGTTTTTGGGTAGTGAGAAAGCCAGAGACTTGAGACTATCGTTTTTGATACAGAGACTTCCTGATGATAACTGCAACCATAAGATAAAGATCAACATATCATTGACAAAGTGATTAACGTGCAACTGCTTTATTTACCTTGATGAAACTAGATAAAGTTATATATTTTTATAAAATATACTTACCTGTGTGGTCTCAGTTTGTGGTGGATTGGGGATTATTGTTGTGTTAAGTGCAAATATTATACACATTGCCTTTGATTAGCCTAGACTGCTCGTGCCAAGCTACCTAGAGGGTGAGCAGGGGTTATCTCAGAGGGTTATTCCTTCACCCTGACAAGAAGCAAGGGTCCCTACTTGGTCTAAGGTACTTACCTCTGCCAACTAGAGACCCCCAGTTCTAACATTGGTGGCAGCGGTGGGATTTTTGCTGGTTTAGATGTTTTGGACACTCTGCCACTGCTGATCAGTGCCAGAGTGTAAGTGCTACCTCTGTAAATTGTCATATTGATTCAATATACCTGATTGGCCTATTTGTATCACCATGCAGTCCATAGTAAAGTGCACTGTGTGTGCCAGGGCTGGTGATGACAGATGCTACTAGTGGGCCTGCAGCGCAGATTGCGCCACCCACATGAGTAGCCCTAAAGTGGTGTCTCAGGCCTGCCAGCGCAGGGCCTGTGTGCAGTCAGTGACTGCCATGTCCCCCTGGCCAGTGTCCCCACTGGCTGGGCCTAACCCTGCCCTGTTTGTGCACATCAGTCACCCCTATGGAAGGCTCAGGGTACCCCCCTGGGCAGGGTGCCGTGTATGGATAAGGTAGAGCATGTACTAGTGCAGGTCACATGCTCTGGTAGTGGGCAGCAGCCATTTTGTGCGCTCACTGCTGTAAGGATATCTTGCTCCATAGAATAACATGGGGGAGGCGGGTCCCAATGGATACCAGCCTATCTCCTCATAGGAACAAGAGGGGACATAAGTAAAAGATATCCCTGAACTCAGAATTTGATAACACATCTTTTAGTGAAGGTTGTTTTTAAATCCTGTGTTGGGAAATAGCACTTTTAGAAAGGGGCTGTTCTCTTGTCTAAAACCTTTCTGTGTGCCTGGGTCTGTTTGTGGAATGCCTGTCTGGTCTGAGGGTGACAGGGGGTGGCAGAGCCCCCAGAGGGAGGGGGTTGGAGTCAACCCGTGGATGAAAGGCAGCATCTGCTGCCAGGGAGGCGGGAGGAGATAGCGCCTGACAAGTGCCGGGCTGTGCCTGCCTGACCACCATGCTGGCTCCCCCTCCTGCCGGCCAAACTGTCACCTCTGACCCTGATGCTGTCAGGAAGAAGAAAACCAGAAACACCCAGTGCTCCGCAACCCCCAGAACTGGTTTAGACCGGGCCCAGGGCCCCCTTGCACAAGAGACTTCAAAGAACTTCAAAGACTTTTAGGGGTATAAGGGAAGGACCCCTGACTACAGAAGATTAGATTCTAAGATTCTACAATCAAGAAGGAACCTCTGCTGGAAGAAGGACTGCTGGAGAACTAAAGGAAGATTGCCTTGCTGTGTGCTCTAAGGGCTGACCGGTTCTGCCGTGCAACTGAAAGCTGAGGAGGAGAAAGGGACTTTGCTGTGTGCTGTGACCCTACCTGCTTGAAACTGCCAAGACTTAGCTGTGTGCTGTGTCTAAAAACTTAAATCTCCAAGGGCCTGAGAAGAGCTGGCCCCCTGTCTGCAACCCAGGGACATAAAGGTTGCCCAAGGACTACAGGACTCTGCGGCGTCCCCCTGAAGCTGCCGGGTGGCGAGGAAATCGTGAAACTGCTGTGCGCCATGAATATCAGGGACTGCCCGACTGAGCCGTACTGTGGTGCCCCGGGTAGTGCGCTGGCTGCTCTCTGCTCTGCTCGAGAGTGCCGCGCTGACTGCTGCCTGCTGTGCCCCGAGATTGACGTGTTCATCGACACGTGCTTGTGGGGGCCGAGGGGTTCTGAAGCTCCCCCAGCGTAGAGCGGGTTAATTCCGCTTGCCGGCAAAATCACCGCCGTGGGCCCGGGCCCTGAAATTGACCTCGAGGGTCTGCTCGCATCAACGAAGGGGCCGCGCTGTGATTGGCTGTGGACGGAGGGCTCGGCAGAAGTGCCGCGACCGGATTGGCCGGTTCCTCCCAAGGCTGCGGTGACGTCACGGAGGGCTCGGCAGAAGCGCCGCGACAGGATTGGCTGGTTTCGTGGAAGCTCTTCGAGAGCCGAGGAATCGCCGTAATCACCGCCGGGACCGGGGAAGACTGACCCGAACTCACCGAGGGATCCAGAGAGGTGCTCGAGCCCCCGGCCTGCCGTCTCTGCTCCCCGCCGCTCCCCGAAGGATCGAGAGCGGGCGGAGAGCATGCTGAGACCGGCCGGGCCCGAGCTCGAGTGAACGCCTGCCAGCGGAGGGCGCCTGAGTAAGGACGAGGTGCCGTATGAGGGAAAAGGAGTTCCCCCAGCCTCGGGTGAGACGCGCGTGTAGCGCTTAGGAGTCTTAGAGGTAGGGGCTGATTCCTGTGGCCCATTCTTTTGCATTAACATTGTGTTCCTTGCTCGTTTTTAGAGCTTACATAAAAGAAATCAGTATCCCTAGTTTTTGGGTAGTGAGAAAGCCAGAGACTTGAGACTATCGTTTTTGATACAGAGACTTCCTGATGATAACTGCAACCATAAGATAAAGATCAACATATCATTGACAAAGTGATTAACGTGCAACTGCTTTATTTACCTTGATGAAACTAGATAAAGTTATATATTTTTATAAAATATACTTACCTGTGTGGTCTCAGTTTGTGGTGGATTGGGGATTATTGTTGTGTTAAGTGCAAATATTATACACATTGCCTTTGATTAGCCTAGACTGCTCGTGCCAAGCTACCTAGAGGGTGAGCAGGGGTTATCTCAGAGGGTTATTCCTTCACCCTGACAAGAAGCAAGGGTCCCTACTTGGTCTAAGGTACTTACCTCTGCCAACTAGAGACCCCCAGTTCTAACATTGGTGGCAGCGGTGGGATTTTTGCTGGTTTAGATGTTTTGGACACTCTGCCACTGCTGATCAGTGCCAGAGTGTAAGTGCTACCTCTGTAAATTGTCATATTGATTCAATATACCTGATTGGCCTATTTGTATCACCATGCAGTCCATAGTAAAGTGCACTGTGTGTGCCAGGGCTGGTGATGACAGATGCTACTAGTGGGCCTGCAGCGCAGATTGCGCCACCCACATGAGTAGCCCTAAAGTGGTGTCTCAGGCCTGCCAGCGCAGGGCCTGTGTGCAGTCAGTGACTGCCATGTCCCCCTGGCCAGTGTCCCCACTGGCTGGGCCTAACCCTGCCCTGTTTGTGCACATCAGTCACCCCTATGGAAGGCTCAGGGTACCCCCCTGGGCAGGGTGCCGTGTATGGATAAGGTAGAGCATGTACTAGTGCAGGTCACATGCTCTGGTAGTGGGCAGCAGCCATTTTGTGCGCTCACTGCTGTAAGGATATCTTGCTCCATAGAATAACATGGGGGAGGCGGGTCCCAATGGATACCAGCCTATCTCCTCATAGGAACAAGAGGGGACATAAGTAAAAGATATCCCTGAACTCAGAATTTGATAACACATCTTTTAGTGAAGGTTGTTTTTAAATCCTGTGTTGGGAAATAGCACTTTTAGAAAGGGGCTGTTCTCTTGTCTAAAACCTTTCTGTGTGCCTGGGTCTGTTTGTGGAATGCCTGTCTGGTCTGAGGGTGACAGGGGGTGGCAGAGCCCCCAGAGGGAGGGGGTTGGAGTCAACCCGTGGATGAAAGGCAGCATCTGCTGCCAGGGAGGCGGGAGGAGATAGCGCCTGACAAGTGCCGGGCTGTGCCTGCCTGACCACCATGCTGGCTCCCCCTCCTGCCGGCCAAACTGTCACCTCTGACCCTGATGCTGTCAGGAAGAAGAAAACCAGAAACACCCAGTGCTCCGCAACCCCCAGAACTGGTTTAGACCGGGCCCAGGGCCCCCTTGCACAAGAGACTTCAAAGAACTTCAAAGACTTTTAGGGGTATAAGGGAAGGACCCCTGACTACAGAAGATTAGATTCTAAGATTCTACAATCAAGAAGGAACCTCTGCTGGAAGAAGGACTGCTGGAGAACTAAAGGAAGATTGCCTTGCTGTGTGCTCTAAGGGCTGACCGGTTCTGCCGTGCAACTGAAAGCTGAGGAGGAGAAAGGGACTTTGCTGTGTGCTGTGACCCTACCTGCTTGAAACTGCCAAGACTTAGCTGTGTGCTGTGTCTAAAAACTTAAATCTCCAAGGGCCTGAGAAGAGCTGGCCCCCTGTCTGCAACCCAGGGACATAAAGGTTGCCCAAGGACTACAGGACTCTGCGGCGTCCCCCTGAAGCTGCCGGGTGGCGAGGAAATCGTGAAACTGCTGTGCGCCATGAATATCAGGGACTGCCCGACCGAGCCGTACTGTGGTGCCCCGGGTAGTGCGCTGGCTGCTCTCTGCTCTGCTCGAGAGTGCCGCGCTGACTGCTGCCTGCTGTGCCCCGAGATCGACGTGTTCATTGACACGTGCTTGTGGGGGCCGAGGGGTTCTGAAGCTCCCCCCAGCGTAGAACGGGTTAATTCCGCTTGCCGGCAAAATCACCGCCGTGGGCCCGGGCCCTGAAATTGACCTTGAGGGTCTGCTCGCATCAACGAAGGGGCCGCGCTGTGATTGGCTGTGGACGGAGGGCTCGGCAGAAGTGCCGCGACCGGATTGGCCGGTTCCTCCCAAGGCTGCGGTGACGTCACGGAGGGCTCGGCAGAAGCGCCGCAACAGGATTGGCTGGTTTCGTGGAAGCTCTTCGAGAGCCGAGGAATCGCCGTAATCACCGCCGGGACCGGGGAAGACTGACCCGACCTCGCCGAGGGATCCAGAGAGGTGCTCGAGCCCCCGGCCTGCCCTCTCTGCTCCACGCCGCTCCCCGAAGGATCGAGAGCGGGCAGAGAGGCTGCTGAGACCGGCCGGGCCCGAGCGCGAGTGAGCGCCTGCCAGCGGAGGGCGCCTGAGTAAGGACGAGGTGCCGTATGAGGGAAAAGAAGTTCCCCCAGCCTCGGGTGAGACGCGCGTGTAGTGCTTAGGAGTCCTAGAGGTAGGGGCTGATTCCTGTGGCCCATTCTTTTGCATTAACATTGTGTTCCTTGCTCGCTTTTAGAGCTTACATCAAAGAAATCAGTATCCCTCGTTTTTGGGTAGTGAGAAAGCCAGAGACTTGAGACTATTGTTTTTGATACAGAGACTTCCTGATGATAACTGCAACCATAAGATAAAGATCAACATATCATTGACAAAGTGATTAACGTGCAACTGCTTTATTTACCTTGCTGAAACTAGATAAAGTTATATATTTTTATAAAATATACTTACCTGTGTGGTCTCAGTTTGTGGTGGATTGGGGATTATTGTTGTGTTAAGTGCAAATATTATACACATTGCCTTTGATTAGCCTAGACTGCTCGTGCCAAGCTACCTAGAGGGTGAGCAGGGGTTATCTCAGAGGGTTATTCCTTCACCCTGACAAGAAGCAAGGGTCCCTACTTGGTTTAAGGTACTTACCTCTGCCAACTAGAGACCCCCAGTTCTAACAGCCAGGCTTTAGGGCATGCAGTGCTTCAAACTCCTATGCATTATGTATGTAGTGGTGTAACCACTTTCACATTTGTGCTTCGGGCCTACAATTCTCCAGTCACTATCCATATACTCCAGCAAACACAGTGTGACTGTTGTTGCAATCCTATAGTGACTCTTTAAGTAACATGTAGTAATCATTCACTAAAGTAAAAGTCACCCAATTAAGAATTCACCCAGTGTCTTTCCTTATATTACTGTAATCCTTCAGTCAGTAAGCATGTACTCATGCAGGTAGCCAAGCTTTAGGAAATGGAGTGCTTTAAAGTGCTAAGCATTATGCATGTAGTGGTGTAATGACCTTCACATTTGTGCTTCAGGACTACAATTCCCCACTCACCATCCATACCAGGGGTCTCCAACCAGTAGCTCGGGAACTACTGGTAGCTCACCAGCACCCTGAAAGTAGCTCTCAGAGGTGAAGCCAAACCAAGCCAATTTCAGACATTCTTTGTACATTAAAGAAGGCAGCACTGCTCATTTCACTACCCTAAAGAGTTATAGACAGCCAAACCAATGGCAGGGCCTGTTGATAACTCTCAAACACACACTGTGGTGGCGTATCAATCAATCGATCAGGGATGTATAGAGCACACTACTCTCCCGTGAAGGTCTCAAGGCGCTGCAGGAGTGTGTGGGAGGGATTTGTGCAGCTTTGGTCATTCGAAAAGCCAGGTCTTATGGCTCTCCCTGAATGCTTTCAGTGTGGGGCTTCATCTGATGCTGAGGAGGAGTTCATTTCAGGTCTTGGCCATTTTGTAGGAGAAGGGTGTGCCTCCTTTCTTGTTCTGTGGATGCAGAGGTTTTCGGCCAAGGCCTGGTCAGCGGAGTGGAGTTTTCTTTTGGGGGTGTAGAAGGAGATTAAGGTATTGGAGTTTGGTGTTTAGGAGGGCTTTATAGGTGTGTGTGAGCAGCTTGAATGTTACTCTTTTTTCGACAGGGTGCAAGTGGAGTGCTCGTTTATTCTGGGTAATGTGGTCTTGTTGTGGGATGCTGAGGATGAGTTTGGCTGCGGCGTTCTGGACAGTCTGAAGTTTGTGGAGTAGAGATTTGTTGATTCCGGCATAGAGAGCGTTCCCGTAGTCCAGCCTGCTGGTGATGAGTGCATGGGTGACGGTCTTCTTTGATTCGGGGAGTGGTCCATTTGAAGGTCTTGCTGAGTATGTGGATTGTGTTGAAGCATGTGGAAGCTGCAGCGTTGGCCTATTGGTCTCTCACATGAAACATGTTTATCCACTTTAAATCTGAGTTGTGCGGACTTACTGCTGTGGTAATTTCGTTTGTGACACACTGCATGTGATGATTCCAATTTTACTTGATTACAAGCATTTAATATTGATAAACGTTTTCCTAGCATTCTGCTGATAACTTCACCTGGAATTTGTGGGTGGTTACTACTGATAATTGTGCTTAGGGTAGTCATAGTGTGATGTTAATCCATACCCCCAGCACAACCCCTACACTTTACAAACACCACTACACTACCCTAAACCCTAAAACCCTACCCCCAGCACGACCCCCTACACTACACAAACACCACATGGCTGCAGTTTAAGCAGCAGTACAGAGGGAAGCACAGACTTCAACATATTTATATACATATGTTGCATCCCTGTGCTTCGGAAGTAGCTTAGCATGCTGTAGCTAAAGTGCTTACAGTGTCTTGCTACACACTTCCTTATAGTTCTGCAGTTATACATTCACCATATACCACAAATGCATTCTTTAGTCAAATATGCAGTACGTATACATTAATGTAAACTTTCACACACTAGCATATAAATGTAGCTCTTTCTTTAACCAGAGTAGTTAGTTCTGAAAATTACTTTTTGTGCTTTTATATTTTTTTTGATTTTTTGAATGTTTTTTTGTATTTTTTAAAAAGAAAAAAAAAGTCAACAGGACGAACAAAACCATGAACTTTGAGGGAATTAATAAAAAACTAGCATCAATGGTTATCAATTGCTCTGCAAACTAGGTCTACTGATTGCTCCCCATAACAAATTAAACGATTGCACTTCACACAGTGCATTCTAACTTTCACAAATTGGGGACATATGTCTGGTGGTGATGTTGAAGGTGATGTCTCAGGGGTACTTGGTATTGTTGGTGGTGGAGGTGCATTTTGGCGTAGTCTTCTACATTCTTCGTGAGCATAGTTCACAGGATGCATGGATTGGAGGTGCTTGCGCATACTAGCAGTGCCACAGGAGTATTTCTTGTATGGATCTCCTCTGGACAGTACTGCCTGGCAAATCTTGCATGTTACTTTGGTGGCATTACATTTTTATTGCCCTTCTGGAAAAGTAAAACATTTCCATACGATGGATGTGTATCTTTCGGGAGGGGGAGGTTCTGGTAAAAATTATTCAGCAACAAAATCATCAGAATCAGATGATTCTTGCAGTGGTGTAGCCATTTTTGTCTCCAAAAAAGGAATTGAGATTTACAATGAAGAAAAAGTGACGTTCCTTTCAGGACAGGTCTTCTCCTAAGGAAGGTCTAAGAAAAGTAATTAAAATGGGTAGGGTTCTTCAATAGTTAAAACAGTAAGTGTTATAAACTAATCAAATCTCTTTTTTTGGGTCACATGGGATCCGCGTTGGGTGCGTACACGCAGCACGCACCTAGCGCAACTTCGCAAAATTGCATTTAAAAGTAATATAAGTTTATTAAAACTAAAAGAATATTATTTTTTTGCCTTAATATTTTTATTAAATACATATATATATATTTTTTTTGTGTATCAAAAGGTTTCGCGGAAGTTGCGCCCACCGTGTTGAACATGTAGATGATGTCATGCGGAAACGCACGCGCGTGGTGTGATACGTATATGTTGCGTACGCGCTTGAAGTCACATATGGGTCGCTTAGCGATCACGCATGAAAATACGCATCCATCGCACACCCTACACGTATCCTGCAGAGCAATTGTAAAATGGTGGCTACGTTCCGCGCAGTAGTTGAGAAAGGAGCGTTTTGCATGGGCGACTCCAAAAAATTTGGAAAAAAAGAAAATATTATAAAAATATTTTTTTAAATATAAACATATATATATATATTATATATATATTTTTTAAATATTAAAAATGTGTAATGTACCCTAAAAAATAAGATATCTAAAAATCAATAGATTAAAAAATTTAGTAAATCAGCATCAAAGAAATAAATATAACAATTAATACATTTAAAAATTGTCATTGAAAAAATCTTTCAAAATCACTGAAAAAAAACATAGGTTTCAGGCAGGTTATACTAAGGAATTATCTTTTAAAAAACCTTTGAAATTCACGGAAAAAAACATGGGTTTCAGGCAGGTTATAGTTAGGAATTATCATTTAAAAAACCTTTGAAATTCACTGAAAAAAACCATAGGTTTCAAGCAGGTTATAGTTAGGAGTTATCATTTAAAAACCTTAGAAATTCATTGAAAAAACCATAGGTTTCAGGGGTGTTATAGTTAGATGGACATTTCACTCATACAAAACCATTGAAATTCCTCCGTTATAGTTAGTTGTAGTAACTGTAACTCTCGCGCCCGCAATCCACTGGTGATGATGTCACATATTACATCATTCATGACATGGTCAGTGACATCACTGATCACATCACTGCTGACATCTCAAATGACATCACTGATGACATCACTGATGACATCATCCACGTGACAATCAGATCCACCTCATCATACACTACTATAACCTTTCATCACTCACTGTAAAATACAGAGTACTATATTTCAATCCATTGACACAGCAATACAAGTATCTAAAAACCCACTCAGTAATTCCTAGATCCACACACACATCTAATCGCTTACCTATAGATTTACTCATACATGTTGTCAATGATCAATAGAGCACTATCAAATATACTTATACAGTTATATTAACATTACACATCAGCACACATCCTATTCAGTTATGCAGTCATCCTACTCACTTTTGAAAACAATGTATCTTATTTATATTTACTCAGTTACACACTTATACAAATATCACTTAATGTATTCATATAAATAGTAACTCATACTTAGTGTGTTATAAAATCACTATTACAAGTATACAATTATCTAAACAGTCACTCATGCAATCAAGCATTTTTATGTACACTTAGTTATATACAACTGTCACATATACTATCTTTTACTTTTTTCTACTTTGTTAGACATGTACCATTGAAAAATGATTTTGCTCATTACCACACCCATAAAGATATTAATTCACCCAAACAAGTATTATAATACATAGTCTTAACCTCATATATGTACTGAATTAACTATTCACATATCTTTGGACAGTCACAGATCCCCCACCGAAGCGCACATACATTCACTCTCCATTGCAAATAATCAGTTAACTAATCAATAACTAATATAGACTTTCACATAGCAAGTAACCAACTGGTGCAGCAGTTTACAAAACAACAGACCAAGTAGTACAGAATATTCCCACAGTTTAGTCACTTTCCGATATATTTAGTGAGACACTATACATTACTCAAGTAAACAATCAATCACACTGCTATTAAATCCTCTATCCAGATTTTTATATATCCACTCATTCTTCAATGCAGATTGCAATATATTTAATACATATTTAAATATGGAACCAAACCACATTCACTGAATGATGTCATCAGTGATGTCATCAGTGATGTCATTTGAGATGTCATCCTCACCAGTGGATTGCGGGTGCGAGAGTTGCAGTTAGTACAACTAACTACAACTGAGGAATTTCAATTGTTTTGTACGAGTGAAATGTCCACCTAACTATAACACCCCTGAAACCTATGGTTTTTTCAATGAATATATATATATATATATATATATATATATATATATATATATATATATATATACATATATAGTCAATGTCACTGACGAAGGCTGACGCCGAAACGCGTTTGTTGCTGACTTTTTGTTTTGAATAAACAAGACCGCTATGAATTTCACCACCCCTGGAGTGCTGTTGTTCCTTTGAGGGAAGGGACCTTTGAGCGTTCATATATATATATATATATATATATATATATATATATATATATATATATATATATATATATATATATATATATATAGTCAATGTCCCTTTATGTGGAATTGCGAATCACAGTTCTGTAGTTACCTATATATAGTTAAATTCACGGCATTATGGTTCACAATATTAAATATTTAATATATATCACAACACAATTCTTTTGCAGCAGACATTGAACGCACAGTCTGATCAACATATTATTGCAGCAAATTCAGAATATTATATTATGTTAAATCAAATTTCCACTGTGCAACAACAATCCTCACTTCTATTGGCACTGAAACAGAAAAAAGAAACAATCGAAGAAGGCTCTTTACACTGTGTATGGATATGCTTTCAAATGTTTCATGAATGACTCATATTCAGGAGATACTTACAAATGGAGAGGCTAGTATTATAGCAAAGGATGTCCCTCCATAAACTTTTTTAAAACAGGGTACACCGCAAAAGTTGGCATCAGACAAGTGGTGAACAAAAGAGGGTCCAAAGTGGAAGTAATCTGAGCTCAAAATAAAGTGGCAAACTTCCATTTCATCATTTGTAAACCACACATAAGGCCTTAAAATGAACTCTTTTCTGGGCGGTAGGCCAATGTAATTTATCAAGAAAGTAATTAGCAGGGGCTTAGCAGATGAAAAAATCAGGCAGAGAGCCCCCTACCATTGCTGCTTATTTTTGGATAGCTTGTATTCTATGAGTTACATATTCGTCAGTGAAAATATGGAGGACCAGTCTAGGTTTGGAAAGATGGAAGAAACACTACAGGATTACTGAATAGATTTGGATGTAACATATCAGTTTGAAATCACATTTGACTCCTAAGCATTTAACAGCTGGTTTGGGAGGAAAAAGGAGCCAAAGATTTGAACCACATACAGGATGACCACACAGGCAGACAGTTCCCTATATAAGGATCTCTGTTTTATCCAGTTTCAATTTTAACCAGTTAAGGGCCATCTATTTATAGATATCACATAGACAATTGATAAGGGCCTCATGTTGGGGATTGGTCTTACTAAGCTGATAAGTGAGCTTTGTATCATCCACCTAAGTGAAGAAAGAGCATCCATGCTTCTTAATCAGATGTGTCAAAGGCTAAACATAAATGTTAGCAAGCATTGGTAATCAGCTGTTTTTTGTTGTAAGATGTAGCTTGGTGAGCAGTTGTGCAATATTAGTTACTAAAAGTCTGTTGAAGTGTTATGACTTCTTTATTGAGAAAGGCAATATATTGTGCTGTTACTGATGGTACTATAAACAGGTGAGTACTGGACCATTTAAAGCAATGGCTACATTTATACCTAGTCAAATGATATGGTAAGCTCTCCTGGGGTCATGTATTCAATGACCCAGGAGACTTAGCACTCACTGCAGCCCCCCACACACACATTTATAAAAATGCTTTGTGGTGTCTCTGGCCCTTCTGGGGGCACCAAGAGGATGTACAAATAGATGTAAAAAGCCCTTGCAGAACATAATGAGGTGCTCACAAGGTATCAGGCTTTTTATATTTAAACCCTAAGGGCTACAGAAATGCGTAAATATGTTTTACTGTCCATCCATTATTTAGCACCAATACAAACAAATATGCAGAGGGTGAGTGGTAGAGAGAAGTAACAACAGGCACACTAAGAGATTTGGAGCAAGACAGAACTACAGGAGAGAAAGAGCGGGGCGGGTTCAAAGCAGGAAAGAGACAGTGAGTGAAAAAGAGAGAGGGTGAGGAAAGAGTCACAGAGAGAGAAAAAAGACAGGAAGCCAGAGGGGGCAGAGATAGAAAACAGAATTCAAATAAGAAAGCAGAAGAGACTGGGGGGGAGCAAAGGAGAGACAGCAAACAAAATATGCATAGCAAGAGTTTGGGAGAGTGATGTGGAGAAAGGGAGAGATGAAAGGTGTTACTTGGAGGGTAAGAGGCAGGGAACCTGGAGTGTGAGCGAGTGAGAAGGGAAGAGAATCAGAAGGGAAACAGTCATAGCCACAACTGCCTAATGACAGATTTGCAGACGAGACCCATCTTTAGAGATGCCGAGTTGAGCTGTACTCAAGAGAGGTGTTTGACTTTAACAACACTGGCAAACCACACCATGCCAAAGAAGCAACAACTTACTTTAAGCCATGTTGCACAGCAGCACACGCTACTGTTAACCATGTCTAAAAAACATTGACAACGCCAAAAGATCTCACGCGACCTCTACAAACACCCCTGGAAGGCATCCTCACTTGCTTCACCTGTTTAGTGTAATCCTGAGGTGATTAACACACTTTCTACTCTCACCAGTATATACCGAATAAAGGTAAAGAGAGAAAGAAGGAGGGGCAGAAGAAACAGTATTAAAAAAAAGAAGGCGGTGCACAGGAGAATATTAACCAAGAAAGGAAAGAAGAGTCACAAAAGTATTGCTAAGTAAGAAAGACTGAGGAGCAGTGAGAAAGGGTGCTAGCAAAATAGGTGAGTGGAACGGGAATAAGGCAATGAAAAGGCAGAAACAGTGCAGCACTCCGTTGAAGACGTCGAGCCGACCACAGATTCATAACCTTACTGTACAGAACAGTGGTTCACAGTACCTCCTACAGAGATTTGTGTGTGCCCTACTGGTAGCAGAATAGAATTTTGTTAAAACTGTTTTGTGCATGCATGTAAGATGCAGGTCACTGCATTTAATTCTGGTAACATTTCTCATGGGTACTGTGCCTTCTGCAGTGATAACTGTGTAATTTGCATATCAGAGCCACAATTTGTTATTTTTGGTTTGTATATAAACAGCAAGTCCAAGTATCTAATCCGGGTTAGCGTTACCCAGGTTAGTGTGCAAATATACCTTATACAGAGATACTTGCTCCCCCTCCCTGTCACATGCTTGTTTCTTTGTACAAAAGGAACATTGTTTAATACTCCAACAGCTGACATTATTACTGTGTAACATTCTGGAACACAATGGCATTTAAACATCTTGAGGCCCGTAAAGTAAATATCAGGAGGACATAATAATTTTAAATATACTGCATGTGTTGAGTGGTGACGGTTAAACAATGATTGCAATTAAAACAACTACCACAAAAACAAATGATGAAAGCTCAGAAAATAAAGCAAGATACTGCTTATAAAATACAGTCATGCTTTAAATAAACAGATCTCCTTTGCCAGCTTGCAGTTGCAGATTTTTAAAATCATAGCGTTAAAAAGCATTAATTTAAGCGGGCTGATAAATACCCACACTCCAAGGTTGTGCATTAATGCGGGGCAATTACATAGGCAGAGATGTGGAAGTTGCAGTTTTGTATTTTCCCCTGTCTGATCTTATCATTGAAAAGAAAATGTGAGTGAAAGTAGCAGCGAATGTAACTTGATTCTGTGAATATTAGATTGTACCATCTGATCATGTCAGTGTTTTGTTTTGTTTTTTTGTTTTTTTCCTTTTTCTTATCTAGCCGTTCCTGTTCCTCGGTGACCGTCGTTTTGTGATGTAATATCATTCCCTTTTTTCTTTTTTTTTCTTCTTTTCTTTTCGACATGCTGAAACCAATATGTATCTATTCATTCTGCCACACTGCTGTAACGTTTATTCTTCCCCCTGAATTGCTGTGTTTTGTTTTCTCCATTGTCGTGTTGTCAATAAAAAAAAATTTAAAAAAGAAAGTAGCAGCGAAGAACAGAAGAGTGATTTTTTTTAAAAAGATAACTAATCCTGAGAAGTGGAATCTGATTATTTATCATGAATGGTGTCAGGTGCCGCTTATTGTTAAATCAGACGCGTCCATTCAGTGATGTAATATCTATTATGCATGAAAAGTACATGCACCGTGGGCACTGAACATACACCAACCCATGACGCACTATTGAGCAGATGCAGTCTGCACTAAAATATGCGCATAATGTGCTGTCCTTGTATTGTTCTGGTATTTAGATAGTGCCTTATGACCCCTTGCGAACAGCAACTTGCTAATAGCATTAGCTTGCTTTTCTTTTGCTCCAGCCTTATCCTTCGAAAGAGAGCCAGACTGCATTTTACCAATACAATTCCTCAAATATTTACTGTTTGGTAAGCTATTTTACACTGCATATAGAAAGAAATGTAAGAAGGAATGGCTCCTTTTGCTGCAAAATTAACTTCAAGCAATAATTACCTAACAAATCCCGTAGCACACATTACCAGCAATTTACTGAATTTCTTAAAACGCTTCGCACAAACGAAGAGACGGGAAAAATGGTTTGTCCAGGATCACACAATGTCTGTTGATGGTGGAGGTGAAAACATTGCCATGCTATTCCTGGTACATATTTGTTCTACAAGAAACTAATTTTACCCCATTCGCTGCTAGGCATTTTCCCCCCGTGTGCTAAGCCTTTTTTGGGGTATTTGGGGTAGTGAGTGCTTAGGCCCCTGTAACTTTTTGACCACAAAAGGTATCCATGCCAAATTTGCGTCTTTTTTTTCCCAACATTATGGGGATTCTAAAGGTACCCAGGGTTTGTGGATTCCCCTGGACGGGACCCACATATGAGGCAAAATACAGCAAAATGTTGTTTTTTGGGGGAAAAATAGTAAACAAGGGCTACAGATGAAAGCGTCTGATTTTTTCCCCTGCAAATGGTATCAAAAAGGGGGTTATGGTGCTGAAATCATCCTATTCCCAGCTTTCAGGGACAAGCATACTTTTGTCAGAAAACCAACTTTTTTTACACAGTTTTGTCATTTTCCTGGGACACAGCCTATTTTTGCTATTTTTTGTGCTTTCAACCTCCTTCCAGTTAATGGTAGAAATGGGTATGAACGCATTAATGGATCCTGAACAGCTATACATTATAGAAAAGTAGACACAATTCAGAATTTTCCAAGGGGTCATTTGTGTAGATCCTTCAAGGTTTCTTTATAGAAAGTAACAGTTAAATTTAGGACAATTTGAAAATTCGTTGAAAAAAACTGCCATTGTGTCAACTTTTTCACCTGTAACTTCTTCTAATTATGACAGCCGTTTGAAAGCAATATACCGTTACATCCGCGGGACCTTTATGATTGTGGGGATTAGAGGACTTTTAGGTTCACCAAGAACCCGACCAACTCAGAGCACCGTTCCCTCTAGGTTGCGCGCGCGCGCGCACCTTCCCTGACGTCAGCGCGCACCACCTAGCGTGGAGCGCGCACACAGGACGTCGCTAGAGAGTCGCGCCGCCCGCCGCTTTTAAAAAGCGAGCGGCGTGAAAATGAGGCACTTTTCCAGGTGTGGCAGCGGTGCAAGCGTGAGGAGTTGCAGGTAAGGAGACTGGGGGGGGGGCTGGTGGTTATTGTGGGGATTATGGCGCTTGTGGCTGTGTGGGAGCGGGGCAGACTGTGGCCTTTTGTTTAAATATTGCTGACAATCAGAGCCCCTTCACGGGCTCCGATTAACAGCAATACTTAAACAGAATGCCACAGTCTGCCCTGCGCTTTCCTAACAAAAGCGTAGACACTTTCCAGACACAGCGTGTGCTAAAGTACGTCTGTCCGAGTGAGACACAGGACAGAAAGGCACAAAAACAAGACAGGAAGGCACAAAAACGAGTGGGACACAGGACAGAAAGGCACAAAAACGAGACAGGAAGGCACAAAAACGAGTGGGACACAGGACCTAAATGCACAAAAACGAGTGGGGCAGGGGGCAGAAGGGCACCAAAAATGAGTGAGGCAGAGGGCAGAATGGCACCAAAAGCGAGTGGGACAGAGGTCAGGAGTGCACCAAAAACGAGTGGGGCAGAGGGCAGAAGGGCACCAATAACGAGTGGGGCAGAGGGCAGAAGGGCACCAAAAGCGAATGGGACAGAGGGCAGGAGGGCACCAAAAACGAGTGGGACAGAGGGCAGGAGGGCACCAAAAGCGAGTGGGACAGAGGGCACCAAAAATGAGTGGGGCAGAGGGCAGAAGGGCACCAAAAACGATGGGACAGAGGGCAGAAAGGCACAAAAAATGAGTGGGACAGAGGGCAGGAGGGCACAAAAAACGAGTGGGGCAGAGGGCAGAAAGGCACCAAAAACGAGTGGGCCAGAGGGCAGAAGGGCACCAAAAGTAAATGGGACAGAGGGCAGGAGGGCACCAAAAACGAGTGGGGCAGAGGGCAGAAGGGCACCAAAAACGATGGGAGAGAGGGCAGAAAAGCACAAAAAATGAGTGGGACAGAGGGCAGGAGGGCACCAAAAACTAGTGGGGCAGAGGGCAGAAGGGCACCAAAAACGAGTGGGACAGAGGGCACCAAAAACGAGTGGCATTTCACGCCGCAGACACGCGAGGTTCGGTTCCTGGCGCACATGGCCATGGTTGCAGTGCACAGAGACCCTCCACTGCCGCACACAGAGGAAAAAAATTAGAGGGAACATTGACTCAGAGCCAATAACCGAGCAGCTTCTTGCAATGGTTTTTTATTATGTACTGGGTATATAGCAATTCTTTTGGGAAAATATATACATGGAAAAATCGTTATGAAATAAACCTATGTATTTCTGAAATGGGATCAAAATATAGAGTTTAGAAACAGTAGATATTTGCTCAATTTGAAATTGGGAGTACCCATACTAGCATGAGAATTAAGGTCATTTTTCAAAATGACTTCTTTTTTACACATTCTCTTTCATTTGGAAGACAGAAATGCATGGAAAGTCAATAGGTAATAACAGTTGCTGTACAATTCTGTGTTACCCTAAGTCTCCCGATAAAAATGTTACCTCATTTGTGTGGGTAGGCCTAGTACCCACGACAGGAAACGGCTCAAAACGCAAAGTGGACACACCACATTTTCACAATGAAAAATGACCCTTTTTTGCAAAGTGCCTAGCTGTAGTTTTTTAACTCTAGCTCTGCAGGCACTGAGGGAAACCTAGCAAACCTACACATTTTCGAAAACTAGACAACCAGGGGAATCCAGGATGGGGTGACTTGACTGGCTCTCACCAGGTTCTGTTACCCAGAATCCCTTGCAAATCTAAATAATTGTCCAAAAAACAATTTTCCTCACATTTCTGTGGTAGAAAGTTCTGGAATCTGCATGGATCTACAAAACTCCACCCACCCCGTGTTCCCCAAAGTCTTCTGAGAAAAATTGTACCTTCCATGTGTGGGTAGGCCTAGTGTCCGTGACAGGAAATGGCCCAAAACGCAACGTGGACACACCACATTTTCACAGCGAAAAATGACCCTTTTTTTGCAAAGTGCCTAGCTACAGTTTTTGAACCCTAGCTCTGCCGGCACCTAGAGAAACCTAGCAAACCTATACATTTTTAAAAACTAGACAACCAGGGAAATCCAGGATGGGGTGATTTGACTGGCTCTCACCAGGTTCTGTTACCCAGAATCCCTTGCAAACCTAAACAATGCCAACAAAACAAATTTTACTCACATTTCTGTGGTGGAAAGTTCTGGAATCTGCGTAGATCCACAAAACTCTATGAATCCCACGTTCCTAAAAGTCTTCTGTGAAAAATGGTACCTCACTTGTGTGGGTAGGTCTAGTGCCTGCGGCAGGAAACAGCGCAAAAGCAACGGGGACACACCACATTTTCACAGTGAAAAATGACCCTTTTTTTGCAAAGTGCCCAGCTGTTGTTTTTGAACCCTAGCTCTGTCGGCACCTTGAGAAACCTAGCAGACCTATATATTTTTAAAAAGTAGACACCCAGGGAAATCCGGGATGGGGTGACGTGACTGGCTCTCACCAAGTTCTGTTACCCAGAATCCTTTGCAAACCTAAACAATTTCCAAAAACAACAAATTTTGCTTATATTTCTTTGGTGGAAAGTTCTGGAATCTGCGTGGATCCACAAAATTCCACCCACCCCGCATCCCTTAAAGTCTTCTGAGAAAAATGGTACCTCACTTGTGCGGGTAGGCCTATTCCGTAACAGGAAATGGCGCAAAACGCAATCTGGACACACCACATTTTCACAGTGAAAAATGACCCTTTTTTTGCAAAGTGCCTAGTTGTCGTTTTTGAACCCCAGCTCTGCCGGCACATAGGAAAACCTAGCAAATCTATACATTTTCAAAAGCTAGACACCCTGGGGAATTTAGTATGGGATGACTTGACTGGCTCTCACCAGGTTCTGTTACTCAGAATCCCTTGCAAACCTAAAAATTTGTTTAAAAAAAAAAGTTTTCCTCCTATTTCTGTGATGAAAAGTTCTTGAATCTGCATGCATCCACAAAATTCTACCAACCACATGCCCCAAAGTCTTCTGAGAAAAATGGTACCTCACTTGTGTGGGTAGGCCTAGTGCCTGTGACAGGAAACGTCCCAAAACGCACCGTGGACACACTACATTTTCACAGTGAAAAATTACCCTTTGTTTGCAAAGTGCCTAGCTGTAGTTTTTTAACCCTAGCTCTGCCGGCACCTAGGGAAACCTAGCAAACCTATACATTTTTTAAATTTAAACACCCAGGGGAATCCAGGATGGGGTGACTTAACTGGCTCTCACTAGGTTCTATTATCCCTTGCAAACATAAATAAATTGTCCAAAAAACTAATTTACATTTCTGTGGTGGAAAGTTCTGGAATGTGCGCGGATCCGCAAAATTCCACCCAAACCGTGTCCCCCAAAGTCTTCCAAGAAAAATGGTACCCCACTTGTGTGGGTACGCCTAGTGCCCGCGACAGGAAACAGCACAAAACACAATGTGAACACACCACGTTTTTACAGTGACAAATGACCCTTTTTTTGCAAAATAATTAGCTGTAGTTTTTTAACCCTAGCTCTGCTGGCACCTAGGGAAACCTAGCAAACCTATAATTTTTTTTAAACTAGACACCCAGGGGAATCTAGGTTGAGGTGACTTGACTGGCTGAACATTTCTTACAGGTATTGTTTTTTCTTGGGCATGGGAAGAATTAAATCAGGAAAGTGGCGATCTTTCAATCTAGTGTAAGTGGTGTGTCACCATAAAATTATGGTGTCATCCCTGTGTGTTGGGCACTCCTTCGGTTCTCGTGAAAACAAGACTCCTAGTATCATTTGATAAGTTGTTTAATCATTCATCTGTATCATCATTGTTTTTCATGGTGATGTTTGTATATATTCAGATCAAATCAAGCTTTTGGCAACATAAACACAGTTAATTTTCTCATTGCTCCAATGCATTTCGGGCAAGGCATGCCCTTCTTCGGGGAGCTTCTGCAATTAAAGCGAAAAAACATAGCGCTAAGGATGGACGTCTATCATGTTATCTAAAAAAAGTTATCTAAAAAACAGTGTGCTCGGTCAGGGTGTGTTAATTTAACCCAGGTGAAAAAACAAACATATGGAAAAAATGTGATGGGAAAAATACGAGTGGAAAAGAAAAGAAAAGAAATCTTGTGTGATATTTCTCCACACTTCATGCGGCATGCTTACAAGTCGGTGAAAATTGAGGGGAATTGTGTGGTTGACCCAAAGAAGGGCAACACGTTAATTTCAAGCGTGCATCGATATTGCGAGCAACTAAAGATTTTCGGAGCGGGTAAAGCTTCGTGACCAACATGCATTAGGATTAAAAGTTATTGTGCTAAGACAGTGGTTTGTTAGCGACGGAGTCTTACTTGGAGCGTTATGTTCCCCAGCTCCGGTCGTCGGTGTCACGATCTCAATGTGGAAAGTGTAACGCAGGAAGTGCAGTGTGTTAGTTAGATGAGTAAACATAAACGACGGTCTAAAACGCGGACTATTAGCGGGGCGGCCATCTTTGAAAAGGAAAAATGTAGGCAATACTAATGTACAAAACTATATTGATATAAAGGGATACAATCGCATATTGAAGGAACAATGTAATGAGTTAAAGAAAGCATGAAAATTCTAAACGATCATTGAGTCCCATGGGTTTCATGGACTGCATGCGATAAATCCAAGCCATTTCTCTCTGTAATAGGTGCTTGTTATTGTCCATGCCCTGGATCTTTTGTACCTGTTCCAAGATCATGAACTTGAGTTGGGACACATTATGTTGATTTTCATTGAAATGTGTTGCTACATTAGATTTTGAGTTCTTTAGTCTGATGTTAGATTTGTGCTCGTTGATACGAGTCTTTATTTTTCTCTCTGTTTTCCCGATGTAGCATTTTCCACAAGGACATTTGATTAGATATACGACATTAGAAGTGTCGCATGTGGCATTAACATGTAGCTTCACAGGAGTTCCTTTCATGGGGTGGTTCACAACATTTCCAGTGATAATGTTGTTGCAGTTTCCACAGTTTCTGCAAGGTCTGGTGCCCTTGGTAGGCAATCTCTCATTATGTTTTTTTGTCAAAATTTCTTTTACATTTGAGCTGCGAGTATAGGCAAATAGAGGTGGTTCCTTGAATGTTGTGCCAAAATCTGGTTCAATGCTCATAATCGGCCAGTGCTTTAGAATTATTCGTTTATATGAGGTACTCATATTCGAAAATTTAGAAACTAGTACCATCCTGTTGGTTTGTTTACGTGATGTTTTAGAAAGTAATGTCTCCCTTGGGGTGTCAAGGGCTTTCTGTTTGGCACATTCTACGAGAGATGTTGGATATCCTCTTGCTTGGAACCTTTCTCCCATTTCTTGTAGTCTGGTCTGAATTTTGTTGGGATCAGATGTGATTCTTCTGACTCTTAGCATTTGGGATATGGGTAAGTGATTTTTTAAGGATCCTTGGTGATGGCTAGAAAAATGTAATGCGTTGTTTCGATCAGTTTTTTTGCGGAATAAATCCGTCTCAAAGCCTGTGGTTGTGGTTGTGATCTTAACGTCAAGAAAGGTGATAGTTTTTTTATTGATCTCCCAGGTAAATTGGATGCGTTCATCAGCCAAGTTCAGTGAGGTCAAGGCTTGTGATAGGGATTCTTCAGTGTTCTTCCACACGATAAACACGTCATCTATGTACCTCGCGTACATCTTCATGTTGTTAAAAAACATAATGAGAGATTGCCTACCAAGGGCACCAGACCTTGCAGAAACTGTGGAAACTGCAACAACATTATCACTGGAAATGTTGTGAACCACCCCATGAAAGGAACTCCTGTGAAGCTACATGTTAATGCCACATGCGACACTTCTAATGTCGCATATCTAATCAAATGTCCTTGTGGAAAATGCTACATCGGGAAAACAGAGAGAAAAATAAAGACTCGTATCAACGAGCACAAATCTAACATCAGACTAAAGAACTCAAAATCTAATGTAGCAACACATTTCAATGAAAATCAACATAATGTGTCCCAACTCAAGTTCATGATCTTGGAACAGGTACAAAAGATCGAGGGCATGGACAATAACAAGCACCTATTACAGAGAGAAATGGCTTGGATTTATCGCATGCAGTCCATGAAACCCATGGGACTCAATGATCGTTTAGAATTTTCATGCTTTCTTTAACTCATTACATTGTTCCTTCAATATGCGATTGTATCCCTTTATATCAATATAGTTTTGTACATTAGTATTGCCTACATTTTTCCTTTTCAAAGATGGCCGCCCCGCTAATAGTCCGCGTTTTAGACCGTCGTTTATGTTTACTCATCTAACTAACACACTGCACTTCCTGCGTTACACTTTCCACATTGAGATCGTGACACCGACGACCGGAGCTGGCGAACATAACGCTCCAAGTAAGACTCCGTCGCTAACAAACCACTGTCTTAGCACAATAACTTTTAATCCTAATGCATGTTGGTCACGAAGCTTTACCCGCTCCGAAAATCTTTAGTTGCTCGCAATATCGATGCACGCTTGAAATTAACATGTTGCCCTTCTTTGGGTCAACCACACAATTCCCCTCAATTTTCACCGACTTGTAAGCATGCTGCATGAAGTGTGGAGAAATATCACACAAGATTTCTTTTCTTTTCTTTTCCACCCGTATTTTTCCCATCACATTTTTTCCATATGTTTGGTTTTTTCACCTGGGTTAAATTAACACACCCTGACCGAGCACACTGTTTTTTAGATAACTTTTTTTAGATAACATGATAGACGTCCATCCTTAGCGCTATGTTTTTTCGCTTTAATTGCAGAAGCTCCCCGAAGAAGGGCATGCCTTGCCCGAAATGCATTGGAGCAATGAGAAAATTAACTGTGTTTATGTTGCCAAAAGCTTGATTTGATCTGAATATATACAAACATCACCATGAAAAACAATGATGATACAGATGAATGATTAAACAACTTATCAAATGATACTAGGAGTCTTGTTTTCACGAGAACCGAAGGAGTGCCCAACACACAGGGATGACACCATAATTTTATGGTGACACACCACTTACACTCGTTGAATAGACGTGCCTAGGACGGACACGTCACCTGGTGGAGCACCCGACCATCAAAAACTTTTTAAATAATATCAAAAGAATTTGTTCCTTAAACAGATTTAATAAGCTGTGCGCCACTTATCTTGAACTTGATCTTTCAATCTAGCCACATCCTCCACCACTCCGACTCTAGGAACACTTGCCTGTTCCACAACAACAAGGCTGCCTATCACAGACTCCTGAAACTGAACAAAAGTCATCTTTGACGCAGGAGAACACTCCTTGAACACAACAAAAGCATTGAAATTTGCTAAATTGAAGAGATAGATGGCCAACTTCTTATACCGAATATAAGCCATATGAACAGCAGTGCAAGGTTTCAACCTCTGATGTACTCTATCAACACCACCCATGTGCTTATTGTAGTCTACAATGCTCACAGGTTTGCACACTTCATTAACCTGACCCCAAACAGTCACAGGTGAAGTACTCTCATCATGAATGGTAGTCAGCATGTACACATCCCTCCTGTCCACAAATTTCACAGCTAGCAGTTCCTCACTACGTAAGGCACTGCACTGTCCCCTCTGAAGCTTTATGCAATCAAGCTCTTTTGGGTAACCTTTACGGTTAGATCGGATTGTGCCACAAGCAAAAGTGTCCACTTTGAACAATTCCTTAAACAAATGCACAGCAGTGTAGAAGTTATCAAAGTACAAATGGTGGCCTCTGTTAAGCAGTCCTCTAGCAAGATCCCCCACAATTTTCTCTGAAACTCTAAAAGTGGACGGACAACCAGTGGGGTCAATTGTGTCCTACTCTCAGACAACATATACATCTTAATTCCATAACATGCCCTCTTGCTAGGAATGGACTGCCTCAAAACCAAACGGTCCTTGAACAGGACCAAAGACTCATCAACAGATATTTCTTTGCTTGGAGTATAAATCTCTGAAAATCGATCTACAAAGTGATCAAGAACAGGCCAAATCTTAAAAAGACGGTCACAGTCAGGGTTATCTCTTGGCAACGCCAAAGCACTATCAACAAAATGCAGCATCTGAAGCAAAAGTAAATACCGATCATGACTCATAATTGCAGGAAATATGGCTGTAGCCAACAAGGGACTGGTAGACCAATATGAAGCATGGGATGGCTTCCTTATCAAGCCCATCAAAAAAGTAAAACCCCAAAACTTCTTCATCTCATCCAGATTTGTGGGAGTCCACAGGGTAGCTCTAGAGCCGGCCTAAGTCTGGCACTGTTGTCCCCCACAAACTGTTCAGCATACAAATTAGTCTGCTCAACAATCTCACCCAAAAATACATCATCCATGAACAACTGAGAAAACTGTATAGGCAAAAAAAAATCACAATCCACTACACCCCCTGCATCACCACTAAAGGCAAGCAACACTGGCTGCACCATGTTTGGATCAACCCAGAGTCCAGCACTTCCAATGGGAAGCCTTAAAGCCCCAGGCTGCAATCTAAATGCCTCTTGGACCATCGGTACATCATTGTCCTCCTATAAAACAGGTACTTCATCCGCACTGAGATTAGGGGTGGGCGGAATTTGCGTAATCGCGTTACGCAAATCTCCGCGGACACGCAGAAATTCCGCGAACACATGGAATTGCTTGTTCGCGATGGTTTTTTCCTGTTTGCAATCACTCTATGTGTGCTCGGGGGGAAAATATCTTGCAAACATGCATTTTGAGAATGCAAACAAGCAAAAAATATCGTGAAGCAGCGGAACGCACAATTTTTGGCAATTTCGCAGTCTCCGCGGAACGTGAAATTACCCAAATTCCACACGTGGAATGGAATTTACTGCCCAGGCCTAACTGAGAGTATTTTCATCCGCACTGAGAGTAGCTTCATCAATCGATGATTCCATGTTAGAGAGAAAATTCACTGCCTGAATCTTCCCCTTCCTCCTCTCCTTCAGATGCACTGTCTGTATCATAATCCTTGTCAGAGGAAGATTCAAGTAGCATACCAACCACCTGCTGAGCTGTAATTCTACGGCTAGCCATAATGCTTTCTAATAAAGGTAACTTGTCAAACAAGTCAATAACAACAAACCCTTTGTAAAAAAAGAAATAAACAAAATGTAGCTTTATCACAAATAGCCTATATACTCCAAAACTATACCACTCACTTGCCAAAAGCAGCTAGACTCACCACCACCTACTCTGCACAGACACAGTAAGGACCAACAGTATCCCACTTAAAAAGCAGAAAAAAAGAAGACAACGCAAAACACATTGCAAATAATTTCATGCCCAAAAGACTAACTAAATATGCTGCTATTAGGACACCACTTACAAAAAATTCATTCATGCATGACATTAACACAATTGGAGTAAACACAATGAAAATGTTTTTCGTACCAAAAAAATGCAACTACGCAAAACTGCAGATCAACCACTGCTGAAACCGCAAACAAGAATCAAAAGCTTTGCACTAGAATAAAAATGGGAAAAAACACATTACAATCACATATGCAAATAATGCACTAGTCCACACATTATCCACCAGCCAAGCACAGGTAGTAGGTGGGCCTAAAAGCATGAGGCCGATCTGCCCCACAGGGAGCAGAAACAGCCGAAAAATTCACCATCATAAAGGGGGAGCAACCCTTGCCCAAGGGGTCACTCCCCAAAATCAACATTTAAAAAAAGCCCTGGTGTCTAGTGGCTTCCGCCCCCCAGGGGACAGATGGCCCTGAAAACATATGGCTGATCTGCCCCCAAAGAGGGCAGAAATGGTCACAATATTCACCCCCAAAAAGGGGAGGGACCCGTGTCCAAGGGGCCGCTCCCAACAACACTAAAACAAACCCTGGTGGCCTAGTGGGCATACAATAACATTAGTTGTTTATTTAGGTCGATCTGCCCACAAGGGGGGTAGAAACGGCCAAATAAATGATCCCCAAAGGGGAGCGACACTTGCCGAAGGAGCCGCTTCCCAAAAATGTATTGCTCCCCCAAAGGGAGCGACCCTTGCCCAAGGGGACACTCCCCGACACACACAGGGCATTAGAAGAAATCCCTGGTGGCCCAGTGGGCACACACATACTATTAAAAAAAAAGAATTACCTGATCTGCCCCCCCCAAGGGGGGCAGACCCAACTGCAGACATTGCTCCCCCAATGGGAGTGACCCTTGTCCAAGGGGCAGCTCCCCAAAACAAAATGGCCATTTAAAAAAAAAAAAAAATCCCTGGTGGCCCAGTGGGCACATATACATATATATACATATTGTACCATCTGCCGCTATTTTGAATGAAACTTTTTCTATTTTTAGACCTGTTTTTATGTATAATGAAGTTCTTAGCAAGCAATTTTTTATATATAATATGCTTTTAATAGTATTTTCCTTGAGTGGAATTTTAATGTTAACAATATTTATACACGTTTGCATTTTAAATTATACTAAAAGTGGTCTTTTTATGTATATTGTACTGCACTTTATATTTGCTTTTTTTGCGCATTTTTGCATTAGGTTGCACATTTAATTATTCATTCAATTTATTGCTGCTTATCACTTATGCACTTTACTCTGAGGTTACATACTGGATTCATCCAGAGAAAAGTTTTTTACAAGATGGCAAAAACTTGCTTCAAAACTAAATTGTCATTACGTGTGGATTTATCCTGTAATATTAGTTTTTTCAAATATGTTATCTATGTATTTATACATTTTTAACAAATGCCAGTGCGTATATATTTTACAAATGTATACACCAATATGAGGGTTTTTATTGGCAAACCTGTATAAACTCCCAGCAAGGTACAGATGTAATGGACTTGTACGTAAAGCTTTTCAATGCAGTGAGTCTGTTTTCCATGATTATCGTCATGTGATATGGCGAGGTGAAGGTGGGTGGTTACGAAACACACACTCATATATAAAAAAAAGCAATTGCGAAGTACATAAGCGCATGTGAACAAGGGCTCCTGTGGCCCGAAATGCGTTGTGCGTGGGTTGTGGTAAAGAATAAAACATCTTGCCTGAAGTTCTGCAGGGTCTGAGTCTCCTTCTTCGCAGCCGCCTTGTGGAGGTTGGAAGTAGCGGGAGTTTGGCATCACTGACATATTGTCATCAGTGATGTCATGAGTGATGTCACTGACCATGTCATGAGTGATGTAATATGTGACGTCATCAACAGTGCATTGCGGGTGCGCGAGTTATAGTTAACTAAAACGGGGGAATTTCAATGGTTTTGTATGAGTGAAATGTCCAGCTAACTATAACATGTGTGAAACCTATGTTTTTTGTAGTGAATTTCAAAGGTTTTTTAAATGCTAGTTTTTAACTACAAAGTGTGTAAAACCTATGGTGTTTTCAGTAAATTTCTAAGGTTTTTTAAATGCTAATTTTTAACTATAACGTGTGTAAAACCTATGGTTTTTTCAGTGAATTTCTAAGGTTTTGTAAATGATAATTTTTAAATGTATTAATTGTTATATTTTCTTTATACCGATTTGCTACATTATTTTAAATTATTTATTTTTAGATATTTTATTTTTTAAATTACATTACATATTTTTTATATAAATTGAAAAATACAAGTTTTTAAAAATATTGAAATTGTAATATTTTGATTTTTTAAATATTTTTTTAATTTATATATATTTTATATAGCAGGCAATTTCCAAGTAAAACATGTCAATGTTAGCCTATGAAAGGAAATTCAAGTTACTGTAACTACGATTAGAATTACTTTTCAGGATCAATAATGGGCTGAAAGATGCAGCACTGAGGTCTCTCCAGATAACAGGTGAGTAAATCGGAATTCGTAGTTCGGCTGATTTTAGAGGAATTTTTTAAAGTTCCAAAACTCAACACTGTGAAGAATTTTCAAGTAAAACATGTCAATGTTAGCCCATGGAAGGAAATTCAAGTAACTAAGTATGGTTACAATTACTTTTCAGGATCAGTAGTGGGCTGAAAGAGGCAGCAATGAGGTCTCTCCTGATAACAGGTGAGTAAATCGGAATTCGCAGTTCGGCTGTATTTTGAGGAATTTTTTAAAGTTACAAAACTCTACACTTAGAACAAATTTCAAGTGAAACCAGTCCATGTTAACCTATGGAAGGAAATTCAAGTTACTGTAAGTAAGGTTACAATTACTTTTCAGGATCAGTAGTGGGCTGAAAGATGCAGCACCGACGTCTCTCGTGATAACAGGTGAGTAAATCGGAATTCGAATTCGAACTTCGGCTGATTTTAGAGGAATATTTCGCTCAATAGTGAAGGAAGGGGGCGGGGCCTGAGGAGACATGTGTGCAAACACGCCCAGTGGCGCGTTTAGATTGGGGAATATATTCCTCTTCAATCCTGAGGTCATCTGTAAGCCAACTAGCCCATCAGGTACCTCCAGTTTGCGCCTGGGAGCTGCGTTGCAGAGAGGTGTTCAGAGGGAAAGCCCCCTTTTTACAACACTCTGCAACGCAGCTCCGTGGCACTTACTAGAGGTACCAGTTGGACTAGTTGGCCCCTAGGGGACCTCTGGATTGAAGAGGAATATATTCCCCAAGCTAAAATGCGCCACAGGGCGTGTTTGCACACATGTCACCTCAAGCCCCGTCCCCTACCTTCACCACTGAGCAAACATGACCTACAACGCGTTGGGGGATTAAGTCTCCTTGCATACTGGGGGTCCCTGGGGGCCAACTAGTCTACCAGGAACCTCCAGTATGCGCCAGCGGGCTGCGTTGCAGAGGTGTAAAAAGGGGCATTGCCTCATTACACCTCTCTGCAACGCAGCCCCCTGGCGCGTTTGCAGAGGGGGACCTAATTCCCCTTGCATACTGGAGGTCCCTGTGGGCCAACTAGCCCACCAGGAACCTCCAGTATGCGCCAGGGGGCTGCGTTGCAGAGAGGTGTAATGAGGCCACGCCCCTTTTTACACCTCTATGCAACGCAGCCCCTGGCGCTTTTTCAGAGGGGCAACTAATTCCCCTTGCATACTGGGGGTCCCTGGGGGCCACCTAGCCCCCCAGGAACCCCCAGTGTGTGCCAGGGGTCTGCGTTGCAGAGAGGTGTAAAGAGGCCACGCCCCTTTTTACACTTCTCTGCAATGCAGCCCCCTGGCACTTTTTCAGAGGGGGAACAAATTCCCCTTGCATACTGGGGTCCCTGGGGGCCAACTAGCCCACCAGCAACCTCCAGTATGTGCCAACGGGCTGCGTTGCAGAGAGGTATAAAGAGGCCACGCCCCTTTTTACACCTCTCTGCAACGCAGCCCCCTGGTGCTTTTTCAGAGGGGGAACAAATTCCCCTTGCATACTGGGGGTCCCTGGGGGCCAACTAGCCCACCAGCAACCTCCAGTGTGCGCGAGGGGGCTGCGTTGCAGAGAGGTGTAAAAAGGGGCATGGCCTCCTTACACGTCCCTGCAAAGGAGCCCCCTGGCCCATACTGGAGGCTGCTGGTGGGCTAGTTGGCCCCTAGGGAACCCCAGTATGCGAGGGGAATTACGTCCCCCTTTGCAAACGTGCCAGGGTGCCGTTTGCAGAGACGTGCAGGGAGGAGGCGTGGCCTCCTCCTGATCCCGTTTAAAAAAAAAAAAAAAACTTTTAAGAAGGGGGGCTGTGAAGCCCCCCTTCTTTTTCTTTTTTTTTTTGGGCCCTGGGGACCCCATCCCCTAGGGCCTGCCCCCAATTTTTTTATTTTTATTTTGTTAAATCGGAAGGGGGCCAAGTGGCCCCCCTCCCGTGGCCCATTTCGGCCCCGGGGACCCCATCCCCCGCGGCAAGGCCAACGTTATTTTTTTTATTTTTTGTGGAGGGGGGCTGCCCCCCTCCTATACCCCCCTTAAGGCCCCGGGGACCCCATCCCCCAGGGCCGGCCTTTTTTAAAATTATTTTTTTAATTTGTTTTGGGAGGGGGCCGCGTGGTCATCCCCCGGGGCCTGGCCTTCCTTGTTGGGGGCTGTGGGGGGGTCCCCAAGCCCCACACGGTCCCTGCCGGCTCGCCGCATCCGCTGGGAGCCAGCATTGCTTTTCTGTATGGGGAGCAGCTAGCATGCTGTTTCCCATACAGAAAAGCAATCGGCTTTGATTTTTGAAAGACAGAGCAGGTTTCCTGCTCTCTCTTTCAAAAATCAAAGCAGTTTGCTGTGGTAGGGTGGGAGCCGCGAAGCTCCCGCCCTACCACAGCAAACAGTAGTGTCCCGGGGTGGGCACCCCGGGACACTGCAGGAGCCGGCCCTGGCGGTCCCTAGGGCCATCAAGGGCTCCAGGAGGGGGGCCAAGTGGCCCCCCTCCTAACATGTCCGAAGCCCCGGGGGGTGGTAGTCCCCGGGGCTGGGGGGTCCATCACGGACCCCCCTATTTGCATATTAGTGCCCCGGGGAGGTGGAGGTCCCCAGGGCGTGTGGGGGGCTTGAGGCCCCCCACACAGGTTTTATTATTTAAAATGAAGCCCCGGGGGGTGGCGGTCCCCGGGGCTGCGGTCACAAATATTAAAGCCCCGGGGGGTGCGGTCCCCGGGGCTGCGGGGGGGCTGTGAGCCCCCCCGCATACTTAAAAAGAAAGCCCCGGGGGTAGCGGTCTCGGGGGGCCTTAGAGGCCCCCATCACAAATATTAAAGCCCCGGGGGTGGTGGTCCCCGGAGCTGCGGGGGGGCCGTGAGCCCCCGCATACTTAGAAAATAACCCCCAGGGGGTGGCGGACCCCGGGGGTTGGGGGGGCCTTAGAAGCCCCCCATCACTAACAACAGAGCCCCAGGGGGTGGCGGTCCCTAGGGCTGCGGGGGGGCTCTATGCCCCCCGGCTAGCATAATAACTTTGCCCGGGGGTGGCGGTCCCCGGGGCAGTGTGGGGGGGATTGGGCCCCCCCCCCACTTTTTTATAAAATATGCCCCCGGGATTTGGTCCCCCCGGTGGCTAATATTAAAAAAAGCACACCGGGTTGTTGTTTTTTCCAGGGGGTACGCCGCGATTTAAAAAAAAAATAATAATAATTTTTGGGGGGCTTTGGGGGTCCTTGTGGGACCCCCTGAGCAGAGCAGGCATAGGGAGTCAGAGTGTTTCTACCCTGCCCCTTTTTGCGTTCTACACATTTGTTTTTCTGCTTTCTTGTGCCTCAGTCTACCGAGGCACAAGATGGCTGCCAACACTTTCTGGTTTAGAGTGTTGACAGACAGTTGACTGCCAATTAGCATTCTGCTCGTGCTTGGGAAGGTACAGAGTACAGTAAGCTTACCGTAACACCTCCAATATATATCTATGATTTGCTCAGGAACTACTGAACGGATTTACACCATTTAACAAAAAGGCCCATCTGCGAACAGAACTCTACCTTTTTGCCAAGTTTGGTGTAATTCCATTCAGCCGTTCGGGCTGTAGCCCCGGCTAAAGGTCCTATGGGAAATTGCATGGGGAAACACGTTTTGGTACCCCCCTTTTTTCTCGGCCTCCGCTTCCCAAACTTTCAGGGAGGAAGCGGAGCGGAGCAGGCCATCTTCTTGGAAAAATTCGCGAAGATTCATCCACCGGTGCCCAAGTTATTCCAAATAGAATGTTGCGGATTTCCTATGGAAACTAGGTTTTAACTATAACTACCTACTGGCGACCGCCAGTAGGTAATATATATATATATATATATTATCCAAAGTTCCGGTAAGAATGCCAGTCCCGCTCGCGGGTGGGTCGAGGTAGGGCTCTCGGTCACCCAAAATATCAAAAACAACTTTCCATTCATCCGAATAGACGTACTCGACACACGTAGAGTTGCTGGTGCACAAAATTTATTTGGCAGGAAACAACGCGTTTCACCTTGCGGCTTGATCATGTTTCAGCCGTGGAAACCCAAAAAGTGTCCTTTTACTCTGTTATGCAACATAGAAATAGGACTAATCACCCATGTGTGTACAAAGCGATGCCAGTTTGGCGGCCATATGTAAAAGAGCACAAATGCATAATTAAATACAATTTTTCTTTGATCTCATTTCTATGTACAGATTATGTTGTCATCTCATGTTCGGACCAACAAGTCCATACACATTGATAAAATATCTGTGCATATTTGTAAGATCACAGTGCATTTAGAAAGTTTATATCTTTGTCATAACAATTCTATTGTAATTCTGTGTACCTCAATAAATACATCACTGCAACATACGCATAGTCTGCATTAGTCCAGTGCCTGTGTAACCAAATTGCATCGTATTTTGCAAACTCAATGTTACTGTTGCATATCAATAAAGTTTACGAATTCAAACAACAGTCAGGACTTTTTTACTTATGCACAAAAGATCGTAGTTAGTGCAAATTGTCATGCCCCAGTGGGCAAAAGTACTTTAACACCTTCCGCGCCCCAGTGGGCACACTTGATCATCTATGATGACGTTTATGAATTCATAGTCCTTCCAACGTCCTGTTACTCAATAAGACACGGCACACTTCATAAAAAGAAGTGAAATCTACCCAAGTGGGCCAATGCTATTTCAAAATCCAAGCCCCAGTGGGCAATTCCAAGAGTGCCAAGTTTGAAACAGGAGATTTTGAGACTGACTTAGTTAACTTAAATATTCACACAGGTCTCTCCAGACTGGCTGATTCCTATATTAACCAGCATGTCTAATGTGCACCGAAATTTTTCTTCAACATTCAAATGAGATCTGCTCCGTTAACATGGTCCCATCATTTCATCATGGTACCAGTAAAAAAGTAAAAAAATACAAAAAATATATATAAAATCTTATATACAATCAGACACCTGGAAGACAATTAACCGACCACTTCCATATTTTCACAATTTCAAGATTTCAAAATATTTATTCTGCAAAGTGCACAGCTAATTATTCATTTGAATTTAATCCATTTGGAGCCATGCATTCAAAATCGATTATATACCTCGACTCTAATTTACGTAGAGCCAGTTTTCTGTTGCCTCCGCGAATTCCCAGATCCACCGTGTCTATGACCACCATCCGCAACAGATTTTCATTTTGAAAATGGCAGTCATAGAAGTGGCGTGCCACCGGGTATTGTGGGTTGTTACTCCTGATTGCCCTCAAATGTTGCATCACCCTCACTTTTGCTCTGTGTATTGTGCTTCCTACGTACCATCTGTCACAAGGACAGATTAGTGTGTATACGTTGTACATGGTGTTGCATGATAGCGCTTTCAGGATGGTGAACACTCTATCTGATGTTAGAATAGTGAGAGCTTTGCAATCTACACTCTTCCGACAGGCCTTACATGATTTGCAACAACTAAAGCCAGGATTTCCTTTTGCTGAAATTTTGCTAGTGACCGAGTTGTGACTTAGGTAATCTTTTAAGGATTTACACTTTCTGAATGTGATCTGGGGATTTGGATTCAAATAGGATTTGAGGTGATGATCAGTGAGGAAGACATGCCAATGTTTGTTAAAAATCTTTTTGATCTCATGGGCCTGTCCTGAGTAAGTGGTGATAAATCTTACTTTGTCGTCTTGCTCAATGATTTTATTTGGGTTCAGCAGTTCATTTC
The DNA here is from genome assembly GCF_964261635.1 of Lissotriton helveticus. Lineage (NCBI taxonomy): Eukaryota > Metazoa > Chordata > Amphibia > Caudata > Salamandridae > Lissotriton > Lissotriton helveticus. Next base: position 1,382,500,036 of record NC_136059.1, read on the forward strand.
TGATAGCGGCATCAGCCCTGGTACAGGCCTGTTTGATCGTTTTCTTTTTGTAACCCCGTTCTTTAAACCGGTTACACATTAGTTTCTTCTCCACTTCATAGGTAGAATCGGTATTACAATTTCTCTTTGCCCGTAGCAGTTCCCCATAGGGTATACTGTCTACTAGGTTCCGAGGGTGAGCACTTCTAGCATTTAAGAGGCTATTGCCAGCGGTTTTCTTGCTAAAGAGAAATGAACTGCTGAACCCAAATAAAATCATTGAGCAAGACGACAAAGTAAGATTTGGAACAGTGCCATAAATGCAGTAGTGGTATCTTCCATGTTGATCTGACAAAGCATGATGCGCTAACCCGATATAAGTGGGGAGTGTGTAAAAACATTATTTGTAATAAGATAGACACATGTTAGGATGGCGCCCATGAAGGGAGGAAAAAAAACGTAGTCCTCTCTCTATTTTGTATGTCGGCCGAATTGTGATGTAAATAAAAGTGGCCGTTTCAGGCGCGAATTTGTACCATCGAAGAAGGCAAAACGCCGAAACGCATCTGGTAACTGGTAACTGTGAGTTCACAATAAATCTTTGAACTTGCCCTCTTGAGTGCTTTCCTTACTTCAGAAAACGAGGCGAGAGGGAGTGTGAATATATATATATATATATATATATATATATATATATATATATATATATATATATATATATATATATAAATTAAGTCGATGTGCCCCCCCCAAGGGGGAAGAACAAAGTAAAAACATTGTTCCCCCAAGGGGAGCGACCCTTGTCGGAGGGGCTACTCCCCGAAACAAAATGGCAATTTTTAACAAAAATCCTGGTGGCCCAGTGGACACCTATATATATATAATTTTTTTAGGTGATCTGCCCCCCCAAGGGGAGCAGAACAAAGTCAAAACTTTGCACCCCCAAGGGGAGCGACCCTTGCCCAAGGGACCGCTTCCCGAAACATAATGAGCATTTAAAAAAAAAAAAGACGGGCATTTATGCTGCACGATCGCGCCCCAGGCACGATCGTGCAGCAGGAATGCTTTTTTAAAAGACATCGGAGGAAAGGAAAACCCTTCCTTTCCTCTGATGCCTTTTAAAAAATCCCCCTACCCTCCCCAAGGAGAAACTCACCTCTTCTTTCCTGAAGGCACTGGAAGCAAATGGCTTCCAGGGCATCCAGTATCCTCTAATGATGCCAGTGCGCCTCAGGCGCTGATGTCATTAGATGAAGTGGAGGGAGGGGGCAGGGGGGCAACTTCAAGGCGACCCCGGGGTGCGCACCAGCACTTCCCCCGTGGGTGGGTGCTAGGACGGCCGGGGGACGTCCTACGCACCCTGATGTCAGAGGGCTCCCGGCCGTCTGACGCACGGAAAGGGTTAAATAAAAGGAATGTGTAACATCCTTAGACATGGATCCTGAGAGTGACCCAGAATGGCATAATGTTTACAGTTAGAAAATTGCAGCAGAAGAGCAACGTATATAGATATGTCGCTTCTAGATCTGCAGCGGGCTGCTGTTGGTTCAGCTTTGGAATTGGTGCACTGCCCTTCAATGTGCTACTGATTTTTCTGAAACACTTTGACCTCTACTGGGTTGCACACGCTCTAAACACTGTGATCACTTGTAAATGATCAGCACAATATATAGATGTGGACTTTTTATCATTGTATTGTGCTCTGAAAAAAGGCAAGTCAGTTTTCCTGCTGCAGTGACAAATGTTACGGTTGGGTTCTATCATGCAAGAAAATATTCATCAGAGATCTCATGTTGAAATACCTTTCAAATGTGTTTGTGATTTGAGAATACTCTGGTACTTAGTGGTTGTTTTATTTTTTCTCAGCATGCATGTTTCTGAATGAAGCCCGGGTAGGAGGAACGGGAGCAAGTATTAAGAGCAGAAGGGACAAGGAGGAGTACAAAGGCCTGCCAACATGTGCACTCATGCATCTATTCATTTAAAAACTCAATGTCAGGGAGTTCAACAGTGGGGGGTGAAAGGCATGTATGCGAGATAAAGTGAACAGCTACCGTCAGCTGGTGGGAGTGCTCTAGCCCAGTCCAGAGCCTGCCACCTTTAGAGCGCCTGTCAGTGCCTCGCTGATGAATGTCCTGGCCACAAACAACAGATGGGCTGTTTCGAATAACAAAAGTAGTTCAAAGATAAAAGCCGAGGAAAAGGAGTACTTAGTGAATGGACACTGATAAGAAACATGCATGACAACAACAGGAAACAGCATGCTACAGCCATAGGAATGGAGGAAAAGTAAGTGGCAAGCACACTAACAAATAAAAATTGAGGGTGAGATGTAGCCCTCTTTCAAGATTTATGTTAAATAAAATTGATTTCATAAGCACAGTGCAAGTGCCTTGTCGGTGAAACCTAAAAAGGAGCGGTGAAAGCATGGAACAAAGATGAACTCTGTTAGAACTGGGGGTCTCTAGTGGCTGAGGTAGGTACCTTAGTCCAAATAGGGACCCTTGCTTCTAGTCAGGTAAAGGAGGGACACATTCTTAGATAACCGATGCTCACCCCCGGTAGCTTGGCATGAGCAGCCAGGCTTATCTCCAAGGCAATTTGTAAAGTATTTGCAACCACACTCCCTGTAACACAGTGATAACACCACAAAGGGACACCACACTGATTTAGGAAAATAGCTGTATCCTTATCAAGAAGAAATACAATAAGACCAAACGATAAAAAATATCCAGCATATGTGTATTCATAATATTTCACTGGGCCGGTTATTCGGCCAACAATCACTAGTCAGTTCTTGCGGTATTAATGAGCAGTTCATGATGATCTAATGCAGTCCTAATGCAATGCTATGCAGTTTGTAATGCAGTTCATAATGTAGAAATAAGACAGTCCTTAATGCAAGTACTAATGCAGTTCGAAACGCAGTAATAATGCAGTTCGTAATGCAAGGATAATGCAGTTCTTAATGCAAGAATTATGCAGTTCTTCATACAGGACTAAGGCAGCTCTTTATGCAAGCATGAGGCAGTTCGTAATGCAAGGAATAATGCAGTTCGTAATGCAAGGATATTGCAATAAGCCAATCTGCACAGTCAGCTTGGGCTCCACTAGGCCCCAACAACTGAGACAATGGTCGTTAACTTAAAGGGGCGCCCTGGGTACTGCTGGGTAGGTACAGGCCGCTCGGGGACTCAACGCGTCTAACGTGGTGCAGCGGGAGAGAGATTGGAGCACTCCTGTACTCCTCCTGCACGCCTCCCCAGGCCACACACGCTTGCGGCTCCCGACCGGAGTCCAAGCCTTACCTGGGGGGGTGCGCTGTCTCGCTCTCTCTGTCTTCCCGCTCGTTGGACGTCCTGCTGGGCTGTCCCGATGAAGTTGCAGCTCCATTGCTAGGCGACACTGTAGCCGGATGGGTTACGGAGCTGCCTTCTCCTTCGTTGACGATCTTGGGCAGATCCCTCTTGGCGAACAACAATCACGATCCCTTTCACCTTGCAGCTTTCTTAGCTTCAAGAAATCCTTTAGCACGTTGCGGCTCAGGCCGGCGGGCGCGATCCTTACAGCCTCAGTTACGATGATGTCTCGGCCCACAAACAGCAATGCAGCAGCGTGGATGATATTTCATGCTGCAGGCGCAATGCGGTCACGGGGCACCTCGTAAACAGCACCACAGACCACAGGGCAGTCTCATGCGTACAAAAGCACATGCACCAAGCTTTGCTGAGACGCGGTTGGAAACTTTGATGTTCCTGAGTTTCCACAACAGGGGACCAGCTCTCCTCGGGCCCTTGAAGACAAGTTACTTCAGGACACAGCACACAGCAAGGTCCTTTCAAGCAGGGGGACACAGCAAAGTCCCTTGTCCTCGACTTTGTCAAATCAGCAAACTGCAGTCCAGCCTCAGAACACAAAGCAAGGGCAGTCCTTCTCTTCAGTCTCTTCAGCTGTTCTTCTTTGGCAGAGGTTCCTCTTGATCACAAAGTAGTTTCAATCCTTTTTCAGGGGTTTCGGCTCTCACATTTATACCCCTAAATGCCTTTGAAGTCTTCGTGTTCAGGGGGCTCTGAGCACAGTCCAAACTAGACCTGGGTGTCTTCCTGCCAGTGCACATCTTCTTCCTTTGATAGTGAGGGTCTGGACCCCAGACGCTCTGCTGGAGGTGGAGCCATTCTTTTGTGCCAGCAGCACAGCCTTCTTCGCCTCAAAGGGGCTTCTCCTCCCACCACACCAAATGCAGGCCAGCCTGTTGCTGTCCCCTCTACTCCTCCCTGGTGTCAGGACACTTCCCAGACCCTGTCACATCCAAATCCAGACAGTCAATACACAACCAGGCATAGACATGCAGGATGGTTAGGACAAGAAACCAGCCACTTCTAAAAGCATGATTTCTAAACACACAATTCAAAAACCATCTTCACAAAATGATGTGTTATTAAATTCTGAGTTAAGGCATACTAAACTCCATCTCTCCATCTTATGCCTATGGGAAGATATGCTGGAAATATGTGACACAGCATTCCCCATTCTGTCCTATGGGCAAGATGGCCTTGCAACAGTGAAAAACGAATTTGGCAGTATTTCACTATCAGGGCATGGTACACACCTCAGTACATGTCCTCGCTTTCACATACACTGCACCCTGCCCAGGGGGGTACCTTGGGCCTTCTATAGGGGTGTCTGATGTGAAAAAAAGGGAAGTGTAAGGCCTGGCAAGTGGGTGCATTTGTAAGGACAACACCTGTGTGCAGGCACTGCAGTGGCAGGCCTGAGATCTCTTTTTAGGGCTACTTGTGTGGGTGGGACAATTAGTGCTGCAGGCCCACTAGTAGCATTTGCATTACCACCCCTGGCACACACAGTGCACTTCATTAGGGACTTTACTGGTAAGACAAACATTCCGATTATGGACAACCAATTATCATAACACTTTATACAGGGAGCACTTGCACTTTGACACTGATCAGCAGTAGTAAAGTGCCCAGAGTTCTAATACCAACAAAAACAGGTCAGAAACAATACAAGAGGAAGGCAAAAAGATCAGGAATGACCTTGCAAAAAGGGCCAAGTCCAACAAACTTCAATACCAACACAGACAGAGGAGGAAGTGACATTTTTAATCATGACTATTTGAGATCTTTCAAACAAAAAGGAAGTAAACCACTTAAGAGCAATACCTTTGACAAATCAGTGTTGCAATCTAGTGTTTAAGATGTTATGGCCTACAGTGTCAAATGCAGCGATAAGTCCAGACACTAATGCACTGAGGTATCCGATATCAATTGTAATTTTTAAATTATAAAGAATGGGGCCCTGTGCTTTTTTCAGTTTCCACACTTATGCTGCAAAATGTATTTATAGGTTTTGAAGCAAGCTTGCTGTGTTTATTAATGATGCAGCAGCAAACAAGGTTATACCACTAGGTGGCCCCAGATGCTGTAGCTGCTGTGTTTTACATTTACCTGAAGGATTTTTAACTTAAATTAATATTATCCTGAATTTTTGTGCATGTTAGTTGAGAGGAATGGGTGTTATATTTTTCTAAGATAATTTAATTCATGTGATGAAGTTAATGAGGATTTTACGAATCCCAAATGGCCCTTATTCCCCATAACATCTTCCTTGATGAGGTTGAGTTAGGAATTAGAGGCAGCAAGGGGGGAAAAGCGCCGGGCCCGGATGATGTACCCATAGATGTCTATAAAACGGTGCCAGAACTATGGGGCCCGATACTCACTAGAGTTTTTAATGCTGCAGTTACAGAGGGAGCTCCCATGCCTTGGGGCCAATCAGTTATTATCCTCATATATAAAAAAGGAATAAATCATAAGCCAAGAATTACCGGCCAATCTCCCTATTAGATTCATCAGTAAAAGTGATGAGCAGGGTTTTATTAGTAAGATTGGAAGAGTGGGTTGCGGATAATGTGATTTTATCACAAGCTCATTATTGCTTTAGAAAGAGTCTGGGTATGTTAGTACAGTGTATTAACTTAGAGCTTTTAATTGGAAAATACACGTGCTAAACAAGGGGGCCTCTTTTTATGTTTTGCTGATCTTAGCAGCGCCTTCGATTTAGTGGACCATGTTACACTCTGGCCAGTTCGTCTTAACCTTGGTGACCCGGAACCTATCATATACTTCCTTGCAAGGCTATACGAGAAATTAACGACTAGAGTCCGGTATGGCCAACGAGGCGAATGCACTCTTAATTTTAAGGTTAAACATGGTATCCGCCAAGGCTGCGTCTTAGCACCATTGCTTTTTACTTTATTTATTAACGAAGTAGACGCAGTTCTTAAGTCGATACAGACGGATGCCACCCAAGCACAGGGCCAGGATGTACCGGTTCTGCTTTACGCAGATGATGCTGTGCTTTTATCAAGAACACTGGTAAGCCTACAGCGTCTGATAGATGGGTTTGCAGAATTTATCAAGGAGAGAAAGTTGTTGATAAATAAGGCCAAAACATGTACAATGGTTTGTGGTATAAACCCAGGAAAATGAAATCTTTCTTTATAGATGGAGAAAGACTGGAATCTGTTGGAAATTTTTGTTACTTGGTACTAACTATCTCCGGGGACGGCAAATGGTCACGCGAATTGTCTAATGTTTGGGTTAAGATGTCAAAAAGTGTGCATGGGGTCTTTAGGTTTGCCTCTAAATTAGGGGACCGCCTTATCAAAGACATGTCATATATCTATAAAGCTAGATGTGCCTCTGTTGCTTTATATGGTGCAGGGGTATGGGGTTACCATTCCAGTCAAGAACTGCAATTAGAGGGAAACTCTTTTTTTAAAAAGCTTTTGTGCCTGCCTGCATCAGCATCCACTGAGCTAATCCATTGCGAAGTGGGGCTGAACTATCTTTCATATTTGATCTCTTAGAGACCCCTACTGCTCTGTTGATCTGTTTTAATATCCCATGGCTAAAATACATAGTAAAAGTTAATAGAGATGTATTTAAGCTCACGATCTTGGAAAATCCAATTGATGGGATAGGCCTGTCCAAACAGGAGACAAAGAATACTTTTTTTGTCCCTTAAGAAGGAGTGCAGGATGAGAATCATGGGGAAACAAACCACATATCAGCTTTATCATTCGCATATAGACTGTAATGGCTTCCAAAGCTACCTATCATTAGTTACAAGACCCTCTCACCACTTTGTATTAACAAGGATGAGACAGGCCTTGTTCATTATCCAGTTGCGTTCCCCGAAATGAAACAGCGACCAGTCACCCCATGTCCTTCTAATGAGCATACTAAACAGAGCACCATGCACTTTCTACTTCTATGTGATCTGTATTTGAACTATAGAATTATCTATCTAAAACAATTGTTCAATAAATATGATGTTATATCCACCAACGCTGCTATGAGTCTATTGTTTACATTAAGAGACCCCGAGATTTGTGTTTATGCAGTGACATTTATTTTAAACTCAATTCATGTGAGAAAAAGTATTTTTTTTAATGTACTTATTAATTGAGACTGTATTTTTTGTATTTAATCGATTGTATATGCATATTTGTTGCTTTTATGAAGCTGTTTTGGATTTTAGCATTTGTGTATGTATATTTGCTTTTATGGTTGCTACACAATCCGAATAAAGCATACTGAAAATTTTTTTTAAAAAAATAAAAACAGGTGTATGTGCTACGAGGGGCCCCACATGACATTTTTGACTTGGACCAGCGAAAAATAATGGCGGCCTCATTATTGGCCAACTATTTTATTAAGTTGCTGCTGAAGCCAAAACTGGTACAACTCTGGCTTACATTTCCAGTTGTACTACAAATTTTGCAAAGGAAGACTACATGCCTCCAACCCTTGGAAAAAGCTAGTATATTCATTTTGTCATATTGCACGCCAATTATTGAAGTCTTTGGTGTTTTTTTTCAAGTGCTTGTAAAAAAAAAAGTAGTACATAAAGGCTGAAATTTGGCTCTGCAAGTTTGTAAATGTATTTGTCGTTACAGCAAGACCATCGCTAATAGATATGCATGACACTAAGGGGCATAATTACAAGCCCCTATCGCCACAGGAACGTCACTTTCAGTGATGTTCCTGTGGCAATAGGGGTTCGTCTTATTCACAAGGTGGCATTAAGCCACTTAATGTGGCTTAACGCCGACTTGTGAATAAAGCACTCTTTCACGCTATAAATAGTGGGTAAGGGGCGGGAAAAGGGTTTTGTGATAGGCGTTCCACCTCAACACCCATTGATTTTGATGCTGCCCCATATTTACAACAGTGGCGTAAATATGGGGCAGAGACAGAATTAAGACCAGGGAAAACCTGGTCTTACACTGGCACAATGAGGAGAAATGCTTTATTTCTCCTTGTTTTTGCTGTTTCTATGTGTCCTGCATTGTGCAGCACACATAGAACCAGCAAAACGCCATTGATTGTTTATGAGCAGGAAGGTGTCCTGTCCTGCACACAGGCAATTTTTTTTTTTAAATGACGAGTTGCAACTTCTATGTGTGCTGCACAAAGCAGCACACATAGAAGTTACAAATTTCCATTTTAGATTGTTTATGTGCAGGAAGGGACACCTTCCTGCACATAAACAAAATTTCACCTTGACGCAGGGACCGTCGCACTATGGTGCAAGCAGTGGCGGCTGACATCTACTGAGGATGGAGTGGCGGGCAAGCAAAATAAAAAGAGGGGGAAAAAAAAGCACTTCCCGGATCCTGACGACGTCCTCCTCTTTCCGACTTCGTCTGCTGGGACTGCAGTGCAGGCCCCAGCAAACTCCCTTGACCAATCCAGGCCTGCTCATGATCTGTTAACAAGCATGTGAGCAGTGTCCTGATTGGTGGGAGCAGCCTCAGTTGTCGCTCTTGAGGGTACTGGATGCCTGCACTTTCTCTCAACCTAGAGGTTTAAAATGTGCATGTGTGGTGGGCCGTCTCAAGAAGGCCGACCAAAGGCACATGTGCATTTTTTTTGTTTCAAATATTTTTTATTTTCCATCAATAAAAAAAATAGAAAGGGGAAAGGCACACTCCACAGGGACAATAGGTACACAGCGATAAGCCTACAACCCTGTCAAGGGCTGGCCGCATGTTAGACATTGCGTCAAATCGCTAGGAGTCGAGTAAGAGGTTAGATTTTACACAGCGATACGCCTACAACTCCAAAGGGGCCAGCCGCGTTCCATGTTGCAGAATATGATAGCAACTGATCCTGTGGTGTGGCCAGGCCCAGAAGGCCCACATTCAGTACAAACGGGCAACTGGCCCAGATCTAAAAGTCAGCCCAACGGGGCCGCAGTCCAAAGAGTGATAGAGGAAGAGAAAGAGAGGATAGATAAACAGGAGGAACCAAGAGAAGAAGAGGAGAGACACAGATATGCAGGGGAGAGCGGTATATGGGAGGTGGAGGGGAGGGAGGGGTGGCAGCCCGGTCTAATGTCGGCAGTAGTGGGGCGCATTGCAGGGGGGCAGCTACGGGAGCAATCTGCTTGGTTCAGGGGGGATGAGAGCATCGTCAAAGAGGCGCAGCGTCCTAAGCTTGGTGGGCACGTGGCGCGTGTGTTTGACAGCGCAGAGATATTTGACTAAGGGTTGCCAAACAGCCTTGAAGCGGGTGTCGCGTGCCTGCAGCCGCGCCGTAAAAAATTCCATTGCGACAACATGCCATAGGCGCACAAACCAGGCTGCGATTGGAGGAGCCTCGGTTTTGTATCCAGTGCAGGGCTAAAAGTTGTTTGGCTGCCCCCAGCATTTGAAGCGCCAACGTCCAATCTCTCCTGGTTAGGACCTTTAGACCAGCAGGTTTAACACCAAGCGGGATTGTGCTCATGGTCTCAGGCAGAGGGAACCCCAGACCCCCTGATGTGGCTAAGGACCTCCTTCCAGAATAAAGTCAGCGTCGGACATGCCCACCAAATATGAATGAGGTCTCCCGTTGCAGATCGGCACCTCCAACACAAGGGAGAAGATGTAGGAAACATCTTGTGGAGTCGCTGGGGTGTGTAATACCATTGGGTCATAAGCTTGTAGGCATTTTCCCGCTGGGGGATGCTACGATAAACTTTGGGTATATCCTGCCAGAGTCGACGCCATTGTGCGGGGGTAATGTCCGCGTCTGACAATGCTTGCCATTTGCCCTGGTATGGGTGGGAGGGCGGCGTGTGAGGATGTTGCAGAATCTGATAGATCCGGGTGATTAGCCCCTTAGATTCAACCGGATCCCGGACCAACCTTTCAAAGGGGATGAAGGCGCGTGTGGCCGCCTGATAGCTACCCTCCTCAGTCGCCCAATGACGCAGCTGGGCATATTGTAGCTGCGCCGCCATCGGGACACGGAATTCTTCTTTACAGTGAGCGAAAGATTTAAACGTACCCTCTTCGAACAGATCAGTGAGCACTCTACAGTTCCCCTGTGTCCACTTGGCGAAGGTTCGCGAGCGGTGCGCTGGTGGGAAGGACGGATTCCCCTCTATCGGGTTGTGTGGCGAGGGAAACATCGTGAGGCCTCTGCGCACAGCCACTGTGTCCCATATGCACATGTGCACTTCAAACAAGTGCAAAGGCAGCCTTCTGCCCACCACTGCTCACTCAACAGGCCCCACACCGTCCTGACACTCAGTTCAGGATGGGACGATAAAAAATAAAATGCTAATCCATTACCATTTTATTTTTTTATCTCTGGGGCTTTAAGGGGCACTTGAGTGGGGCTAGGCTCCTCCGCTCCAATGGAGGAGCAGCCCCTGGGTGCAAGGGTTTCTGCGTTGGCACTAGGCAGCTGTAATTTGGCGAAACGCATGGCTGCATCGTATTCTTGTAAATATGGTGCAGCACTGCATTTCAGAAGTGGATAGCACAGAGTTAAGCCAACAAGGCTAGCTCCACGCTCCGCCACTACGCTTGTAAATATACCCCTAAATATGACAAAAAACGAAATACCCTACTTTTGTAAATCTGTATGGAGATGCAGCAATTTCAATACTATTATCATACAAGTGAAAAATGGACTGACTAAACCTAAAATGGGACTTCAAACTGGTAGAATTAAATGATACAGCTGTCCGCTTTTGAGAAATGTATTTATAGTCTAAAAAGTCTAATTGGTGTGAAGCAATATAGCTAGTTAATTCGACAAACTGAATAGTTAACCACTATCATTTGAAAGGGTAGTGATGTGTAAGGGTCGGGATGCATGATATATATTATTCGGTTGTGTGTTTTCATAGCGTTTACATTTTCTAATTTACTTATGGAAAATGTTTTTAAAAGTTTACCCTCTTTCAGGCCCTTTCCTATTTCATTCAAGATAGTTTATTTGTAATGTGCGTCCCGTTGCCAGTGCCTTACTTTACCCTCCGTATGTATATTGCAGGAGTGCTGGTCACAATAGCACGTGTGCCGGGTATGTGAACATGGACCTGTTTCTACACTACTCCCTCATTCCCTCGGTAAGTAACACAGCAAACAAAATAGCTTGTCAAACTGTGCATGGGTTGGGCTGGTGGGTGGTAATGGCTAATGTTAAAGGAAAGTTTACAGATTTGGAGTACAGGGGCCATAGCGCCATGCTGTATGTGAGCGGCCCTAGATGTAGAAATGTTGAAAATTAGTACGGTTTGGTGAACATTATCTGCGCCATCTTGCCTCTTCCCCTGATGCCACACTTTTGTCGTGCGCACCCGCCATTTTAAGATGCCCTGAACAGAACAAACCCTTTTTGCATGCCGCTGGCCCCTGACATAGCCCTTCGCCCTCACTAAGCCTGCACGCTGACCAACCCCCTGCTTGCACCTGCCTTGAATCATAAACCCCTCTCCGGCGCTGCTCTGCCTCAGGCCCTCATCCTGTTCCCAGCGCAACACCTCCCTTCTTCCCTTTCATGATCCCCGGCCCTTTGATGCAAACCCCCTTTTCCCCGTGTGCCCGTTTGTCCTCCTCGTTCCCAGGCCGGCACCCAGCTCTGCCGATACTATTCCTTGCCCCTCCCCGTACAATAGAAAGCTTCCCCCATCAAAGGATCCCCGGGTTGATCAAAGCCCCCACCCCACGAGATCCGATCGAACCCCGCATTCCATGAATTGACGGAATATCCAGCTGCGCGATACTCATCACCTGTTGTGACTAGGGTGGGGACCTCTACTGTAAATGTGTGTGGGAGCGGGCCCGGAGGGGGGGTTCCGGGAATGTCTTTCCGTACATCAAAGCTTTGTCATGAGTATGTAAACTGTAATAAAAACCGCAAAACCCTGTATATAAGGGGCCAGACCTCAGACATAAGGTAGAGCACCTCAGAACGATACCTGCTGTCCGTTTTGCCGTGTTCTCCTCCGGAGAGAATAAAAACCTTGTTTCCTGCTTTCCAGTCTCCAGCGCCTGCCTCTTCATTGATTAAATAACTAGAGGGTCACAGAGGCAATACCGCCGGGCAAATATCGATTGTCCCCGACCCAAACCTTGTTACTTTAACAATTGGCGTCCCAAGCGTGGGGCCCATCAGCGACTCGTGGATCCAGTGGGAGAGGTCCCGACGACAGAGTGAATGACTGCAACGATCGGGAGAGCTCTTGCCCAATAGACCCTCGTCTGGCAGCCGATCATCCGAACTTCACTAGTTCCGAACAGACCTCTCTCGAGTGATCTACGGTCCTGACTGGGGACCATTAGGAGTGCCGTGAGAAATACGAGAAAAAGAGGACGAACGGGCGCTGGATTCGGAAGACAAGAAACTGTCCACACGGTCCGGGTAAGGTCGTGTAAACACGACGGAGTGCGAAAATAATTGATTGCTTGATTGTTTACAAAAAAATATACTAGTATTACTCTTTGTTTGACCTATTTGGAGATTCACTGTCTGCACACGGAGAAACAGTAGGCTCCTTCTCTTTTGCAAACAGTGAAGGATAGGTAACGTAACCGTCGCGCCTATCTTTCTCCCCCACTGACTCTATTATTTCTTAACGGTTTTTGGGAGACTCCCTCTCCCTCACTGATTAACTGGGTTCTTTAACCCCGAACTACTGTTCGCAGATTGTCTTCTGGAGATTCTCTGTCTGCAAACCGGAAACAACAGATTCCTCTTTGCGGATAGTGAAAGGGTAGAGGACGCAGACTTTTGCGCCCTACTTACTCTCCCCATTGATCTTACTCTATCTTATTTATTTATTGATTGTTTGATTGTTCCTCGTTATTTGTTACTTTTTGTTCATGAGGTATTCACTGCCTGCAAACAACGTAGAATAGGAATATTCTGTCTAGTCTTTGCACCTAGTGATAAGATAGGCAGTGCTGACTTTTTAGTCCCTCGTTACGAGCCGTCATGTCTGTCTTCTCCCCACTGATTGATAATTGGTTCAGCCCGGACCGTGTATTAGAGGTGGACCATATAGCTCCACTAGAAGGCACCCCTAATAAGGACATGTTCATAAACTATGGATTAGTTACCATAGCCTATAATAAATTGTGGCACAGGTATACCAAAGAAAGTCAAGACAAACAGTGGCCACTGGCAGGATCCTTTGACCTTGATAAAATAGAAACGTTGGAAATAGCCCTTCGCAATAATAAGACAACGCCTATTATGCTCGACAGTCTCGGTATGTGGCGCAGAGAGGCTATGCAACGACAGAGAAAAGACGAGGACAAACCAGGTAGAGAAATATACCGACAGGACAACCCCGGGACACCACGACCCAAAAGTTATCCCCCGACACTACGCAAAAGACGGCCAGACTTAGGGCCAGACCAATGCGCTTTTTGTAGATATGTCGGACACTGGAAAGCCCAATGCCCGACTCTACTGAGCGTGAGTAAGGGCAAAGGGCCGACAGGAATGACAGGCCAGCAGAATGAGAAAAAGCGCGAGACAAAGAAAAATCCGACTCGCACGGACAGACCAGATAGAACCACCACGTTTGATTATGCCCGATGGCACAGGTTCCGCCAGAACGATTTCAACGACATGTTCGAGTTTTCCTAGGTCGGACAATATAAAAACGGGAACCCAGCCTAGTTCTAAATTAACAGACGGAGAAAGATAATTTCGGCCAAATAATCACTGTTTTATGTTTGTCTTTGGATCTTGTGTGTCATGCTTTTACTGTCCCCCCCCGTCCGAGTTTGTGTGTACGTAATATATGAATCTGCGTCATCCCCCTGCACGTGCTTCCATGTTACATAAACTATGTTAATAGAAAATTTTAGCATGAAACAACCTGGAAAGAAAGAAATGGGAAACGAAATCAGTAAGCCACTGATAAACACGAACTTTTATTTTAACATAACAAGCAAAGAAAAACACAATAACGCTAGAAAAACAAAGATGGTAAACTATAGAACAGGAAAGTCAACAGAACATTCGCCCCCCCACATTCTGGAACCTTCCAAAGTAGGGCTGGGTTACGGCTACGCCCAACCGGCGGCAACCCATATAAGGCGGGACCTGCTGCCAACACTTGGTCAGGAAATCTTAACGTATGGGGGAGCCGGAGGAGAGGCAGGGGCCAGCGGAGTGCAGCCGCAACGGCCCTAGGTAGTTGCCGGTAGTCCCGCCACATGCCTCCTCGGCCCAGCCGCAGCGGGCCTGGATAGTCTTAAGTAGTCCCGCCACATGTCCAGAGAAGAACGAGACACCTCTTCCTTTTCCCTTCCGTAACAGTCGCAGCAGCTCTGGGCGGCGGGATGCCCTGTCCACACCTCTGCAGGAATGCGTCCAGGTCGGGCTGGGAGGGAGAGGCGACGCGGACGAGCCTCCCCCACCTCCATGGATAGGAGGTCTCCCAGCCCCCGGCCCAACGCCGAACACCCCCAGTCAGGCGATGGTGCCCCAATACTTGCGCAGCACCGAACGTGCAATGGTGCCCATATTTTCGGAACACCGAACCTGCAATGACTGCACCGATACTCGTGCCGCGCCGAATGCGCGCCACAGGTGGCCATACTCCCACAGCACTGAACACACGACTTGGGGAGCACCGGATGGGGAGAGACCTTCGTGCGGGCCGATGAAAAAGAGCAGCATGGGGTGCGCCGGAAGAAGGAGACGGCGCGAACGAGTCTCCCTCGCCCCCCCAGGTGGGGGCATCACAGCTGCACCCCAGCCGAACGTCCCGCTTTCACAAAACAGAGCCCTCTTCCTTTCACTCCGAAGGATCTCTTCCACTCTTGCAAACTCGACGAGAGTGGCCCCTGTAGGGCCTCAAAATGGCGTCTGGGTCCGCTGGAAGGCGGGCCCCGGCCGCTAGAGCAACTTTGACCAGCAATATAACTCGGACACTTGCCCACTGGGGCACAAGCCCCCATCTCCGACAGCATCTCTGCAGCCTTGAAGATTCTACAAAGGTCCCCGGCGGAGCCTTCGGCCCCTGCAGGCTTCCGGTAAGGGACGGCTGCCTTGATCACTAACGAAACAGGCATGACATTGCCACTCCTTCTGTTAGCATGAATTCTAGAACTGCCGAAAAGGACTCTGGTCCAACTGCCGGTTGTAAGAAACATTTTTCCCTGATGCTACTTCCGGACTAACCCGGCCCCGCCCAAAATGGCGCCGGTATCAATAGGAACTTACGAACACCTCGTGGTGTCCCTTTTCACTATACAAACTTGATGTTCTGAGACTTATATGATCCTTTGTACACTTGGCTAGAAAAGACAAGGAGAGCTCACTCGACGAACATTGTGAAAGGATCCCGTTAAAAATGTTGATTACAAATGTACGGTGTATTATATTTTTATAGCTGATGTATAACCCCATTTATGACGCACACATACGGTATGCATATAGGAAATCTGATTGCAACTATTCTGACTATGCTTCTAAATTATGAAATAAATGCCCCCGAACCCCCAGCCAATTAATAGACGTTTTAGTTTCTTACAAATGAATGAATAAAACTTTCCAATGTTTTTATTGCTGCAAAACGACACCCCCCACTGTACGCACTTTAGCCATTGCCACGTCCGGCCAAATACGACCGCACCCCCCATAATCCACGTGCTGAAATGATTTTGCAAAATAAAGGTTTTCGAAACTATGGACGGGTATTGCATGCTTTATTTAAAAAAAATAAAAAAATAAAAAAAATGTGGGATCGGTGGGAGAGTTCTTTTCTGTGCACCCTACTCTGCTCTCTCTTTAAGGTTGAAAGAAGATGGTTGCCCAGCCCTGGAGGTCGGATCGGATCGACAACACGACACTCTGCCTTCAAAGTACGCGACTGACTCATGAACTCTCGCATGGAGGAAGACCTCGACTTCCAAGGATGGGTAAAACGAACGATGTAAATGAGGGAATGTAAAAGAAGGGTGAAATGAAATGATGTAAATATTATAAAGTACGACGTTCAAAGGTACTAGGGAACAGAGCTGACCCAAGAACCGAAGAACCTTAGAACGTCACAGCGTTGAAGGAGGTTTAAGGATCCCGATAGTGAGATACATCTTTCGACTAGATACCTCGCACTAGGCACCTCTGGTTTCCTTTTTACGTTTCCTCGCACACGACCTATATGGACACACTGCCCCCCCCCCCCCGACTCCAGAAACCATATCCCCGGGGACTCTGCCCCGAGGAGGAAAGACGAGTAAGAGGTAAGTAAAGGACTCTTGAATCCATGTATTTGAATATGCGCGAATGCTGTCCCCCCCCCCTTTTTTTCCTCCCTCTGCAGGTTACATCAGAGATTACAGCCGAGGTGTGGCGAAGATCTGAAGCCTTGCCGTGTCTAATACACGAAGCAGACTAGCGCTGCAAGGTGGTGCCTAAGCGCGCCTACTAACTACTCACGTATCGAACAAACCCCTAAAATGAGTATGACCTGATAAAAAGTGATCACCCTTAAACCAGACCACACGAATGAACCCATGTCACGTATGATGCGAAACTATGAGAGAATGTGTGTGTGTGACTGAGGCGTTGACCCAACTGGTCGAAGGACCGAGAATGCGAGGAAGTGCGACAAAATGGTACCTCCTTTCTTTTTTCCTTTTTCTCAAGGCACGTCCTCTCTACCCTGTCTAATGCTCAAAAAAACTGCATGATTACAAGATTCTAACGCAGACCCGTGAATGTCCTTTACTGTGTAATGCACTAAATAGCCTTACTTGAATACACTGCCACCCTCTCTGTTGCACGTGTACTATTTAGCCTGCCGTTGCACTCTCTCTCTCTCTCTCTCTCTCTCTCTCTCTCTCTCTCTCTCTCTCTCTCTCTCTCTCTCTCTCTCTCTCTCTATTTTTGCACTCCCACTCTTCCGAGCGATTAACCCCGAAATTGGCAAACCGCCACCCCTAGCACACCACCCAATTGGCTTCAAATACCGTCAGTATTTGCACAAAAACTTGTCTTTAATACAATCACCCTGAGACCGTGTCATTACCTCTCCTTTTCCGCTAAAAGTCAATAAACCGAGGTTGGGCCGTAAGGGAAAGGACAGGTAAGACGACAGAGGTTCCCTAATCAGGCCCGTAATAAGGGAACTACCTGTCAACGGCTCCTATGTAATAAAAAAGGGGACCCCAGAATACGCGACCCTCCCCGCCCCGAAATTGTCGCATTACCCAAACAGTAAAAATGATCACCCCTGTCCCCGTATCAGCCGCTCCAAACTGGAGTTATGAAACTACCCCTCATTCCCGGTTGTGAGAGATGGGTCGATTTACGCCCTTACCATAAGTTTTCTATGTCCCCAGTTGTTTCCCATAAAACCCCTGTCTTTTCTGATTAAGTAATCAGGCCGTAGGAAGCTACGTAGGAACCAGAATGATGTTTTACAAGGTTAAAAGACTAGGCCAAAGTGAAGAAATCATTGAAATGAGCCCTGCCGAAAGTGAAAAATGTTTAGTTGAAAAGCAGGACGCCTTGATAAAAAGAAATGTTTAGCCTATGTTCGCCCCCCAGCAAAATACCTGTTTAGTACCATGTTGACAGCACACAGAACCCTTGGTAAATATAAAACCCTAGAGAACGGCATATCTTTGTCAGGCTCGTCTTACGAAGGTGGGTCTCCATCAGATAAACTGTCGTAACTGTAATAAATAATTGTGAAGGAAAGTCATGGTAAATCCAACAGGCCCGCCATCGGTCATTTATATGTTAGTTGTGAACCCTAATATAACGGACGTTTTCGTTTCTGCCCGGAGCTGAGAGAGAAATAGACTTTTGTGATTACCTTCCTCTGCAAATTCTCTAAAGACTGTCTTTTCAAACTCGTTTAAGGGTACGGTTGTCGGGAGAGAGAAGGACCGGATGTGGGAGCACGAGGCCTGACTGCAGACTATGGAACACCTGCGACATTGGCCAAGGCGAGACCACGACAGAAAAGAGCTGCAGGACGAGGCACTGTTTTCGACAAAATGAGAAGAAAGGGCCGACCTGATGCCCCTGCTCGATGTCCAGTGTTTGCCGACAAGTCCCCGCTCTCTGAATTCGGTCATAAGCCTGCCTATCTGAAATTCTCCGTCCCCCTAGTCTGTACCCGATCTGGCCCTGCTCCATCCCCCTTTTTCCTCCGACCTACCCGAAAGAACTGCTCACATGCACCCTTCTTCCATCTGAACTTTTTGACAATCACCTCAAAGGACACAGGGCGAAAAGGACCTTCTCGACCAGGAATGCGAGGGAAAGGTCGTGCCCTGCAACGCGAGACCTAGAATAGAGCTGGACCCGTAGCTCCACCGCCGGTGCTCCACAGTGCCAACGAAAGACAACAAAGAATACTGAGAACTCATTAACTGCGAACATTTTGACATCCCCAATCACCGTTTCTGCTGCGCCTCATTTCTCTCCCAGCCGCCATTGTATTGATTATGCACCAATCCGAATCTGATATATGTAATAACCTATCAGTTCACATTATGAAATGTACTCGCTGCTCTCGCAACAGAATCGTTTTTTGTATTGCATTTCTATGACTTTCCTGCTAGACAAGTTTATCAAAGTTTATCAATAGGTCCGCCTCCAAAAACTAGAAATCTTAAAATGTATTGTTTACAACTCTTTCATCTAGGGTTCCTACTGCTTTCTTTCTCATGCCCACCACAATAGAACCGAGTAGAAAATGAACCAGCAAGATGCCTTGCATATGTTAAAGGGGGGACTGTTGAAAATTAGTACGGTTTGGTGAACATTATCTGCGCCATCTTGCCTCTTCCCCTGATGCCACACTTTTGTCGTGCGCACCCGCTATTTTAAGATGCCCTGAACAGAACAAACCCTTTTTGCATGCCGCTGGCCCCTGACATAGCCCTTCGCCCTCACTAAGCCTGCACGCTGACCAACCCCCTGCTTGCACCTGCCTTGAATCATAAACCCCTCTCCGGCGCTGCTCTGCCTCAGGCCCTCATCCTGTTCCCAGCGCAACACCTCCCTTCTTCCCTTTCATGATCCCCGGCCCTTTGATGCAAACCCCCTTTTCCCCGTGTGCCCGTTTGTCCTCCTCGTTCCCAGGCCGGCACCCAGCTCTGCCGATACTATTCCTTGCCCCTCCCCGTACAATAGAAAGCTTCCCCCATCAAAGGATCCCCGGGTTGATCAAAGCCCCCACCCCACGAGATCCGATCGAACCCCGCATTCCATGAATTGACGGAATATCCAGCTTCGCGATACTCATCACCTGTTGTGACTAGGGTGGGGACCTCTACTGTAAATGTGTGTGGGAGCGGGCCCGGAGGGGGGGTTCCGGGAATGTCTTTCCGTACATCAAAGCTTTGTCATGAGTATGTAAACTGTAATAAAAACCGCAAAACCCTGTATATAAGGGGCCAGACCTCAGACATAAGGTAGAGCACCTCAGAACGATACCTGCTGTCCGTTTTGCCGTGTTCTCCTCCGGAGAGAATAAAAACCTTGTTTCCTGCTTTCCAGTTTCCAGCGCCTGCCTCTTCATTGATTAAATAACTAGAGGGTCACAGAGGCAATACCGCCGGGCAAATATCGATTGTCCCCGACCCAAACCTTTTTACTTTAACAGAAAGAAGTTGTGTACCTAAACTGTCAAGAAATCTGTTTCTGTAGTGCATGGGGATAACTGCACACACCGAGACATTATTCACACATTCTTCACGCTGTCGACACCGTGCTTTCTTGAAAAACAATCCCTGCAGACAAAATCAAGATAGGGAGTCGGCTGTTTATGTTAATAAGAAAATATGAGAAGCTTTAAGCATGTATGTTCTGACCTTTTTTATTTCGAACCTGCTAAACCTGCAGCTTGGAATGCGGTGACTCGCCTGGTTTACTCACTCCTTTATTCTCATTTTTTTCTCCCTACTTGAGGTAGCTAAACATAACATAGCCTAGCGTAGCCTTGGAGCGCATATTGTAACAAGGAACATGACATAGAAGGTGATAACATAAGATAGCATACAATATGATTGCGTAACAAAGCATACATTAATATAACATAGCCTTGAAGAACAAAGCATAGTTTAACATTGTCGAGCATAAGATAGCATAGTCTAACACATCATTGCAGAACATAGAGTAACATAGCACAACATAACAACTATAGCATGGTACTGGATGACATAGAATATAATATTACAGCATTGCATAGAATAGCATAATTCAATTTCATCTTTATTCGATTCACACAAAGTGTATCATATAAAAGAACACATTAAAAAACTGCAATTCATTAAAAACAGATATGGTACAATAAAACGAACACAATAAAATACAGGTTACACTTTAGCCTACCGTAGGTATAGACTTTCTTCTCCTTTGAGTTGCCCTAAGAATCCTTGTATGTACCACACATGTATAAAGATTTGGAAGGAGCTGCAAATGTAAAAATGCTGGCCTACATTGTTTAAAATTCAAAGATGTCAATAAAGGTATAATAAAAGCTCTTCTCAAGTCTATATAAAATTTACAAAAGAACACTATATGTATAGTTGATTGATTAGACGCGTTATCACAAGGGCAGTGCAGTAGATCATTTGACCAGTTGTTAACACTTGGGAAACTTATCAGGCGGTAAAAAATATATTTGGCCTGAAACGTGTTAAAACAAATCTCTGCTGGGCATTAAGAATATTAAACAGGTATAATTGCATTGTAGAGGTGGTTAAACCATTTGGTTATGTTGAACAGTAAGTTTGGCCAGATCCACACACAATCTGATATCCTCCAATAGTTTTAAGCACTCTGTCTTTAGTACTTTTCTCGAGATGTTTGTCAAAGATTCAGGTTGATCATAAAATTAAGGCTATCCAATATCTGACATAAAATTCTTAATATACCTTAGCCAGGGGATTTTTAAAACAAACTCTGAGTCACAACTGTCCTTTGCTATGGCATGGTTCAAGTCCATAAAATCCGAGGTCCATATTTTGTGCCAAATCAGGACTTGCTGAATCTTGATCAAATCTAATGAATAATTAGCTCCCAGTTCAGAGTGACATGCAAAGTTTGAACAACTTGAAGGTAGTGCTAAAAGATTTTTTTTAAACAGCATTTTCCACCACCTGAAGTGATTCAGCATTTCCGTACATTGAAATAGTTCTGCATTTTGCATATTATATAGTTAACATTTCTTTCAGCTGAATACAACCCAGTTTCCTGGCAAAAAAGCAAGTAGATCTAACAAATAGCAACCTTCTCGAATTAATGGCACTTTTCCAGTTCCCTTCACAGTCAAATAGAATTCCCAAATAGGAGAAGGTTGGGTAAATGGTAAAGTGTCTTTTTCTATATAAACATTTTGACACTTTGTTGCAGTGGAGCCCGCTTTCATAACAAATGTCTTACTTATGTTAATTCGTAACCAAAGAATTTCCATAAAAAGGACAAAACTGTTGAAAAGACGCTGCAATGCTAGTGGGGTGCGTGCCATAAGTACCGCTTCGTTCGCATATAGTAGAACAGATATTGGCCAGTGTTTAACTTGTGGCAGGCCCGTGCACATACTTGCGAGTGGGTTACCCAAATTATTAATATACAAGTTAAATAAAAAAGGGGCAAGTACACACCCATACCGTACCCCTTTTTCAATACTAAAGGGGCGTGTACAATCACCTTTATACCCAAAACGTACCCTAGCGTAACTGTTTGAGTATAAGTGTCTTAAAAAGTTAATAATAGCTCAATCAATACCCACTGAACTCATTAAGAAACCAAAGCTTGTCATGGAATAAACAATCAAAGCTGATGATAAATCAACAAAAACCATTTATAGGTTGCCACTTTTAATATACGCATATTTGCCCAGTAACAAATTTAAATTGACTGCTTGCGACATGGTCCCGATACCCTGACAGAATCCATATTGTAAGTCAGAGATCTTATTGTTACAATCCGCCCAGCTTTGTAGTCTAGCTAAGAGAATACGGCCAACCACCTTAACCATCGAATCTAGTAGGGAGATTGGTCTATTGTTTCTAATAGTTATGGTAATTTGGCTAAAAGACTCCATGATAACTGAGGCTTCCTCCGAAGTGTTCTGGAAAACATCAAAAGTCCTCTTTTGCTGCTGGATTAGATGCTCTACGGCAGAAGTTAGTCGGGTCAATCATAGCCCAGTGTAAAGTGTAGCCATTCGTTCGAGAGAGCTCTAAGTTCTCCATGGCTAGAGTGTGATGATAGGCCCTCCAGCCTTCTACTAACCTGAGGTTTAGCTCTAGACTCTTAGGCTAAAAGTCACTAATTGCACAGTCATGTAATGTAAAATTAGTCACTAGTGCCGAATAACGACTGGGAAAAAGCTGAAAATCTATAACGCTTTTACCCATAGTGCCATCAAAGGTGCAAGATACATCAGATGGACTGTCCCCACTTTCATTACTGAAGCCTAAATCATATTTAAAAATAAGCTCATTGAGTTTCTTCCCATAGTTTGTATGTAAGAAATGTGTGACGTCTTCTTATGATAATATAAGATACCCTTAAAAAACATAGACTAATGTAACCAAGTATTGGATAACCTAGCCTAACACTGCATAAAATGGTAGCATGGCATAGTCCAGGCATGACATTGAACAACATACAATAATATAGCATCACATGTGTATAATGTGGGGCCTTACAATATACTAGCACCACATTGAATCATTGCATGTCCTTTGCGGATCAACAAATACCACTCATGACTACTTTAGTTCTGTGCATGTTACTTTGACATAATGTTGCATGCATATCTGAGCTGGGCTTTTCCCTGCTGTACTTTATTTTTTAGTAAAAAGCAAAGCAGAATCACTGCAGGTCTCTTTAACCACCCAATTCCTTAGACAATTTGATTTCCTTATTAGAGGTCCTCAGTGGCGGTATTGGACCAGGTCCAATGGTGCCATTTTCCACACTGTCACAGTGAATTAGGTCAATATGATTGTGAGAAGATAGGAGAGGTGTGCCGTGCCGGGGCTCTGCTGACACCCACTCTTGGCTACAAAAGATTGCAGCAAAATGACATGGACTAGCCTGAATGTATAGTATTGCTCTGGGATGATATATAGTCTCAGATTCTGAAGAGGTAAGATACTAGGTTTGCCACTTCTATCTTATGTCTGATTTTTTTCAGTGGTAGTTGCCACCTTTTGGTATGTTCAGCCAGTCCAGCAAAGCGACAATTAACATCATGCGATGCTATACAAAAACAAGTGTTATGACTTATAAAAACATAAACAATATGATATCTGAGATTCTAGTAATTTCTGGATCTACCCAACAATTATCTCTAGCATCAAGAATCCACCGCTGAACCACCGATGAGGAAATAAAGGATATATGGGATAGTACATCATGAGGATATTGCAAGTTAATGAGGAGTTCTATGATCATGTAGAGTTTCTTTATAAGGTTATTGAACTCCTAGATGACTTGCAATATCCTTATCATGTACGACTTAGAGTACTTTAGTCCTTCTAATACATGGTCACACCATCACCAAACCACTTATATCTTTGGTGTGTAGCTCTTTCCTTTGGAAAAGAGAGCGTTTTTGCAAATATCGAGAATACAAAAAGAATCTACAGTGCAACATTAAACACATAAAAAACGATTTATGTTTGTTGCAAAAAGATATGAGAACCTGTTTAATACTAGTCAGATTAAAAAAAAGGGTGCAGTAACTGATGCAGAAAGAGTCTAACTTTTCTGGAAGTTCCTAAGGGGTCTAAGGAACCAACTAATGTTGCCATAAATATCACCTTGCTACTTGTCACTGTAGAGCTAGAAAAACAAATCAAAAGAAAGAAAAGCAATGTTTTGTTTCTACTCTTTTAACAGCTGCTTTAATTATGCTTTGCGACCTGAGTTGCCTTTCCCCTCTGCTGCTGGCTCTGGCAGCAGGCATTGTGATCTCTGAACTCAATTTTAATACACTATTACAGTTGAGCGGCTATGTCATTTCTTTATAATAGGCAAATAGGTGTGCCAATCGTTGCCTATTATATATGGGATAAAGATCCCTCTAGCGTACATTATAAGGATGTTGAATAAAACCTATCTGTGCTGTGGTATTAATCACAGTGGTCCTAAAAATGTCAATTTTGAGTATCTGCCTTAAAAACTATCACGGATTCTCATGTGGGCATTATTAGTTATGTACAAGGAGTTTGTTACAGGGGTTGGGGGTGTTTGAAAAGAGATTACCTAATGAACCAGTGTGTATTACTCAGGAAGTACAGTGTGAACACATGCTGGGTACAAAGCACAACCCCTGACAGTGCACGCTGCTGTCAGTGTGTGCTACCACCAGTCAGGGCAAGAGATCTGAGTAACTGTTGTGCTCTTGCAATCGACAGCAAAACAGGTTTTTCTCAAATCAAATGTGGAAGGTTATGAATTTTAGCCTTCCTGTATATTTGACATGACATTTGCAGAAAATCTGAATATGAGCCAAATAAACTTTACTTTTTACCCCTTTCCCTTGCTATAGTTTGTCATCATGGTGGTGCTGTCCTACTTTGAGAAGCGGGTGAACAGAATGAAGATAGATGAGAAATTACCCCTACATGGACGTTTTGGAATTGTAATGTAAGTAGCTGATCTGCTCTGTACATTACGATGTCCCTAGGTATATGGCATAACTATAGATCTTTGTGGAGTTGTTACCTAGTTTGGTTATAAGACATCAATGTTCAAGAAAATGTTGATTTTAAATGTATTGGCACAGCTTCAAAGTACACTCTGTGCAGTGAATCCCACAAGCAATGATGTTACCAGTTCCCATTGCAGAAACAGAAGGTAGGTTTTAAGCACCCTCTCTGAAACCAGTTTATAGAACCCATCCTTCACCCAGGACCCATGTTTGGATCTTGAAACTGACACCACTTCATATGCACCTGTAGAGACTGCACGCGTACCACAAGGCAAAATGCGGGATGAAATAAGTAAGATGTTTATTGAAGCTGCGTCTCAGGGAGCTCCATACACCTCCTAGGATGCCACGGGTATACTGTCGAAAATGCCCCATGGACGCAACGGGCATGTGTACCTGTTGTTTGTGCCTTAGGAGCGTAATAGAAGGGGCTGGAGATGCTTGCGTGGTCCCTTCTGTAATACAGATTGTGCCAGTGCACATGTAGCACAAGTCCAATCGCACTGGGGCGTATCCTCATTTGCATTGGGGCATGGCCAAGCAAATGAGAAAACAAATTGCCCCTGCACCTGTGCCATATTGTAGAAGTGGACACTGAGGTAACGAGGCCGCCAAAGATGTTCCTTGGAGGGGTGGAAAGGGAGTTGTAAGGACTAAGGACCCCACAAACACCTCCTTCAGGAAGGTACAGTCACTCACTGCACCCACCTGCAGGAACATATCTGCTGCTACCATTTAATATGCACGCTGGATTATGGCCTGCACAGTGAAAGGCAGAGCAGTGACTTCAAACAGCTTACCCACCTTTCATTAATGTTCTGCCACCAGGGTGAGTGCAAATTGGTGGCCGCACTTTAGACATTACGGAACAGTGCACTGTCCTGGTACGTGCCGAGTGCAACCTGTTAAAGGTGCGCTGAGCTGCAGACCAGGCCAGTGCACCCTGTCTATGATATGGGCCAAGTTCAACAGAATCTGGCACACTACAATTTAGACTGCCCAAGTGAACAGATTATAAGGCACTGCAGCTTCTATCCATGATTACATATATGGAACACCACAGTACCTCAGTAAAATAAAAAAACTATAGTTTTTACTCTGAACTGAGACAATTTAAACATGTTTTTACCTGCTCTGTACCTGAGTAAATACACAGTTCAGTATCTGGAGTCTACTTAGGATGGAGTCAGTGTTAAATAACCTGTACCACAAGGGAAAAACTTGCATGAGAGGGCTCAGCAAGTTAACTTGGCACTCATGGACTCGTGTAAATGGAATATGGTGGTAGGTAATTCCCTCTGCAGCTGATACAGGTAACTCCATACAAATGTAGCAGTCTGTTGCATCCATCATGTCAATATATTCATAAAGTAACTTAAAATAAACATTCAAAGAGAAATCTCCTCTTGAAGGAATCTACATGTAATGTCTTGAAATCAAATCCATGCAAGCTATTGTCAGCAAGAATCTGGGAAGGGGTAGTCCTAGATTTAATCTCAACTTAATTGTTAAGTGTGGGTGAATATAATACTAGGAGGTCAGACTTTAATAGGATTGGAGAACTTCTGTAAATTATCACCCCACCAAACTGGGGGCTCTTCTCCTCCATTCAGCGGTAAGAGAACAACTGATTAAATTGATGGAATCACCCAAGTCGAAGACACATCACCACAGGGTCGTGTAAAAGGAGGGTTATCAGTCCTCCGATGAACATTCACAGGAAACAAACTCCCTGCGGTCTAGCCAGTTTAGGTTTTTTTGCTTTCACGAAATAAAATCTGGCTATGGGGCTTGTTTCTGGAAAGCAAAAGTGAATGCGCACCAGGCTGCATCACATTGGTAACCTGCTCAAGATATGATTGTGAATAAAGTGCTTCTGCCGCATAGGCAGGTGCACTCTTGTCGCAGGGATCCTGCCAGGCATGGGAGGACCTCTAGATGAGTGGGAGGATCTCTAGATAGAGTGGGAGGATCTCTAGATAGAGTAGGAGGATCTCTAGATAGAGTGGGAGGATCTCTAGATAGCAGCCACGGCCCGTGGAGGGAGTTGCGGTGGGGCAGGCAGGCGGGGCGGAGGAGGGGCAGGGTGGGTGGTGATAAACACCGGAATATGGATGATTACAGGTAAGTAAACAATTAAATTAATAAAACAAATTTCGTAGCGGGCCCTGCATTGCATTTTGCGATGCAGGGCACGTAACGAAATTCGTTTTATTTGGGTTTATTCTCAAACAGTTAACAGACATCCAATTTAGCAATTTCTCAAGACCACACTGTAGGGCGAATAAAGTTTGAGAGTGCCAAAAGAGTTGGATGGTGTTGCTTCTACCAGGCAAACATCTTATCACTTCCTGATGAAGGGCAGGAGGTACAATTCTTGACTAAACATCAGTCATACAAAATGTGGCAGGCCCTCAACTTTATAAATCCTCAGTCTCCTAAACTCATGTTAACTGGGAACTCATCAGGGTATTAGTAGGACAACAAAGATAATTGGTGCTACCAAATTACCTGGCAAATAGAGGCCAAACTACATGCTGCCAAAACGTATCTAGCTGACTATAGGCAACCCCCACCAACTACATGACGATTTAAATCCAGACCCAGGGCCCAAACTTAAAATTTAAGTGCAGAAAATTGAAGACCATTATAGGAAAATGCTAATCTTTGCACACCACTCACATTCTCCTGTAAAAGAGAGGCTCCCTACTGAAATGAGTGTTTGAATACTCAGAATGACCTTTGAGGAGGCTAACCTCCCTCCCCTATCACTCACCATCTTGACTTCCTAGTCATTTTTCATATTATTATTTTTTAGTAACACAAATATTCCTATAAATCATACCCAGGCCCTCTTGGTCATGTTGTTACATGAGAAGTAAAATCCACGTTGCATCCAAAAAACTATGATGGAGATTGTTCTGCAACCACTTTCTGATACCCAACACTGCAGGAGAGAAGAAGACCCCAATACACTACCCACGCCTCAATCACTGTCGCCTATATATGTCATGGAGACAGCAGAAGAAGGCATCGGAAGAAGGTGGCGGAAAACAAGGAAAAGGAAAACAAACAGGGCAAAAGATCTGACTAGGCTCCTCCCTCACTCTGGCTGACGATGGAATACGAAGGAGGAACAGGTAGCCCTTTAGGAAAGAAAGAAGAGAAAGGCATTAAGCAGTGAGCTACAAATAACACCATACATACATGACCAGGTGCACAATCATAACAGGAGGATCATTGTCTCTTACTCCTTCCTTGTAGTCTTTTGGCCAAGAGGGTAGGATAAGTCCAATCCAATCAAAAAAAGCTTTATTCAACAGATATGTCATACAAACACTATACATAGAGATAAATATTTCATTGGACACACAATATAAACAAAGTTAAAACCTTTTTAGGAGGACTTAAATTCTGTTGTGAGCGATGATAAAACACAGTTGATATGGTTTAAAAGACTGGAACTACTAAAACTTATAAAAACATTTGGAATTCATGTCATTAGATAATACAAGAATACAGAGGTTAGTTTCCGGGTGTTTAGCACTGTAGCAGGGTTTCTGTTCTCCCACAGAACTGTGCACAGAGGATTGGAACCTCAGCGAATTAGGGTATACAAATATACCAAACATTGATACAATTTGTGATATCTGAGAAGCCAACATCGTGAGCACATGCGCGAGAAAATGGCAGAGAAAAGATGTTCAGTTTACACGGAGTGTCTGTGATCTGATGGCCCACGTCCATCTAAATCATTTTGCCAATGCAATGACAATGGGGAGTGATGTGTCCATGCGCAATATTCTTTGCTCATCACTACACCTTCTGGTGCCCAATAGCCTACAGATTGGCGTGAGCCACACTTAACGAGGGGCAGCATATGCTGATCAAACAAACAATAGGTGGGCCATGGACTACGGTTGGGCCTGACATGCGGGACACGTACTATCGCCTAAAGTGGCCCATTTTGCTGTATAAGATGTTAATGGTAGTGAACCCACCCTAAATTGAAAGTATAGTTTCAAGTTGTGTGGTTTAGTTATTAAATCCCAATACTGCTCCAAACTTGGTGGCGTTTTGACTTCTAGGAATCCTCCTGTCAATGTAGATGGGTCACTGTTTCTAAATATGTTTAGAGTCACCGATTCCCAGTATTTTTCTTTTAAGATCTCCTTAGAGGGGAATAGGGCACATGATGGATTTTCCCACAGGGTAGCCATGCCAATGCTGACTAGGGCTGCTCTTACCGCCCGTAACTATTTAATTTTATGAGAGCAGTCAGCTGTAATTAAATCTTGAGACCTGCCTCATAAGTTGCCAGTTCTGGTGTACACCAGATTCTTCGCCAATATAATAGGGGACGCAACCTCCCTATGTCAGCCAGTGCTTTTCTACCTAAATCGTGTAGCATTGTGCACACTGGAGTGCTTTGTGGGAGGCTGGTGATCTTACGTAGGAACCTGTTTTCTGCAATGGTTAACTTGTAAAGATTCTCGTACCCCCAGAGCTCTGCCTCATGAAGGGCAGGGCTAACAACTTTCATATTGTATATTTGCAGCACTGGATGAACAGGCTTAGTAAGAGAGGTGTTAAACTCGATATGTAACGCACCAGATAGTTGCTGGTGCTTCAACGTGCCCGTGTCAAGCTGGCGATTCCACCTCACATCATTTTGCATGGTAACCCCCAGATAAGTGAAGGCACTAACTCATTCTAGGGGACGGTTGTTCACGAGTATGCCTCTTCTGAAGGAACTATGCCGATTTTAAGGCCATGAATTTTGTTTTTGATACATTAATTTCCAAGCCGCGAAGGAGGGAGAACTCCTCAAAAGGTGGCAGGGCTCGCTGAAGACCTCCAGGGTTTTTTTTAGATAATTAACATGTCATCAGTGAATATTAAAATAGGAATTTTTACGACTGCTAAGACTGGAGCGTCAGTGGGGATGAACTCTAGAAACTTTGCAATTAATGAAGAGGGAAAATAGTGTGGGGGCCATAACACACCCATGGTGCACTCCTTTCTCTATAGGAAAGGGATTGGTGATGTTACCCTGAGCACCCCATCTTATTTGGGCAAAATTGCCCTCGCGGAGTCAAGTAATAAGAGATAGCAGTTCAGGACACAGCCCCAGCTCCTGCAACAGTGCCCAAAGTTTGATACGGGAGAGAAGATCAAAAGCTGACTTAAGGTCGACAAAGGTAGCATACAAGCTGCCCTTGCCTAAGACCACTGTCCCCAATATATCAGAATGAATCAAAACACCTAATCGATAGTACTGATGTGGCCCGGAAACCAGCCTGTAGAGTAGATAAGATATTCTGCGCATCTATCCAATCTTGGCCCTTATTTTAAACCAACCGTTCCATTAGGATAAGTCACTTAGGGTCAACTCCATCCGATTGTGGTATAATTACAGTAGCTCCACAAGAAAGGCAATAAAGAAAATATTCCAGAACCCTATGATGCCTGTTTTCCACCTTATCACAAAAACGGGAAAAAAGACCTAACCTAGGCAAAAAAAACTATTGGCTACTTAATATTGAAAAGGGATCCCTTTTCGTCACTGTTCTTTGGCACACTTTGTGAAGGTGCCCAAAAATCCCAAAATGATAGTGAGAAGTTATACAAAAAAACAGGAAGCAAAATCCTGGGTGAGACTGGGACGCTAAATAATAATTCACCCATACTCAGCCTCAAGTAAACAAAACTAGACTAGTCAAAATCCACGGTAGTTGGGGTAAAATCCACAAAAAATGGTCTTTGAACACGGTAGAATCCGAGTCCCACGAAAAAAATCCGCAGCTGGACAAAGTTCCGAGATGCAAAGAGCAAGCCAAGGACAAAGGCCTTCTGGTAGCAGGAACAGGAAGAGAAAACAAGCGAAGACGTGAAGACAAGTTGGGTTTAAACACCTGCCGTCGTCATACTGCATTCCCCGCAAGTGCACCCAGGCAAGTACAAGGCACACACAAAAAGGTAAGAGGAGTTATAGAAATAAAGATCAAAAGCCCCGTGGGCCTCCTGCTAACCCAGAGTCCCAACAGTACCTCCTCCCAAACTTCTCCCAACAGGACGAGGCTTGGATGGAGGACATGCATGAAATAAACACACCAACATAGGGGCATGCACAAAACTGGCAGCTTCCCAAGTCCACCAGATAGAACATTCTACCACGCCTCCTCTCTGAATCCAGAATAGCATTAACCTCATATTTCTCATGGTCATCAATCACCACCGGAGGAGGTGGGGCATGTCCTGGGAAGGCCTAGTGTAAGGTTTTAAGAGAGATGTATGAAAAACAGGATGTATTTGTTACTCAACAGGTAAGGCCGAGTCCCAACAATGATGAGTTTGAAGATATTCTCCTGTGGCCCCCTTTTAGCAACTATTTGAGACCATGTCAGCAGGCCTCTAAATGGAAGAAATGGAGTGTATCCCTGTAGGAGCACTGTTACTATGTGCAAGTGCACTGAAACCTATTAGATCTCTACCTTCATGATTGTCTCCATCAACATAATAGACACTGTTTCTTAAGATACCTCCTCATGCAGAAGGAGTGAGTACCATATTATCTGTGCCCATCTTTCATTCTGCATGATCAGTCCTGCCTCCCCCGAGTAGCCAGACCTTGAGTTGTTTGTGAGCCGAACCATACCTGTCAAATTTGTCTCAAGGGTGACCAAAGCTTCTCACCCTCGCTTTCTTTCTTAGTGTAGTCAAACTCTTTGGGTCCTATTCTTACAAAGGTACATTTTCCACATGTGTAAATCTACTTCAACACATATGTATACCATTTTTGAGTTATCCACCATTCACCAGAGTGTAGATATACACCTAAGTGTAGACTTACATTTCTTTACCCCCACAGTTCAGGGAGTGGTAACCTCTAAGATTGAATTTATGGCTTTAAAGTAACTACTAATAACTTTTCACACATAAGTGCATTTCTCCACCACCAAGGCAGAGCTCTGCTTGTACAAAAGTACAGGAAAAATTAACGAGGTTTATTATATATACTGAAAAAAACAAAGGTTAAAGGGACATTATAGTTAGGTGAAAAAGTCAGTTAAACCATACTGTTTAAAAATTAGCAAAACCACTGAAATTCACCAGTTATAGTTATGCCATGTCACTATAACTTATTCTCATAAGGTAATTAAACCTTAAGCCCCTGCCATGCACAGTTTTGTTATCAATGATGTCATTGCACATATTACACTATTATCATTGATGTCATAGAACATGTCATGAGTGATATAATATGTGGGGTAATTAGCAATGCAAGGTGAGGGCGTGAGTTATAGGGGCAGATGTATCAAGATACCATTTTGCGATTCTGAAATAGCGATTTTTAAGGAATCGCTATTTGAGAAGTGCAAAATGGTATGTATGTAGAAATTCGCTTTTTTTTTGCGATTTCTTAAAATTCCTTAATTGCGATTAGCAAATTGCTAATCGCAATTAAGGAATAATTTCCCATTCATTTCTATGGGCCAGGAGGCCCATAGGAATGAATGTGAAATTATTCTCAATTTGCGATTAGCAATTTGCTAATCGCAAATTGAGAATAATTTCAAGGGTGCAAGGGTGTCTTAAGGACACCCTGCTGCACCCCTGAATTTGACATGTGTTCGCATATGGCGCACATACATGCCCTACGGGCATGTATGAGCGTCATATGGCACCTTTAGAATTTTTAAAAAGTGCATTTTGAAAAGAATTCGCCAATTACCACCAACTACAAGTTGGTGGTAATTTGCGAATTCTTAGTCAAAAATCGCAAAACTGAAATGCTTAATACATTTCAATTAAGAAATCGCAATTTGCCATTTGTTAAAAGCCTCGCAATATTAAGGAATCGCAAAAGTTGCGATTCCTTAATATTGCGAGGCTTTTTGCATGATACATTTCAAATCCTGTTTTTTTTGTCGCAAACGCTGCTATTTTGCGAATCGCAGCGTTTGCGACAAAAAAAACGGATGATACATCTGCCCCATAGTTACCTTAGGGCACAAGTTATAGTTACTTGACATAAATATTGGGAAGTTCAGTAGTTATGTAAGTATAAAATGAAATGATTTAACTGACATACTCACCTAACTAACGTCCCTTTACCTGATGTTTTTTTTCAGTGAAATTTCAAGATTTATGAATGCAAAGTAAGATAATATTACGATACCTAAAGTGACTTTAACCGTTGCTTTATCCAGTGAATTTCAATGTTTTTTAATGTAAAATGCCGACCCGCATCTCTTGCGGGGTTGGTAGCAGGGCCTGGTCTGTGGCCTGGCTCTGTGTACAAATTAGCAGACACCCAACCCCACGCCATACAAGGCCTTTGACCATGCATGGCAGTGGACAAAGGTCCTGGCCTGCAGCCAGGCCCTTCATACCCATTGACTACCACCTCCAAGCCGCTCATGTCCTTCATCTATACTTGGCATTAGATTGGATGCATGGTCTGGTTGCAACTACACATAAGGGGGAACTGTACGCCAGCTGAACAGCATAGCACTCTAGCCAGGAGTGCCTAAGAAAATATAGAAAGCTCTCCTGGGGTAATGGATTTAATGACCCACGAGACATACCATGTTTTCTTGTTTTTTAGTGCTGCTGGGGGACTGCTGCACTCCCTGCAACTCTCCCAACAATACAAAAATGCTTAGTGGTGTACCTACCGCTTCCAGGAGCACCACCAAGCTGAAAAAATATGTTTAAAAAGCTCTTGCAGGAATCAGGGAATAATAAATGAGCGTCTCCTGCAGCAAATTGTTATTCTTTTCTTTATTAAAAAAAAATGTCGGTCTCCCCGTGCCCACCTGGGATACCAATACTTTTTTTTAAATTGGGGACCGCAGAGGGCAAGATCCAGGGCCCCCACTGCCCTGTCAACTCCCTTGCCAACAAGAACCCACCCTGGGTGCCTGCGGGAGCAGGCAATTCTTTGTTTTATTTTGGGAGAGGTGTTTGTGGCTCTCTCCCTCAAGCCTTATCAGACCCTGAAGACCCCATCTCATGGGACTGTATTGTTTTTTGAGGGGAAGCACATGACCGCCCCCAAGCCTTTACAGGCCCCAGGGACCCCATCCCCAGGGGGTGTATTTATTTTAAGGGGAGGTTGCGCATGGTCCAATTCAGTAGGGCCTAACGTGCACCCAAAAGTCACTTTCTTAGGGAATGGGGGGGAGCCCCAGATCCCCCACAGCCCTGCCGGCCATCCTGGGTAGAACAGAAACTGCCATTCCTCATGCCTGGTGGGAGAAGATATTTTTCTATGCTTCTTCTGAGCGGGGGCAATCTGTTTCTCTGCCTGCAAGTGCATGGGTAGGAAATAATTTGCACCTCCCACCAGGTGAGAGTCCACATATTCTTCCCCTGCCCCATATCTTGGGGGCAGAGAAACTGTGTACCGGAAGTTGTCTTCTAAGGGCATATCTTTTGAGACGACCCTGGTAGATGGGGTCGCTGGGGTTTTTAGAGGCTCAGGAAGAGAGGTTGTGTGCCTCCTCCCCTTTTGGAAATAGTGGCCTGGTGGATGGGGTTCCGGGGGCTTGATGGGATCAGGAAGTGGGGCAGCAGGCTCCCTTTCATTTTTAATAATTTTTGCTGGGGCGATGGGGTCCCTGGGGCCTTTGCAGGCTGGTGGAGAGGGGCTGCACAACCCTTTTCCCTTTAATTTGAATCTGCCCCAGGAGATGGGGTCCCCTATGCTTCCTACAGACTGAGGGAGGGGGGGCCATGTGCCTTTCTCTCCTAAATATGCCATTGCATTGCCACCAGGTCATGGCCCACCCTTGGGGGGTTACTTTTCAAGCACAGGCACCAGCTCTTTAAAAACATTTTTATCTTGGATTTGCAAATCTACCACAAATTTGTGGCAACATTGAACAAAAAAGGGTTGGGTCTTGAGGGGTCTCTCTCTTGGACCCTCCCCCACACCAGGCCTGGGGGAAGGTTATCCCTACCCCACCCACTTCTAACTTTAAAAACATTTTTCCAAGACTCAGATTGATTACTTAGTCCTAAGAAGGCTGTCACCACATCATTGTTGATGTGGTGGCAGCCAATCATATCTCATCCTGAGATCTGTTGTCTAAGTGGATCCTCCGCGTTGTGAAATACCTATATTTTTTTAGGCTTAATTTCTCAAAAACTATTGAATGAATTTACATAAAAACATAAAAATCACACTTTCTGGGCCAAGATCTACCTGTCTTCCAAATTTGGTGTAAATCCATTCAGCCTTTTTGGCACTTGCTGTGTCTAATTTTCCTATAGAAATATTAATGAGGAAACCATGTTTTGGGTCGCCCCATTTTCTGGGCCCTCGCTTTATTGACAACACCAAAACTTTCCATGAAGGAGCTGAGGAGGATAAGACTTTTTTTGGAAATGTTTTGTGAAGATTAACCAAACAGTGCCAAAGATTTTTTCAAGCCAAGAAAATGCTTTCCCTTTGGAAACATGGTATATACACTCCTATTTAGCAAAATATGGGGACTCTAGGAGCTGTTCAAAAGGTCCGGTGACCCGTGCTCCATGAAAGTTGAACTTATACCAAAAGGGAGTCACTGTTCCTAAGTAGAGAGAGAAAAAGAAAGGAAGTAAGAGGTACTCTAGTTGTGTGCTACTCTAATTGTGGGGGGCAGTGTGTCCTCATCTTGATGCCCTCACACACCCCAAGGATATCATGCTTCATTATTGGGATTTTGCTCCTCGTCGGGCCAGTGCTGCAATGCCCTACGGGTACCCCGAAGGGTCTCTTTTTCAAAGATCTTTTGATGAAGCTGTATGGGTGCCTGGGTGCAATCCAGCAACCCGCTGTGTGGGACTTACTGGAGGTAACAGGAGGTCTTGTTGACCCCCAAGGACCTTCTGGAGCCAAGGGGGCTTCACTCCAACCAGCAGTGCGCCAGGAGGTGCATTTGCAGTGTGGTGGATAAAGAGGGCATTGCCTCCGAAGAACTCTCAGCAGTCCCATTTTGTGGGACTTAATGGAGGTAACAGGAGGGCTTGTTGAGCCCCATGGATTGTCAGCATCAAAGGGGACCTCATCCCCCAACCAACAGTGTACCAGTAGGTGTGTTTGCAGCGTGGTGAAGAAAGGGAGGGACACCTTGTGACTTGCCTGTCTTTATAACAAAATGTATTTATTCGGGGAGGGGGCTGCATGGCCCTCCTCCCAGGCTGGTTTCGGCCCCTGGACCCCATCCCCAGGGACCGGTCTTTCTTGTGGGTGTCCTGATCCCACCCAAGGCACCCACTCTTGGGGACCACAGAGGGAACCTGATTGTCTCCACGGTCCCTGCCATGCCTTCTGCAGGAGCCAGCATTGCTTTGACAGAGAGGGTTCTGCTGAACCGCTCCCACTCTGTCAAAGCAATTGTGCTCCGCTTTGAGCAAGCAAGAGCAAAATGCTCTCGTTTGCTCAAAGCAGAGCACAATTTGCTATGGCTTGGCCGAAGCGGTAAAGCTCCAGCCAAGCCATAAAAACAGCTATGTCCCAGGGTTGGGCACGCCAGGACATAGCAGGTTCCCAGGGCCATATAGGGCAGGCCTATCGCATTGTTACTATTGTTTGCCCTGGGAGGTGGCGTTCCCCGGGGATACTGTACGGGCCTCCGCTGCACACATTTTATAAATAGCCCCGGGGAGGCGGCGGCCCCTGGGGCAGCGGGGGGCTGTGCGCGCCCCTACATTCTTTTAGTATTGCTTTCCCTGGGAGGTGGCGTTCCCCGGGGATACTGTACGGGCCTCCGCTGCACACATTTTATAAATAGCCCCGGGGAGGCGGCGGCCCCTGGGGCAGCGGGGGGCTGTGCGCGCCCCTACATTCTTTTAGTATTGCTTTCCCTGGGTGGTGGCGGTCCCCGAGGCATGCAGGTTGCCACGTGGGCAGTACTGTATAATTAAAATACACTGCCCCTGGGATTTGGCTCCCCCATGGCATCCTATAAAAGACGCATGGGAGCCTGGGTGTCTTTTTCAGTTTTGCCATGGATGGGCACACGAATTTGCAGCAACATTGAATTTAAATAACTGCTTTTAAGCCCTGGCGGGGTCCCTGTGGGACCCCTCCCCCATACCTGGAGGCTCATGGTATTTCTACCCAGCCCCCTTTTATTTTCTTTTACAGTTTTTGTGGGACCTGGCTTCAAGCCAAGTCCCAAGATGGCTGCCAACACTTCCTGGTTGAAGTGTTGGCAGCCAATCAAATTTCAGAAGGATACTCAAGTCCACTACAAGGATCCGCGACCCCAGAT
Source organism: Lissotriton helveticus (assembly GCF_964261635.1). NCBI lineage: Eukaryota > Metazoa > Chordata > Amphibia > Caudata > Salamandridae > Lissotriton > Lissotriton helveticus. The sequence goes on from NC_136059.1 coordinate 1,382,537,295, forward strand.
ATCTATATTTATTAAACGTAAATATCTCTAAAACTACTGAACGGCTTTACACCAAATTACAAAAAGCATGCTTTCAGGACCAACATCTAACTTTCAGCCAAATTTGGTGTAATTCCGTGCAGAGGTTCAGGCTTTAGCCGTGTTCAAAATCCCTATGGGAAAATGAATGGGGAAAACATGTTTTGGGACCACCCCTTTTTTCTCTCCCCCCACTTGATGGATCACCCCGAAACTTACAACAAAGCAGTTGAAACAAAAAAAGGAAAATGTTTATAAAATGTTGTTAAGATTTGTACAGCAGCACGAAAGTTATTGGCAAAAATAGAAAACGCTTTTCCTATGGAGGCATGGTCCTAACTATAATACCTACCATTTATAGTAATAGTATCGTTTATTAGTAGTACAAAAATTATACTATTTTAAGTTTTCTAGTACCTTCGTATATAAGTTTAACACTCATAAACTTTAAGAAACCACACATGTTCACTGGATGATATCATCCATGATGTCATTTGAGATGTCATCAGTGATGTTTTCAGTGATGTGACTGGCAATGTCATGAGTGATGTAATATGTGGGGGGCGTGGCTAGCCAGCCAACATGGCGGACACAGCTCTGTAAAGCTCCTGCCTGGAAAATAACATGGTAGCAGCTGTTATTTTTTCCATTCGACTGGGGGCCAGGATAGCACACACTCCAGGGAAGAAGGGGAGACTCAAATATGACGAGCAGGAAGGCACTGGAGATCGGGGCTCGATCTGTGAGATGCACCGTTGTGCGGCCCGTGCAGAATACCCCCTAGAAGCCCTGATGAGGACGGAGAGGAGCTGCGCCGTGCATAAGCGGCCCGTCACTGAGACCGTGGTCTGCCTGGTTTAACCCACGACACAGCCACCTTCAATATATCGCTGCCCGTAGCTCATGAATAAAACAGAGTGGCAAGACTGAGCAGCTTGCATCGGTGGGCAGACGAGCTCACAGGGAAGCGATTGGTGAGGATGGCGGAGGCCTGAGGCGGCCACCGCCACGCTCACTGACTGTCCTGGGCAGAACAATCCTGGTAAGGAAGAGTAGGACTATTCTACTTTCCCCCACCAGACACCGAGGCACAAAACATCGAGCGGGAGGGGGCCAGATACCGCGGCCTGCTCTATGGAAAACACCCGCACAGCCGACACTTGGAGGCCTCAGCGGAGGCAAAGAGGAGCCAAGACGCATCCAAGCGGCTTGCCACAGAGATCGTGGGCTGCTCGACCTGCCCCGTGACATAGTCACCACACATACATCACTGTTTGCGGCTTGTGAATAGAGCACCAGGTGTCGTGACGGGGCAGCGGAGGCCTGCAGTGACTACTACCATGCCCGCTGACAGCCTTGGGCAGAACAACCCCCCCTCCTCGCACATACCAGGCACCGGGGCATTTTGAGCCCACGCAGCACGCAGCACGCAGCACACAGCACGCAGCAAGAGGAGTTGCTCTTGGCAAAGGAGGAGCGGGAAGGCACCATAAAACGCACATGAACCTTGAAGCTGGGAGGCTTTGGAGGCACAGATCAGGATACAAGGCCCCTGCTTGGCCCGGGGCACTAGGAATATATTCCCCACAGAGCTAAGAAAAACACGTACTACTCTGGCTCCAGGAGTGGTGGGACTTTCATTCTGTATTCTCTCGCCTGCATATTAGGAGCACTCCTCGACTCACTGGCAGGGTAATCCATTGACGTCCGACACACCCGAAGTCCCTGTGCTGGAGCTGTGCACCCTGGTTGAGGGGGCCTGGGCAGGGGAAACAAAGCGGGAACTCCTGAGCGAGGTGGAACATAACCACTGAAGCCAAGCTCCCCTGGCGCAGATGAACCAGACATGACAGCACACAGTGATCATCCCTTAAAAAATAATGAACCTGGAGAGCAAAAGACCGGAACTACTCACGCAGGGAAGCGTAAAGGTTGCGTATCCGTGCCTGACCTGGGACCCTACATGCTAAGCGTGAAGGGGCACATAACAGATACCTCATGTGACGAACACAAAAGGAATATTTTGAGACGCAGTTCCCATGCCCACGGCGCAAAAGATAGTCACACTGTATACAGAGGCAATCACTGCACAGCAACTCCCTCCATCCCTGTGAGAGGCAAAATTGGTATCCCTACTCAAATCGAATAAAGACCCCACAGACATGGGGGTTTACAGACCGCTAACAGACCGCTAGCCCTCTTAAATGTGGACTTCAAAATATTGGCAAAATTATTAGCAGACAGACTCATGCCTATATATAATGCCCTTCTAGTCCACTCAGATCAAAACGGCTTCATACCCTCTAGGAGCACCTCCTCCAATCTATGATATTTCTTCAAAGTAGTCACCCATTCACAGAACCGTTGGCCAAACGCAGGAGGCCTGGTCCTGGACCTAGAAAAAGCATTCGACTCAGTGGAGTGGGAATTTCTCTTTGCGGTCCTAGATAAATATGATCTAGGTGACAATTTTACCAACATTGTCCGATTGCTACATGACATGCCATTGATATGGGTAAAAACAGGCCCACACATATCGGAACAGATGAAGGTATGCAGAGGGATGAGGCAGGGATGTCCCCTCTCTCTGCTCTTATTTGCCCTGGCTATTGAGCCGCTGGGAGAGGCCTTTAGAGCGGAGGTAAGTGGCGGGATCATACTAGGTGACGGCACACATGTTGTGTCATTATATGCAGATCACCTCCTTCTGTACATAAAAAAACATACATCACATACCCCACCAGCTGTCTTCTCTACTTGAAAGATTTGCCAACATATCAGGACTAAAGGTGAATGTTCCAAGGTCTGGTCTGTATTCCTTCAGTGCGCACTAAGCCAACCCCTGCTACGTGCTTAATGGAGGACTAGTCCAATGGTACGAAACCACATTTCATTATCGAGGGATATGCCTATATCGCAGCCCACCAGACCTGCTTGACGGCAATCTAGGTAAGGCCATAACAGCAATCCGCTCCCAAGGGACTTTCTGGATGACACTACCATTATCAATTACGAGACGGGTGGCACTGACAAAGATTATACTTCTCCCTCTGCTTCTTTATTACTTCATTAATCTCCCATTATATATTCCCCAGTCATATTTTCGTCCCTTAGAAGCCCTGGTCTGAGACTTCATATGGGAGAAAACACGTCACCGAGTAGCACTCTAGAATTTGTATTTATCCACAGATCAGGGAGGGCTGGAGGTCCCAAATTTGGAACAGTACTATTCAGTCACTCAACTACAGTGGACAGCTAGGTGGCTAGCGAATCGGCACAGAGAAGATACAGCCACCACTTTTTCTCCTGTACTGCTCTCTGAACTGTTAAAATTATTCCATCAATGCACTAGGGCCAGAACCCCAAGCTCGCTATTGTTAGTAGTGGCATATAAATGCTATCGCAGAGCACTCTACATGACTCGAACAACCACTCCATATGCCTCCACTCTCCCACTCTCTGGAAGGAACGCCTCGGGGTCTCAACACAACATCCGCAGCTGAACTACAACAATGGCAAGATGGAGGCATCCAAGACTTAGGTGACTTAAACCTGGATGGAGTACTGAGCCCATACACCACACTTGTAGCAGAGGAGTTCCTACTACACAGTGCTCTCATAGCGGCATTAACTAACCATTCGGGGGATATATCCACAGAGCTCAACATGCACCACACAATACAATATTTGCACATCATGGGTCAAGGAGGGCACTTAACAAAATGGTTCACAGCCTCGCTACGGCACCACATGGCCGCTGACCTGTCACCTCTTAGGCATCACTGGGAGACTGAGACAGACAGACTACTCTCCAATGCGGAGTAATGCAGAGTCCCACCTATATTCCTCGAAACGTGCGCTTCCGACAGATGCAATTTTTTATCATCCACAGAGCATACCTTACGCCCGCAAAGATCAACAAAAACTTCAGCTGCCAGGATGCTAAATGTCCTAGATGCATGCTTTTAGATGCAGGCCTACTGCATATGCTTTGGAGATGTCCCGCACTAACTGAATACTGGAAAGCAGTAACAGAAGAACTTGCGCTTTGCACAGCCAGGGACATACCCTACAGTGGCCCACGTATATCTTGCATCTGCACCGCAGGACCCGTAATACCAAGGTCATGTCCTGATTTCTGGATCTAGGAATAGTAGGGGCAAAGAGACTAATCACCAAAAAATGGAAAGCTCTCCTTCCGCCTACAATCACAATGTAGAGGCACTCAATGCACACCTGGGCAAAAGTGGAGAGTGTAGCGCTCCGCAGGGAAGATACAATAGGGCAATAGGGCTCTGCAAGATTACGACTGCAAACAGCTGGGACACACTTCTCACAACACTTTTGAAAACAACCAATGGAGGCGAATCCCCCTGACAGAGCCAACAGCATAGTCGGGATGAATAAAAGTGCATGGTTAGTCCAGGCTAAAACACTATGCTAGTCAAAAGGTGGGCGAGCAGGCAATGACACTGGGCGGTGAACCTCTCACTTACGCAACCGAGCAAACTTCATGTAGTGCAAACCGGACATGTACACCCACATGGCCTATGACAAATGGCAAGAATATCTCAGCGACAACACTTATTAATTATTAGCAGAGAACCTTGGACGTATCACCCGTTTTCCTTTATTATTAGGACCTTTCTAAAGTTTAATCTGTTAGCAAACATATACACGATGAAAGCAATGGCAGAACCATGCAAGCTATGCCTAGATCAGGAGCAGCCAGAACATGCCTTTATCCGTACGAACAACACTGAAGAGACAGCAATAGCGAGACTGCACACTATAGTGACACAATAATAGAGCCAGAAGACTGTCTCTAACCGGTCAACGCGAGTAATACTCTCTCACTAAGCAGCTTATTTAAAGACACGTTATACTCTTGTGCACCTAAAGTTCAAGGATACCCTAACTAATGTATGTGCTAAAGCAATCTTAATGTGCACCAATTCACTGTGTATGTGGAACCTATGTATAACGTGTTATATTGCAACACTGTAAATCTTCAAAAACCAATAAAAACAGACTTACAAAAATTGTGATGCAATATGTGAGGTCATAATCAGTGCATTGCGGGGCGTAAGGTATGGTTAGCTCAGGTAACTATAACTGCTGAATTTTACTGGTTTTGTACAAGTGAAATGTGAGTTTAACAATAACGTTTCTGTAACCTGTGGTTTTTCAGTGAATTTCTAATGTTTTTAAAATTGTATTTCCTAACTATAACATTTCTGTAACCTTTGATTTTGTCAGTGAATTTCTAAGGTTTTTCAAATTCTATTTCAAAACTATATAACATCCCCGTAAGCTTAATTTTTTTTATAAATTTCAAAAAATGTTTACATTTTATTTCCTAACTGTAACATGTTGAGGTTTCATTTCTGTGAACTGAGCATCATGCCAGAATGAATCCTGCCCTGTATATTTAACCAAGAATAGCCCACAGTTTTGTGCAACATCTCTACCCAACTGGAGTACTTTCTACTGGCTAATTAGTAAGTGCTACCCTGTTGGGTAAATGTATAGTCCATCTCCTTCACTACAGCTGTGTAAAGAACACAGAGGAAATTACCTTGTGTGTCTGTAACTTTGCCAAAGTGATTGTTCCTCGAGCGTATTCAACAGATAACTTTACAAGATGGAACTGCAGAGAAAACACAATTGGATGATTTGAACTTTACAATTCAATCAATTTCAAAGCTTTATTCGACAGCAAGTCATAAAAGCAATTTTACATCCTGCATTACACAATAAATACTAGAATTTTTTTTTTAAACTCATTAAACCATATGCTGTCATATTACAATAATAGTGAGCCATTGTTACATAATAATTAAAAATATTTCAATAAAACATGAGCATTTTTAAAGCAAGCCTGAAATAAATGATGACAGTTAATTCATCGAGCTGTTGCTATCTGTTGTAAAGTGCGGGTGCGTATAATCCATGACCAACCTAGAAATTTTGCAATGGCAATCGCCAAGCAGGGAGTACAATCCGATTCCAGCATTCTTAGTGCCTCTATACACCTGCGTGTGCCTAGGTTTAAACACACAGGTTTTATCCACTTCCGTCGTGGATTCACATAAAGGGGACAAACAAACGAAATATGAGCAATGTTCTCAATTAAGTCTTTACAATGAGGGCATTTATCATCCTGGATAGCTGACCATTTGCGGGTAAACGCCTTGATAGGAAGGGTCCCTATTCTGAATTGAAAATACAATTTTCTATCAAACGGCCTTTCGATAATGTCCCAGTATGACTCACAAGATGGAAAGGGTTTGATGTCCAAAAAACGTCCTGTTAAACTTGTATTGGAACTATTACTATAAGAGGACGACCATACCATTTCCCAATACATTTGTTTCAATGAAACCTTTGATGGGAAACTTTCAGCGATGGGAAAGTTCCATAGGTGGTCTAATTCCAACTTACTAAGCAACCCCCTTAGTTCCTTTAGCCACGGGATCGAATGGAAGCAATCTGCCCCAATAACATCCTTTAGGGCAGTGGCATAATGCACGAGTTCACGAGTGGTCATGATGCGTCTCCAGTATAGCAAAGGTCGCAGCCGTGCCAAGTCCTCGATGTTTTTCCTGCCAAGGTCATATGCCAGTGCTACTGTTGGAGTACTTTGGGGAACCCCAACCAAACCGCGCAGAAACCTGTTTTCCGCTAGTGTTAGTTGTTTCAAATTGGAGAATCCCCAAAGTTCCGCACCGTATAAGGAGGCACTGATCACCTTCATGTTATAAATTTCTAAGGCAGGGGTGATTGGTTTAGTCAACGAGGCTTTATATTTATGGGCCACAACGCCCGCCAACTGGTGGAATTTTAAGACAGCCATATCGATGTGGTTTTTCCAGCTCATGTTACACTGAAGGGATGTTCCTAAATACGTGAAAGCCTCAACCTGTTCTAGGGGAGTGCCGTTAAAGTTAATTGAACCCTTGAAAGTTTTCCGCTGGTTCAAGCACATGAACTTGGTTTTGGAGGTGTTTATCTCAAGTCCACGTGCTTGGCAGAACTCACCGAAGGCATTAACTGCCTTCTGGAGCCCACTCGGCGTTCGAGAAACTATGAGCGTGTCGTCCGCAAACATGAGGACAGGCACGCGTGCCCCTGCTAAAACAGGAGCATCGGTGGGAAAACGGCTTAGGTGGTCTACAATGCCGTTGATGTAAATAGAGAACAGTGTGGGAGCCAAGACACACCCCTGCCGGACCCCACGCTCGACAGGAAATGTGTCTGTCACCTCACCCTGAGCTCCCCACCTGATTCTAGCATAATTGTCCTCATGTAAGCGGATGAGTAGCGTCAACAGTTCCGGGGCCACCCCAACTTCGGCAAGAACCCTCCACAGTTTAGAACGAGGAACTAAATAAAACGCTGATTTTAAATCAACGAACATAGCGTAGAGAGTCCCTTTAGATAGCATCACGTTCCTCCAGTATAGAGCTATGAAAAAGAAAACCTGATCAACTGAACTTGTGCAAACACGGAACCCAGCTTGGTAAGGGGACAAAATATCTTTATCTTCTATCCAAGCTTGCAATTTATTTTGCACTAGTCGACCTATTAACTTTTGGGCAGAGTCTATAAGACTGATAGGTCTGTAATTACTAGGTATTGATTTGTTTCCCTTTTTAAAAACTGGAATGATTTCTGCACCCTTCCATGAGGTCGGTATTGGTGCACCCCTGGCCACAGAATTAGCCAGCCACTCAAAATACTGGCACCAAGATGAACGATCACTTAAAAACACATCAGCGGGTATGGCATCCATTCCCAGGGCTCGGCCCCCTGTCACACAATCTAGCGCAATGCTGACATCTTCTTTAGTAAATAACTGGCATTGATAGAAAACTGTAGGAGGTAGTGTACTCTCTCCTTCCGCTAAATCACGAGCGTATTGTGGTTTAAAGAAGTCTACCCATTGATATTTGGCTACATTATTTTGTGGCGGTTGAGCCACCCCCCCTCTATCCCACTTGACCAAGGCCCAAAATTGGCTTTGATTCTTTACATTACAGGCGGATTTACGGTCGCGCCAGTGAGCCTCATCCCACTTTTTCCTGGCCTCTTTTTGTACCTTCCTATATGTATCCCTCGCTTTTCTCACACCTAAGATGTTCTTGTTTCTAAGTTCGGTGCTGAGGTTCTGGCGGGCTGCTCTACAGGACTTATCATACCATCCCATTTTGGGTAAATTTTTATGGGCCTTATTGGATTTTATCGGCTTCTTAAAAAACTCCTGGAGCTTGGTAAAAAGGTTCATATGAGCCTCAAGCATATTTGCAGGGAAATGTTGATTTGTAGCATGTGAGTTTATCTTACCCACTTCTTCAACCACCACTTTTTTAAGCTCCTCCAACCTCTCGGTATTCTCGATTAATCTACCCCATTTTATGTGGCGCAGATTATTTGAAGTTGCAATATCTAAGGTGACTTTGCCACCCCCATGATTTAGTTCTCTTAACCCCATGTTTGCTTTAAAAACCATGCAGAGAGGATTGTGGTCACTCTCCATCCTGTTTTTTTACAGCCATATCAATACCTGTGGTATGAATACATGAAGTGTGTAAGGCTATTGGATCCCACTTAATTGGTAGAAACATCATTTGAGCCATTCGAGTTCTAGGGGTGTCTTTTATGTTCTGTACACTTAGCATTATTGGTTATTTCTGGATTGTCTGATATATGTACTGTAGTAAGTTTTCCATGTAATATTTTTTAGAATAGAAAATGTTATTCTTTGCATTTCAATTTTTAAATATATGAGTTGTTCTTTTATATTGTATGCTTTCGGAATAATTGATTGTTCTGAAATTTTAACACTGTGATAACTTGTATTTATTTTTAATTAAAAGATTGTGAACGTTACACTTTGGTCCTTGGCCTTCCCTTGACAAAACGTATTTTGGATGAGGGGGTCTTTTTACTTATACATATTGTTGTGTTTATAATTACTCCAGGGATATTCTATAGACTTGCTTGGTCATTTAGCACCCTGTTCCCTGGAACGCGAGGGGTCTTCTCTCTTACCTTGACTTATTGTATAATGACACAGATGGACCACGAAATGGCAGATAAGGATCCTAGCCCAGCCCAGTCACGGTCAGTCTCGGACTGTCTCGGACTGTCCGCCCTTTGTCCGGGCTTCGTCCGACGTCCCGCGTAGCGGCCACCTGGGATTAGAAAATACACGCTGGGGGCGGGGCAAGCAGGGAGAGCGGTCCAGGTGGTGCCGATCAGTTGAGCAGGGACTCCTGGGAATTGGAGTCCCTGTAGCGCCACTCGCAGCCCTGCCTTTAGCCCACACACACCCTAGCAGACCTCGATGGCAGGAGCAGGTCCGTAGGTTCAAAAGGTCCTCCCCGGCGACGCGGGACCCGCGCAGCGGGTCCGGCAAGCAGTAGCGGTGATTTCGGGAAGATGGATTCTCGAGCGTCCTCGCAGGCAAGGTCAGTTATAAAAAGATTCCCTTACAGAAGTAAGTGCTTCTTTGTTTTGTAGAGATGCAATCGTGTTCCTAGGCATTAAGATCCTGTCTACGAAATCAGCAGGAAATGCGCTCGGGGGCTTTTAGTAAGCTGTCCTTCATCCTGGGAAAAGGGCTGGAAGATGTTGCATACCTCTAATGCATATGGGGCGGGACCAGATGGGGGGAGCTTCTAGGCAAGTTTACATACTTCTAGTTTTTAAAAATTAGAACATGAACTCTGGTCTCAGCAGCAGATGACAAGAAAGAACCCCCTCATCACATACACTATATGAGATATTGCACTCTTGAAAAGCAAGGATGCAAACACCTTTTTCACGGATTACAGATAACTTTTCAAGGTGGAAATGCAGAGAAAAGACACTTGAATGATTTGTGCTTTACAGAGGTAAGTGCCTCTTTATTTTATTATGGGGAGGGGGACAGCTCCGGCTTGCTTAAAGTGGAGTTATGTTTGCTTTTGCTTGGTGGGAGCTATCAGCCGCCCCAAGTAAAAGCAAACATCTACCTCTCGAGGGTGGGCACCTCAGGAGGTAGCAGGAGCCAGCCCTGGGAGGTGGCGATCCCCAGGGCCATCCATGGCTCCACAAGGGTGGCTCGCAGCCCCCCTCCATTATAAAATCTACCCCCGGGAAGGTGGTGGTCCCCGGGGATGGAGGTCCGCAACGAACCTCCTACATTAATTTATTTCACCCCCAAGGAGGTGACAGTCCCCAGGGCTGCAGGGGGGCCGTGTGGGCCACCACATTAATTTTAGTTTTAGTCCCTGGGAGAAGATGGCCCCCGGGGCTGCGGGGGGCAGCCCGGGCCCCTGCATTAGTTTTATATATTTAGCCCCGGGAAGTGGCAGACCCTGGGTCTGCGCGGGGACATATACATTCTTTCTGAATGATTCGCAAGCTAAAGGTGTATTAGTCCACCATTTTCTTGATAGAGCTGGTGAATATAATGCATATGTAAATAGCACTGATTTTAAGGCAAAGGGATTTTGGGTACCATTAGTTTGGGATACTGTTGTTGGGCAGCAACTAGCACCTATCATGGGTAAAGTGAGAAGCGCTCCTGAAATAGTACTAACAGTGGAGGAGGTGGAGAAATGGTTGTGAAAGGAGATGTTGCAGGGCTGGAGGCTTTGAACTCATTGTGATAACAGAGATATGAGGGAATGCAAAAACGTTGAACAAGAAACCAGGCAGTTTGGTCAAGAAGTGTGATGGGAAAAACGTAGCTGCATTTAGGGAGTGGCCAATAGCATCAGGTGTTCAAGAATGAGCTGCAGATAGTGGCTATGGCTTACCCAAAAGTTTCCAATGATGGCATTTAAAATTACACAATTTATGACATCACTGATTACGTCATCCAGTGAGTATGACAGTTTGTTATAATCTTAAATGTATTTAGTAAGGTACATCTAGAGTCAATTCCCTATACCTTTTCTACTGCTAATGGGTGTAAGTTTTTGCAACATGCTTGGCCACCTAATGGGTCTTGGGTGTCTGGAGGGAGTATGATCTCCATGAGGTGCTGAGCACAGGGTGAAGGCTGTTTCTATTAGGGTTTTGACGACCTGTCTTGAAGGAGTGGGTATCCTCAAAGACGCAGACTGTGAGCAATAATGTTTGGTGAGGGACTGGCCTATGCGCAAAATCTCTGTGTATGACAAAGGCTGTGCGTAGTAGTAAGATTTCATTATGGTTTTGTCTTTCCAAGTAGACTTCTGTACAGGGTGTAGGCTGAAGGTAGTAGAGTTTGGTGAGACCACAACGATCTCTGTACACAGTAAATGCTGTGTGGTGGAGTGTTGAGTGAGGGACTGTCCTGTCTGCCAAGACCTTTGTATGGGACAAAGGCTGTGTGTAGCAGGGCTTGGCGAGGGACTGTCCTTTCCACAAAGACCGCTATTCAGGGTGAAGGCTGTGCATACTAGGGTTGGGTGTGAGACAGGCCTCTCCTCAAACACATCTGTGCAGGGTGTAGGCTTTGCATGGTAGGGTTTGGTGAGGGAATAGCCTGTCCTTAAATACCTCTGTACAATACGAAGGCTGTGTGTATCCATACCACTTATACCAGATTGAATATCCCAATATAAAGAGGTGTCATTTGAAATAAAGCCGGCCTTTCGACTTTGTCAGGGGGTCACGACATCAACATATAATGCAAGCCTTTTGGTTTTGTCAAGGAGTCTCCCATCAATAAATAAGGCAAGCCTATTGGTTTTGTCAAGGGGTCTCCACATAAATAAATGAAACAAGCCTGTTGACTTTGTTAAGGGGTCACCACAATAAAACCACATTAACCACATATGAACAGTCACCTCATATCGATAGAATCAGCAACCATATTTGGAATGCAATCATTATTGATAATAAAATCACTGTAATGGTTACCAAAACTCATTGTTAGCAAAATACTATAAATAAAGCATTGAAATTCAAAATAATGTGCCCAAGTTTTTTTTTACCTCATAATTAGGCTGTGGGGTTTTAGGTTTAAACCTATAATAACTGATAAAACCCCACTGAAAGAGAAATAGCCCTCACCAGTGTAAACATATAAACACTGAAAAAACACCTGCACTACCACAAACTAAATGCCATTCAAAGAAAGGAAAAAGAGTGTGAAAGAGTCTTTTTTTTTCTTCCGGAAGGGGCAAATACGATGTAACTGTTATACAAGCTAGCAGCAGGAAAGACTGGGTTAACATTATTCTGCTTGGGTTTTGAAGTTTAGGGATGCTACTAAAATATTGTTTCTTTTTCCTTTTGCTTTTTCTAGTTTTGTGGTCTTTGGTCTAAAGATGCATGGTTTAGAAGCATGTTTTAGGTCTCATTTAATTATTTTATAAACTGTAGAGCATCAGGAAACATCAAAATCATATTTGATATTTTGGCTGCGTTTGATTCTTTCACTGATAGGTAAAATGGCTGGTTTCATAAGAATCGTTCCTAATACATGTCATCACATTTACCCACAGAGAATGGGTAAAAACCCTTAATACATCAGCCCCCAGTTGTTTCTAGTGGGTCAGTATGTATAGTAGGTGAATTGCCAACACCGCAGGCTTTAAACACTCAATGCAAGGTATAGTGACAAGTACATGTATTAAGAGCGCTATCACCAAGCATCTGGGATAGTGGTTAAAACAGGACACCAGACTTTTGGAAAAACATGGAACGCAGAGTCACTTGGAATGCTCTGCAACAAAGGTTCTTTCCAAGTTCAACAAAGATTGGAGTGATAGTGTTTGTATTTGCAGTGATTCAGCTACGTATATGAAAAGGTTGTGTGATGACCTGTCAAAATTGATACCCGAGCTGAACTGTTTCCCTTTGGAGATCCTTGCCACTTGTTAGATGGTATGCTGAAAGCATCTTTACAACTTCAGAGTTAATGAGGGATGCTATTGACTTTTGAATCCATCTGGTACTCTTTGAGAGTAGGCTAGTTGACACATTTAGTGACTTTTGCACTGCAACATGTTCCATGTTAGAGTGCTTGCCACTTGGTAAGCAAAGCAATGTTGAAGAGCAATTCAGGAACATTTATTCTAAAATGTATGAGAAATGGCTTGCAACGATGCATAGAAATGTCCCTTCACCATCAATTGCATTTGAAGTCAATGAAACCTCACTGTGGTACTCTGTACAAGTTCTAGATCCTTCAGTAAAGGGGAATTTCTTCCGTAGTTTCAAAAGTGCTGCTTCATTTTTGACCGCTTCAATAACTCTGAGGGCAAAAGCCCCCAGTTCAATGCAAATGTTGCAGAACCTGCCCTGAGAATCACAATCTTCAAGTACACCAGTATTGGCATGGAAAGCTATGTAAGTGGCCAGAGTTAGCAAATTGTGTACTGGCTGTTTTGGCGTTGCCCGTCTCAAGTGCCAATGTTGAGAGGGCCCTTTCAACATTAATGGTAATGGTATGCGGGATTTTATCCCGCGGGATAACATCATATATTCCCTTTTCACAGATACAAGTTTACATGGGAAGGAAAGAGCGAGCGTGCATGACGAAAGACTCATGGAAGAAGTATTGTATGGTGTACTTCGATAAGTTTAATTTGCAAAAATCTATTTGGACCTTATATACACTATACATACACTGTCTATATACCATGTTCTATCAGTGCAGAAAGCAAGCAATAATAAAAGCAAAACGTTCCATAAACACCGGAAAAACACTTTTTCTTTTGTTTTTAGTGGCACGAAAATGTGTAACCACTGATAACAACTGTTTTTGAAGGTATTGAAATCACTGAAAAAACCCCACCAGAATTTACCAAAAATAGAAACTGAAAACAGGAAAGCCTACTCATAATGCATCCATAGGACAAACCACTAGGAGTCGCACTACTCCTGAGCTGTTCCATCTTTGGGGGTGTTAGATTTTCTAGACCACCCCATCTGTATTCCTTCCCTCTGGGTTCTATGTAGATTGTAGACGTTTATACTTGCATCACATGGAATGATGCACCAGGCTTCTGTCATCCTTACAACGTCTTAGTCTGCCAGCAGGCCAATCCCAGGCAATGCATATCCAGGCAAGAAATTTTTCTAGAGATTGATCACAATTAAGGCTCCCAGTTTTCCATTTTGACTGATTTTTACAGAACAATACAGACAGAAAACATTTATTTTCTTGTCTGTATTTATTTTTAAATGTGGATCAAAATGGAAATTGGTTTGCTTTTTGAGTAATTCTAAATACTGTCTGCCATAACTGTCAGGCCAATAGATGTGTGGATTGATAAATAAGGGGGTAAAAAAAGAAAGGAATTTTAGTAAAGAGGCTTTAGTAGCAGTAGATATGCACAAGGTTGATTCTGAAATTTGCATATTTTCATATAAGTGCACAGATTTATCTTCTGCAGGTGTTCATACCACTGAAACTTGGCAAAGTTTCAAGCATGAGTGCATATTTATCGGTTAAATAAATGTGGAAATTTACTAATATCAGCTTAATTTTTCCACAAAACCCAAAATAAATAAGGATAAATACAGATAAAATTAGCAAATAATTGATATGGATAAATGCAGACGGAAATGGCAAAAAAGAAATACCATAAAACCGGGAGCCCTAATCACAATTCACATCTGCAACAAAGGATGCGGAGAAGATAAACCTAAGCAGAAGAGGGATAGAAAAAATACAAATATGGAAACTATGTTTTAGGCGACTCAGAAGACTGACCTAATGATAACTCTGGTATAACGCAATTTGGTGAATGCATTCCCAGAGATTGATGTTAACTATTTTATCAAAATAAGAATGCAATAACAATCCCTGTATAATTATATTTCTATTGATTTGTTATTTTAAAGAAAGATAAACGTTCACTGGGCCAGGGGAAATAGCAATCGCACTTCTAGATACATTTTTCCATTAAGTAACTGATAACTATATTTTAGATTTTTGACAATTCCATTACACACTTTATAAAATTGAAATGTTCCAACTGGTCTGTTATTCTTAGTATCAGATCACGTAAATTGCATTTGCATTGATTTGTGTTATGATGGATAGCAGAGTAAGGAAAGAGTTTTTGTACTTTGGAAGCTGAGATGCAGTGAGTGGAATATCTGAGAGTGTAATTAGCTAGGGTGGCTTACAGGAGACCCCCACAGAAACGAATTCTAACGCACTGCCTATTTAACTCAAATCAAGGAATCTAATCCTAAATGTATTTACTATGAGTTTTAAAATGTCTTTTGATAGTGTTTTTTAAGGATTTTTGAGACCCTGGCAAGACATATTTTGAGGCTCCTTGTTCGGAACAACTCTGAATTTTAATACACATTTTCTGTTAATTGAAGTCAACTTAATGACAAACAATACTGATTTACATTTACACGTTCCGAAATGAGGTCAGATAAATACACCTGAAATATATCTTGGCCTGGGCCCCAAAAGTCCTTAAGATTACACTGGGTAGCGAAAAAGAGGGAGAGGCAGAGGTAGTCAAGATGAGGTTGAAATAGTCAGAGATGAGGTCAAGAAAGGAAAATGTACCTTTCAGAGCCCCCCCCCTGAGAGGGGTCGCCCTGGGCAATTGCCCACTTTGCCCATGCCTTAAAATGGCTCTGTCTTTTGAAAGGGTTTTGGTGCAAGTGCTGCACCTGTACAGTACTTGGCCTCCTGCATAAGGTACCATAGCACTAAGCAAGGTTTTCACTCCACCTTCTCTTGCATCCAGGACTGTGGTGTAGCAAGTGTACCAAGGGTATTAATACAAGCAAGGATACAGGACCCCCATCCCCAGGTATTGTAATACAAAATAGTCACTAGTTAGAGTGAAGTGGGTCTTTTACAGCCCTGGGACCCGGTGCCACTGTCGCTGCTACACCATTGATACATATTCCCCTGTGACAACTGCATGTCCTCTCTCATGGCTAGGCATCTGTAGGTGGGCTCTGATACGACTTAAAACTTGCAGCCTGCTGTGTAACTTCTGAAGTGTAAACCAACACCCTCACATGTGGAAGTGCAGCACAGGCCATTTATGTCCCATCTTTACAGCCCCTAGACAGATGCCAGCTGAGCTGCGCCCATTTAGATTTGGTGATGCCAGTGCCTGCTTTGGCCCTTATCACTCTAAGTGACCGTAGCACAATCCCTTTCATCCCCACCCCTCGTCCTGGAAGAGCAAACCGAGACAGGTCACAGGTAGGGATGAGTAAAAACAACCTGGCCTATCTAAGTGGACATGTAGGTAACTTCAGCCAGAACAGGTCACTTGGGCTTCTTCGATGTCTGGCCTCTGGTGCCACTGCACCAGCTGCACTACTGGTAGCTTCACCCCTAATGTTGGTGAGGGAAACGTGATATTAAAAAAGCAAACCATGATGGGTCGGATATTGAGAAAGTCTCAGCCACTGACAATCACTCGGACCACAACTCAGTCCACCATAGTTTATTATGCCAACGTTGCCATGCCGTGTGCGAGAGATCATGTGCAGATCGGTCTTAGTCCTACTGCAAGAGAAACAGTCCAGCCTGATCTAGCAGCCCATGTCACACGCACAGGGACACAGGCAGCCGCAGACTAACTTCTGCCTATGCGGGTCACATCACAGCTAGAAGCAGCTCGAATCTCTTGCAAAGGTAATGTCGGGTTTTAGGATCATGGTATTTCATTTATGAGGATCGAGGGTGGGTGCCCAATAAATAAATATATATTTTCCCTTGTCGTCGTCTGTCAAAATCCACCCCCCCACCCCGCCCCCCTTACCCGGCCCCACCACTCTTACCTGCACGGGCCGCAGCTGGCACCCATATCTAAACATGTTTACAGTGCGTTCTAAACCTCACAGGGGTTTGAAAATGTTTAGCTAATGATATTTAGCATTTAAACAATGTATTCAGCTTTAAATCCCTTTGGGGCGTATAAAGAAAGGGAGTCGCTAGTTCATGACTACAGGTACAGTGAGAGCCATCTACAGAGGACAAGAGCATCCTTAATGTAGACTTTTTGGTTTGTTTCCCTAAGTAGAACCACTGTTATCTTTTGTTTTATGTCTCTTGTTGGCTCTTGGGATCTCTTTGAGAACATATTTTGGATAACTTTGTAATCAACTCCAGTGACGCAGAAGACACAGGAAGAAAGCTTCCCCAGCTGTCAGAATTTTGATTTGTGGGTGTAAATAAATCTCACTGTTTATGTCTGAAGGCAGGGCCTGATTAGTTACAAAAAAAAACAGAAGCAGTGTCCAAAGGTTTTTCGTAGGAGCCTGACACTGCCAAATGCTGAGGCTTCCAAACACCAAGCTGTCTAGTTTTTGTTGCACTCTGCCTCTTTTTTCCACCACCCTTCAATTCCTTCTGTTTATCTCACTCTTGCTTGTTTATTTTCATCCCTGCTTTCTGTCTTTGCCTCTCTTTCTATGCGTTTCTCCTCCTACTTCTTTCTCTTTTCTACTTTTGTTGCTCTTGCTTTGGATCAAAGTCTGAAGATGATAAATTAGTCCCAGTCGGCAAGAATCCGTGCTGTGATCACCACCAGCAACCACCGGCACAAAATAAGCAGTGTACGGAGGGCAGTGTTATCATAGTCTCCCTTAAGTACTGTTCCACTAACCCTGGCAATCACACCAATCTAAGCCACTGTCACTGTGCAGTGTTAGTGCGCCATCATTTGCAGAATAATCTTCAGATTTACCTGATATTGGTATTTTATTAATAGGAAGCCTTTTGCAGTCATAGAGATGGGGTTGGCAAACACACACCTGGAAAACAAGGGATGTTGCAGTTTTATTTTATAGCAAGCAAATCCTCAGGCTAGCATTTTTGCGCAGACGAGACTAGGTACTGTTTGTGAATTGGCCCTGTGGTTACAAGATCAGACAGTTAACCCACGGGTAACAAGGTGTGAATTGGAACCAGGGCCGGACTGGCCGCAGAGGGCACTGGGCGTTTCCCCGGTGGGTTACCAAGGTGGGGGCCGGTTTTGAACCCCTGGGGGCCGTTTTTGTTACAAGGGGCACCACAGAAATGCTGCCACTGTAAATTATTTTATCTCTGGATCATTTTTCTCTTTGTTTCCGAATAATAGAAAATGGATTGTAGGCATAGTGTAATTTGGCAAGCACGTAATTTTTTCTGGCATGTTGTGCATTTGTATGGATTGTTTTTGTAGGATCAAAAGTGCACTCATTCTTAATTGTTATATTTATATGAGTCCATAATGTAGCACTAATTTCTTCATATGGGCGTGATTTCATCTTTTTTTAGTGGTAATTGTTCACAGTGAAGTGAGTATTTATCTTAAGTAGTAGAGATTCAGCCACACTCTTGCTTGCGTTGTTGGCCGTATGAAATTAAAGGAGACAGAGACATTGTGTTGTGTGAAACTTGTCTCAGCATCACATTGACCAGAGCCCAACTTTATAAAGGAATTTCATATTAGAAAGAGTAGTTTTATCGGAGGGCTTCCCAAGGTCAAATTACATTTTTATTAAATTCTTGTCCCTGCTACAACACAGGCACACAGAGAAAGACAGCTAAAGTGTGTCATGTTCAACCCTGAAGCTCAAAGATCAGTACAGGGCAGAGGGCACTTCTTTATAGACCCTGCAGAGGCTTGGAAAGTTGTAGAGTTTTGTCCTCAGTCCGGAAACATCTGGGGAGCTCATTCACAGCCAGCAGCAGGGAGAAAATGATTAAAGAGATACAGCTAAGAAAGTCTCGTTGCTTCATAGCAAGGGTAGGGGAAATATGAAATATACAAATAATTCCAGAGGATTTCTTTGCGAGTAAATGTATGTGATGTGCCTTGTATATACTCCCTGAGATGCAGCAGCAATGTACTTGAAAAGTATGCTCATCCTTTTGCACACGTGGAGCGGAACACCACAACCTGAGAGCGGTAACTGAAGCACCTTTCCTCGTGCCTTTTTAGGTCTCGCGACCTATCGATGCGCGCAAGAATTCAAGTAGCGAAAATCCTCGTGAAACCACCAGCTTTTTGCTGGCGGTTTTCATGAAGTTCACGTGAACCACGTGATCAAACATGAACGCGCATCAGCCTCCCTCCCTCCTAATTGCATTTGCCGCAGAGCACATCAAAGGGCTTCGCCCAGCGTGCGCTCTGCGGCTTCTCGGCTTCTCCTCCCCTAATTATCCTCCCCCTCCCCAGACAGCTTCCCCCAGGCCGTTCTGCAACGCTGACGAGACATGGAAATCCCAAGCTTATTATACATGGTACAACTCTGCCAGAACCCTTTCAGATACCAGAATTTACTAACCAAACCAGCGTCAAAAGATCCGAGGACTGATAAGGAAGTGAGAAGGCATTAAATAATCTTTACAGGGTACTCTTCACAAGCAAATCTAACCCTATAACTGCACAGTTTTTTTGTGAATGGTTAAATGTATTTTCCTCTCCTAAGCGCGTCTTCCGTGTATTGTTTATTTTATAATTGCAGACGCGCTGCATTCATCGAGTCCAAGCGTCTCATGGGCACTAACGTCTTCTACCATCATTTTGAGCTGTATAATACTGTTAAACACTTGTGCTTTTCCGGACATCTTAGTCGTCGTTTATTTATTTCCCTACTTCTCCCGTCAATTGAACTGTTGTTGTCCACTTTACCTCATGCTACTCTAATTCCCTCCTGTGACTTCCAGGGACGTGCCATTGTTTTTGTTTTATTATTTTATGACACTTAGTCTGGTGTTTCCTTCAGTTGCCGTCCAAGTAGTAAATGACTGGGTTTTTTCTTCCCATCTTTATGCTTTTATTCATTGCAGTCATGCCCCCTCACATTTGTTGTTGTTGCCTGCAAAAATCCGGCTGCCGCCGGTATCAGCTCACTGTACACACACACGGCGCATGTCACTTCCTCAGCCGCCGGCCCTTCAGCGCTTTTTTTAACCAATTAATGTGAGAAATTGCACAATTGTTCTAACAAAGTCTGTGCCCCTCCCCTCCAGTCCGTGTGTGGAAGGCGTGCCCCACAGCAACTGTATGTCCAGGAAGGCTTCCCCAGGTCTACTTTACTGAGAGCGTTGCATAGAGTGCTGCGAAGTCCTGGTGTGGGGATGTGTGCTTTTTAGCTCCACCCGAAACTGCCTCATTTGGGTGGTGTTTGCCGCTTCTGTGAATTCTCATCGACAAATCACGGCTTTGCTGCAAAGAAAACAAGCATTGGCATTGCCAATAGGTCTCGCTTGTGGGACCTTATAAGTATTTAGTTTTGCAGCACAATATCCTTGTTGCACCAAGGATATTGTGCTGCAAAACTAAATACTTATAAGGTCCCACAAGCGAGACCTATTGGCTATGCCAATGCTTGTTTCACTTTGTGGTGACAGGCACTTACCTACAAGGACATGATGGTCCTTGAGGTATGACTCAAGATGAGTGTTACCCATGCGAAATCAGCCACTTGCACGCATTGAGTCACTCAACGCAAGCAAGAGGCTGATTTCACATGGGTTGAGCATTCGATCAGTCATGGCTGTGGGTTTCCTAAGGAGCATTTGCTTTGAAGCCTCGGGCCATGTTTCTTAAAAGCAGTTTGAGTTGATGTCATCTTAAACAATTCTCTGGATGAAAATGGTGACATCGCCATATAGACTTCTGTTGCCATCGCCATCAACTATATTGATCTACGGACATAGACATCAATGGTTGTGGTGGGGCTTGGCACAACAATTGTGTAATAGTGTTTTATTTACCAGACATCTATCTACATGCGCCAACCCATCTCTTGCAGCTTATTGTTTGGCAATTCGTTAACAATGGAGCACAGTGGCTTGGCATTGAAGAGAGTAATTGTGTTACAGGTCCAATTACAGAAGTGAAACACTGAACCTCCAAAGGAACCACCCACAGCCTAGTACCATGACCTCCTACCTCCCCTGGGTTTAGACTCTGGAGCCTACACCCCTGCCTCCTTTTATACAAGTGGTAGCTCCTATCACAGATTTACTACAGTAACCTGCTGAGCAGTGGGCAGTGAAGCTGCTAACTTCTGAAAAAGTTCTGAAAGGAAGGTTTTAAAAGACTGTCACGTTCTTGTCACAGTGTCCCGAGCCAATGTAAATAAAACATTTACTGGTTATTTTGCGATTCAGTGTTACAGCTTTCCACAGGTAAATACAATCTCTTCCTCTGCTGCTGGGAAAATATCACAAATGAACATTCTTTTGCTTTTTTTTTAGATAATAATTAAAGCAAAGTTAACAGTCATTATCGACATTAATATCCAACTCTCCCTTTAGTCAGTTTGTTGGTAATGTTCTCTGTATCAAATGGATTAAGAGCTGCTTTCTATTCTCTTGCCTTGACAGACCCTTAGACTTTGCTGGCGCATTCAACAATCGTTGGACACTCGGTTTTGCATTTGGGGCCATAGCGAATAAGATCATGTTCCTGTTCTCGGAGGGATTCACGTCAGCGGAAGTGCCCAGTTGGGCAAAAGGTAGGCCATCTTTCACAGAAATGTCTGCCCTTTTCTTCCCTTACTGACCCTGGTAGCTAAATGTCATAGTTGGTTGCCTCACTAATGTATTCAGTAGTTCTTTCCCATATTAATTCTATGACAATAAAAACATTTTGTATTTATTTTAGGGAAACAAAAAAGTGTTGGATTGATATGCTTGAATTAATTTCAGCCATCATGCCAGGGCTGCATTACATTCCAACGTTTTTGTTTTTCTATTGTCACACTGCAGTCACCACCCAATATACTTCCGTACATTCAAACCTCCAAACATCCACAACTTTGTCACAATTTGTGAATAATTGACCTCAATGTTCAAATAATTCACTGACCACCAATTTACAGAATACATATCTCTGTGTTTGAAAACGTTGTTGCAGTTAGTTGAACTATTAATTCAAAAGCAGTGCATTGATAACTTGAGCTAATCCTTCTTTTTTTTAAAGTTCAGAATATATTTTATTAACAGTCATATAAATCACTTATACAAATTAAAAACAACAATGTAAAGATAAAGTATACATTAAAATAAATAAAGAAATATTCCAAAAGAAGGAAAGCATATATAGTAACCAGCTATAATGAAATATGCAACAAATATTGATGTGTTGATATACTAAAGAATGGTAGAATATTTGATAATATAAAGTAGATAAAACAATGAAGGGAACTCAAGGAGGTTTAGCAACTTCCTGTTGAAAGGGGGATTGAGGCAGAGAGCGGAGAACACAAGTATCAAAAAAGGAGGTGACTGGGTCCCACAACTGTTTTTGTTTTGGAGCCAAAGCGAGTGGATAAACAAACGTTGTGTCCAGCCTATGGTTATAACATACAGCGTACCACCAAGCCTGATACGAGATTTTAGTGAGATCTTTCCAAGCCTTGGTAATCTGCTGAAAAGCGACTGCAATGAGCAAGTCAATTATTTTTATGTTAAAAGTGCAGTGATCCCAAATGGGGGAGATACTACCTAAAAACATATGAGATATATGAAACGGGTGTGTAGTGGAAAAAATATTATTAATTTGAGACCATACCTTAACCCAAAACGTGTGAACCGGAGTGCAATTGAAAAGCAAGTGTAACAGATCAGCATGAGGTGCAGAGCAAGTCCAGCATGTATGAAACAAGTCAGGATGTCTTTTACTGAGAATAAGTGGGGAAAGTAAGAGGCGATTATAAATAAAAAACAAAGTCTGAACAGTATTTGCAGCCCTGGAGGATTTCCGTAACCTTAACCATAGCTTATCCCATAACTCAACAGACCATGAGATATTCATGTCTACTTCCCATGCCTCCTCCACTTTAGCCTTTGTACGTGGTGATGCTGGAGCATGTAGCAAAGAGTAAATCCTGGACGCCCTAGTCCCTCTGATAGGTAGAGTGCGCAATTGAGATAAGATATGAGACTCCTGAGGTAACATGGAGGGCAACATGATGTGCACTTCATATGCTGATTTAAGTGCTTGTATTAATTTAAGATACTTAGCGCGAAAAGAAGAAGGAAGATGAAAAGACGACATAGCTTCTGAAAAAGAAATAATACAAGATTGCTGAAATATTTGATGCACCCATATGACACCACGAGTTCTCCAAGACTTCCCAAAAAATTGTTTATTATTTATTAAAATCGATGAGTTATGCCAAATAGCTTGTTCAAAAAAGGAAGAAATTAACGGAGATGGCAGAATTTTAGAGGTGTATTTGAGGATCGGAGTGGAGATAGACTGCGGTGGAAGAGAAAAAGAAAGGTATTCCGGAAAAGAGAAGAGAGAGATATATGCCAATTCTAGCGTTGTCCACAAGGGAGAGAATGTGGAAGAATCTGCAATCCATCTAGAAGCCTGGTTTAATAGAAAGGATTTGTGATATAGAGAAAAATTCGGGAAGTTCACCCCACCCTCTTCCTTTGGGCGCCTTAATTTAAATATAGACATGCGAGCCTTTTTGCGTCCCCACAGGAATGAGGATAAGATTGAATAAATTTTCTTGAAATAAGATAAAGGAATGGAGAATGGAATGTTGGAAATTATGAATAAAACCAAGGGGGAAAGCATCATTTTGATAGTATCCAATCTGCCCCACCAGGATAAATATAAAGGATGCCATTTTGTGGTGAGGTCCCTCAATTTTTTTAAGCAATCTTCCATGCAACGCGAAACCGTACCTGAGAGAGTAGGAGTAAAGTGGAGACCCAAATAATTGATACAGTTAGGGTTCCACGTGAAACCTGAAGTAATGAAATCCTATTTATAAGTAAATTTAGTCTAGGGTAAAATCTCGCACTTATCTTTATTTCATTTATAGCCAGAGACAAAGGCAAATGAATTGACCTCAGATAAAAAAGCAGGTAACAAAGTCGTGGGCTCAGACAAGAATAATAAAACATCATCCGCATACGCCACCATTTTAATTGTGGACTGCTGAAACGTAAAGCCCTTTATGGCAGTATTTTGGCGAATTCGCAAAAGGAATGGCTCTAAGGCAAGATTAAATAAGAAAGGCGAAAGGGGACATCCCGGGCGAACCCCTCTACTAAGAGAAAAATAGGAAGAAATACCACCATTCGCCGCAATAGCGGCTCTAGGATGTGAATATAAAAGAGAGATGAGGGTAGAAATTTTTGGGCCAAAGCCGAACCACTTCAACGTCAGAAAAAGATACGACCACTCAACTCTGTCAAAAGCCTTTTCCGCGTCTAAAGCAATTGCAGCGATAGAGTGAGAAGAATGTGAAGTCTTAGAGAGAATATCAAAGAACAATCTAGTATTATCAGAAAGCAGTCTGCCTTTGACGAAACCAGACTGCTCATTCCCCAATAGATCTGGCAAAAAGGATTCTAAACAGAGGGCCAAAGTTTTAGAAAAAATGTTGTAATCAATATTCACTAGAGAAATGGGTCTATAATTTTTACAGTACTGTGGGTCTTTACCTGGTTTGGGAAGTATGCAAATGAGAGCGTCAGAAAAGGAACCTGAGGAAGAACCGGAATCTAGAAAATTGGAAATTAGTGTACGTAATTTTGGGATTAGTAATGCCGAAAAATGAAGAAAAAATTCCACTGTAAAACCATCTGGCCTTATCTTTTTTAAGAGATTTCAAAGCACCAAGAAGTTCTTTCTGAGTTATATCTGATTCTAATGGAGAAAGGTCAGGAGGGGTAGCGAAAGGTGACTCAATATCAGAAAAGTAGGAACAGATATCCTGGGTCGTAGAGGTTGCCTCCAAAGAATATAGTTTTTTGTAAAATTGAAGAAATTCCTTTAAGATGTCTTCATCTTTATGTATCAGAACAGAATCATGACTATAAATATTATCTATATTAGTCCTATTCTTTTTAACTTTCAAATAATTTGCCAACAATTTGCCGGCCTTATTTTGACCCCCGTAGAATTTAGCACTGGAACGTAATAAATAATTGGAAGCATTATTTGTGGTATCTTTATTAAATTGCAGTTTAGTAGCAATGAGCTCATTTAAACATTCTTTGGATTTAGAAGCAAAATAGGAATGTTCCAATTTCTTGATCTTGGAGAAAAGGTAATTGGTGATTTGCTCTGTTTTCTTACGTTTGTGGGAAACATACCCAATAATAGAATCTCTAGCGGATGCCTTAAAGGGAAACCCACACAACAGGAAAAGGCACCTTGTTGGATTCATTACGTAAGAAAAAGTCATGAAAAAAGGCAGTGAAGAATGAAACAAAATCGGAATCAAGAAGCAGAGAATTATTGAAGCGCCATTTCCTAGTGAGGGGCGATTTCTGCAAGATATCAAGGTGAATGGAAACTGGAGCGTGATCCAATATCAAAATAGAGCCAATGTCAGATGCAAACAAAGACTGAGAAAGATGATGTGAGATAAAAAAGTAATCCAAACGAGATTGAGTTTGGTGAGGTGGAGAGAAAAAAGAGTACTCTCTTAGAGTAGGATTACATAACCTCCAAGCATCAATAAGTTTAAACTGATTAATGAATTGTTTGAAAGCTTTATGTGATTTATGGGGAGTATATGTGCTGGTGGAGTGCCCATCCAGAAAGGGGTCAAAAACTTCATTAAAATCTCCCGCCAGGATGAAATTGTCCTCATAATGTTGGGTAATGTGAGGAGATAACGATGACCAAAAAGAAGCGTCCCCTGTAGTTGGAGCATATATGTTTAGAAGTGAAACTGGAGTATTATCTACAACAAATTTAACCAAGGCCCATCTACCAAGCTGATCTGCTGAGTTAGCAACGATCTTGACTGATAGGGATTTATGAAATAAAATGAAGACCCCATTACGCTTTCCGTCCCCTGGGGAAAAGAAGACCTCCCCTACCCAACCTCTTTTAAGTTTGACAGATTCTTCAGGTGAGAGGTGTGATTCTTCTAGACAAGCAATGTCTGTTTTAAGCTTGGCCAAGTGTGTTAAGACTCTCTGCCTCTTTATGGGGGAGTGCAAACCTCTAACATTCCATGAAACAATTTTTAAAGGCATTCAACAAAGCAAAGAAAATACATATTAAGCTGGTTAAGGCAAAGCAATAATATAAGGGAATCAACAATGAATGCATAACAATCAATACAAAGTATGAAAAATAAAAGGCGGAGAACTCTTAAAGTGGGAATATATGAAAATGTATAATACAACATGTTTGTATGCAGAAAAAATTAAGAATAAACAAGAGATAGCATTCAATATAGTAACCTATGGAAAAAAACTGTACTCAATAACAATTAAAGCAAATAAAAGAGCAAATGATAAAGGACACAAGAGTATGAAGAATACAAGAGAAAAAAAGAGAAAACAGGAAATCATCCAGGAAGAAATAGGAGAAGAGGAAAAAGTTGAAAAAAGATTGGAATCCAAGGGACGAGAAAGAGAAAAAAGCAAGAAAAGAAAAATATTTAGAAGAAAGATATGAAGGGAGAAAAATGACTTACAGAACATCCAGGACACGTACGGGTAGGGAGGATGGAGATCACATAGGACAGTGACGGGACTGTAACTCGGAAGGGAGGGCGGGAAGGAGAGACGACTCGGCAAACTCCAGGAGTAAAATGAGGGAAGAAAGAACACACGGGGCAATGATGTATAGAAAATGGATACAAAAGAACATATGAAAAACATTAACAACTAGAGATTAGAATATAACCCAAGATAAAGCATTACCTAAGAGCTAACAATTAGAAGCAATAAGTGCATGTGAATAAAACCTTAAGTCAACAATAAGGAACATCAAGCAAAATGAGACGCAGAAGCAACATCCATCGCAGTAGAACTATGGGAATTGAGAAAACTCTTCAGCTTCAATGGATCCTCATAAGTTGTGGTTTTGTTATTAAGAGTCACCCTAAAAAGACAAGGATGGAACAAACCATAACGTGCTCCAAGCGAGCGCAATTGAGGACGTAGGGACAAAAATTCCTTGCGCCTATCAGCGGTAACCTTGGCATAGTCCTGATAGAAGAAAAGAGGATTGACTGACCATATAAATCACTTCATGGCCCTTGCAGCTGACAAAATTTTGAGCAAATCAGTATATTCAAGGAAGTAAATGATAACTCCCCTTGGCTTCCTGGCAACCGAGGTGGACATTGCATTTGGAGGTGAGCCCAGACGGTGTGCCCTCTGTATATTGAGAGTGGTGCTATCAGGTAATGAAAGGACTTTTGGTAGAAAGGTCTTGAAAAACGCCAGGGGGTCCGACCTCCCTGTCCCCTCCGGAAGCCCGTAAATGCGTAGGTTGTTTCTTCTATTACGATTTTCTAAATTTTCGAGTTGTTTATGCATGACTGAAACCTGCGAACACTACGGGTCAACCTTAGAGACAGACAAAGTTAAAGAAGTAACATCTTGCTCCAACTGGGTAACACGTCCGTCTACAGCTAGTAATTTGTCCGTGATCATTTGGAATGTGGCTCTGGTCTCATCAATGAAAGGGCGCAGCGCCCTTATTTCCTCCAATAGCATATCCATAGTGGCCAAGTTGGGCTGCTTTGGAGGAGAGGGAGGATCTTTTTTTAACCTTTTCATAGGGCCTTTAATAGCTGAAGACATGGACGGATTTGACGATGATGATGAATGTTTAGTAGATGACTCCAACGAATCCTCCATTGCAAGGCACTGATATCTGGAGTTCGTATGAATTAGGAATTTGCGTGAAGAGGATGAGGGTTTATGCAAATCCTTGGATAATCTGCCCATTAAGGAGAGAGTGAGTTCAAAAAAGCACAAGTTGGAAGCGAAAAAAACCCAAAACAAACAAAGTAATAAACCTCACAGGACACTGTAAATGTAATAAAACTATTAAAAAAAGCCAATGTAATATCAGAATTCCTGCTTAAGAAATATGCAAGGAGTGCAATGATGAAACAATAAGTTAGGGTGAGAATGCAAGTGCCACTTATGCAGATAGAATACATTCAAAATCCTACTATGCACATGGTAATAACATTACAAAACACAGCATAATGTAATCAGAGGGTAAATCGCAAACATTTAAGACATAAGCCAACCATTGCATAATAAAAAAGGATGCGAGGAAAAACATGCATGCAAATACTCATGAGAACATTATGCAGAAACCGCAGTGTGGTAAACCATGCAGAAAGAAGCTGTGAGGAACATTACAATAATTGGCTGTAATAAAAGTCAGTAAGCATGTAGAAAAAACCAAGCATCAACTTGAATGGATATGAGACATAAGGCATCAAAAAAGTCAGGAATAAAAAAGAAGGTGAAGCATTAAACCCAGGCTAATGCATAAATAACCATCAAGGCTGTAGCCAAAAAATTGAACGTTGATAGAAAACCAGCTGAGGCTTAAAGCAGTGCAGAGGAAGTGATGAATCATAAGTAAACGATCTCCTCATGTGAAATTCAAAAGCTGTGTTATGAAATGAAACAGGCTGCTGTGACGAAGAAATAGAGAATGGCCTCAACCGTTCATTTAGACGAGTCACATTTTAGGATAATTAACATGTGGCAGCAAAAGACAGAAGGGACCATCTCTCAAATAGGCAGCAATAGAAATTAGGTAGAGCTGGTCAAGCGCGCAGCCCTCAGCAAAAACAACGAGCTACCGCTAGGAGCCGAGCTCCGTCAGCGGGGCTCATTAAATGGCAGCTGCGTCACCTCAGAGCTGAGCTAATACGTAGGATGGCAATGAAGAAGCTGCGCATGCAGAGTTAGTTTTTCCGCATAAAATTGGGCCAGTCAAGCGCTTGAGCAGGAGGGAAGAAATAACCAGAGAATCTGTTCACAGGAGCGTAAGGAAACCGAAATACCGCTAGGAGCGAGGCTCCGTCAGCGTGGACCGGAAAATGGCCGCAATCTCACCAGGTTCCACAGAGAGCTCGGAGTATGGAAACAGACCCTCTAGACCACGAAGGCTCCAAGTAGTGGGCTATTCTGCATGCCTTCCGATAACTAGACCCGCGGTTCTGGCATCACAAATCGCCAGAAGGAGTCACGCCATGCTTTCCGTCACCGCCGCTCCCCGGGAGAGTCACAGAGACGCCACCATCTCCTGCAGGCGCTAGCCACGCCCCCCTGAGCTAATCCTTCTTACAGCAATATCTTTCCTCAGTGGCTTCAGTTTCCTTGGTTGAGCTCCTCCCACCTCCACCCATATCCGCCTGAGAGAGAAGAAACGCTTTATGAAACAAGCCAAGTGAGACAAGACACAACACCCACGTGTGGATGTGAGGGAGCAATGTAATGAGTAAGCAAAGACTAGACATAATGAGGATTACCTCAAGCCATCCAGCGATTATTGAGTCAGGAAATGCCACTGAAAACCGAACAAGGGTCAGGCATGTTCCAAACAAAAAGACATGCCATGTCAGATGCAGCAGGCATTTTTTTTATTAGACAGCATAAATAAGTTGTGAACTAGAAGCAGCCAGTACAGCATGCCCACTCCCGCAGAAGCTGAACCAGCAACCTGAAAACAATAATGTTGAACAGGAGACAAAGGCGGATGCCTATGTGGCTGCACGACAAACATCCAGCAAGCGATTTCCAGGTGCCCACACCCCGGATCTGCGATCCATCATGTAGGACACTAGCTACTGGAAGAAGCAATCTATCACAGAACTCATAAGCTCTCGAAATGAGAGTATACATCTAGCGACTCATGGCTGAGGTAGCTGTTTCAGATGTTCTTAACAGGACCAACATTTAGAAAAAGCACCTCACTTGCCCTAAAGCCAGAGGTACACTACAAGTACATGAAAAGAACTCTAGTCACATCCACTCCCTAAAGAGCAAAATACATCCCCTCCCCATAACCAGCAACAGGAACAACTCCTGATCTAAGTAAAAAAATGGGACAGAATTATCAGTAAAAATAACAAAACCAGAACAGACAGCAGGGTCAAATGATGTGATTGGATGCACATAAGGCAGAAGAGATGCAGAGACAATAATCACATCAAGGAGGTCACTGAAGTGAGAAACACTAATATATAGCACAGGAGATTAAAAGGAAAGTCATACAGATCTTTAAAACGAGGAGCATTTTGAGCAATTGCCCACATAAGGGGATTATCTCTTTCTCGGCCTAAAGCCTGCAATAGCACAGATCATTTGATGTGGTCAATTAGTGGAAGTGGAGTGGATTTGAAAAACTATGGGGCCTATTAACAAATTCCCTTTTGTAGTACGTTTAGTAGTACTACAGTACGATTGTAAATCTGCACCTCTCCTATCTTTTCTATGGGGAGATCCTAACAAATGCAAATTTACAATTTAGGGCCCGATACTGATGTCATTCGGAAGGCCTCCGAATCGGATTTGGCTTTCCCGGATCTGATTCGTAGCCCTTGTTTCGGACCAAATCAAACACAGGTCCGAATGACCAAGTAGACACGAAGATCACGTACGTGTCAAACAAATCATTTCCAGGACCCGACCCTGTCTGTACGACTCATTTGTAGCCAAATCGTGACGCGCAATGAAGCCGAATTCTGACCGAGCAAGTACGATGCACATTCGGACAGCTGCTTCGCCTCAGTCTCAGCAAGACTAAACAGCAGTCAGAATCGGACTACGGGGAGCAGTAGCAGGCCACCCTTCTCCCGGGGCCCTCCGGATCTATCACGGGGGTGTGCCCATGGGTCGCCCCGATCCAGGCATGCACAGTGTGGCGGGCACCATGGGGTGCCCCCAACAGTGTGTACGCTTTTCCCCACTCACCCCTTTTTGCTATGGGAACTTGCATACACATCTGTACACAGGTTCCCATTGAGTTCAAAAGAATTCCGAGCAAACCGAGTCCGTAAGCATATGGCTGCATCGTACCTGCTCGTTCGGACTCCTGGAGCACGCTTCGCTCAGAAAGCCCTCCGGATCGAGTAGAACGAAGGACTTTCCTAGCGAGATCGGAATTGGGCCCTTAGTAGTAACGATGAGCTGTAACAGGCGAGTGGCTGATAAAAGGGGCATGCTTACTACTAAATGGAAGGGATTAGGGAGAAGTAAGGAGGGTTTAGGAAGGATTAGGGCGGGGTTAGGGAGGTACATCCAGTCACCCACGAAAGAGTAAGCCCATTGCTCTTTAAAAATGCACTTCTAAAGATAATGCAGCTCAGAGCTCCACCACCACACATGGCGAAACCCCAGGTACTGCTTTAATTAAATAACAAAATTATTCCCACCTAACTTTAAAAATTATGTTTTATTATGATTTATTAATTATTAAAACATATATATACATATTTAAAAGTAATTTATTGATAATTTTGCTAAAAAGTAGTGTTACATAAATGTATACATTAAAAAGATTTTTAAATTGTTTTATATTTTATATACTAAATATGTTTTATTTGTATATATATATATTTAATGTTAAATTATGTATATTTATATTTAACACTATTTAAAACAATTACATTTCCATATAATATAATTTCCTATAAAGTTTTATTTAAAGGTTGTGTCTTCATTTCTATTGGACAGTTCTGAAGTGTCAGTGCTTGGCCACGTGAGGTTCTGTACTTACTATTGTTTCTTTTTGGTAGTAGCAACTTACAAGTATAAATTTGGCTCCACCTCCTTTTTTAGGAGGTGGAGTCGTGTAAGTCTACAATTTTGCTTAAGTTTACTCTCTGATTTTGTAGCCAAAGGTTGTAAATTTACTCAAAAGTCACCTTTGTGAATAGTCCAGTATGTCTACAGCACAGTAAGATGGGCCAAACACCATTGGAAATGGGCAAGCAAAAAGGAGGGTTCAAAATGCAGTCTCTAGTACCTCCGTGTGGTCATTCATTCATAAGTCTTTATTTCGATTTAGAAATCATAAAAGACATTACAACAACTAGACACTTACAAATTTAAAATTGCCCATTAGTAAATCAGAAGTTAAATTTTCACAATACCAAAAGTTACTTAGAACCACATCAATAGTTGGCCATCCATCAGATAGTTAAAACAATAAATAATGTACATATGATCAAATATTAACTAAATCTGTTTAGGGTCATAAATAAACAAATTCATACCATTGTACAAATACCTTTAAAACATTCCTAAAAATATCAATTTATAAAACTATAAGTTCATCATTTTACAAGGTGTATTATGTAGTGTCAGGTGACATAAACACATTAAACAACTTTAAAAAGACCTTAAAATGTCACTGTAGGCTCATTTTCCATGCTCGAATAATCCACATCCAGTGGAGAAACTTAGCCACCGCTATAACCACGGCCTGAGAATTATCAGTTCGAAGAATCCTAACTGATTCACAACCTGTTTTCAGGCCTAGCTGCAAACAAATAGGTTTTAGCCATGTTATCCTAGGGACTTTATATTCAGGGGAGACACAAAGAATGTGCCCAATGCCTTCCTGTTGAGTAGGACAGAAAGTGCAGGCAGAACATTGTCCCCCGCGCCATTTCGCAGTGAAGGCATTGAGTGGTAATTTACCCACCCTGAACTGGTGATATTTCTACCTGTCCCGGGGATGGTAATCCAGTCCCAATAATCCTCGAGGGCTGGAGAATGTTTTAGTCCCAGGAACTCCACCGTTAGGGATGGCCCGGTACAATGGCCAAATCTTTTTAGCATAAACATATTCCAGTACAAATCTCTAAATTCTTTTCTGGGTGGAAATGAATTTGCTAATGGGTCATCCCACAAAGGGGGTAGGCCCATAGCAATATAAATTGCCCTTACCTCCCACAACCATGATATTTTGGGTGCCCTATCGGCATCTCTAACCTCAAGAAAGGCACGAGCGTACTGGGAGAGTTCTGGGGTAACCCACAATCTCCTCCAGTAGGTGACTGATCTATAACGAGCCATATCTTCTATACAATGAGATCCCAAATCATGATGGAGAGGAATCAAGGGGGTTGATACTGGTAGGGCTGTAATGCCTCGCAAAATATTTTTTTGTGCGCCCGCCAACTTTTTTAGATTGCTAAGTCCCCACAATTCTGCACCATAAAGGACAGCTGCTTCGACTTTAGCATCATAAATCTTTAAGACCGGGGTAATTGGCCTAGTATGTGACAAATACAATTCTTTAGTATGGGCTCCCGCCAATTGTGCGTGCTTCGTGACCAGCTGATTTGAGTGATGTTTCCAATCTAATTTAGATGATAATGTAATGCCCAGATAGTTGAATACTTGGGTATGTTCAATTTGAACCCCATTCATTACTACCTTCCCTCTAACATACTTAGATTTATGTAAGACCATGAACTTAGTCTTAAATGTATTATTGACAAGTCCATGGTCATTGCAGAAGACTTCAAAAACATCAATGGCCTTCTGGAGGCCCTGTTGAGTCTTTGAAATTAATAGTGTGTCGTCTGCAAACATCAACAGGGGGATTAGCTTACCACCCAACTTAGGGGCATCGGTTGGTTGATGTTCAAAGTAGCTGATAACCCTGTTGATGTATAGTGAGAAGAGGGTCGGTGCTAGTACGCACCCTTGGCGTACTCCCCATGCGATTGGAAATTTATCAGTTACACTCCCCTGCTGGTTCCAACGGACTTGGGCAAAATTGTCCTCATGTAATCTGATTAAAAGGGACAATATCTCCAGAGGCATGCCTTGATCCCGAAAAGCTACCCACATTTTTTAATGTGGCACCAGGTCGAACGCTGATTTAAGATCGACGAAAGCCGCAAAGAGTGTGCCCCCCCTAATAGCACCACCCGCCAATAAATTAAGACAAATCTAAAAACTTGATCAACCGTACTAGTATAGCTGCGAAAGCCTGCCTGGAGAGGCGAGAGAACATCATTGGCCTCAATCCACCACCTCCGTGTGGTCATTATTGTTGTTGATCTTGAAAGTTGATTGAAGTATCTGAGAGTGAGTTAATATCCATTTCAAAGTTCTGTCAGGAGAACTGCATCCAAATGACCCTAAACTGGCAGTCATAATGTAGTCAATTTAGCAATAAATCAGGCTTTTTAGGTAATCAATAACCTTCTATTTAAAAGCAGAAAATCCTTCTGTCGCAGCTACAACACTTATATTGCCTTTTATTAGGGGAGCAGATGAGTATCGATCCTCATGGTGAATTCATTGATATTATTTTTCCTTGTTCTGTGAGGAGGAGTTCCATCTTCACTTCAGAGCCTTTAAATCCTGCATATACTTTCATCTATGGTTTGAAAAACTGCAGCCATACTTTGGTGACAGATGATGTGTTATATCATCCACCTTATTTATGGGCATGTCCCTCCCACAGGTTGTGAGCTGGTTTGGTAATTTCGAGACAAGATAAAAAAGGGCCTTGGGCTACGGCTGATTATATGTGCGCCCCTTAACTCTATGAGAACACATAACAAAAAGGAATATTCCAAGGTTGGAAATACTTCTCAGCTAAATACTGGTCATTTCTCTGGAGTTCTCATACTCAAGAAGATGTTAGTTTCAAAAGTTATCCTGCTTTGGTGCTACTTCTGGGAGGCAATAAACCACTTAGATACTATACCCCAAATGCTGATGATGATGAGACCAGAAAAGGCCAACTAAAAAATGCGATCTTACTGGGCAAATTGGAGTAATTAGCTGCATGTAGAATTAATGTGAATTCCTGATCTTTGGTCCTCTCGTATGTGTTCCTTCTTGTTCTGGACCATCACTGTGTTAAAACATTTAAGATGAACTGAGTTCTTGAAGATCTGTGGACTATTTTAGGTAGCAGAAAAGATGTTGTCTCTCCATCATCTAAAGAGAATCGAGGAGACCTATATTGAGGTCTGGCAAACTCTTTTAACAATCATAATGATAATATGATGCAATTTCAATTTACCTACACATTCACTTATAATACAGCATCTGTTTTTTAATTGTATGGTATCCACATTCGACCCTTTTTTTCTGTATCCAACTGAGAGAACGCGCTTGCTATCATGCCACTCAACTGTCATTTCTGTCTTCAGCTTCAACCCAAGGAAGCCACAATTAAAATATTTTCCCTAGGGACGGATATCCTGGAGGTAGTTTTAAAATTCACTCACAAATTCACTATGTCACAAAAACAGGAATCGTAGCACGCCTAAGGTGCACTTGGCAACTTAGGTGGGAACCCAGTGATGAAGCATGCCACCTATTAGGTTGGTGGCTGAAGATTATTTTAAAAAACCTAAAGGTTTGTCTGGGACTTCAGTTGAAGACATGAATGACAGTTGACTGTCATGGTAGCAAGCTCTTTCTCTCTGTTGGATTTAAAGAAAACACTGCACAATTATTGGTAATATAAATTAGAGGTATGTGAAATTCATGTAATTTGACTTCGCATAATTACACAAAATCTTAGCAAGATTACATGAAATTCCAATAATCATGTGAAATGCAAATCTGTCATTTAGCACTATATTTTAACATGAAATGTGTCCTTGAGTCAATTTTTGACGTAAGGACTCATACATTAAAAAACTTAGTGCAAAAAAAACCACAGCGAACAACAGCTGCTTGCTTCAAGCATAACGTGAAGATCCCAAAATTATGTGAATTACATAGCATAATTTAAATTTCACCCAAGCCAATTAAAAATGAATACTTAAAAAAAGGGCGAACAAAGCGATGCAAAAGGGGATGATGGACGGAGCTTTTGAACAAATCAAACACTCACCTCCAGTCAACTGATCTGGGTTTAATCCATCACCATTCTTTAGTTCACTCAGCCACCCCAGTTCAGACATGGCTATATGCAAATCAGTCTGATCCTGTGCCTCATGGGAACAGTCCAGCCCGAACTGCCAAGCCATGTCTTCCCTGGACCGTAAACAAGCATCCCGGGACCGGTTTTGGATTCATAATCCTCATCAGCCAGGCTATCTTGAATCCAGTGGCCAAGTAAACAAGGGACTCACGTCTGAGCATACCCTGCCACACTTAGGGCGAACAAAGCGATACAAAAGGGGATGATGGACGGAGCGTTTGAACAAATCAAACACTCACCCCCAGTCAACTGATCTGGGTTTAATCCATCACCATTCTTTAGTTCACTCAGCCAACCCAGTTCAGACATGGCTATATGCAAATCAGTCTGACCCTGTGCCTCATGGGAACAGTCCAGCCCGAACTGCCAAGCCATGTCTTCCCTGGACCGGAAACAAGCATCCTGGGACCGGTTTCGGATTCATAATCCTCATCAGCCACGCTATCTTGAATCCAGTGGCCAAGTGAACAAGGGACTCACGTCTGAGCATACCCTGCCACACTTAGGGCGAACAAAGCGATACAAAGGGGGATGATGGACGGAGCGTTTGAAAAAATCAAACACTCACCCCCAGTCAACTGATCTGGGTTTAATCCATCACCATTCTTTAGTTGACTCAGCCACCCCAGTTCAGACATGGCTATATGCAAATCAGTCTGACCCTGTGCCTCATGGGAACAGTCCAGCCCGAACTGCCAAGCCATGTCTTCCCTGGACCGGAAACAAGCATCCTGGGACTGGTTTCGGATTCATAATCCTCATCAGCCAGGCTATCTTGAATCCAGTGGCCAAGTGAACAAGGGATTCACGTCTGAGCATACCCTGCCACACTTAGGGCGAACAAAGCGATACAAAAGGGGATGATGGACGGAGCGTTTGAACAAATCAAACACTCACCCCCAGTCAACTGATCTGGGTTTAATCCATCACCATTCTTTAGTTCACTCAGCCACCCCAGTTCAGACATGGCTATATGCAAATCAGTCTGACCCTGTGCCTCATGGGAACAGTCCAGCCCGAACTGCCAAGCCATGTCTTCCCTGGACCGGAAACAAGCATCCTGGGACCGGTTTCGGATTCATAATCCTCATCAGCCAGGCTATCTTGGATCCAGTGGCCAAGTGAACAAGGGACTCACGTCTGAGCATACCCTGCCACACTAAGGGCGAACAAAGCGATACAAAAGGGGATGATGGACGGAGCGTTTGAACAAATCAAACACTCACCCCCAGTCAACCGATCTGGGTTTAATCCATCACCATTCTTTAGTTCACTCAGCCACCCCAGTTCAGACATGGCTATATGCAAATCAGTCTGACCCTGTGCCTCATTGGAACAGTCCAGCCCGAACTGCCAAGCCATGTCTTCCCTGGACCGGAAACAAGCATCCTGGGACCGGTTTCGGATTCATAATCCTCATCAGCCAGGCTATCTTGAATCCAGTGGCCAAGTGAACAAGGGACTCACGTATGAGCATACCCTGCCACACTTAGGGCGAACAAAGCGATACAAAAGGGGATGATGGACGGAGCGTTTGAACAAATCAAACACTCACCCCGAGTCAACTGATCTGGGTTTAATCCATCACCATTCTTTAGTTCACTCAGCCACCCCAGTTCAGACATGGCTATATACAAATCAGTCTGACCCTGTGCCTCATGGGAACAGTCCAGCCCGAACTGCCAAGCCATGTCTTCCCTGGACCGGAAACAAGCATCCTGGGACCGGTTTCGGATTCATAATCCTCATCAGCCAGGCTATCTTGAATCCAGTGGCCAAGTGAACAAGGGACTCACGTCTGAGCATACCCTGCCACACTTAGGGCGAACAAAGCGATACAAAAGGGGATGATGGACGGAGCGTTTCAACAAATCAAACACTCACCCCCAGTCAACTGATCTGGGTTTAATCCATCACCATTCTTTAGTTCACTCAGCCACCCCAGTTCAGACATGGCTATATGCAAATCAGTCTGACCCTGTGCCTCATGGGAACAGTCCAGCCCGAACTGCCAAGCCATGTCTTCCTTGGACCGGAAACAAGCATCCTGGGACCGGTTTCGGATTCATTATCCTCATCAGCCAGGCTATCTTGAATCCAGTGGCCAAGTGAACAAGGGACTCACGTCTGAGCATACCCTGCCACACTTAGGGCGAACAAAGCGATACAAAAGGGGATGATGATGGACGGAGCGTTTGAACAAATCAAACACTCACCCCCAGTCAACTGATCTGGGTTTAATCCATCACCATTCTTTAGTTCACTCAGCCACCCCAGTTCAGACATGGCTATATGCAAATCAGTCTGACCCTGTGCCTCATGGGAACAGTCCAGCCCGAACTGCCAAGCCATGTCTTCCCTGGACCGGAAACAAGCATCCTGGGACCGGTTTCGGATTCATAATCCTCATCAGCTAGGCTATCTTGAATCCAGTGGCCAAGTGAACAAGGGACTCACGTCTGAGCATACCCTGCCACACTTAGGGCGAACAAAGCGATACAAAAGGGGATGATGGACGGAGCGTTTGAACAAATCAAACACTCACCCCCAGTCAACTGATCTGGGTTTAATCCATCACCATTCTTTAGTTCACTCAGCCACCCCAGTTCAGACATGGCTATATGCAAATCAGTCTGACCCTGTGCCTCATGGGAACAGTCCAGCCGGAACTGCCAAGCCATGTCTTCCCTGGACCGGAAACAAGCATCCTGGGACCGGTTTCGGATTCATAATCCTCATCAGCCAGGCTATCTTGAATCCAGTGGCCAAGTGAACAAGGAACTCACGTCTGAGCATGCCCTGCCACACTTAGGGCGAACAAAGCAATACAAAAGGGGATGATGGACGGAGCGTTTGAACAAATCAAACACTCACCCCCAGTCAACTGATCTGGGTTTAATCCATCACCATTCTTTAGTTCACTCAGCCACCCCAGTTCAGACATGGCTATATGCAAATCAGTCTGACCCTGTGCCTCATGGGAACAGTCCAGCCCGAACTGCCAAGCCATGTCTTCCCTGGACAGGAAACAAGCATCCTGGGACCGGTTTCGGATTCATAATCCTCATCAGCCAGGCTATCTTGAATCCAGTGGCCAAGTGAACAAGGGACTCACGTCTGAGCATACCCTGCCACACTTAGGGCGAACAAAGCGATACAAAAGGGGATGATGGACGGAGCGTTTGAACAAATCAAACACTCACCCCCAGTCAACTGATCTGGGTTTAAACCATCACCATTCTTTAGTTCACTCAGCCACCCCAGTTCAGACATGGCTATATGCAAATCAGTCTGACCCTGTGCCATATGAAATGGGGTGGCTGAGTGGGCTAAAGAATGGTGATGGATTAAACCCAGATCAGTTGACTGGGGGTGAGTGTTTGATTTGCTCAAACGTTCCGTCCATCATCCCCTTTTGTATTACTTAAAAAAAGGAACACAGGGGCGTTTCCAGCCAAGATGGCTGTGTGGGCGTGATCCACAATGGGTCTGCTACTACCAAGCAATAACAGAAGGAAACCAAACATCCAAGAAGAATCCCACCATCCAAAAATAAGTTAACTCACCCAGCGGCACTTGTGGATGTTCATTTACCGATCCTGCCGGTGATGACCCGATGATGGCGGACGGCCAGAGGCCTGGTAATCCATGGGCCTGATGGCTGTAGCTTCCCATAGCTGTGACCTACCCAACATGCCCTGAGACACGAGGCAACGAGGACTCAGAGTGACTCCGGACGTAGCGGACAGACGCTGACTTTCTCGCTCACCCGAAGACATCCGAATCGACCCCGGATTCCTGAAAAAGGACGGTGAGTGGGGAGTGAGGAACACATGCCAAATTGGCGTGCTACAGACTTCCTGATGGAGCGACCCTGGAAGTAGAGCGCAAGGCCCCTTGGTCCTGAGGGGCACGACTGCAAGCAGAGACCGCGGTGGTGCAAGGAAGGACACAGAAGTCTTCCAGGCAGTGAGGGGTGGCGCAACAGGAGATGTGCTACTTGCCTGACTACAAGGTGGCAGACTCCCAGTGTAGGCCTGGGGCAAGCATGGGCTGGAACCTCCCCACAGCGTGGCTGCACTGAGTTATCAGAGGGGTTCCTTTTGCCCAAAGGAGGGGGAAGGCTACCCCTCATGGGAGAGTGATGGTAGCCCGGGAGATGTTCCTGAAGATGCTTGACCTTATCAGGACAACTTGTCGGGACATCACCCAAGCAGTGACGACACAGAGGCAAGGCTTTTCTACATGGACAGCTAAAGGTCTGACACACTGGACACCCGATGGTACAACATGGGCCCAAATGATATAAAGAGCATTTGAGTGGAGGTAGGACCAATACACAGGCAGGACTTCTTGGAGTGCCTGGTAGCACTCAGGGTCCGCAAACGGGGGTGTTTGATGCAACACCTAAGTAATTGATGTGTGCCCTGAACCTGGCTAGAATTGACATGCGGGGATTCACTCTGGGGGAATCTTAATATAATGAACAGAGTCCATATTGCCCGCCCTGCAGCCGAACATAGAGGCCTACTTCCACGCAAAACTATCTCTCTTGGCAATTCCTGGACATCATCTCTGCACTAACAAGTGCATTCGAGGATTTTCTTTATGCCGCTTGGAGAAAAAAAAACGGAATAACAGCTATTTCGCACCCACACCAGCTAAAGGACACCAAGCGGCTACGATGGAAGAGAACAATGTGGCACTCACCAAAGAAGATCTCTTCACCTCCCTTCGCAAATTCAAGCTAGAATTAAGGGAGGAACTCAGGGCCGACCTGTCCACCTCCCTCAACACATTGAAAGCCAACCTCAGTGGAAGATTGATTTCATTACAAGACGTGGATTCAGCGGGGTCCAGAGTGGTGGACATGGAGGCCAAGACATTGGAACTTGAACAACATACAGACCAGATGGCAGTAATTGCTCAAGATCGCCATGCTCAACTGCTTTCGGTTCTCATGAAAAACGAAGATATAGAGAACCGATCCAGGCGAGACAACATTAGAATCCGGAAGCTGGAGGGAGGGGCGGAGGTCTCCGACCTGGAGGCCTTTATGATAGGGTTATTTTCCAAAATCCTGGGCACAGCGAATATGAAACTCAAAATTGAGAGAGTACGTTGTGTGGGGAAACCCATCCAGGATGACAAACAGCACCCAAGAGATAACCTGGCCAAACACATTCTTTAAGATTAAAGAGGTGATCTTTCAGGCTGCCAGGAAGATAGGGAATTACATGTGAGCTATATCAGGACATTGCACCAGTGACCCTGGCCGCACCAGGAACATTTTAGACCAGTCAAAGATAAACTTCGCCAGGAGAACATAAGATACCGCTGGACATACCCTTATGGCCTAGGATTTGAATTCCAGAATAAAGAATATCACATCTCCGACATGAAAGAGGCCCTTACATTCTTGGTACTTTCGGCACCCAAAGATGGTGAAGGCTCTGATGAGAGTGATTGCCCGAGAACGCCCGTGGCTGGAACCGGGGAGGGGACCTTGGCTTGTCTGACACCCTCCCAAATCACAGAGAAAATGCTGACTCATTGGAACATAACCACCACACGCAGCCTATTAGTTACTGACCACAAATCAGGAACACACGCAAAACTGAGCACTACAAAGTGACAAACAATGACATCGTCAGCTTTATGCCGAAGCCCAGTTAGACTACAATTTGACTCACAGGTCTCAAACTTACTTACCGTGGTGTTGCCCATGAACACTCTCTAAGGGCCTCATGCTGAAGATAAATGCCACAAAATACAAGGCCATCATTGCAATTCCACCTTCCGAATCGCCTCCATGCTCAACACAAACCACTCAAGTAATCTGTACAAGGGAACCGTTGCTCCAATTGTATTTATTTTAGGGTTTATGTTTTTTCTTTTGCAGGAACTCAGGTGACAAAGGAGTTATGGGGAACAACATTGAACGCCTAGAACTAAAACTTTATGCTCTGGAGGACTTGCTGGAAAAGGGGGGAGGGGGATGGTAAAGGATAATCTAAGTGAGGAGAGTATTCAAGGGCAAGACAAGGATAAATTATTGTTATCATGGTGATCAACACTCTCACGTGGAACGTTTGAGATATGAATGGCCCAATTAAGCATCATAGGATTTAGAAATATTTGCTAGATCAGCACTATGATATTGTAGCACTACAGGAGGCCCACCTTAGCAATCGGAAGAGCATAGGCTGAAACACAAGTCATATCCTCTGATATATAAATCCTCTGCCTCTACAAAACATAATGGGATGGCCCTTTTCTTTCACTCCTCTTGAAAAATTCTAACCAGAAGGCTATAAAATGGACAAGGTGGGGAGGGTAGTGTTGGTGAAGGGTCGAATTAGGGGGAAACTATGCACAATTGCTACAGCCTACACCCCAACACTAGCTAGGCAGGGTTCATAACTACCATGTTGGCACTTCTGGGAGGAGGGAGACATAATTCTGATGGGGGACTTCAACCTCATATGGCACGCTGGAACTGACAGCACCCAAACCCACAGATCACCCACGAGTAGCTTCCCGAAGAGCCTGAAACAGGCGATGCGAGAAATGGGACTTACTGATGCCTGGAGGGAGAGTCACCCAGAAGAAAGGGATTATGGGCCAGATGTAGGTAATTCTAATTTACCGATTCTTAAATACCGAATTGTACCGATTCGGTATTTATGAATCTGTAAATTAGAAGGTGGGAGATGTAGGTAAATTCTAAATTTGAATTACCGAATCGGAAACAATCGGTATTTACCGATTCGGTAAATACCAAATCGGTATTGCCCATTGATTCCTATGGGCTGTGAAGCCCATAGGAATCAATGGGAAATACCGATTCGGTATTTACCGAATCGGTAAATACCGAATCCTGCAAGGGTGCAGGGGGTGTCACTTTGACACCCTCTAGCACCCCAAATACAGGCATGTGTGACATGTGGCACACATACATGCCCTAAGGGCATGTCTGTGTGTCACATGGCACAGGTGTGCATGCACAGATGTGCATGCACACCTGAATTCGGTATTTTACCACCCAATAG
The DNA here is from genome assembly GCF_964261635.1 of Lissotriton helveticus. Classification (NCBI taxonomy): domain Eukaryota; kingdom Metazoa; phylum Chordata; class Amphibia; order Caudata; family Salamandridae; genus Lissotriton; species Lissotriton helveticus. Next base: position 1,382,579,995 of record NC_136059.1, read on the forward strand.
GATTGGGTGGTAAAATACCGATTCTTAAGGGCCTGTGGCACTCTGTGAAGTGCCACCTACATCTCATTTACAGAATCGATAAATTTACAGATTCGGTAATTTACCGATTCTGTATAGTTACCGAATCGGTAAATTTACCGATTCTGTAAATGACATGCCCCCTATATGCCGATTCATAAATACCAGTCGGTAACGGCCGAAATCGGCCGTTACCGACCGGTATTTTGGCTCCTACATCTGGCCCTATACCTTTTTCTCCCACATCCATCGTACCTTCTCCAGGCTAGACTAGGTGTTCCTTAGTCAAGGCCTTATTAGAGAAATTAGAGAAGCAAAAATAAATCCCATTCTTATCTCTGATCACGCGCTGGTGCTTGTATCCCTGAAATGGCACAATCCCATGTCCCAACATAGTCGCTGGTTCTTCCCTAGCGCTTTGGTCCATGACAGAACTCTCTGGGATGACCTGCGGAAAACCATCATGGAATTTTTACAAATGAATAACCACTAAGACACCAAACCCGCCAATAACTGGGATGCGGTAGTAAAGGGACAATGTCTGTCATTGATGTCGGCCCTTAATAAAGCGAGAACCAAAGAAGGCCTGGTGCTAGAAGGGGATTGAAAACTCTCTAACAGGCAGATAAAAATACACCCACACTAACCCTCCAACAAAAAGCCATTGCCATGAAGGGAAACCTAAATGCAATTTACACTAACAGGGCAGAATTTACATTATTACATCCCAGGCACACATTCTACATGCATGGCAACAAGGTAGGCTCACACTTAGCGCGATAGCTAAGAATTAGAAGAGAGAAAGACTATATTAGGGACCTACAGTAGCCCAAAATGTGCAACTGGGAGAACCTATAAGCAAGAAGAATTAGAAGAGAGAAAGACTATATTAGGGACCTACAGTAGCCCAAAATGTGCAACTGGGAGAATCTATAAGCAAGGACGAGGTACGACAGGCAATAGGAACCCTGAAACTACACAAGTCGCCCGAATGGCCTGATAGCACAATTCTACAAAACCTTCAGCACTGAATTAATTCCCCACCTGATCTGTCTTTTAACCACATAGCAGACACCAAACATGTGATCTCTACAAAGAGCTAGGCCCTTATCACGGTTATCCCAAAACAGGGAAAGGACCCACGGCCCTGAGACTCAAACCGCCCTATAGAATTGCTTACTCTAGATGCGAAGGTGTACTCCAAAATCCTGGCCTTACGATTAGAAGATCTCATGCCTGGTCTGATCCACCTGGACCAGTCCAGCTTTATCAAGTGCAGGCAAAGACAGGACAATATTCAAAGAGTGATCCATTTGATTGAGAAGGCAACCATAAAAAACACATCCCAGGGGTTCCGCTCAGCTCGGGTGCCTAAAAGGCTTTTGACTGAGTTGACTGGTCCTTTTTGCTTCACACTCTCCAGAGATTCTGCTTTTGCGAAACCTTTATAGAATAATACAGTCACATTTTTCTGCGCCATGTGAGTTTGGATTCCTTTCTATTGAGCAGGGGCACAAGACAGGGTGCCTGCTCTCCCCATTCCTCCTTGCACTTAGTATTGAACACCTGGCAGCAAAGATAAGGGAGACCTCGACGATATGTGGTACTGACTTTGCGTCCAAGGATTATAAGATTTCACTGTTCACCAATGACATCTTGCAGACACTTACGGACCCACAACAATCCCTGGCAACACTAAAGGAGGTGCTGAGACGATTTAAAGAGGTAGCGGGTTTACGCGTTAATCTACCCAAATCTTTCCATCTTAACTTGACGCTGTCTGATACGGGGATGGGGGTGTTGGTAGCTGCAACCCCCTTCCAGTTGGCAAAGAAAGAGCTCCCATACCTCGGTATGAAGATAAACCCCCAAGATCTCAGGGTTGTTTACAGCTAACTACCCGCCACTCCTTCACCAATTAAAGATCGATCTTAAGAGGTAGGCTCCCATGTACATGTCAAGGCTTGGGAGAATAGATGCCATTAAAATGGTGGTCCTACCGAGATTTCTTCATCTCTTCCAGAGCTTGCCTGACGAGTTAGTACAAGATTACCTACCTAGCATTCGCACCCTTTTTATAAAATGTATCTGGCAAAATAAATGCCTACCCTTTAGCCTCCTCTGGAAACCAAAAGACGAAGGAGGCCTGGCACTTCCTGACTTAGCCTTACATTATAAAGCGACCCATCTCCGAATCATTACTGAGTGGTCCCAGCGAGAGTTGGAAAAACAGGACAACAGTGGGGAGAGTCCTTTGGGATGTCCTCTGGAAACCAAAGCCAGACCGCCCCCCTCTAATGCTTATCTAAGCACCCCCACAAGAATGACCTTAAAAACCTGGGATGAGGTACTACGACTGATGGCGTGGATGACATTTCCCTCACCATTTAGTCCCATATATTATAACACAGCCTTTTCACCAGTTCTACAAGCAGGCCCATTTGATGGGTGGAGGTAGGAGGGCTGCCTCACCCTATCTGATATCTACCACAACTGGGATATACTAACTTTCGAACACTGCCAGCGTGACTTCCACCTTCTGACCACAGAATATTTCCACTACCTTCAGCTACGTCACTGGGTCCTCCAACCGGAGTTCTGGGAAGCAGCAACCAGGGAGCTAACACCAATAGAATGCTTTGTGAAGGGAAGTTGGACTGTTAAGGAGGCCATTTCATTTCTGTATTCTCTCCTGTTACACACGCTACCCTCTTGACAACCACACCACCACCTTCAGTTCTGGGAGCGCACACTGGGGCATAACATTTTAGACCCCCATTGGAAGGCACTTTGGAAAGGCATAACGCAGCACAACCACTCTCTAGGACTTCGCGAAGCGCATTGTAACATACTTTACGACTGGTATTTTTACCCTACCAAACTGAGGAAGATATTCTACAGTGGCTCCCAAACTGTGCGCCGCGGCACCCCTGTGCGCCTTTACAACTAGTCAGGGGCGCCGTGCACGTCTTTGGAAAGTGGAAAAGGGATTTCTGCTGAAGAAGATTTTAGTAATGTGCAGAGTTTAAAAATGAAGAGTATTTTGTGGCACCGAGTCACTCCTAAAACATTCACAGGAATGCATACTCCCAGAGAAGCACCAGGGACGGTGTGCCTCAGAAACGAAACCAGTGGAGGGTGTGACGTTTTTGACAGGCCCTTGCTGTCTTTTTCCTTCTATTCTCAGGCAGTTGGTCGACGTTTGTGACTGAGGTGGTGTCTCGTTATTAATAAAGCCAAAGCTCTCAGTGTAACCTTCTTCCTGTGGTAGTAACAAATTCTGTGTTGCACTGAGCGTGCCACGAAGAAAGGGAAGGCTGCTTTCAGACACATTGAAGCTGGAAGTTCCTCGCTGCAGCCGTTGCCCAAACCATGCACAGCATGGCAGAGAGAAAGAGAACCGTACATTCCTGTAAGTGGCCTCTGTTTTCTTGCACGCATGGCTACCACCTACAGGGCACTCACTGACACTTTGAGGGTTGTAGGGAGGAAGTTGGGTGGTCTTGGGTCGCAGTGACATGTTCCAAGTTGCCACGCTTCAAAAGTGTCTTTTCTTAACCATGTCTCTACTCATTTTCCATCACGAATATTAATGACAATAATCATAATTATTATTGCAGTCATAATAACTTGTTTTTGTGTAGCGCTTCTGTACTTTATAAGCACTGAAAATAATAGGACGGTACAGCTTCCAAATCATTTTACTTACCTTGGGGATGGAATGCTGACTAGCAGTGAGCGTGCGTTTTTGAGCTGTATGTGTGGCAAATGCAATAGCTCTGGGTAATTAAGGTTTTACCGGAACCACAGCCAAACTGCAGAAAAGACTTCAACGCATCCAGAACGCCTCCGCACGACTCATCTTAGACATCCCCCGACACAGCCACATCTCCGGACACCTGAAAGACCTGCACTGGCTCCCCGTCAGCAAGAGGATCACGTTCAGACTCCTCATCCACGCACACAAGGCCCTCCACGACCTGGGCCCCAAGTACCTCAACGACCGCCTGACCTTCTACACGCCCACCCGCCAGCTACGGTCGACCAGCCACGCCCTCGCCGCCGTCCCACGCATTCGAAGAGACACCATGGGGAGAAGATCCTTCTCCTTCCTGGCAGCCAAGATGTGGAACTCCCTCCCCATCCACCTCCGTCTTACCCAAGACCACCTCTCCTTCAGGAAGCAACTCAAGACCTGGCTGTTCGAGCAGTAACGGACCCCCCTCTCCCCAAGCGCCTTGAGACCCTCCGGGTGAGTAGCACACTATACAAATGTCATGATTGATTGATTGATTAAAGTTGGGATTTCGTAAGGGCTCCACATTAAGAGTGCAGGCACTTAATTAATGTCTTATAGTGCTGTCCAAGCTTCTGACGCCGTACAGTACATGTCAAATCTGCTATGAATGTGAAAGGCTGCAGTAGCTTCCCTGCTCATCCACTAAAGGACCTCTCAGCTGGCACTGTTAACATCGAGTGTCTTTCCTATACTTCTCTAAAGGTAACTCAAAACCTCCAGGTGCAGGTTTCATGCAGGAGAGCTGCACCTCAGGACAAGGACTTAGAATCTACAGGTTCAGGTCGCAAACAGCAAACCTATACAGACCAATTAAAGTTTTTTATTAAACAACTGCTATATTTTAATTTTGTTACACAAATGATTATAATACCTTTATCGACTTCATCCCAATTAATTTCCGGGAGAAAAGTGCGAGTACTCCAGAGGTCGGGTTTACATCCCCCCACCCGAAACAAAAGTGACATGATGGGGAGCCGCGGCCAACAGCCATCTAGGTCAAGGGAGCCACAGGTCGAAACATTTTGGGAACCACTGCCCTAACACATCAGACTTATATTGGAGGGGTTGTGCCCTACTAGGCGATTTTCGATATATCTGGTGGGACTGCCCGACAAGCTGGGCCTTTTGGACCTAAATCTTAGCCCAAATCAAAGATATGCTAGGATACCCTATCCCAGACACCCGTGAATTCGCACTCCTGGGCCTAGTAGATAACTGCCTGAAATATCAAATAAAATAAGACCAGACAATAATGTGGCTCAGCCTGGGGGCAGCGTAAACAGCAATTGCTGCAGCCTGGAAAAAGAGAGACGCACCAGCTTTGACACAATGGCATGTGCGACTCTGGCAAGCAGTTACAATGGAAAGAAAGAGTAATATTTTTAGAGACAACTTTAAAAACTTTGAATACGCCTGGGGCCCCTTGATCAGTTACCTTTCCAAAGGTCTCCCACTAGTAGCCTGTCCCTCGTGGTTGAGACGCCTTCATCTCTTCCATTTCTAAACAGTGAGACCGCACCACTAGAGTACTGACTGTAAGATTCATGCTCAACCCCACGTCACCCGAGCCTACTGCTAAGCCTTCTTTTCATTTTAGGTTGTTATTTCCTGCATTTCTATTTTTGCCTTTGTTTCAATTTCATAGGGAGGAGGAGGAAATGGAAGGAGAGGGGACATAATTTGAGGGTGTTGTGGTGACAATAATTTCTTATTTGTTCTGGCAAAGCTTAATAAAAATCGAGAGGACGAGGTACCCTGACTGTCCATCAAATGCTGTATATTGATATAGACTACGGAAAGTCATAAGGGGAGCCCTTTATCAAATGTATTGTCATGTTCTGTATTGGAAAATCAATAAATACATGTTTGACAAAAAAGCAACACTTCTCAAATTGTTTGTTTATAAAATATTTTGCAGTAACAAGAGTGTGCAAAGGATTAAGGTGGTTAAAGGATTGTGATTAAGACATTAGGTATACGAGTTAAAAGTATGTTGGTAGGGGTAAAAGAGTAAGTGATATAGAATTAAGGGCTTGGGCACAGGGTTCAGGTTTCGAGGTATGTGGGTTAATCATTAAGGGATTGTGAGTTAAGGATTAGGGTTACAGTGTAAATATATAGGTATACAGGTTAAGAGTAGGGAGGAAGTGTTAGGGGTAGATAGTTAAAGGTATAGTTTTAAGGGTTTGGTGTATAGGGGATAAAATTAGAGGGTTTGGAGAATAGCATTAAGGATTCGGGGTACAGGGTTAAGATGTAAGGGTTTGGGGTTGGGGGTTAAGAGGTTAAGGGATAAGGGGTTATGGGAATAGGGTTAACTGTATAGTGCTCAGGTGTTACATTAAAAGTTACAGGTAGAGAGGCTTTGAGCAGCAGACTTTGTAGGGTTATGGGGTATACGGCACATGTTTTAAGGTTAAGGGTTAAGGATTTACGGTGTAGGGTTACAGGTTTCGGGTGTAGAGTTTAGGGTTTAAATATATAATTAAGATTGACAGGTTTAGGGTGTGGGAGCTGGAGTGATGACTAATGGGTGTTAAGGGATTAAGGGATATGGGTATAGAGGTTAAGGTTATGGGTTAGAGGTTAAGGGTTTAGTGTACAGGGTTAAGGGAATATGATTGAGGGCATCAAGTATAAGATTATTGGTTAATCGCATTAAGGGTTTAGGATTTTTAATATACAGTTTGGAGTACAGGGGTTAGGCGCTAAGAGGTTAGGGATTGAGGGTAAAGGGATAAACCCTGTGATGCATTTATTTAGTGTCACATTTAGAAATGTGTTTAATTTAAGATGTGCTGATGTGTTTACAGCTACTTTTAGCCTATCTATAGTGAAAAAAGTGAAGTGTGGCTTTACACAGTAACACTATCCTAAATTTACTTCAGTTAAACACACTTCGATTTCAAAGTGATGTAATTAGCAGTGTAAAAATCAACTGATGCTAGTTCACAGTAAAAATAATTAACAAGATATTAAAGATGTCCCTTTTCCTAAATGACAATAAGGGCCTGTGTTACCATCTGACAAACGTACATGTAGCACCAGAGGAACTAGATGATTTATAAATGTTCACCAAGTTGAGTCATCCTCCTGCATGAGTGACTCCTGTGTTTGGATTGGCGACTTCAATATTAAAATTCCCATGCAAAATAACAAGTAGAATTGTCAGAGAAGTGGATTCTGTCCCCCATACAGTTGCCTCTAAATTTGAACATCATCAGTGTGATCATTTGGGCCTAGCATTTTCAGAAGAACATAATTTTCTGCTTCTGAAACGTTGCTTTCATAGGAACTCCCCTTCAGCTCAAATTTGTTCTGGTCAGAGATCTCGATGTGAAATGGATCATAGCACTGTTGATGTTGGCCTTTTTTCTGATTGTTCAGATTATCATGTCTATGCTTGGCACGAGAGTAATCATTTAACTCTACCTTTTTCCATACTTTGTTATCAAGCCATTGTCTTCGCATTGTGATAATTCTGTAAATAAACATCATGCAGTGTTATTTTCTTTGAATTTAGTCAGCATCCATGCTACTCCAGTAGTGATTGAACTGTGGGAAAATAAGCGCTGACGACATTCAAGATACTCTACCCCATTATGACAAATTACTACAACCAACTTTTCTGAGAAGGATAGTTCAGCAACAAAACCATTTAAAGGTTCCCAAATTGACTGGTTTGATCATGCTGTCCGTATACAAAAGAAACTTGTCAAGATTCTGGCATTTCCGGCAGTAAGGCAAAAAGATGAGATAACAGAGATGGACAGATACCTTTCAGAACATCTTATGACAAAGATACAACATAGGCTACAGAAATGGACACTGGGTGAAAGATGACAGCTGAAGGGCTTCTGGATGTTGGTGCGGGGCAGCACACTGGTTGTAGGGCTCTCCATAGCTATTAGTGTGACAACTGTGTGGGGAGCAGCACCGACTACTGACACCGGAATAGTGTGAAAAGGGCTGTTTTTATTAAAACAGATGTACATCACAATTAAAGCCTTTTGTCTGATGCCTTACAAAGCTACAACCTCACTATACAAGATGTTACCAACGTTAAACAGCCCTACACCCGTAAAGTGCCCCCCACAACATTTTAAACCTACAACTCAGTACCCCTTTCCATGCGGCTCCTCATCCCTTGTGACCTTTTAACCTTTCACCTTATAACTTTAACCTTTCACCTTTGAACTTCAACCTTTTATCTTTAACCTTTCAACTTTAACCTTTACGACTATTAACCTGTAACTAACCTGACTTCATAATGCACCTTAAAGATTCTACCTCTTCCATGCTTGAACTCGTTTAACCAGCCTGGATTGCCTCTGTCAACAAGGAATACACTTGGTAAAAAATGCCAACTTGAGAGCCAACTGCCCCTGCACCTGCTTCAAAGCAACGACCCCAAAACAATCACTTAGGTTGTTTGTACACCTGGTCCAACTCAAAGCCAATCAAGCCCAAATTAATAGCTGGTATAATTAATTAACCCGCAAAACGAGAGTTAAAGGAGGTGGAAGGGAGGGGGGAAAACGCTCTCCTATATCCATGACCAGCCACTGTGTATAACACAAAATGATGGCTGGTTGAACAAAATTGTGGCATATATATCCCTTGGGCAAACGCCGCAAACGGAGCAGAGTTTAGCCCCAGGCCTCATGGTCTGATGCACTAACTGGTTTGGTATTGGCGCCCACTTCCTTACTCTCATACCTCTGTACCCTAGCCAGAATCCATGTATAACCCTTCCATCATTTAGGCCTGGGGAGTGAACTCTGCTCCGTTTGCGGAGTTTTTCGCACTCTGTGCTCCGCTGAGCTCATGGAGTTCCAAAAAACACAGCCCCACTCCGCGGAGTTTTTTCCTCACACGTCGAAAGTAATTTGGTGAGTGCGAGCGAGGAAAATCCAATGCGACACCACTTCCCAGCAAGATTTCTCAACGAAGGCGGTCGCGGAAGGGTGCTACTGCTCATGTTGAGAATCCTTCCATTTGCATTGAAGAGGCTGTCGCTCGAATGGAACTTCTACTAGACAGGTAGAAAGAAGCAGCGCGTGTGATGCTGTTCGTGTTGATTTTAGAGTGCGGGCAAAGCAACTGGTGCTAAAAACCAGCGCGAACAGCACGAGGTAACACACTCTGCCGTTCACGAAACTCCTCGTAGCTTGGCCGCAGAATCAATCTCAATGCCCAGGGAGAACAGCATCATACTAGGGCCCAACTGTCCTCTCGTTTGGCAAAGGTACACCCAGGTCATCCCTGAGCTGTTCAACAAAGCAGGAGAAAGAGGGTCTAAGGGATAGTTTAACGATCCAGCAGTACTACTATCCCTAGGAACAGTTACTTCAACAAAAAGTAGCAAGGGTTCAAAGGCAAACACAAACTAAGTTACATCCCTACACAGTGACTGGAAAGAAAAAGGAAATTAACTACTGGTGTGTGGTGCGAATCACACATAGGGTCTCCTATCTCTTGAGAGAAGATTCCCATCAGTCACCACTCGGATCCGCCCTTCATCATCTGGGATCCTTCACCCTCGGAGGTAGATTGTGGGACCCGCAGTGGACTGGCAGATGTTAGAAGCCTAATCCTACCTGTGGTGTCCAGTGTGAGGGGAACACTAGATGTATTATGGTGACTAAAAGCAGTGCTAATAAGTGAAGTGCAAAGTGAAGTTGTGGAAAGAACTATAAAATTAGGTAGAGAAGGGAAAAAATTATTTATTAAGGTTCACTTCAATCCTAAAATTAAAAATGAGTGCGTAGTGGTCTAAACAAATAACCACTGTTGGAGATGGGAGGTCGACATGTTTCTGCAGACTAATAAGATCCACGTGGTATCTAGCTGCTTCCTCAGGACCATTAACGCTACTGCTTGACGAGAAATCAGTGAAAAAGAAAAGAAATAAACAGATATCACCTGAGATATAGTGATATCGTCCTTCTCCTGACAAATTGGCAGGAGAGAGAAGTCCTACCTCTCCTGGCTACAGCGCAGGTAAAACAGGGCACCGCTCTGTCCGTCTGTACCCCGGGCGTCCCTCTGGGCTGTCGTGGGAGGTGTGGGATATCTTTTTATTTCTTTTCTTTTTCACTGATTTCTCGTCAAGCAGTGGACATAGAGTCCGGACATGCTCGGCGCAAAAGTACTTCCCATACTCGTACCATGCTTCTGACGGTATAGAGTGTGGTTGAATTGGAAGAGTACTTCTTCCAGGATCTCTAGTGTCTCTTCATGGGGCAGGCTTGTATATAGGCTTTCCACATCTAAACCCACTAGAATGTGAGTGAGTGGGTTGAACTGTAGATATTTCAGAACACAGAGTACAGCTTTTGTGTCCTGAAGGTCTGTCATTTGTATTAGAGTTCGTAAGAATGCGTCCGCAAACTTCAACAAGATGGAACCTATCCCTGAAACAATTGGTCTGCCTGGGGGTTTATTCATGGTTTTGTGAATCTTTGGGATTGTGTAGAAGTAAGGGATAGTGGGGTCATTGTTCTCCAAAAAGTCTGCTTCTTTCTTAGTTATCCAATCATCAATCAAGACTAGCGATGCGCAAGCATTCTGTGGGGTCATTCTGGATTATTTCATAGTTCCTTTGGTCTGATAGGAGTCATAGGCATTCCTCAATGTAAGCTGCTGTGTTTTGCACGACGATGGCGCCCCCTTGTCTGCTAGTTTGATGGTCACTCTGGTTTCATTGGATAGTTGCCGAATTGCTTCCTTCTCTTGTTTGCTCGTATTGTGAAATATCTTTATGGTTTTCTAGGATTGATTTCAGTAACTTCCTTGAGTACGGCCGTCTCAAAAGCTAGAAGCTCCACTGGAAGGCTGGTTGATGGTGGAGTGAACTTTGATTTTTTGTGAAGTCCTGTGTCACTGATGGTGTTTGTTGTGGGTTCCTTGTCCTTGAAAAATACCTCTAGTTTAATTTTGTGAATGAACTCCTTCAATTCGCAGCATAGTTTGAATTTATCCAAACTTGCAGTCGGTACGAAACCTAATCCTTTTTCAAGTATGGTCGTCTGGTCGGGTGTCAGAGTGGTGTCTGAAAGGTTGACCACTAAGCTGGGAGGTTGCTTGTTGATGGGAAACTCAGTGGGCCCATATTCCGCTTGTGTCTCCTGGCGGTTTCTAGTGGCTGAGCCCATTGCACCTGTTTGCCTCGTCTCGTGTTCCCTTGTTGTGGTGTCTTGCCTCTCCCTAAAAAAGGCTGGTGTTGTTGTTCTTGGGGTTGCGCGTTTTCCCAATAGGGGTAGGGTTGTTGTTGGTAAGGCTGATGGAATGGTGGTGGTCCATAGAAGAACTGTGGTGGTGGGCCATATGGTGGGGCCCCTTGGAAAGGAGGCAACCCAAAACCTCCGCTGTTCCTCATTCGTCCTCCTCTTGATCTTCTATTCGTGTTTGTGTAGTTGCGATTGTAGCTGGAATCCTAGATTTAGGGATTTTCAGGTCTACATTAACTATTGGTGGGTGACCCTAGCCATTTATTCCTCTTTCTCCGCCTTTTTTCTTCAAATACGTTATATACAGCGCGCAGCTGTGGGACTCAAGAAAGAAAACTTTTTCTTTCTGACATTATTTTTCCAATTCCAGTGAAATCCGTCTTTCAAAGGCTATGTTCTTGAACCCTAGATTTAGGGATTTTCATGCCTTGTTAATTCTATCTCCAAAGTAACTGGGCCTCCATGGCCACAGAATCAATCACAATGCCCAAGAATGGCAGCACCGTACTGGGCCTAGCTGTCTTCTATGTGGCCAAAGGTACCCCAAGTTCAGCCATGAGCTCCCCGAACTATCCAGTATCCTCTGGCACTCCACGGAACAAGGCTTGTCAGCTATATTCACCATCAGTGAACCAGACCTCCATGGCCACAGAATCAATGTTGATGCCCAGGAATGACAGTGCCGTACTGGGCAAGCTGTCTTCTATGTTGCCAAAGATACACCAAGGTGTACTGTTAGCCCACCTACGTACTCTATTACCTCTGTACCCTAGTGGGAAACCATGTGTAACCCTTCCCTCATTTAGGCCTGGGGGGTGAATACCAACTCGAGACTGCTTCCTAGCAAGAATTCTCAACGCAGGCGGTCGGGGATGGTTGATACCGCTTGTGCTGAGAAACCTTCCATTTGCGTTGAGAAGGCTGCGTTTCAAGTAGAACTCTTACTTGAGTGGTCAAAAGAAGCAGCACCCTCCTGCGATGTGCGTGATGCAGTTTGTGCTGATTTTACAGCGCAGGATAAACATCCGGTGCTAAAAATCAGCACGAACAGCACAAGGTAACACACTCCGCCATTCGCGGAACTCTTCGTAGCTTGGTTTTGTTTTTTCGTCACTTCACGGTGTTCTGGGTATCAGAACGCCACGTACTCCATTCAGGCCTACCCTCAATGGTTGACGTCATCTTTGTCAATAGATAGCAATAATTAAAATTATTTAAAGGCTGAGCTTAATGGGCGTATGAGCATTTTGCTCCAACTCCTCGTCCCTCCCTTCCCCCTCTAACCCAGATGCCTGATTGTGCTGACGTGTCCCTGCAGACACCTGCTGCTGTTGTCCTTGCCCAGCTGAAAGACTGCTTCGAACACCCCATGTAGGGTAGTTCCTTGGTCTTGTGCTCAGAGCTTTCCTTTCCATGTACCTTATCCCCTTCTTGTTCTCTTGGCTTCGAGGCTCCTTCCTCAACTACACCTGACTCGTCCTCGCCAACTACTATGTCTGACACCTACCAACCCCTCTGCAGCCACATTGCAGCCCCCAGGGTGCCACTCCCTCACATCCACACCCACTGACACCATTGCTGTCACCTTGATGATACAGCTGTGCTCTTTACCTGGTGCTAGAACAGGTGGCCATTCTGGAGCCCGCCGTTTGACCCCCCGGTCTCCTCCTGTCAGGCCCGTCACGGCTGTCCTAACACCGCTGCCCTTCCTGTCGCCGATTGCCAGCTATAGTACCCTGTAAAATCTCATGAACAGATTGGTGAGACTCCCCTACTCAATGGTACCCACGCTCCACCAATGCTCCACTTTTTGCTGATCATCATCATCTAAAAACTCCCCTTCCTCTAAACTCTCCTCCCCCTAATCAGGATTGTGACATCTGTGTCAGCAAACACCTCACGTGTGGCAGCATTTGCTGCCAGCCACCACGGCCTAACCACTTCACTATTATCCGTGGACACCGAATGCCTAGGTTGGGGGGCCATACCATACCCTCCCAACTCCCTCATTCCGAGTGCACTTCCACCAGTTGCAGTACTGTCCCCTTTGGCTGGGTGCAGCGCCAAGGCCATTCCAGGCCTTTGTGGGGCGGCAATCTTGTTGTTCTGGGCTCAGCCTTCTCTTCATCACAGGGTAATGGAGCCGCACAGTGCTCCCCCGAGTCTGGAACGCTGCTGAAATGATTTGCCACAAAAATATATATGGTCCAGTGTGTTAGTCACAAACTGTGGCCCGGCCTGGTGTTTTCCCTCACCTACCTTTCCATCGAATGTATTCCACTCCCTAACTGCCTCAACCCGCCCTTGGACGCACACATTGGTTGGCTGCTTAGTTCTCTTCCCATTGAATCTTCCTGGGTTTGTGCTGCCCTCCCCCTGAACCCCCCCCCGGAAGAACCCTGACCCCACCAGGAAAAATCCAATACCATAGATGCTGCTGAACCTTTTGTCTTGCATGTCGCTTGCCCATGCCTCAGGACTCTTCCCCTCCCAATCGGAGCCACCCACCAAGGCCGCCTCCTCCTCAACAAAATTCTGCCCATGAGGCTATGAAGAAAGCACCCTACTGCAAACCCACCACTTCTGTCTTTCCCACTCCACAAAAAGGCGCGGAAGTCATGCCCTGATCCACCCCCCACCCTGACTGGACCTGTTGCCTGGGCTACATCGGCCTGTTCAGAATGATGTTTTCCACACTGATATGCCCCGCCCCCCACTTGCACCGACTCGCTGACTTTCAAACAATGAGGAAGCAACAGCTCGCCACACACTTCTCCCACTTCCTAACGCATACAACGGGGCATTACCCCACTTATAATCAGATTTCCTGGGGGGCCCTCAGCTGCATTCCTGCATGTGTTGCGCTGCAGGCCGTGCGAGCCAAAGCCACTGCCCTGTGGCCTACTGAACGCCCCCTTGGTGTTGCTCACTGAAATCAGGAGCTGCTCCAATCCGTCACCTGCATACCATCCACCTTATAGGGTCTACACAGAAGTGAAAAAATTGCCAACGTAACCCCCACTGACACCTTCCTCACTGAGCTCACATCCCACGGCTTCTTCAAGCAGCCAGAGCATCTGCTAGATTTTTCTTCCACCGACATGCTAAATAGGCTAAGAACACCTAAATACAACTCACTAGGGATGCTAATAAAGAACGCTTAAAACCCGAATACCAGACTCCACAGAAAAAAGCTCTCCTATACTTATGACCAGTCGGGGCATATATATCCCATGGGCTATAAAACAGCCTAGCTAGCCCAAAGGGGAGGAGCAGTCGCCTGGACCGCCCCCTTCCTCTAACAGCCATGGGGGGGAGATCTTCCTATGGTCGGCTGCCCCCCAAGACCCCCTTTTGGTAATTTGTCTCAAAAAAGCCGGATAGGAAGTGATATATCAACGGTGCCAATTTAACAGCAGTGAATCAAATAAAATACTGCATTCAAAGTTGATGTGGGATTAATGCATGACAGCCAAAAATAACGTTCTCAAACCATTTAGTAATGTTCTGGCAAATACATTTTAACATGATTGGAGGAATACAGCTCTAGAATAACATTTCACTTTTTATGTGATAAATAAGACTTGTGTAATACAATAAGCAACATAGAAGCTGTAATTCAGAATTTTGAATTTCCCTGTGTTTAATTAGTAGATAGAGTCGCCTTTCACATAATCCGGTCCCAATGTTGAGATTTTTCTTTTTTAGCCAAATATACGACCAGCATTCATGTCATAGCAAGAGAATTTAAGATAACTTGAAAGGTTTTTGATTCATTGCATGATATTTCCTTTTTTTCAATCACAGTAGATGTGCTTGTAGTTGAGATAACTTTGTGTCTTACAGGTTGTATTCATGACTGATACCCCCTGAAGGCACATGATCCTCAGGTCGGGTGCTTTCCCATGAAATAGGGATGTTTTATGCAGTGTGAGGTGTGTTTTTTTCAGATGGAAGTGTGAGTTGCAAGTTATGCAGTAAACCTATTTTTTTTTATTTTGTCTCTTAGTCACATTATTTAATATGTGGGCCGATCATTGCTTTTCTTACAGCGGCTGTGCTCCTCCTGGCTGGGCTTGAAGTGGGCTTCTCCTACTACCCTTTCTTTGCCTGCCTGTCATCCAGCTCCAAAATGGTGGGATCCATTTTAGGATTTCTCTACACTGCTTGCTGGTAAGTGATATATGAAGATTATTTGTAGGAATACAATGCCTTAGTACCTGTTTATACAGTACGTTGTAATTAGCCCTGGGCGTAGTTCGTGTAGTAGCGCTACGCGTAGCTACGCGAAATGTACTTTGCACAAGGCGAGCTACGCGTAGCTACGCGAACTGCGTAGTGCACTGTGCAAAATGCTGTTCGCACTGATTGCACAGTGCCGGATGCTTGTCCGCACTGTGCAATCAGTGCAAACCGCATCTTGCACAGTGTAAGCGGTCATTTTCTGCCGCTCGAGTAGATTTCTTCTCGAGCAGCAGCTTTATCAACGTGGACTGGTAGTTTCTCTTCGCGAGCGGTTGCGAGTATACGCTACTACTCACAATGAGAAACCTGACCTCCCCGCGTTGAGAATCTTGCCGGGAAGTTTATTTTCCACGCTCGGGATTGGCAAATGATGTTGCTGATCGCAAACAAGGAAAAAGTCCCGCCAGGATATCATTTTGCTCCCTCGCGGTCGCCAACTTGACGTTGAGGACCGCGAGCGAGCAAGCAAAAAATGACCGCTGCACTATGCTTTACGCTACGCTACGCGTGTTTGCACTGTGCTACGTGCAATTTACGTGGTGCTAAGTAGCGCAAACTTCGCAAACTACGTGAGCGTAGCGTAGTACTTTGCCCAGGGTTAGTTGTAGTTTCCATTTCAGTACTCAAAAAAATGGACACAACAAGTGGAGCAAAGGTATTACAAAGATACCTTATTTATAGGTTTGCTTTCTCTCAATTATTTGGTTTATTGATTTTAATGATCAATAATATTTTGTTTGGAGACTGTATCATGAGTCTTCCACATATAATGAACTTTCCGTTTTGGGGCTAAATAATTGGAATAAAAGAAAGTGCTGTGTTTCAGATGCATATCTCAGTTGTCTCTGCAGTAGGCAACACTTTTGCGGTGGGCAAGGTACCACAGAACATCCACCTCTATGCATCATAAATCCTGGCCTAACTAGGGTGGGACTTCTAACACGTTTTTTCTCTGACAACCAATCCTGTGCAGGAAAAACGAGCATTGTTCTGGAGAATCAGAGACATTGATTTAAATTTTTGGAAAAATAAATAACCTTTTTAGGGGTTGGAAAATTGTAAAGAAATGTTGGCTAATCCATCATGCCACCAAGACATTGCGGGCCAGCAGAAAAACAGATCCTTTGCTGACATTTTAATTTCACTGTCACTGAACACACTCTTGTCGATCCAGCAAGAAAATGATATATATACATACCAACATACATATATATTCACTGAAAAAACCATAGGTTTCAGAGACGTTATAGTTAGTTGGACATTTCACTCATATATCTGAAAAATATTTAAACTTTACAGAAACACACATTCATTGGATGATGTCATCAGTGATGTCATTTCAGATGTCATCAGTGATGTCATGAGTGAAGTCATTGACCATGTCATGAGTGATGTAATATGTGACGTCATCACCAGTGCATTGCGGCCGCGCGAGTTATAGTTAGCTCAACTAACTATAACGGGCGAATTTCGCCGATTTTATATGAGTCAAATGTCCAACTAACTATAACTTCTATGAAACCTATGGTTTTTTCAGTGAATCTCAAAGGTTTTTTAAATGCTCATTCCTTACTATAACATCTGTAAAACCTATGGTTTTTTCAGTGAATTTCAAAGATTTTTCAAATATCGAACTACTATTGTGCTATTTGTCATTAGTATTGTTTTTTCTAACTTTTGCACTACATAAAAGAAAATAAACTGTAAAGCTGTTGTGTAATGTAATATATTTCACAAATTACAGTGTTACTTATCAAATAATACAACATAATTTAACATTTTGAAAACATATTTTTCTCACTTTTTTTGCTGTTATCAGATTCTACTTAACTTCACTATTCACAGTGATGTTACTGTAGTATCATCATAAACAGCAGGAAAAAAACCAATCAACTAGATTGTTAAAAAAAACAAATGACTAATTCTTGCAGGCACAATACGAAATTAACAGAAATAACATATCCAATACTATTTCCAATTTTTAAATCTTACCTTTACTCTGTAGTTTCTGTTCACATTTTACCTCAAGGCCAATTAACGTGTCAAATTATTATTTTTTAAATCATCCAGTATGAATTCCTTAAAGCATCTACACATTTTCCCTCTAGGCCTAATAATGTATCTAAAATCTTTGTTTCAGAAATATCAAGTATGAGTTGGGTAATTCAGAAGGCAAACTCAGTTTCATTTCCAAGTGTGTATTGTTGCAGTGACTCCAACCATTATTACACTTTAAATAAACTGTATGATGCCCACTTGTGGTAGTACTTCCAGCATGGAAAACAATAGCAACTGTTGCAAAAGTTCTTCCAGAAATAGATACTTGACATGCAACAACATTTTTTATTTTGGTTTCCACTTTTCTTCCATTTGGTCTACAGCGTTGCAGCATTATAATCAAATATTTTCCATATCTTTGTAGGCATAATGTAGATAGCTTTGTTGATTTACAACGAGAACAGATCATCTCATGATCAGCTTCTTTTACTAATTTGGAAAATGGTACAGATTTGCAGTCAGGTATTGTTAAATATAGAAATCGTTCTCTGTCAACTATAGTGCTTGAAGTTAATGAACACTGCTCACATTTATGTTTCCATTTGTAACTGAGTCCAAACAAACTCTCAATCTGAATTCCTTCAACTTCTAGTACTCCAAGCATAACCATTAGAAATTCTTGTACATCTTTTTGTATATTAGCACTGAACGTTAAAGATCCAGTACTAGAATCCAACAGTTGGCGAATACCAGAAGCAGAATGGATCTTACTTCTATCAGTTCTCAATTCTTGAAATAAAGTATAAAGTGCTGAACATAATCTTTTTTCCTGACTTTCCATAATTTCACCATAAACATCTTCAAGATAAAATATAACGTTTAGAATAACATTACCATAGCAGTTGACACCAGAAGCATTTTCTAATTGGTATCCGACAACATCATCACTTGTTTGTATTTTCTGCTTCTTTACATCTTTTTTTTCCACTTGATTTTGTTTCTGCTTTTCAACCATCGTTGATTCTTCAACATGTTTGCGTTTTGAAGACACAACATGTTTCTTATAAATAGGATATTCACCTAAACATAAAGCCTTCTCAAACGAATATATATTCTCTTACACAATTAACATCAGCAATAACCTTTTTCTCGTCAAAATCAATGAAATACAAACCAAACAACGTTCTAACTCGAGATAATGCAACATATACCATTCCCTCTTTAAACACAGTTCTTCCTAAATTTATCAAAGCATTATCTACACTTAAACCTTGAGATTTATGAATAGTTATTGCATATGCTAAACAAAAGGGTTTTACAAGCAAAAAACATGCAGCACAACACGCAATCTCTCTTACCTCTGTTATCTGATCAAATGTAACTTTCAAGAATTCAATTCCATTTCTATTTTGATATTTCACAAAATCAACAACTCTCCCCATTGCTCCATTCACTAAACCTTCTTCTACATTCAGATTATGCCTCAAAATTACCCGACAGTTTAAACATACATCTCTAAAAAATTCTAAGCCAGCAGTTTTTGATACAGACTTTTCCAAAGAATCCAATTTAGTCTGTAGTTTTTCTGAAAGAAGAATTGTTATTCCTTGATGCTCGATTTTATCAATAGCTTCAATGTGAACGATTTCTTGATTATCCAATTTCATAAGCTCGCTATTAAATGTAAAACACTCTTCCACTGTAGGCATTAAGCAAACTATAGACTTTTTGTATTTCATTTTTTTGTACATTACTTCTGCTGGTGTGTTTTCATTTGTAAACAAGTTCTTTAGTAGACGACTTTGAAAAGCTTGTTTACCATGTTTGCTTAGAACACCAATTCTTACATCTTTTAGAATATTTGCATAATCTTCCTCTTCTGCTTGTCGCATATTCTGGTTGAGTTCTTTATATTCAAAATGTAACCACAGGTTCACATTTCCAATACTTCCTAAACATTTCTTAGTGTCTTCATGTAGAAGAGTTTTAAACACTGGTTCTCCTTTTACAGGGGTTAGTTGTAGCAGATCTCCAAATACATTTAATTGTTTTCCTCCAAAGAGAATGTCGTAATCTGTTTTTAATACCTGTTGCATTCTTAAGTGTACACAAGCAAGCATTACGTTTGAGACCATGCTCACCTCATCAATAATTAAAGGTTTCATTTTCTTCAGCACTCTTGACACTTCATAGGAAGCTTATCCAGACAACTTCTTATATTCTAATTTATTATCATGCTCAACTGATAACATCAGTAATCTATGCAAAGTAACTCCTTTAACATTGTATGCAGCTAATCCAGTTGGAGCTGTTACCACACAACATAAATGTGAACCAGTAGTTGTTTGAAGATAACTGGTGAAAACTTTAATTAAACAACTTTTACCTGTCCCAGCTTGACCACTGATGTACATCAGAAGAGGCTTAAAAGATGAACACACACATTCTTTTTTTTATGCAACAAACCATGTTCTATCTGTTCTCTCACTTGTACATATATTTCTTTCTGTTCAATATTTAGCTGTTCTTCTAAGTTTTCCAATGTAATATTCTCCTTGAATGCATTGCAATTTCGACTTGGCGCCGGGAAACCCTTTACGGGTAGCTGTGCGCAATATAAATTTAATAAATAAATGCATAGCAATCGCTGCTTCATTTTCCACTATTGGTTGTCCAAGAGGATCTTGACTACATGGACCACTTCTTTGACTACCTTGAGAACTTTCATTAGCAATTTCAGCTGTAATAGTCTTTTCCTGTTCAACTTCATCACTCACCATTTTTAAATATGTAGGGAAAATTGTACATGCAATACTATCTTTACGTGCATTAAAAGAATCCTTGTAGCAGTCATGGTCTCCAAGTAATTCACTTTCGCTACGCCATGGTTTAAAGAGTTGGAGAAGTGCTAAATAGCAGTGGGAGCCTTGTCAGCGAGAGCCTTTTCTTTAAATACGGGACATCGCGGGAGCACCTGGAGTGTCGGGGCAGACTACAAGCCCCAGAAGCGCCGAGACCAGCCGAGCCGCACTAGCCCCTCCCTGCTACCTATTTAGCTCCTCGCGGTGGGAGCCTTGTCAGCGAGAGCCTTTTCTTTCATTGTGGGACATCGCGGGAGCAACCGGAGTGTCGGGGCGGACTACAAGCCCCAGAAGCGCCGAGACCAGCCGAGCCGCACTAGCCCCTCCCTGCTGCCTAAGTAGCTCCTCGCGGCACCCGCTGCGCGGGACGCACGCAGGCGTGCGCCGGGCCAAGCCCGAGCCCGTTCAAGAACGGAAGAGGACGGGACGGGACACTCCTCTAACTTCTTGATACGGAGCTCATATAAGGTCAGTGCACGCATCCAGGGCTGCAGGTTTGTTGGTATATAGGGTTGTCGCTACTCATTGCAGCTCCGTGTTTTTAACTGAGGACTAACTGCTGTGTATCCCCCTTGAATTATGACGATGTGTAGAGGAGGGAAATGCAGGAAATCTACTTCTGGTGGGACGATAGTGGGCTCACTGGATCAATTTTATATTAGGGCCACTTCTGTATTGGCCCATGAAATCAAACTGACTGAAAGACGACTATCGCTAGACCCTATTCTTGACAAAAGGTCATCCCTGGGCAGGCTGGCTAATGTTACCTCACCAAAATTGCTTCCAACTAAAGCCCCTGACTCCGTTCCCAATGCAGGCAATGGTACCGAGCAGCCTGAGGATGTAGGGGGCCAGCTCAATTTATCTGCTTGCCCGAACACCACACTAGATACCTCACAAGTTTGTATAATAAATCAAGAGCACGCTAGTTTTGTAACAAAAGGAGCACAAACGAGGTCTGCGTGCAACACAACTTTGAAAGCGGCGGCCAAATGGTGCGAACCGCATCCAGCCACCAAGAGAAAGCGCGGAGGAACCCAGCAGGGGAACAATAAAGCCAAAAAACGTACTAAGCCTGGAGTCTTGGTAACTAGCGGATCCAGCCTTGAACCATGTAGCCCACATACGCAAGAGAGTGCGACCATATTAGATCATGGTGTTGGTAATTCTATGCAGACAGGAACAGACTTCTGGTCTAAAATGGAAGCTCTATTTATCAACTCCTGTCTTCCTCTCCACGATAGACTCAACTCTATAGAGGAAAGGCTAGCGCATCTTGAGCATCTCTCAAACAATGCTAAGGACATCGTGCGGGAAAATAGAGCAAATGGGACCCCAGCGAGGCCAGATAGGCCAATAAGTGTATCTTGTATCTCGCATGTTTCTAGTACTGTATCCCATCTACCGCCTCCTAATTCACCACCTAACCTACCTGTACCGCTATCTATTGCAATTACTGTGATTAATGCTACAACAATGGGCAGAGGGGCGGTTGATGGCAGGAGTAGAGGAGATAAGGTTACAAATCCAGTTATTTTGTCTAATGAGGGTGGTATGATATACGAGCCAACGAGAATGTCTGGCCCGTCTGTTCCTTTAAGGGGTGCTGTGACAAGAGACACACCAAATGTAACATTACCATTTCTAGATCTTCCACCTGAGTCAACACCATATGTTGTGGTGTTAGCTGGGGTTCCTGTGTTAAAGGAAGGTAAAGAGGAGACATACATTGATCTTAAGAACAAGTCTATTTACTGGCTGAATAATAACAGGCCACTCCCTGCACAGGTATCCTGTGAAATCCTCTTTGCACGTAGGGTGAATTGGGTGGGGCAACAAAAGAAAAACATAGAGGGAGACTGTATTGTCATCAACTTTAGAAGTAGGCAGGCTGTTGAGCTGTTACTGGTATTCACCCTGTCAAAGTACACAAATACAGCCCCTCCCCTTAACCTATTTTTATCCTCCCACCCAAACACACACCAATTGTACTTTCAATGAAACAAGAAGATCTCACCGTCGGTTGAACTGGGAAACCTGGGAACCGAGTGCTCAGACAAGCAATGGAAATTGGGGGGAAGATTTTAATAATATCCCCCATTTATCTTCTCTTCCCCTGAGCAATAGATCCAGTGTCCTGGACAGGTAGATTGACAGCCGAGGAATGGCGGTCATCTGATCGCCATTGATAATGGCCTGGGATTGCTGGGGGGTGGTGAGGGAGCGGTGCCCCATGAACAGATTCTCTCCCCAAAAAGCTGCCAGGGAAGTGAGAGCTCTATGCTGGGAGCTGATGATGAGACTAGGGGAGTTACAGGCGGGATCTGCAGGGATGATGGTGTGCTGCTGTGTACCGTGCTACCACAAACAAGGTATTGCGCAGCTAGAGCGGTATCTCCTGCAGTGGTCAGGGGGGCTCTAGGCCCAGACATAGAACTGGTGGAGGAGGTGCACAAGCAAAATCAAGTGGGATTTAACATCAATGGCATCTCGGCCAAGGATGATAGACATAGCATCGTTCCCCAGAATATCCAAAGGACGAAGGATAATGCAAATATAAGAATTCTCTGGTGGAACTTGGCTGGCATTAAAAACAAGCTATCCTGCCCAGATTGGGGATCTTTTGTACAAGATTCTGATGTGTGCCTGTTCCAAGAGACGTGGGCTCTGGAGGACTACCAGAGAATAGCTTTTGCCACATATAATGTAATGGCCTCCACGAAGGGTAGGGGAAGACCCTCGGGCGGCCTAAGTATTTGGGTGGGTATCCACCTGGGAGCTAAAGCCGAGCTAAAAAAAAAAAAGGAAAATGCTCGCTTATCTGGAGTTTCACAACTGAGTTTCTTGTGGTCTATAAGATTACCCTTTGCATGTTTTACTAAACAACCATGACATCCAACTACTGCATATTTTCCTTTCTTTAAATTCTGTTTAACATTTCTTTTGAAGCTGTAATCTTGAAGTACTTCCTACAGACATAGCTGTTCCAGATGTTGATTCCTTTTCGGATAGTATGTGTCCGACATATTAGTTTTAAGAAAGTCTGTACTGTCTGGTTCATTTGCTGCTAATTCTTCAATTTCTTCAAATGATTTCAACACTCTATTTCGTTTGCCGGCAAGACCTAAACTTACCCAAATGATTCCTTGTGACTTTGAATATAAACTTGAAGAGCACAAGCGGTCTGAACATTCATACAATCCAATTTCTCGGTGGGAAAGCATTTTCAAAGTAAAGCTGTACACCTTTTGCTAAGGCTTTTCTCTTGTGCCATTTCTTCCCACATTTGCTTCATCTCTGTTTTTATTATTTTGTTATGTATGATGTAACATAACGTGCATCAGCAATTGAGTTATCTGAAACATACTGGATGTCCATGTTCGCATTCCACATTTTAAAAATGACTGGATTGTAATCATTGATATACTTTGACACTTCCGTTCTTTTTAAGTTGTAGGTATTCTTTGGAGATTTTCGAGTTATTGTGTGCCTTACAGAAGAAAAAAAAGAATTTACTCTTCCTTTACAAATGACTGGACGTGGAAAACCAAACCGACATTTGGTGTAAAATTTTCCTTTAGACTTGTATTTTCTTCTGAAGTACTTTCCAAAACGGTGAGTTTGGAAACGTAAAACTTGCTGTTTCAAACTTCTATCTCCTTCTTCTCTTGGAATCTCACATGTCACATACTGTTCGATGAAAGACAATACTGTTTCATCAGAATCAGTTCCAAATGTAGGTGCATCCTTGATCCGTAGTAGGATATGTATATGAGATGCACCTCTTGCTTGGTACTCATTTTTCCAAAAGAAATTGTTAACTTCTCCAAGAGGTGGATTCTTTTTATTGCAGATAAAAGACATCATAGCTTGAAACCTATGATTAAAATATCTGCACACATTTACAGGATCCAATGAACACAGATCACCAGGAGTCATTATTTCAACATTTTTTATATTGGAATGCGCTTCTATTAGAAACTCAAGCAATTCTTTCCATGCATACTCTGCACAGCTAAGTGTGACAAACTATGTTGGTGTACCTAATTTCCGTAACATACACTTGAGTTCTCATTGACGACGATACTACGTTCTACATTGACATGCCATCAAATTGATTAACTGAGCTTCTAAATTTTCATCTGTTTCTTGAACATTCTCCACAAATTCTTTCACAGAAAGAAGTGATTGATGAACTCCAGTTTTAAGTATGTGGTTCACTACATATGACAGAGAAGACAGATCACTTTCAAACAAAAGGTGAAATATGTATGGAATGCACTGTCGAAATCTAGGATCTTCAGAATATCATCTTGTTGACCGATATTCTGAAGCTGGAATCCGTACAGGTCGGTCATCATATCGTCCACCTTCTCCAGTAGGAAACAGCTGTGAAAACAACAAGCTTCCAAGCTTTTCTCCCATACACTCTTTGGAGTTCCCTGTGCTTTTTTTCATTTGAAATAACTCAATGCTGCTTCCTATTACTTCTTTTGAATGCAAAGGACATATTGTGTAATATTCATAAATCTCTTCAGTCCTTGACTTGTCCACTTTCTCTATTTGACTACTTGAAATTTCAGATTCATCTTCTAAACTTATTACCTGCTCATCCATGTTTACAGTTTTGTAATAAATATTGTTCTCTATAAGACATAAGGTAGCCTTTTCAACTTTATTAACATCCACAAATTCTTACCATAGTTTCCGACTCTTTGTTGGTACACCATTTACTAGAATGACTACTGCCTCATTTTCCTCTTTCTCTCCAGCAATAGTTTCAATATGTTTCTCAAAATCCAAAGGTAAGTACACCACACTTCCTTTCAGCCCTCTTTGCAAGTCTGTTGGTGGCAGTTTACCTGATGTAGGCTCCATCCGAATTATAGTTTGAAAAGAATGAACAGATTGAATTAGAACAGACTCATATGTATTCAATTCTGCCAATTCCTCCGGAATAGCTACTAATTCTAAGTTATTATGTACTGCTCTAGCAGGCATTCTGTTCTCTTCTAATTTGTTGTATCACTATTTACATATACGTTGATCACTACCTAACTCAAATCGACCTTCCACCAACCAGTAGGTTGCAAATTCTTCCCGCTTACAAATGTTCTCCTTTTGATTTTTCAAATACAAATCAACATTCCTAGTTTGACTTTTATAATGAGTACTTTGACAACAAACACAAACATAGGGGCACATTATGATGGAGGATTTTCAGCATCCTCCGGGCCGGCGGAAGCCACCGCCGGCCTGGCGAATGCGGAAAATCCTCTGCGGACCCACCAAAGACCCACCTCCACATTAGGATGGCTGGTGGGTCCTGGTTTAAGTCCGTTGCTATTCCGCCGTGGTTGGCTTACTACCGTGGCGGAAAAGGCCTAATATGGTGGCGGTGTCCCTCAGACGCCGCCAGCCATATTAGGATGTCTGAATGTCTATGCCTTTACACAGCGGCATTTCCCCCATGCAAAGGCATACGGATTTTTGTTTGGGGGCCTGTTGTGGGCCCCCAGGGGTGAAGAGGGTTGGGGGTGCACATGGGGGGTACCTATGGTACCCCCCTGCATTTGCGTGCACAGAGCGGCAGGCACCGCGAGGTGCCTGCCGCTTTGTGCACGCAAATGCACAGCTTTCATTTTTAACATTGCGGCGGGTGCTGCTTCAAGCAGCATCCGCCGCAATGTTAAAAATAGAGGATGTGACCGCCAGGGTGGCGGTCACATCCTAATTGCACATGAGGGAACGCCGCAGCACATGCGGACGTTCCCTCCTACTCAGGCCTCGCGGACGGACGCAAGTCCGTCCGCGATCATAATGGGCCCCATAGTTTGGTATTTCAGAGCACACTACATTAAACTTTCCAATTCCTCGTCAAACTGATCATTGCTAATCACTTTCCCATCTCCTTCAACATCTGTAATTGTCAAACTTTCACTTTCTATGGACTGCTCTTCTGAACCAAAATATCGCATTTCAATATCAACACACTTTTCTTGAACTTCTGATAAAGAACCATGTAAAAGACCTGTATTCCGTTCAATTAAACATAATGCAGGACTTTTTACATAGTACAGTTTCCTTGCAAACTTCTGCATTTCTGAATGGTGTACTGCTAACATCCTCAAATGCTGAAAAACACTTTTACACACTTTTCTTAAAAGACAAGCCAGAGAATGAATCTTCTGTTTAATACTTTTCTGTGTATATTCTTGTAGCAAATTTCGTATTATATCAATCAATAGATTCCTGTTGAATACTACAAATACTGCTACAACCCCACTTATACTCAGGAGCTTGTATATGTTTCCCTTGCACTTCTTCAGCTATTAACTCTTCTGCACTTTTACCAACCATTTCCTCTTTTGGAAGAGGACAACCGTCCTGAACTTCGTAGCAACGACCTCCAGTATCGTCTGCAAATGGTAAACTCTTTTCTTGGAAGTAACTTTCCTCATTAAAAAAAGGCTCACTAGTAGAAGTATGTTTCCAATGTCCACTAAAGATTTTGCAAAAGTTGGTTCTGTTCACAAGTCTTTTCTTCTACTTTTGTCTTTCAACACTTTAACTATTTTATCAACACTTTGATTCTCTTCAAAATCAGAATGAATAACTCTGTTTTAAATTGAAAGCAGTATCTACTATACTTTCAATACGCTGCTTGTCTTTGAAATGCTGCACTTTCTTTTTATATTTGCAGCATGTTTTCATTAAATTCTGAATCACTCTAGATCGAAAAAGTCTCTGACGAATTTCTTGAAATTGCTTTTGTCTCCGAGTAACAGATACTGTTTCTTTATCATGTTACCTTTTCCTGGTATTTGAAATTGAAGTCTGCTTCTCCTTACTTGAAAAATCCATCTTTTTGCTTTGTATGATGTTTTTTTATTAAATGTTCATAATATTTTTTTCAGAAATTGTCTAGTGTTTTTACTAGAAGAAACTGTTTGTGTAGTTCTCTCATTTTTTTCTAATTGAAAATCTTTCCTTTTGTTCAAATATATATTTTTTCTCTTTCCTTTTTTTTCAGTTCTTCTAGGCATTTTCAAATTTTAATCCAAACGAAAGAATTTTCTGAAAAACAAAAAATAGATTCAATTATTTTTTACATCTGTTCAATATGTTAAAATAATAACATACAATTACATAAGTTCTACTGATGGCTTCCAGAGGCAGTGCTGCAACATGATGGAGCAGGGCAGGGGAGAAGTAGGATGACGGGTAGTATCATAGAACATACAGCAAGTATTTATTTAATTATTTATATACATCTTTACAATTTATATGTAACTGCACTACCTCGTACTTTTCACCTCTCCGCCGCACCCCACGACCCCACAACACTCCCTCTGCAACCCACCGCAGACAACGTTATAGATAGTATTTTTAAAAATTGTAATCTATGTACTCAGGATGATATTATCAACAAAACGGCACACACAAAAATGACCATTACTAGCCTAACAATTTTATCTATAATTTCGCAAACATAACACTGCACCCAAAGCTTTAAGTGGGGTGGGGGGTATGTGGGGGTCTGAGCACCAGCAGTTTATTTTGGTGTGTATCACTTACAACGCAACTTTTACGTCGTAATGCTGTTACAACGCAGCTATTACAACGCAGGATCCATTACAACGCATGGCATTACAACGCATGGCATTACATCGCAGATGCTATTACAACGCATACCATTACATCGTAAGTATTGGTAAGTATATAATTTATTTTAATTTTATTTAATATTATATAAATGATTTAATTAATATTAATTATAAATAAAAATAAATAAAAATATTTATTTATGTTTTTAAATATTATAAATTAAATGTATTATTTTAAGTAATTTTTTAAATAAATATGAGTATAGGAGTATATGTATAGGTGTACTGAGGTTTTAGGGCAGGGTTTGGGTTTTGGGGTACAGGGGTGTTTTTAGGTTTCAGGTTTGGGTTTTGGGGTACAGGGGTGTTTTTAGGTTTCAGGGTAGGGTTTGGGTTTTGGGGTACAGGGGTGTTTTTAGGTTTCAGGGTAGGGTTTGGGTTTTGGGGTACAGGGGTGTTTTTAGGTTTCAGGGTAGGGTTTGGGTTTTGGGATACAGGGGTGTTTTTAGGTTTCAGGGTAGGGTTTGGGTTTTGGGGTACAGGGGTGTTTTTAGGTTTCAGGGTAGGGTTTGGGTTTTGGGGTACAGGGGTGTTTTTAGGTTTCAGGGCAGGGTTTGGTTTTTGGGGTACAGGGGTGTTTTTAGGTTTCAGGGCAGGGTTTGGGTTTTGGGGTACAGGGGTGTTTTTAGGTTTCAGGGTAGGGTTTGGGTTTTGGGGTACAGGGGTGTTTTTAGGTTTCAGGGTAGGGTTTGGTTTTTGGGGTACAGGGGTGTTTTTAGGTTTCAGGGCAGGGTTAGGGTTTTGGGGTACAGGGGTGTTTTTAGGTTTCAGGGTAGGGTTTGGGTTTTGGGGTACAGGGGTGTTTTTAGGTTTCAGGGTAGGGTTTGGGTTTTGGGGTACAGGGGTGTTTTTAGGTTTCAGGGCAGGGTTTGGGTTTTGGGGTACAGGGGTGTTTTTAGGTTTCAGGGCAGGGTTTGGGTTTTGGGGTACAGGGGTGTTTTTAGGTTTCAGGGCAGGGTTTGGGTTTTGGGGTACAGGGGTGTTTTTAAGTTAAATAAAATTAATTATATTATATTAATTACATTTCTTAATTAAAATAATTAAATTAAATACATTATTTTAAATAATTTATTTTAATTACAATCAAAAAAATATTTAAATTAAATTAATTTAATTATATTAATTAAATAAAATTAATTACATTTTTTATTAAAATTAATTTAAATAAATAATTACTATTATTTTAATTAAAATAATTTAATTAAATTAAAATAATTACTTTTTTTTAAAAAAGGTATACTTACCTATACTTACGATGTAATGCCATGCGTTGTAATAGCATCTGCGATGTAATGCCATACGTTGTAATGCCATGCGTTGTAATGGATCCTGCGTTGTAAAAATTGCGATGTAACGGTCTGCGTTGTAAAATAACGCGTTGTAACATCATAGATCCGTTTATTTTTGGTGGCCTCGAAACAGGGCTCTATGCGGCTCTATTTTCGGGCCTCGCAAAGGTAGTCCGTTGTTTTTTTTTATTGAACTGCAGTGAGACTGTGAGAGCATGCACATTGCTCACTACTGAGAAGTGCAAACATCATGCCAGATGAGTCGCGTTGTAGGAGAAGGGAAATCCTTTAAAGAGAGCCATTTTCTCTCAGGATCTCCCTTCTCTTTTTGCAGCGCAGAAGCAACATCATCGTGGGGTTATTAGCAGAGAGACTACCAGGCGCGCAACACCCATTGCCCCAGACTCCCTGACACAGCTTCCCGGGTGCACACACAGAGCCACACCCAAGTACTTCACAGGTCTTCAAAAGACCATTTGCTTGTAAATGAGGCTCTGTTCTTTTTCACCCCATTTTAGAGCCCCTACATCCCCACTCTGCCTATTGCTGAAACAATTAGCCCCCCCCCCGAAATTTCGCTCTGGTTGCGCCTCTGGAGATGACCACAGGCAGCCAACTCCAGCACGACCCTGCTCTGACCTTTCTCAGTGTCTTGTTATAGTGCTCCGAAATCACACACTTTGCCTGGCTCACTTAGTTCTCACACCCCCTCTTCAATATGAAGATAGTAGCTTTGGAATTATCTTTATATTCCTATACTGTGCTTCACATGGAAATATAGAAGGGCAGGTTCTCACCACCCCAAATTAGCTGTCAGGTATACTCTCTCAAATGTAAGAATTACAGGTATTCAGTATCTGTCAGTCAGGGCCAGTTTAAAGCAGTGTTCCTATATAGAAATGGACAAAACGTTATGTTTCTGAATTAATGTCTTACACTGAAAAGGTGCTTTACATTACTTTAGCTGAATCAACCTTTGTTTAAAACACCACCAGAGAAGGGTGGTGAACTATGCTCCACAAAGAGCAACCCAAAGCTTTCTTGTTCTTTATCAGAAACATCTGCCTGTCAATGGTTATCGCCAGACTTTTCGGCTCCTTAAGAGTAATTAGGATAGGCGGGTGGGCTGATAGATGCTTAGGATTGGTTCTAGCACAGATGTAGGTATGGATATATGGACGTATGGCTGGATGGATTGCACAGTGCTTACCATAGGCGAGTGGGCTGATAGATGCTTAAGATAAGTGCAGGGACAGATGTATGTATTTATGTAGGTAGGAATGTCTGGATGACACAGTGCTTAGGATGGATGGATGCAGGGCTTTAAGTGGGCCGGGTCTGAGCACCGGCAGTTATTTTCAGGGAGCCTCGAAACGGGTCTCTATCGGGCTCTATTTTCAGCCCTCGCAAAGGTAGTCAGTTTTCTTTTTTTTATTGGACTGCAGTGAGAGCATGCACATCGATGTACGCATGCTCATTTTGCTCACTACTGAGAAGTGGAGACATCATGGAGAAGTGTGGCTCACTGGTTAGAGGCGGCAGACCCGTAAGCAGAGAACGGCCCAGGACCAGGGTTCGATTCCCGACGCGGCAGGGTCGTGGACCAGGGTCAGCGGACTCGATAATTCTCGCCTCGGTGCCTACTCTAGTCAGAAACCACACTCGGCAACTCTGGGCATCAGCTTGCCTCATCTTCACAACGGCCCCCCCAGACCGCCGGGGATGCTTGGTCGCACCTTAGAGATACCCATCAGGGACCATCTCTCAGGGTGAGCCAGGACGGGTGAGCCAGGACGGGTTCCCCAGCGGTCGAAGCGTGGAGATACTCCTCCGGGAGTCGATTCCTAGCGCTATATAAACCCGCAATCAATCAATCAATCATGCTAGGTGAGCCACATTGTAGGAGGAAGGGAAATCCTTTAAAGAGTGTGTTTTCTGAACGTAGGATAATTGGAGGGGATTTTCTTAAGCACACAATGCTACTTATCTTGATTTAGATCACGCCCCTACTTGGATAGCCCACACCCCTTTAAGAGGGTTTCCCCGCCCCTTTTAGAGCACCCGCAGTTTTGTTTCCAACTTAAAGCCCTGACTGCACCATAGTAACAAAGAAATCGTCCAAGCTTCCATTTAAATCTACAATGGCACCAAGTTTCATAATTTGCCATCAACACTGGCAGCCTTCTACCACAGTGCAAGAGTGTCTATCAGCACGAAGATTTGTTATCCACAGAAATGTTGTGTTATATGCGTAGCTGTCTGCTGCAACACTGATCACCAAAAGATATTAAAACATGCAAATGTACGGGTAAAACATATACCATGCCATAGGGTGCTTTATAAATGGCCCCAGTGGTACTACATCACCTTTAGTAGCTAGACATCTGCACGTTACTAAAGTCTGTGTTTTAATCACCAACATACCCACCTTCCCCACCCACACCCTCGCCCTTGCTTACCCGTACAAAATCAAACAGAAACCCCCACCTTTCCTAGTAGCGCCACTATACCCACAAACAGGGTTAATTTTAACAGGTGTCTGCCGCAACCCTTTTCAGAAAAAAGTATTCAAACATGCAAATCAGTGGGTAAAACATAAACCATCCCATAGCACGGTTTATAAATGGGCCAAGTGGCACTACACCACTTTTACTAGCAAGACATGTTACTAAAGTCGTTTAAACACTCTGTAGAGTGTATAGCAGGGGATGAAGAGAGTAAACAAAGTTGTAATTCCCAAATTTTGACATACCGTCCCTTTACTAAATGTATATTAAGGACATTAAATGGAATGAAAAAATTGACGAGTGTCTCAAAAGGGATAGTAAAGCTGAGCACCGGTAAAACCCGGACCACTTAAACACCTACGTATATTCAGCACAGGGACACAGCCTGACAAATAGTATCACTTATAATCACATGTAGTTTACTAATGTCAAGAAAGTCATACAGAAAATATACTGCACATTTTAATTTCTTTTTTTATCTCTCACACATTTATAAAACATCTCTTCTAAAGAAACACTCCCCAATCACTTCTATTTCATAAGAACAGACAATCATTAATACATTTACTACCATATATTTTAGTAAATCTACCTTTTTATTATTCACTAGTAAGAAACTACTAAAACTATTAACTATACCCAAATGCAAACCAGAAACCATGTTCATATTATATCTAAACGTATGATCAAATGATTCAAATTATGCGTACATATAAAAGGAACATATCACTTTTACTATCTCCATCTCCTCTCCATGTAATCTCCAAACACTGTAGACGGCCTCACAGTACACCAACCTACCTCGACTTATATTCAAATCTACCTCTCACTGTCAAAAATGAGACCAGAACCTGTCCACATAACATTTCTGGGTTTGGTTTTATCGCTTTTAACTTAATAACACATACATCTCCTATCCCCTACCCCACTATTTCCACAAAAAGTATAATTTGCAAAAGTGTGACATTTTGTTTATCTCGCTCGAATACATTAGCAAACCCAAATTAACGCTGTACCTCATTTTCAAAACCATACAGTCCTTTAAAGATGAGAATCTACACTTGTTCTTTGTGAAAAATTCCTAAACATATATTAAGTACTTATTTAACAACCGGTCAAACTTTATGCATATTTTATAACCAATAGGAAACACCACACTTTACTAACAGTATATTATTTTGAAATAAAAAATACTTTCAAACTTAAAAATATCACCTTAAATACTTAATCACTACTACAGAACACATAACATACCTTGTTCATTTCTACCTCACCTTTGTAGTTGGTATGCAGCTTTCAAATGTCACACACGCATATAATTCTTTCTTTTTCACACAGTACATGTAATGCACCGCTTTCATCAAGAATGGAACCAGTAATGGCACAGTTTCTCCGTCGCTCCACATATAAATACATGTAAACAACAAATCAGAACACTTCATTCCGTCATCGACATTCCAAAACTTATCTCCATTGGTTAGTTTTGAATTTTCCATATGGAAAGCTTCTTCATATTCTGCTCCACATACAGTTTTAAGTTTTGGGTGTTCAACTTGTGCCTCTCCCGCACCTGATTACAAAGCTGACATTGTCCCATGCTCTTGGAAAAGTATGTGTGGATGACGCTGGAGCGATGCTGGTGGCACCAGCCAGGCTGGAGTGGTTGTGTGTTCCTATGTGCATCCCCGCCTGGTTCTTTTATTACCTAGTGCCCTACGCATTTAGAATGACAATAGGCATGTGAGGCTGCTGTTATGCTAAGAGGAGGAATGCGAGGTGGCCCCAGCAGGGAGCTGAGGCCTCTCGCAGGAGAACAGCTCTGCTCCCTGCCAGGCCCAGAATTACAGACAAAAGGCGTCCGTAAAAAAAGATCCTCACGGACAATGGACGTGAGGTCCAATGTACGGATGGTCCTTGGAATTTACGGATGGTTGGTCACCCTAGGGGTGAGGTCGGGTCTGTCGGAGGCTCCCCAGGTGCTCCCTCCTCCATCATATTCTACAGTAAAGGTCCAGCCAAGGGCAGGCATACAGCACTGCATCCCATGCTGGCAGGACTGGGGTCATGCGCACCCCTCTGTCTTCCTCCCTCCGGATCGCTTCTCACTAACTGGGTCACATCACCAATGAGGCCTATCAGAACGGATTACATTGGTTCCATTTTTTGAGCACAAGTTCTATGCGTTAAATATTAAGCTTTACAGTAGAATGCATTAATTTCATAGGTACATGTTGCTTGATTCACGTTTCCTCGAGCATCTAAATTACATAAATTGAATAATATGTGAGTGCATAATACAAGCGACTACATTGCACTCCTAACAGGTACCAGATGTAGGATACAAATCTTTTGCTATATCAGGTTGAAGGGGGGTCCATTTTTTTAGTTTGCCCATGCATCCAAATCTCCCTACTGGGAGGTGAAGTATTTGGCTTCGACATCCAGGAGCGCTAAAAGGTGATTGCTCTCATGGCTCGTCACTTAGCCTCTTTAGTATATGGGATGCAATATTGATCCTTGCCAAGATGAAGGAAATGAGTTGGTGGAGAGGCAGGTTCTGAATAGTTTTGCCATCCCTTGGGACTACCACTGTCTATAGACTGAGGAAGGGATGACATTTGGTCCGCGGGCACCTTCGGCGATGTATTTCATAATCCCAGTGAAAATTCTTTTAGCTGTGAAACATAACTAATATTGGTAGCTTTGTGCTTCAGTGGTCTCAGATCTTCTCTGTGCCCCAGTAGGTTTGAGGTGCCAGATTGGTAAGTTGAGCCTATCCAGTTTAGATTTGTAAATGGTGCTGATACACATGGCCCAACTTTCAGCTGTAACCTTATATCTATTTAGTTTGACAGATTCAGTTTCTTTGTTTAAACGGTTAATGATAATCCAGATCTCCTTGGAGTTTTTTAGTTCGGCAGGCCATAAATAACTCTAACTGAAGTGCTTACTCATATCTCTCTTTCGCTTGCTAAATTTTCTTTTTGTAGTACTTGACAAAAGTGTGGATTTCATCTGGAGAAACTTTCTTAAATCCATATTTCAGCGCTCTGAGCTCTTTATTCAAGGAGCTTTACTAGAGTTTAAGATTGTTTGTAAACCAGGAGCATGGCAAAGTGGTTCCTGCAAGACTAGATCCTAGGTGCATTCATTGAGTACTGACAAGGGCAGAGAGAAGCTGCTGCACAAGCCCAGTCTTATGTTGTTTGCCACAGCGGAAGACTCTGGTTAGATAAATTAGGTTTCCATGTCGAGTATTTTGCTGGGACTTCCAAGAACCATTTAATTTGCTCCCAATTTTTGAGCATGCCACTTGAGCCAGTAGCCCTTAGGATGTTATGTGCCTTATTCCAATGTAACACATGCTCTGGGGAATATGTCACTTTCACAGCATAGAATAATGGAGAAGTTCTTGATCGCCTTGATCAGTGGATTTAACAGAACATGTGGTCTAAGACTGCAGATCATTTCGTGGAGAAGTGTTTGTGCCAGGATGGTTGATCATCAGGATAGTGTCATTAGAGATCCCGCAGGGGCATTCACTCTAAAGCGGCTGTCAGATTCTGTCCTGAGACATCAGTTCTTTGTGAGATTATTACCTACACTGGGATCAGACACCTGGAGTACGCAATTTTTATGGAGGAGTTTGAAACAGATTTTGAAGCAGATTTAGATTGAAGTCTCCGGTCAAGATGAGATGGTCTTTGAGACGGGTAGCCCTGATATCCGCAATTAGGAGTTCTAGTTCCTTGACTTTGTGCTTCTTCTCAGGGGCTTCTGGATGAATGTATGCGGATGTATGACGTTATAACGCATACTTTTACAACGCCTACCTTTACAACGAAATTTTACAACGCAAAAACTATTACACCGCATACATTTACAACGCAATTTTTTACAACGCATATACTTTTACAACGCATACCATTACAATGTAAGTATTGGTAAGTATATGTTTTTTTTAATGTAATATAAGTAAAATTAATCTCATTTAATTTAATTTAATCTAATTTAATTTAATTAATTTATTTTAATTTTTTTTTTTACCCTGTACCCCTGTACCCCAAAAACCCAAAACTGACCCTGAACCCTAAAAATACCCCTGTACCCAAAAACCCAAAACTGACCCGGAACCCTAAAAATACCCCTTTACCCAAAAACCCAAAACTGACCCTGAACCCTAAAAATACCCCTTTACCCAAAAACCCAAAACTGACCCTGAACCCTAAAAATACCCCTTTACCCAAAAACCCAAAACTGACCCTGAACCCTAAAAATACCCCTTTAC
This sequence comes from Lissotriton helveticus, assembly GCF_964261635.1. Taxonomy (NCBI): domain Eukaryota; kingdom Metazoa; phylum Chordata; class Amphibia; order Caudata; family Salamandridae; genus Lissotriton; species Lissotriton helveticus. Next base: position 1,382,615,899 of record NC_136059.1, read on the forward strand.
CCAAAAACCCAAAACTGACCATGAACCCTAAAAATACCCCTTTTCCCAAAAACCCAAAACTGACCCTGAACCCTAAAAATACCCTTTTACCCAAAAACCCAAAACTGACCCTGAACCCTAAAAATACTCTTTTACCCAAAAACCCCAAACTGACCCTGAACCCTAAAAATACCCCTTTACCCAAAAACCCAAAACTGACCCTGAACCCTAAAAATACCCCTTTACCCAAAAACCCAAAACTGACCCTGAACCCTAAAAATACCCCTTTACCCAAAAACCCAAAACTGACCCTGAACCCTAAAAATACCCCTTTTCCCAAAAACCCAAAACTGACCCTGAACCCTAAAAATACCCTTTTACCCAAAAACCCAAAACTGACCCTGAACCCTAAAAATACCCCTTTACCCAAAAAACCAAAACAGACCCTGAACCCTAAAAATACCCCTTTACCCAAAAACCCAAAACTGACCCTGAACCCTAAAAATACCCCTTTACCCAAAAACCCAAAACTGACCCTGAACCCTAGAAATACCCCTTTACCCAAAAACCCAAAACTGACCCTGAACCCTAAAAATACACCATTTCCCAAAAACCCAAAACTGACCCTGAACCCTAAAAATACCCTTTTACCCAAAAACTCCAAACTGACCCTGAACCCTAAAAATACCCCTTTACCCAAAAACCCAAAACTGACCCTGAACCCTAAAAATACCCCTTTACCCAAAAAAACAAAACTGACCCTGAACCCTAAAAATACCCCTTTACCCAAAAACCCAAAACTGACCCTGAACCCTAAAAATACCCCTTTACCCAAAATACCAAACATATAACATTTTAAATATAATTATATACTTACCAATACTTACGTTGTAATGGTATGCGTTGTAAAAGTATCTGCGTTGTAAAAACATGCGTTGTAAATGTATGCGTTGTAATAGTTTTTGCGTTGTAAAAGTTTTGTTGTAATGGTAGTGCGTTGTAAAAGTTGCGTTGTAAACGTTACATACCAATGTATGCATTTAGCAAGAGTGATCTATCAGTTGAGGCATTCTGATTCCAGTTCCTGAGTTCCACACATAAGAGCTTGATGACGGGTGGCACGAGTTGAGGCCATAAAGTCCCAGCGCAATGATAAAATACCCACCCATTGCGTGGCCCTTGGCGGATTGTCTCAGGGCTGGGTTAAAGAAGTTGTGGTAAAATTCTAGTTGTATTTCAACTTTATGCCATGATTCGTGGATGCATATATTGTTGTGTGATGCTAGAAAAGTCTTAGCATCCAAGTATGTTAAGATGTTCTCAAGGCCAGCCATGTTTTAGGAACGTAGACCCATATGCTTGGGCTCTTCCTCCGAACTCGGAGTGAGGTGGAGTGCTTTTTAGATGAGAGTTTGATGATGAGAGACCAGCCAGGGTTGCAGCCAGCCCCAATCCTCTTGCAGAATTTCAGATGGAGGTATAGCGAACTTGCAGAGTCTTCCTGTTTGGTTGTGAGCAGGAATGGTTAATGCTTGCAATTGGGAAGAGTGAAGGAGGAGGGGCACTAGATGGGTGATACAAGCACAATGCATCCACCTCTCCAGCACTTCAGGTCCCCATGATGGACTACAATACCAATGACCTCGGGGACCCGGTGCACCCTGTGGTCCTGGATGCTGATCCTCCCTTGTTGAGGCATTCCGTGGTGGCCTGATGAAAGGGGTAGGGTGTAGGGGGCTGCTGGCCACTAATGAGGGCTGCTGTTGATGGAATCCGCTGAATCCACAGGTGAGAACGTGCAGAGTGCCTGGCGGAGGACACTGCGATGACCCCCTCTGGCTTGCTCGAACTCACTGTAGCTCCGCCCTTTCTGCTTGCAATCTGTAACAGCAACACAGCACAGCAGCACCAGGCCAATGTCATGTTAGGACCTATGGAATTGTAATGATAAATCCTTTTAAATGGTAAAGTTAGATTTGTCATCACTATTCTGAAAATGCCACTTTTATAAAGTTAGGCATTTTTGTACTTTTAGCCATTTGGGGGCTTATTTTCAAGCCCCTTGTGCAGCCGGTGCGTCACTTTTTTCACATGAAAAGTGATGCACTGCGGCACAAGAGGCTTGTAAAAAAGCCCCTTGGTGTCTGCTGCCTGTCTTTGATCACTGGCTGGGTTAGGTGACAGTTCACTTTGTATATTCCCTCTAAACAGCCACACACAAAGGAAGTTTGGTTGCGACTTCATGCATCTTCCTGGGAGAAAGGGAGGTAGAAGATGGGCACAGTCTCACACTTGCACCTGAATAGGCTGGACCCTGCATACACAAAAAGGGCTGCATATTCCCCTGACGTGAGACTGATGCCAAGGCAGAAAGAAAGGACCTTGGTGCAATTCAAAGATCCTTCTTTGAAGTCACCCCATTTCAAAAGCACAAGTGGGTCTACGTACTGTACCTCTGACCCTACCAACTCGGTGCACTTCTAGACCTGAAACCAACTTACCAAGAAGAAGAACTTCTATGCTGAGGGCTGCCACTCCGCTGGACTGCTGCTCTGGAAGAATGCTGACCTGCTGTGCTGCCTAATGCTCTCTCTTTGGCATCAAAGTCTTCAATCCTGCTCCTATTTCTGGTACATTAGAAGTGGACCCAGGTGCTTGCTCCATCGAAAATGATGCATCCTCTGCTGCAACAGCAGAATCGATGCATTGCAGCTGTTGCAGGACCAGAACCGGTACGTTGCACTCTGAACCAGCGGATCGCCATTGGACTCGCCGCATCAGAACCAGCGCATCGCCGCCACTGCAGAAAGACGATTGACAAATACCTTTGACTGCTTAGAAAAAACCTGGTGCATTGGCTTTGGAAACAAAGCAGGTTGGAACGGGCGCTTCGTCCTCGGAACCGGCGCATCACCATCAATGCGTGGAAAAACCCTATGCATCCCCTCGACTGTGTGATTGACACCAATTCATCGCTCGGCTGCACGCCTCTTCTTTTTGTTTACGACCAGGATTAATGTACTTTTGCTCACCACGGCCTGCTTGGGTCCTAGATCCAGCTCGTGCTCCATCATGGTCGGCCTCAACTCTTGACTTTGTCCTGGTCCAGCATGACCAATTCTTTAAGCGCTTACTGCTTTTAGGCGCTATTTTTTCACTTAATCTTTAAAAATTCATAACTTGATTTCTACTTATTGGATTATTGTCGTTTTAGTATTGTTTTATTTAAAAAATCATACTTTATTTTTCTAAATTGGTGTGGAGCCTTTTCATAGTGTATTCACTGTGTTACTGTTTGAAGTGTTGCACAAATACATTACACACTGCCTCTTCTTAAGTGAAGCCTGACTGCTCTGTGCCAAGCTACCAGAGGATGAGCATAGGTTAATTTAGGGTGTGTATCTGACTTACCCTGACTAGGATTGTGCTTCCTGCTTGAACAGAGTGCATACCTCTGCCAACCAGAAACCTAGTTTCTAACAGGATCCCTGAGATGAATTATAGTATCCATCTTGAAATTATGGTACACAACAATTGGTTGTAATGTCTTAGGTTTATTACTGGCTGTATCTTCTTGTTTTTCATTTCCACCAGGAAAATAGCACTTAGAGAACCTGTTCAGTGTAAATACATTTCTTTAATCACTTGTTGTGTAGAAGGGACTGAAAAGGAGTCGTGTAGATTTCTATAGAATATCCCTGCACAGTGTTCAATACCCAAGTATCTGCTGGTAAAGACTGCAATTTTTAAGGAACATGTCATCAACGACCCACTACAATATGAAGACCTAACTTTTGACTCACCTTTTGAGTGTGCGCCTCTGTGCTCCCTTGAGCCCCGATTCTGGAAACCCCTTCCTCATTGAGGGCAGAATTGGGGTCGAAAGTCTTGAGATCTATAATAGGAGTCTCTGAAATTCTGAATTCTGTTGAAGCGGCTGTCAAACTGGCTTCTGCCTCTATCAGCCCTAGCAAAAACCTGTTGTCCGAAACCTCTACAAAGGGACTGTTAAGCTTTACCCAAAGATGCAAAAGTAGTAACATATTTACTCAATTCCTTTATAAAGGAATCTCCAAGTAATAATCCTTCTACTGTGCCTCCAGCGTCTACCAATGCTAAATAAGCCAGTTTAAGATCTATTTCCAAAAGGAGACCTTTCCTTCTTTCATGTGTAATGGCTGAATTACCATTCCGCAGAAGACATATCGCCCTCTGGGTCCACATGGACAATTCTTTAGCATCTCTAATGGAATTGTCTAACATGGCACATTCAGAAAATTCCCAATTACGAGTTAGGGGACCCACTATGTCCAACATTTACCTTGACAATTGGACCAGGCTTTATCCACTCTTTTTCTAGGATCTATGGCAAACTTAGAAAAGAAAGTTAACATGTTCTAATCTGTAGTAGGAGTCGTAGTGATTTTGGAAAGTAGGGAAGGCCTGGGGGATTCAGATCTCAATTTGTCCCTGTTTTGCTTATCTAATGTTAAACACAATCTATTTGAAATGAAATCCCCTACATGGTCATTAGGAAGCCATTATGTTAAATTCGGATGATGCTAGGAAGGAGAAAGATAAAAGGTTAATTGGTTTGTATAAGGAAGCAATAAAGGAAACAGAGGGGTCAAAATATTAAAATCTCCTATTGCAAATGCCTCTCTAGACAAATAAGGGCAGAGTTGGCCTAAGCTGCACTCAGCGGGAGGGTCCGACTGCTTCTCTGTCGACCTCTCGGACATGCGTGGGAGAGAACACTGGCCGACCATGGAGCAGCAGAAGCTGTGTGAGGTTTGAAGGCAGCCAATTAAACAAAACAAAACAGGTAGTTTTCATGCTCTTAAACACTGTAAACAATGAAGGCAAACAGATTAAAACGGATATCTAGATAAAGAAATAACTACTTATCATGACTATAAGCAATAAGAAAAGAGGACTGTTGCAGCCAAGATAAGTGTTATAATGGAACCCTTTATCTCTGATTGGTTCAATGTTATACTACTATTGTTCTTCTATTGGCTTGTTGACCCTAAGCTTCATGGCCGATGTAGTTTTTTCTTAGTTTCTTAACTGCTGCTATTAAAAACAAGCATGTTAAGAGATACATAATAGGAGCCGTCTGTCTTCCCATAAAATTCAGAGTTGATAATACATTTTTTCAGTCTCATTTAGCCCATATTCACAAATTTTGAAGGTCAAAACCATGTGTGTCTCTAGGTTGACTGAGTGCTGCTGATCCTTGTCTCCTCTTCTGTTGTTAGGTGTCACTTGAGAAATTACTTTAGTTCCTGTTGTGAATGTTTCTTTAATAACAAAAAAATGGTCCACTACAGTGCATCAGGCGTTTTCCAGCATATTTTCGTATTATATTGTATTATTCTGGTTATGATTTTTTTGTTTCTTTTCCCAAGTTAGGCCAGGTGACTTTGATAAAGTAGTGTGTAAAGTTCATGTTAAGAATTTAGATCAGTAAACTGTTCATGGTTGATGTTGACTCAATTTTAGTAGAATTCACTGCCTATCCAAGTCTTGGGGCATACGTAGCATGTTCCACATCTGCGAACGCCCATGACTGGTAGAAGGTTCCAAGTGAATCATAAATGACTAGTCTCAGAGTAACCTTCTTGTGCTCCTACATACTAATCCTGTAGTTTTGTACAACTTACGCAAAAATGGGTGTCTGAAGTAGTTGTTCAAACACCCTCAGGATGTGCCATTGTTTAAGAATAGCTTAAAAAAAAAGTGTGACACATGTTCCCCAAACCTGGTAACACAAGCTTGTTGCTGAAGTGCAGATTTGCATTTTTTGTTCAAGGGATGAACTCCAAAATCCATTTGTTCTCAAGTTCAGACATGAATATATTTGCTACCTCAGGTGTAAAGCAGCATCCTACAACTATTAATGTCACCTGGAATAGATATGTGTGTTATAAACATGCCCTTGAAAACTATCATAGCCTCTATTAATCTAGTGTTTTGTTTTTATGGTGAAGTGAGTTTAGAGGCTTTGCAACAATCAAGCCGCACCATTTTCAATCGACTGATTGTGAGCTAGGGCATCCATGGTTAGGACATAAATCTAGGACATTTCCAGATGTTGACCTTATTAAAGCATTAATAACCATGGAATGGTCTCGAGCAATCAGATTTCTCAGAATCCTCATCAACATTTTAGTAGGAAAGAAATAGGAGTTGGCTGCAGCCAACATTTGACAATCTAGCTAAGACTTTAAGAGAATGTAAATCTTTGGTTTTGAACCTGTTTTAGAAGACATCAGTAGACCAGTACCATTGAGGCCACAAATCAGAGTCACTGCCAATAATGACCTCAGTTTTGTGAGAAATGAGAATTCGCAGTTGTAGGCCTTTTCCCACACCACTTGACTGCTGGGCCCCCTGCAACGCTCACTAATTGACTCAAAAGTAGTCCCATATGATAGGTAAAAATTCCCTTACACTATAGCAGTTCTCCAAGTCTCCACAGACTACTTTCCCATAGGATTCTAAGCGTAGAAGTTGCTGTGCACAACTCTGAGAGCCGTTTTCTGAAGCACACCTTCTTTCAATCTCTTCCAATATTTAAAGAGAATTAAGCTTTATCATTGTTGGAATACTACTATTCAGCATCCCTAAAAATTCTACACCAAACTGTCAGGCAGCAAGTATCTAGATGATCTATTGTGATCCATATCTGGAGCAAAATAGATCACAGCTGTTGATGTTCACTCCCGCATTGGTGTGAATCCCTAAGGAACACTTGGGGAATCTAGATGTGAGTAGGAACACAAAGTAAACAGAGGCTCTGCAGAGACTGAGTTTGTTGCTCTATCAAACAGAGAAATGTGATTTCTGGATGTCACAATAGGGCTTGGAGACTATGGGTCATATGTACAATGAACTAGCAGAGCAGAGGTTAGCCCCAAAATTGATAACATAGCGCTCCTTCAGTTCAAAAACACAGGGATGCGCTGTATTTACAATGACATGGTGCACCCCTGCGTTTCTCCTAGCACTGGTACTAAATTAAACTGCCTAGCACCAACACAGGCACCCTTGCACCATAGTGCCAGGGTGCCTACGTTGGAGGGAATGATTGTTTATGACAACTCAACTTCTTGGTAATACCAACTCCTACTAAAACTTCAGCCAGCATGCAGCGAGAGGGGTTTCAAAATTCAACACAATGACTTGAATTGTTGGATTGAAACAATCTTCTCTGGCAAGGACGGGTGAGCGCTTGACGGGGACTAAAATTGCCTGTGCACAATTTTCATAAGATTCATCGGCTATGGATGCTACCTGGACTAGTCTATTCCTCCCAATTTCCCATGCATTATTACAGTTTCAAACAGGTTTGATGCAGCTTCGAGACTTGATGATTTTGCAAGTGAGTCGACCCCATACCTGCCTTCATCTTTCCAATTTCTTCACTAAGATTTGAAACATCATCTTCCTATTCAAGCACACCTTGTTGAGAACACAGGTTGGGCAATAACTCAATTGACTTTATTGATATTTTTATCTAGTCACCCATTCCCCTGTTTAACGAGAACTTGGCTAGCTGCATCCTTCTTTTTAGTCAAGGTTTTTGATTGTTATAAAGTCCTGAACTACTGATCCAATTTTTTTATAACATCATTTTTATTGCACCACCAGTATAATTGTACAGACAGGGTATGCATTAAAAGTAGCATGACAAGAGCCGACATCATTAAAGACAATTGTTCTCCATCCGGTGAAGTCATCCCGCTCTTGAAATGTGTGGCTCCATAACCATTCAGGTTCCGTTTCTTTTACAGTGTCTGACCGCTTCATTGTGCATACATCCCTGGAATGCTTTCGCAATTTACTCCCCCCCACCACTCTTAATTTCGGTACCCCAACAACCCTCCAATCTAGCTTCCTACCCACCCTCCCCCGTGGTCGCGTTGCGCTTGGGTAACCACGCATTAGTGCCCGGTGTGTCAAGGAGGAAGCAAACATTCACTAAGATGTGTTCTCCTGTGTAGTGTCAGGGTCCGCTCCATCTAGGTCGCTTTCGCCGTCCTGCCCCCCATCGTCTACATCCCTGAGCGCCTGCACCATCACCTCCCATGCAGTCGCCCTTTCCAGCGCTTTCTCGTCATTCGACCTCCAAGCCATCTGGTATCGTAAGGTACTATCACATGCGGCCCATCTCAGACACTCCCCATACCATCTTTTATACGTGGGCCCCACTTTGGACTTCCAATTACGTGTGATCTCCCGCTTGGCTAAGATAAGCCCTAAGTCTATGAATTTACTCGACAGCGTATTCCTAGGTGTGTGTGGGAACCAGTGAAGGATGCCAACAGCTTTGGTATAGTGGATATTCCTGTCCGTCGCGCCGTTAAGGGCCCGCCCAACTTCCTGCCAATAGTCGCCCAACGTAGGGCAGTCCCACAGCATATGACATAGGTCCGCCCCCGCTGTAGTACACCTGGGGCAAGCAGCGTCGGTCGTCCCAAAGTACTGGCGGAGTTTCCCGGGCGTAAGATACGCCCTGTGGACAACATAAAAGTGGATCAATTGAAACCTTGCATTCCTCGAGCTCTTCCGCGCCCTCCTCAGCAGTTGGCCCCAGGTCGTGTCTGGTATCTCCATCTGGAGGTCCAGCTCCCACTTGGCTTTTAGAGCTACTAAAGGCTGTAGGGCCTCCCGCTGCATTCTCGAGTACAGGCACGTGACGGCCTTAAAGGTTCCGGCTGCCATCATGGCGTACTGGCAGGCCATCGCGGTGCCCGGTTCTTTCAGCCCATCCCCCCAATGGGCTCGCATGGCGCCCGTGACTGCCGCGTGCAGCAGGTAGTCTCCCCTCGGTAGGTCAAATCTCTCCTGCAGGTCCTGAAATGGGAGTAACACCCCATCTTCGTAGAGGTCTCCGAGCACGTGCACTCCCGCCTCCTCCCATTCTAACAAGCGTGACCAATCACCTCCATGTGGGAGGGCAGTGACCATTCCCAGCGGTATTTCGGGGGCATACATAAGGCGGACACCCGCCCGTTTACGGGCTCGATCCCAACATAGACGGAAAGTCCGTTCCTCTGTCGTCAGGTCTCCCACTCGGAGTTTCTGGTGTAGCGTAATATAAGCTAGAACGTGTCGTGGGGTGCCTACGGCTCTCATGTCTTCGGGGCCTCTATACGCTCTAGCCACTTCCTGAGTAAAAGTCTGCAGCTGCGCGGCGAGGTAATAGCCCTCGAAGTCGGGCACTGCCATACCTCCCTCATCTTTGGGGCGCAACAGCGTATCGAGCGCTATGCGTCTCCTACCCGTGCCCCACAGGAACGCTATAACCAGTGACCTCAGACGTTTGAAAATCGAACTCGGGATCCATACCGGCAGTGTCCTAAAATAATATAGTAGCCTGGGTAAAGCTACCATTTTAAGCAGGGAAATTCTACCAGCCAGGGAGAGCGGTAGAGACGCCCAGAAGTCCATAGACCCACGCAAGGCGTTAATACAGCGAATTATGTTGCCTTCTAGCAGGTCGGATGGGGTGTGGTAAACATAAACCCCTAGATAATGTAGGCAGCGCGGCTCCCAACGGAGTTCCTGAGCAGTGAGTGGACACAGCTCTCCCGACCTCAGGGGAAACAGACAGGATTTGGGCCAGTTGACCCTCAGTCCCGACAGCCTACCGAACTGCTCCAGTAGCTTCCGCGCCCCCTGAAGGTCGGCGCCGGCATCGGCCAAAAACATCAACAAGTCATCCGCATATAGGGATATGAGGTGTGGCCTCCCCCTAAAAGACAGGCCTGCATAGTGGCGGCCCAGTCTGGCTACCGCAGCGAAGGGTTCCATTGCCAACGCAAACAGCAGCGGGGACAGGGAGCAACCCTGTCTAGTACCACGCCTAATCGGGTATTGGCTCGAGATCAGTGCACCCACCCGGACCCTAGCTACCGCCTCAGTGTAGAGTACCTTGGTCCACCGTATATAACCGTCACCCAACCCAAAGCGACGCATCACCTCATACAGATATCCCCATTCGAGGCTGTCAAATGCCTTCTCAATGTCGATGGATAGGACAAATGGGGAGACGGTGTCCGGCCACTCCGCACCCATCAGTCTCGTGAGTCTACGGATGTTATGAGTGGTATTGCGCGTTGGTATGAAACCGCACTGGTCACCATGAACCAGGCTCGTCATGTGCACTAGTAGTCTGTTGGCCAGAATTTTACTGAGGATCTTATAGTCCGTCGTCAACATAGATAACGGACGATACGAGGACAGTGCCGCACTCTCCCTGCCCGGCTTTAATAGTGGAATCATGAGGGCCTCGCGCATAGAGCCCGGGAGTCGGCCTATCTCCTGCGCCTCATTATATACCTCGCGCAGCCGTGGAGCAAGACGTTCTAGGAATTTGCCATAAAATTCGATCGGTAGACCGTCGAGGCCCGGGGTCTTGTTTCTAGCCATCTGTTTTACAGCACAGCCTATTTCTCCGAGGGAGATGGGCCGTCCTAATTCTTCTGCCTCCGAGTCTTCCACTCGTGGCAACTCCAACCCGTCTAAAAACTCCTCAAGCTCATCCGTCCCACCCGTTTCACCACTCAGATAAAGCCCTTCATAATAAGCTCGGAACTTGTTCAGGATCCCGGGTTGGGAGTGGCAAGGCTCCTCCCCTGGTTCCTGGATCCTCATGATCGGCCCTCCCCCCCGGATAGGGTTAGCAAGCCAAGCCAACATCGCCCCCGCCTTATCACCTTCCGCATGCGCCCTCGTCACGTACGCCTTATGGTCGAAGCTACGCAGCCGCTCCAGCTCCACCGCCATCCCTTCCCGCGCCCCGCTAAGCTCCTCCTGCAGTTCAGGGTGATTCGGGCGCCTTCTCTCAAATTCTCTCAGCCGCGTCTCAGCCTTGTCTAAATCATCCAACAGAGTCTTTCGCGCTCCCGCCGTGTGCCCAATACAGTGTCCCCGCACCACCACCTTGAAAGTGTCCCATTCAACCGCCCTCGTGGAAGCCGAGCCACCGTTCTCCACAAAGTACCCCTCAATACGTTCACTCAGGGCCTCCCTGAACAACAGGTCGTCCAGGGTATCAGGTTGCAGGCGCCAGGTTGGCACGCAGTTAACAGTCACCATCCATTCCAGAGACATCAACAAGGGGTTGTGGTCTGATATCGTCCTGGCCAAGTATTCCGCCCCTCCCACCGCTGGGAGCACACATTCCGCACAAAGAAACGCATCCAGCCTCACATGCAAATCATGTAGGTGCGAGTGAAAGGAGTAGTCCCTAATGGTGGGGTGCAACGCCCTCCATGCATCCGTAAGGGCCCAGCTCTCCCGCCATTCCATTCTACGCTTGGCGATCCTATGTGCCGGGGACGCGCGCAGCGGGGGATGGGATCTATCTAGTAGCACATCCTCAACTGAGTTGAAGTCTCCCCCCAAAAGGACCGGCCCCGCCAAATAACCCGCCAATTTGCCCGATATGGTAGACAAGAAAGCAGGCAAATCTACATTAGGAGCATACACATTACAGAGAGAAATCATCCTGCCTCTCAGCCTTCCCTCCACCGCCACAAACCTGCCCTCTGGGTCTATCGACGACTTCGATACCTGGAAGGGGACCCCCGCCCGTATCCAAATCAAAGTCCCCCTCGCAAATGCCGAGAATGTCGTATAGAATAACTGCCCCCTCCAGCGCCTTTGGAGAGCCGCCCCCTCTTGCTTATTTAGGTGCGTCTCCTGCAGGAACGCTATGTGAACCCCCCTACGTTTGAGGTACGCCTGAATCTTATGTCTGCGCGTCATGGACTGCATACCCCGCACATTCCAGGTCACACATTTCAACGCTCCGGTACTAGCCATTCCCCCCTACACAACCGGACCAAACAGTAAAGAACAGTGGTCGTACAAATCCCGCGACCACGGGCCCTCCCCCCCATCCCCCCCAAACAGGAAGCCATACCCCTCCAAGAACTACAACCTCCCGAGCAACCCCAACCGCTCGCAACTCCCACCCCCCCAGGACAGGCCCCCCCACAGCTGGAAGTACCCCCATCCAAACCAACACTCCCGACCACCCCTCAAGGAAAGGTGGTAATGTTCGCAGTCTCCACTGCGATGACCTTAGGGGCCAGTAAGGCGCGGCTCAATGCTAGAAAACCTCCAACAAATCAGCCCCGCGATCTCCATCCCACAATCCCCACATTACAGCCCCCCAAAACCTCAGTCAACATCCGATGCGGGTCCATCGCCCCGGTGTCCAACCAGCTAGTCCATTCCGCCAAACCAGTTCAGCACGCCTCCAGGATTTCTCCCGAGGTCTGCGGCGTCACACTAGGGCCCCGGGCTCCGCCAAATTCCGATTGTCCTGTCTCTGAGCCCGTGCCCGGGGCCTCCGAATCCGTACCCTTCTCAGACTGAGTTCTGGCGGCTCTGGATAAGTCCACCACCGCCTGCAGGGCCGCCTGCCTCTCCGCCTCCGTCTGCGACATCGATGGTTTCCCGGTCCTCTTGCGGTTCCTCCTGATCCGTTGTGATTGCCTGATCGGCCTGTCCATCTTAGCCTCTTCCTCCCTGGCCTTAGCACCGTCCGTACCAGCCTTATAAGTGTCCCACCATTCCCATGCGTCCGCGGAAGACGTGAAGAATAAAGATTTTTCATCCACCACCACTCTGAGTTTGGCAGGGAAAAACAGGGAGTACTTGATGCCTTCCTGGCGGAGCTCCCGCTTGAGGGACAGGAAGTTTGCCCGGAGTCGCTGAGTCTCAAATGTGTAGTCCGGGAACATGGTGACTCTGCTATTTTCCACTTGGAAGGGCCCTGCCTCTCTCGCCCTCTGCAGAAGCCAGTCTCTGTCCCGGTAATGGAGCAACTTGAACACCACCGGGCGAGGCGGAAGGCCCAATGCTGGTGGACGCGCCGGAACTCTATGCGCCCGCTCCAGGGAGAAGAAGGGGGACAGACCCTCAGGCGCCACCTCCGTCCGCAGCCAGTTATCTAAATAGCCCACCATGTCGTCGCCCTCAATTTTCTCCGGCAGGCCCACCAGGCGTACGTTGTTGCGCCTGTTCCTGTTTTCCGCATCCTCGGCCCTCCTTTCTAACACCTTCAGACGGTCCATCACGTCGGCCATCTGGGCCTTTACCGTTGCCTGGGCCGGGGCCAAGTCTTTGATCGTAGATTCCATAGATTTCACCCTGTCCTTCAGTTTGTCGTGGTCGGCCTTCAAGAGACCCAAGCCCGTTGCCACCTGAGCTATATCTCGCTGCAGGGCATCCTTCGTGGTAGCGATGGCTTCCAAGATACGGTCCTGCATCCGCTGTAACGCCGCTTGGTCTCTCTCCGCTCCGTCCGCCGTCTCAGCGTCAGTCACACCATCACTCTTCCCCTTCGGCTTCCCCATTGGGGCCTGGACGGGTGACGGCCTGCAAGTGCGCACCAGGTCTTCCTCCGAACGTCGCCGGGCACCGATCTCCGGCCTAGTGCTCAGGCCCAGAAATGTCACCAAGAAGCAGGCAGCACCAAGCGTCCGCGGCCCAGCCCGCGCCCGTCGCGCTAGAGGGCCGGGGTCCTCTCCTCCGGGTCACTGTCGCACCGCTATTGCCCCAAGCCTGAGACGGTCCTCAACCACCGTCCAAAAGGCGCGCCTATTGTCCAACTGGCACCCGGGGAGGGGCGCGATGCAGCCACCAACTCCTCTAGCGTGGTTAGGAATGATCTGCGGTGGGTCTCCGAGCAGACGTCTCCGTCTCTAGCTATCTCCTGCCCTCGCCGCCATTTTGGGGTCCGCGACTTCCCGGCCAAGTTTAGCTTTCAGAGTCGAGTTACTGCTGTGGGAAGGCTCGGTGTCGCCCTCCGTGGGTTCCGGACCCTCCGCAGTATCGTCCAGTATCGGATTATGTTCTTTATCTCGGGGTTCAAATGAATTATCAGGATATTATCCGGGATCGGGCACGGAGCTCCGAGCTCACGCAGCCTACCTCCTCGGCATCCAAGCCACGCCCCTCCTGAACTACTGATCCAATGTTGCTTATTTTACTCATTTACATTTTTATTGATACTTTTTCTATATTAGACTAAATTTTATTTATTTCATGTAACAATTATGTTCTAGAATGTGACACACACTCCCCATACACTTTCTCTTAGAGGACAGTGGTGTTGGTTCAGTAATGTTGCCAAAGGTGAGCCAAGAATACCTTATAGAAAAACGTGTTTACCTATCAGAGCCTGTCTTTCTGAGTGCTGGGAGGGCTCGAAGATAGCCTGTGTTTCTTTGTTTCCTCCCGCCCCCATAGCCCTGTGAGTAAGGGATTTATATATATTTGTGCAACCACTGGGCTTCGTACTAACAACCGTGTTGAATTTAATATAGCGCTCGAATCACCAGGGGCATCTCGGCGCTGCACACCGTAGCAGGCAGGCATCTATACAAGAGGTCATTGGAAGAGGGAAGATTTCAATAGTTTCCTAAATTGGCAATAATTCGAACAAGAACGAATGTGCAGTGGGTGTCTGTTCCAGTAGACAAGGGCCAGATAAGAAAAAGATCTCCCGCCACATCTAGACAAGCGGATGCGGGGGGACACAGCAAGTCTTTGTCCATGGATCTTAAATTTCTGGTGGGTACATACAGTTTAATGCAGGACAGATCACCAAAGAGGAAGCCATTTTATAGAATTAATCAGCTGTAGGACCATTTTATATGATGAAGAACGTAAAAGTTAGGACCAACAGCAGTTTATTTATTAAATGAAGAAATGAACAATTACTAATTAATCTCTGTTTGAAATTGATGGTGGTAGTATTGCACGCACTCTGTCATCGTTGTGGGGAAGGGTGGGAGTGGAGGGACATGTGTGGCCTCATAGTTTATGAACTGGATAGCAAGACCTGTCTTAAGTGTATACCCATCTTCCTAGTTTGATGAATTTCATATTTCTTGACCTTCCCATACCTCAATGTAATCAGTTATTTATGTTCACTTAGAATCCGACTCTCCTGGTACACATCTAATGACATCCATTCACTTCATAGCATCGAACACTTCACATAGGAAGCTACTCTGATACTTCATGCAGTGCAAGATTTTTGAATATGTGCCATCATTCTTACTGCTCAATGTTTTGCAGGTTCATAATCACCATGATCCATACAGTGACCTGCCCACATGGTCAGGTAAGCTTATTTTAGAACATTTTGTGACAGAGGATAACGTTTCTGAGCATATGTTGTAAATGACCGATTCTCTGCACACACATACACATGGGTCCTATGTCATCAATGAAAGCAGTATCCTGTGGTCTGTCAGTGTCTGCCTAATCTGCGCCATGTGCAGAAGGGCTCATGATTGGAAGAATCTCTCAACATCACATCTCACAGCAACGTCCATGAAATGAAATGACACTGCCCGAGCTTGAAATCAGAAACAAAGGAAGATCTAGATAAGTGTGCATACAAAAACGTACATACACCCCGAAGACCAGTTAGTTGGCCAATGGGCACTTTAAAAAGTAATTGAGAAAAATAAATATATTGTGTTAAAAGTTGAAGGTAGGCTCCCTCCCTGGCTGAAATATGAGCATTAAGCACTCTCTTTGACCCACCTTTCAGAATAAATGAAGGGGTTTCAGTTTAGGGTGCTACATTCGGGCGAAGGCTCCGTGTAGTATGTGTTGTACTTCTTGAACTATTATTTTCCCCATTCCTGAGCACTTGTCTCAAGCATTGATGATGCTGTGCTTTTACCTAATTTGCCAGCGATGTCAACTACATCTTGAAAATATACCACTATATTTTAGGGCTAATCCAGATTTCAGAGTTACACTATTTATTACAGAATTGTGCGTGGAGTTCGACAGCAGACAGGAAACTGAGGTATCTTATAGCTTTCCCTTTTGTCCAATCGTTTCCGCTGTGCCTTAATCTTATCGTAGTGAGCCTGGGACTTCCGAGTAAAGGTATTTCTTTATGGGCCTTAGAGAAAGGGCGTGATTTAGAGTTGGTGATAATAAAAACGTCCTCTCCTTTGAGAAATGCGGAGGGGGCATCCAGCCTAGTAGTAATCTGATGGAGGGAATTCCAGAGACGGATTCTACTTCGGATTTAGCACTTCATTCAAACTTCTTAAGGGGAGATATCCATGGTTACAGTGTGCACAATAACTCTTTTAGTAAACAATAAACAGAAATGTGCCACAAATTAAGTGACAGAGATCATCAAAGACGCCCCTGTAGGGGTGCCGTGTAACCTCAAACCCGACGTAGCATCAACACATTACACTGACAGCTAGGAGGTATCATGGATCGAAGAATGATTCTTTAGGCAATGGTGGAAGGATAAATCCTTAGGCAGTGATATTGGGATAGGTGAAAGCAGCAACAGTAAACACAGTCTCAAATTCCTGATCGTATGTAGTTTCATGCACACACACGGCATCACCGGACAGTTGCAGGGCACCTAACAACACATTTTCCCTCCAAGCTTGTAGGGAAGAAGCTGTAGAAAAAGAAGCCCATTCTGAACTAGAAATGCAGGACAGTGAGATGTCTGACTGCTCTGTCACAACTAGAACAATGCCTACCACACGGTGCAGGGATGTGAAGGGGGGCACCACAGGGGCCCTCCAGGGCTATATGGGGAGGGCCAGGGGGGAATGGGGTCATTCGAGGGGCCACCAAAGACACTTTCTGACAGCAGTTCCATGTCGAAAAGGCCGACATGGAACTGCTGTCGAAAAGTGCCACTATAATCCTGAAGGTGGAAGCACCGTCTTTAAGGGAATATGAGGCCTTTCCGACTGGGTGAAGGTTGAGCCCGTCAGAACCGAGTCGGGTTTTCCGGCCTGTTTAAACTCAGAACCGCCATATTATAATGACCAGTGGTTGAAGGATTTCCGACAACATTGTAATTAGTCCCTGTATGTGCATACAAAACTGAGATATAGAGATCTAAATATGAAAGCCCCGAATTAGGAAAGACAGGATACAGGTGAGGCACAGTGCTTAATTTGAACTGGTGGCAGATAGGGGGCACTGGCACTCAGGTACCGGCACTTTATGTTTGCTCATCATGCTTGCACCCAGCAAGAGAGAGTAAAACACAAATGGGGAAAGAAGGAGGAAGATAAAGTCAGGAAAATAGTCCAAAGGAGAGAAAGCAGCGATGAAAAATAGATAAAATGGGCAAGGAGTGTTCAGTGGTGGGCAGGGCACAAGCCCTAAACAAGGCTGGCAGTAAAAGAGACTGCCAGCCTTGCTTCTCATAAGCATAGACTATAAGTACAAAGTGCTTGTTTACGCACAGCTTGAAGGTTTTCAAACGCATAAATAAAAGGCATTGTCATTTACAATGCCAAAAGCTCAAACTTTTGCAAATGCGGGACCTATTGCATAGCAAATGCTTATTTTTAAAGTAAAGATAAGTTGTGATGAAATAAGGTTACGAACAGGCTGTGCAGTGTGTTATAAAGAGGGTGAATTAAACATTTCTGATAGAACGAAAGGTAATCGTACCTAACATTTAATATTTATTTTTATTTAGTTGGCACTTTTGAACTGTAAGTAACTGGACACCGGCTTAAATTAAGCCCCCTGCAGGGGCCTTCCTTATGTCCGTGTGTAAAGGGATTCGCTACAGCTTTGAGTAGTACACTGAGAAACACACTGATATGAGTTGTGACGGGGTGCTGGGAGACAGTAGAGGCAGAGGTGAGTGTAGGGCCGGAGCTAACTTGTGGAAGGGTGTGGAGACATGGAGTGTATGCATGTGAAAGAAGGGGGCAGATAAAGGTGACCATGGCGTTAAGGGGAGAGAATCCGCAGACGTTACAAGTATTGTAAATATTGGCAAGATTAGTAAAGAGAGGGCATGAAGCAAACTGGCGCTGCAGCGTTAGCTGAAAGGATAGTCTAACAATTGAATTGTCCTGTACCTCCCCATTAGAAATTGAGTTTTTTTTTATTTTTACAGTTACGCCTCGTGCAGCATATATTTTGTAGCTGAGTGAGTGGTAGAGAGATATGGGAAACTTTGGCTGGTTGTGTGTGATCAGCAAATGACAATAATTTAAGTTTACTTCCGATTTGTGCTGTGCCTGCCTGGTGTTATCGTAGCCGCGCTAGTCTGCTTAAAGAGCTGTTACAGTATGATTTGTATGTAGGTGTGTGGAAGCACCTGAAGAGGTGTTTACAGCATGTAGATTGCAAGTGACGGTTGGGGGGTATTTTTTGGGGGGTTGGGGTGAGGAGGAGGAGTGAGGTGAGCAAAAGAAAGGGTTTTGCAATTTAACTGCGTAAAATAAAAATTTCCCAACTTAGAGGTATTTATATTTCCACAGCGGAGGCTCGGATGCTTTGTGTATTTTCTTTTTGTTTCATGCTAAATTCCACGTGTAATGCAAATTTGCCCATGTGCATACTGTCATACACCGGTTTCAATTAAGAACCCTGCAGGACCATGCATAACGCCATAGTGCCAATATCGTCCCGCACACCAGCCCCCAATAATCATGTTGTACATCAATAAATAAACAGACAAGACAACTTGTTGTTGGGAAAAAGTGGCTGCAGGTTTATTAGCATACTTATGCCAAAACATGGTGGGTTAACTTACAGATGATCCAAAGGCAAGCCGCCCCTCGCTGCTTGCCACCTGATAGGCCAAGTAGCCCGCGGCCTTGGCCAGACGGTGCTTAGCGGTTGTGGTGAGAGGATAGCCCCTCCCCTGTCCCGTGAACCATTGGTCCACCCTCTAGCTCACACCCCCCCCCTACGAGGGGCAGCGTGTTCAAGCGACCCCCGGTTGTCCAGGTAACCAACCGCCCGTAGGATAACGGGGCGCCATTGCACCCCCAGGGTCCACCGCACAGATCTCACCTAATACCAAAACATCCTGCAGGAACAATGCTACACCTGACGTGTCATTCTTAGATTTGGCAACCAGCTTGGAGATCCTGAAAGCGCCAAAGAAAGCTAAACTGAAAGCAGATGCAAACAAAGCTGTCTCGTAAACAGAGGAAGTAACCTGAGGCAAACACAAGATCATTCTCTGGAGTGTTATGAAATCAATAGGTGATCTGTTGTCGGGCACTTTGGGTTCACCTCTAGCCCACCCTTTTAAAGCTGCCCTGATGACAAAGGTCCTGATAGGGTCCGCCTGCCCTTTCAACTTGGCCTTGTGGCTAATGGCTGCTAGGTGGCCTGAAATCCAAGAATGGCTCTTTTTGTTATCTTTGGCCCACAGGATAAAGGCCTGAACTTTCAACTTTGCGGCTGCCCCAGAGTCCTCCCACGGCCCCACAGTGGCACAAATTTTTTTCACACATGCTTTGTATCTATTGTTAGTGTTCGGCACCAACGACATCTCCCCCAGGGCCCTCATTCTGTTCACCACTTCAGAAGGTACCAGAGGTGTGCTGGGAAGGGGGTGGCTTCCTCTCTCGCTCTTGGCCAAGCCTCTCGGAACCGTTGCCACTGAAAACGAGAGAGAGCGTCAGCAGCGATGTTCTTGATACCCTGAATGTGTCGCGCCCTGCATTCGACATTGTTGTAGAGGCAAGTTCGCACCAGTTCACGCAGCAGGCATAAAACCAGGGGGCAACTAGCAGAGTGAGAGTTGATGGCCTGTACTACTGCTAAGTTGTCTGACCACAGCAGGACCCTTTTGGCTGACAGGATAGCAGGCCATAAGTGGAAGGCCACCACGATGGGGAAGAGCTCGAGGACCGTGATCTTAGTTGTCACCTTTTTCTTAATCCAGGTGTTGGGCCATTTGTCAGCGCACCATTCCCTGTCTAAGATGGCCCCAAAACCGTGCCTGCCTGAGGAGTCTGTGTAAAGGGCAAGGTCAGGGCTGCCCGCCCAAGGAGCCCTCCAAATCACTGCCCCATTGAAGTTGCGCAGAAACTCAGCCCACATGGCCAAATCGTGTTGAATACCCTTGCTCAGTTTCACCATGTGGTGCTTTTTGGCTATGTTAGCAGTAGCCCTGGCTAGTCTCCTGGCAAAGACCCTACCTGCTGGGATGATTCTGGCAGCAAAATTGAGTAGACCTAAGATGCCCTGGATGCACCCCAGGGAAGCTTTGTCCAGTCCCACCAGCGCCTGAATCTTGTTAGTCAGGTCGCGCACCTTATGCGCTGGTAATCTGGACTCCCCTGCAATCGTGTCGCTCTCTATTCCCAGGAATGTCAGAATTTGTGCTGGCCCCACTGTCTTACCAGGAGCAAGGGGTACCCCCAGGTGGTCTGTGAGAAGAACAAAATCTGCCAGGGCCTGAGAGCACAGCTGTGTCCCGTCACTCCAGATGAACAAAAAGTCATCTAAGTAATGAGTCACCCCCTCTACACCGTATGTGTCTTGGAGTGCCCATTGCAGGAAACAACTGAAAGCTTCGAAGTACGCACAGGACACAGCACAACCCAAGGGCATGCATTTTTCATAGTAAAACATGCCGTCTAGCTTGAAACCTAGCAGGTGATAGCTGCTCGGGTGGACTGGTAGTAACCTGAAAACTGATTCAATGTCTGCTTTGGCTAACCAGGCCCCTCTGTCCGCCCTCCTGACCAGATCCAATGCTACGTCCAGCGTGGCATAAGACACAGAGCATGCTCCCTCCTCTAGTCCATCATTGACCGAAGTCCCTTTAGGGTAGGAAAGGTGGTGGATGAGTCTAAGGCACCTGGTTCTTTTTTGGGCACGACCCCCAGGGGAGATACAACAAAATTCTCTAGAGGTGGGTGCAGGAAAGGACCACCTATTCTGTTCAAAGATCTCTCTTTTTCCACCTTCGCCCTGACCACTTCTGGTTGCTCCATGGCAGATCTAAGATTGTCAGCATCCTTGCTCCCCAGATCACCTGTGAAAGGGATTTTAAAACCTTTGTGGAAACCGAACAGCAAGCGGCTGTCTGCCTCTAAAGGATAGCGCCTGAGCAAAGGAGTGATGTTGTCAAGGATCACAGGGGACCCTCCTAGTGGCGCTAGCCGGTGCAAAATTGGTGGAGGAGAGGGTGAAACTGGAGAAAGAGAGCACCCAGAAAGCTCGCTTAGCTACAACGGGGGAGGGTCTGAAAGCGTGTAAGGAGTCGCCAGACACAGAGACCTGCAGCCTGTCACCAAATTACTGTCCCCCTTTACTTGCTGGCTGGGAGCTCTGTTTGGAGAGGCAAGACGCTGATGTTGCCGGGTGGGGTCCCCCACAAGTGTTACAGGCATGTACGAATTTGCATGTCTTACCCCAGGAGCAAGTCCCATTGTTGAAGAGATGGCAAGTGCCCGGGGGGATCGCTTGTAGCCATGTCTGGACCCACCCCCTCTGCGGCCCCCACGAAAGGCATGTTTACCCTTGCCCCGAACATAGGAGGACCCCCCTGTAGAAGACTGCCCACTGGGAAGACTACCTGTTGCTCCAACTGATAGCTGACCCGTGCTCCCATGTGCTCCATCCAGAGCTGCACCTCCTTTTGATCCCAGTTCATCTCTGGGCACTGAGACATTTTCCTTCTGAATTCCCTATCGTAATTGATCCATCCATTACCACCCCATTTCAAGGCCTCATTGTGAATAATCCTAGAATATTGTACCAGGCCTGGCCCTGTTCAGGAAAACGCTCCATGGTGACAGACTTTAAAATGGAGAAAGCTTCTAGCCAATTAGCAATGTTCTTTTCAGGCCATGGCTGATACTTTACCTTTTTGTTATCTTCCTTAGCCCCAAACTTTCTAGCGTCCATGCCTTCCTGACCCAACATAAGGAGGGTAAAGATATCAATAAACTCCCTTTTCCAAATACCCTCTTTGGCAGCTTGAGGTACCTGCCAATCAAAAGAGCATCGCCCAGAAAGGAGTGGTGCGGTGGAGATAGCAGGGACAGGGGAAGGCGGGGGAACAGGCAATGGGCTGGCAGCAGGAGGCACCCCTGCGGTAGCGCTTGTGGCAGCAGAGGGCATGTTGGGAACCAGTGAAATGACCGGGGAAGGAGCGGCAGGTGGACTCCCCAGCGGCGCCGCACTCGGCGCCCCATTCGTAATCGTATTAGCCACTGATGTGGTTGCAACTTGCACTGAATCCCCTTGCTTAGAAGCTTGCACAGATGACCATACAGTGGAGGCTGCCGGAGCAGGACTCACGCTAACAACGCTACTACCCCCAACTTGAGGTAAGCTAGCAGCAGAAAACCCCCCTTGGAAACGCCCCATAAAATTGTTCAAAGTGTCCAACATTTTAGTCAGATCGTCTCTTGTAGCAAAATTACCTTGGGCAGCCTGGTTGTCCTTAGAAAGGACCGGGCACACTGGCGTAGCACTTGCCCCCTGTGACGGGACCTCACGGGGGTTCGCCACCGATTTGCTTCGTGTCAGCGGCAAAGATTCCGGGGGAAATCCCTAACAGTGGGCTTTCTGATCCGTTTGGGCCTGGAGGGAGCGGCATCGGTACTGTTCTGGGTATCAGACAATAGGGATTCAGCCGGGAAACCAGAATCCTCCGGCTCTGGCGTGTTCATCAAATTCTGTGCCCAAGCAAGGCCTTTAAGCTTTGCCATCTCCATAAAATCTGCCCACACTGCATCCTGGGAGGTGCCCAGCAACGAGTCCTCCACCTGGGTATTTTCTTGAAAGAGGGGGGGGGAACTTTGGCTGTCCATTCTCACTTCTGTTCGCCCACACGGGATCTGGGGATAAAAAATAGGATCAGCCACAGCACACACATGGAGAAAAGTACCCTGGCCGTCTTGAGTAACAACTGGTGCGTGTCCCAGACCCCTCCATACTTAAATTACAATGGTGCGACAAGGCGGAATGAAAAAATGCGATCGATTCGGCGGAAATCAGCGAGGGAGAGCGAGAAGGGGCTATGGAGGGAAATAGGTAACGTTAGTTGGTGCACTTGTAGGTGACAATTTTCTTGACAACACACTGTCGTGTTCCCTCTCCCTTTCTGTGTGCATGCGCCCCCCCTCTGTGTCCACACCAAAGACTGGTCCTTCGCCATATACCTGTCTCTGGCCCACCAACTGCCACCTGTGCCGCTTACTTGTCCTTTGCACTGATTACTTTGCTTTGTATCCTGAAAAATAAAAGTCATTGTCACAACGTTACTCCCATTCTTTAAAATGAGCTCTTTAATCTGTAGTGCTCCTTCAGCTTCCGGCGTCATGCCACCGTATTTCAGCTTCCTCTCAGCCAGTCCTCGCCAGCCGTACACGTACAATCCTGAAAGTACACGCATGTTAGTGCCACCTTATATGTAACATATGTCAGCCCTTATTGCCCTTCTTAGTTACTCCCTAAACAAAACCACCAAGAGAAAATTGTGTCATTACAATAGCTCACACTTTCCTAATGCGAGACCTATTGCATTGCAAATGCTTGTTTTGTTTAGTGCGCTTCACGGAAATGTGGTCAAGAAGCACTGTCTTTCTTCCCGTGCCTGCCCCTAGGGCGATGCCTACTTGCACTCAGAAGAGGAAGCCACCGCAAGGCCGCCCCTGATAGTAAATAGCCTCCTCACTTGGTAAGGCAGGAAACACCAGGCTAGCGCAGATTAACCCTGGTCTGGTCGAGTATCGCAATATCCAATGCGGGGCCTGTTGCATAGAATGGCTTGTTGCTGATGATGGCGTGTACACAGCTGGCAGCTTCCTGCGCTTACCCCTGAAATTTACGTGAAATTGTCAAGAGAGGTACACTAAAAGGATACGGCAGCGCTGAGGTACGAACCCTCAAGCCTGCTCGAGCGTCGACGGCACTGAGCGTAAAGCCGCCTCCTTGCACAGAGTGGAAATCCCCTCCCGCCCGCCAAATAGGAGGTGTGGCGACGTTCTAACTAATGCGTGAGCACACGGCGAGCGCGCCGATGCGCCACATACGTGCCCACTGCACTCGAGGAACCGGGAAGGAGAGTTGCCGCAAGCGCCGGGAGAGCCATGTCCTGATCGACCGTTCACCAAGCTCGGCAACCTCGGGCCCCACAACATGAAAAGGAAAGGGGGCGGGCTGGGACGTGCGAGAGCGCGAGGACAGACGACATAGAATGAGCATCAGGGGGGGCAAAGGAAAATTACTGACTTCCCGAAACATCAGTGCATAAAGTGGCACAAAAAGGCAAGAAACAATGTCAATAACTAGGCGCAATATCGTCCCCCTCCGCTCCCGGTAAATTGACCGTAGAGAAGAGTATAATCGTGCAACCAGGAAGCGAGGCCAACGTGAACTGTGCTAATAAATCGGACACCCGTTACCCTAAAGCAGGACACACAAGTAGTCCTAAAACGCGGGAGGTGGCAAACGCTATAAAGAAAAACTTCCTAAATAGAGCAAACACCCGCAAAGACTATACATGCCCCCGGACAGACTTGGCCGCAGAGGAGTCAAAATGGCTGGACCATAGCGCCCATGTCCCCGAGGTAGGGGACAGTACTTGTCACCAAGATGGCCGCTACGCTACCTGCCGCCCTGTCCACGTGGGCAGTGACCAACGGCTGCCTTGGTCACTAAAATGGCCGCAAACAAAGCGCCCCTGCCAGCGAAGGCAGTGACCTAATGCTGCACTGGTCGCCCAAATGGCCTCTACGTGGCCCCAATGGCTGCGTGATCTTGCAAAGATGGCCTTGTTAGAAATATCAATACCCAAACAACCAGGCCGCAATGGACACTGTGGACGCTAATGGGGACAGGACGATACCGCCAACAACCTCCAGGGAAATAGAGGAGGGGGCCTCCGCTACCATCACGCGTGCAAGAACTCGCCCCCGTCAGTCACCTCAGGTCTCATGCGACTCCCTCGAACCAACCTACCGCACGTCGGTGCAAGGACGGTTTTCCCCCGGGGAGAAACGCACAACCCGAAACCCCGTTTGGCAGGGGTTACTACGATCTCTAAACGGGCAACATCATCCCGCACTAATACGTAGACAGGCTGGGCATAACATGCAACACATCACAGTCCCGCCCGATGCGCCGCCCGACTCCGGGCCAACCCCCCACCCCCGCAGCAGACGCGGGCCGTGGAGAGGGGATAGCACCACTACGTATACAGGCTGGGCATAACATGCATCACATCACAATCTCGCCCGATGCGCCGCCCGACTCCGGGCCAACCCCCCACCCCCGCAGCAGACACGGGCCGTGGAAAGGGAAAAGAGGACTTGTCAAACAACTGCGGCCCTAACCCGGAAAAACATACTAAATGCACAACAAGAGTGGCGGGGACAATAGGATCCCAGGAGAGCATCACAAGGAAAGGCACATAAAATAGACAATATTACACTCCAGCAACAGCGGCCTGATGCTAAGCAGGCCGCCCGGCCCAGCTCGACCCCCATAATGGGGGGAGCGGGCACGAAGTGGGAAGACGCTCACCTTGTGTCCTACGATTCCTGGCACAACATCGAGGGCAGTAGGAGCGACAAAGAGGCCTCTCCTAGGGAGGGGGAAACCTAAATACCCCGAACCCCCCCCCTACCGGAAGTGACGTGCCTGCAGCGGCAGCCAGCCGCTGAGCACCAGAAGGCTGGTGCGCTTGCCATCTTGTGGCACTACGGTGTCCGCCCTCTTATGAGGGTCACCTGCGGCGACGAGTCGGGCGGCCTGCATTTGGTTGATCAAGCCCCTAAATGTTTGCGTACTACATACTTAAGAGCCTCTTTGTGGAATGGAAATATGTCAAATGACAGTGCGCTGTGCTGCATTTATTCAAATAAACTAAGGACAGGCACACACAGCATTTATTTTGTAGCGGCGTGAGTGGTAAAGAGATCTGTGAAACATGCTGCCCGCGTGAGTGGTAAAGAGATCTGTGAAACATGCTGCCCGCGTGAGTGATAAAGAGATCTGTGAAACATGCTGCCCGCAAGCCACATAAATAGTTAATTGAAAGATTTTAAACAGACGCAAAATAAAAGAGCGTCCTGTTCGAAAGAGGCCGCTGGGATTGGGGAAAGGAGAGAGAAAATTCGGAAGCGTGGAGGAAGGAAAACCAAGGGTGGAAGAAAGAAAGAGAAGGACGCAGCAAGGAAAGAAATTAGACAGAAATGTAGGGGGGTAGAAAATACACAGCAGGGGTGTCAGCACATGCAGAGCGCTCAAATGAGAGAGATAAAAAAGAAGAAAACAAGCTCTCGGCATTGCTGTGGGGGGGGGCGGGGGAGCAGCAGCAGCCTTTGATGTGATGTCCACATACATAAGAGCCTCTTTGTGGAATGGAAATATGTCTGACTGACTAACTGAATTATTTATTAAGCGCACTTATGCCGCTGCGTCTTGGCGCTATAGGAGAAAATAGAGACGATCTACCAGTTAGGCCATTGAAAAGAGCCAGGTTTTTAGTGCTTTCCTGAAAAGAATCTTATTTGGGTTCAGGCGCAGTTCCATGGGCAGGATATTCCATAGTTTAGCTGCCCCGTACGAGAAAGACTTGCCGCCCCAACGGACTCTCTTTGTTTTAGGCAAGCAGACCAAACCCAGACTACCTGATCTTAGTGGGCGAGGTGGCACGTAGCGAGGAAATAGATTTACCATGTCCTCAGCCCCTTTCCCATTTACAGCTTTGTGAACTAGGCAGAGGGCCTTAAAATGCACCCTTCGTCTGACAGGAAGCCAGTGAAGTTGACGGATGCTGTGCGATATCGGGTGACGTTTAGGGAGATCTAGCAGTACTCTCGCAGCAGCATTTTGCAATGACTGGAGTTTGAAGAGCTGCCTTTCTCCACTTCCCAGGTACATTGCGTTACAGTAGTCGATGCATGATAGGACCAGGGCTCCGACTACTGTCTTCCTTAGGGTGAAGGGTATGAATGGCAATATCTTCCTAAGGACCTTGATTGTGAAGAAACAGGCCGATGTTACTTGATTGATTTGTGACATAAAGGTCAGATCTTTATCCATCACAAAACCTAGGTTCCTGACTTTTTGTGCTGGAACAGGGGAGGTGCCTGCTTCTGGAGGCCACCATAGATGATTCCAGATAGAGGGATTATGTCCAAATTCAATTACCTCTGTTTTTTCTGTGTTGAGCTTAAAAAGTTTTTATTCATCCAGCTCTGTACGCTTAGGAGACAATTCCGAAAGCGCTCCGCTGTGAGTTCTACCGTCTGGGTGAGTGACACCACTAGATGAGTGTCGTCAGCGTAGGACACCAGTTTAAAGCCATGAGTTTTTATGAGTTTGGCCAGTGGTGTCACATACAGATTAAACAGGGTGGGGGAGAGTGCCGATCCCTGGGGAACTCCGCACGGGAGAGAAAACTCTACAGATTGAATTCCGTCCCAGTGTATTTGTTGTACTCTGGCTTCTACAAAATATCTAAGTAAGGCTAGGGCAGTGGCTGTGATGCCTACAGCTTTCAGTTAAACAAAAAATTGGTTCTGTTGGGTAAGACAGGTTATTTGAACAATGCTCATAGATGCAAATGAAAACAAATCAGCTCTCTGATACAAGGACTCGCGTTTTTGAGAAATATATACTCAAACACCAGAAACAAAGTCATAAGGTCAAAGCATTATATTATATACATTAACACAAACTTGCTTCCATATAGATCCGAAATACTTCATTCATGGATAGATTTTGAAAACATGGTAAGACCGTCATACAGGTGTGAAAATTTGTGACTTTTTTGTGAAAGAAGTGCTCAGTAAACGTGATGGTATATACAGTGTGAGGAAATAAATCTTATACACATATATATACAAAGGTACAGTTCAAGTTGGCCAGAAGATGGTTTGATCTCAACCAGGGAATCCTATGGTTTCTGTGGGGATCCTGGTGATTCTGAACCTATGGATGCGTCGACGTTTCGACCCTAATGCGCCCCTGTGGGTGGTCGCGACAGGTCTTTCTCAAGACAGGGAGGAAGTGACAGTTTCAAGTTCAAAGCAGGGATTCTAGTATGGCTCAATGGCCCGTCGCATCTCTAGTGCTGGCAGATCGGCAAGAACGGAGGTACAGACTCCCTCTCAGCGGCTGGGACAGAGTGCAGCTTTCAGCCTTTCGAGCAGGACCCCATGGTTAACGGTGTCAAAAGCTGCCGTCAGGTCCAACATTATTAAACCAGCTCTACCACCTATGTTCATGGTCTTAGGGATTTCCTCAGTTGCCATTATTAGGGCAGATTCCGTTGAATGGCATGACCTGAAGCCATGTTGGGTAGAATTTAAAATGTTATTATGCTCCACAAATTCCATTAGTTCCTGATTCAGAGCTTTTTCCAGGATCTTGAACGGAAGAGGGAGACAGGAAATTGGACGATAATGTTTGGTGTCCGTTGGGTCTAAGGAATCCTTTTTCAAGATCGGTCTTATGCAGGCTTTCTTCCATCTTTGAGGGAAGACTCCAGACCTGGTTATCTTATTGAGAAGAGGAGTCAAGGTGGAACTAATTACTTCGGGGGCCAGATGGACTACGTACGGGGCCAAGGATTCAGGGGTGACCCTGATTTAGTTTGAATTAACAGGTTTGCGACCAGTCTCTCATTTAAGCAGGAAAAAGGAGACAGAAGGTTAGGGGGGGGTTCTGTATGGTCTTCATGGTCAGTTCCTACCTCTGATGATAAGTTCTGAAGTTCGTCATAGACAGCTTGAACTTTATATTGGAAAAACAGGGCCAGATTGTCCACGAAATTTTGATCTGGGACAAAAATTATGTCTCCTGGGCACTTCGCTAGTTTTGCTACAGTTTTAAATAGTTCCTTTGAGGAGTTTTCGGCCTCCTGAATTTTATTGGTAAAAAAAGCCGATTTGGCCTGTTTTATTTTTAGTTTATAGTCTTGTAGAACTAATGACAGTGCGCAGTGCTGTATTTATTGAAATAAACTAAGGACAGACACACACAGCATTTATTTTGTAGCTTCGTGAGTGGTAAAGAGATCTGTGAAACATGCTGCCCGCAAGCCATATAAATAGTTAATTAAAAGATTTTAAACAGATGCAAAATAAAAGAGCGTCGGGTTCGAAGGAGGCCGCTGGGATTGGGGAAAGGAGAGAGAAAATTCGGAAGCGTGGAGGAAGGAAAACCAAGGGTGGAAGAAAGAAAGAGAAGGACGCAACAAGAAAAGAAATTAGACAGAAATGTCGGGGGGTAGAAAATACACAGCAGGGGTGCCAGCACATGCAGAGCGCTCAAAGGAGAGAGATAAAACAGAAGAAATGTATTTATTTGTAAACACAAAAAAGTAACAGCCAGCTCACACGATATTGAGGGAGCCAGTAGTTATTTCTATCTTACTGTAGAGAGGAAGCGGCGCAGGGGGTGGGTGGGCGGGTTAGGCCTTTGATGTCTGGTGGTGTGAGAGACAAATGTTGGTGTGCGAGGCTTCCTTTCAAGTCGGGTGGGGGGCGGGGGAGCATATGGGGTGTGAGTGAGGCCAAGCTCGTGCCTGGCAAAGCTTCACGCTTCAATAGACAACATGCATTGGGAGAAATCCGCTTGTTCAAGAGAGTTTGTTCCCCTGCTATAGGTTCGAGCTATTAATCCCTGCGGGATTTAATAGCTCGACCTAAAAAAGAAGTGGAGGTTCGCTGATGTCACGAAAGGAAGTAACGTCGCGAAAGGTGGCTTGCACTCAGTTGCAGTTTATAGTTATCGAGCTCCCGTTAAATTAGTGGGGGGATGCCGTCCACCGACGTGGCACCCCGACTCAAACCCTGGCTGGTGGGAGAAAGAGACATGGGGTGGAATCAAGACTACGCTGTCCTGCTAGTTGACACCATCACCATTCAATAGCGCACGCAGCGGACTCCTGAACAAAACTTTGGCCCCCAGCACTTATTCTTCTACAAATAAAACTCCAAAACAGTTTTCTGTGCGTAAGTTTACAGAAACGGTTAGAGCATAATAGGTTTAAGTGAAATAGACATACAAGAATAATGGTGAGAAATGCTTCACAGAAAGGAGTGCGGCATGGCACACTACCAGTAAACAATAGAAGAGAGTAACATGAACTAAAACAAGGGATATCATATGTACCTTATTTTGCAGAAACCTGAAAGTAACTCAAGTTGTAAATGTAGCAGATTAGGTTTATCTTCAATAAAAATATTTCTTTATGTTACTGTTGAATCGCTTCAGTTGCTTCTCTTCTCACTCGTCCAAAGTGCCTCAAAATCCCATAAATCTTTATGTGCCTGAAGCATCTTTACATGTTTGTGCATTTGTATTTTCTTTACAGAGTGGCGAATATCAAGAGGTCGTCATAATCTGGCCTTCCCTTCTCTGCCTCGTTTTCCTATTGGGGCGATTCCTCCACATGTTCATAAAGGCCATGCGGGTTCATCTAGGATTAGAAGAAGAAGGAACACCGGTGAGTGAAGTGGTTATGTATTTTTACTTCTTCCATGCAATGTATCCTAGTATTATGGAGTGAGACCCAGAGAATCTAAAAGCTGGATGTTTCAGTTTTTGTCCCTGATTTGTTGAAGGGTGCAAGCAGGGCACACTGATGCGCCTGAATACAGATAGACTTTGCTTCTATTACTTTGATATTTATAGTAGTGTTTGCTATGATCACTTATAAGAGCATGGAAGAGCCGCAGTCCCGGGATTTACATGACCCACTACCTTGCCCCTCCCCATACCCGCCTGACACACGCTAATGACATAGACTGAGGCCACCTTAGGAGCTCAGATCGAAAGATCCCAGACCATATTTTACTGTACATCAAAACATTATGCAATAACATAATTTATTTGCATGGTAACCACATTTCCTATTTATGTGTTTGTTACAAATGAAGGCCTATCCTTTAACAGAGCCTCTAATACATTGGACTCACCAAACCATAATACTTTGTTCCAATACAGCCGAACCAGAAAAACAGTTCCTGAGTGAGATCATGACTGATTCTGTGACCCTTCCTTTTGCACCCCACAGTCCAGAGGGTGAACCTTCCCGCTCCAGGAGCTGTTTTGCCGGAGGACCCGGCTGCCCCAAGGATACTTACCTTGTGTACCCCCTGAACCCAACTTTTTCATCCCATAAAGGTCCTGTGCTTGGTTTTCCCACTGTGATTGCGCGGGGATTGTCAGGTAAGGAACGCATGTCAGTGTCCGCCACCCGCGCCACTGCAACTTTCTTACGATTTGCTGCCAGCACTCCTTTGAGGTTCCACTGACGCTGATGTTTTACCCATTGTTTTGCCAAAAAGGATGCTGCAGGGGACCGAAAGATTCCCCGACAATCATGACCTAACCCTCATGAAAAATACAATAAATCTACATCAAAATGACGCTCCTGGTCTGAAAATCTTCAAGAAAAAATGTTAGACATGAAAATTACAACGATTCTGCATCAAAATGACAATCTTGATCTAAACATCTGAAAAGGCAATCTTACAATGCCATAACGCCCTCTTGGTGCTCTAGCCCGTCCCTAAGCCCCTTGCTCTGGGGATGGTGAGTGGGGAAACAAGCACCCTGCCCATGCGACTCCTGGAGGGCAGGACTGGAGAGGTCGGCAGCAGCTGGTGTCCGATGCAGACGTCTGGAATTGATTCAGTGGCGCAAAATATCTGTGACAGGAGTGGGCACAAATAGGCCCACTCCCCACAGTGCCGCCGCTTTAAAGGCAGGGCCTTCATGCCTTCATGCCGCGGGCTGGCCAGAAACTGCCTTTCACCCCTGGAGGACTATGCCCTTCCTGGGCTGACGTAGAAGCAGACCCGCCCCCCAGGCCAGCCTTACCAGTCTGGAAAACATAACCGCTACCACTTGAACTTTGGCCCTGGCGCTCCCCGCCAAAGCTCCCTCTCCCAAGTTGGAATAGCCTTGTCAATCATTTTGACATTATGTTTCAAAATGATTAACATACTCCTAGATTTTGAGTCATGCTGTGGCACCTTCACTGCTAGGAGTAATGGGTGTAAGGCTAAGGATCATGGAAGCTAGACATGCTTGTAGTCACTGGGCCTGCCCAGTGGAGATGTGACACCTGAGCAGGAGTGCCAAAGATGATAGGCACGTTGGGCATATACTGGTCTGATACTGCAGACATGGTGCCTAGGAATTATAGCACTTAACTACAGACACGCTACAGGGCCACCAGCGGAGGTACAAGGAATGCTGGGGCTTGCAAAGTGTCTTGCAATGGAGCTGGGGAGGGTGGTTGGGGCAGTTCATGCATGTTGTTGCAGTCAGTTCTTGATTCCTTCCAGAGTGTGACAATACCATGGTTGACAAAAAAACACTAGAATTACCAATACTGTTCACTATTTTGTTTCCTTACTTTCCAATTGGGACACATCCCTGACTAAATGTGACACCAAAAGTTTCACTTCATATCTTTTTATTTTTAAATTTTTCACGAGCTAGTTATATCTTTTTCTTTTGTATCAAACTTCGATCATGTAATCTACACATATCATATATACAACCCACACCCACCTTTTACATTTTTACAAAACACAAACAAAAGTACATTTTTGACATTACCTAGGTACAACATGAAGACAGGGGGATTTTTCTTTTTGCCGCACTTGCTGTAAAACAATGTGTGCTCGACGTGTTTCAAACCCAAGCGTTAGTACATAGGGTTCTCATCAGAAACAATAGCTGAAAACACAAAATATAACCCTATATTATCAACTATCCAGTACTATCCTCGTTAACACCTCAATGTTCATCTCAGTTACCTTTCTATGACGAGATCATCCAATCTCCTTTTATCCAAATACTTAGTGTCTCCAAAGACTGGTTTCAGCACCAAAAAAGGGGAGAAAGTGCACGCGAGGGAATAAAGAGAGAGAGAGAGAAAAGCGGAAAGGACCGTCAAAGTCTTTTCAAAAGCGTCAACCTCTTCTAATCAAAGTATACAACCATGCACTTACTTAGGTGTACTAATGGGAAGTCGAGATGTAGCTAGGCGTTCCATTGCCGCGGTTGCTACATGTTTTACAGACTTGATGCACAAGTGAAGGGCTTTTGTTGTTTGGCGGAAGTTGGCACGAGATGAAGCATCTATACGTTTTGTTTCCCTTCATAGAAGTGCAACTGTGGTGTGATGGTAGACTGCCCAAAAAGGCGGCACCACTGATGACAAGTGGCGCAACCAGCGAATACATCGATGGGCGATGAACATCTGTTTGACTCCACTAATTGTAGGGGTAATATGTCTGCATGTTCGCGTCACTACCTATAGACGACATGAGGTGAGAAGAGTCACCAAGGCGGCAGAAACACACTCAGTAAAATGCACTGAGCGTGTACTTTCTGTACATGAAATCGGGTTCCGGAGGCTTAGGAACTACACTAACCATGATCCCTTTGAAGTGATATGCCAACAGAGACATCGATAAATAATCTTTTTGACATCTATTTAACTCCCCTGTTCAAGAGGGTATTATATTTGCATGATCGTGACAGTAACTGTAGATGACATGATGTAAGAATGTCACCAAAGTAAAAGAAATACACTTAATATGAACTCGTTGTGCATTACAATGGACTGCGCTAGGTTAAGAACTACATTACCCATGGTTCCTTCTAAGTCGCATGCTGCTGACGTCACGCTATTGAACTTTACTTGTTGTGGTAAAACACGGAGCCGTGCTCGGCTCCCTTGCAATAGCCGGTGATTTATTTTGTAGCAGGTTTACTAACCAGCTAGGATAACGGCACTGGAGATGGGTGTTTCGCACTATCTACGCTAACTCCCCCGTGTGGCGCATACCAATCTCTGGGTTCTGAACGTGGAATTTGGGAAGTATGATGTCGGGTTATCTGAAACAGAGATGCCACATGATGGACATTCATTAAAATTGCAGGCCTCGCTTTCGGTGCACGTCTAGCCCACGCATGGCAGTTCAAAGGTTCCAACAACACGAGCCTGTTAGTTACAGCGATATTAAATTAGTGCAAACCAGTGCTTATTCAAGCAAGGTGATTGGAACATGTATGTGGCGGAATATACCAACGCCTGTCTGAAATTTATTGCCACTCAAATGAATGCGCGATGAGTGGACGCACCACTTATTTTTCTTTACATTGAACATGAGTGGGAATGATGCCTTGACATAAACTTTGAATAGTTAAGGAGGTAGGTCCCAGGACGTAGGGTCAGCAGGACCATATACTATATTTTGAAAAAACAAAATGCCAACCCCACCGCTTTTTCGATGCTCATGAATATGATCAAACAAATCAAACTGAATTCAGATTTGTACGGTATATTTTATTATACCTTTTACTTTAGAAATTTTTGGACACTTAAAACAAAGTGATCCTATGTCTGAGAGAGACACTCAACACATAACATACTACAAAAATGATAAATACATGACTATATTATTTAGACAAACAAAGATAATATTGTACACCCTATTCTTATTGAACAAAAAGCAAACGATGAATCTTTGCGTATATTCAAGAAAACAATATTTCAATTCAATGATAGAGACACGTTCAAAGAAGAAATCAAAGAACACCAATCAATTAGGAACATTAATCAAGATCAGAAATTAATCCTGTGTGATTCGAGTATTCTTTATATTCTGCCGACGCGTTTCGAATCCGTGGACAAAGTGCACGGAATCTCATCAGGGCTCAATCAATGGGGTTCTGTGAGGTGTATTAAAAAAGAAAGAAAAGAGAGCACTGTGTCACCAACCATCATTCAATACTAGGTGACCGAACCGCCTCCCCCTCTGTTACCCTCCTGTACCTGTTAGTCAATCAGGAGCAGTGATCGCGACGATCTTTTGACACCAACACTTTGGCGAGACAGTGTTATCTGCAAGATAACAATAATCTAAGTATGTGCAGTCATAATACAATTCGTGTGGTGCACACCTAAGAAGGCACAACAAAACGGGTTCATACCTTAGACGGGTATAAGTGATTCTCCCTGTCCCAGTTATTCGCTTTGTTATTGGTCCTCTTTCAGCCTGGAGGCAAAAACGTTTGGTAAAACTCCCTCCGTGATCTTGGTTCACATCAAGTT
This sequence comes from Lissotriton helveticus, assembly GCF_964261635.1. NCBI lineage: Eukaryota > Metazoa > Chordata > Amphibia > Caudata > Salamandridae > Lissotriton > Lissotriton helveticus. Next base: position 1,382,650,781 of record NC_136059.1, read on the forward strand.
CTCTTAGTATGTAAAAACAACCGTTCTATAATGGACAAAGAGCGGGACTTGAATATATTTATAACCTTTAGTAAAATGGTTTCTTTTTTTACACGTAGGACGAATACTGTAAAATAGAAGGGCTCCCCGCGCCCATTTACCTGCATTCAAATGCTGACACTTCCGGGTGCCCTGAGACTCCCTTTTTATCTACTTTCGCTATACAGAGCGGTGCTCCGTTTTACCTGCGCTGCAGCCAGGTGCGGTGGGGCTTTTCTCTCTTGCCACATGGGTAAGTGAGCATCTACACTTGATGTGTGGTAGACTAATGTGATCTATATATGAATTAAAGATACGACCCATTAGTCATTAAAGAAATCACTGTCTATATGAAGATTTGTTCTACAACAGTGATCTATATTTAATTATATGCATCATGCTTTTTTCTATGTTTGTCGCTTTGGGAATGGATTGACATCCCGTTGAACTATGAAGCCAGGAGAAGGATTTTGTCACTGAATTTCAGGTGATATTTTACCTTTTTTTATAAACTTTCACGAAGCAGTAGCGTTAATGGTCCTGAGGAAGCAGCAAGATACCAGCTGGATCTAGTTAGTCTGCAGAAACATGTTGACCTTTCACTCTCATTAGTGGTTATTTGTTTAGACCACTACGCACTTTTTATTTTTGGGATTGAAGAAAAACATATTAAAAATTCCTTTTTTTCTTCTCTACCCAATTTTATTGTTATTCACATTAACGCATTCTCACCCTTTGTTTCACTTTTAGAGCACTGCTTTCAATCATCGTCGTACACACGATTTGAATTTATATCACTGGGTCCCACATGTAGGTCTAGGCTTTGACATCTGCCAGTCCGCAGTGGGTACACTACTCTACCTTCAGGTGTGAAGGATCCCAGATGATGAAGGGCGGATCCGAGTGGTGACTGATGGGAATCTTTTCACAGGAGAGGAAGACCCTAAGCGTGACTTTAAGAGCACACATTATTAGTTTGACTTCTCCTTTACATAGTATTTAGCTTAGTTTGCATATGAGTTGACCTCTTGCTATTCTTTGTTGGTTTAACTGTTCATAGGGATAGTAGCATTGTTAGGTCATTAAACTGTCCCTAGGACCCTCTTCCCCTCTGTTTTGTGTATGTCAAATGCAGCAGTCAGATTTACGATTGTTAGTAGGCAGTACTCCCTAAGTTGAAAGTACGTAATGGATTGTGGGAGGCTGGCTTAGAATATGATGTACACTCTCAGGAGTAATGCACCTTGCACTAATCCAGGCAACCCTTATGGTAATTTTAGAGGTCCTTCATAATCATAGAAAGCTCTCAAAGTGATAGCCGTGGAGCGCAGCCTTCAAGCTTATCTTGAAAGAGTGTAAAGCAGCTTGTTTTACCACATATAATCGTCAGTGTAGATTAGATGGAAAAACACAGTGTTTTATTTAAAATGAGTCGATTTATTACACATCACAATCACTAACACATTGTTATATCTCCTACTAGGAGATATCAACAACACACACAAGAATACTTCAAAATAATCAAGTAAGTAGCACAATTATTCACTAGCCTCCACAGGGAGACTAAACCATAGACTAAGGCACTGGGATACAAACTGTAAAGGAGAATGGGACTTGGACCAAAAGACTCAGAGGAGCTGGGGACACAAGGAACCACCCACGGTAAGTACCCAGGAATCCCATGGAGGCTGTGTGCAGAGTGGAAACACAACCGCATGCCCAATGGAAGTCAATCGAGAAGTCACAGTTGCAGCTTTAAAGAAGAAGGACCCTTCCCGGAGGACCCTGAAGAAACCCTTAGGCAGACAGAAGGTTGGAGAACCACCCCACCCGTGGATGCCCCAGGAACTAGATTACCTGCACCAGCGAAGCCGGGTGCATAAGGATGAAGTGGCGTCAGAACCTGCCACAGATGACAATGGAGACTTTGAAGAAGATACCTTTGGAGAAGACTGTGAAAGAAACCTGTGTAATCCAAGGGTGGTTTCTTGAAGAAAAGAAACTGCAAACAGAGGGGGACAGAGTCTTCCACCCAGTGGTGACCAGGAGGCACGGAAGCACGATGCCCACCAATGTTGAGAGGTTCAGGAGTAAACCGGTGGCTTTGTCACTGCAGCTGTGAGGATCAGGCGATGCTGAGGAAGACCAGGATTCATACTTTTTACGTGTAAAGGTTTTTATGAATTCCTCGGAAGATATATCAACTCTATTTCTTCTCTCCAGATTTCTAATTGAGAGTAGTCTGTTTAGGCTCTGCCCATATTCATGGTGTATAAAATGATTTACCGGGTCACCCTTCGCGTCCATAATGCCACAAACCGTCTTGGTAGAGTATTTACATGGCTGTGCATTAAAGTCTACTACCAACACAATATTAAAATTCTCCCGAAATCCGCTACCAATTTTATTAAGCTCTTTTTCCAATAAAGCCACCACAGAGTGCATATTCTCTCCAAAGTTGTTATCGTAGAAGGTTATTATTAGCCAAACCAGTCCACGTGCCATCCCCGATTAGCAGAAAATGAAAATAAGCGCACTCCTTCACAATTTGTTTTATCTTATTGGAAGGGTATTAGATATTAACGTTAGTAGACCACCTCTTGCTCGTCAAGATTGTGATGGGATGGCCTCCATCTGGAATGAGCGATACTCATCTACAGCTATTTGATCAGTTGCCCAGGTCTCCTGTAGGCAAATTATATCTATTGTTTTGCCAAGCGGCTAGCCGAAGCATATTGCCCACCTTTGCCAGAATTCCTGCAAAATTCCAGGAGGCTAGCGTTAACCAGCTTCCAAAATTCCCTACTGGTCCACTAAGATAATTGGTTTATAGCTATCATTTGCCCCAAAATGCTCTAGCCCTATTAGATGTGTATCAGCTATGGGTAGTCAATTTCAAGAATCTAGCTCTGACAAGGGGGCGAACCTATTCGCTGCTCCCCAGTTGGAACTCCCCAAATTTCCCAGAATGATCTTGGCAGTTTGCTGGTTTCTATACCTCCCGGAGACGATTCCGTCAGGTGCCAGATTACATAAGGGGTTGGAGCTATAAAAGTAATCTAGGGATAAAGCAAAAATCTTAGTGCCAGGGAATGTTTCATTATGAAGTTGGCGTCTCGGGTGGCTACCAATTGGTGATTGTTAAAGTTGATCACTATGCAATCCCCCTTTAAGTCTTTGTTTGAGCTGTCCACTCAGCCCACTCATCTGGCCATCATAATGTGGCTGGCTAAGCCCCCATTTCTTCTTGCACCAATGTAGGTATTCGAGTTAAGCCAATAGAGTGACTTATCCATCAGCTGCTCTGTAGGTTATTTCTACCCCTCTCTCCATACCAGGACATTTGCCAAGTCCAGAACCAGCCAGGATGCGGCGGGAGGAAGATCTACTGATTGGTGCTGCTGCTGGATATTAAGCTCTACCTCATCTTCCGTCAATTGCGAGGCCCTCGCCTCATGTAATTCCGCCCTCTCTTTCAAATGGGAGTGTGTTCTTCCTTGCATTGTAACCCCCCCTTCAACTACCCCCTGAGCAGTACCACAAGTACCATGTGCAACGGGCGGAGGGCCAACAAGGCAAGAGATAGCTACAGGTGGTAACTTGGGCATGGTAAGGATGTTTCCCTCCCTTTGTCTCCCTTCACCTTTGGGCTGCACACCCCCCCACGGTAGGTCCATTCTTGAAGTTCCCAGACCTTCCTACAGCCCCTCGCCCTCTGGACCCCAATGTCCCGAGAGAGACTATACCCTCTTCTATCTTTGTCAGTCTATGAATTAGAGGCTGTAATAGGAGGGTCACCATGTTCTCCAGTCTATTCCATCCAGCCTCATCGATCATAACGGGCATGGATTAACGGAAGGTGGTTAATGCATACTGGACTCTCCTTCACTTGGTGTCGGGAGTCCTTTGGTTTTTAGATGTTTTGTTAAGTTGGATTTTGCTTTTTCCCCAAATCTTTTTCTCTTAGCTGCTTGTTCAATGTTAGCCTCCACGATGGGGACAGACTCGATTGCGTAGTCCACAGCCAGATGGCCATCACAGCAGGGGGCTTAAGGCTCAGAAGAGGCTAGGGCAATCGGTTCAGAAAAGGCCTTGGATTGTAGTAAAATCATGCCTATGTTCCTTCTGGCCTCTTCCAGAGAGAGCAGACGTTCAGTAAGCCCAATTTCTTGTGACAGAACGTTAGCTACCTGTGTTAAAAATGCGCCCAGTGTATTCACTATTACCCCACCCTGCGCCTCATTTGTTGCCTTCCGCTTACCCATAGTCTGTGGGGCTCCTTCCTGCGATGCTCACAAGAATGTACTTCCCTGTTTGGTGACTGTTAAGGGGGGTGGCCCAGCCCAGCCTCCTCGGGCTCCAACGGACGTGGACGGGCCCGCCCTTTGACTGGGCTTTGCCTGGGAGTGTCCCCAGAAGCGTCCCACGCCGCATGCGCAATGCACCCTTCAATACGTGATTGCTGCAGGGGCTTCTGGGAGTTGGAGTCTCCCCGGCGGCTCACAGCGGCTTCCACCAAGCGAAATCCAGGCACCAAACGGCGGTCAGAAGAGCGGGAGGTTACAGGGGTGTGTGTGTGCTGCGCGCTTTAACGCGTAATTGCTGCAGGGGCTTCCGGGAGTTGGAGTCTCCCCATAGGCTCACGGCAGCTTCCCCCAAGAGGAATACAGGCACAAAACAGCGGTCAGAGTCTAGCAAAAAGGAAAGGCCTTTGATTGGCTTACAGTTTTTGATTGTTCTGGGTTAGCATAGAGGTGTTTACAAAATGGTGGACATGACTAATTTTGAGTCAAGGAAAGAACCTGCTCAAGAGTAGCAGTCATGAAATCCAACCAGACAGGTACAAGAATTTCAGCATGGCCAGAGGAGAACTGAGGTGGTTTGTTGTATGCAATATGTGATTTCCATGTCTGTGATCAAAATGAAGGCTGTTTATGACACTAAGAAAGCTTGTCTCAAAAATACAAGCGATCCAATGTCGGTGAATAGAGTTGTTAATATCATCTCTAATACCTTTAACTCTTTAACGAAGAGCATAACTAATTTCTGCTAATGGAATTCATTTAGAGCTGACAGTGGGGTGGCACAGGACTGATTTTATATGATTCTGGAGTTATTTAGGTCTGAAGTTCTGTGGCAGTCAGCGTGCAACATAGGTGCATCTGACAGCATGCACAGCTGAGCTCCGCTAACAAAAACAAAGCATTTCCACCACCTCTAAATGAGGTGACAGGTGGGAGGACAAAAGAGCCACCAATATTTGGCCGAGGCTCATTGCTGCCCACCTCTAAATGAGGATATTTGTAACAATCACTGTTCTCGTTTTACAAGTTCATGGTAGAAAGCAGTTAGATGAGTGTCTCTATTTTAGAAAAGGAGAGCCCCAGAAATGATGGTAGGATGAGTTGATCCCAAACTACAATGGTGACTGGTAATAGCTGCTGGTTTTTTTTTGGCGGAGATGCATGAAGCCAATGCATGCATCAGAGGTATGGGGTTTGAGCTTCCATGCCCTGAGGAAAGCTCAGGGTTCCCAGCCAAGGCTGGTCACACAATGAGAAGGGCTTCTGTTCACAATTGAAATTTGCTGCAGTGGTAAAGCTGAGACGGAGGCCTGGAATATGGGTCACTCCCTTTCAAAAAATAGCTCTAGCAGTAAAGGTGGCTATAAGGACCAGTCCCAAACTACAATGGGAAATGGATTCAGGTGCCTCTTTGTCCTTCATTTTGGCTTTCAGGTTGTAGTAAGTTCCCTTTAGAGCCTACTGTGGTTCTCCCTTATTTTAGCCTAATTGCACGTTGTAGACCGCTTTCCTTGCCAGCTACACATAACACATTTATTTTTGTGCCATGTGCTGTACATGTTATTATTATTCAGTTCTAATTCTTGGGATTTAGTCTGAACATTTCGCACAAGGTCAAACAACATAGTGCCCTGTTTTTCTGTGCTCGGTAAAGCAACATCTCCTAACGTTTAGACCCAACACAAGGCACAGATGCTGTTTTCCAACACGGCACGTCTTATCATATAAACTGAGAATTGCCTTTTAGAAATCAGAGAGGAGGAAACAAGCAGTGGGGACAAATCTAGGAACGGGTGCACCAGCCTTGCACAAACAAAGATGCAGACCACCTAACAACAAATGCAGGTATGGGATCCAGAGCTAATCCCAGAGATCCCTGATGTATTCCTGTGCTCACATAGTGAGAGTTGGCCTAGACAAACATATCATTTACCATGGTATGGCTTTTCATTGTATACAGTTTGCTTGTTATGTTGATTACTTTGCTTAGTTGTATATATTTTCTAATTGCAGCACAGTTGCTTTACAATAGAGCACAATAGTTTCAATACATATTGCAACATTTTCCTTGTGTATTTCTATTATTTCTTATGGACATGCATGTTTGAGAAACAAAAAATAACAATCTGTTTTCATGGATCCCCTGGGGACTAGAGATGTGTGTTCTAGGATCCCAATTTATCTGATGATCTGGAAATAGGTTAGGAGGGCAAGTAAGGCACCGAGAGCTAGTTCAATTTAGGCCCATAGGTACTAACATGGTATGGTGACTCAGCCCCTATATTCTGATGTCCTATGATCCCAGGAACAGTTCTGTTTTCAAACAGAATCTCTGCAAGAAGGTTGTATGAGCAAGCAGGGGGGCATACTTTCCCCAACTGGTGCTGGTGAGACAAGGAGAGGAAGTCAGGTGCTCAAGTCCCATCTGACATTTCTATTCTGAAGGATTTTGAACATTCTCAAAATAAGGCTCTGAAGCATGGTCAATATAGGTTTTGTAGTTGAAACAATAGTGTTTTGGATCAGCCTTGAAGAGATTATTTTGTCTGAGAAACAACTGGAAGTTTTCATGTTCTCTTGAGGACCATGTTTGCTTGGCCCCTCAGCTTATCTGATTGCACCGCCTAGCATCTAGAAACAAATTATTTTGTAAGCGAGTACTATATGCATATTTACTTACATATTTCACAGTTGTTCATATTCCTAATGAGGTATTGCAGCACTGTGCACTTCACAATGTCTTTTCACAGTACACAACTCCAGTGCCTAAATAAAGAAACGATGATGGATTAAACCCAGATCTGTTGACTGGGTGTGAGTGTTTGATTGGTTCAGATGCTCTGTCCATCACCACCCCCTTTTGTACCGCTTTGGCTAAAGAACGGTGATGGATTAAACCCAGATCTGTTGACTGGGTGTGAGTGTTTGATTGGTTCAGATGCTCTGTCCATCACCACCCCCTTTTATACCGCTTTGTTTGCCATAAGTTGGCAGGGTATGCTCAGACGTGAGTCCCTTGCTCCCTTTGCCACTGGATTCAAGCAAGCCTGGCTGAAGACGGCTGTAATGCCAGAAACCGGTCCTAGGAAGCTTGAATTCGGTCCAGGTACGGCATGGCTTGGCAGTTCGGGCTGGACTTTTCCCATGAGGCACAGGGTCAGACTGATTTGCATATGGCCATGTCTGAACTGGGGTGGCAGAGTGGGCTAAAGAACGGTGATGGATTAAACCCAGATCTGTTGACTGGGCGTGAGTGTTTGATTGGTTCAGATGCTCTATCCATCACCACCCCCTTTTATACCGCTTTGTTTGCCATAAGTTGGCAGGGTATGCTCAGACGTGAGTCCCTTGCTCACTTTGCCACTGGATTCAAGCAAGCCTGGCTGAAGACGGGTGTAATGCCAGAAACCGGTCCTAGGAAGCTTGAATCCGGTCCAGGGAAGGCATGGCTTGGCAGTTCGAACTGGACTGTTCCCATGAGGCACAGGGTCAGACTTATTTGCATATGGCCATGTCTGAACTGGGTTGGCAGAGTGGGCTAAAGAACGGTGATGGATTAAACTCAGATCTATTGACTGGGTGTGAGTGTTTGATTGGTTCAGATGCTCTGTCCAGCACCACCCCCTTTTGTAAATAAAGAAACCTGCAAGTTTTTCACATATCTGTACACAGTTGTTCTTATTATATATGAGTACAGCACTTGTGAAGTACCCCCAGTATTTGTGGGCACCTGTCAACTAGAATATTTCAACCACTATATGCCAGAGCTAATCCCATAATGTACGAAGTTTATCCAGTGTTCCCTTGTGTTTGCGTGGCCCTCCTTTTGGTTAAAGCAAGGCATTTCATGCATTTCATGTAACATGCACAGCTAAATACAGAGGCAGAATTGGCATACATTGTGCTTTTGTAGGGTTTGTGTGTAGATGCCACATCACAGGATCTGAATGGAAATGATAAGTATGTAATTATAATTTGAAATGACTAAGGGCCAGATGTAGGTAATTCTATTTTACCGATTCATAAATACCGAATTTTACCGATTCGGTATTTATGAATCGGTAAAATAGAAGGTGGGAGATGTAGGTAAAAATTAATTTTCAATTACCGAATCGGTAACATTCGGTATTTACCGATTCGGTAAATACCGAATCGGTATTGCCCATTGATTCCTATGGGCCTTGAAGCCCATAGGAATCGATGGGCAATACCGATTCGGTATTTACCGAACCGGTAAATACCGAATCCTGCAAGGGTGCAGGGGGTGTCACTTTGACACCCTCTAGCACCCCAAATACAGGCATATGTACCATGTGTCACATGGCACAGGTGTGCATGCACAGATGTGCATGAACACCTGCATTCGGTATTTTACCACCCAATAGGATTGGGTGGTAAAATACCGACTCTAAAGGGCCTGCGGCACTCTCAGGAGTGTCACCTACATGTGGAATTACCGAATCGGTAAAATTACCGATTCTGTATTTTACAGAATCGTTAAATTTACCGAATCGGTAAATTTACCGATTCTGTAAAATGCTGGCCCCTACATGCCGATTCCTAAATACTGGTCGGTAACGGCCGAATTCGGCCGTTACCGACCGGTATTTCCTCTCCTACATCTGGCCCTAGATCCCAACTCAACAAATTTCCCATTGACTTCTACAAATGTGGCCCGGCGGAATTAACACTACTTATGCTAATAAACTCAAATTAAATTATTGAAGTGCAGATAGAGTTCCAATAAGTTCAAATTATCAGGACTGGAGCTTGCAAAGGCCCGGAACTTTAAATTTTGGTGGCTGAATTCTACTGGGAGTTCTCAATGTGGATCAAATTCGGCCACTAGTAGTCTTGGCTACAGCTGGAGCTTGTTTCAGCTAATCAAGCTGCAAGTATAAAGTAAAACCTCTCCTCATGTTTAACCAGAAAAGAAGCCCTGCCAAGTACCATGCATCGGGCGTTAGACTAACGTATTTCAGTGTGGTTGTCCGCATCACCGCACTGAAATACTAAGTCACGCAATTAGCGCATGTGCCTGTGAAGCGCTGCGGCCTGAGCGCTGGCTGTATCCTGTTATTATAATAATAACAAGTAATAAGCCTGTGCTCTGCTGGCAGAATGCAGTGCACACACTGTGTGCTGTCTGACCACACCCTGCTGCACACATACTGGGAAGCTTTGCAAATGAGTTGGCACCCACCGTACCGTGCTGCGGCCTGGGGGTGGGTTGCATTCAATCAGCTGGTCTTACTCTCAGGGTGGTCGTGGATCAGCCTCGCATGACGTGGCTGTCACAACTTGGCAGGGCTGCACAGAGGACAACCTACAACAGTTCTTATTAAGTGAGAAAATCACCCCCCAGTAGACCTGCACTAAATGAATAGGGAGACGGCACCATGCGTTGTTGGTTTTAAATGCTGGCAACTGGCGCCAACCCGCTATTACCCCGCCCCCAGCACTATCATAAGGTTGGGCTGGGATCACTATAGCCAATGAATGAGAGTTGGGCAAACTAACTTTCTCTTTCTTTTTCCGCTGCAAATCGAGAAGTGTGCGGCTCAGATCCACGTGACAGGTAATTGGCAATGCACTCTGTGTGTCAACATAAACAAGCCTGTACAAGGGCCACTGCACATGCCATTAAGCTTATGTACCTGGAATTCTGAAATCTGATGTTGTTACAGCTAATTCACAAAACGTCATCCAATAAATTCGAAATTATCACTTTTAAATTTGGAGCATTTCTTAATTTTTTGGAAGTCTCAAATATTCCAGGAAAAGTTAACAAAATCCATCACAGTCATAAATGTTCAAAAGTAATGAAACATGAATGTATTTCTGCATGCAGAAATATTTTTTTAAACACCTAATTTTGTTAGTTTCTATACAGAGAAAATGTTTCTTCCCAGGTGTATACTCTATAACCTATATCCCTATCAACTCTGGGATGTTAATCTTTATTTCACCCCTGAAAAAAATGTCTCCTGGTGAGGAATAAACATTCACATATATCCGGGGTGGAAAACTATTGCACATCATTGAAAAATACCCATAAACTTTCACATTTGTGTTTGTCTACAACTGTTGTTGCCTGACCTCCAAGAAAGATCCAGAAGCCCTTCTCTCAGCCTGGATTTGCTAATCAGGAAATTCAAACAAAATATTTTGTCTGTGAAGGAAAAAAGGGGAAGATTTAATGTGCCTTTACACAATGCAAAAACATGCAAACATGTTGATTTTCTGCTGGTATACTTTTTGGCATAGATGCATAAAGCTAAAATCTGCTCGCAAAGGGGCAGATTCTCAGAATCTGCCCCTTTGCGACCGGTATTTTTGCATTTAGGATGCATCATCCCAAATGCAAAAATTACAATTTGAGAAATCGCAAAATTGCGATTACTTAAATTGATATTGCATTTATGGAATCTCAAATTGAGATTCCTTAAATACAACGCATTAAAGTTAAAAAATTAGCGATCTCGCTAATAGGGGGCGCAAATTACCATGAACTTGAACTTCATGGTAATTTGCAAAAACTTGGAAAAATGCATTAAAGTGCATTTTTCAAAGTTCCATTTTACACACAAACATGCCCTTAGGGCATGTGTGTGTGTGCAAGATGTACCCATATGCAGAAATTCAGGGGTGCAACAGGGTGTCCTTTTGACACACTGGCACCCTTGAAATTGCAGTCTCAATTTGCGATTCTCTAATTGAGAATCGTAAATTGAGATTGTTTTCCCATTCATTCCTATGGGCCTCTCATATTTTGCGAGTCGCAATTAAGGAATTTTAAGAAATTTTAAGAAATCGCTATTTTTTTAGTGATTTCTTCATGCATAGCCTTTTGCTATTCCTTATTAGCGAATCCTTATTTTTCGCTAATAAGGAATAGCAAAATGGGTGCTTGATGCATCTGGGGGTTAGTCTTATGAACTTTAGGAATAAGAGCAAAAATATTCATTGTCATAGATTAAGGTCTATAGTATTTTTATTTTTATTTTCGTAACTCCCATAAAATACATAGGTTACTTAGATTCATAAGGAAACGCATGAGAATTAGATTTATGACTTATATGAATACCAATGTTTGGGAAAAGGCAATTTCTTATGAGGTCACCCACATTTTCTGCTGAATTGTATTGCTAGATATGAGGCTCTGTATACTTGAGTACTGCTGTCCTGTGCCCAGTGTATGTGCTTTGATCCCAAAAACATGTAGAAATTGTCTAATTCCTTAGTGACTTATTTAACTTTCTTATAGGGCCAGAATATATGGTGCAGAAGAAACATCTCTGGCTTAGAAAGTTAAATAGCACCTGTGGACTGCAGCACTTATTGTGCCATTCACTAGTCTGACAAGGAAAAAATGGCTTCAGGCCGATCATTGAAGCCTGACTGCTGTGGTTTAAACCTGCAGCCCAACCTGTCAAAATAATCATTTTGACAGGGGGGAAAAAAGCTTTCTTTTAAATATTAAGAAGTCACCCCTGTGTAGGCCGTGTAGTCCAAAAGGTGGGGTGCCGAGTATTTAAAAACGGGACATGTTGAAATTTTATGTCACCATGTCCCTGAAGTGATAAGCTCCCAAAAGCTATTTTCACTGTGGAAAGCCCTGGCTTTCCTACAAGAAAACTAGAGTACAGGTCAAAATATGAATTCTGTATTGGGGGGTTTGGAACCAGCTACAAGAATAATCCAATCACTCCATTTTATGTTTATCAAAAGCCCAATTCATTGGTGAATTTGGATTTTAATAAGTATTTAGGAGAAGTAACTTTTAGAAAGTAATCTTGTTGCTGTTTAAAGCTCCTGTCAGCTAATTTAACTGTGGTCACCAGCGGCTGTCTATCAACTGGTTGACCTTAATGAGGTGTGAAACTGCTTTAAGAGCAGGGAAAAAGGGCTGAGGCTGTAGAAGTGTTTTCTTAACCTGCCAGGAAGACCAGTTGGGGTGGTCCCAGAAATTGAATTAACTTCAATGGCTCTTTCTGCATCACATGTAAAGGTCAAGCGACTACCTTGTCCCGGCAGTCAGGTCAACACCAAACCCAATGGGAAGAATGTTGCTTCCAGAACTTATTTTGAGTGATAAGACGAGGGGACTGCTCATTACCCTGGCCACCTCCCTGGGTAGAGACATAGGCTCTCCGAAAGTAAAGAAGTAGTTCCCCCAATTGGATTTTGGGAACAAGGTGCACTGTGGGATTGTTTTTTGTAAGGCAAACTCCGGCAATACTGGGTGGGTTACCCCAGGAAACACTTACCCTGTTGGTTATGGGTGAACCTGGAGGCACCCCACTCATTAGCCGGTGCCAGGCATTCATTTTTCACCCCAGGTCAGAATCCTCAGAATTCCCTATGGACCTGTGGAAGAACAGAAGTAGGACTGCATCTGCAGTTTGAGACCTATGAGGAGACCTGAATGGCTGGACCTGCTCCCACTTATATCCAGGACAAAAAAAGTGTACTTTTGGCTACAGGGAAAAAATAAGCTGCAAGAGGCCTTTATTCTAGAGTACCTCGCTGACCAGTAACAACTGGACCTGGACTGCACAGGACTCTGCTAACACCTTGAAAGTCTCTAAGGCCCTTCCCTGTTATCCTGAGGGCCTATAAGTATACTTCTGTGTTTATTTGAACACCAGAAGTAAGTTTGGTTTTTAAATTTAGCCCACTCAGAAGTCCCCCTACTTCTGAAAAAATTACTAAGTCCCAGGAGTGCTTGGTGGTGGGTCAAGGAGTCTCACAGGGGACTCACTGTCCCAAGCTGCACTTTTTTGCCTGCCTGAAAGGAGTTGCACTATTCCCGTGATGGAGCACACTTAACCCCTTCAGTGCTAATGACAAGGGTAACTCGTCATGGAGTTTCCATTGACTTCAATGGAAATTACATGGGAAGCCATAAAACACCTTAGCATCCAAGTGGTTAAAGCACAAAATCAGGTCCTGCCGCATGGAACACCCAGGAGAACTCAGTGATGGGTCAAGGAGACTCACAGGCGCCTCATTGTCTCAGGCTGTACTTTTCTGCCTGCCTTGAAAGGAGGGGCACTTCTCCCGCGACACAGTTGCCTAAAGCGCAGCATCGGTTCCTGCCACGCGGGATGAACCTGGGCCTGTCAGAGCCCGGATGAGGCTGAGCTGGGCCACCCTTCTTGGATCTCATATTTGAGGTATGTGGCTGAAGTTTGCCGCAACATTTTGCTTATGAGCAAGATAATCATAATGGGAAGAGGAAAGTAGGAGGTGGTCCAAGTACTGCTACACCCCCACCTGTTGCTACCTCGATCAATTGGATGATCCAGCGAGTGGCGAGTGGCATCAGTAATGATATTGACCTCACAGAGTGAAGACTCTCCCTTACCTCGGTCAATGGGACAGGCCTGAAAATTAAATCCCTTCCTTCTTCACCAACCCGTTCTTCTGCTCATCCCTTAAGTAAATCAGGTCAGTCCTCGTTGTTTTCTCCTGTGCTTAACTTAGACACTGTACACCCTGCTGTGATATTTTGCTTCCCCAATAGTCAACAACCTCGAGGAGTGGCTAAGCCTTCAAAGCGAACAACTAGACCCTCATTAGTTGAAACTGCGATTCAGACCATCCACCCATCGCAGTGTTTCGCTGCTGCTCTAGCTATACCCACAGCCCAGGGAAGGTGACCTTTTACCGGATCCCTGTGGAACAAGGAGTCTGATCGAGGGCTGTTTGGAGTTTTTGTGGAGTGAACTTGCCCTAGTTCTTACCCGAGCAGATGCTATTGAACGTTTGTTATTGGACCTCAAACAGTCATAAGGTTTATGTGGTCTGGGTTCCAGTGTGTCAGTCGGTCCAAAGCTTTCAACAAAATAATCCATATAGGCACATCTCCAGTCTGATGTCAACCACAACATTTAACCTACTGAAGATTCACAACATTTGGGGCCTAATTCCCTGCTAAGCAAAATAGTCAATGTTGCTCCTCCAAGCATACTAGCTCCAAACAAGCGGAGGCTCATTCTAATTTAATGGCCTAGGACTCGGGAATTGTAGAAAATCGAGATAGTGGACATGCGCAACTGATAAAGCATTCAGTGATAGATCTTTCTCCTGCTTCCTGTCTGTTATACTGGGTATTAAGTCTGTCTTCTTCCTTTACCTTCTGTGTCATGTCTGCAGTGGAATGTGGGAACTATGACATGCTTGGGGTTCTGACTCAGTTGCAGAGGGGCCGATTCACAGAACTAATCTGAGACAAAATCCTAAACTTACTACTTTTGGTATTCACAGAAGGCATTTAGTAGTAGTAAAGTTAGGATTTTGTCTTAAGTTTGACTTATGACAGACTTAAGATAGACTTAAGACAGAATTAAGACAGACTTAAGACAAACTTAAGACAGACTTAAGACAAAATCCTAACTTAAGTACTACTAAATGCCTTCTGTGAATTCCAAAAGTAGTACGTTTAGGATTTTGTCTTAGATTACTTCTCCGAAGCGGGCTCAGAGTCTATCGGTTGGTGTCTGTGCCCCTGGCATGGGGTTCCTATGCTCCATTAAACCTACGGATGGAATCTCCCTGCTCACAGTGTCTTCATTTCATAGAAGTGTTTGCTACAATTTTAGCGACAAGATGGGATATGCCTCACACCTACAGACGTCAGACACCATCCTTTTCTCAAACGAGTGAACTTGGAGCCAGCCAACGGAACCCTGTGCCCTGCTTATGCTGTGTATTGATCATCCTTGCTGCGGTAGGATTGTTCTTTTATTGACCTCTCTACTTGTGCTGCTCTTTTTTTTTTTCGTTTGCCTTCATTTTATCTGCCGATATGTTTGCCTTGAGACCCTTATCAGCTGTTCAACAGCACAAGAGACTCATCAATTGTTCAAGAGCGCTGCTCCGCGCTCCCTGCCTCGTGATATTGGGTCATCCATTATTGCAATTGCGCCCAGCAGCGCTGTCATTCATCTTCACACTCTCTCTCATGTGCTGCCCCCTCATGCATCCATTGTGCCTGTGTACTTTTTTTTTTCACTCATCATGAGTATCAAACAGGCTGTAGTTCCTCCTCCATCTTTCCTTATGTTACAGGGGGATCCTTCCAAGGAATGGGAAGACTGGATTGAGACTTTCGAGAATTACATTGTGGCTTTAGGGGATCAAATTTTTCCCCCATCAGGAAGAAAGTGCTTATAATTGGATGTCTTGGCACTGAGGGGCAACACGTGTTTAAAAGCTTACCTCAAGTCTAGGAAGAAAATGGAGATGTTACGGAAGATGTGTACAAAGAAGAGAAATTACACATTCACAAGCGTTTTGCCAAAACTTTGAATATTGTCATGCAACGCCACATATTTTACACCCAACCTCAAAAAGCCCAGTGAGTCTATAGATGAATTAGTGGCGAGACTAAGAGAGCTGGCTATTAAACGCAAATTTGGTCCCATGACGGAGGAACTCATACGTGACCAATTAATGGTTCAATGCAGCAACAAGAACATTCAGGAACGGTTGTGGGCAGCTGCAGATCCTACTTCAAAGGAAGCCATTAAATTAGCAAAAGTTGTGGTGGAATCTCAAGGAATCCTTGAAGGAAATGAAAAAATGGTCAATAGGGAGCACATTGAGGTCTCTGAGGTTGATTGTGATTCAGACTCTATTATTTTCGTCAAAAGGAAGTCTAACACATCTTCGTTTATCCGCAATCCTTCTCCAAGACCGGCAGTTCCTCCCCAAATCACATCCAACCCACATTTTCTTTTTCGTTGCAGCAGCAATTTTTACATTGCAAACTCTTTATCATGTTTGGCGCTGGGCCAAGACTGTCGTTTGTGTGGAAGGAAAGGACACTTTGCCTGCATGTGTAAAGCCAACAAAACAAAGTTGCTGTGGTTGAGGAATCTGAGGAGTCCTTCGAGCATAAAGTTATGATGGTTGACTCAGACACTTCAACTTTACTGAAACAAGAGGAGTCGGATGACTTCAAGAGCCGATCTCGTCCCAAAGCAGACTTTATGATTGATGGTAATTTTGGTTACTTTGATGGCCAACTCAAGGTCTTTATATATCATCATTTCTAGAGACTTGATTGATAAAGTATGGCCTTGCAGATTATTGAATAACACAAATGTTGAGGTTAAGGGTTATCAAGGTGCCAATATAGGTGTTTAGGGTACTTTGAAGCTGACATTTTCTTCCACGAACGTCAAACGAAAGGGAACATTTATGTTGCTATTGAGGGTCCACCCATTTTGGGGTAGTCTCATCAGTATGATCTGCATATAGTCGTCAACCCCAGAGCTGCTGAGCAAGTAATGGTAGTGTGTAAGGATGATGTTAACCAGGTGCTTGAACAATTTACATCAGTTTTTGACAGCAAATTGGGTATGGCTAAAGATTATACCCATAAAATGATTCCAAAGAAGGATGCCATTCCAGTAAGGCACAGTTCTGGGAAGATTCCCATTGCCATGAGGAAGGAAGTGAAGAAAATAATTGATCAAATGTTTTTGGATGGGGTTGTTGAACCCGTTAAAGCTACACAATGGTTATCTCCATTGGTAATCACTAAGAGGGCCTATGGCTCCTTGAGGTTCTGCGTTGACCTTGGCAGCATTAATCAGAACGTAGTAATGGACCGTTTTCCACTCCCTAACATTACGAAGTTAATTTTTCTTTTGAAAGAGGGAAGATCTTTTTCACAATTAGACCCCAAGAGTGCATCATCAGGTCATGCTACATACTGACTCAAAATACCTTACTGTCTTTGTCACTGCCGAAGGGGTTTTTCAATAAAACAAATTGCCCTTTGGCTTGTCTGGTTGGTGTCAACAATGTCATTTATTTGGCGACACCATTGAGTCTCATAATGACACCCTACGCACTGTTCTTCGCAGATTGTCGGAAGCTGGCCTCGCGTTGCACAAGGAAAAGTGCAAATTCTTAGTTACCAAGGTGGAATACCTGGGTTATCGTATTTCAAGTGAAGGTGTAAGGCCCAAACTCAACCTTGTTAGTGCCATTGTTAATGCCCAAACACCCATTGATAAGGACATGTTGAGTTCTTTCATGGGTATGATTGAATAATATTCAAAATTTGTGAAAGACTTCGCCACCAAATCCGAACCATTGCGTGTTTTGCTCAGGAAAGGGCAGACATTTGAGTGGGGTGTGTCTCAGGAGAGTGCCTACTGTGCCATTAAGAATTACATTTCCAATGAGAAAATGTTGGCCCCATTCCAATGCAACTTTAAAACTATACTCACTGTGGATGCCAGTCCTTTTGTAGTCTGTGCTGTTCTGTCCAAAATGCATGCTGGTATTGAAAAGACAGTAGCCTTTGCATCCCGCTCTCTCTCGAGCACCAAGAGGAAGTATTCTGTTATAGAGCCGGAGACTTTGGCAGCTGTTTGGGCTACTTCTCACTTCCTTTCGTTCATTTGGGTCTCTAAGGTCACATTGAGAATGGATCATAAGCCCCTGTTGAAAGTCCTTGCACCTAAAGGGTTCAAAAATTGTTCGGCTCGTCTTGCCAGACAGCCTGTTAAGCTGCAGGAGTGTGACTTCACTATAGAACATGTGCCTGGTTGGAAAAACAATGTAGCTGATTGCCTTTCCAGACTACCTGACAAGATGTGTGACGGTGGTGAGGTGTTCACTGAAGACGATGTGGCAAATATTGATGAGATTTTTTCTGGTGCACATGGCACCATTTCCAAATGTGAATGGTTGGATTCTTCTGACAAGGATCTTGAACTCCTTGCTGTCCATAAGATGATCAATGAAGGCACTATGAAAGAGAGTGCAGATCCCAATGATGTCAGACCTTATTCTAAAATAGTTGAAGAGTTATCTGTGAACTCTGATCACATTATTGTCAGGGGTGAGCGTTTCACTTCTCCTGTTATATTGAGATCTAAACTGATTGCTTTGGCACATGAGGGTCACATGGGGCAAACCTTTACTCTTAAAAGAGTCAAGGAGAATTTCTGGTGGCCCAGAATGGATTCCGACATCGAGAGGTGGGTTGAGAACTGCATTGCTATCAAAAATTCAGAGAAGAGATTGAAGTTAGGGGGGCTCTCTCAGAGACATTTCTTTTCACATGGTTGAAACTGTTTCTGTATGGTAGGTCAGCCTTGAATGTATTGGTCCTTTCACAATCTTCTCTGAGCATGAACGCTTTGCCGCTGTCTTGGTGGATGCCAAGTCACGTTGGTTCACAGTTGTTTTTGTAAGAAATATTAGCACTAAGACCACTATTGCTTTGTTAGAAGAAATTTTTAGAAGAGAGTTTGTTCCACTTAAACTTGTCACCGACAATGGCATACAGCTTACCGCCTCTGAGATGGAATCCTTTTTCACTCATGTGGGGGTGAAACATATTTGTACGTCCTTGTACAACCCAGAGGGTGATGGTCAAGTTGAAATAAACAGATTAGCGAAAGGTACCATGGAATTAGCCAACAGGGCAGGGCAGAATGTGAAAAGTGCTGTCAAGGACATGCTGTGGGCGTACCACACCACACCCAATGCTGCCACTGGTAAAAAAAAACTTTGAAATGATGAGAGATATGAAACCTTCCACTAAGTTGTGCCCTTCTTGGATGTGGAAAAGTGGGAACCTTACTTCCACCAAGGACACTGTTTTATCTCCCAAAGAAGTTTTCTTTAGAGTGGGAGACTTAATCAAAATTAAACCAGGTGGTGTTAAAACTGGACTTTCCAAGTTTCATGGTCCTTTCAAAGTCATTCATGTGGGTCACAATTGGTTAAAGTTGGACAATATGCAAGCCTGGAACATGAGAAGGATGGCTCTGTTTCAAAGGGGTGGTGGCAATTCTTCACCTGCAGTCTCAGACTTACCCCTGTTGGATACGGTGTCTAAAACCTCTTAATTGCCTTCTCCTGAGATTATAGGAGGTAATAAATGTACTGATAAGCAAGGCATTATGCCTTATGGAAGACTGGAGAGAGGCAGGAGGCATGTGGCTTCTCCAAAGTGGCTCATTGATTTTGTAACTCGTTGATTTAATTTGTCACTTTGCGTTCTTATTCAGTTTCTGCAAGGTGGCTCAATGATTTTGTAACTTGTTGACCTTATTTGCATTTTGCTGTACCTTTCCCTTGTTCTGTGGTTTGTGTGAGTGTGGGTGGTGTCCTGTGTGGGGTTCCTTTTGAGTGTGTTTCTTTTGTGTGTTTGTTTGTTGTCCTTGTCCTGTTATTGAAAGAAGGGGGATGTGTTATACTGGATATTACGTTTGTCTTCTTCCTTTACCTTCTGTGTCATGTCTGCAGTGGAATGTTGGAACTATAACATGCTCGGGGTTCTGAGTCAGTTACAGAGTTTGTCGGTTGGTGTCTGTGCCCCTGGCATGGAGTTCCTTTGCTCCATTAAACTTATGGATTGAATCTCCCTGATCACAGGAACTTCATTTCATGGAAGTGTTTACTACACTGTCCTTTATTTGTAAAACATTTGTATTGACATTTGTATAAAAGTACATACAACACATCTATTGTTGCCTTTGATGTTGGCTTAAAAGCGAGATCGCACAATCGTGTCCTGCGTTAACGTAAAAGCTTAACGTTTAAGTGTTTACTACACTGTCCTTATGTGATAATTCTTTAGGGAGTACCACCTTTGCGGAAGGACCAAAAGGAGACCCAACAAGATCTATCTAAAAAGACTTTGAACTGGCAGGGTCACTATAGAAATTGTCCATCTTTTATGGCTAATAATGTTTTGCTGACAAGGAGGGTGGGCTGGATTGGGGCGAGGCCGGTTGATCGGCCAGGATATTGTATTATTCTCAATTTCAGGTCACCCTTTCTGGCTCACAGTTTACTTTTGGGGCACATGAGCACCCAGTATGATAATAGTAATATTGTTAGTTTGCCTCTGGGCTATTATTATAAACCAGACCGTCGGGTGTCCTGTCACAGCAACTATGTACAGAGAAAGGCCCTTGTGTCAACAGTCCCAGTTGCGCCAAATACCTACAAAGCCACTCTATTTGTGATTCTGACTCATAATCAGTTTGATGCATTAGAGGATATAGACTGACTCGATAGGGGGGAGTCTGGTTCTCATTCCGTTGTTGTTTGTGAGAGTGAGCACTTGGTTAAATTTAGAAGAAAGGTGGTCCCTAGGGGAAAGGAGGTCTCTTTTTAGGTCTCGACTATTTCTATCCCGCAGGGATAGATAGGCGAGATTATAGTAGGCAGTTCAAAAACTCTACCAAACAGATCGCGTCCAGTTCATGTGAGTATGCGCGTGCACGCCATCGCCAGCCACGTCAAACCCCCATTTGTCTGTGCCTCGCATCCGACTTCAATAGCTGCCGCTCCCCCGCCCCCCCCCCGCGTGCACATCGCGCACCACCATTTGTCTGTGCCTAGGCATCAGACTTCAAAGGCTGCAGCTCCCCCACCCCCCCACAGCAATGCCGAGAGCTTGTTTATCTTGCTCTTGTTAAAAAAAGGTTTAAACATCACATTAATCTGGTGTATCAGTCTTAAGTGTCCAGATTTTGGAGCCTATTATTTAACTAAGTGATAAAATACATTGTAACCGTGGCATATGTCACATATTAGTCTCAAAGACCCACAGAGAGCGTCTTCAGAGACAGAGGTCCTTCTTCATCACACACACGCGCCCACACCACAATTCCCCTTGGCCCCCTCTCCCTGGCACTTCCCATTCTTAGAATACACATGAACACCCTTTTCTTCCTCCTCTCTTGCTCTAAAATTAATGGACGCACAAACTCACACGCCACTCCTGCCGCCCGATATGTTTTTCATGCTCACCAACCACCCATCATAAACACACCTCGCCCCTACCCTTTCTTTTGCATAAAGAACACATGCGTCTGTTTCTCACCCAGCCTTTTGATCCTGAGGTTAAGGGCTCTTCCTAAAGTGCACTCAACCAGGCTTTTATGGAGCCATTCATGTTGCCTGTTAGTCAACGGCATTCTGTACCTGCCGTACCAGAACGCGTTTATCAAGCTGCAACGGTGAACCTCACAACTTCTATGAAGAATTGTAAAACACACTGGGTAAGCATGTGGCCTTACGGCTAGAGCTGCCGGCTTTGGAGCTAGGGAGCTGGTTCGAGCTTTGACGCCTGGTCAGCACCCTGTGATTCTGGGCAAATCACTTAATCCTCCCATGCCTACCAAAAATGATGAATGTGTCTTTCACTGTTGCATGCCACACACTGCTGTACGCCTCACACTGCTGCACGCCACACACTGCTGCATGCCTCACACTGCTGCACGCTGCACACTGCTGCATTACTCATACTACTACATGCTGCACACTCTTGCACGCCTCACACTGCTGCCCGCCTCACACTGCTGCACGCCTCACACTGCAGCATTACTCACACTGCTGCATGCTGCACACTGCTGCACCCCACACACTGCTGCACGCCACACACTGCTGCACGCCTCACACTGCTGCACGCCTCACACTGCTGCACGCCTCACACTGCTGCATGCCTCACACTGCTGCACGCCGCACACTGCTGCACGCCTCAGACTGCTGCACACCTCACACTGCTGCATGACTCACACTGCTGCACGCTGCACACTGCTGCATGACACACTGCTGCACGACACACTGCTGCACAACACACTGCTGCATGCTGCACACTGCTGCATGCCTCACACTACTGCACGCCACACGCTGCTGCACGCCACACACTGCTGCACGCCACACACTGCTGCACGCCTCACACTGCTGCACGCTGCACACTGCTGCATTACTCATACTACTGCATGCTTCACACTGCCGCACGCCTCACACTGCTGCCTGCCTCACACTGCTGCACGCCTCACACTGCTGCATGACACACTGCTGCATGCCTCACACTGCTGCATGCCACACACTGCTTCACGCCTCACACTGCTGCACGCCTCACACTCCTGCATGCCTCACACTGCTGCACGCCACACACTGCTGCACGCCACACACTGATGCACGCCTCACACTTCTGCACACCACACACTGCTGCATGCCTCACACTGCTGCATACTGCTGCATTACTCACACTGCTGCATGCTGCACACTGCCGCACGCCTCACACTGCTGACCGCCTCACACTGCTGCATGCCTCACACTGCTGCAGGCTGCTGCATTACTCACACTGCTACATGCTGCACACTGCTGCACGCCACCCACTGCTGCACGCCACACACTGCTGCATGCCTCACACTGATGCACGCCACACACTGCTGCATGCCACACACTGCTGCATGTCTCACACTGCTGCACGCCACACACTGTTGCACGCCACACACTGCTGCACGCATCACACTGGTGCACGCCACACACTGCTGCACGCCTCACACTGGTGCATGCCTCACACTGCTGCACGCCTCACACTGCTGCACGACTCACACTGCTGCACGCCACACACTGCTGCACACCACACACTGCTGCATGCCTCACACTGCTGCACGCCTCACACTGCTGCACACTGCTACATGCTGCACAGTGCTGCATTACTCACACTGCTGCATGCTGCACACTACAGCACGACTCACACTGCTGCATTACTCACACTGCTGCACGCCGCACACTGCTGCATGCTTCACACTGCTGCATGCCGCACACTGCTGCATGCCTCACACTGCTGCATGCCGCGCACTGCTGCATGCCGCACACTGCTGCACGCCGCACACTGCTGCACGCCTCACACTGCTGCACGCTGCACACTGCTGCATTACTCACACTGCTGTATGCTGCACGCTACCGCACGACTCATACTGTTGCACGCCTCACACTGCTGCACGCTGCACACTGCTGTATTACTCACACTGCTGCATGCCACACCCTGCTGCATGCCACACCCTGCTGCACGCCTCACACTGCTGCACGCCTCACACTGCTGCATGCCTCAAACTGCTGCACGCCTCAAACTGCTGCACACCACACACTGCTGCACAACTCACACTGCTGCACGCCTCACACTGCTGCATGCCTCATACTGCTGCACGCCTCAAACTGCTGCACACCACACACTGCTGCACGCCTCACACTGCTGCACGCCTCACACTGCTGCACACCTCACACTGCTGCACGCTGCACACTGCTGCACGCCTCACACTGCTGCATGCCTCACACTGCTGGACGCCTCACACCGCTGCACGCTGCTGCACGACTCACACTGCTGCACAACACACTGCTGCATGCTGCACACTGCTGCACGACACACTGCTGCACCCCTCACACTGCTACACGCCTCATACTGCTGCACGCCTCACACTGCTACACACTGCTGCATGCTGCACACTGCTGCATTACTCACACTGCTGCATGCTGCACACCACCGCACGACTCACACTGCTGCACTACTCACACTGCTGCATGCCTCACACTGCTGCATGCCTTACACACCTGCACACTGCTGCATGCTGCACACTGCTGCATTACTCACACTGCTGCATGCTGCACACTACCTCACACTGCCGCACGCCTCACACTGCTGCATGCCTCACATTGCTGCACGCCTCACACTGCTGCACACTGCTGCATTCTGCACACTGCTGCATTACTCACACTGCTGCATGCTGCATTCTACGCACAACTCACACTTGTGCACGCCTCACACTGCTGCATTACTCACACTGCTGCAGGCCACACACTGCTGCACACCACACACTGCTGCATGCCACACACTGCTTCATGCCTCACACTGCTGCATGCTTCACACTGCTGAACTCCACACAACACCACCACATCACTCAGGGACACCACCATATCACTCTATGACACCACCATATCACTCTAGGACACCACCACATCACTATAGGACACCACCACATCATTCAGGGACACCACCACATCACTCAGGAGCACCACCACATCACTCAGGGGCACCACCACATCACTCAGGGACACCACCACATCACTCAGGGACACCACCACATCACTCAGGAAAACCACCACATTACTCAGGAACACCACCACATCACTCAGGAACACCACCACATCAGTCAGGAACACCACCACATCACTCTGGGACACCACCACATCACTCTGGGACACCACCACATCACTCTAATACACCACCACATCATTCAGCCCAACCACATCATCACTCAGCACCACAACAGCATCACTCAGCACCACAACAGCTCTGTCCTTGCTTGCTACCAACAAGCATTGCCATAGCCAATAGGACTCGCATTAGGAAAGTGTAGGCTATTGGCTTTGTGAATAACAATGCTATTAATTTATATATTTATATCCGATACACGCACCTTGGTTGTTTGCGGTGTGTCTAAGTTTTTAAAATGGTCATGGCTAATTCGTTTAAAAAGGCTTTCTTTGGCTATTTAATGCTTGTATTATCTGCTTTTATAAGGTTTTATCTGTGTAAATAGAATGTGATTGTTTTTAAATTTGTTGAATTTTTGCTTTTATGGTATTTTATATATCGAAATAAAGCCTTATTCATTCATTCATTCATTCAATTCTCCCTCTTTAGTCCGTTCATTTGAGGGAAGAGGCCTTAGCTCTACTATCGATTTTCTTTCTGTATCTGCTCGCAAGCTGCCGCCTCTTATTAAATTTAAGCCCAAATAGAATGCAGACAGTGACCATAATCCGCTTATAGCAGTATAAATTGTATCATTCTGGGGGTAAAATTTCTAATATGTATAAAGAAACTCTTGTAACTGAGGAGCAGGGTCGCCGCAGAATAGGCCTGAGTAACATTATTCCAGATAATATTTTGTGGAATTTGATGCAAAGATGTAGAACTGAATTTGAAGTTTTCCTTCGTTTGTAAACTTCTGAACAGGGTATTTTGGACTCATTCACAGATATCTGCAAATAAGTACAGACCGCCCTCACTAGGAAGGGGAGAAGGGTAGATAGTTCTGGCCCAAGGTGGTTTGATAAGAGTTGTACCCAGAGCCATAAAGATCTGATGAGGGCCCTTCACCAGAACCGAAGGCCCAAAGAAGCAATGAATGAGGCTAAAAGGCAGTATCATATGGCCTGCCGGAATTGGAAGAGTGTCCTTAAAAGGGAAGATTGGGAACAGTTAAGAACTGCTTGTATGTCGAGAGATAGCTCGGCCTTCTGGAAAGTAGTGAACCAGCCCCTCTTTACTGAGGTGGCTGTTCCAGATAAGGCCCAATCAATTCCGGCTCAGGAATGGGTCATGCACTTTCAGATCTGAACAATTTGTAGTGCCCTCCCTTTTTTAAAATAAATAAAATATAGACAATCACTGATCTAATTAAAGCAGTGTGCCACACTGGTACATATGCTGTCTGTCATACGAAATAATCATATTTAGAAAAATCAAGTAGCTAAACTTAATGTTGTAACTCAAGTTTGTGTAAAACAAAATAGAGAATATGCTTATTCACATATGTATGAATTATGCAGTAACCACATGTGATTGTTAACATATGTTTGTTTCTGATTACACTTTGTAAAGATAAATGTGAAAAGAGACATACATAAATGTTTATTAGTTTTGTGAAATTGCTACAAATTGGTGATATATAGCTTAGTGAATCATGCACTTTGAGTCCATCTACTTGAAGAACAGTTATTCCCCACTATTACATCTTTTGCGAGAGGGACAAAATTACAGTTTGACGTGGCTGAAGCGACAAATGCAATAGTGGTTCTTTCATCAGGTAAAGCTCCTGGTCCGGATGGAGTGCCTGGGGAATCTTTTAAACATGTGTAGATCTTAGGGCCCCATTTGTCACCCGACACTTGAATCCAGCAGCGCAATGTCAGTTTCCACCGTTTTGGCAAAGATTGGTTATTGTCCCCATCTTTAAAAAGAGGAACCGAGTGGATCCAGCATGTTATCGGTCTATTTCTTTATTAAATGCTGAAGTGAAAGTTATTGGAAGGGTCCTGCTTAAACAAATAAATATAATAAATATAATGTCAGAAATGCAATATAGCTTCAGACCGGGACGAGTTACGGTAGAACAAAATCTGAACCTTTACTTGTTGATTAATAAGTACACTGTAATTCAGAAGGCAGCCTTTCATCTGGCCTTCATGAACCTCAGCACAGGTTTTGCGACAGTAGACAGATTGAAGCTTTTATCTGTGCTGAGGGACATGAAGGTAGATGATGTCCTTGTAACTGTCCCACATGATTTGCATGCTGGGCTTGAAGTCTCTGTAAGATTCAGGCCCAATGGAGAGAATGCACAACACACTTTCAGTTGGGGAGAGGAGTCCGTCAGGGCTCCCATGCTTTTTATTCTTTATATTAACCAGTTATAGCAGTTTTTAGGGGAACATTGTAAATATGTCCCAAAGGTTGGGAACAGACAGATCCCATCATTACTTTACGCAGATGATACTGTAATTATAGCACATACAGCAAACAGCCTTCAGCTTTTGTTAGATCCATTTTAGGATTTTATGGAGAATCTGGGTGTGAAAATTAATCATACAAAATCATATACCATGGTGCTGGTGCCAAAACTTACTCAATTACTGGTCATGGCATCGATAAAGTGGATACATTTTGTTATCTTGGAAATTTGCTAGATTGCAAAATGAATTGGGACCCATTGATGAGTGCACATGTACAATTATTTAATAGGACAGCACATAGTATTAATGAATTCTCTAGGCTCTTTGGTCATGTTCATATTAAGTCTATAATTGACCTATATTAGGCTAAATGTGTGTCAACAGTGTCATTTGGTGCTGAGAAATGGGGTTACAAGCCCTGTCACCCTATACAAGTTGCAGGGAAAAAATTCTGCATGAGGATTTTGAGGATACCCAGAGTGTTCCTTCAGAGATTGTGCATGATGAATTGGGTGCAGGATATATTTCAGATTATATCCAAATCCGTCCCATATTATTGTGGTTCATCTGTTTGGCTGAAAAGCAATTTGGAATTCAATAGGAAGATACTGAAAGACTGCCTGGGTCTGGAGCATTGCCAACAGATACAATGGGTGCAATATGTTAGGGGCATTTTGGAGAATCTGTGTAGGCCAGAACTATTAACTAACTCCAAATCAGATGTTGTATGGGTGAAGGAGGTATTCCGTGCACATATTCAAGAAAAAAGGTTGCACTGCCTAAAAGTTTGTGAACACAGTATGCAATGATGAAATCTGTGAGTAAAATGTAATTGTGTTTAATTTAATACTGGATATGCCAGTTTTGCAGACGACTCCTAACATATTTTCACCTGAATTTGTTTCCACAACTTGTAGCGGGGTGGCATAAACCTACGGATCTCCCACTTTGCGCATGTGAAATGACTGTTGCACTGGACACTTTACACATTGTTCTTATCTGTCCTAACTTGGCTAGTTTACGTTTTAAGTGTATTCGTCCCCTCCTTTTGCCAATTAATTTTATCCAAGTGAGGCCTGCTCTGCTAAAGCTTCAATTTTTAGATAGTTTTCATGTTTGTTTTAACTTAGCATGGCTCTTAGCAGGGGTTTTTCATTCTTGTTACTAAATTATAATATTCTGATTTTAAAGGATTTTAACTGATGCTATTGAAATATTTTAATTAAAGCACTTTTCTGATTTACTGAGTTCAATTGAATAAAGTTATTTTGTTGATGACTAAGTCTTATTATGCAAAATTTTCCAGCGAGAAGTCTCCAAAGCTCCGGCGCCAGCAGACCAAAACTGCTTCAGGTATCTGGTCTTTGGTTCCATGCACAAAGGGGTTTTGTATTCAAAAAGTTACAACATCCCATTCTGCATTTGGACTTAGACGAAATGTCAATGTTATTCTTAAAAAACAGTCCCTTTATGAAGTGGGAATTTAAAGAATGTTTTTACTTCCAGACTCTCACCAGGACCAATCTACTTAGTGTATCCAGCCCATACTCCATTGAGGTAAGGCTCAAATTACGCCTAAGGGGGGTGTGAGCAAGCCACTTACCATGATGGCCATCATGAAGCTCTGGAGCGGATAGCCCTTCTCTTGAGGGTTACTGCATCCATCCACGCTCCAGCCAACCAGCAATGGGGAGAAATTACCCCCTGTCCCCCGGGATCGCAGTGAACTATTCCAGGCACCTGATGAGCCCCCTATTGCTGGATTTTGCTGAGGGGGTTGCGGCCCAGCCCACCTCGGGGGCCCCGCAGCACCAGGGGCCATGGTAAGCCTGAGGCCAAGGCTGCAGTGCCTTGTTAGGCCTGACCCACCCTCAGCACTTCCACCCTGTGCTGCTCTGGCCCTGCAGTGTATTGTTCCCGACCGGGGGGAGCTGCTGCGGCTGGGGAGCTGCTGCGGCTTGACTTGGAGGCGACAGGGGTAGAGGGTGAGCCGGACGCTGAGTCTGCGGTGCCTCGCTTCCCACCAACCAACCAACAGCTATAGGCTCGGACCTCCTACTGCAACCCCGCCAGCCGGTCCGCTACACCTGCCCCTATGTAGGCTCGTTGGGGGTGGAGGGACACGTCTGCATTGCCTTCCCATGTCTGCATCTGGCTAGCAGCCCACAGTATCAGCTTTCGGCAGCCCACCACGTGGCTTCCAGGCAACCTCATCCTGTGCTGGCAGACAGCTCGACAGGGCCCACTAGGCCACGTTTTGACCTACTCTTCTCTGATGACGCATACTGATCCACCATTGCCCCGCTTGTGCTGAGGACTGGGGCCCAACGCTGATCAGCTCGTTGTCACCTTGGGACATCAATCAATGAGTACCTGCCTGCAGTTCTACCCACACCTTATATTCGGCCTGATTGGGTACCCCCTCTCACTTTATAGAACTATGCACTGTTGCTTCTGCTGGCCTGCTACTCCCCTGTACTTCCCAATGCTGTGCCATAATGGGTCAGGGAGACCCCAAGCAACTTAAGCTTACTTTCGATCACTCCAAGTCAACCGGACATACCAACCCTGCATCGGATGTCAAGGACGAACGCGAGGCAACAGAGCACACTGACCCTCTTGGAGGTATGGCATCAATCATAGCTGAACTGCAGGCTGGCTTCCTTGGCCTTAATGCATGTTTTGACACTCTTGCATCCCGGCTCAACTGCATGAAGGAGCACCTAGATTTGTATGGCACCTATCTGAACACCACGCAGGAACACTTCTCCGGTCTGGAAGACCCCATTACCACACTGACCCATCAGTTGAAAAAGGCTGTAGCTATTAAAACTTAGGCTTAGATGCACAATCCCGCTGGAATAATCTACAATTTGTTAGCCTGGCAAAGATGACCATTATGGGGTGCCCTAAACACGTTGTAGAAACCCTCCTAAACAATTTATTCGATGCCCAACAATTGTCATCTGACATTGTCGGGAGAGGGCGCACAGATCACTGGATCCTTGCCCGCCCCATTGTGGCTCGCCTTTAAAATTACAGAGACCGCAAAACTATGCTACGCATGGCTCAGGAAAAAACCCCTTTGCAGTACCAAGGCACCACAATCTCGATCTATTTCGACTTCACAATGAAAGTTCGCAGATGCGAAGGCTTTGCTTAAAAAGCACAGGCTTAAATATGGTATGTTGTACCCAGTGAGACTTTGTGTAATGACAGACCGCAAACCACATTTTTTCGACACTTCTGCTGATGTACTTACCTTTTGCAAACAGCTGGGACTCAGCAGACCATCCTTGAATCGCACCACCCCAGAAAAGGCTTCTCCAAACCTCAACCAATCCATTGTTATTTTGCTCACCACACCACCCCAGTTCAGACATGGCCATATGCAAATCAGTCTGACCCTGTGCCTTGTTGTTTTTGCAATTGTCACCCCGAGTGGGATGGGTATGCTCAGACGTGAGTTCCGTGCTCTCCATGCCACTGGAACAAGCTATCCTGACTGATGACGGCTGATAGCCAGAAACCGGTCCTAGGATGCTTGAATCCGGTCCAGGAAAGACATGGCTTGGCAGTTCGGGCTGGACTGTTCCCATGAGGCACAGGGTCAAGACTGATTTGCATATGGCCATGTCTGAGCTGGAGTGGTGTGGTGAGCAAAATAACGATGGATTAAACCCAGATCTGTGACTGGGGGTGAATATTTTGCCATTGTGCAACATTTCATCCATCGATTGGTGTTTTTGCAATTGTCACCCCGAGTGCGACGGGTATGCTCAGACGTGAGTCCCGTGCTCTCCATGCCACTGGAATCAAGCTATCCTGGCTGATGACGGCTGATAGCCAGAAACCGGTCCTAGGATGCTTGATTCTGGTCCAGGAAAGACATGGCTTGGCAGTTCGGGCTGGATTGTTCCCATGAGGCACAGGGTCAAGACTGATTTGCATATGGCCATGTCTAAACTGGGGTGGTGTGGTGAGCAAAATAACAATGGATTAAACCCAGATCTGTGACTGGGGGGTGAATGTTTTGCCATTGTGCAACATTCCGTCCATCAATTGTTGTTTTTACAATTGTCACCCCGAGTGGGACGGGTATGCTCAGACGTGAGTCCCGTGCTCTCCATGCCACTGGAATCAAGCTCTCCTGGCTGATGACGGCTGATAGCCAGAAACCGGTCCTAGGATGCTTGATTCTGGTCCAGGAAAGACATGGCTAGGCAGTTCGGGCTGGACTGTTCCCATGAGGCACAGGGCCAAGACTGATTTGTATATGGCCATGTCTGAACTGGGGTGGTGTGGTGAGCAAAATAACGATGGATTAAACCCAGATCTGTGACTGGGGGTGAATGTTTTGCCATTGTGCAACATTCCGTCCATCAATTGTTGTTTTTGCAACTGTTTAGAGTTTATGACTTTATACATGTCACCCAGGACCAATTTGTGAAATACATCGATATTATTCCCACTCGGTAGAGTTGGAGTCCATCTCGATTCACTTTTAAGTCCGCTAGATATAGTCAGATCTGTATCTATATCATGGTCCAATAGAAGTTCATCTATCGACATGTGGTCCCTATCATCATCAGTAATGGACAATAAAATTTAGGCATCCCTAATATCTTGAATACTAGATGATTCAGACAACATATCAGTCATGTATGTTTTAGCTGCTTTATTCTGTTGTACATTTGATTCAAAGAATTTCTTTAGTTTCAAATTTCTTGTGAATTTAAATACATCAGTAATGGAGTAGCATAAGTCCCCAGGGTCCTTAGGACAGAAGCCCATACCTTTTTCCAACAGAATGACCATTTCCTTAGTTATAGTTTTATCACTAAGGTTGATCACCTCTACCCCTTTGTTGTGACTGGTGTCTAATTCGGCTTGTTCTAGGATCTCAATCTCATTCCCTTCCTGTCTCCCTCCTGTTCCTCCTATCTTCCCCCTCATTGTTTTTTGAGGTATTTGCCTGTCGATTTGGTTGTTCCCTGTTGCCTTTTTTGTTCCTTTTTACTTCGCGTAAAAAACCAATGTCTTTATTGGTGCTGCTAGCCATTAGTTCTGTCTCACTCTCACTGGTGGGTATGGTGCTAATAGATGTGGAACTCGAGCTTAGATTCTCAGAGATAGTTTTACTCTTTGCTTGTTCTTTATTGTCGTTTTCTACTATATAATCGAGGGGCATATTACCAACAACTAGCGATAATTATCGCTAGGTTGGCTTAGCGGCAATAATTTTATCGCCGTGTAGCGACGATTTTTATCGCTTAGGAGCCTTGATATTATCAAGGTTTATCTCCTAAGCGATAAAAATCGTCCGAAATGCATGAATATCGCTGAAAAGTCAGCGATATTCATGCATTACCGAGCAAATGCTCTTAGCCATGTTATCCACCTCCCATTGGATAACATGGCTAAGAACTGCTCAGGGCAGGTGTTAGCTTTTGGAGATATTCGCGCTTGGCGCGAATATCTCCAAATGTTGGTAATAGGATATAGCGATGTTAGCGACTGTTTCCAGTCGCTAACATCTTGGCACGCCCACTTAGTGATAAATTTCTCTGATATGCAAAGCGAGGTCCAAGATGGTCGCTATCTCCTACTAGCTGTCGCTAACTGGTGTTAGCGACAGCTAGGTAATAGGGAGATAATTTTATCTCTGCTTTCTTGGCTTTTAAAGCCAAAAAAGCGGAGATAAATCCCTTGATAATATGCCCCCATATTTCTTAGCAAAGGTGAATATCCTCCCTTGCTTGTAATCAATTTTGTCCCTTTTTAATTTCCGTGCTTTTCTTTGTTTGATATCCTCCTGATGTTTATTTATCATTTCCTTCAATATCTCATAATTCTTGTCAGTAGGTTCTTTTAAATTAAGTTCGCTTATTTCCAGTTCCACTTGCGCTATCTCAGCCTGTAAGCTCCGGAAGTTCCGGTCAGCGTTTTCATTGAGAATCTCATCAGTCTAAATTACTTGGCAGTTAGTTCCTTCTCCCAGATGAGGAGTGAGTCCTCATCCAGATCATCATAGGTGGGCAATATTTGTGATCTTACGCCCCTGGGAATTCTGCCTAGCGTTAAATATTGTCGTAGAGTCGCACCATCCCACCACTTAGCATTTTCATTCTTTTTTAGTTTCTCTAATCTAATGAATTTATCTTTGAGTCCCTCTTTGTTTTGATTCTGATTTCCACAGGCTAATGAGGTTGACACTGTATCACCTCTTGCCAAACTATCAAAAAGAACCTCCGCCTCCTTGTTTCTGTCATACTTGATTAAGTAGCAATCAACCGTTGGTGACGCCTCACTAGTGCCGACTTATAGTGCAAACTAGGGGATGATTACTTAAATCTAGTGATAGTGGCGCATCCCTTGCTCCCGGTCTATTGATTAATTCAAAGTGATCTGTTACGATGCCTAGGGAGGGGGTTATCATCCACAACCCCATCTATCAGATCCCACCAGGAGACCCTACAAAAACTTTCACAATATCCTAGCACACATAATCCGATTTAAAAATGCTTATCACAAAATATAATACATTGACAGTTTATCTTCTTGTTATAGTTTCAGTCTTTATTCCAGTTGATCCCGCCGACATGTGTTTCGTCAAGTTGGCACTGTACCCGTGAATCTTCAGGGCTGGGGATAAACAAATAACATAGTACAATACAGGATCAATTTTCCAAAAGAAATTCAAAACATAGGGAGGTGAATCGGCGCAGAAAACACCTCATGTGAGTGGAAACCCTATAGAGAAGTGGAAAGAGCATGAGAACAATAACACAAGTGATTTTACGCAGTTAAAAGATCAAAAACCAAGGTGTAGTCTGTGTATTGGACTAGAAAATCAAAACATTGTGCTGCGAAAAGACTAAAAGGCGGACAAACCTCAGATCAAGGTAAAATGAAATCTCGAAGGTTGTAAACACATAACGAAAATCCAGAGGGTGCAGAAGTCGTGGGGTGGCAAGTGAGTGTGTGGAACATGAGACAAAATAGGTGAATATTTTATTTAATTACAAGCTATAACTAGTTTCAGAGACTAATGTCAAAAATTCAAGGTTGATAGCGGCCAGAGGAGCCATGCACATTGAGGATTAAAAGGTAAAAACAAAAAACTAACAAAAACAAGACAGACTCGATATGTTTAAACAACTACACGGACTGTTAGATATTCAGGGTGGAAAATTCAGGTCAAGTCCAAACAAAGTTAATATTATACATATGAGGAGAACAACTTTGATGATGCAGCCTGTCTTCACTCGGTAATCAATTTCACAATTTCCTAGCACATATAATCCAATTTCAAAATGCTTATCACAAAATATAATACAGTGCCAGTTTATCTTCTTGTTATCATTTCAGTCTTTATTCCAGTTGATCCCGCCTACACGTGTTTCGTCGCTTACAGGGCAGGTCACCCGCGACTTCATCGGGGCTGGAAAGACATATGTACATGGTGATGTGACAACATCACATGGTTGTGAGCCGCATTTGTAATATGTACATTTGTGAGAAGAGACCCACAGTCCCAGATTGGTTTCAATTTTTAAAACACCCAAAGATAGTGCAGTAGTGAGACAAATACATTTGTTTATTACGTTCATAGGATGTCCAATAAGAGAAAATATCTCTTATGTTAAAGGGACATATTATTAATTATGGTATCTCTCAGGTTCTTATGACATTTCAAATAATATG
Source organism: Lissotriton helveticus (assembly GCF_964261635.1). Classification (NCBI taxonomy): domain Eukaryota; kingdom Metazoa; phylum Chordata; class Amphibia; order Caudata; family Salamandridae; genus Lissotriton; species Lissotriton helveticus. Next base: position 1,382,685,109 of record NC_136059.1, read on the forward strand.
GCGTGTTCGTTATGATATGTGCCTCTATGGTATTGGTATTTGAAAAGTGTGAGGGTGTCTGGTGTATAAAGCTTCAACCCCAATTCCAGGCACACCTGTGTCACTGGTGTGGCAAACATGTAGCCTGTAGAATATGAAATGCTATAAGTATTTGGGCATGATCCAGTAAAGCAACAAGTCAAATAATAAACAACAATTACTGCATGGCTACAAGAGGGGTCATACCGTCTAGCCAGTTGTAATTCCGTCCCGGCCAATATGGTGGCCTGGGTAAGATTTGATGTCTGAAATCCTAATCACTTGCAACTCTGTACCCTACAATTCAAAATCATCACAAGTTTGCATATATATCCAAAATACTGCAATATTATCAGAGCCAGAAGGTACAGTGCTCAAAGAGTGCTAGCCATTCCACAAATCCCCACAGTGTTGAGCAGGAACATTCATAGACGTCCAATCAGGTTTAAATCTTGTATGGTACTATATAGAGTCCCAGGGGGGCAGCACAACAATATCTCAATGGTATCGGTTTGTGACATTTGGTCGAGTATTCCAGCAAAAAAGCAAAAAAACCTTATACCCCTTTATGGTGTCGAGTGAGTGAAAGTCAGCCTGTCATCACATCACTTGGTTATCAAGCGTGAGACGGTATTTATGTTATTAATGCAAATGAGCCTATTGGCACCGGAACGTTAACCCGTAACAGGCATCTGGTGTCAGGCAATTGCTTATCTAGATCGCCAAGTTTAAAACGTATTAGTAGTTGTGAAAATTAGGTTATACATAAGCAGATCAATAGGTCTGCAACTTTCACCACCGAGTATCACGAGGGTGCTGACATCCGTACCTTGAATTGTAAACAGGGATCCCATGCGTCACAATCTCAGCTCATTAATCCCAAAGATAAGCAATATCTCCTTATAACGCGATCCTGGCAGTATTCACTGGGTAATATTCCAGCAACTCCGTGCTGCAAGTAGAAGCCCAAAGTAAAATCAAAAGTTGGCCCTCCCGTTGATAAATGATCACATAAAGATCCTTATTATCAAATGGCGTGTGTCCCTTACCTTAATAAGCACCTCCGATTCTTAATTCGAATCCCTCGGCTCTCCGTACGGCTGTATGTAAGAATGCGAGGTATCGAGTGATTCAAGTAGAATTTCACGATATCGGCGTCAAAACGCGCCAACATGAAAATAGGCAGGGGACTGTCGGTCCCTAGCGTGAGCTGTGATGTTCATGAAACTGCGTCTCGGTGACCATCCTTAAGTTGATATATAACTTATCCAATATATTGAGTACCAAGAACTGAGCGCATATCATAGTACTTGGGGTATAAAATGTGTGTCTTCAAAACTGTTTCGAAGCCCGAATATCTATATATATATATACATTAAGGAAGTAGCGTTTACACATCACTATGAGTATTATAGTGATCTATCTATATGTCAATTTGTCAAATTTAAGTGTCGTATCAGTCGCCAGATTGTTCCTAGATTCTATGCTCTGTAAAAGAAGCATCTCAAGAGTCCCGGCTATCATACATGAAAATAGACAAGAGACTGACGTTTGTGTCCCTCATATGGTATATATTGGGTGTGTTTGTAAGTTATAATTGTATATCAAAGCATTAGTATATGCTGCCTGTCTCTATATAAAAATATGTGAGGCACAGTCCATAACTGCACAAGAATGTGTAAATGTATCAGTATTTAAAACAATCAACATAAAACAGAGAGAGATTTCGATGGAGAAATTGGAGGGTGCAGATGTTGTAAGTTACTCTCCATCGTCGATAAGTCACGGTCTTGATGGTTTTAGTATATACAACATTGTGCATTTCTCAGAGCATAATTATAATTCATCCTAATCCTCAAAGATAATTAGCCAATATTGTTTTCACAGTATGAGTGGCATTATGTTATCTTAGTGTATTTGGGTCATATGTAAGTCTAGTTGGTGACATCATCTAATGTATATAAGGGGGGAAAATAGATACCCAGTATGTCCCAGGCATATCTATCATCATAAAAGAACAAGCAGAGCATCTTAGTACACATTAACACTTAATAATCCCCCAAAAAGTAATGTAACTCATGGTCCACATTAGGACCCCTTTCAACTGCCTGTAATTTCATGATCCAGAGTGCCTCTTTACGTCGAAGGTGCAGTTCCAAATTCTCACCCCTCAGATTGGCTTCTATTTTCTCAATCCCACAGAATACAATAAATGTATCATGCCCTTGTGCAGCACATTCGTTGACATGTATGGCAGTGGGGTATCTGGGGTCACGGTATCTTATAGCCCTCAAGTGTTCACCAATTCTTTCCTTCAGTGGCCTTATTGTGGATCCGATATAAAAACAGTTGTATTTACATTTCAACATATATACCACATATTTACTATTGCAATTGATCATCTGTCGTATTTCAAACCTTCTACCCTGATCATTCTCAAAATGTCTGGTATTGTCCATCGCAAGTGGACATATTTTACAACTGCCACATTTGTGAAAACCAAGGCATCTCTGTTGGAGCCAATTTTGTCTATTGGTCGGTTTGGGGTAACTCGGGCTAACCATGGATCTATTGTTTTTGCCCCTTCTGTACGTAATGAGTTGTCTGTCTGAGATGTATTTGTTCAGGGTTTTGTTTGATCTGAGAATAGCCCAGTGTTTTATCATGCTTCTTCTCAGTATACTTGGTGTTCCATTATAGCTAGTTATCATTCTGACTAGTGGCGTGTGTTTGTCCTTTGATGGCTTGTCTTTCAAACTGTCAGTCCTGTTGACCTTATGTATTCTTTCTTCCGCTTTCTTAATTGTCTGAGGTCTATAGCCTCTATCCTTGAATCTTTGTTTCATCCCATTCATACAACCTATAAACTCCCTATCAGTGCTACAATTTCTTCTGGCTCTTACCAGTTCCCCATATGGTATAGACTCAATCTGGTGTCTAGGGTGTGCGCTGCCCACATGGAGCACGGCATTGCATGAGGTAGGTTTGCGATATAATCTACTTTGGATTCTATTATCCTCAATGTATAAGTAGACATCCAAGAACTCAATTTGGTTATGACTGAGGTTGTAAGTGAAGTGAATACCCATGTCATTAGTATTGAGAAATTCACAAAACTGCGTTAAGTTCTCCATAGATCCTGCCCAGATCATGACACAAAAATCTATGTATCTGCCCCAATTGATTATTGACTCATTCCAGTTTATTCCCTTCAGGCCCCAGATCCACTCCTCCTCAAACCAACTCATAAATAGTTTGGCATACGAAGGGAAGAACCTGGAGCCCATGGCAACACCTTGTACCTGTAAAACACAAACAATTGAAGAAGGGTCTGAGGGAAATTTAAAGACCTGCCAGTTCGTATCCCCCTAACTGTAATCCTAACAACAAAAGAACCGGGGGTCTATAACGGAGCTTCAAGTACTCCGAGCTGCTGCAAAACTCCTACATAAGTGAGTTAGGCGCTAATAGAGCTACATAAGTCTCTATATCAGAATGTGTGCCATGACAAACCTGTCGAAGGACCTACTGAGATTGTTGGTAAGACCCGTACAGAGATGTGTTGGATTCCCATCAAATAGGTATGTAGATCAAGTGTTCTCATTTGGTCATCCAAAAATGGGGTGGTATGTCTCTTGATCAATGAGACCCATCCATCGCCCTTACTCAATTGGGTCGCACCATCAATCGCTAAGGTACCCATGAACAAATGATAAAGATGGGATCGAGTGCAGTGCAAAAATCAAAAGATGTGTGAGTTAAAAACAAGGGGTAAAAGGATCAATAGGCGAAAAACTCTAATGTAATTTGTCCTTTCCCTCAAACAAACAAGAACAATGCAGAGGAAGCAGTCTAAGCATATAACTGCATTTACAAGGCCAACATGTTTCAGCCGGTAGGGACAAGATCCCATGGCTTTCTTCAGTGCCAGAGTTCTAAGCATTAGCTACTGCATACATAAAGTGAACGTAACGACAATCTGTAAAGGATATACATAAATAGTCCAAAATCGTGTTCCTCTGTACCAAACGGTGTCTCTTACATCTGTTAACAAGAAACAAGAAATAAATTGTAGTAAGTCCTATCAAAACAGGAAAGACCTGGCACTGGCTTCTACTAATTAAGCCTATTTATTTTACTAATGTTACTCACCTGAATAGTACAGGGAGTGTACCTCACCTCTCCTGGAACCCAGCTCAGGAAAAAGGAGGCCCCGCTCTGTGAAGGTAAGGAAGGGGTAATGAACGGAAGGGTGGACAGTACTACTCTATTTCTCCCTCCAATATATAATATAGCCCCTATAACAGTCAAGCTTCACAGAGCCACAAAAAATCCTAAGGGTGGAATAAGTCACAGAGCCCATAAAAGTCCCAGGTTCCCAAAATCCATCACTTAATGTAAAAAGCTTTCCTCTAAATATGAGTGTCCTAAATAGGATGGAGCTAAACTGTAGCAGGTTTAGATCTAGGCTAGCAAAAGTTTGACAGACCAAGCCTGGTCTCATATCCCAGAAACATAGGTGAACCAGTCTATGCCACCCCAAAAGAAAAAAGGCCAAGAATAAATCCTAATGAGCCACTAACCTGTCCGGCGTTGTCTCATCGCAGGACCCGAGCTTGGTGAAAGGCAAAAAATGGCTGCCCACAGGAAGCTTATAAAGGAGATAGGGGGCGGAGTATCACGTACTCTCGCGGGATTCGATTGAACTACAGAGTGATGTCACAATCCACTGTGTTGTAGTTCACCCAAGAACTACAAGATGACATCATTACGGCCATCTTTGTAGTTTGAACTAGTTCAAAAATAAAGGTGCTTTATTTAACCATAGCGCAAGTGTTTGCAAGCGCGAAATAGTCGACCGAGCTGATGTCTATTTATAAAGATCCATCAAAGTGGTCTCTGATAATGATCCCCAAATGAACCCAAAGAAAGGTAGCCAATGGTGGGAAGGGGGGAGGAGGAAGAGGGGGGCTGAATCATCCGCCCCTCACTTCAAAAACTGAAGTGGTAGAGGGCTGTCAAAACAGGACAATATCGTGCTGTGCCTGCCATATCAGAATAATGATGTTGCTTGTTATTTCAAACTCACATATAGGCAAACAGTGTGCCAAGGATACATCTGTAGAGAGCCCTAAAGGACCAAAGTGAAGGTGGGTGACCCTAGACTCAGAGGAAACTGAACCTAATACCTCCCCAGAAGATTCAGTGGTGCAGACTAGAGCACACAGTGTCCCTAGCGAAAGAACTACCTCCATAAAGTGTAGTCTAAGAGAAAGACCCGCAGCTGGCAGCTGCTCTAAACAGTAAAACACAAACAATTGAAGAAGGGTCTGAGGGAAATTTAAAGACCTGCCCAGTTCGTATCCCCCTAACTGTAATCCTAACAACAAAAGAACCGGGGGTCTATAACGGAGCTTCAAGTACTCCGAGCTGCTGCAAAACTCCTACATAAGTGAGTTAGGCGCTAATAGAGCTACATAAGTCTCTATATCAGAATGTGTGCCAGGACAAACCTGTCGAAGGACCTACTGAGATTGTTGGTAAGACCCGTACAGAGATGTGTTGGATTCCCATCAAATAGGTATGTAGATCAAGTGTTCTCATTTGGTCATCCAAAAATGGGGTGGTATGTCTCTTGATCAATGAGACCCATCCATCGCCCTTACTCAATTACGTCGCACCATCAATCGCTAAGGTACCCATGAACAAATGATAAAGATGGGATCGAGTGCAGTGCAAAAATCAAAAGATGTGTGAGTTAAAAACAAGGGGTAAAAGGATCAATAGGCGAAAAACTCTAATGTAATTTGTCCTTTCCCTCAAACAAACAAGAACAATGCAGAGGAAGCAGTCTAAACATATAACTGCATTTACAAGGCCAACATGTTTCAGCCGGTAGGGACAAGATCCCATGGCTTTCTTCAGGGCCAGAGTTCTAAGCATTAGCTACTGCATACATAAAGTGAACGTAACGACAATCTGTAAAGGATATACATAAATAGTCCAAATTCGTGTTCCTCTGTACCAAACGGTGTCTCTTACATCTGTTAACAAGAAACAAGAAATAAATTGTAGTAAGTCCTATCAAAACAGGAAAGACCTGGCACTGGCTTCTACTAATTAAGCCAATTTATTTTACTAATGTTACTCACCTGAATAGTACAGGGAGTGTACCTCACCTCTCCTGGAACCCAGCTCAGGAAAAAGGAGGCCCCGCTCTGTAAAGGCAAGGAAGGGGTAATGAACGGAAGGGTGGACAGTACTACTCTATCTCTCCCTCCAATACATAATATAGCCCCTATAACAGTCAAGCTTCACAGAGCCACAAAAAATCCTAAGGGTGGAATAAGTCACAGAGCCCATACAAGTCCCAGGTTCCCAAAATCCATCACTTAATGTAAAAAGCTTTCCTCTAAATATGAGTGTCCTAAATAGGATGGAGCTAAACTGTAGCAGGTTTAGATCTAGGCTAGCAAAAGTTTGACAGACCAAGCCTGGTCTCATATCCCAGAAACATAGGTGAACCAGTCTATGCCACCCCAAAAGAAAAAAGGCCAAGAATAAATCCTAATGAGCCACTAACCTGTCCGGCGTTGTCTCATCGCAGGACCCGAGCTTGGTGAAAGTCAAAAAATGGCTGCCCACAGGAAGCTTATAAAGGAGATAGGGGGCGGAGTATCACGTACTCTCGCGGGATTCGATTGAACTACAGAGTGATGTCACAATCCACTGTGTTGTAGTTCACCCAAGAACTACAAGATGACATCATTACGGCCATCTTTGTAGTTTGAACTAGTTCAAAAATAAAGGTGCTTTATTTAACCATAGCGCAAGTGTTTGCAAGCGCGAAATAGTCGACCGAGCTGATGTCTATTTATAAAGATCCATCAAAGTGGTCTCTGATAATGATCCCCAAATGAACCCAAAGAAAGGTAGCCAATGGTGGGAAGGGGGGAGGAGGAAGAGGGGGGCTGAATCATCCGCCCCTCACTTCAAAAACTGAAGTGGTAGAGGGCTGTCAAAACAGTACAATATCGTGCTGTGCCTGCCATATCAGAATAATGATGTTGCTTGTTATTTCAAACTCACATATAGGCAAACAGTGTGCCAAGGATACATCTGTAGAGAGCCCTAAAGGACCAAAGTGAAGGTGGGTGACCCTAGACTCAGAGGAAACTGAACCTAATACCTCCCCAGAAGATTCAGTGGTGCAGACTAGAGCACACAGTGTCCCTAGCGAAAGAACTACCTCCATAAAGTGTAGTCTAAGAGAAAGACCCGCAGCTGGCAGCTGCTCTAAACAGTAAAACACAAACAATTGAAGAAGGGTCTGAGGGAAATTTAAAGACCTGCCCAGTTCGTATCCCCCTAACTGTAATCCTAACAACAAAAGAACCGGGGGTCTATAACGGAGCTTCAAGTACTCCGAGCTGCTGCAAAACTCCTACATAAGTGAGTTAGGCGCTAATAGAGCTACATAAGTCTCTATATCAGAATGTGTGCCAGGACAAACCTGTCGAAGGACCTACTGAGATTGTTGGTAAGACCCGTACAGAGATGTGTTGGATTCCCATCAAATAGGTATGTAGATCAAGTGTTCTCATTTGGTCATCCAAAAATGGGGTGGTATGTCTCTTGATCAATGAGACCCATCCATCGCCCTTACTCAATTGGGTCGCACCATCAATCGCTAAGGTACCCATGAACAAATGATAAAGATGGGATCGAGTGCAGTGCAAAAATCAAAAGATGTGTGAGTTAAAAACAAGGGGTAAAAGGGTCACCCACCTTCACTTTGGTCCTTTAGGGCTCTCTACAGATGTACCCTTGGCACACTGTTTGCCTATATGTGAGTTTGAAATAACAAGCAACATCATTATTCTGATATGGCAGGCACAGCACGATATTGTACTGTTTTGACAGCCCTCTACCACTTCAGTTTTTGAAGTGAGGGGCGGATGATTCAGCCCCCCTCTTCCTCCTCCCCCCTTCCCACCATTGGCTACCTTTCTGTGGGTTCATTTGGGGATCATTATCAGAGACCACTTTGATGGATCTTTATAAATAGACATCAGCTCGGTCGACTGGATGGGTCTCATTGATCAAGAGACATACCACCCCATTTTTGGTCCTGGCACACATTCTGATATAGAGACTTATGTAGCTCTATTAGCGCCTAACTCACTTATGTAGGAGTTTTGCAGCAGCTCGGAGTACTTGAAGCTCCGTTATAAACACCTTGTACCTGTCTGTACCATCGATTATCAAAGAGAAACACATTATTCATCAAAATTATTTCAATCATAGACATGATCTTCTCAACATGTTGCCATTGACTAGCTGGCTTTCTGTTGATAAATCTCCTAGTTGCCTGAATACCTAAATCAGTTCTAATATTTGTGTACAATCCAGTAACATCTAATGTCGCTAAGATCATGCCCTCCTCCCAGGTTACGTCTGTCAGGGTTCTAAGAATATGTTTTGTGTCTCTTATATAGGATTGTAGGTTCTTCACTATTGGTTGCAAAAATATTTCTACAAATTGGGAGAGTTTCTCCGTTGGTCCACAAAGACTGGATATAATGGGTCGACCAGGTGGAAATTTCTTTTGTTTATGCACTTTGGGCAGTGTGTATAGGCATGGGTATCTTGGGTTCTCCACTTTGAGAAGAAAAATTCATCTTGGTCTATGAGACCTTTATTCAGCCATTCCCTAAGATGTGCGTTTATCAGTTGGGTCAAGTGTGGAATGGGATTATCCCTGAGTCTTTCATAGTAAGTAGAGTCTCCTACTTGTGAGATAATCTCATTGTTATAGTCTGAGGTATTCATAATTACAATATTACCCCCTTTATCAGCCTCTCCGCACAAATGAACATATTACAAATGCAGCTCACAACCATGTGATGTTGTCACATCACCATGTACATATGTATTTCCAGCCCTGATTAAGTCACGGGTGACTTGCCCTGTAAGCGACGAAACACGTGTTGGCGGGATCAACTGGAATAAAGCCTGAAACTATAACAAGAAGATAAACTGTCACTGTATTATATTTTGTGATAAGCATTTTGAAATTGGATTATGTGTGCTAGGATACTGTGAAATTGATTACCGAGTGATGACAGGCTGCATCACCAAAGTTGTTCTCCTCATATGTGTAATATTAATATTGTTTGGACTAGACCTGAATTTTCCACCCTGAATATCTTGTGGTTGTTTGAACATATCGAGTACGTCTTGTTTTTGTTCGTTTTTACCTTTTAATCCTCAATGTGCTAGGCTCCTCCGGTGGCTATCAACCTTGATTTTTTTTACATTAGTCTCTGAAACTGGTTATAATTTGTAATTAAATAACATATTCACCTATTTTGTCTGTTATGTTCCACACACTTACTCGCCACCCTACCACTTCTGCACCCTCTAGATTTTCGTAATGTGTTTACAACATTCAAGATATCATTATACCTTGATCTGAGGTTTGTCCGCCTTTTAGTTTTTTCGCAGCACAATGTTTTGATTTTCGAGTCCAATACACAGACTACACCTTGGTTTTTGATCTTTTAACTGCGTAAAGTCACTTGTGTTATTGTTCTCATGCTCTTTCCACTTCTCTATAAGGCTTCCACTCACATGAGGTGTTTTCTGCGCCGATTCACCTCCCTATGTTTTGAATTTCTTTTGGAAAATTGATCCTGTATTGTACTATGCTATTTGTTTATCCCCAGCCCTGAAGAGTCAAGGGTACACTGCCTGCTTGACGAAACACGTGTCGGCGGGATCAACTGGAATAAAGACTGAAACTATAACAAGAAGATAAACTGTCACTGTAATATATCTTGTGATAAGCATTTTGAAATTGGATTATGTGTGCTAGGATATTGTGAAATTAAATCAATGAGGTGTTACTGTTGGTTTTTAACATTAAAGTGTGAAAATCAACAGAGTAACAAACCTACTTTATGTTTTACAGGAAGAAGCTTCGGTACTGCTGCGTCATCAGGCTGATTACGTCAAAAGGCTAATGAGAAAACATACTGAGTAAGTGTATCGTCAATCCTTTCAATTCTATGGAAACATTTATAATGATACACACAGCATTAATATATCAATAGCTTGGATTCTAAGTCAGGCTTGGACAAACAATACACATTGAAGTATCCATGCGCACATGAATGTTGTGCAACCATATGCTGTGCTGGAAATGCATGTGCATATTAAGGTAATATAATGGTATGCCTTCTTGAAACAAAAACATTTCCAATTTTATTCAAAGCCCTTTCTTCCTTTGACCTAAAATAGTCCTCATGTGGTCTTAACATTGCATGATAATTGGGAGAAGCTGAGTTATTTGTTTAGAGGGGTGCAAGATACACTCAAATAATAAACAAATTCCTCAGCAGGGTGTACGTCACTAACTTAGCCTGTGGCAATGTGTAAAGTGTTTATGCACCACTGAAACAGTAATAAAGTGAAAACAAAACGCCAGAAAAGTCCCAAACCAACTAAGACAGATATAGTATATTTTAATAAATATAAACTTACACCAAAAGGAACCCAATGAGTAGAACCGGAGATGTGTATTTTAAACGTTTTCAGTAAAAATAGCATCCAGAAGCCGACTCATTGAATCAGAAAGGATCTTCAAACAGCAGCTCAAGGCATGGCTTTTTGGCATCTTTTTGGCATCTCCGATGCTTTGTGCTATTCACTCATTCTCTGATGCCTTCTACCCCAAGATTGACTAAGCTTATAAGGCATATTCGTTACCGCTCAGCACCAGGGTGCCCCTTTGTGAGTGGCAGGACGATCTACAAGTACAATATTCTATTCAATTCAGTTTGTTGCTGTTCACTGTGGGCGGTCACTGTCGGCGCAAAGAGCAGGTCTCGTTGGATCTTCGTGTTGGTGATCATCACAAGCAGCAGAACATTGGCACAAACAGGCCTGTTCATGGTCTTGAAGAGACCAAACTTGAGGATTTTAATTTTTTCTTCTGGAGGAGTGCACTCTGATACCAATCAATGGTCCAGGACCTGAGGGGCATCTCTTGTAGATCAGGACTCACTCAAGGCAGAGGATAGCAGCAGGACCAGGCAGGCCCCATTGGTGAAGACTAGCTGGGCAGTTGCAGGAGGTTTCGAGAAGCTTGTCGTGTCCCTGTACCTCATACTGGAGCGTAGCCAGTTAGCTCTTGGAGTCACTTTGGTTCTCCTGGGTTCCCCCTTTTGTCTTCCTTACCTGATCTTGGCTCGAAACTGTCTAGGGTGATAAAAGTAAGGGCAGGTCTGCTGTTGGGTTCCTTTGTGTGTGTGCTGGAGGCAAAGACCTTTGAGGTGCAAGTGGGGCTGGGTACAGCCCCTCCCCAGCCATCCTGGCCCATCCTGTTCACACATATGTTTCCATTGGCTCACTGTCTGGCAGCAATACTCAACCCACAACAGTGGAGCCATGTGTGCCAGGCCACTAGCAGAAAGGCACAGCTCATTGGGGCACAAAAATACCAATTTTCTAAAAGTTACATTTTTATAATTGTAAGTTAAAATCAGACTTTATTATTAAAGAGAATTTTAAATTACAATTCAAAAGAGACCAAGACGTATTGTTCTACCTGCTCACAATCTGAAGTTAGCACTTATGAAATGTTGCAAGGCAACCCAGTATTGGTCTATGGGATAGGTTGGCCTTACAACTGTGAAAAACACCTTTAAATGTTTTTCACTGCCAAGACATGTAGAACTTGAAGCAGCATAAACCATTTTATAAATACATGCACCCTGTCCCAGGAGCTTTTAGGGACTACCTTAGGGGTGGCATATCAGTAATGAAACGGAAAGTTTAGACCTGGCAAAAGGTTTATTTTGCCAAGACAAAATAGCAGTTTAACACTGCACTGCAGGCTCCAGCAGCAGGCCTGATACATGTTTTTTAGAGCTTCCTTAGTGGGTGGCACGAGGACTGTAGCAGCCCGCTTGTAGCATTTAATTTACAGGTCCGGGGTACATTTAGAAACATTAACTAGGGACTTATAACCAAATTGAATGTAACAATTAGGTGCATGCCAGTTTTACAATGTTTAAAAGGGAGAGGACAATCAATTTACCACAGGTTAGTTGGGTAAATTGCACAAAGTTCTAAGGCAAACAAAGAAAGGTTCACCAGAACAAAGGCAAACATCTGGGGTGGCCTTACAGAAAAGGCACATTTCTAACAGCCACTCACACTGCAGGACCCTTTCTTGACCTTATTTTTCCTAGCGCTGATAATATTGATTGCGCAAACCCGATACCACTGATCTGGAGCGATCATGAAGCAATTCCCTTCTCCCTCTAAATTCTGAGTAAAAACAAACATGTGCACCTGGCAGCAGGTAACTGAATCGGGATTCAACATGGCTTTAACTGCTAATTAGGCAGTGCTGACTGGGAACACTGACTAACATTAAAAGTGATGGATGGAATGCTTGAATTAATATCAGCCTTTGGTCATTACTCGAGGCCGCACCCCAATCGATTGTTATTTTGAACACTAGACCACTTCTGTTGGGACCTAGCCATATGCAAATCAGTTGAAGGATTCAAAATTATTCTAGCGGGCTATACTTACCAATAGCCCATATGCGTTTACTCTGTAATAATAAGTCAGTCGGCAATGGAGAAAGTTCAATCGTTTATTCATCAAAATACAAGCCGTGGCAGGGGAGCCTCAGTCTACACGACTCTCGGAGGTGCGCAGAGGAGACTGACTACAGGTTCAAAATACAAAGCATATATACGTTTCATGCGTTCAAGATGTCACCCTACAAGGAAAGATACAACTTGTCAGTAAGCCAAGAGGAATACCCATATAAGGCACAATTGATTGCTAGTAGCCTAGGCCTAAGCTATTCCGGGGGCAGGTCAGTAAGGTGCCTCTCTGTCTATCCGTGGCCCAGGGAGTACAGGAACGGGCCCTGCTAGAATGTGCGCATCCCACAAGAAGGGCAGATGTGACCTTGGGTTTCCTTGAGCTACCAGATACAACTACAGTAGGCAGCTTGGCTGCCGTCGTGGTTTTCGAACAGAAAGCGAAATCACGTGATTTCAGGGAAACAGTACGTGCACACAAAGAAACGAAACAAAATGGCTCCGGCTATACCAATAGGAGCGAACAAGACAAAAGTGAATCATCGGCTAATAGGCGATCACAGTACATTCTGACTATACGATTATATAATTACGAGGTTATATTGAATATATTAGGGCAATAATGCGTGTTATCAAATTTCGATCCCAACAGACGGCCCTTTTGGCCTACTATAGCCAATATACCCAGATTTATTCTACGAAAACCCCTTTATCTATCTGCATGAGGTCTGACACCTCCTTTTGGATCATCTGCTTTTCATTCTTGACTTGACGAGAAAAATTCAAAGCAGATGTTATCCTGCTTGCACAAAATGAGCAGCAGGCCGGGCCACATTGGAGACACAGGCAACACGTAAATATTACTCCAAAAGCTCCAGCTAGCACCATGAATATCTTCCAACCCCAGGTAGCTAAAAGGCCCCAGAACCAACTGCCAAGGGACCAGGTGCGTTATCCACATGTGCTTCACTGGCTAATCGATGTAGTTTCTGTATAGCAAGATGTATGGTAGGGGCTGAATCAGGAATAAACACACAACAAGAGCTGCCAATCACACGACAGGCTCCTCCCCTATCTGCGAGGATGACGTCAAGAACCATCCGGTTCTGGAGTGAAACAAGCCTCGTCGCTGCAAGCTCCACAGTAATATTAGTTAAGATCCCAGTAGTAGTCTGGACCACGTTCTCAACTATTCGGGACTAGCGTCTAATACTGCGACTATTGAATATAGGTCCCCAAAAGGGGGTAAGACCCTTCGCAAAATCTTTGAATTGCTGCAGGGAGGTATCTGTTTGATCAGTACTGTCGGTGTCATTGCTCCTAATATTTCGGCTAACCACTACCCCTTTCTGAACTAACTGATGAGTTCTATGATAGTCGGTCGGAGCAATATACACAGGAGGGTAGAGGAACGAGAGATAGCAACTTCCTGCCCATCCCTGTGGGAGCCATGTGTATGCATTTTCACCACAGACGAAATAGACATCTGGTGGAGTAATCATAGGTGGGGTACTATATACCTGTAAAGTATAGGTGTAATTATATCTGCTCTTTCCTACCTTAACATGACCTCTTCCCTGTATGCAGAAGGGAGAGGTAGTATTAATGATGGGGATCGGCAAGGCTTTGTCATTCGTAACATTTCTTTCTTTAAAATGCTGGAAGTACATAGTGTCATTAAAAAGTTCAAAATCCTGCATTTCCTCCATTAACCATGTAACATTCTTATAATCTGTATATACATTCATGCAAGCATTGGGGTCCAAAGAGCCCTCTACCCCGTTTCCTGCTGCATCAAATCCCTGATGTTGTTCTATGTACTTCAGAATGGCTTCATAATCTTTCTCAGTATATATTTTTGGTTCGGCTACATAATGCGAATACATCAAAGACAATAGTTGAAACCAAGCTTCACAGCTAGCTAAATAAGACATTGGTAAGGAGATGAAAAGTTTGTGCTGGTGCATCACTGACGGAAGTAACCCACATACCCAACAATTTGTTTTGTTTGTGGTGCTGTGAGTCTGGTGCAACATTTCAATGAAGGCATTTTTCATATACGTTTCTCTGTGTCTAGCCTTGTGAGGGGGCAAAGAATAGAAGAGATGCTCCTCCGGGGCAACAGTAGTTCCTAACAGCTTCTGTACAGGATGCTGAAACTCTAAATATACAAACACACACATCATAATTACTGTAATAATAATGATAAAAGCAACGAATGGCACCTTCACTCTGGTGGACCATCTGGAAAACAAATGCATATTATCCACATATCGCCGAGGGGCTAGTGGCCTTTCATCCTCCATTGCGAATCGAGCAAAAGGAAACATGCTCTCTATAAGTCCAGATCTAACTCGGTCCCTCTCTATAAGTCCAAAACTATCTTTTTATCCACAAAGCACGCACGCCACCAGAGGGGTTCTTCTTTCCTGTGTCCGTTTAGAGCCTCACAGGCAGACTCTCATCATCCATCAAAAGGAAAAGACAGCAAACAACTTTCTTTATCCTGTAGAACAACCGCAGCCCTCAACTCAGTCTTTCTTTCTGAACGGAGCTACTTAATACAGTGTTCCAAGCTCCCAACGGGTTCAGTCCAGTGTCTCGCTCAATACCCCAGTATATCTATCCGATGTTTCTCAAATGAAGTCTTTCCCTAATTTTTTCTACGAGAGACTGGGGTACTGTGCTGTTTTCGGGGCCGCATGTCGTAGTTACAGCGACCAGGCTGCTCCTGGTCAGAAAACAACTCGGTTGCAAGAAAATCTGATACATTCGAACTCAAAGATGCACCAGAAACAATGGTCTCCGCTGATTGAGCCACCGCCCTGTCACCTGAGGGTAACGCTTCACTTGGCTATCCCTCTTCTCGGGCTTCTGAAAAAGGTACAAGGCTCTGAAGCGACTCTCCTTCTTGGCTTGGAATTCCTTCGCGGTTTTGCAAATCAAAGGGCAAAGGGAGCGGGAGGCGCTTCAAGTGGCTGGCATGGATCCAGTGTTTGCGTCCATGCACCTTCACAGCCGACCTCGTAGCGAGTATGATCTGGTAGGGGTCAGACCACTTCGGTTCCAAACTTGACTTCCGTTGATAGTTCCTCACCAGAACCCACTGGCCTGGTTCCAACCGATGTCCTGGACCCTCTGGTAGCGGCCGCAATGTCTCGGATACCTGTTGATGAATAGAACGCAGATCTTTAGTCAAGGCATACAAGTAATCTGTCATCAAAGGATAATCGATATCTCTAAAGGATCTGGGCCTGGGGACTCCCCACACATTGGCAGGATAGCCAAAGATTACCTCGTAGGGTGAAACCCCGTTCTGGTGTGTGGTGTTATTCTTAGGGACAATAATGCTAAAGGGAGGGCATCAGGCCATCTCAATCCGGTACTAGCACAAATTTTGGCCATCTTCAGTTTCAATATACCATTATATTTTTCGACTAGACCAGCTGACTGGGGATGCCTGGCTGCATGAAGTTTTTGCCTAATTTGTAAACCTTCACAAACACTCTGTACCAACAAGGAACTGAAATGTGTCCCGTTATTAGACCAGATAATCCGGGGCAAACAGTATCGGGGGAAATATTCTTTAATCAAAGCTTTAGCAGTGGCAACTGCGGTGGCCTCTTTAGTGGGGTAGGCTTCAACCCATTTACTGAAAGCACAAACCACCACCAGTACATATTTCAAATTATTCACTCTCTCCATCTGTATATAATCAATTTGTAAAACTTCAAATGGCAGACATGGTGGTGCTAAATTTCCACTCAGGACAGATTCTCTACCTCCTGAGTTGTAACGCAAACACACAGGGCAATACTTAACCACATGTACTGCAGTTTTAGGAATATTTGGATTATTCCAGACTGGGTCCAATACTGCACAAATACCTTTCGCTCCTATGTGTGCTGGACCATGAGCCATGGTCACTACAGCATATACCAATGCAGTAGGAAGTAACCAACCCTGTTTCTCAGTTCGATCTATCCAACATTCATTCTTATCCAGTTGACCCACTTCCCGTTCCCATCTCTGTGCCTCATCTGGGGTAGCTTCTTTCTGCAACTCTTTCACGCTTTCAATGGTATTGTCAAACACAGATGTTTCCGCCACCCACCGGGCTGAAGCACTGGGGAACATGGGAGTCATCCTGGTTTGCGCTGTTTCCCTAGCTACTGAGTCAGCATAAGCATTTCCCTTTCCCGGAGGATCCATGATTTTCTGATGAGCACTGCATTTAATGATGGCAACTTTTTCTGGTAGCGTTAAGGCAAATAACAAACGATCAATTAAAGGACCGTGTTGAATTTTCTGGCCATGCATGGTAAAGAAACCCCTTTCCCTCCACAGCCTCCCAAAACTATGGGCAACGCCGAAGGCGTACTGGCTGTCTGTGTAAATATTTACTCTCAAGCCTTTACTGATCTCACAGGCTCGTAACAAAGCTATTAGTTCAGCTGCCTGAGCTGAGTGATGTGAAATCCTAGCAGTTTCCACCACCGTTTTTAGGGTCGTAATGGCATACGCAGCTGTGGCAGTACCATCTGGTAATTTAAAACAAGAACCATCAACATACAGCTCTCCTTGGGGGTCTGGTAAAGGGGTGTCGGTTAGATCTACACGCCCTTTTGTTTCCTCTTCGTTTCTAAATATACAATCATGGATATCATCCTTTTTATCATTGGAAGGGAGAGGCAATAATGTTGCTGGATTCAATGTAGCGCATCTTTTAATTGTAATGTGGGGTGCAAACAATGTTAGTTCGTATCCTGTTAAACGAGCACTTGTAAGGTGCTGGGTTTTAGTTCTATTTAACAGAATATCCACAGCATGCGGTACCAAGACTGTGAGTTCTGTATTCAAAACTATACCTTCTGATTGCCGGATGGCCACTGCTACCGCTGCAGTAGCCCTCAGGCAACTGGGAAGGGCTTGTGCGACCATGTCTAGTACTGATGAAAAGAAAGCACAGGGTCTCTGTTTCCCACCAAAATCCTGTGTCAATACTGAAAGGGAACAACCGTCCACCTCATGCACATAGAGTGAAAAAGGCTTCCGGTAATCCGGGGTACCCAAAACAGGTGCGGAACACAAAGCAGATTTCAAAGAGTCAAAGGCTTCTTGACATTCATCCGTCCAGGGTAGGGGTTCATGCACATCTTTGGTAGTCAAATACAACAAGAGTTTAGAGAGAAGTGAATAGTTAGGAATCCATTGGCGACAGTAAGAGGTTATGCCAAGTAAAGCACGGACATCACGTTGAGTACGGGGTACAGACATATTAGTAATTACAGATATTCGTTCTGGTGTTAGACTTCTCCCCGCTTTCGACAGTAAGTGGCCAAGTTAGGTCACTTCCTGTTGACAATATTGAAATTTAGAGAGGGAGACTTTATTTCCTTTATCAGCCAAATGATGTAACAATTTCACAGTTGCTTCTTTGCAGCCTTCCTCTGTATCGGAGGCCAGCAAAATATCGTCCACATACTGGATAATTGCATTACCCTCAGGCAATATTAATTCATCCAGGACTGCCTTCAGAGCTTAGCTATATATGCTGGGACTTTCTGTATAGCCTTGGGGTGCACGCCTAAATCTAAAGCTTCGGCCTCCTAATGAGAATCCGAAGATATGTCTGCTATCAGGGTGAATTGAAATACTAAAGAAAGCGTTCTTTAAATCTATTACAGAAAAATATTGGGCCGTAGGGGGAATTATTGTAAGAATCGTTGTAATATCCGGCACTACAGGGTATTGAGGGACTACTATCTTATTGACCGCCCGAAGGTCGATCACAAAACGATAGGCAGTCTTATAATCAGGGGTACCATCAATTGGTGTCTTTTTCAAAATCGGTAAAATCGGACTATTACAAACGTTAGCAGCTGTTTCTTCCACCACCCCCCTATCAATGAGGTCACGAATGATATGCAACAAGGCCTGTTCACCTTCTGGTGAAATCTTATACTGGGAAATGCGTGGCATCTGTGCATTTGGTTTCAATGTTATTGACACAGGAGCTATTCTTAACAGACCAACATCGGTGTCCCCTGTCGCCCACAGTGCCCGAGGGATGGTAGACAATTCTGGGGGCAAGGTCTCATTTTTAGCAAAGTATTGAGTCTCTTTCACAGGTTGTTTCTGCATTGTCAAGAAAACACCACCAGGGGAACAATAAATACGTGCATGTAATTTCTTCAAAATGTCTAACCCTAATAGGTTTTCACCACAATTAGAAGTTAGGAGAAATGGTGTGTGCATGGAGATGGGACCTATCGTAAAAGGCAGAGGTTTTGAAACGGGGCTCACTACCGGTATTCCAGAGAATCCTACTGATACATTATTTTGGCCAGACAGAGCTGCCCCTGGGACCAGTGTATGGGCGACTGAACTACTCATCACCCCAGTATCCACTAAAAACTTCCCTGATGTACCCAACAGTTCTCCTTTTACATAAGGTCCCTCTTGGTCAACTGGTACTGTAATATGGCCCCCGCTCTGTCCATGGCTATCTCATGCATATTCCCGCTCCTCATACCTGTCATCCTGATAAGTCTCATTGTAGTATTGTCTGTTCTGAGGGTCATCGAAATAATTCTTATGAGAACCTTCATGTCGTGACTCCTCCCTTCTCATGCTATTGCGATCTATGTTCCCTCGACCTCTACCTCGCCCTCTACTAGGTCCGTTTCTTACCAACAACAGGGGGCAATCCGCCCTCCAATGTCCTTCCTCTTTACAATAAGAACATTGGTTTATCCCAATATTTGGAGGGCCTCCTCCATCTCTTCCTGCCATCTGGCCTCTTTGAAATGAGCCTCGCACCCCTCGTCCTGAATTTTGCCCTCTACTGACTTGCTGCATTAGTACTCTTGTTTTTAGATCTTTAGTCTTTTTCTCTGATTTTTCCTTACTCTCATTTTCTCGATGCTCGTAATATTGAGCCATACTAAGAATAACGGATGGTGCAGCCGTAGTCCATGTACTTTCAGCTGATTGGAGGCGGGTCATAACCTCCGGGAGCAAATTTGTAACAAATCTATTTACAAACAATCGAATTCCTCCCTCTGTAGAGAGGTCCTGACCACTAAAATCTATGAAAACTTTTTCAAACCTAGTAAAGAAATCAGACACGCTTTCATCCTTTTTCTGTTTACACGCTGTCAATTTATCCCAGTCTACTTTTCTAGGAGGGAGAAGAGTCTTCATGTATGTAACAAATTTATCTGGTACTGCTAATATTTAATCTCGGGGTTTTGCACCTGGCTTTCGTTCCTTATCCCAATTTTAATTGATCCCATGTACCTCCTAATTCGGGGACATGGTCCGTATCATGTATTTGTCTCCAGATATCCACTGGAATCAGGAGACCAAAGAACAGCTCGATATCAGCTATGGTCATCATGGCGGAGTTGGCGGCTTCGGCCAATTCTTTATAATAAGCGGTAGGGTTTTTACGGGGGTCAGGGAGCTGGGCTTTTAACGTAAGGACCTCACTTCGTTTCCAAGGGGTGTAAACCCATTGTTCCTGAAGTCTAGCGTCCACTCGTGCTCTGGTGACATTGCCCCCATTATCCTTTATTTCAGGTAGTTCCGGGAAGAAAAGAGGATGCACCTCTCTCATGGGGTGCTGCGCTCCCCATTCGGCACTCTTTCGGTGCATCCGTTCCCGATAATGCAAAAGCGTCGTCACATTCTGATACACTTCTTCAATTTGAAGATGGAATTTATGAGCATGATCCCTGATGTTACGCAGTATTTGAGGAGGCAATCCGTCCTCAAAACACTGTTCCCATAGTGAAATCAATCAGATTGCCATGGTCTCTAGAGCCATCTACTGTGCAACGGGTTCAAAATCCTTCATAGTACTCCAAATATCATCTAAAGTATAAATAGGGTTCCGCATCCACTGGGATGCCTGAATTATAATAGCTCTCCTTTCCTCCTGTCCCAACAACGACCGAGTGAAAGCTCGCTGATCACTCAAGTCAGACAACGGTCGTTTGGGCGTGGCACCCGGACTAAGTGCATTTCGGAGATCTAAAGTAGTCTGAGTCGGAGGGGAGAGAAACACAGGGTGCAAAGGAGAAGGGACAGCCGCATCCGGCTGAAGGGATATTAAGGGTGAGGTAGTTGGTCGAAGAGAAGGAGGGGAAACCGGAACATCAGGTCCCGATCTACCAACGGGGGCGTGGCGACCACCCCCGTCTGTGGTTTGGCGGCCGAAACGGCTCCCGTCTGGTCAACTCGCACCATAGGCACGGCTGGATACAAGCGCTGCGGGGCATAAGGAGGAGGTGGTCGAGCTTCCAGCAATTCTTCTAGTTCATCTCCTGTCTCTGGTCTAGCCACATAGCTTTTATCGGTCTCCAACCGAAACTGCCTATCCATCCGTTCAATATTCTTTTCAACCTTGTCTTTATCATACACTATTGCTTTTTGAGTGACTGTCTGACCTGCTTTCATCTTCCCCAGCTTCTCTTCTCGAATTCGTCGTCTTTTTGCTTCCTTCAACCATAAGTTCAAGGAATCAAACATTGACTGACGACTTTTCTTCATAAACAATTTATTCTGTATATAATTGATCTTTTTCTCATCAAAAGACCCCGTAAGAGGCCGTTGTAAATCCGAATTATCTTTTGTATATTTGTTCCAAAGAGTATTGAATAAAATCGGCTGTAAACCATGTTTGGTGTACATATCAAAACCAGGGCTGCCCTCGGGAGGGGCAGGCTGTCTTTCTTCAAGCCGTGTACCCTACCGACGACAGCACCCAAAACACATTTTGCTAAAAGAAGACATTATGATAATTCCTACACGTTGTTTAGTCACAAAATCTCAAAACACACACATACTTGGAAGCGTCCTTTGCATCATTCACTCATACACCTCGTCATTCAATGGTTACAATAAAGTGCTGTAAAATAGTGCAAGGCCAACACCTCTCAGAACTCATTCTATGCATATGACGTCTTCAAAAACAAACAGAGCCCGTCGACTCCTGTTCGGGGAATCGATTCAAAAGAATTCCAGACCAACAAAAATCTCACCAAACGGAACAGTCATCAGACCGCCCTGAGAGCATCTGATAGGCGAACCACGAACTCTCTCACAGGCCATCCCATGGTCCTGTTCTGGTTGGGCCGGGCATCTAGACACGTCTCTAGAACCCTAGCTTAACCAGTTGCTCCCAGGGCTTTCCCGGAGAGAATTCGGCCAAGCGAGCAATGCCGTACTCTGCTAAGGCATCAGATGTAATCTCAATTATTCACCAAACAAGTCCGTGGGGTCTCTACCCACGCAGCCCCTTCGCCGCAATGGTAGATTCCCAGATTCCCTCGTGGTCCGGCTTCCCTGGCCACCTTCAAACAAAAACAGTTAACCGTTATGCAAAAAGAAACACTCCCTCTGAGTGATCCTCATCCAATCACAAATATCACTCACCTGGTGCACTCAGGTCGATTGCGAATTCTCCACTGCCGACACCTAGACAGACCGACTCAGTCTGTTCTTCTCTCGGGTTAAGCCCGTAGGACTCCGGCGTAGGGTATTCAGTAGCTGGGAGGGATACTGGGCTCGAGAGTGGAACGGCTTACTTTCATACCACCAACGGGTGTCTTGAATCATCCTCTTTCTGTCCACCCACTCGGCCAGAACTCCTCCTTGTCCCCGTCACCCCTGTTTACAGGAGGGGATGACCCTATCGCGGAGTCCCGGCGGAGTCGCCAACAGAAGGATTCAAAATTATTCTAGCGGGCTATACTTACCAATAGCCCATATGCGTTTACTCTATAATAATAAGTCAGTCGGCAATGGAGAAAGTTCAATCGTTTATTCATCAAAATACAAGCCCTGGCAGGGGAGCCTGAGTCTACACGACCCTCGGAGGTGCGCAGAGGAGACTGACTACAGGTTCAAAATACAAAGCATATATACGTTTCATGCGTTCAAGATGTCACCCTACAAGGAAAGATACAACTTGTCAGTAAGCCAAAAGGAATACCCATATAAGGCACAATTGATTGCTAGTAGCCTAGGCTTAAGCTATTCCGGGGGCAGGTCAGTAAGGTGCCTCTCTGTCTATCCGTGGCCCAGGGAGTACAGGAACGGGCCCTGCTAGAATGTGCGCATCCCACAAGAAGGACAGATGTGACCTTGGGTTTCCTTGAGCTACCAGATACAACTACAGTAGGCAGCTTGGCTGCCGTCGTGGTTTTCGAACAGAAAGCGTAATCACGTGATTTCAGGGAAACAGTACGTGCACACAAAGAAATTAAACAAAATGGCTACGGCTATACCAATAGGAGCGAACAAGACAAAAGTGAATCATCGGCTAATAGGCGATCACAGTACATTCTGACTATACGATTATATAATTACGAGGTTATATTGAATATATTAGGCCAATAATGCGTGTTATCAAATTTCGATCCCAACACAGTCTAGACTCTGCTCCAATGGGAACTATCACATTTGGATGCTATGCCAGGATTTTCCTGAAATGGAACACAAGCAACCAAGGGTCTGATTCACCCATATTAGAGATCACCAGATGAGTATAGCTTGGTTTCAGTGGCAGTGTGCATGGGACTCATGTCTGGTCATACCCACCCCACTTAGGACCTCACACTGAAGTATACATAAAAGTGATGGTTGGAATGCTTGAATTAATCTCAGCCATTGGTAATTACTTGGAGCCACATCCGAGTCCATTATTATTTTGGACACCATGCCAACTCAGTTTGGAGACAGTCATATGCATACGCAAATCAGTCCTGGCCATGGCGAAACCAGAGTTTGTCTTGCAGTTTGGGCTGGACTGCTCCTATTGGTCAAGGCTGGGTCCAAACTGAGGTGATATGGTGGGTAAAATAATGATGGATTGGAACACTACCCAGAGCGATTGTCAGTGGTTAGACAAATTGCAATCATTCCTCCCATGACCTTTTTAGGTGTTTGACTGGGGACATTGAGGTAGACTTTAAACCATATCAGGTTTGGTTAGCATTCCACTCAGAATACTATAGCCCCCTTAAGGCAAACAAAAGGCACACATAAAGAACAAGATAGCCCCTTGGATCAACCAGAAACTCCTGTTCCTCAAAAAAAAGTGCCACCAATTAGGAACGAAATGGCATAACACCTCTTAGGAGTCAGATAAATATCTGCATCGTATAGCTATTAAAACCTATCATAAAGAGATTAGATTAGCAAAATCCACTTTTTATACCAGCAAGATAGACACTGCTAAACATTCCTCAAAGGAATTATTCTCTATAGTGAAATCTATACCTCACCCTGGTCCCTTGAACCAGGAGACACCACACTCTCAGATGGCTTGTGACTCAATAGCTGGATACTTTAAAAATAAGACTCAGGACATCCAGAACTCTTTCAGGACTCCCGAAAGTTGGCCATCCCACCCAACAGCAACCAAAAAATTCACAGGGGCTCAAAGAATTGTAAGCAATCTCACCTTCAGAAATGCAGAATCTTATGTTTAAATGCAAATCCATCGCACCTGCTGACCCTTGCTCCCCTTCAATCGTAAAACTAGGATTGGACACAATCAACCCAGTGCGTTGTACTATTTTGAACTCTTCCATTCAGTCAGCCTGTATTCCAGACAATTGAAAATCGGCGTATGTCACCCGGATTCTAAAGAAGAATAATGCTGACCCTAATGTACCAACAAACTATAGGCCCATTTCTCCCAGCACCCATATAGATGCTTGAAATGCACTTTAACTGTCAGATTTCAGTATAACTTTAAACTAATATTCTTTTAGACTCATTATAATTTGGTTTCCATGCCTCTCGTAGCACAGAGTCTATCCTTCTTACATTGTTGGAGCATCTTAAACATTCCCTTAATAAAGAGACACTGCTGCAGACTTGAACAGTCACACCCACCTGCTTTAAGCTACTTAAAATTCCTCACAAGGCTATAGACTTTCTTCCTCTTAAGGTCAGAAAGAAGGTGATCCATTCTTTAATAGAGTCCCAGCTGCACTACCTTATGCCCTGCCCTCCCAAACAAACTCACCAATAAACTCCAGCAGGTACAGAATTCGGCAGCCATACTGCTGTTTCACCTTCCCAGACACTGCTCGATGCCATCCAAATAAGAGAATCTTCACAGGCTACCCGTAGAAATGAGGGTTCATTTCAAGATTTTGTCTCTTATACATACACATAGTGCAGCCTTCAAAAACTGTTTAGATTCCATTCTCCTGTAAAATTACTCAGATCCTCTAAACCTCTTCGGGTTCTGCCCCCCTCCCCCCCTCCTTCCAAATTCCGTTCCATCAGGAAGATACTCAGCAGCAGTTGCTGGAGCCAGACTATGGATCTAGCTTCCCTTAACTCTGTTCTCAAACCGATCGAGTGAGATTTGTAAGGAATCTGAAAACTTGGCTTTATTCTAATAATCAACTCTTCTGTTTTCTGCTTCCACCCAGATGGATCACCGTTCTCTCCTGCACTAGCATTGTGGGATTTTAGCGCCTTTCAGCACTGTCTGAGCATACATTGAATTCTGTAAATCAGTTTTCAAATTCTAATTCAAAAATCCAGAAGGGCGGTAACCTGATCTGTGAATCCAGCTGTTGCAAAGCCTTAAAGAAGCTCGGAGAGTGAATGCGTTACATGGAGTAAACAACCATAGAGATCTGTCAACAACAATCTGACCTTGCATGATGTATCTGAACAGCATTATGTGTTTACAAACTGATCGTTTATTGCTACTTGCAGAAAACAACTTTAATAATCTCTTCATTCTATAGATTGTGTTTTTTAACAGAGTGTGACGGTTAGTCCGTGGAAGGATGGACGCTAAGGACTGAGGGTCTCGTATAACCTGTTTATTGACAGTTTGTTCGTAAAGGTCAAGAAAGCAGAGAAGCGTATGATCGGCAATGAGTCCTGTAAGTAGGCTTTCCGGAGTGGAGCTTCCTTCTCTTGGGTTTTCGTATGGGCTCTCCCTCTCGCTCTTCTCTGGTCCGGGTTTTGCTCGGAAAGAAAGGAAAACAAACAGCCGCGTTACTGGCTGATACGAGGACAAGGAATGGGAGGGGGCAGGGGAGTGAGGGTTCACCAGGGTTCCGTCACCTTCGTGCAGTAGTGTCTATCCTACAAAGTGATGCCGAGAACGTGATACAACCTGTGTCCACCCTCACGCTAACCCGTCCCGCCCCGTGTACCAAACAACCCTTGTAAACGCCCTCGTACCTTGTGGAGCCACACTTCTCCCCTGGAAGTGTGGCAGGGTGGCTCGTGGTTCTGCTGGCCTCCTGGCTTGTCGAGTCTCGGCTCCGGCAACCTGGGACGAGGCTCTTCGGTGCTTCCGTCTTCTTCGGTGTTGGCGTGTTCCTCTCGGGTCAGCTGCTCTCCTGGAGGTTCCGCGCTCGCAGACATACACGGAGTTTCCTTAAACGCCCCAAGTTCCAGCAATTGGCTCGGGTCCAATGACGTCTTTCGTTCTGATTGGTCGAATGCAGGGAACGCCAGGGAACTCCTCCCTGACGTCACGGAAGGCAGGGCCAGAGGCGGCGTCAACGAAGGCAGCGTAGAGAAACTCCAGGACATGTCCAAGGGTTCCTGCGGACGGGGCGGAAATGGACAACTGTTAGTAGGCACACCCCGTCCGTCCATGACAGGGACCATGTCTTCGTGACACAGAGCAAGGGTGTGTTTAACCAAAATTGTACATTTGTAACTACATAATTACAATTCCTCTTTTTTCTGCAGACAGCCATAGCCTATTTTCCACTTTCTGTTTTCCATTTAAAACAATTGTTTTGTAAAAATGCCTTTTTCAATCAAACTGCCCCAAAATAAATACTAATGGAAAGCAATTCATACCAATTAATGTGTAATATGTGTAGGAGAGTAGGATATGCTTACTATGGTTACCCCCACTTTTTGCTGTGTTTCACTGATTTATTGACTTTAGTCTGGCTGGGGCCCTGCTAACTAGGACCCCAGCCTAGCTGCTTCCTCTCTAAATCGATTGCATGTACATTAGGTACACTCCAGATTGGTTACTGGGTTACCATTGCGAGTTCCTAGTATATGGTACCTTAGGTACCAAGGGCATAGGTACCCCAGAGGCCTACCAGGGGCTAAAGCATGTATTATGCCACCCCTGTCAAGCCTTCCAAAATGGCACCACAGGTCTGCTACTGCAGCCTGGGT
Source organism: Lissotriton helveticus (assembly GCF_964261635.1). Classification (NCBI taxonomy): domain Eukaryota; kingdom Metazoa; phylum Chordata; class Amphibia; order Caudata; family Salamandridae; genus Lissotriton; species Lissotriton helveticus. Next base: position 1,382,711,946 of record NC_136059.1, read on the forward strand.
AAGGTGGTACTTGTACCCCTTACTAAGATATAGTCTACCTATATCTACCTATATATAAAGACACATATAAACTTATAAGTTACTCCTATGGCAGGCCTTGACAATCCTGAAGGCAGAGTGCTTGGTTCTGTGTGAGAGGGTGCCCAAGCATGAGCTGAGCCCTTCTACAGCTTTTGGAATCACTTCCTTATGGCTGTTCTGTGATACAGCCATACCATATACTCTTAAGTGCATTATAACCTCGCCGTAAATCTAATCCCAACTTTCTCCGTAGAAGTCAATGGTGATTCGCGGCTGTGTTTAGACACTGCACGCGTCCCCCGTGGGTCTCCAGTGTCCCTACCATGGGTGGTTCCTGGTTGCTCCAGCGGTTCTACAGGCTCTAGGCCTTGTCTCTATGACTGTAGTGGTACTTATATCACTTTCTTAGTATATGGTTTGATAGGAGCCTAGAGCAAGACATATACTGTGCAAATTTACTGTGTGCCAATTAAGTTTCCTGTAAGTACTTTTGCCTCTAGCCTCATAAAGAGACTAGAGGGGTGTGTTTAGAATCAATACATATATTTTATATATATACCTGGTGTGGTTCTCCTTTCATTTGGTCATTCACAAGATTATAGACTGGTAAAACAAGCTGCTTTACATTCCTTCAAGACTTAGCCTGTAGACTGCTCTCCACAACTACCACTAGGATAGCTTTCTATAAAGGTAGTCTTAAACCTACCATCAATAAGGGTCGTTTGGACTGGTGCAAGGTGCCCGCTAGAATAGTGGACAGCATATGCCAGGCCAACTTCTCACAACATGGTCTTATATTGCCATCTCTGGGTTCAGAGAGACACAGAGCCATTGGAGGGGCAAAGGGGATGGGTGTCACCCCTGGTTTCCTTTTCAGCCCAGGTCCACCCTTACACTTTCGGTACCTGTAACCACTGGCACACTGCCAGGCCATGATTGTTGTTGGGGATATTTTGTTCAATGTTTTTAAAAGCACTGCTGGGCTTGCTTGCCTTGCTCTCACCCATTCACTGTGATTGAGAGTGCTGGGCCGATAGTAGGGGCCAGAGTGCTGGTAGGGGCTTCTAGGGAGAGAGATCCAGAACAAGGTTCACTGATGGGTTTGTAAAAGTTCACTCGTTTGTTGAGCTATGACGGTCCTTCATTGTGTAGTGCTTTGTACGGCATCTCTTTGTGACTGGTAGCCAATGGAGTCTCCTGAGGTGAGGGGTGATGTGTGTCTGTCTGGGGAGGGTGAGGATCAGTGCTTAATTTGTAAAATATTAAGTGCAGGTGCTCAAATTTTTTAGGAGGCCACACCCACTTCCCAGGGTCCACCCATCCCCTTTAATGGCTCCACGCACATCCAAAAACCTCAGAGCCACCTCCTCACTTCTTGAGTTCTGCAAGAAGCTGAAGACATGGCTCTTCATATAAGTACCTCAGGACCTCCCACTTACACACCTATCCAAGCACCTGGATACCCTCTCGGGTGATAAGTGCACTATACAAATCGATATAACATTTCATAATATAACATATGAAAAGCCTATGACAACAACTCAAAAGTTAACTCAAATTAGAGATTGTGTGTACATCTCAATATGCAACTTTTGGAAAGGTCAATTGAGGACTTGAGGCAGCTTTGCAAACTACAGAAAATGTGTTTGTATTGTGCTGTTTAAAAGAAAGGAAGGAATTAAGGAAGAAATACATTAAAGCAGTCAGCAACAAATGCAGGCAGGAAGGGGAGTACTGGAGTGAGGAAATTGAGTAATTTATGAAAAAAGGAGGAAATAAGAAAATAATGTGAAAGGGAGAAATTATGGGATAGAGGGAGAAAGGATGTGAACAATGTGTGATGGATGAATAGAAAGATGAAAAAAGGAAGAAAAGCAAAAGGAAGGGTTAAAAATACGAAAGGAAGAAATTAAAGAAGGGCTGAAGGAAGGAGCAGGAAAAAAAATAAGTAAAAACGGAATGAAGGAAGAAGAAAAAAATGCTCCAAGGGAGGAAGAATGGAGAATGAATACGGATAGAAGGAAACAAGAATGGAAAGAAGAAAGGAGGTATGGAGGTTCTGGGTCAAGGAGGGACAGACGGAATAACGACAGTGTAATATTGCAAAGAAATTGAAAAACAAAATATTAAAATGCATTTCTGTGTCCTTAACACACCATGTATGTTTGTAAAGCACAATTTACCAGAGAGGGTCTTTTTTGTTTGAATATCTTTTATTGCATTTTTACATTTATATTGCATAACATAGTATCAAACGTACACTGTGTCTACATCGTGAAAAGAGGCAGGAGAAAAGAACTCATGATTGCACAAAATGACATGTGTTGGCAACAACAGTTCGTCGCATTGTCATAGCTTGCCGTTCAACAGTCGTTAATCAGTTATACAGTTATAAACATATACATCAGGAAAAAGAAGGAGGTGCAAGCGGCCTAGCAAGGGGCGTGATTACATGTAAATAATAAAGAAAGCATCATACAATTGAAAGCAGCACCCCTGCAACAATTTTGCCAGTTGGCCACTGAGTACTCTTTTAAATCAAAGGGTGAACAATACTCACAATATCGCGGTCTTCCCAGCCGCATAGTCCACTCTGGCCAATAATGTCCACACAGGGGAGTACCTTCTTCGTCACATTACTTAAGGAAAAAAATCAAGCAGCTATTTGCCAAGTTCCAGAGAGGGTTTTGACACCAAATTAAACATGTTATCCAGCTCATAGCACTAATTCTATCGACTTCAGAAAGATGAAAGACTGAGTGGCCACACCAAGATTTAAATTCATGTTCCCGAGCTCAAACATGGATTCCAGGAGTGGATATAAAGATATGTGCAAGAATGAACAACATAAAAGGAAGAGTGAGGAAGTAGGAGAGGTCTGAAGGCAAAGATAAATATGATAGACAGGGAATGTGAAGAGAAGTGGGGAAAGCAGAGATTGGGAGTGCATGATTGGAGAAGAACATGATGAGAATTAAAAGTGGAAAGAGGAAAGGGCAAGAGAAGAAGATAAGACAGCTGGGAGCACATGAAAGGAGAGTGGAAGGGAAAGATGAGAAGGAAGAAAATGAAAAGCAGTTAGTTTGGGGAGGCGGCAATTAAGAGAAAACACAGACATAGGCTAGAAAATGAAGGGAGAATGGAGACAAGGGAAGGAGTGAGATGTGAAGGGGATGAAGAAAAGCAAATACTGAGGGGGAGCAAGAAACAAGTACACCTCTGCTTTATTAAATATACAGTACTTAATGTTGTAAAGTTGAGGGTGACAGGGCTGCATCATTCTTGGGCCTGTCTCATCAATGCATAGCTGTGCTGTCCAAGACACACAATAGCGATTTTTTAACTGTGTTAAGATTTTATGACATCAAAGATGTTTTGTGCATTAACATAGGTATTCTTGATAAAAGATAATAAAGTGTCAGTTATGCAATCAGGATTAAGCTTTGATGGGGAATCAGGCTCTCATGCTTCAAACAAATAGTTGTATAACGCATTCAGGCAATAAGTCACAACATCCCACTGCCACCTTTTTCAAAATTAAGTCAGAAACTCAACTCCATCAGAGAGGCTTCCATATGCACTTTTGAATAAAGCACAAAATCCAATGGAGCCTGCCCTGCTGTTGTTGAGATGTGAGCATATACACCCCTCCTGTACTGTAGCGCTCCTCCACTCTTATGTAGGCAGCGGAATAAACTCTTAAGGATTCCAAATGGCACATCGGGTGGCTCTGAGGGCGCTGTTATACCTCCGCTCCCCTGCAGTGACAGGATTCAGGTACGGAGTCAGGATGTAGTCACGTACAGCATACGCACTGTCACCTGCAGGGTGACAAGAATTAGGTTAAACACTGTCCTGCCACTTCAGACCTTTACTGGTTGTGTGTTTGAAAGCCATGCATTTACTTAGCAGGTAGCCCTCACCAAACTCCCCATCTGTGAGTCGTCGGTTTAATCCACTTCCACTGTGGCGAAAAATGAATGAGTCGTGTGTGCTGCCTAGGTATTTAGCAACAATGTCAGTGATGACATGTTTGGCATTGCACACTACCTGTATGTTCAGGGAATGAAAGGGCTTGCGGTTCCTGAATACATACTCATTCCGTGAGGGGGAAGATTGTGTCATGGGTCCCATCTATGCAGCCAATTATGTGGGGGAATTGGGCTATCTGGGAGAACTGCTGGGTCTGATCTAGTGCCTGTTGTGTGATGGGGAATTGGGTGTGGTGATGCAGCCTCTGTACCATTGCATCAAGGAAAGCGTGGAAGAAGCGCAACAGTGCACTCTGAGAGACCCCTCCTGCTGTGGCTATCACCCCCTGAAAACTCCCTGATGTCAGTAAGTGCAGTGAGCACAGGACCTGTACATGCGTGGGAATGGTGTGCCATGTGTGGGGGGTGTTCTAGTATGGGTTCGAGCTCCCCTATTAAGTCCAGGATGCTGTCTGCGTCCAGCCTGTAGTTCACATGGATCTCATCCTCAGTCCGCTGGAACAGGGTGATGCACGCTCTGAAAATCCTTTCCTGGCGTTTCCTTCTCTGTGCAGCAGCTCTGATTCACAGCTTCCTGGCTTTCACATACAGCCCAGCCACTGTGAAACCCCCTGCAGCATTGTGGGCATTGTTAAATAGGTTGCACATGGTTACCACCTGCTCAGAGTTGGTGGTATTTACGAAGTGCTAAATTGCGAATTTCGCAAAATAGCAATTTGCTAATTTTACCTGCGTCTCATTTTGCAAACTCGCAATCTGCGAGCAAGCTATTAGCGAATATCGCAAATGATGTGTGGCTAATTGCGAGTTCGTATATTTATTCGCAGATTCCATGCCTCGCAAAATTGGTAAGCGCCAAATTTGCGATTACCGTTTTTGCGCACCGGAAACCTTTCCTACATAGGAACACTCTGGCGATCGCAAACACAGTTTTTTTGCGATTCGCAGTGTTTGCGATCACAAAACAGCTTCATACATGTGGCCCATAGTCACCAATTTCCTGTACTCCACAGACACTCAGGGCACATACCCCAGAAGGGCCACTAGAGGGAGTGCTCAATTCCACCATCAATCAACGATTCCAGCACATCAAAAATGCTTTCCTAATATCTCGCCACCTCCGGGCACTCCCAGGCCAGGTGCAGAAAACAGGCCTCCGGTGCTTGGCAGCGCACACAAAGCACATCCTCACTTAATACAGCTCTGTTCAGCTGCACAGGGATCCTGTACAGCCTATGAATACACTTGAACTGGATAAGTCGCTGTCTGTAATTTGGTGACATCTCCTTGATCTGCGTGCAGCAATAAGCCCACGTGCCCTCCTCAAAAGGACCTCCCAAGATCTTCTCCCATTCGCGCTGCGCAGGGGGACACATATCGGCAACGCACGCTGCATTCCAGAATTCAAGTGGGTAATAAGTTTGCATGGTGAAGGATTCATCAGAAAATCCTCCTGCGCCTGGAATGTTGGTGGCGCCACTGGGAAGGGTACAAAGAGTGTGTGCAGTGCTGCTCTTAGCTGATAATATGTCAGGCCTGTCCTGGTGTGATCGTCCCCAAGCGCATCGTCCATGGTGACGAACACACCGTCAGAGAACGCCTTCCCCATTGTGTGGAGCTGGAGTTTCTGCAGTCTTTGGCACACCCCTTTTTCTGCGGTAAAGTGCAACCCAGGGTGGTATCGATGGGGAAACTAATGCCTCTAAACGTGCTCTACACCTAAGCTTCCACCATGCCCACACTGTGCAGCCTCCAGTATTAATCTTAGCTCGAGGTCAATTTTGGAGTCCAAAGAGTGCCATCTGTAGTGATATCGAGTCCCCCTGATCACTCTAAAGGGGTGGTGTGTGCCATAAAAAGTATTGGGTATACCCAGTGGTATCCAAATTGTGCCTGAGCGCCATTGTAATACAATTCCATATCTGGGCCGCCCATACCAGCCTGTTCGAATGGCAGGGTCCGATTCTCCCACGCCACACGGGGCTGCCTGCCCATGCCAGAGATATCAAATTTGAGTATAGCCGCCGTTTAAATTCAGAAGTGAGAGGGAGCTGCAGGTTAACAAACACATATAAAAATTTAGGAGGAACCACTATCTTGGCAATGGCCAGCCCGCCCACCAGAGATAGAGGGAGTGTCTTCCACCTGTTCAGTCTGCTCTCCAGCCAGTCCATGAGCTTGCCATATTTATAGCCCCAAAGTTCATCAACGTACGGCTGAGCCAGAACCCCAGATATTTCACCAGGGAGTCCGCCAATTTAAGTGGGAACTCCGACTGGAACGGGTCAGTGACAGGAGTGCGCGGGAAAAATTGTGACGCCTGATAAGCCTCCAAAGCGGATGATTTCCTGGATGAGGGAGTCCAGGTTTTCCACTGGGCGCTGAACGTTTAGGGTCACATCATCAGCATACATGGACAACAGGATCACCCGGGAAGAAAAAAACAAGCCGCGCCGAGCGTGGGGCTGCCCGTGCCTAACCACGAGTGGCTCCGGCGCCACCGCAAATAAATGGGGTCAAATGGGTACCACTGCCGTGTACCCCGAGTCACTGGGAGACACCCAGGCATTGAGCCTCAGTCTCGCCGTAGGTGCTGAGTACAACAGGGAGATTTTGTTTTAGAAAAAAGGGGCTGATGCCGATACGGGAAACGAGCGTAAATAAGTACAGCCTTTCTAAGGTATCAAAGGCCTTGGCTGCGTCTAAAGAAAATGGCAGCAGCGGGAAGAGACCAGTCCACTTACTGAATAGTCGCAAAGAAGGTGCAAAGGTTGGGAGAGATGCTCCGTCAAGGAACGAAGCCGCACTGATCAGGCCTTAGCACCGCAGGCAGCAGGGGGAGCAAACAGGTCACCAGAGATTATGCAAGTATTTTATTATCAGGATTAATCATTGACAGCAGCATGTAGGAATACGGGTCCTTGTCAGATGTGAGGATAGTAACAATTGGCGCCTCTCGGAGAGAGGGGGGCCGTGTATCTGGCTCCAGTGATTCCTCATACATATTGAGGAGGTGGGGCACAAGGAGTGGCACATATTCCTTATAAAATGCAGCTGTGAGTCCGTCCAGCCCGGGAGCCTTATCACTAGGCATGGCCTGAATTACCCTGACCACTTCCTCCTCCGAGAACGGCACATCAAGATAACTACGCTGCCCATCACTTAACCAGGCTAGTTCAATCAATTCTAGAAGCGGAGCAGATCCGGGTGCACCTCTGACTGCCGTGCCGAATACAGCGAGGTATAGAATGCAAGCATTTCTGCTTGTACTGCCTCCTGACTGGTGACCACCTCGACGTTACGCAGTTTGCGTATATATTTACTAGCCCATGGCTTTTTTTACAGGAGGCTTGCCAGCATCTTCTTGGCCTGATCCCCCTCCTCATAGTGGCGGACGTGTGTCTCTTTGCCCAGATAGTGTGTCTCTCTGTGTGCGGCCTCCTCAAATTCCGCTATTTTCTCTTTAATTCGCCCCAGGTTGCTAGTTGGTTGGACTCAAAGTATTCCGATTCAAGCACCCGAACTTCCCCCTCCAAGCGCCTAAGGTCTCCCCTGACCGAATGCAGCACACCTGCCTGCTTGGTGATGCACTTACCCCGGACTATCGCATTGAAAGCCTCCCACAATACTGAGGGAGAGTCCACCGTCCCACTATTTAGCTCAGAATACTTGGTTATATTGGCTCGAATTGCCTCTCGGAATACCTGATCCTAGAGTGCGCCGGAGGGAAGTCTCCAGCTAAAGGGCCTTTGCCCCCCATTAGGCAACGAGAATTCCAGAAGTACTGGGGCATGATCGGAGAGAGACCAGGCCAAGTGAGCAACCGCAAACACCCACGCGATCCAATAATCAATCCTGAACCAGGGCTCGCTGCAGAGACACAAGCGACCTCTCTGCCGTGTGAGTGCCGACGACGCCAGACATCCACCAGCTCATGGTCTTCCATAATGGCCCGGATCTGTTCCACTGCCCGTGGGTGGGGCTGGCGAGAGTCACCAGACCTTTCCTAGTTCAGATCTAAAACAACATTTTAATGCCCCCCCTCCCCCCAACAAAACGGCCCCAGGGCCAATCGACTCAGTCAGCCTCCAAACCATACTAAAAAATTGTGGGTCTGCCACATTTGGCCCGAATACTGATACAAGCACGAACGGTTGCCTCCCCAGCTCTCCAGCAACTATTACATATCTCCCCTGTGGATCGCCTAGCGCGGTGCGCGTTCGCCATGGAAGCCCCTTCCTAAGATTGATAGCCGCACCCCTGGCATAATTAGAGTATCCTGCTATAAATTTCTATCACATCCAGCCTGCCCGTAGTAGTGTGCAGCTAGTACTAGTTAAGTGTAACTCCTGCAAAAAGCAGATGTCAGCCCCACGTCTATTGAGATGTGCCGCTACCAGTCTCACATTTCGGAAGTCATTCAAACCGCGCACATTCAATGTCACTGCTTTGACTTGACTCACACGCTTAGTGGTCTCGCCTATGCTTTAAATCTCACAATTCCTGGTGTGCCAGGCACACTACAGTGCCAAGTTGATGCTGATGTGAGGCCAGAGAGGGGAAAGAAAGTGGGGAGTGGGAAAGACCAAAAAAGAGCAGTGCGACCAATTTAACCTGCCCATCACCCAAAAGTTGCACCCGCTATTCGCAGTGGCAATGGATCCCATAGCAGCCAGAATTCCACAACATCACACCACCTGTGGCCTAGTATTTACCTACAGGAGTATTATAATATCAATGTATGCAGATGACATAACACTCTATATCCGCAAACCAGATGCCAACCTTAACCCTGTGTTGCGTGAGGTCCTCCGATCTGGAGGTATGTCTGGCATACAAATTAACTGGTCTAAATCGTCCATATTGCCGCTGACTGCGGCCCCACTAGAGACTCACCTGGAATTCCCGCTTAAATGGGGGAAGGAGCAGTTAAGTACCTGAGTGTATGGCTGAGCGGGGACTTGCACGAAATATGGCTACTTAACTTTGGCACACTACTAGACTGGTTGAACCAAAAGGTGAAATTCTGTGCTGCCCTACCTCTGTCACTAGCTGGCCGAATCACTATCACTAAGATGCTAGTTCCTCCCAAATTTTTATATTTGTTCGTCAATATACCCATACCATTAACAAAGGCCTCTTTAAGCTCTCTGCGATATGCCGTGATCGACCTTAGTATGGGCTGGTAAACAACCCCGCATGAGTTGGGAAATACTTACACGTCCTCTCTCTGGGGGTGGCCTGGGCGCACCTGATTTTGAACTGTACGTGCTATGTGCGCTAGCGCAATTTCTACAATTTTGGATACACCCTGTCCCATTCTAACCACATGTTGCCATTGAAACTGATATTGCTGATCACACCCCTTTACACGTAGCTGTGTATACACTATATCGCAAAACAGTACATTAAATTAATACTGTCGAAACCCTCAGATGGGCCTGGGAAGGTTTGAGGAAACGGGTGGGGACACCACTGCTATATGCGCCCTCAACTCTAGTTGCACATCACCCTCATTTTCCCTTCCTCAATGATAAGAGCTCTATTGCTAGTGCATGCAGCATGGGTATTTCCACACAAGGAGACCTCTACCCACAAGACACCTTCTTAGAGCAGCCACAACAACAAGAAGACACGCCAACACCACTCTTAAATGTATTCCTGTATTTCCAGCTCAGAGCCGCTTGTAGGGCTATGCACTCAACTTTTCCAGCCCCCGAGATGTAATGAAGCCTCTAGAACATTTATTAACCACGCCCTCACCTTGTTAATTAATTACTAGACTGTACAGTCTCACTCAAAAGCACACCCCTTGGGTAGCCCCCAAGGCACTAACAAAATGGAGGATATATCTAGACAACCTGCGAACAGACGAACAATGGCTGTCCTGTTGCTCACAGTTGTGGCATCTATCCCCGAATTATAAGCTGAGACTGATCCATTTTAAATGTATACATAGAAAGTATCGTACCCCCTGCAATTGCACAAGCAAGGTTCCTGCTGCTGGAAGTGTAACTGGGAGGAAGCTGCTTTCCTGCATGTTGCGTGAAGCTGCCGACCCATTGCTGAATATTGGAAGGAGGTATATGACACTATCCAAGCTGTCACTGAGGTGTCGTTAAATCCTACCCCGCTTGTGGCACTGTTGGTTTATGTGGAGGACATCCCACCAGTGAAACGCCGCTTGGTGGCCATGATGCTACTGCTCACGAAGATCAAACTGGCCATTCGGTGGGGAGCGCCTAGGGCTCCCGTGTAACCGCATGGGTGCAGGATATCGCTTACTATCAAGAGCAGATGGCGTTATTTTGGGATCTAATGCCAGAAGCATCACGCCCGAGAGATATATGGGAACCTTTCAATAATTGGCTCAGGGAACAAAGTACAGAACTGGATACCTCTAGTCCAATCCCGGCAGTCCCCCCACCCAGGTAGCTGATGTAACCACCTTCAAACCTGTTACTTCCTTGACAGGCCCCTCTTCATGTGGAGTCGTCCTAGGCAAAACTCAAGTTTATAGCCACTTGAGGTCATCCTGTCTTCCCCGATTCATTGGTTTTATAATCTAAAAGTTCAGTAAGCCTCAACAACTCTGTCTGATCTCAGTTAACACATTTTTGTGAATTGTGCTTGTGTAATGGTCTGTGTATCTGCTTTGCTTCCTGTAGGACGATATGTTGGGGTACAGTAAACGTACATCCGTTTGATATGGATATTTCAATTTAGGACGATGTTTTAATTCGTGACTATGCTGTGCAGTTATACATGAGAATATTTCTTTTGTTACATAAATGCCTGAATAAAATTGAATAAAAAGAATTAAACAAAAAAAGGATATTGTACTAGATAAAACACTAGCAAATAAATTAACCCAAAAAATATAGCCAATAATAACTCTACATACACAAAGAATAACAAATAATTAATCATTTTACGTTATTTAACTTACCACAACAATAACTATGTTTCAAAAACAACATAATAAATGTAATATTCATTCGGAATTTTATATACATTGATACACCATACATACATCACACATCAATGTAAACATTTCTGCCTTATACAAACAACATTAAATATAAAACAAATTAGGTTATTTTCAGATTAACACTAATAACAGTATACCAAAAGAAAATAATTAAAATAAACAATCAGTTCTGTAGCTGCCGAAAATCCAACAGCAAAAGTCCAGAAACACCACAGAAAATCTAAAGCATGATTCCCCAAAAAATGCGAAATACAATTCTTCAAAACAAATATCTAAGTGAAGGTTCCATATCAAATTCATCAAAGGCCTTAACAACCCCAATACTAAATAAGAAAAATAGAGGGACAGCAAACCCCAAAATAAGAAGAAAACATTGGAAAAAGTTACAAATGATAAGATTCTACCATTTATATTTTAAAAAGAAATAGACACAACTTTCAAAAAGCATTGTTTAAGGTCACTCTTTCTGACCTTAAATGGAAAGCATGATATATTTTGACCCGCACCCCAAAACATTCTAAAAATCACAATATTTACACAAAAAGCTGTGGGGCACCATAAAACGTCAACACTTAACCCTGTAATTATATGATAATTATGCAGCCCCATATTCGGCTTCCACGAAAACACCAAGCACACACTAATGAACTGCTAAAATATATTTACTAATACCTTAATTCCCAACCAAACACGCTTAAAATAGATTCAATTACACCTTCAACTGAGCAATAATGTTGAAAAATGACTGTACAATGGCGGTAATGTGAAAAGAAAATGATGGTAAAATAGAAATGAAAAACAGATTACTATCACAATGCAGTCAATGTAAAAAGAAAAAGTATTTTTGTTTTGTGTGCTTATGAAAGGCTTTTTGAAAAAGGTTACTGCAAGCATATTGAATGCATTACTCAGCCAAGTATGCACCCAAGAAACCCTTAAACCAAGACGAGGACTGCTAAACACCCTTACATAAATCACATACAATTATTGCCCACCTCCTTGGATTAGCTGTCGAGCAGTCAAGAATTTTAAATCATACAATCAAACAGACAGGTGGGGGCGTGGCTTGGAGGCCGATGGAGCTGGCTGCGTGAGCGCCGAGCTCCGAGGTGATCCCCATGAAACCCTGAATTAACGTGGCCCTTCGGACCGCCCCGTGGCACCAGGAGTCGCAAGCGGGGGGTGACCCTGCCCTGGAGCCTGCCCAGCAACACATAAGGCGTTATGTGGGGGCTCTGGGCAGTTTTTCCGGCAGTGGAGAGGCACAAAATGGCGGCGGAGCTGGCGTGAAACGTCCGGGCCTCCGACTGAGATGCTGTGGAGCTGCCCGAGGTGAGGGAAGGAAACGGCCGGGACTGAAGTGGAGCTGCTCGGAAAGGCCGGAGGATCGACGGAGTGCCGCTGTACCCGCATATGACGCGCCCTGTGGCACTCTACGCCGCGGGCACAATGCAGAGGGGAGACCTGTGGAAGGCGAGAGGGCGGATTTAGAGGGAGCGCACTCGGCGGCCTGGAAATCCTACTGCAGCGCCCCATGGACAAGAGGCTGTGTGGCGGGGAGGAGCTGCGGAGCGACAAGCGGTGGAGCGCTGCTGCCTTCCTACCTGGCCCGGTGAGTGGGGTGCGGCCTGTCCTGCGGCCCTTGGCTGCGGAGGCGGTCGTGGGGCCGGGGGCGGCTGCGGCCTGCAAGCCGCGGTGGGGACGGAGGAGGGCGCGGGCGGAGAGCGGAGGCCCTGCTGGAGGAGGCTGTGGGGGGCCCGCTTGGTAGACGGCGAGGCGGAGCTCCAATTTATACATGGAGATCACCTGGAGGAGATAACCCCGCGATCCGGGACAGACCAGGCTGAGGTGCGCAGCACACCGCGGAGGGGAGCTAGTGCTACTGCCCCGAGCCGAGGGAACGGCGGATTGAAGAGCAGAGGAGGTCGTGCATGATACGGCTCTGCCGGGGGAGAGAGAGCCAACCTACCGGTGATTATTGAGTGGCGGTGCACAGGCTTTTGAGGGCTGACTTTGGCCTTGCACCGCGGGAGGGGCATGAACTGAGTGGTGTTGTGGGCAGTGCAGCTGCACCGCATTGACTTCCAGGGAGGACAGGGTTGTGGCTCCTCTGCCGACGCTACAACTATTGCGGATTGGGAACTGGGGAGGCCCGGGTTTGGTCGACACTGCTTGCCCTCAGGTTGTAGTCGGGAGTGGACGAACTACACGCTGAGACACCGGGGCTGCTAAGGGAAGTCCCCCCTGACAAGCGGGCACCTGAACTCCTTTGAGGAAGAAGTGGGCGCTGGTGTTACTCCGGGACCCTGGGACACAGCGGTGAGCACACTCGCTCCTTACTGGTAGTAGGAGACTCAAACCATGGGGAAACCGAGAGGAAAGCAGGGGGGAGCGTCCCAACCGCCGGGGAGAGCGAGTTGCAATCCCAGGCTGAGTCAGAGGGGGCGGTTGAGGCCCAGGACCCCCAGTTGCAAAAACAGTTTGATCGTATACTAGCGGCGATTGCGGATTCGCGCACAGCTCTGCAACAGGATATTGTGCAAGTAGCGACAGGGTTGGGACTACTGAGGGCAGACCACTCTAAGCTGGTGGACAGAGTGAAGTAGGTGGAAGTGACACTATAGGAGGTGACACCGGCCCAAAGGGTATTGGAGAGCAAGATGGTCGATGTGTTGGATCGCATACAAGCGTTGGAGAAGCGAGTGGAGGATGCTGAAAGCCGGAATAGGCGAAACAACATTTGCGTGGTGGGCTTACCTGAAAAAGTGGAGGGGTCATATATGGTGCAAAACCTGGAGCAATGTTTGAAAACAGTGGTGGCGGCGGAGGGTCTATCTCCCTTCTTCACATTGGAACGTGCACACAGGGTGCCTGCTAGGCTGCCGCAACCGGGACGTCCCCCATGCCCGGTGATAGCTAGGCTCCTACATTATAAGGACAGGGACCTACTACTCCAGAAGGCGCGGACGAATGGGCCGTACCAGGTCGACAATGGTAGAGTGACTATATTCCCAGATTATACACTGGAGATTCAGCGCCGTCGCACATCATTCCTGGCAGTAAAAAGAGATCTGAGATCGGAAGGCCTTCAGTACTCGTTACTTTCCCTGCGAAATTGAAAATAATGATGAATGGTGACACTAATTTCCATGACACCCCGGAAGATGCATGGGCGTGGCTGGGAACGTACAGGGCTGGCACAGACCGGAAGGAGCGACGCTTGCGGGAGGTCTCTGAGCGGCTGCCCCAGCGCCAATCGTGGGGCCTTCGATGCAGGCGACAAAAGATGTGGAAACCGTCGCAGTCCCAAACTGAGTTGGAAAGACAGGACGCGTTGGAGGCAGTGTTGGCGTTGTCTAGCAGCCAGATGTTGCAGTCGCCGGGGACTACGGACACGGAGAAGGACAAAACACAGTCGGACACCGAGACGTCGGAGGTCGGGAGTGTTCGGATGGCTTAGGTCACCCCGGCCACAGCAGACGGACTCATGGATGAGTGATAGGTTGACCTTCCGGGAGTTGGAGTTGGAGGGCTACCGGTAGGGCTGTACAAGGGCCATATACTACACTGTAGTTGAGCGCTGTTAGCAAGAGGTGGATAGAGAGGATATTTTGGGAGGCGGCCCCGGGGAGGGGAAACACCTCAATGCACAGTGATTTGTTAAATTATTGACTCGTGCATGGGTGGAAGAAGTTAGCTATGTTTTCTTGGGGGATTACAGCGGGGTTACTATATGAGTGAGGGCCGTCACCCGTTGGCGCCAGGCCCCCCCCGTTGCCCTTAAGGCATGCCTGCAGTGGCTACAGCTGGGCTTAGGTATGTGATATGTGTTGGATTGGCTTGGATGGGGACTAACTGTTTTGTTTTAGGACCTGTTCTTGGTAGGGTGGGGGAGTTGGGGGCTGGGTTGGGATATGGGGTTCACTGGTGTGTTCATTTTTGTACACAGAGGGGAGAAGTGCTTGAACTGTGATGATGGGGGCGGTACCTGATTTGCGATGAATCACTTGGAATGTACGGGGACTACACACGATGACAAGGCGCCACAAGGTTCATGCATATCTGGTCAGGAGGGGAGTGCATATAGCATTGCTCCAGGAAACACACCTTACTAAATCGGAGGGACTAGCACAGCAGTGTAGATGGAGGGGACAGGTTTTTAGTACATCTTATTTGGCGTTTGCGAGGGGGACGTTGATTTGGGTCAGGGCTGGGGTCCCCTTTCAGGCGCTTAAACAAACAATAGATGGTGAGGGCAGATTTGTTGCGGTTGAAGGGCGCTTGTATGGCAGGGAGGTAACCTTATGTAGCATTTATGCCCCGAATGTGGATCAGGCGCAATTTCTGGACCGGATGTCTGGCACTTTGGCACATTACTTGGCGGGCCCGATAATATTGGGAGGAGATTTTAATTCAATAGCGGATACGGTCATGGACAGGTCTCACCCTCCCTTGCCAGATTCCCCAGTTCGCAGACTGTCCAAGTATAGGTTTGATTGGCAAGCTAGATGGCATTTGGTGGAAGTGTGGAGGTCGCATCACCCGCAAGATAGGGATTATTCTTATTTCTCAGCACTACACGAGCTTCATGTTCGGCTAGATGCCATACTGTGCTCCACATTGGTAGTGCCTTCTGTAACCCACTCAGAGTATCTCACTAGGACCCTGTCCGACCACAACCCGTTGCTGATTACGTTGCATTGGACGAGGGAAAAGGCTGAAATCCCTACATGGCGATTGCGCCCGAGACATTAGATAACCCAGTGTTCTATAGGGAGGTGGGAGAGGGGACAACGTACTACTTTAACGAGAACACAGGGACTGCTACTACTAGGGCGGTGGAATGGGAAGCCTTTAAGGTGGTGGTAAGAGGGCTCTGCCTAAGCAAGTATGCTGGGGTAAGGAAAACTCTGTTGCAGGACGTTGAAAAAGCGGACCAACAATTAAGGTTAGCGGAACAGGCAAGGCCGGAGCACCCGGAGTACCAGAAAAAAGCAATAGACGCTAAGGAGACGCTGGCCACGGAGGTAGAGAGGCTGCGCTGCTTTGATTACAGGAAATATGTTGAGAAGGCTCATGCGGAAGGCGATAAGGCAGGAACGCTGCTAGCTTGGCTGGCTAATCCTATACCGCGGGGCTCCCCGATCTTGGCACTAGGGGCGGGTGAGGGTACTACTGTCTACACTCAAAGTGGGATCATGCATGGGTTCCGGGAGTATTATGAGAAGCTTAATGAGAGTACGTTAACGACAGGTGAGACAGATATTGAGTCCTTCTTGGAGAGCGTAACACTTTTGCAGCTAGACGAAGAGCAGGGAAGCACCTGGGCTTTGACATTACGCTCGAAGAGATTAGGCGCCATTAAACAGATGGCGCGGAATAAGACCCCGGGAGTAGATGGATTGCCTGTCGAATTTTATCTGCAATATATAGACTTGTTGGCGCCGTGGCTACTAGAGGTCTATAGTGAGGCGCAGGAATTGGGATAGCTCCCGATGACTATGCAAGAAGCCCTCATTGTTCCACTACTAAAGACGGGTCGAGATAGTACGGACACGGCGGCGTATCGTCCATTGTCAATGCTGTCCACTGATTATAAGATCCTCAGTCAGATCCTGGCGTCGCGCCTGCTGCAGCATATGACTAACCTGGTACATGAGGATCAGGCTGGGTTTATCACAACAAGGAATACTGCTATCAATGTGCGGAGATCGGTGAGGGTCTTGGGAGAAGCTCGCGAGGGCTCACCCATGGCTGTAATCCTCTCAGTGGACGTAGAAAAGGCCTTTGATAGCCTAGAATGGCCGTATTTGTATAAAACAATGGGGTACTTTGGGCAG
The DNA here is from genome assembly GCF_964261635.1 of Lissotriton helveticus. Lineage (NCBI taxonomy): Eukaryota > Metazoa > Chordata > Amphibia > Caudata > Salamandridae > Lissotriton > Lissotriton helveticus. Next base: position 1,382,728,790 of record NC_136059.1, read on the forward strand.
GCCGAGGCATTTGTGGGGTGGACGACGGTGCTGTATACCTCTGCAGTGGCTAGAGTAAAAATAGGGCAGATGATTTCCACCCGCTATACGGTAGCCCGTGGGACACGGCAGGGTTGCCCACTCTCCCCGCTGTTATTTGCTTTCGCAATAGAACCTTTGGCAGCGCGGGCTCGGTTGGGACAGTGATATGAGGGCTTAGCTTTTAGAGGGGAACAGCAATACATCTCCTTATATGCGGATGATATGTTGATGTTTTTGGCGAATGCGGACGATGCATTGGCGGGGGCAGCACGACTGTTATCCGACTTTGGCAAGGTTTCAGGCCTGGAGGTTAATTGGTCTAAAACATGTTTAGTCCCAGTGCAACCAAGGAGGGTGGCACCTAGGATGCCGAAGGCCTTGCGGTGGGAGCCGTCTTGTTTGGCGTACCTCGGGGTACATATCTATCACAGAGCCAGTGATATGCTAGAAGGAAATATAGGGAGGTGTGTACGAGCCCTAAAGGGGAGCATGGCATTTTGGAGTACCCTTCCGTTATCAGTGATGGGGAGGATAGCCTTGCTGAAGATGGTGGCACTCCCTCGGCTGCTGTACTTTTTTAGAACATTACCCATATGGGTGCCATGCTCCTTGTTTACCAACTTGAAGTCCATGATTGTGGGGTTCATTTGGGGGTCAGGGAGGCGCAGAGTGGCTCTAAAAACATTGATGAGACCAAAGGCGGAGGGCGGACTGGCGGTTCCTGACCTGGAACTGTATTATATAGCGGCGCAGCTACAAGTTCTTACTCAGGTGGTAGCCATGGAATTCCGGGACCCTGAAGCCGCGAGGGGTGGTGGAATCCCGAGACATGTCCTGTCTTTTATAGTATTGCAACAGCGATTGGACCTTAGAGATCTCACCTTGGAAGAGAAGCCTCTGAGGTTGTGCTGGAATAGGAGTCAGCGGAGAGCAGGTGTGCAGCACCCTTATGCGCCTGAGATACCACTGGGGATGCTGACAGCATTACCCCATGGAGGAGACTGGACGTCGTTGTGGGAATGGGAGCAGGCAGGGATCCAAGTGCTCGGGGACTTATACAAGGATGGAGAGTTGTTGCCTTATCAGGTATTACAGGAGAGGTATGATCTCCCTTGGGGAGGTTTTCTGGTACATGCTGCCCTGGTGCGTGCAATTCATAAGCATTGGAAGGGGGGTTGATAGAGCCTAAAATAACGAAGGCGTGTCAATATGTGGTGATGGCAGCAGGTACGTTTAAAGCAATTACATGCCTATACTCGAGAATGTTGAATGAGGGATTAGCTCTGTTAGATTGGCTAATACTAAAATGGGAGGAGAGCACTGGGAAGCCCATACCGGAGGCCACATGGGGGCACATTCTGCGCAGGGCGTGGAAGGGCACCAAAACGCACGATTCCAACTGGTACTTTTTTTTATATTACACAGAGCATATTTGACACCTGGTAAGATCATGAAATATTATAATGTTAGCAATGCGATGTGTCCTAGATGCGCTAGAGTGGGAGCAGATTTGGAGCACATGCTGTGGGGGTGCCCAAACTTGGGGAGAAGTGGGAGACCTATTAAATTTAATTATGGAGTGCCAATTGGACTTTGATATGGCTACATGCATATTACACTGGTTCCCTCACACCTCCAAGACGAAGGTAACAAGCAAGTTTTTAGATATGAGTCTGGTTCTGGCGAAAAGGGAAATAACGATGCGCTGAAAATCGAAAGCGGGTCCCAGCAGTAAGAGATGGAGGGCTGAGCTGATTAAGTGGGCTAGTGGTGAGGGTGCTATTTGCTTCCAGTAGGCGCGATGTCTGAACAATGAAAAGGTGCTGGACGCCGCAAGAGCGTGGGAGGAGCTGGTTCAAACTCTGATAAACCAATCGTCTGGGGAAGACAGGGAATAGAGTGATGGGGCTAACGAGGGTAACTGTAACACCCAGTAGGGGCATCCTGGCTTTTTGTCAACACGAGACCTATATATTGAACTGTTGTGGATATACGAACCACACCGGTGGAAGGGAGGGGTGAAGGTGGAGGGGGTTATTATTTGTTCATTTGATTAGACATAGTATGTAAACAGTGTTGGTTGTCTGGCAGCAATGCATGAGGATTGGCGGTGCAGCTTCTTATTGTATTGCAAGGAGAACACTGGGCATGACCGTTAATTATCAGAATAGTTGATATGTAATTGAGCTCACAGATACCTGAGTAATGGGGGGTAAGAATATTTGTTAAATGTGATGATGAGGACCTGATTGCCGAGATGAAAATCAATAAAATATGTTTAAAAAAAATCAAACAGACAGGTAACGATAAGAAATGACATTAATGTTTTAAGACGGTTTCAGCCGAATTCATTAAAAAGATCCTTCATTCATTCATTCTACATAAAGGGAAACATCAAGGGCAACACATATCATTGATAAATGTACCCGTAGCATTTAAAGACCAATGCCGAAAACCTTGTGAGAAGTGCATGTTTCAAAGGGGCCAGATTTACTATTTTAACTCCAATGCCACAAACACTGGGGAAAATGTAAATAAAGGGTGTCAGGTTTGCTACTCTAACTCCAATCCCACAAACATTGAGCAAAAGACATATATATTTTGTGGGGCTCATATTTACTATTCTACACCCAATCCAAGAAAAATTGGGAACCGCACACATTTTGGAGGTTCAAATTTACTATTCTAACTACAGTACTACACACATTAGGGAATCTAATAGAACAAAAGTTGGAGGAATGTCGTGGTCAAGATGGCGGCGGGTAGAATGCATCCTTCTTTCCTCTGCCAACATGCCATGAACAGCACCTAACACTGGGGTCCCTATGGCCTATAGGTGTGCCGTCGGGGTGGAGAACACAGCAGCAGACGCCAGGTGTGTCTTGTGGTTGATCTTACCCTGAGATTCAGCATCAGACCAGACAGTGGAGGGAGCGCTTGTTTGCAACTTTCCCAAAATGGCAGCCGCCAATAGAAGAGATGCGGCCCATTGGGCATGAGCGGAGTGAGGGTCCACAATCCAGCCTGATGCTACCCCGCCCTGTGTTTATCTAAGCCTGTGATTGAGTGAGGGGGCTGGAGGGGCCTCAGTGGGCCTTGAACAGGATAGCATGCTTCCATCTGTGCTAGACCGAGACCCAATACGACTGAGCCAGGTGAGGCCTGTGCAATTTTCACCTCCCAGAATGGGCCCCGCCCGAACTCTATAAGGCAGCCATGTGTGCTCCTGGAGTTGCCTTCGCTAGCTTTGGGCCTCGGCGGGTGGAGTAAACAGGGCCCTGCCATCAACTTCTGAAACCACACCTCTGTGACCATGTGCATTACCCCAGAGCCTGCCATGCCGTCCCTTGCACATACAGCAAAGCAGAGCATGGCAGCTGGCCATCCTTTGCACATCCCTAGCCTGCCTGCCTGGTTACTGGAGTCATGTGGCCGGGTAGAATCAGTCCCCCTCAGTGCACAGCAGCACCTTCCCCCGAGCCCCGAGATCGCAACCCCACGGACACAATGGCCTTCCAGAGTGTCTACTCTGAGGGCTTAGTTTACCCGTTATGGGGCCCCTCAAACAACTTACCACCAACGTGCCAGGACTGGTGCCGGTGAAAGTTGAGTCAAATATGCTGTCACTGAAGGATCTTCTGATGGCGACAGCATGGAGGAAGCAGGACTGCATCCTCATAGATATGCTCAATCGTACAGGGGACACATCAACGGCAGACGGCACCCCCATGGCCCATCAGGGTTCTGCTCTTAGGTATGACAGCTACACTGAGGCACCCATCACGAGAGGCTTTGTGTAGTTATTGTTCTCCTCCATGTGGGAGAAACTCCACACTATTAAGTGCAAGCTCTCCCATGACCTACAGTAGGTGATTCAGGAGCTGAAAGTGATGGGGACTGGGTCTCCACGTTAAGGAACAACTTCACCGCACAAGGGGATGAGCTGGAAACTCTACAGTAAGAGGTTCACCAACTCTGCAACCAGCGGACAGCCCTCAAATCCCACACAGAGGACCTGAAGAATTGCTCCTGCTACAACAATATTTGCATTTGAGGGGTACCATGTGGAGCGTAGAGGCCAGACATAGTAGGATATGTCCAAAGTCCTTTTGCCAAATCCATGAGGAGGAAGAAGCAACTCCCATCCACCTGGACTGCACACACAGGGTGGGCTGATCGAGCAGAGAAGGAGCAAGATCACTGGACATCCTCACCTGTGTACACGACTTCCAACTCAAAGAGTGCATCATGTGGACTGCACGGGATATCCACCCAGGCCTACTCAATTGATGCTATACCAGGGTCTTACAGCAGCCACCCTACAGAAAGGCAGGAGCTTCAGCCCGATCGCCGAGTTCTTCACAGGTAACAGCATAGAGTATAACTTACCTGTTCTGGATCATCTTTTACTGGGAGGGCACACTACATAAAATCAGGACCCTGGAGCAGGTTTGGCAATTCCTAAAGTCAACCATACAACCAATGTCTCACCTAAAAACACTGAGCACCCTATGGAGCAAATACTGGCAATGCACCACATCACAAAACCCTGTCAGGCCTTTGCCCGGACCCCAGCAAATATGGCTCAGGAACAGTAAGCAGTGTTTGACAGACTCACCTGAGACTCCAAACCTGCTGAAACAAATTGATCTAGGAGCTGGTCAGGCAGGAAAGAGAACCCAGGTGACCCTGGTGGGCCCCTGGTCTACCACCTCATGTGTCAGCATGGGACAGCAGAATGCTAGAACTCAGAGACCTATCCAGATGTGAGAGAGCCTGCCCTCCTCGCCAGACGCTGGTTCCAGACACCTGACTCTTATTCCATGGTTTATTGGACATCTATGTTGTTCTAATTGTTTTGTGTTCTTTCGGGGGGAATGTGATTGTGCTCTCTTTTGCTATACTCCCACTGGGTATCTTAAAGGCCCAGCGCACACAGCCTAGCATTATACAGGGGGGGCCACCTCTGGTTCCTACTCACTCCTGTCAGCCTGACGCATACCATTCTTGACACCCTGGACACAAACCAATACAACTTTTAAGATAGTCTGCCTCAACATGCAGAGTTTAAACAGCCTTGTTAAAAGAAAGGCTGTGCTCTCATGGTTTGAGCGCTCGGGAGGGGAGCTATGCCTCCTTCAGAAAATCCACCTGATGGTCCGGGATTGGCACAGGATGAAATCCCAACATCCCTACTTTTTGTCAGGCCCTGTCAAAAAGAGTGACATGGCTATACTTTTCTCCTACTCCTTTCGAGAGGTTATGGGGGATAAGGTGGCTGACACCAGGGAAAGATTACTAGTTATGCTCATCTGCATTGGGGGCTCCCCATCACCATAGCATCCATCTAAGCCACCACTGAGGCCCAAAGAACCCTTCTTGAAACAGGCAACCCTGAAAACCCTTGAGTCGCCGGACCAAGCTATCCTCATAGGGGAGACCTCAATCTGGTGATGAACAATGACAGGTCAGGGCAGAGATTCTAGTAGATGATGGAAATGGCTACAGAAGGTGGGGTTTAGTGACATGTGGAGATCAATGCACCCAACAAATAGGAACTACACTTACTCCCTAGTTCATAAGTCCTGTGCTAGAATTGACCATTTTTTTTAGCCATAGTGGCTGTAATGACATGAGTACAGGAGATTTCCATTAAGCCTATGGCACTCTCAGACCACGCCCCTCGGGCTCTTACATTAAGTGTCGGAGCCTCTTCCCCTCCCAGAGGACCATGGCGCATGAGGGACGGACGGTCTTCTTCGCAATCAGAACACAATACTGACTCTGATGGACATGGTGGCAGACTTTGTATGGGCTAACGAGCCAGGAGCTATATATATAGTCCCTCTTTGAAAGGCATTACAAACTTTGATGAGAGGGGAAATTATCAATATGTCTGCACCCGAGAACACATTGCTAATAGAAAAAGGGCAGAATTTTAAGCATGAGTCAAGGAACTGGAGTCCCTACATAAGCAAATAGAGGCCCCCAGAATATGGAGGCAAATGTCCAAGTAAGGGCAGTTAAGGTAAATGGGCTGGGACAGAGCGGAATCTGCTTTGCTGCGACTCCCCTCAATTCTGTAAAAACCTTCTGTCTAACCATTGCACTGCTTCTTACTAGGTTGTACAACTCCTTTGCAGATACATGGTCACTTTCCCAGTCAATGCCAGAGGCTTCAAGCACACTGATTGCTAAACTGGGGATGGACAACCTACTGTGTGGTTCATACCGCCCTATCACTCTGATCAATGTGAACTCTAAGCTCTTTACTGGTATTTTGGTGGTCTGACTCAGGTCCATGATGCCAACCTTGATTGACCCAGATCAGATAGAATTTAGCCCCCATAGAGAATGTGGAGAAAATACTTAGGGGAATCCCGCACCTCATTGTCATGGCAAGGCGCTCTCAGCCGGAGAATATGCTGCTGGCCATCAACATAGAGAAAGCATTTGATAGGGTCCATTAGCCCCATATAGCTGTAATCCCGTATCACTTTGGGTTTGGGACAGATTAAGGGAATGAGTTTTGAGTGGGTACGGGCCCCACAAGCCTCAGTGAGGGTTAATGATGTTCGCTCAGAACCATTCCCCATACACAGGGGGCACAGCAGGGCTGTCCACTATACTCTTTGTTGTTTGCACTCTACATGGAACCAATGGACCAGAGCGCGTGGGATGACCCACGCATCACAGAGATTCAATTCAGCTGTGACTCCCGCACCATCAGCTTCTATGCTGATGATGTCTTGATGGGGCCCGATAACCCTCTGCAATCCCTTCCTGTCTTCCTAGATGAGCTCCACCTTTTTAGATAAGCCTCTGGCTACAAGGAAACCTGCAAAAATCCCAGGCTCCTAATCTTAATCTTCCACTGCCCCTCCAAGAAAGGCTGGCGAATCAGTACCCGCTGACCTGGGCCCTTATCCTCTATCCACTATCTTGGGGTTCAGATAGCTAATACACTCTACAATACAGTGGTGCTCAATTATCGCACCCTACCACACCAGACTAGATCGGACCTCTCCTCATGGAATAACTACAGCTGCTCCTGGTTTGACCACATAGTGGCCCTGAAGATGACCGTACTCCCAAGAGCTCTATACTTATTTAAGACCCTCCTGCTCTTGCCCCCCGGGCATGCTGAAGCAGCTGCAGGTAGAGCTCATTCACTTTGTATGGAATGGTAAACGTCAATGAATGCCTTGGGCTCTAGGATGCCGCATGGTCTCAGATGGGGGCCCGAGGATCCTGAACCCACTGTGATACTACCAAGCAGTGCAACTTCAATTTCTGGTAGAACAGGTGAGTGAGATCTGCACTGGTGTTTTACTGAATCAGGCGGTGGCAAAAACGCATGTGTGGGAGCTACCCTAGATCCCACGTAAGCATAACGCCTGGGGTCTCTACTCATCACCTGTAACTAGAGCCACCCTGGTCGCCTGGTATTCCATAGCTATACGCAGAGACTTGACCACATTACCCTCCCCAATACACCAGTTTTGGGCAACCTAGACTTCTCTCTGGGCCTACATCCAATGGATTTTGCTGCCTGGCAGCAGGCTGGCTGAAACTCAATAAAGCACTTCTTCAACTTCAACTGGCTTATCCCATTTGAAAATGGACTATGGCCCCCATAGACAGAACACCTCCATTATCTTCAGATCTACCATTGGGTCCTGCAACCAATGGTGAGACCTGGTGTGCAGAAAAGCTTGACACCCTTCAAGGAATGGCTGATTACAAACTAAGGTGCCATGCGTTTTCATCTCCAAAATGTATGTCTTACTTACCCATACCACTGTAGGACCCAAATCAATTTCACAATTGCACTGGGAGAGAGAGTTGGGGCACCCCTCACGCATAGGGAATGGGAGGAAATGTATTACTGCGCGAGCCACAGAGCGTGTAATGCAGCTAACAAAGAAACAGACATAAAAATAACCACATACTGGTATCTCACACCAGCCAGACTGCATCAGGGCAACCGGACTCACTGCACAACTTGTTAGTGGGGATGTTGGGCCACTGGGGCTCACTTACATCTCCTATGGTTCTGCCCCAAATTGGTCTTCTACTGGCAGGAAGTGTTGACGAACATTGATACACACATGGAACTCAGCTACCACATCTCCCTACATATATTATGCTGAGCCTTCCGAATGCCTTAGCCTACCCACTTAAATCCAATCAGGGTCATCATGTAGGCCCACCCGTAGGGGCAGCCCTCCAGGCCATTATTTTCATTTGGAGCTTAGAGAAAGTTCCTGCGCACACCTCCTAGATGCACAGATTCTTGCTCATTCTAATCATGGAAATACTGACCCTGGTGGAAGAAGTCCACCCTGATACCTATCAGGAGCTTATAATAGGACTCATTAATCTCCCTTTTCTCTCAGGACTTTACTAAGCTCACCTGCCCCAAATGTTTGAGAGTCCTCTTCCTACTCCGAGAGACAGCTCATGCCACACAATCTTTCCACCACACAGAGAAAGTCTGCCAGAGGCATCCTCAGATTGCTAAGAATAATGTCCTCCCAGTTGCCATTGTTTCTAAAGCGAGTACAGGGTAGGGGGGTGGAAGTGATCAGTTGGGTGCTCATTTTGTATTGTTTAATTTTCTATTACTTCTATTTGAGATTGGTCTATATATGGACATGCGTGTCTGTCTTGTATTTTGCAGTAAAACGATAAAACAAATTTTAACCCCAAAAAAGTTTGAGGAACTGCATGTATAGGTTGGCATATATAGTATGTTTACTCGTCTAACTTCATTTAATCAAACATTGGGGAAACTGCATATATATATAGTGGAAATCAGATTTTATAGTCTTATTCCAATCCAACAAATATTGGGAAAAGTGCATAAAGAGGGTACCTAACTCAATTTCCACATGCATTGGGGTAAATGCCTATATTGTGTGGGTCAGATTTACATTCCTGACTCCAAACAAAAAATATTTAGGACATGACATATATATATTGGGCAGTGGGTTACTAGTCTAACTCCAATGTGAATATATGGAGGGGACAGTTTACTATTCTAAATGTAATATATTATGCTGAGCCTTCCCAATGCCTTAGCCTACCCACTTAAATCCAAGCAAGGGCATCATATAGGCCCAGGCATAGGGGCAGCCCTCCAGGCCATTATTTTCATTTGGAGCTTAGTGAAAGTTCCTACGCACACCTCCTAGTTTGCACAGATTCTTGCTCATTCTAATCATGGAAATACTGACCCTGGTGGAAGAAGTCCACACTGATACCTATCAGGAGCTTATAATAGGACTCATTAATCTCCCTACTCTCTCAGGACTTTACTAAGCTCACCTGCCCCAAATGTTTGAGAGTCCTCTTCCTACTCCGACAGACAGCTCATGAGAGACCCCCATGCCACACAATCTTTCCACCACACAGAGAAAGCCTTCCAGAGGCATCCTCAGATTGTTAAGAATAATGTCCTCCCAGTTGCCATTGTTTCTAAAGCGAGTACAGGGGAGGGGGGATGGAAGTGATCAGTTGGGTGCTCGTTTTGTATTGTTTAATTTTCTATTACTTTTATTTGAGACTGGTCTATATATGGACATGCGTGCCTGTCTTGTATTTTGCAGTAAAACGATAAAACAAATTTTAACCCAAAAAAAGTTTGAGGAACTGCATGTATAGGTTGGCACATATAGGGTGTTTACTCTTCTAACTTCATTTAATCAAACATTGGGAAAACTGCATATATATATAGTGGAAATCAGATTTTATAGTCTTACTAGCAGCCCGTCCCGACGTTGTCCGGGAGCAACAGGCTTCCCCGACCCCCGCCCGCCCGACATTGTCTAGCACCTCGGCCCCCGCCCGGCCCGTCCCCCGCCTCACCGACACCCACCTGCCCCGACCCCCGCCTGCACTGACATGGGTCCCCTTACCTCAGCCGCCGCTCCTCCCGCCTGTCCGCTGCTCGCACCGCCGCTGGCCTGTACGCTGCTCCTCACGTCAGTGCTCCTCCCCCGCGCCATGTCCGCCGATCCCTTACCTCAGCCGCCGCTCCTCCAGCCTGTCCGCTGCTCGCACCGCCGCTGGCCTGTCCGCTGCTCCTCACGTCACCGCTCCAACCCCCGCTCCATGTCCGCCGCTCCCCGTCGCGCTCCTGGATGCCGCTCCTCCCCGCGCTCCTGACGTGAGCACGCACATCGCGGCCAGCGCTACTTCGGAGGGACTACTTTTTTTTACTGTAAATTTTTTAAATAACGTTTTTTTTTTTTATTTATATAGCCTATAACCATCTACACACCCTGACGATTCCAACGATGTATCGGGTGTGTGGATTGGCGCTGTGGTTCCCGTGTTTACCCGCCTCAAAGGCTGAAAGTTCTTCCTTTAATATAGTAGTATAGATTCTAATCCAACATATATTGGGAAAAGTGCATAAATAGGGTGAGGGTACCTAACTCAATTTCCACATGCATTGGGGTAAATGCCTATATTGTGTGGGTCAGATTTACATTTCTGACTCCAAACAAAAAATATTTAGGACATGATATATACATTGGGCAGTGGGTTACTAATCTAACTCCAATGTGTATATATGGTGGGGACAGTTTACTATTCTAAATGTAATCCAACAAACATTGTGGAAGGTGCATATATTTGAAGGATCAGTTTTAATATTCTATTTCCAATGTAACAAACATTGGGGTAATACACATAGAGAGGGGTCAGATTGTAGAATGTAAAATTACTGTGGAAAGTGCAGATATAAGGACAGACAGACTTAGGGCCTGGCTTACATCTCGTAGGATGGGTTACAGATATCCCGTCTGCTAAAATATAAATCCCCTTATATCCTAGGAGATTTTTAATTCAGTGAATGGGATATCATCACCTTTGTGGTGGAGTAACCCGTCCGCCGAGATCTAAATCAGGACCTTACTCTTCTAAATTAAATCCTCAAACACTGGGCAAAGAGCATATATCAGATTGGTCAGATTTAGAACTCCAACTACAATCACAGAAACATTAAGAAAAGGGCATGCAAAGGGTGATGGTCATATTTACTATTCTAATGCCAAGCCCACAAACATTGTAGAAAGCTCATATATTGTTGGTTTGATTTACTAGTCTACCTCCAATCAATCAAGACCTGCCGAAAATGCAGATATTTGGGTGGGTTCGGATTTACTCTTATAGCTCCAATCCAAAAGACGTTGGGAAAATGCAGCTATTTGGGGCAGAGAAGTACAGAGAAGTGCATTTCCTGTGGGTGTTTACATTTACTACTCTAACTACAATCCAACAAATGTTGTGCAATTCGCATATTTAGATGTGGCAGCATTTACTATTCTCTCCAACCAACAAACTTTAAGGTAAATAGATATTGAGTCGTTCAGATTTACTAGGCTAATTCCATTCTCACATACATTGGGTAAGATACTTACATTAGGCAGGCATGAGAGGATTAGATTTACTATTTTGGTTCTGCAAACACAGGGAAAAATACATATATCAGTGGAATCAGAATAACTATTCTAACTGTAATCCAATTGTTTTTTAAATAGTATACCTGTATTTGAAATATTATATTTTACAATGTAGCACATGACTTTTGCTATACTTATGTGTCTAACTAAATAATCAATACAATCTGTAACATAATAATATTATATTTGCAACTACATTTTAAATCTGGCCTTAAATGTTTTACAAACATGTTGTCTAACATAAAAATTTGGGTTCATGTACAATTTAAAAATAATTACAATACCACTCAAAAAATAAATCCCTCCACAACTTGTTTTAAAAAATGCATTATTAGAAAACCAAGTAACACCCCCCACATTTTATTTTTTCACAATTATAAATAATTTAATCTCAACAAATTAAATAAGTTAAATGAAAATTAATTACACTTCTAAATTAACAATTTTAAATTATTTAGAATCGTTTTTAAATACACCAACAACAAAATCCTCCAAGAATATCCCATAGCCTGTTAAACATTCAATTCAATTCAAAATATATAAAATTAAATATTAACACAATTTATTAAAAGAAACCTTAAGACTTTAATTGGTTATAGCATGCAATATGTATGTGTACTTTAAGAACATTTAAAATGATTCAACAAAAATCATCATTTCAGGGCCGGCCTAAGGCATGTGCAAGCTGTGCACCTGCACTGGGCCGCCAAACCCCAGGGGCCGCCACGCCAATATATATCCTTAGATACATATTTGCGTGGCGGCCCCTGGCAGGGATTTGGCGCCCTCGGGCCCCCTACCTACACTCCCTGCTCAGGGCCTCCGTGAGCCTAGAGCCGGCCCTGATCATTTAATCAATATTACTTAAATCTAAAACTCTACACACCTAACCCCTCAAAAACCCACAACCCACAACAAATATCAAAACAAAAAATTCTAATAATATTAACAACTAGTGTCAAATTATAAGATTAAAGAAAACTACATGAAGTCCCTTGCTATTTGAGTATGCTATAATTTTTTTTAACATCGAAATGATTTATAAGAAAAATATGATATACTTGCCTGCAATATTCTGTCCCACTATATTTTTGCAGTCAAGTTATTCTGACCCCAAAATTATGGAAAAACAATATTTTGGAATCAATATTCAAAAAGCCATCTTGGGGTTTTGGTGACAATTTGGCCTTGTGTTTTATTTTAGCTTGAGAACCTCTGGATGTGTACTATCTATATCATGCTCATAGTTAGAATGACTAGTTCTTCCACCTAGTCAACAATAGCAAGAGAAGAGTGCCAACAGAGCAACCCTAGATAGTTAAATCACATTATTTGCAAATACTGCCAGTACTTACAGCAAACATGTGATGGACGGAATGCTGATAATGCAAACATTCTCCCCCAGTCGAAAGATCTGGGTTAAATCAACTTTTCTTTTGTCCACTACGCTACCCCAGTTTGGACCCAGCCATATGCAAATAAGTCTTGAACCTGTGCCCCATGGGAATAGTCCAGACCGAACTGCCAGGCCAGATCCTCCCTGGACTGGAAACAAGCATCCTGGGACTGGTTTCAGGGTATGTCACCCTTCTTCAGCCAGGCTAGCTTGAATCCAGTGGCACAGTGAGCAAGGGACCCACGTCTGGGCATACCCATCCCACTTAGGGCGAAAAGTGTTACAGCAAACATATGAGGGACGGAATGCTGACAATGCAAATATTCTCCCCCAGTCAAAAGATCTGGATTTAATCCATCTTTTGCCCACTGCCAGTACAGCTCTAGGTAACGCAGTAACTCAGTCACCTTCGAAGCCAAAACAGCAAGTGCAAGTCATAGTAGCACAATCAGCATCAGCACCATAGTACCAGTGATTAAGGCTTTGTAACTTAGTTAATATCACCAATAATGTCATAAAATAACTATCAGTTGCTCAATAACATACAAAAAGCTCCAGAAACTCTACAAACAATAAAAAATGAATAAATACATGTCTCCACTGTTCGATTTCATTCATACAGTGGGGCTCATTAAGAGTTTACTGCAGAGGGAACTCCGTCACAACGGTGACTGAGTACACTTTCTGCCAAACTGAAGCTCTGCCCACCTGACTTACAGATGAACGGACCTTACCAGTTGGCTGCTTCGAACGTTCTGCGCCAGTGCTGAACGTTTGAAGAAGCGGGTGGGGCTGCGTCATCCAACGGACGTGCGCAGCACTACTGAGGTAGTGCTCGCGACAACCGTTGGCCGACGGCAGCAGCCAACGGGTTCAGTATGTAAGTGACAGAGCCTACTCCGGCTCAGTTGCTGTGATACACCTCTTACGACCCAACAGAGTAATAGCCTTCAGAGGTTTGGTCATTCAAACCCCCCCACGCCATTTAGGGTAGGATGTTGAAAGGCCAGTTTTTAGTATCTCTTACCACCGTGCACAAAAAGCTGGGGGTAAGGCACAGTAAAAACGTTTAAATGACCCCCACACCATGGTTTTGTAGTGTAGTTCCTATATTCCCAATAGGCTCTGCGCATTGGAATAACATAAACGATAGTTTAGACGTAGGACTGAGGTCGACTAGGTCTCTATTGAATATGTTAGACTTAATTATGAATGCAAGCTAGCTCAGAGGTCACTAGAAACTTTATCGAGTGAACAGGAAGGTGTTAACTTTCCTGAATAGACAAGAAGGGTTTAGTTTCTGACAACCGCATAACCAATGCCGCGTAATAATGACAACTTTGCTCCCTCCAAAATAAGTATATCTCCAGAGTCGCGGAAACAATAGATAACTATTTCACTCAGTGAAACGTGCATGCTTAGTTTCACCAGGAGTGCAGAGAAATAGAGAGACGGGCGCTTTCAATAAAAGTGGTTATTTATTGAGCAGTCTTCTTTCTCATGCAAGAGAAGTGAATTGCCACAATTCAATCAATCAATCAATCAATCAATCAATCAATTGCAATACTTGTCATAAAGTAAAGTGTGTACAGTAAAAGGAGTATTATGAAATAATACTGTAAAAGCATTGATATGGTTTCTAAGCCGTAAGATACTTAAAACGGATAAAATACATACAATGATAAAAGTTGACTAAACGTATATCTCCAGAGTCGCGGAAACAATAGATAACTATTTCACTCAGTCAATCGTGCATGCTTAGTTTCACCAGGAGTGCAGAGTAATAGAGAGACGGGCGCTTTCAATAAAAGTGGTTATTTATTGAGCAGTCTTGTTTCTCATGCAAGAGAAGTGAATTTCCACAATTGCAATACTTGTCATAAAGTAAAGTGCGTACAGTAAAAGGAGTATTATGAAATAATACTGTAAAAGCATTGATATGGTTTCTAAGCCATAAGATACTTAAAACGGATAAAATACATACAATGATAAAAGTTGACTAAACGTACTCAACTGGTGCTTCTAAAATACGCCTACCCCGGTGTACCTAACCTAAGCCTAGTACGTGGGAAGGAGTAAGTGAGATGTAGTTTGAGTTAAGATAGTTTTTGCCAAGAATCTGAATCAAGAATTCTCTACGGGTCTAATCAGCTCCGTACCTTGGTTATAGAATGAAGGAGGTCTTGTATCTCTCTCTCAGGACTCGATCTCCCAGCAACCCGCAAGGGTGACGGGAAAACACTGGAGCTGGATTTCTCGGCAGGAGAAAAGACAGCGTCTCTCTCAGTGCGTCAATGGGAGGGTCGGCTTCCTTCAGCACTCGTTACAGCAGGGCGTCGGGTAAGTAAATAGCCGATCTGCTCTAAACCACCGTGTGTTTGCTAAGGCAGATGCTGGTATATTTATACCTGGAAGGTGCAGAGTTTGACGTAAGGTTGGACATAAGACGTCACTAAGAACTCGCAGTTCTTTCAGGACTCCAGAAGTTCTTGGACAAATCAAAACAGAAGCAGGGGGAATTCCCGGGCTGCTGGAGGCTTGGTTTGTTTAAGAACGCGTTGTACTTTCTAGGAGTCTATGGGAGTAGCCTTGCCGTATTTGGACTGCATTGGCTATGACTAAATATGGATATGATTCTTATGATTTATAAGGACATGATTTGTTATAACCACATAAGGGCATAAATCGGGAATATTTAAATAGGGTCCTAGATACGTTCACAACACCCACTCCACGTATAATGTCCATCATTACTAAATACTAAGCAATATTAAATATATACCGATGC
Source organism: Lissotriton helveticus (assembly GCF_964261635.1). Classification (NCBI taxonomy): domain Eukaryota; kingdom Metazoa; phylum Chordata; class Amphibia; order Caudata; family Salamandridae; genus Lissotriton; species Lissotriton helveticus. The sequence goes on from NC_136059.1 coordinate 1,382,744,466, forward strand.
GTGTGTTTTCCAGCCCACCCCGAAATACATAAAATGCATTTTAAATGGTATATACAGGGAAAATGAGTATTATACTGTACGTTTTCAAGCTGTGGTATCATTCAGATAATGCATACATAGTACGCTGAAATTGGCTGAATGAATTGCGAAAATTACTTTTATGAAATGGCTCTTAATGCAGAAGAGAAGGTCGAGACCATTTCATCACATATTTATACAAGACTGTACATGTGCTAGAGGCTAAATCAAAAATATTGTCTCTAGAGTCTCTAAAAATAGAAATCTTGTTCTCTAAGAATAGTTCTACTTTAAGCAGAGTATCACGTGCCAAAAAAAAGTAAATATTTTGGGAACGGAAAAATAATTTCGCTTTCAGAGAAAAAAAATAGTTCCAAGGTTTTCTAGAAGTTCTGTTTATCAAAACTGAAGGCCGAATTCAGAGTTCAGGGAACGCTGTGTACTCGTTTTTTCTTAAAAGTTATTCTCGTTGTTTGGAGAGAACATTAACTCAGATAGGCTGGCAAAGAATTCGTCTACAACAGTAGGTGAAAGTTGGACCAAGTCCGAAAAAGTAGAAATAGTGAAAATATGAGAAGCATTGCCGTCATCGGTGTCTAGATCAGCAATGGTCACAGAAGGTTGTACCTGTGTGCCGCTTTCATCTCGTACCTCAACGCCACCTAATCGTAATGGTGAGGTCTCAACGAATGCCGTCATCAGAATAGGTAGCCGCTGGGGACAACAAGTTGCATGAGCCGTTACCGAACCAAGCAAAGTATCGATATCCATAGGTACTGCTGATGGTAGTGTAAGACAGACGTCCAACACGCATTCTTCTCCGCATAGCAGGCATCGTAGAACAGGTAAGATGCAATCCTGCCAGATTGGTCTGAATGAAAGAAACCAGGTGGTATTCAGATCTCTTAGCCAAGCCAAGCCGAGGACCTTAGTAATCCGCTCTCGGTATCTCATTGCTAGGATCGTGTCTTCCATTGTTGCCTGAGTTTTGTCTGTGACTTGACTTGCCATATCGGAGCAGAAGGAACAAAAATAAAATTCCTGCTAGGAGTCCCAAAATGAGAGGCAGGCCGCCGAACACAGAGTGCACGAAATTCGGGAAGATGCTCAGGACTGCTTCAAAGGGTGCTAATAGTCCCGAAAAAATTGTCTTAAATACATGTGCGATGCCACTGGTATCTGACATGTTTAAGATTTGACCTAACATTTCTACGAAATGCACGGGGCAATTTGTTGATAATAATGTATGTATCTCTGCTGCTGTCCTTGCGACTTGCAGATCATACGTTTCTCTAGACGAGGTTAAAGGCTCAGTTGTCTGTAAAAGAATAGACTTCATTCTGCTTAAAGTATCAATTCGAATAGAAGAGATATTCAGAGAAGGCCTTATTGCTGCCTCCTTGTCTGGTTTGCTGTTTGGATACAATACTTGCATACAGCAAATTACCCTGGAAGTAACGCTCACGAGATAGGCCGTTCCTGGCACCATGCCACAACAGCTGTGGTCATTTATTATAACTTAGCTGCCATTGGAAAGATGTCTGAAAAAAGGTTCTATCTGTGTGGCAGGGGTGCCGTGCAGGTGACATGAAAGGTTATTTGATGAACCTTCGCAGGCTCCATGCAAGTTAATACCCTGACACAGAAGTGTACCGCTTAGTGAATTTTTACAGTTGTTACCACTAAGAAATACCTCTTTTTTCCCTTCACTATAACATCTATGTGTATAAGGTAAATTCCAGGTTGACTTGATGTATCCTTTACCCAACCTTTCATACAGGCCTGCTGGTATATACTTTTGGCAATATTGAAACTGAAAAGTCGTTATCGGAATTGTAATTGTACCATGTATTATCCATTCAATGATGGTCGTTCTGACATTGTCAATGGTAATTTTCCTAGTTTTTCAATGCTCAGCACCGTATAGTCTGCTCCCTTTTGTGCCAAAGAGATTTGTTTACCTGTAAGGTTAAAGATAGAAAATAATAGATGCCATGGCACGTAGCCTGAATGGAGGTTTTGTAACGTCCAGCCTAACTGTACAATAGAACGTAATTGGGATTGGCCATGTTGTAACATTAGCATATCCTGTTCTATTATATCAATAGCAGATGATACAATGCTGTCCAGTGAATAAATTCTGGAGGACAGAGTCGTTAACCCATTGTCCACTACAGACAGTGATTTTTCCAAATTAATACGATCAATTTCTCGTATTTTTTCAGCAGTTCCAATTTGCGTTACTTTCCAAGCTTCGTTGTAAGCAGCGTATATACCGGCATATATGAAACGTTTTTGACGCTGTTTGCGAGGTCCCAATATGAAATCTCACAAGTCAGCACCTTCTTTAAGTAAAGTCAAGTGTTGCTTTATTTCAGGCAGTGTGGTTTCTGTAGCCACTCAAGGCATAGTTTTCCTACACTATATGTTGTTATTATCCCTGGATGTTGTCTCTGGGAATATCTTGGGTCTGGCCTGGTCTGTTTGAACCCCTGTGTTTTGTTCAGGAATCTATCTTGACAGTTATTAGTGTCTGTGGGCCAGATCAACCATTTTCTCCAATCAGGATTAGGTCTGTTTTTTTGTAAAATATGGGATACGTCTATCTCCACATCTGTAGTGCTATTACTATCAGGTATGGGTTTTGGAATAGACGGTTTGTTTAAGTCTTTTATCTTGGCTAGGCCAAGACAGGTTGTTTGTTGAATGATGTCATTAAGGAATATTATCTGTTCTGGGATCATGCAGGCTCTGAATAATGATTCTAGACCTTGTACCTGCCAGTCTTTTGTACCCCAGACTGCCTTAGTCTCAATGCTATTTTTCCAAAATTCAAAACCAATGTAGACATTTTTTCATAACATTTTTCAGAATAAATCAGTTAATTATTTGTCAACATGTTTTTCATTCCTGTCTTATTCATGATTTTAAAATAAAATGTTTCTGGATCAGTGTTATTAAACCCAGAGAAGTATGGGAATTTCTCATAAAATGTTTTTGAACTGCCTTTTGGCGGAGTTGGACAATGTTCCCATTGATTATAAGTAAAAACATTTCTAGGTTTAGCAGATTTATGCAAATAGTGATGTCCATAATGATTAAAACAATACATTTCTTCATAATTTGATGAACCTTGTAAATAATCATGTTCTGTAAAATTTGCTGACATTTCTAAATCTGACATCATATTATTAATATTTTCAAAGTCCCAATCATCAGAGAAAGTACTAGGTGATACAAAGTCACTTAAAGAAACCTTGAACTGGTGTGGATATTTCAAGAGTTCAACCGGGCCATAGATTTCGTAATCAGTAGCGTCCCATGCTACACCACCAGGTATAGGAATGGCTGTGATGTTCACTGATGACAGTTCTCTTTTTTCGATTTGAGAAGATCTGTGAGGTTTTAGAACCAAGTTGATGTTCTGACTTGCTGTGTCCATTGTACTATATTTTCCATCAATAAATCTACCCAAACTTAAAACCAAAATGAGCCAACGTAGGAGGAAAAGTACACCTAACACAATCCACAATTCAATCCATGGTGAATCCAGATATGTTTCTCCAAGTTGATGAAAGAGTTCTGTAATTTTGTCTTTCAAAGTATTGTTTACTGGTTTGTCCTCATGTTCACTTGGATCATCAGAAAAGTCATCGAAATTGATGAAGTAGCCAGATGCAGTTCTGTCAATTGTTGGAATTGCTTCCAGATTTTCAATAATCTTTGGATTTGTATGTTCAGAGGCTACATCATTGTAGACTGGTGTTTCTTGACGAACTGTTGCAATTTGGGTTTCAAGAGGCACTCGTTCCATGGCTTTGTTGCATAGTCCTTCTTTATTCACTGCAGGTTTATCAAATGTGATTAGTCTCTCAGTTTGATCCTCTTGAATTGTAGCAAGATTTGGTCTTCTGCTACTTCATGGGAGTCCACTGGGCCTACTACTTATTATTGGCCACATGATTGTGGTTTAACCAGGTCGATTGATACAACTCTGTTCTCCTTTTTACCAGCAAAGGGAGGTAGTAATACTGATCTTGTTCCGCTGATAGCTAAGACAGGTACTGCTTTTCTGTAAGAAGGCCCAAATTCCTTCTTCACCGCGATCTTTTCTCTGACTAGATCCCCAATCTTTGGAATCCAGTCAGGTCTTGCTGGGAAAGGTGTTTTTTCTTCAGTGGCTGTTTGCTTTAGCTTTGTGTTACTCAGACTTCTTCTTGTTTCATTTAAGTCCTGTAAAACCGCCAAACGATCTTTGATATCAACGGTTTTTTGTTTCACCACTGAAGTATGACGATCGAGGTCTTTGATTAACATTCTAGTACCAAAAAAAAGTTCATACGGAGTGATCCCCCCCCCCGAGAATTTCTTGGCAGATTATTAAGACTACGTTGGACACTCATTAGATGTTTGACCCACCCGTTACCCGAACCTAATACCCTCGCTGTTATAGATTGCTTTATGTCCCGGTTTTTTCTCTCCACTACCGCATTTCCCTCGGGATGGAATGGACTAGAGTACCGCAATGCAATGCCCATGCTGGCCATGGCCTCCTTGTAAGCTCGAGAGCTAAATGCAGGACCCTGGTCAGAATGTAGCATGCCAATTGCGTATGTGCCGATAAAGACTCGCAAATCTTTTATAACAGTTCTGGCGTCAGCCGAGCGCTGTGGCCACATCCAAATGAATCTCGTCTTAATAATTATGGGGTTGCATTCTTCCGTGTGGATGTCTGCGTGTAGATAGCCTAATGCTGTCTAATAGAGGCGTCTGGGCTGGTGTCTGGTCCGGTTCACAACTGCGATCTCTGTTGCAGTCCTTACAATCCATTGCAAAGTTATAAATTTGCACGCTCATCCCCGGCCACCAGTATTGTGATTGCAATTCTATTAGAGATTTCAAGATCTCTTGGTGCCTCAGACCCATTCCCATGTGTGCTTCTTGAATAAAGTAAGCCCTCCGGTTCGTGTTTGGAATTACTCTATCCCCCACTCCAGGGATTCGAGCAAAAGGAAAGGAGTTCGCATCAATTATGTATGTATTATTGAGTGGATAGTTGAGAGGTAATGCCGCATAGTCTCCTTTTAATGAGGCTTTTACTGGCAGCATGGTTTCTCCATCTATTTGTTTTTTAGAACGCTTTTTTGTAGCTACGGAAGCCGGTTGAACCGCTGCCGTTCTGGCTCTGTTAGCCAATGAATTCCCTGCAACGTGAACGCCAACACGTCGAAGACTCTGCGTATGTATCACGTGAGTCTTTCGTAGTTCTTTCTGTAAAAGAACTATTTGTTCCCATAGTTTTTTATGCTTTATTGTGACACCTGTCTCATCTTTGTAACCGTTTTCAATCCAGGTCTGCATGAAATTATTGTAAGACTGGACACAGAAATGCGAATCGCACACTATTAGTGTGGTGAATTCGCAATCAGCATTCTCAAGCGCCATCTTCAAGGCTCGCAGTTCAGCTCGCTGAGCTGTACAGTTTCCGAGTGATTCAGTTTTAGTGACCATTGGTCTGAATTTACCTAAGCGCCAGCGACCTTTAACAATCGCGCATGCTGTATTGTAAGCTTTCTTATCCACAATGTAGTGTTGTGCAAATCTGTCTGTGTAGATTATACTGGCGTATTGTTCTAGAGGCAGAATTTCGATTGGCAGAGGGTATTCATGTTCGTATTCTAGATCTTCTAGCTTTTTCATTTTGGGATCAAATGCGTGTTTTCACGTCTGTTGCAGCAAGAGAATTTTCCCATTGTATCCATTTTGGATCTAAAGCTTTAGCATTTGGAATGCTTGGTCTTGTTACTGCCTCAAGGGCTGATACTGCTGTTAAAACAGATATGGTCTTCCCTTGGGCTAGGGCTCTTTCTTAAGCTACAGCAGTTTGAAACGCAGTCAGAATTTTTTCAGTAGAACTGAATTTCATTTCAGCTTGTGTGTACAAGTGTGATTTATAAGCTATTGGTACCGTTTCTCCCTCATTAGAGGTCAGGTACGTGATTCTGCATCTTCCTGGGATGACTCGGATTACAAGGTTGCGTTCGTTTGCGCGTGTTTGCAGTTTTGTTTTAGTTAACATGTCTGTTTGTAAAGGTTTTATTAATTTGTAGAGAGGTTTAACCCTCTCTGCATAGTTTAGAATGTAAGTTCTTCCGAAATTCAGGAAACCTAGAATTGATTGTAAGTTTTTCAGTGTTTTTGGAGCTTGGAGTACTGCACACTTCTCTAAGAAGTTGTCTGCTAGGCTTTTGCCTTCACTTGATAATTCATATCCTAAAAATAGGCTGTTAGGTGGGCAATTCGTGACTTTTTAAAGTTGAATTTGTACCCTTCAGATGCAAACCCAAGTATGATGGTGTTCACTCTTTTCAAGTGTGTCTCCAGGTCATCGTCTGTAAGATAGATGTCATCGACATAAGACATAAGATAATGCCTCATCATCATAAATTTGTAGTAACTCTGTTACCCTGGCTGAAAATAATCCTGGGCTATTCTTGAATCCCTGTGGGAGACGACAAAATTGCCCTGGGCCTCCATACTGGAGAAAGCGGTCAAATACCTGCTTTTTGGTGCAATGTTTTGACAGAAGAATTCATTTGAAATATCTAATGTCGTTTTATATTTTTTGCGCACGATGTTATTCATTAGTGCTGCACTGTGTGAGTTTTGTACTGCAAATGTTTTGCAACAAGAGTTTAGGTGTCTGTAGTCCAAAACTAGATGATATGAATTGTCTGGTTTGGAGACAGGAAACAAAGGATTGTTCATTTGTGAGGTGCAAGTTTAAATCACCCCCTGGTATTCAAGTTGATCTAAGATCTCCCTGACTTGTTTTTTAGCTTCTTGCTTAACAGGATACTGCCTTTGTGCAGTAGGTTGATTTTTTTAACTGAATTTTATGGTGAGGGGAATCCTCTTCTCATCCTACATGATTTTTATATAATGCAGGGGATTGGGCCACTGCCCATTTTCTAGCATATGTGTATTCTTTATGAATTGGAATGTGATTTGAGAAGGCAGGCATAATCATTTCTTCGCCATGTGGGCACTCCCTGACAAACTCTGGTGGGCAGTCTTTCTCAGCTAGAAGGATATCATAGTCTTTAGATAGGTATTCCCAAAAGAGAACTCTTATTTTCCTAGTTTTGTCCCCCTCTATACGTAATGTTATTTCATTTAATTTATGGGGTACACTAACTCTGGTGTCTGCAGTTTCCACTTGAATGTATTTATTCGTGTCCACTGTCTCCAGAAGATTCATCAGGATCTTGCGAGCTATGGTCACTTCTGCTGCGCTGTCTAGCATTGCCTGGGCCCATTCTCCGTTTTTCAGTTGTGTCCTCAGAATCCTCATCATGTTTTATTTTAATACTAGCTACCTTCTTTTTTGGAAATTGCATTGTTTACTTTGATGAGCAGGTTCCTTGTCTTTGGACTTGACGCGCTCTTCTTTATGTTCTGACCGTCCTCTTCTTTCCGATTTCTGTGAGGAAGTCTGAAAAGATCGAGAGGGACGTGTATCAATATCTTGATATCTTTCAGGTTTTCTCAAACTGTTCCTATTTCTAAGGTTGCATTTTTTTAAGAGGGTTCCCTTTGTGGAGACTTGCCCCCTCGTTCTGGAGATCTATCTCTTCGTTGAGGAGACCTTCCTCTGGACTGAAACTGTTTTTCTCTGGGAGTGGTTTGTTTATTACCCTCCCACCTCTTTTTTGGAGTATTGAGATTATTCTTAATAAAGGTTTTTTCAGGATTTTCAGTTAGTTGTGGTTTTAGTGGTTTCCCACCCAAACTATCTCTACCTAGTTCTTCATATGATTTTTCAATTATTCTGGCAAGTTCAAAAGGTTGTTCTGCTATATCTGTTTCTTTCAATTTTTGGCGGATCGCCACAGATGCTGCTTCTCCTTTTATGTTGGCTAGTAATATAGCCGAGACTTGCTTAAAGTCTTTCAGTAACTTCATACCTAGAGTTAAAGCAGGTTCTGGACCGTATTCATTTTGAATCTGTCTTAGTACGTCTGGTATTATATTATTATTATATGAAACTTGTAACGCGCTCAGCTTACCCGGGGGCATCCCGGCGCGACAGACCAAAAAAGAAGAGACTCGATTAATCACTACTGTGGAAACAAGTAGGTTTTAAGAAGTTTCCTGAATAGTAGGATCTTGGGCTCTGAGCGAATCTTGAGGGGCAGAGAGTTCCACAGAGTCGCCACCTGCACCGAGAAGCGCCTGCCCCCAGTACGAGCTCTCCTAACTCTCGCTGACTGCAGAAGATGTTTTTGGTCCGAGCGCAAAAGGCGTGGGGGCTTATAAGGACGGGCCATATTAGCAAGGATGGGGGGGCCTTTGCCATGCAGAATTTTATGGGCCGTACACAGCGCCTTAAATTTCACCATAACCACCATAGACGGAACACCATGTGCTTTTGTGTATATTGAAGCAAAGACTGTTCCCCAAGTGTCACAGTCCTCCACATATGGTGCGATCCCCATTGGTAGGCAGATTGTCAGAATTCTGTGAGGTGTAGTATCAGGAAATACTGCCTCTATTTAAGTAATTTTTTGAGCTAACCAGAACGGAATTTGTTCCCGTTTTGCGGGTAACTTGCCAATGACTGATTGTATAGTCTGTGGTGTAATTTTATTTGTGTTCCCCTGGTGAGGGGTGTGCTGTGGAATTTTTATTGCTGGTTAGACTGTTAAAGTCCGCATGACATATTGTACCAATTGTCTATGTATTTTAATTAGTTGTTTTAGCTGAACTAAAAGTTCTCCGCTTGACATTTTTTCAATGTCGGGATGTGGTGTGTAGCCGGCTAGAACTGGCCATGTGGCTCCTGGTCTACCTAGTGGACCGAGCCTGGTAATGTGATTTTGATGTTTTAGGGCGCCTTTAAACCAGAGCTCATGATCTTGGTAAGTTAGTGGAATTTCAACGTCCTCGAACGGGGCGTATTCATCTGCAGATTCCTCTATTTTGTAGTAGTGGAGCTCGCGTGTCACAGCGTTTGCTGCCGGAAAATTTATCCAGGAATAGAATACCTCTGTCTGCCGATATTCATGTGCCTCTACTACAAATATTACTGTACCACCTCTTGATGATACTCCATTTTTATAAGTTTCATAGTTAAGGTTTTCCTTATATTTACCGGGATGAGTATTGCATCCGGGTCATTTTGTTGGAGACTTGTGTCTTCCGCTAAAAGTTGAGTTGCTAATGCTACTCTTTCTCTTTCCTCTTCACTTTCCGTCATTTTGCTGACAGAAAGTTTGCAGAGCAAGTTTTCAAGGAAACAAAGATTATGTGCACAATATTTTGGAACATGTATCCTTCAACGTTGACTAAACCAAAAACTAATACATAGGAATCTCTTCCTACTAAGTGCTGGCGGATATTAACCTTTTACCCACTCCAGACGTCTATTGGAGTTTTTACGGGAAAAAGGGGTCTGTGTGAAAAGCATGACTGAGTTACTCTAGTATCTAGCGTTAGATTATCGCCTTGCCAAACGTTGGGCGCCATGTAGTGTAGTTCCTATATTCCCAATAGGCTCTGCGCATTGGAATAACATAAACAATAGTTTAGACGTAGGACTGAGGTCGACTAGGTCTCTATTAAATATGTTAGACTTAATTATGAATGCCAGCTAGCTCAGAGGTCACTAGAAACATTCTCGAGTGAACAGGAAGGTGTTAACTTTCCTGAATAGACAAGAAGGGATTAGTTTCTGACAACCGCATAAACATGACAACTTTGCTCCCTTCAAAATAAGGAGTATATCTCCAGAGTCGCGGAAACAATAGATAACTATTTCACTCAGTCAATCGTGCATGCTTAGTTTCACCAGGAGTGCAGAGAAATAGAGAGACGGGCGTTTTCAATAAAAGTGGTTATTTATTGAGCAGTCTTCTTTCTCATGCAAGAGAAGTGAATTGCCACAATTGCAATACTTGTCATGAAGTAAAGTGCGTACAGTAAAAGGAGTATTATGAAATAATACTGTAAAAGCATTGATATGGTTTCTAAGCCATAAGATACCTAAAACGGATAAAATACATACAATGATAAAAGTTGACTGAACGTACTCAACTGGTGCTTCTAAAATACGCCACCCCGGTGTACCTAACCTAAGCCTAATACGTGGGAAGGAGTAAGTGAGATGTAGTTTGAGTTAAGATAATTTTTGCCAAGAATCTGAATCAAGAATTCTCTAAGGGTCTAATCAGCTCCGTACCTTAGTTATAGAATGAAGGAGGTCTTGTATCTCTCGCAGGACTCGATCTCCTAGCAACCCGCAAGGGTGACCGGAAAACACTGGAGCTGGATTTCTCAGCAGGAGAAAAGACAGCGTCTCTATCAGTGCGTCAATGGGAGGGTCGGCTTCCTTCGGCACTCATTACAACAGGGCGTCGGGTAAGTAGATAGCCGATCTGCTCCAAACCACCGTGTGTTTGCTAAGGCAGATGCTGGTATATTTATACCTGGAAGGTGCAGAGTTTGACGTAAGGTTGGACATAAGACGTCACTAAGAACTCGCAGTTCTTTCAGGACTCCAGGAGTTCTTGGACAAATCAAAACAGAAGCAGGGGGAATTCCCGGGCTGCTGGAGGCTTTGTTTGTTTAAGAACGCGTTGTACTTTCTAGGAGTCTACGGGAGTAGCCTTGCCGTATTTGGACTGCATTGGCTATGACTAAATATGGATATGATTCTTATGCCTTTATAAGGACATGATTTGTTATAACCACATAAGGGCATAAATCGGGAGTATTTAAATAGGGTCCTAGATACGTTCACAACAGTTTGAGGGTCATTAGTTTTTGTTTTTTCAGAAACGAAATCCCACTTTGGAAATTTCTTTGTGAAGAAATATAAACAAGTTAAAAGTTTGACGAACTGTAGTCATGTTTGACAAGGCTACCCGTCAAACTTTTAATTCATTGATAGGAACAGCCATGACAGGTGTTCCTGCCAATCACAACAGATGTCTGCTGGGTAAGCAGATATCTCTAAATTCACAGTACGGAGATCAGTCAAGGCGCTGGAATAGTTTACTCTGTCGCCCTGAAGGTGTAAATGTCATACTCATATCTGTAAATCAGGCTCTATGTATTTTTGGCATTCCTGTTGCATTCTCGTGGGCAAGTTTACTGGTGTTTCCCTTTCTCCAGTTTGCTTTCATTGTTTAACACTACTTTGTACTTCAGTTTTTCCTTCAACTACATAATATCTTCGGACTTTCAAACATTGTACTATAAAAAAGACTTACTTGGTATGTCTCTCTGCACACTCATAGACTAGACACTCCTCCACAACTACCCTGCCCCCCCAATTCCTCTTAAACCCACACTGTTCAGATGCTGTTTAACAAAGTAAAAGGTGTGGTCTGTAACTCAAAGAGTTATGAATAAAAAACATGAAAGCCCTGTAAACTCAGAATACCCATGTAAATGAAATATGTTTTACTGATTGTACTAAGGGGACTGTATGTCAGAATATGCTTATCATTTGACATAAATAGTGTGTTCTACATATCGTTTACAGAAATATCTCTCCATTAGGTGTAGATGTTGTTAATTCCAATGGGGCGTTATTTAGATATCTAGATGTATATCGATATATTTGGATAGGGCATTCTCCGGTTCCACGATTTATTTTCAGATCCCTCACTTTTTATATATAAAGGGGACATAATCTGGTCAACTGCTTGTTTCATGCCATGACATGGACCCCTTAAGCTTCAGCCAATCAATCAAGTGGGGTTTCCCCCCTTTATTAGGTCATTACAAATGTCAGAATTTCTCAGTATGGTCACAAACATTTAATACCAAGGATTTCAAACATGGCGTAGCATCTTACCCTTTGACACTATTTACCAATTATTTGTTTCCCTTTTGGTCTGGTATATATATTGGAGAACCCACACAAATGATTAAGACTTGTATTACACAACACAAAAGTCACATTCCATGTGGGTCAGAGAACGCCCCCACGGTATCTCACTTTTTGACACACAATAACAGAAAACCACTTGGTTGGAAGGTCATTGAACAGCCCCAACTTCCAACACGGGGGAGCAAGTTTTCACATCTGGTTAAGCATTCTGAGTGTTGCTGGATTTCCAGATGTGACACTGTCAATAATGGACAAGACACAAATGGAACAGTATGGTGACTACTTGATTTTTCGGAGCCCATGGCTATCTCATGTAATCTACGTGGATTCCATTGTCAGTTTTATTTTTCTATTTGTTAAACACAGATATTGGCATCCTTAGATGGATTTGCCCTGCATTACCTCGTGGTTCTGTTTGTAATTATGTGGTACAGCCCTCTAGATTGTACACCCCCTTCTTAGTCGGTTAGTGTCCTTTTACAGGATATTCATCAATTCTTTTTACATTGCCTTTTGATGATCTGTTTTCTGAGTAGTGTACTGAAGATTTTCGACTAATTTCCAAGCGGCCTTTGGAATTTGTACCGCTGTTCTTAACTACCTGTCCTACCTTAACCCCTACTCTGTGGAAGAGTATTCATTTATATAAGCCATATTCTGTCCTAAAATATTCATGTATAGTTCGATTTTATATTGTTTGGCTTCTCCTTTTAGACTGTAAACCCCACCTAATGGCATAGATTTATTCTATACAACTTTCATTTTGGGTTATTCAATAACCCAATACACACTACTTCCTTTTGATTTGGTCTCCGAGTATTCTACTGAGGAAATAATGCATTCCCATGGGAATTATTTATATTGTTTTTTCCCACCCCACATTACATGTTACCTGCACACCCACGTTCAGTACGATAAGGGCTCTGTATCTTTGACTGATATTGTCCTTAATTATCCATATTTAGATGTTTTATTATTCCTTTATTAAATCGAACAATGTGATATTTCTTTAGCATAAACACTTCATTATCAATTGTATTGCCTAACTGCATTTTGTGTCATGGTCTAGCCTTTTTAAATACTGCATGCAGCGCTTCACGTTGCCCATTTATTCAGTAGTTTGGGACTTAGTCCATGTGTCAGAACTTTCATTTCCCGGCACTGATTTTTCTTGTGTGCATTAATTGTGAGTAAACCCTTGGACTTGCTCCTATCACACAATGTTGACTCCTTCGTTGGTGCTTCATATCATTATTTTCTGCCCCAACCATTTTCATCTCAACAGGAACTGACATATTGGCAGCTATCCGTGTCTTTATTGTCTCCCATTGCGGTATGATTCGGGCATTGCACCTTTGAACCTCTTATCCACATTAATTTATACGTTCCACTTATTTTTTCCTCATTTGTTCCCACAGCATTCCTGGATTTTATACAGGTACCCTAGACACAACATCTTATTTAAATTTTAAATCCAATTACAACCAGTTTCCCTTGCTCAATTGTCTGTCCTCATGATGACCTGTTAAACTGTGGAAGGTCGAAACGCCGTCACCACTTAACATCCCAATACCTTGAAGATATATAGAATATATGTGGAGTTAAGTATATTAAACCTGTACATAACTATATCTACTTACCTTCATGATATTTTAGTAGTCAATGTTTAAGTCACATTGTTTGTAGGATGATATTTTTTTCCTATATCCTGATACTGTCCCAGAATAGTGCATTTTTGGTGCTAATGGGAACATACAGCACTTCTTAAAGGGTGACAGCCTTACACAATGAACAAAGGGAAAAATGATGCAATGGGCTAGAGGAAATGTTAGACCAAATTAAAGATACACTTACTCAACCAAAAGGAGAATTGGTGGTTAAGTGTATCCAATATCACAGATATTTCTGCCTATCTCCAAACAGCAGAAAACCAGTAGGTTTGTTGGGTCTAAATGTGTAGCAGGTTTAATCTCTAAATTGTTTTTTATCAGAACGAATATTGAAAGATAGACATCGAACACAAGCATGATAATTCTACCCTCTGCATCTCCAACTTGCCAGTAATGCTCCAGAAAGGAACTAATGTTTACTAAGCAAGGTGCCACATTTATTTCCTCCCTAGATTGTTTTAATAATTCCCAGTAATATTAGGAAATGAAGTAGAAATCAGAACTACATGCAGCAGGGATTTTCCGCGAGAGAAGACTTGTATGAAATAGCTTCTGGAAACCATGTTCCACTGGTTATTCTCCAAAATGGCCAAACAAGTTTAAAATACTGCTAAAATAGCTGCTGGTAATTATTACCAAAACTGTAATTTCCAAAATATTTCTTAAGTCTCAAAAGGAGGGATAGCCTTTGTAGAAGGGTAGGGTCTTTTCAAAGGAAATTGAACAGGGACTTCATTCTTCCCCTCTACAGAACCCTCCAGCCACGTTATCCAATAGAGAAAGAAAAAAGAGAAGAGACATCTCCAAGCAAGTGGAACTTTTTGGGTCAAAAATAAGCACAGATTCCAACAACTCGTTGACAAGTACTGATAAGAAATGTTTTTAAAGGAACCAATTACAGCAATTCTGCGGTAAATGTATTGGGCTCATGATGCTGGGTACTCTGCCTCGCCCTGAATCTAAATAGATTCTATCAAATAGAGATTTTGCTGATCTATTTTGTTGGAATCTCTCTGAGGCTCAGAGACAACAGCCTCATTCTAAAGTAAGCTCTCATGTGCTATTTTCAGCCATAGTTCACAGTGAAGTTATACAATTTTATATAAAATATCTATGCAAAACATTGACAATGCCACTCCCTCTTCTGAAATACATGAAAAAAGAGAGAGACATTTATAAAGTTTTTGAGACAAATAGAAAACGCATTTTTATCATGATCTCTTTGAAATCCTTTTTCAAACTTGAGTTGCAGCAATATCTGGATTGAGTTGGTGATTCTTTTAGCAAATCATAAGAACTAAATGAAACAGAGATCAAAAGATCGGAGCTGAAACGTGAAAAAAAGGACATTAAACAACGTGGGGAAAGAACTATTAACATGAAGGGTGAAAGGGAAACTAAAAAAAATAATAACACTATCTGAAAAATAAGCATAAGAGAGACATGCGATATAGGGAGTCATTTCATTGTGGTGTGTAGTTATTATTGTATCTAATTGTTAATATTGTGTCTAATTACTATTATTTAACCGTTGTTACATCTGGTAGTTACCAACAGAAGTATGACTCCTTCACAATGCTAACTAAACAATAATGGTATTTCTTCTTTTTACTGGTAAATATTTTATGGTTGCAGTTTGGTAAGCTGATTTCTATAGATAAATAAAACTGACTGCCATCTGTCCCAATTTTAAATTAAAAATTATAAACCCCTTCTATTTGCACTTGCAACCATTTTTTAAAACAGAGAGTTCCAAGGTGGGGCAAAGCTCTATAAGCCAGGCAGGTCGTCATATACAGTATCTGAACCCTCACCGGAAGCCTGAGTAAATCTTGCTGACAAGGTTTTGGTGCTTTAAGTGGGCGCATTCACATTGAAATTTTTAAGCTCTGAAGCTTCCATGGCAGTACAAGAGAACAATATGAGTAGAAGGTGTTCCTATAATCCTATACCAAAGAAAATGTTGTCAACTGGAATTGAAGCAAGAGTCTTGATAAAAGAGTCTGTTGAGTTCCTGCCCTCCAGAAGGTAGCATTACCCAAAGGAGTACAGCTTCTTTCTTTGCAAGACACTTCAAACACAGTCAGCAACAGTAGCCAGTGGTCATTTATTTTAATGGCCACTGATAAACAGTACGATTCAGAAAAGGGGGTGGTGATGAACAGAGTGTCTGAATTAAGCAGACCACTCTTACCCAGTCCAAAGATCAGGGCTTGATCCATCACCGTTATTTATCTCACTGCCCCATCCCAGCTCAGAACCTGGCTATATGCAAATTAGTCTGTCCCTGGCCCAGTGCATCATGGGAACAGGGCAGACCAAACTACCAAGCCAATTCTTCACCAGAAAGGAGACAAGCTACCGGGGACCGGTTTCTGGCATTTCAGCCTCTTCGGCCCGGCTTGCTTGAATCCTGATGGAGCAGTGAGAAAGGGACTCATGTCTGAGTATACCCTGCCACACCTATAGTGGCCAAAAACGATTCAGAAAAGGGGGTGGTGATGAACAGAGTGTCTGAATTAAGCAGACCACTCTTACCCAGTCCAAAGATCAGGGCTTGATCCATCACCGTTATTTATCTCTCTGCCCCATCCCAGCTCAGAACCTGGCTATATGCAAATTAGTCTGTCCCTGGCCCAGTGCATCATGGGAACAGGGCAGACCAAACTACCAAGCCAATTCTTCACCAGAAAGGAGACAAGCTACCGGGGACCGGTTTCTGGCATTTCAGCCTCTTCGGCCCGGCTTGCTTGAATCCTGATGGAGCAGTGAGAAAGGGACTCATGTCTGAGTATACCCTGCCACACCTATAGTGGCCAAAAACGATTCAGAAAAGGGGGTGGTGATGAACAGAGTGTCTGAATTAAGCAGACCACTCTTACCCAGTCCAAAGATCAGGGCTTGATCCATCACCGTTATTTATCTCACTGCCCCATCCCAGCTCAGAACCTGGCTATATGCAAATTAGTCTGTCCCTGGCCCAGTGCATCATGGGAACAGGGCAGACCAAACTACCAAGCCAATTCTTCACCAGAAAGGAGACAAGCTACCGGGGACCGGTTTCTGGCATTTCAGCCTCTTCGGCCCGGCTTGCTTGAATCCTGATGGAGCAGTGAGAAAGGGACTCATGTCTGAGTATACCCTGCCACACCTATAGTGGCCAAAAACGATTCAGAAAAGGGGGTGGTGATGAACAGAGTGTATGAATTAAGCAGACCACTCTTACCCAGTCCAAAGATCAGGGCTTGATCCATCACCGTTATTTATCTCACTGCCCCATCCCAGCTCAGAACCTGGCTATATGCAAATTAGTCTGTCCCTGGCCCAGTGCATCATGGGAACAGGGCAGACCAAACTACCAAGCCAATTCTTCACCAGAAAGGAGACAAGCTACCGGGGACCGGTTTCTGGCATTTCAGCCTCTTCGGCCCGGCTTGCTTGAATCCTGATGGAGCAGTGAGAAAGGGACTCATGTCTGAGTATACCCTGCCACACCTATAGTGGGCAAAAACGATTCAGAAAAGGGGGTGGTGATGAACAGAGTGTCTGAATTAAGCAGACCACTCTTACCCAGTCCAAAGATCAGGGCTTGATCCATCACCGTTATTTATCCCACTGCCCCATCCCAGCTCAGAACCTGGCTATATGCAAATTAGTCTGTCCCTGGCCCAGTGCATCATGGGAACAGGGCAGACCAAACTACCAAGCCAATTCTTCTCCAGAAAGGAGACAAGCTACCGGGGACCGGTTTCTGGCATTTCAGCCTCTTCGGCCCGGCTTGCTTGAATCCTGATGGAGCAGTGAGAAAGGGACTCATGTCTGAGTATACCCTGCCACACCTATAGTGGCCAAAAACGATTCAGAAAAGGGGGTGGTGATGAACAGAGTGTCTGAATTAAGCAGACCACTCTTACCCAGTCCAAAGATCAGGGCTTGATCCATCACCGTTATTTATCTCACTGCCCCATCCCAGCTCAGAATCTGGCTATATGCAAATTAGTCTGTCCCTGGCCCAGTGCATCATGGGAACAGGGCAGACCAAACTACCAAGCCAATTCTTCACCAGAAAGGAGACAAGCTACCGGGGACCGGTTTCTGGCATTTCAGCCAATGGTGCAATGAGCTAAAAAATGGTGTTGGATCTAGCCCTGATCTCTTGACTGGGTGAGAGTACTCTGCTTAATTCAGAGACTCTGTCCATCACCACCCCTTGTTGTAAATAATTTTGTCCACCCTAAGCGTGGAAGGGTATACTCAGATGTGAGTCCCTTGCTCATTGCACCATCAGGATTCAAGCAAGCCGGGCCGAAGACGCCTGAAATGGCAGAAACCGGTCCCCGGAAGCTTGTTTCCTTCCCAGTGTAAGAATTGGCTTTTGTAGTCTGGTCTGCCCTGTTCCCATGATGCACTGGGCCAGGGACAGACTAATTTGCATACAGCCAGGTTCTGAAACTGGGATGGTGCAATGAGCTAAAAAACGGTGTTGGATCTAGCCCTGATCTCTTGACTGGGTGAGAGTACTCTGCTTAATTCAGAGACTCTGTCCATCACCACCCCTTGTTGTAAATAATTTTGTCCACCCTAAGCGTGGAAGGGTATACTCAGATGTGAGTCCCTTGCTCATTGCACCATCAGGATTCAAGCAAGCGGGCCGAAGACGCCTGAAATGGCAGAAACCGTTCCCCGGAAGCTTGTTTCCTTCCCAGTGTAAGAATTGGCTTTTGTAGTCTGGTCTGCCCTGTTCCCATGATGCACTGGGCCAGGGACAGACTAATTTGCATACAGCCAGGTTCTGAAACTGGGATGGTGCAATGAGCTAAAAAACGGTGTTGGATCTAGCCCTGATCTCTTGACTGGGTGAGAGTACTCTGCTTAATTCAGAGACTCTGTCCATCACCACCCCTTGTTGTAAATAATTTTGTCCACCCTAAGCGTGGAAGGGTATACTCAGATGTGAGTCCCTTGCTCATTGCACCATCAGGATTCAAGCAAGCCGGGCCGAAGACGCCTGAAATGGCAGAAACCGGTCCCCGGAAGCTTGTTTCCTTCCCAGTGTAAGAATTGGCTTTTGTAGTCTGGTCTGCCCTGTTCCCATGATGCACTGGGCCAGGGACAGACTAATTTGCATACAGCCAGGTTCTGAAACTGGGATGGTGCAATGAGCTAAAAAACGGTGTTGGATCTAGCCCTGATCTCTTGACTGGGTGAGAGTACTCTGCTTAATTCAGAGACTCTGTCCATCACCACCCCTTGTTGTAAATAAGTTTGTCCACCCTAAGCGTGGAAGGGTATACTCAGATGTGAGTCCCTTGCTCATTGCACCATCAGGATTCAAGCAAGCCAGGCCGAAGACGCCTGAAATGGCAGAAACCGGTCCCCGGAAGCTTGTTTCCTTCCCAGTGTAAGAATTGGCTTTTGTAGTCTGGTCTGCCCTGTTCCCATGATGCACTGGGCCAGGGACAGACTAATTTGCATACAGCCAGGTTCTGGAACTGGGATGGTGCAATGAGCTAAAAAACGGTGTTGGATCTAGCCCTGATCTCTTGACTGGGTGAGAGTACTCTCCTTAATTCAGAGACTCTGTCCATCACCACCCCTTGTTGTAAATAATTTTGTCCACCCTAAGCGTGGAAGGGTATACTCAGATGTGAGTCCCTTGCTCATTGCACCATCAGGATTCAAGCAAGCCGGGCCGAAGACGCCTGAAATGGCAGAAACCGGTCCCCGGAAGCTTGTTTCCTTCCCAGTGTAAGAATTGGCTTTTGTAGTCTGGTCTGCCCTGTTCCCATGATGCACTGGGCCAGGGACAGACTAATTTGCATACAGCCAGGTTCTGAAACTGGGATGGTGCAATGAGCTAAAAAACGGTGTTGGATCTAGCCCTGATCTCTTGACTGGGTGAGAGTACTCTGCTTAATTCAGAGACTCTGTCCATCACCACCCCTTGTTGTAAATAATTTTGTCCACCCTAAGCGTGGAAGGGTATACTCAGATGTGAGTCCCTTGCTCATTGCACCATCAGGATTCAAGCAAGCCGGGCCGAAGACGCCTGAAATGGCAGAAACCGGTCCCCGGAAGCTTGTTTCCTTCCCAGTGTAAGAATTGGCTTTTGTAGTCTGGTCTGCCCTGTTCCCATGATGCACTGGGCCAGGGACAGACTAATTTGCATACAGCCAGGTTCTGAAACTGGGATGGTGCAATGAGCTAAAAAACGGTGTTGGATCTAGCCCTGATCTCTTGACTGGGTGAGAGTACTCTGCTTAATTCAGAGACTCTGTCCATCACCACCCCTTGTTGTAAATAACTGATAAACAGTACTGCTCTAGGACTCAGAGAAGAAGATATAACTGGTAGACCAGGGAGGTCTTGAGGTCTTGCTATCAAGTCAAGTGCAACCTTTTTGCATCATCTATTAGTTGGAAATTAGGTTGATACCCAACAATAGCTTTCTGACCAGTAATCTCCCCGATGCCATTGTGAACTCCCCGGGGGATACCGTCCTCAGACATCGAGAAGTTTGGTAATCAGCATCTGCTTTAACAATACAACACTAACTTCATTTGAACACCTTGATCTCAAGTGGATTCCCAGGTTATGTGCATTTTGAGGACATGCTTCACATGCTGAGTCTAAGGCTCAGACATGGTTAATCTTGCCAGCAAGGGATATTTGAAATTGTGTGTGTTGGTCCTGAGAAAGGAAAACATATTTGAATGTAGCAAGTAGTTCTTCGTCCCCAAAAGTTCTACACGCCTTTCCCTGCTGTCTCTATTTTGGCTGTAAATAAAGATTTTTTGTTACAATGTCAGTGCATGTTCATACCTGTTGGATCTTCAGAAATGTGCCCCTTTTCATCATTGGTGACTTGCTCTAGGAGGAGAGACTGCCTTCTGGCAAACAAAGACTCAATTATTATTTGATTTGGCTGCTGTACACTGGATGCAGTTCACTTTATCTCTTGAAATATACAAACATCTTGGTTTGATTTTAGCATATTAAAAGAAAAGACTAACCTTTGTTCGATCTCAACACTCTATAATGAAATTAGGCAAAACAACAAGTGTTGCCTGGGTTTGATGGATTAAAGGCAAAAGTTACAAAATGAGAATGAGACTCTTTTTTGTCAGTCTTCAAAGATTTGAGATTGATACTCTAAACAGATGGGATTGTCAAAGCAAAAACTATCTCAGTGGCTTTATTGGACTCATCAAAAACGAAAAGAACTAAATTGCTTGCTGTTAATGTATGTTAGAAGTGTGGTAAGGGGGTTGGTGATTTAAAACCTTTCATACTTAAATGACCCAAAAAATAATCTTTTTTTTCAAAGAACCACAAGCAAACGAACGTTGATCCTGGGTTATCTAATTAATCTAGAAGAAAAGTTGATATTTTTCAATTATGTTTTCAAACTACATATATAACATTCTTTAACTAGTCATATAAAATGGCAACATCAACAGCTGACAAAGTACTAACTTGTTTTATTCATGACCTTCTACTAAAGTATAACAACCTAAAATAATATATGAAACCCCTAAAAACTCTTTATAGTCACATACGCTATTTCTTAATGTAAAGCATTTTTTAGCGTTTTTCCTCCTGCCTACTTCCAACTTTTCACAAGCCCTACAAAAACCTATAATTGTAAAGGATTTTCCTCTGTATTTTTGATGCTGTTTTTATTTATCTTATGTTATCTTCTGAATTTTCCCTCAAGGGAAGCTTCTCCGTGGATGCCAATAATGTGCTCTTAGTGGTTCATTTGATTTTGACTCGAGCCAATTACCGTCTTGCAAAATGAAAAGTGGAAACATTTCTTAAAAAAAATCGTTTACTTCACTGTTGCGCGTCCTTGACGTTTCCTTGTTTGTTTTACAGGCACGAGAAGTCGTGGTTTCAACGAAAGATCTACGAATGGGATCCGTATTTTAAATTCCCCAGCAGGATGGTCTTCACGTCCGTGCTCACCCTGCTGTGCCTTTACATTGTACGTTGTTTTCTTAAAATGAAAAACTTGTTTCTTTTCTGCCTATCGTGAAAGGAATGTATGACCTTTTGACACCACATAGTCATGGGCTGAAGCATTGCAGAATTATCACAACAAGAAAAGAAGACGGAATATTGTAGTTGCATCAAACCTCTGTGGTAGGTGAGGCCGAGAGCGAGATCACGAGACGTGTAATTCAAATAGAGCCAAAACTCATATATGGCATTTGTAGAGAAATGCATTTAAATAAAAACATACAAGCCTCTTACAACAATTTTGCGTCGCTGTTGTGTCACGTTTTGTGACGCAGCTGCTGCATAACCAATGTACCACGGTATGGCCCATTTACAACGTGACGCATCTAGGGAGATGCACCACCTTGTAAAGCCCTGCGCCACATTATACCTGCGTAAGGTATAATGTATGCAGGGTGGGCCTTCCCAAGCAAAAGGCCACGTAGATCTGCCATAGTGAAATTTACGACAGTTCACTGCGTCACTCTACTCCTTCACTGCATCAAAAACCCTACGCCTGCTCAGACCAAGCAGAAGGAATGACGCAAGGCTTTTTAAATGGGACTCACCTATCTGTCGTGGCACATTGCTGGAGGTGCGTCACTTTTATGAGCAACTCCAGTAATGCATCACTTTTGGGTCAACAGATGCAAAAGAATTTCTGACGCATCTGTCAATCCTTGCCCCATGGTGCGCTGCATTGTAAATACGGCACATCCATGGTGGCGCAAGGGTTTCGTATGAAGGCGCAGGGAAACTGACGCATCTGTACAAATGCGTCAGTTTCATGTAAATCTGTCCCATTGTGTATAAAACTCCAAAATACAGGCAAAAAGATAAACCTTACTTAGCTTGGGCCAGATTAGAAAGAGAAAAATCTGCAGAAGAAACTAATTGCAAATTCTTTAAATCAGTCCTGCGAGCTTCATTGGTGGATGGCCGCTTTGAACGTGTGAGACTATGTAACTTAGGACCAGTGTTATAAAGGATATGCAGAGCTAAACTACTGACAACAACAAATAAACAATAAACACTGCATAACGCTTTTATTGCCTCCTCACACAGTTTGTCGTCCTGGAAATTCGCCTGTATGCTTATGCATTTGAAAAACTGAAATATCTTGCAACGAGATTTGAAGACGTTGTTTCTACTTCTAACGACTCTGCAGCATTTGAAGATTCTGCTGTGCAGTTTAAAAGATTCACTGTTATTTTGCAAGGTAAGAGATCACAGGGTTGGTTAGATGAGTGGGCTATGACATGCTAGTGGTAGTAAAGTCGTTGACAATTCTCGCCTCGGTGTCTATTCTAATCATGGGCCCCACGCTGCAACTCTGGGCAATAGCTTGCTTAACCTCCACACCGGCCCCAACAGCACTAGGATGCCTGGCTTCACCCTGGGGGTGCCCAGGAGTGGACACTTCACAGGGAAAGCCAGGAAGGGTTCCACAGCGGTATGAGTAATAGCGCAAGGAAACCGCTTGGTGGCAATGCGTTCTACAAATACCTTGACATTTACATTTACATTTGGTGTCACAGTGGGTGCTGTTACCTGCTATGCAATAGGGATCATGACATTCTGTGTAGAATGAATTGAAATCCAGATGTAAGAAATTGTGTTGTTGGCTGACTGGGGGTGTGAGCCTGGGTCAAGCAGCAACAATACTTTTCAGGGTGAGGCACAAGCCACCTCTTTTTAATCTGCGCTGAACCTTTTGGGAGCTTGGAACAGAGCACTCATGCTTAACTTGGAGGCAATGTAAAAGTATTTGTGGAACACATCCAATAGTAATAAAGTGGAAACACCACATAAAAAGGATCCCACACCAAGTTAGAACTATTGAGTAAGTTGAAATAAAACAAGACCAAAATGACAAAAATTCAGTCAGTGGAACTAGAGATATACAGTTTTTAAAAAATCACTGAAAATAGCACTAGAAAGCACAAAACAACAACTGTGGAAATCTGGGCACGCTGGACCGGGACAAAGTCACAATTTCAGGCTGATTGCGATGGTGTGTGGCCCAGCTGCTAGTACCCAGCTATGTCTGCTGACCAAAGTACCTTAAATCCTGGTTTTCAGAGCATTGCAAGGATCTGAATTGAAGATGCTTCACACAGCCGAAAAGATGTGTCAGTTCTGAGATGGAGCAAGGCTGTGAATCGAGTTCCTGCATCGTCGTCGAGGATCCTGTCAACAAGGGCTTGTGATGTGAAGGCCAGCGTTGGGGGAGCATCGCGCAGCCATGGTGATGCTTTGGTTCCGAAGTGCTCTGAGGCTGTGTTGCAGAGTCTGTCATCATCGTTAAGGCTACCGCCAACGAGGGATACAAGAGATGCGAGGGCCTGCGCCAAGGATACATAGTGCAGTGGCGGTTCCAGAAAGGTTGCAGGCTGTGGCGGCAATGTACGTCTTTGCAATGGGACCAATCTACTCAGCAGCTGCAAAGTGTCAGTTCTGCTCAGGGTTGCAGGGTTACAACTCCTCTCCTTGGAGGCCATCACACACATCTTGTTACTAATGTTGACTGAGTATTTGGATATTAGACTTCACTTTGGTGGGAATAAATGTAGACAAATGAGACTTGTAGAAGGCCGAGTGGCAAGAAGTTTGATCAGTTATTGTGAATATGATGGGGGAAGGGGGGTGAGAGCAGGGATGCAGGTGCTGACTTTGGTGTGCGGAAGGGGATTTTCAAAGGCTATCTGATGTAGGATTGTTGGAAGAGGAGTGTCTTTAGTCCTTTCCTGAACTGGAGGTGGGTTAGGATAGCCCTGATGGTTAATGGCCAGTTATTCAAGATCCTAGATGAGTAGCCATTGATGGAAAAATACCTATTTCCTGTTTATTTTATTCTTCACTTTTCTTAATCTTTGTTGACAGCACAGCTGGCCTTGAAAATGATACATGCAAGTAGGGAGAGCCAGTGGAGCGCAATCAGGGTAAAAGTGATGTTGTAGTATTTCACCCCTGATGTGACATGCTGTGGCATGTAGGAAGCTTTACAAGATGGCAAGTGTAGTGTCTAGGAGATTGTGGAGCAGTTCATTGCAGCTGCCTTTATTAGAAAATACAAGGACCTAGACTGCAGTGCTCAAGATGTTTCCAGAAGTTTCAGGAAGCAGGGATCATATTTGTCTGTGAGGGACATTGTTTACTATTTGTAAGGTGGCTGTTTCAGTTCTGAATAATGACTTGAAGCTTAATTGTAGTCATGTAGGAGATGGCTGGTCTTCATGTGCTCTTCGAGTTGTACATAGTCTGTTTTTGTGATGGTCTTTCAGATCAAAGGTTGATGGATGATGGCCAGGTAGGCAGAGATCATCTGGATCTAGAGTGGATTTCTTCTAGACTGGATGAACTGGCCCATCTTGAGGGCTTCTGCAAAGATGTCTTCCATGAGGAAGGTTTTGACTATGGTGATGTAGAATAACTAGTGAGGTTTAGAGGAAGGATAAGGGTAAGATAGTATGTTCATAAGAGGTGAGTTTGAGGCAGTTGAGGATGTTTTAAGGTCAGTGAGGCAGAGGAGGTAGAAGAGTGACTTTTGCTGGATGGTTGATGGTGGGATGGGTGGTGGTGGGGAAGCAGCCTTAGTTCTGTAATGTGGTGTTGGATCCTTTGATTTCGTTTTTCCATTTAGGAAGCAGGTGATTGCATTGAATTTTATCAGTAGAAATGGGAATTGTTGAGTCTGGCAGAGGGGTGATGGAATGTTTGATGCCTTGAAGAGCGTTCTGCTTCTGATGGCTGCTTCGTTCATGGTGTTGTTGTAATGTGAGAAAGCCAATTCAGAGGGATCCCTGGGCAACCAGAGACTACTGGTCGCCAGTTGCAACAGATAGGGTCATGTGCCGCTACTGGCATATTGCCTCCTTACTGAAAGTCCCAAACTACAGACAATGCCACCCCTTTAGTGCTTGACTCTCAGGGTGGCAAGGCAGAGCTGTCCAAGGATTAAACAGGGTGGTGCTGTGTGCTGGAAACTTAGAACTTTGCAAAACTCTATAATAAAACTCAATAAATTAAAGTCCAGCCAGTGCCTTTACTTTGAAAAGAAAATTATTTTAATATCTATATATAGATAAATACTACATATAAAACTAAAAATATTTTCACAGACATGGGTCTAATGTACTACTCAGGTACTTCCATGATGCACAAAAAAGCCCACGATGTTTAACACAGATTTTTCATTACTTAGAAATCTGGCCTCCGTGTTGGACAATGGTGTTTCAAGGTTTTTTATTAACTGTACAATTAATTAAAATCTTTACAGTAAAAAGAGAAAGTTCAGAACAGTAATTCTAAAAAAAACAACAACAAAAAAAAACTTCTTTGCTTGTTTAAAACATGGTGTACGCCTGTGCTAATTAAAAAAATGGTATATAAAAAAAACAAAATGAGAAAGAAGGATATACAGCCTGATTCATGAAGCGAAATAGCGCCCGCAATGGCTGCGAAAATGCAATTGCGGGTGCAAAACACGGAATCGGCATTCAAGTACGAAATAGCGAATTCGCAAACACAGAATAGCGATTTAAATAGCGATTACGCTATAATAGTCGCAGACTCCGGGTAGTCGAGCATTAGCGATACGGAAATAGCGACCAACCACGGAATCTGCGAAATGAATAGCGAAACGCAATATTGTCTCAATCGGCATTCATGAAAAAAATACAATAGCGAAAAAGCGCAAATTCTCACGTTTGCGCGGCGCAATTTAAGGACAACTCAAAGCAGGTGGTAACCATAAAAGCCATGATTAAGTAAAATTTGAAAAACTGTTGGCCAATCACCAACAGGTCCAGGCCTGACCAATCACACATAAGGACATTCAGCAGCAGCATTAGGCGTTCCACAATGCCAGGGATGTACATGGTGGTGAGGCGGCGAAGGCTACAGCGAGCAGCACGGAGGAGACGCATGAGGCAGGAAAGGATTTACCGGCAGCGGGTCACCTTGCTGGGCCAAACCAGAGAACAGATTTATGCTAAATACAGGCTGAATGGGGAAATGATCACCTGGCTGATACAAGAACTCGACCCCATCATGCAGCACCCAACAAGGCGAAACAATTCTGTGCCCACACATGTGCAGGTATTGTGCAGCCTGCACCTCCTGGCCTCCGGCAGTTTCCAGGGCATAGTAGCCGCTGCTGGGGGGTATCCCAGCCCACCATGTCACGCTGCCTCCACACTTTTGTTGACGCCATGCTCAGCCAGCTCCACCGCCACATCACATTTCCCACGAGCCAACAGCAATTGGACCTGACAAAACTACAATTTTACAATGTCGCCCATTTTCCCCATGTCCTCGGCTGCATAGACTGTACCCACGTCGCCATCTGCCCACCAGCTGCCACGGAGTATATGTACCGCAACAGGAAGTCCTACCACTCCCTCAACATACAGATGGTCTGCAATGCCAAGACCATCATCACTGACATTGTGGCCCAGTACCCAGGGAGTACCCATGACTCCTTTATCTTCAGGCACAGCGGACTCCACACACGACTGCTCAGGGGAGAGTTTGGGGAAGGACACCTACTTGGTAAGTACACTTTGTCGACAATGTCACATTGCTATGAAGTAACTGCGCTGCACAGGCAATCAACATCTGCTCCTCTCATTCAGGTGACAGTGGCTACGCCCTACGGGAATACCTCCTGACCCCTTACCTCAACCCTGCCACACCTCAGCAACGGCGCTACAATGTTGCGCACATCCGGACAAGGAACTGTATAGAAAGGACATTTGGCCTGCTCAAGAGCAGGTTCCGTATTCTGCACAAGACAGGTGGGGCGATGTATTACAGTCCTGCAGCGTGCTGCCGCATTGTGGCTGTCTGTGCAATGCTTCATAACATTGCAACCAAGCGCCGGATACCTGTTGACATCTCAGGCAGTGAATCTGAGGGGGACGACCGGCCACCAGCACATGCGCACCATGCACGCGGGGAGAACCCAGCTGAAGGCCACAGACGTCGCAACCACATCACAGCGAACAATTTCTAGCCCACCCTCTTCCCCCAACCCACATATCACAATTGCATGAGGACTTTAACACCCGGATGGATGATCCATCGGACCCCGCCGCTATTAAGCTCTTGGAGGCTATGACGCCGCTGGGACTGACCCCATACCTACAGGGTCCGACCCATGAGAAGGGGCACACCCTAGATCAGGTTTTCTCGACTTCTCCGCTGGTAGTGAAAGAGATTCTCCCGGTCCTGTGGTCGGATCATTGGCTTGCCAAATTTGTAATCAGTGGCAAGGTTAGGGCGTTGAACCCTGTCCCACAGCAGAGTGGACGTGCCTGTAGAGCATTTAGCAGGGTGACCCCTGAGATGCTAGCCCAGGCTGCTGTGACTCACCCTTGCCCTCGGTCGGGCGAGCTAGAAAGCGACCTGGAGGCCCTGCAAAAGTGGCTGACGGAGAGGCTGAACGACCTGGCCCCTGCTCTGCCCCCCCGCCCGACATCTAAGCGGGTTTCTGCCCCTTGGTTTACCTCGGCTCTGTGGGCTACGCGGCAGCAGTGCAAGGTAGCCGAAAGGGCCTGGCGGGCACATTACGACAGCAAGGACAGGTCTGCCTACAAGGCGGCGGTTAAAGCTTACCACCGCGACATCCGCCTCGAAAAGAAAGCCTACTTCGCGGGGAGAATCGAAGCAGCTTCGAACTCCAGTAAGGAGATTTTTACGATCGTTCGCGAATTCATCTCACCCCGGACCACCGCTTTGGAAGTGGGCCCTGTAGAATCCTGGGCAGCAGATCTGGCGTGCTTTTTCACAGGCAAGATCAAACTCATCCAGGACTCCTTTCCTTCGAGTGGACCGGTTACGCTGCCGGGGCCAGAGGGTATGCCCCCCCCAGTCATGCAGGGCGCCATATTGGCTGAGTTTCCATCTCTGCCAGCCTCCGCCTCCCTTGCGCTCATGGGCAATTTAAAATCTGGGTCTCCGCTTGACCCTTGCCCAGCTAAGCTTCTGGGTAAATTGGCGGAGGTGGTTAACCCGCTGGCTCACCCTCTTCTCAACCTTTCGTTGAGCTCGGGAGAGGTGCCGCTATCCTGGAAGCAGGCAATGGTGATCCCGTTGCTTAAAAAGCCGGGACTTGATCCGAAAGCCCCTGTTAATTACAGGCCTATTTCGCTGCTGCCGGCTTTTGTAAAAATCTTGGAAAAGCACGTTCAGTCGGTGCTCACCAACTTTTTGGAGTCTCATGAGATCTTGCACGACTCCCAGTCAGGCTTCCGCTCAAACCGCAGCACCGAGACCGCGCTCCTTGAGGTTTCGGAAACCATTAAAGGGGTGCTGGATTCCGGGGGCAAAGTCATGCTGGTGTTGTTGGACCTGTCGGCGGCCTTTGACACCGTCCCCCATGAGGGCCTGCTCGCAAGACTCTTTGAGATTGGCCTGCGGGGGACGGTGCTCAAATGGTTTTCTTCCTTCCTGGCCGGCCGCCGGCAAACGATCTGGACATCATCGGACACCGCTGTAATGCCGCCTTTGGGAGTCGGGGTCCCTCAGGGCTCTATTTTGAGCCCGACCCTTTTTAATATCTATATGACCCCTTTGGCGGCGGTGGCGGAGTCTTTTGGTGCCCGGATCGTGTCGTATGCCGACGACACTCAGCTCCTCTTCTCATGTGAGAGGGGGGCTGACTTTGACGGGGAGAGTATCCAGAATTGCCTTGGGGCTGTGTTTGCATGGTTCCAACTGCACAGCCTCAAGTGCAATTCCGATAAATCGGAGGTTCTCTTCTTCGGGTGCGATTCGGAGCCTGGCTGGCAGGCCTGGTGGCCCATCGACATGTTCCCTCCGTCCGGCTCCTCTCCCATGGCTAAAAACCTGGGGGTCAAGATGGACAAGGGGCTGACGATGAAAGCCCAGATTCTGGGGGTAACTGGCACTTGTTTTGGCTTGCTAAAAATGTTGCGGAAGTTTCTGCCTCTCCTGTCCGAGGATCACAGGAGGCTGACGGTGCAGGCCCTGATAGGCTCCAGGCTGGATTATGCCAACAGTCTGTACCTGGGCCTACCAGAGTACTTGCTGCAGAGGCTTCAAGTGGCACAGAACGCGGCGGCCAGGGCCATTTTTGGCCTAAGTAGACGTACCAGCGCCTCTGGGTTGTTGGTGAAACTACACTGGCTACCCATCCGCAAACGGATTGCCTTTAAGGCGCTGACCCTGGCCTATAAAGCTCTCCATGCGGTGGGAGCCAAACATCTTCGAAAGAGACTCACTTTCTACCACCCTACTCGCGCGTTGAGATCGGAATCTTTACTTCTCGCGGCTGTTCCGCGTGTGAAGAGGGCTCGCCTAGGTGGCCGCTCCTTCAGTCTTCTGGCCCCACAGATGTGGAATTCTTTACCGCTCCCCTTGCGGGGGGCGACCAGTCTTCTTGAATTTAGGAAAGGCCTCAAAACCTGGCTGTTCTCTCAATAGGTTTGCCAGTAGCCCTGTTTCTTTTGTGGACTTTTAAACTGTTTTTATCTGTGTTGTGTTATTCTGAAACCAGCTTCACCTTACCTAAAGCGCCGGGATTCTCTTTTTGAGTAACCGTTGCGCTATACTAAATAATAAATAACATAACATAACATAACATAACATGCAAAATGTAATGATTACACAAGGCTAATGTGTGCAGCAAAATAAATGTATTTGTTTCATTCACAAGAAAAAGGTTATGGTTTCAACTATTTACAAATTACAGTATTCCTGCATACTGCAGTGTGAAGAAGGTTCTTGGCAGGCTTAGCGTCAGCCTGTGGCAGTGTCCCTCAGACAGTGTCAAAGGCGCCTCCGGCGCGTAATGCCCAGGCGCCGGTGAGGCTCATCCTCATCCTGGGCAGCTGTACCAGGCATTGCCCTGGTGCTGCGCCTAGGTGGCGGGACCTGCATGGCAGATTGGCTGCTCACGCTGGAGGCAGCCTCACTGGCATCGTCTCCCCCTACAGTGGCCGGTAGCACAGGTGTGTGAAGTGCCGTCACGGCGGTGGTTAGGTGCTCCAGGACCCGTGTTATGTCCTCGCAGCACTGGACCAGTTGGTGCTGCTGGGTGAGAGAGCGCCGCGACAACTGGGTGGTGGCATTTGCTGCCACATAATTCGACCTACTATAGGACGACAGCCGGCTCATTAGCTGGTGGTGGCGCCTGCTTGCTACGCTGCGGTGCTTGATGAGCGCAGCAGTGTTATCCTCCATGGCTGCAGTCATACGGCACATGGCCGCCGTCATGCGGTCCATCCTGTCTCCAACTCCCGCCACATTGGGGCCAATTTTGTGCAGCTGGAGCTGGATGGCTCCTTGCTGCTGCGACTGGCGCTGGTGGATTCTGAGCATGCGCCGCTCGACGCTCATACAGGCATGGAGATGCCCATTGCCCCTCCTGCTGATCGGCCGCTGTGTTGCCGCTGTCGCAGGCCCAGATCTCGTTGCACGAGCTGCAGGTGGTGTCGCAGCAGGTGTTGCTGGTGCGGCAGGAACTGGAGGCACATTGGTGGGGTGCCTGGCTCTGGCTGACGGTGGGCCGGCAGATGCAGGAGCAGGTACGGTGGGGGGCCTGGCCTTGGCTGCGGGTGGTGCGGCAGATCCAGATGCAGCTACGGTGGGGGGCCTGGCCTTGGCTGCGGGTGGTGCGGCAGATCCAGATGCAGCTACGGTGGGGGGCCTGGCCTTGGCTGCCGGTGGGATGCTAGTTGCAGGGGCCACAATGGTGGGGGGCCTGGCTGCTGGTGTTGGTGCAGCGGCAGATGCAGGAGCAGGTATGGTGGGGGGCTTGGCTGCTGGTGTTGGTGCAGCGGCAGGGGCTGGTGCCTGTGTTTCGGGTTGTGAGTCCTCCTCCTGGGCCTCCTCATCAATCTGCAGCCTCTCGCTGTCGCTGCTATCTGCGCCACCTGTGAGGGTAAGTGGATACTCATTAGTTGCATGTGACTGTCAGACGTGCAGATGTTACATGCATGCTGGGTGACATTCCCTGGATGGCTGTGGATTTGCGTACTTTGGAACCTTTCTGGCTGCATTGTGGTACTACTACATTGTGGACATACTACATCTCCCACAATGCTTCAGGGCATTTCCTGATGCACAACATAGGCATGACTAAGGGCCAATGAGTGAGCCTATTTGGTCAGGGACGGTCATAGGGGACAGGGTCGCAGTCGCATGCCACTTACCTTGGGTGTCTTGGGTGGGGCGGGAGGAGTCCAGAGGGGTCACGCCAACGCACGCCTCCCTCTCCAAGGTGTTCTCAACCTGGTCCTCCAGGGGTGTGTTGGGTGGGACTGTCGGTCCGCCACCTCCAGTGCCCGATGCCTCACCAAGGCGCTCCGCCACCCTCTCCTTGGCACGACCTTGGAGGTCGTACCAGCGCTTCTTTAGCTCCTCCAAGGACCTATCGGCCACACCCACCGAGTTCACGCTGGCGGCTATACCCAGCCAGATCCTCCGCTTGTCCTGCTCTGGGACCTTTCTGGAGTTGGTACCAAAGAGCCGGTCATGGTTGGCCACCACCCCTTCAATTAGGTTCTCGAGCTCCTGCTCTGAGAACTTGAGCTTGCGCTTTCGTCCTGCGCTGTTGCTGGGGCCAGGGACAGGTTCCTCAGACATGGCGGTCGCTATTTCAGGCGTTTCTGGAGTCGCTATCGCTGGTTAGGCGTCTGCTTTCCGACGTGCTCACTCGTAGGATAGCGTCACTGTGGTGTTTGGGGGTGGGAACTGCCTGCTTCCTGGATGTGATGTCATCACGGTGCTCGGAATGCGTCTTCCCGTTTTCCCGATCGCGCGAGAATGCGAGTCGCAATCCCGATCGCACGGGATTGCGAGTCGCAATCCCGATCGCACGGGATTGCGAGTCGCAATCCCGATCGCAGGTAGCCGGGAATAGCGATTTTTCTGCGTTTTTAGTTGGTCGCTAACGGCTTTAGCGCCCGCGTGCGAGTCGCTATTTTTTCCCCGAAAAGTACATGAATGCCGTTTTGCGTTTCCTCTATTGCGAGTCGCTATGAATCGCTATTAGGGACACGCAAAACGGCCCGTACATGAATCAGGCTGATAGCTCCCACAGTCTTAGTCCCATTGATTGGCCTTTCCCAGCCATTGTATGCGTTGGGACAAGTCCTTACTGTCTTCCATATGGGGGCGTGCAAGTGGCACTGTCAATGAAGCTACATGACGAGTGCACTTCAACTCTGATCATTTGCTTTTGAGGTGAGCCTCCTGAGTGATGAAATACTCTCATCATGGGTTTTTAGTGCTAAACTAATTTGGTGAACGAATTTCGCTGATCTCGCTAGGAACATAGTGTTGGTGGATGACAAACACAGGGCTGATGCTTCCGAGCATGTTGTTAAGCTCCGATTGAGGCAGATCGGGCGCAGCAGTCGCCGGCGTTCATTCTTGAAATGAGGACAGCAACAGAGAAGGTGCAGCCAGGATTCCCTTTTGTACGTACATAGCCTGCAGGATATGGAGTCCCCTCTTTGGGCCCAAGCGGGGTTGAAATCTGCTATCCCGAGCGTGATCAGCCTCATGGATAGAATTTTGCTTCGCGCCTGTGTTGTGATGGCCTCGCTTAGATATGATTGTGCTTTGCCCACAGTGTATGAGTGCTTTAGGGGTTCCGAATTGGGGCTACGGCGAAGGGATTTATAATCAAGTTCAAAGGAGATTTCGTTCACTTGTTTGTTAATAGCTCTCTTCCAAACGTTCAGCGGGATGTCCTGCCGCACAAGATTTTCTTCCACTATCTTAAGAGATTTAGTTGCAATTCCCAGCCTAGTGTGCCATGTCGATGCTGGGTCTTCAAAGATGTATCTCAAGTGGTGTCAAAGATGTATCTCAAGTGGTGTCAAAGATGTATCTCAAGTGGTGTCAAAGATGTATCTCAAGTGGTGTCAAAGATGTATCTCAAGTGGTGTTCAAAGATGTATCTCAAGTGGTGTCAAAGATGTATCTCAAGTGGTGTTCAAAGATGTATCTCAAGTGGTGACAATGGTGTTGTTATTTGTGTTGGCTGACCACTATGTGTGCATTTTACAGTGACCACATGTGATCTACATAACTATAGGAATACGATTCTACCCGTTGGAGATTTGCATTGTTTGATTCCAGGTACAGGCTACACATCTGACTGGTATCCATGATAATAATGGAAGTGTTTTTTTGCTTCCTTTTCATCGCGTCAGACAACCAGAACATTGCACCACTCATGCAAGGTGTAACACTATATGCTTATTCCCTCTTTCCATGCACACTACAAGAGAAAATAGGATGCCAACACCATAAGTCAGGGTTAGATGATCACAGTGAACTGAAGATCTGCTTTGAACATTTTCATTGGTAAACAGTGTTTAGTCATGTGATAGAGAGGGACTAATTAACTTTTTACAAAGTTAACCTCTCACATAGCTTTCTCTTCTTAGGTCCCACATACATCACTGATAGGGAGGCATATAAATATCCTTTTAAAGAACTCCAGGGGTAGCTCACCATTTGGACCTTGGAAACCACAGTGAGGAAGGGCCTGAAGACGAATGACGCAACCTTAGTTGGTGAGGGCCTACGTACTTTTCAGGAAACACATAATAGGGTTTATTTTTCCTTTGGATGCTGGCTGTCAGTGGTAGAGAATTAAAGTGTTTCCTCCTATGAGGCCTCTATACCCCTAATCTCCTGCATAAGGATCCAATTGGTCTTGTATGAAATGCTGAATCTTGCTTGATCAATTACTATTATTTTGCAACAACAAACACAAAAAAGGCCAGAGAGTATTTAAAGACTCAGAAGTACTAACTCCCAACTAATAAACATAAGCCACACTAAGTTCTCTAGTTTTAGAGCTGTCGGTTGCAAAATGATACCGGCTCAGTCTCTATGGCTCTAAAAACATATTTGCATTGTACTTTTTGGGGATAAGTGTAAACATGATATACACTTGTACACACTGACCAGATTTTTTGCTGTCACCTAGCAATGATCATGACAGGCTTGGTATCTTTGCTACACTTTGAGTGGGTTCTTCTTATTATTAATGACAGGGGATGATCACAGTGAAAAGAAATTCACTATCATAATATTTGTAACTACCATGTTTATTTTTTTCAGATAAAGAAAACAATGAATCCACTCTTGAGTTCACAGACCTTTGGTTGTAATACACACAATTGTATTTAGAATGTTTTCCTTACACATATTTGCAGAGCAACTACATTGTAGGTCCTTTTTGTAAGCCTAGACACCTATTAAAGGGTAATAACAGGCAGAAACTAGCCCACTAAGGAATTACCCATTTTAGGAGCTCCTCTCCTGCTTGAGAGTTTTAGCCCACCTCATAGACCATTTTTATGCAGTGTTTAGGAACCCTGTGATAAGCATGCCACCTAATTGTGGGTGAGGATTTTCTTTCTAATATAAATGTTTTAGAGCGACAGAGACTCAGTCAGTATTATTTTGACAGCTCCAGTACCTGGTGTGGTATGTATATATATTGGTATATTGTTTCCAGCATAAATATACTGGTCTGATTCTGGATACAACATTATTGTTCTTGAAGTATATTAAACAGATGTCCCTTCACCCCAATTTGATCATGGACACTCGATGTGACCTTTGCCCTCTCGCACTGGCTAGTAGTCTCTAAAGCACACTGCAACAACTGAGTTATGCAGTCTGAAGGCCCCCATTTACGAGAAACGAATGCATTGCAGTGCCGCAAATCATTTTGCTGCGCTGCATTAGTTTTGAAGCACAAGGATGGAACATATTTACAACAATATGTCACATCGCTGTGCTTTTCCCCATCTTGGTATACAAACTGCTGCCATGTGCCAGCACATGCACACTTGCACCATGGTGCAAGGATGCCTGTGTCATGGGGAAATAGTTTTTGTGCAAGAAGGGACGCCTTCCTGCACAAAAACAATAAGT
Organism: Lissotriton helveticus; assembly: GCF_964261635.1. Lineage (NCBI taxonomy): Eukaryota > Metazoa > Chordata > Amphibia > Caudata > Salamandridae > Lissotriton > Lissotriton helveticus. The sequence continues at coordinate 1,382,779,983 of NC_136059.1, forward strand.
TGAGGTGATTTCCTGTTCCAATGCTTGATGTAGAATGCAGCACGCATTGAAAGAGGAAACAAATGAGGACGAATTAAAACATTTCTCCTCGTTCCGCCTCACTCCGACCCCGTAGGGTGGCGTAGCATTCTGACGCATTTCCAGGTTTAAGATTGCTCCTAAATCTGAAAATGCATCAGTGGACATGGGTGTTGCGTGGGAACACCAACAGCAACACCCATGTCTCACTGCTAACACGCAAAGTGTTGCATGAACAGGGGTCATATTTACAAGGACACAGAAAGACACACAGGGTGGATTTACGTGTGTTTGTAAATACCATGCAGCAGGTTGCGCCTTCGGTGCGTCACGCAACATGACGCACCAGCGGCTCAAGGGGCTTGTAAATAACCCCCTGAGTTTTTGAGACAAATGTTAACACACGCTAATTTATATTGGTGTCTGGCAGAAAAATGGAGTGTAACATTGGTGCTAAGCACATCTCTATCAAACCATCTGAATCTTGATTACTTTTGATAACTCGGTCCACGTACGGGTGTGCAACAATTTCCAGACACAGCAAACTGGGCACAGTGAACCAAATGCCAAACATTTTCCCAGGAAGTGGCCAGTCTGTGGTAAGAAGTGCCTCTGAAACTCAAAAAGGTAAAATAATTAATTCTGGATTGTCGACTCTTTGGAAAATAAATTAAGGATGTGAACTGAGTATTGAATCCAGAATATCACGGCATGCAAATATTAAGGACAAATTATTGAATCCAAAATATCTAAAGGTAATTAGGTATAGATTTTCTTCCTAACTCCATATAGTACTGTACCGTGGTGATATATAGCTTCAAAATACGGAGATGTGGGGTTAGATATGGCTAGGAATGGTAAACCTATAACAGTGAATCCTTTAAACATGGCCACAGAGCACGCGTCCGCTTTCATGCCTACACAGGTGCAAGATCCTGCATCATGATACAGCTCCAGGGATGCAGATCATGAAGAATTTTTCAGGTGCATTGCAGACCCGAGCCCCTATTTATATGTGCATGCCGTGTGTAGGGTCAATTCATTTAACCATGGATTTCTTTCAGTTAATGCTTTATTTTTAGATAGTCAATCTTGGAAACAGTGAGCAAGGCTTTATCCATTTAAATACATCATTAACCATGGATTTCTTTCAGTTAATGCTTTATTTTCAGATAGTCAATTTTGGAAACAGTGAGCAAGGCTTTATTCATTTAAATATATACACTTTACGCCCTGCATGCACGCCTTTTGAACAAAATATGTACAGTGAATAAGTGAATAAAGCACGCTTTTTCTTTTTTTTTTTTTTTTTTTTAGATGGCTGGTTTTTCAGCACTTTCTCGGCCATTATCTCATCTGTGACTTACGTGTTCCATATTTTAGTTTGCTACAGGTAAGGTGTAATGACACATTCAAATGATACCACAATGTTTTTTTTTTTATATGTACTCAAGTATTCTACAGCTGGCTGGTTTCTAGACTTTGCTAGGCCTCAGTTTTAGACATCTGGAGTTCAAGTCTCTATATTAAAATACTGAACTTACAAAAAGTAACATTTTCTGCAGATTACGCTATATTATGCAGATATCCAACAAAAAAAGAGAGTACCCTATCAACCAAACAAAGAGAGGACCCTATCCAACAAAAAAAGAGAAGACCTTATCAACCAAAAAAAGAGAGTACCCTATCAACCAAAAAAGGAGAGTAGCCTATCAACCAAAAATAGAAGACCCTATCAAACAAAAAAAGACAGGACCCTATCAACCAAAAAAAGAGTGGACCCTATCAACCAATAAAAGGGAGTACCCTATCAACCAAAAAACAACAGGACCCTATCAACCAAAAAAAGAGAGTACCCTATCAACCAAAAATAGAGAGTACCCTATCAAACAAAAAAATAGAGATCCCGACCAGTGTAGCTGGCCTCAGGGGGCTGGAGCCATAAACCCAAGTGAAGGTGTTTGGTGTGCATACTCAAAACGTCGGCCCCCCCCCCCCCCCACCCCACCCTAAAAACAAAAGAAGCAAAGTAAAAGGAGGCAGGCAGTGTGCTGAGGTCATGGTTCTTACAGGTGCCTAGAGGGCCCAAACAGAATTGTAGCATTGCCGAGAGACCCACCCATGTCTGGAAGTCAGATTAGGAACTAAGGGCCAGATGTAGGTGGCCATTTACCGACCGGTAACGGCCGATTTCGGCCGTTACCGACCGGTAAATGGGTTATTGGGATGTAGGGGGGCAATTTTACCGAATCAGTAAATGTACCGAATCGGTAAAATACCGAATCGGTATTTTTACCGATTCGGTAACTTCTAGATGTAGGTGGGACTCTTCTGAGTCCCAAAGGCCTTTCAGATTCGGTATTTTACCACCCAATCCAATTGGGTGGTAAAATACCGAATCCAGGTGTGCATGCACATGTGTGCATGCACACCTATGCAATGTGACGGACAGACATGCCCTTAGGGCATGTCTGTGTGCCACATGGCACACATGCCTGTATTTGGGGTGCTACAGGGTGTCAAAGTGACACCCCCTGCACCCTTGCTGGAATCGGTATTTACCGAATCAGTAAATACCGATTCGGTAATGCCCATTGATTCCTATGGGCATTGCAGATTCTGTAAATACCGAATCTTAACGATTCGGTATTTACCGATTCTGTAATACCTACATCCCCCCCTCTATTTTACCACTTCTTAAATACCGAATCGGTAAAATTCGGTATTTAAGAAGTAGTAAAATGAAATTACCTACATCTAGGCCTAAGAGACCAGACCGCAAGTGCCAGATCCACAGGGGTAAAAGAGCAGGCAGTCTTTCAGTAGCAAGGCCCCTGGTCGCAGGAATGACCACAAGGAGGAGGTCATCCCTCAGCCCATGAGCCTTGGGATGGCAGATGGCAGGGCCAGTGGGGGAAGTAGATGATTAAAGGGCATGGGGAAACCATGCAGAAAGGGCAATTACAGCCGAAGCCCAGTTTGAGGCAGCGGGTGAACAGGACAAGGTAGCATGTTAAACCTGAACACTGCAAACAGGGGATGTATGACGTTACAACGCATACTTTTACAACGCATACCTTTACAACGCATTTTTTACAACGCAACATCCATTACAACACGGTATACAACGTTTACAACGCAATTTTTACAACGCACTACCATTACAACGAAACTTTTACAACGCAAAATCAATTACAACGCATACATTTACAACGCAGTCATTACAACGCATGACACTACAACGCACACCACTACAACGCATACCATTACAACGCAGTCATTACAACGCATACCATTACAACGCATAACTTACCATCCAACACTTACCCTACTGTTGCACCCCCTGGAGTTAGAATAGTAATTTTAACCCCTACACTATCCAAAACTTACCCTACTGTTGCACCCCCTGGAGTTAGAATAGTAATTTTAACCCCTACACTATCCAACACTTACCTTATATGCAATGTAGTGTAATGCGTTGTAATGGTATGCGTTGTAAATGTACTATGCGTTGTAGTGGAATGCGTTGTAAAGGTAGTTTTAAAGTATTCGTGTAATGGTATGCGTTGTAATGGTGTGCGTTGTAATGGATGTTGCGGTGTAAAAAATGCGTTGTAAAGGTAGGCGTTGTAAAAGTATGCGTTGTAATGTCATACATCCTTACAACACATTCCATTACAACGCATGCCATTACAACGATTTTTTAGAAACTACCTTTACAACGCATTCCATTACTACGCATACTACCTTTACAACGCATACCATTACAACGCATAACATTACATTGCATGTATGGTAAGTATTGGATAGTGTAGGGGTAAAAATTACTATTCTAACTCCAGGGGGGGGTGCAACAGTAGGGTAAGTGTTGGATAGTGTAGGGGTAAAAATTACTATTCTAACTCCAGGGGGGTGCAACAGTAGGGTAAGTGTTGGATAGTGTAGGGGTAAAAATTACTATACTAACTCCAGGGGTGCAACAGTAGGGTAAGTGTTGGAAAGTGTACTATGCGTTGTAATGTTATGCGTTGTAATGGTATGCGTTGTAATGACATGCGTTGTAGTGTTATGCATTGTAGTGTCATGCGTTGTAATGGTTGCGTTGTAATTGCATGCGATGTAATGGATGTTGCGTTGTAAAAGTTTAATTGTAATGGTAGTGCGTTGTAAAAGTTGCGTTGTAAATGTTGTTTCCCGCAAACAGGTCTCCTTGGAACAAGCCTTACATTGAACTCTGCATCGGCTGCTGAGCAAATAACAGATTCATGTTCATTCATCTTCATATGAATACTGTAATTATGCATTCTGGGGCCCATCGCTATGTGGGCGTATTCAGAAAAATGTTACTAAAGTGTGGCCTTCTTTAACCCTAGATAGGGTATTCCCCAAATTGAGTTGGGTTGGAGTGGGAGGACCGAGCGGCACAAGCACCTGGGTTTTGGTGTTGCATTATGAATGGTGTAATGTCGGCCATAAAGAGCCTAGCACAATAGAAGTCAGTGGTCTAGCTGCTGATCAACAGGAACTTCCTGGGCTATCAGGAAGGGGCCAGGCAGTGGGCAGTAGCCTGCTGGACTACGACGAGGCACCACGGGAGGGGGCTAGCTCCTCATTTAGGCTGGGTAAACGACTACAGGTTTATAATAAAATAAAAGAAGAACAGTTTTCCCTGCAGCGTTGTTGTATCGTTTGAAAGCTTCCCTGCGTCCCTCGCAGGTCCAGCTCGGGGGATATTCCACAAATGGGCCTAGGTCTGGCACACTGCAGAATGAACCATTCTACTGGACGCTAAGCACTGACATGGTTCACTCATATGTATGAATAAGTAGGCTTGTCAGACGTCGTGCTGTGGATTTCCTTGTGAAAAGCATCTGAAGGAGAATACGACACACAAAGCCATGCACTTCAAATATATTTTGTTACCACATGAGAGCTATTAAAACCTGTTTTGGGGCCTATCAGTCTGATTTCAGTTCATAATTAAATGGGTACCATTAAGTTAGCCTCCCCAGTCAATGTGCCCCACAGGAAAATATTATATATAAAAATAGGGGGTTAAAAAATATTCACTTATATAATTACTTTGCATAAAAAGAGTCTCTTCTGTCCCAAAGAAGAAGATGGCATTTCGCATTTCGCTCTGTGAATGCAAAAGGTCCTTATTGGCACAGATAGATTAAGACCAATGTGTTTGAACCCTACAGTGGGTCTTTCTCGAGGAAGCCAAAAGAAAAATCAAAACAGACATGGCTGATTTACATGCACACATAGACATAGAAGAAATACTAGCACAAACATAAAAATATTGGGGGCAGAGCCAAGATGACGAGCGAGTAGGATGTGGCTTACACTTCCTCTTGCTCAACCTTGACCTAGCCCGGTGAACCCCCCGTTTCCTCGCCTTCTATAGCCCTGGCAGAGGTCAAAAACAGCCTTGTGACCATGTGACACTGGTCGGAGACAGAGTAATGGTTCTGCTCTGGGCCCGGAGACATGGAGGAGGGGGCCATGACATCGAGGCCTGCACCCAGGATGGATTGCTGCTCGAGGTGGAGTGGAGCCTCGACTGGGAGCCCGCTTCTCCTGGAATCGGCACTGGCCTGCTAGTGTAGTGGTTGGGGAGTCAGCGGAGGTCTCCTGGCTGGTGGAGAGGTCCGGGGAGATGGGAGTGCACCGGGAGGTGTTGGGAGACATGCTGCGGCTTGCTGTGTGGAGGGGCCTCCGCTGACTGGTGTTTCCCTGCCGACAGCAGACGTGCCCTGCACCCTTGCTAGCTTTTCATATTGGTGGAGGCCCAGTTCAGCGCAGGACCGGAAACGGGAGGAGGGCACCTCAAGAGTGACGAGATCTGCCCTTTGAGGCCTCTGCGAGAGGGATAGCCTCTGAGAGGAGCGGACGACAAAGAGGCCCGAACCCTCAAAGCAGGTGGAAGCACTGGGCCTGTGAGGTGTACCGCGGCTTTAGCGGGCCGAGGTTGTAGATTGGGCAGCCATCCCTGCTGGATTCTAAACAGCCTGCTGAGGCCCTGGGTCCTCCTGTGTCCTGGGACATTGATGTACAGAAAGTAGTGCCTCATCTTAGGTGCCCGTGGCGGTGAGAGGCTCTGCTCGGGGAGTTTGAAACAGTGCATGCTCCGCCCAGGGCTGTTCGCGATCCCTGGGGCACAATTTCAATGATCACCTCCAGGAGGGTGGTCGAACTGGGGGTTGCTCCCTCCTGCCTGCGCATCCCCCATGATGCCCGCTGACTTCTAGAGCTGGCTTGCCCTTCTATGCTGCCAGTGGGGGGTATGTCAACCTGGGATTTGACTAAAGGGAAAAACTGACTATCTGGTGACCTCTCTGCGGGGCTGTTGGTGAGTAGAGTTGTGGCAAATTCTTGCTCCCCCTGCTGTGACATCCTCTGTAACCTGCTGCGGTCGTTCTCCGCACCATGAGGAGCCCGCTCCCCTTCTTCCCTTGCATTTGAAGAAGGCTATCAATGATGACCTCCAAACGTAATAAAAAAACAAGGTTTGCCCTGGAGCCGCTTGCGGCTTGGGTACGGTGGGACAGATCAATTAAAGGGCTGCGATGGACACCGGAATGGGAGGATAAAATCTCGCTCTATGCGGATGACATTCTTATGTATTTAACCTCCCCCGACATTCCTTGATTGTTTTCCTGGACATCTTAACAATTTATGGGAGGTACTCGGGCTTTGCCATTAACTGGGCGAAGTCAGTCCTCTTCGTGTTGAGCAGTGATCCGCCTAGGTTACCGGTGAATTGTCCAGTAAAGGTTGAACTTGTGAGCATTCGCTACCTCGGAATCCAAAAATCGAAGGATCCTAAAGTGAGGTTTAGTGCGAACCTGGGACCCCCCTTGGCAAGACTGCGTTGCGATGTGGCAAGATGGAGGGAGTTGCCGCTCTCCTTGTCAGGTCGTGCAATTCTATTTAAGATGATGGCTCTCCCCCAGTTTTTGTACGCTTTACAGAATTCCTTCGATCCCGTACCCCCCTCATACTTCAACGAGATTGAATCGTTGCAGCGCTGACTTCTCTGGGGAGGGAAACCACGGATTGCGCTATCTAAATTTATGCTACCCTGGTATGATGGAGGGATCGGTTTGCCTAATATTAGGAAATACTACTGGGCTTCCCAACTAGCTCCTATTAACCATGCAATTTATGGCTCGCCGGTTGACCCCGGGTTTGCCATGGATCACGGCCAGCTGCCGGGGGGTGAGTACACTAGGGTTTTGTACGCTAGATGTGGTAGGTTTCCTCTGGTGGGTCCGACGTCGGTGGCGACGCGAGTGTGGCATAAGGCTAATCGTGCTCTCAAATGGGAGGGTATAATAACAATGGCCACGCCTTTGTGGAACTCGGAGGGACTAGGTGGTTTGTGGAAATCGAAGGGTTTCGATCGCTGGGATCTAATCGGTATTTCGCAGGTTCGGGACTTGTGGGGTAAGGATGGAATTGTAACTTTCGAGGAACTACAGGTCAGACACCAGTTGAATGAGAGCGAGCGGTATCGTTACCTACAAATCAAGCATGCACTGGCGGCGGCTATTCCTCGTGATGTGAAGCCGCCGGTGGCCTCTCCGCTAGAGGACCGACTGTTGGATGGGTACCTTCCTACCAAGGCGATTTCCCTGGTGTGTAGGAAGCTGGTCAACCATGGCGAGGATCCCCTAGTGAAACTGAGGGAACAGTGGGTTGCTGATGGCTTGGTCCTGGATGAAGAAGATTGGGGGGGAGGCTGTGTCTTCCCCTCGAGTAGTAGCGGTCCCTATGAGAATTCGACTGGTGCAGCTTAGGATTCTTTATCAATCCTACACCACGGGCCCCGGGTTGTTGCGGATGGGGCTTGCTACGAATGCAGATTGTCGCAGAGGTTGTGGGATGACTGGAACGTTTATGCATATCTTGTGGGAGTCCGCGGAGGTCCGTGACTATTGGATTAAGATCCATGAGAAAATGAGTGAGGTGTGGGGTGTACAGATTACACTGGAGGCACGCCGTTGCCTACTCAATGTTTGGGAACCTTCTTTACCTCTCGAGTCATGGTAAACTGTGGGTCACTCTTGCATGCATGATTGCCAAGCGTAATATTGCACAACTATGGGGCGCTAGCCGAGCTCCTCAGCTTGGGAAATGGATGGAAGACCTTGACTGGTGCATGTTCCGGGAGAGGTCTGTGTATGTGGCCAGGGGGAGACCCGTAAATGGGGAAAGATATGGGATGTCTGGAAAGCTTACCGTGGGGGACAATCTGTACACCACCGGATCTGGATCCTGTCCGTGAGGAATTGGATGTCGCTTGAGCCCACTTCACGTACTCCTTAATATTTTCTATAATGTTGGAAGTCTACATTCTCCGCTTATGATTTACAGATACCCATGGCACAATGGTCACTTTTCAGTTTGTGTATTGTTGTTTATGTTCAATAAAAAGATTTATTAAAAAAAAGAAGGTTTCTCAAGGATATGTTTGCGAAACTGCCTGCTCCACCACTCAGAGACAAGCCAATTGGCCCAGGTAGGGAGGCATCACCGGAGATGGCAGATGCTGAGGCCCTGTCACGTGCTCCTACTTGGAGTCTCTCTTTTCTCCT